>NC_054483.1:47483168-48715154 GCF_017639515.1 Carcharodon carcharias | reverse complement strand
CCCCTCCCTCCCACTCCCTCTCCCCCTCCCTCCCACTCCCTCTCCCTCTCCCTCTCCCCCTCCCTCCCTCTCCCTCTCCCCCTCCCTCCCTCTCCCTCTCCCCCTCCCTCCCACTCCCTCTCCCCCTCCCTCCCACTCCCTCTCCTCCCACTCCCTCTCCTCCTCCCTCCCTCTCCCCCTCCCTCCCCCTCTCCCCCTCCACCTCCCTCCCCCTCTCCCCCTCCCTCTCCCCCTCCCTCTCCCCCTCCCCCTCCCCCTCCACCTCCCCCTCCCCCTCTCCCCCTCCCCCTCCCCCTCTCCCCCTCCCCATCCCCATCCCCCCCTCCCCCAAAGGTGGCAGGACAAGTTGCGAAGGCTGCTTATAAAAGCAAATGGAAATGATTGAATTTATAAACACAGGTATAGAGTTCGGAAGTAAGAACGTTTTACGAAAGATTTTTAAAACATAGTGTGTTTCATTCTGGGAAGCACACCATGTCACACTTGACAGAGGAAATAAAGAGAAACTGTTTGCAGGGACAGGAGGGTCAGTAACCAGAGCATACAGATTGAAGATAACCAGAGGTGAGTTGAAATATTTTTAGAGCAGTCAGTGGTTATGATCGGAAATGAACTGCCTAAGAGGGTGATGGAGGTCAAATCAATAACAGCTCTCTGTAGGAAGTTGGAAGAGTACTTTAAAGGAGAAAAAAATTACGGGATACTGGGAAAGAAGAGTGAGTAAGGCTAATTATAAAGTTCTGTCAAAGAACTGGAAAAGACATGATGGGCTTAATGGCTTTCTGTACCTTATTATACCAGGTCGAGGTCACAAGACAACATATAAAGGATTTTTCCAGAAAAAAACAGTTTCCAATATTAAAAAAACTTTATGCTTCGGTGCTTAGATAAGGAAGGATCCCTCGAAGTAAATTAAATACTGACTTATAACCATTACAGTGTGATAAAGAGCAAAGGTTCAGGTTGCTCAGGCAGTGTGCAACTGATTACAGATGTATAACTCCTTTGCAGTTATCTATTACTTTCTCCAACCAGAATCTCACATTTTAAAGGAAATTGTTGATCATTTTTGGAAAATTTTACACTGAGGGGAGTGTTCCCTATCCAGTTTACTCTCTATTACACTGTGTTATGACCACAGCCGGTGTTAATTGATGCGCAAACCAAATCCCAGAGGGAGACTTGGCTTATGGGCCATACCCTTTTTTTTGTATTCTGAAATCAAGAGGATGTAGTACCAATCTCAGCAATAAGAGGTCCAGTAACACTTCTGGGGATTTTTAAAAATTAAAAGTAAAAGTTGTATTAACAAGAATAAAAGAAAACTTCACACAAGATTACAGTTGTACAATTAAGGTTAGTGTTACAAACATTCCCCCCCCCACCCCTTTTCCAAAACTCTCCACTTGGTCAGACCCACAAGTAAACACCTTCCAGGCAACACTCCTCTCGTCAGGACTTGGAAAAATTTATTAATTTTGCTTCCAATCTCCACCCTTCCATCATTTTCACGTGGTCCATCTCTGACACTTCCCTTCCCTTCCTTGACCTCTCTGTCTCAATCTCTGGTGATAGACTGTCCACCAATATCCATTACAAACCCGACTCCCACAGCTATCTCGACTACAGCTCCTCACACCCCGCTTCCTGTAAGGACTCCATCCCATTCTCTCAGTTCCTTCGCCTCCGTCGCATCTGTTCCGATGATGCTACATTCAAAAACAGTTCCTCTGACATGTCCTCCTTCTTCCTTAACCGAGGTTTTCCACCCACGGTCGTTGACAGGGCCCTCAACCGTGTCCGGCCCATCTCCCGCGCATCCGCCCTCACGCCTTCTCCTCCCTCCCAGAAACATGATAGGGTCCCCCTTGTCCTCACTTATCACCCCACCAGCCTCCGCATTCAAAGGATCATCCTCCGCCATTTCTGCCAACTCCAGCATGATGCCACCACCAAACACATCTTCCCTTCACCCCCCTTATCGGCATTCCGTAGGGATCACTCCTCCATCACCCCCTACTCCTCAACCCCCTCCTATGGCACAACCCCATGCCCACGCAAAAGATGCAACACCTGCCCCTTCACTTCCTCTCTCCTCACCGTCCAAGGACCCAAACACTCCTTTCAAGTGAAGCAGCATTTCACTTGCATTTCCCTCAACTTAGTCAACTGCATTCGTTGCTCCCAATGTGGTCTCCTCTACATTGGAAAGACCAAACGTAAACTGGGCGACCGCTTTGCAGAACACCTGCGGTCTGTCCGCAAGAATGACCCAAACCTCCCTGTCGCTTGCCATTTTAACACTCCACCCTGCTCTCTTGCCCACATGTCTGTCCTTGGCTTGCTGCATTGTTCCAGTGAAGCCCAACGCAAACTGGAGGAACAACACCTCATCTTCCGACTAGGGACTTTACAGCCTTCCGGACTGAATATTGAATTCAACAACTTTAGGTCGTGAGCTCCCTCCCCCATCCCCACCCCCTTTCTGTTTCCCCCTTCCTTTTTTTTTCCAATAAATTATAAAGATTTTCCTTTTCCCACCTATTTCCATTATAAAAAAAAACCCCACTAGAGCTATACCTTGAGTGCCCTACCATCCATTCTTAATTAGCACATTCGTTTAGATAATATCACCAACTTTAACTTTAACACCTATGTGTTCTATTGTACTATTGTCGTTGACATCTTTTGATGATCTGCTTCTATCACTGCTTGTTTGTCCCTACAACCACATCCCCCCCTCCACCTCTCTGTCTTTCTATCTCTCCGCCCCCCACACACACACCTTAAACCAGCTTATATTTCAGCTCTTTCCTGGACTCGAACTCAAGTTCTGTCGAAGGGTCATGAGGACTCGAAACGTCAACTCTTTTCTTCTCCGCCGATGCTGCCAGACCTGCTGAGTTTTTCCAGGTAATTCTGTTTTTGTTTTGGATTTCCAGCATCCGCAGTTTTTTTGTTTTTAACTCCTTTATAGATGTTTAACTATAAGAAATGCAGCAATATTACCCAAGGCAAACTGCTGTAGCTTCAATAAAGGCATACTGCATGACCTGTAACTCGCTTCTACTCTGCTGTGGAAAACCAAACTTCAGAATACAACTGCTTTTTGCAGCCCAAGACTTTTCTGGCTTGACTGGATGGCTGGTTCAAATGGCATCTCCTTCCATCCCAGCGCTAACAGCTCCCAACTCAGCTGCAGCTGCTACCTCAACAGCTCAAACAGCTATATCTCCAGCTCAACAGTAACTCTAAAATACATTTTTCCCCTTTTATCTCGGGTTCCATTGTTGTCACACCACTTTGAAACTCAGACCCTTCCAAATATAAGATCCTTCATGTTTCCATCTCGTCTTTGCTTTTGGGTCAATAGAATCTCAGAATCGCTCAGAGCAGAAGAGGCCCTTCAGCCCATCGAGTCTACACTGACTCCTCCTATTTACCTATGGAACTCCTGCAAGATGCAAACATGTTTCTTTTCACCTCTGACTCTCCTTTGGTATTTAAACAAATTCAGCCAAAAAGTGCAAACGTAAGATCTAACCTACTTACTTGTCCCTTAGCCTCACACTTCTATCTTTTTCATGTTTTAAACCCTCTAGATGACGTCTCCTATTAATCTCTGCCCAGCTTAATTAAATCTCTCTCTCTCTCTCTCTCTCTCTCACACACACACACACACACACACACACACACACACACACACACACACACACACATACATACAGCCTTTTCCACAGGATAACACCACATTCCCCAAAAATAAAAGCAAAATCCATTTCTCACAACTGATTGAGAGGAGCATTCCCTGTCCAGTTTACACTGTATTACAGTGACTGAGGGGCATGTTCCCTGTCCAGTTTACTCTCTATTACACTGACTGAGGGGCATGTTCCCTGTCCAGTTTACTCTCTATTACACTGAGGGACATGTTCCCTGTCCAGTTTATTCTCTATTACACTGAGGGACATGTTCCCTGTCCAGTTTACTCTCTATTACACTGAGAGGAGTGCTCCCTGTCCAGTTTACTCTCTATTACACTGACTGAGGGGCATGTTCCCTGTCCAGTTTACTTTCTATTACATTGAGTATGTGATCTCAACAGAGTGGAAGAGCTTGGTGAGCTGAGGGAATCTTAAATATCTTTTTAAAATATAACAATAATATAAAATCTTAAATATATTTAAAAAAAATTAATATTGTTTGTATTTAACATTTAATGGCAAGCACTGTTTAAATTCTTAAGTTTCATCCATGAGCCCAAGCAGGGAGATAATAGCTATCCACTAGCAACAGCTGAAATAGTTAATTAAGGAAACCAGCTTGAACTGGTCTTGCTGTTCCTGGACTCAGCTGGTCCCTTTGTTTAGATAATACAAGTTCAGACATTCTCAGTTGACCAGCACTAAGTGCGAGGCTTCAACAGAGTGTGAGAGTTCGGTGAGTCGAGGGAGTTTGGTGAGGAGGGGAGGGAGGTGCTCCTTTGCTTTTACTAACTTTTTCACCCTGTAGGAACTGGTTTTTACTGTACTGCAGGGGAAGAAGCTAGCTGTTTTGTGAGTATCTGGTAAGTGGCCATGGCCTATTCTATTCCTATGGTTTAAAATAGTACAGGAATTTGTGATAAGATTAATAAATATATAATAAGTAAATAATTGAATAAAATAAGTAATTCATTAAAGCACATAAGTATGGCAGAACAGGTGATGTGTCAAGGCTGCATTGTGTGGGAGCTCCTGGATACTAGTTTGATCCAGGGCAAGCACATCTGCACTAGGTGTCTGCGGCTTGAGAAGCTTCAGCTCAGAGTGATTGAGATGGAGGCAGAGCTGCAGACACGGTGACACATCAGGGAGGGGGAAAGTTACTTGATGCTTTGTATCAGGAGGCAATCACATGCCTTAGGATAGGGCCTTCTGATTTGAAAAGTGGTCAGGGACTGGAGCTGAGGTAGATAAGGGGATGCAGAGAGCAGAAGTACAGGAGCCTCGGCCTCTGCAATTGTTCAACAGGTTTGAGGTTCTTTCAGCTTGTTTGGATGAGAGTGGGAGCTGGATGAGTTGAGTGAGCATGGCACTGTGGTACAGGAAGCCATTCAAGTGGGGGAACACAAAGGAAAGTAGTGGTAGTAGGAGACAGTATAGGGAGGGGGATTGACACTGTTCTTTGTAGCAAAGTGCGAGAGCCCAGACGGCTATGTTGCCTGCCCAGTGCCAGGGTTTGGGACATTTGCTCAGGGCTGGAGAGGAACTTGCAGTGGGAGGGGGGAGGTACCAGTGGTCATGGTCCATGTAGGTACCAACAGCCATAGGCAGGATGAGGGAAGAGGTTCTGCATAGTCAGTATAAGGAGCTAGGCACCAAATTAAGAAGTAGAACCTCAAAGGTAATAATTTCTGGATTATTACCTGAGCCACATAGAAATTGGCATAGGGCAAATAAGATTAGAGAAATGAATGTGTGTCTCAAAGATTGGTGTCAGAGAAGTGGATTCCGGTTCGTGGGACACTGGCACCAGTATTGGGGAAAGTGGGATCTGTGCCATTGGGACAGTCTACACCTGAACTGTGCTGGGGCTGGTGTCCTTGCGAGCCGCAAAACTAGGGAAGTAGAGAGCGTTTTAAACTGAATAGTGGGGATAAGGCACCAAATTTGGGAAGATGTGGTAAACCAAAGAGTAGAGCTGAGGCAAGAGAGAAAGGTATTAATATGGGAAATGATAAACAGACCATGACAGGAATGGACAGAGTACACAAATCTGAGTAATCTGCAGATAAGACTAGACGCTACAAAAATAATAAAAGGACAAAGGCTCTGTATCTAAACGCAAGTAACATTTGAAACAAAACAGATAAACTGATAGTGCAAATAGAAATAAATAAGTACGAGTTGATAGCCATTACGGAGACATGGCCACTGGATGACATAGAAGGGTATTGAATATTGAAGGGTACATGACATTTAGGAAGGATAAGGAGTTAGGAAAGGTGGAAGGATAGCTCTGTTAATTAATGATGGTATTAGCACATTAGGAAGGGATGACCTAAGCTCAGGAAACCAGGGTGTAGAAGTGGTTTGGATTGAGATGAGAAATGATAAAGGGAAGAATCACTTGTGGGAGTGGTGCGCAGGTCCACTAATTGTAACTACATGGTAGGACAGAATATAAAAGAATAGATAATGGGAGCTTGTCAGAAAGGTACAGTAATAATTGTGGGGGATCTTGATCTACATATAGACTGGAAAACTCAGATGAGCAAAGGTAGCGTAGATGAGAAGTTCATAGAATGTTTTCAGAATAGTTTCTTAAAACAACACATTCTGGAGCCAACCAGAGAGCAGGCTATATGAGATCTGGTTTTGTAAAATGAAATAGCATTAATTGATGACCTCATGGTGAAGGCACCCTAGGTAGCAGCGATCATAATATGGTTACATTTTACATTTGTTTTGAGGGAGAGACTAGTATTTTAAACTTAAATAAGGGCAATTATGAGGGCATGAAAGCGGAGCTGGCTAAAGTGAACTGCCAAATGAGGTTAAGGGATAGGTCAATAGAGGCTCAGTGGCAGACATTTAAAGGGATATTTCAGAATAAACAGAATAGATATATTCCAATGAAAAAGAAAAATTCCAAGGAGTGGGCCCACCATCTGCGGTTAACTAAAAAAGTTAAAGATAGCTTCACACTTAAAGTGCATATAATTGTGCAAAGATGGGTGGCAGGTCAGAAGATTGGAAATAATATAAACAGCAAAAAATAACAAAAAAATAATAAGAGAAAAATTAGAGTACAAGAAAAAGCTAGCTAATAATATAAAGACAGATAGAAAGAGCTTCTATAGGTACTTAAATAAAAAAAGACTTAAAGTGATTATTGGTCATATAGAAAGTGTGTCTGGAGAATTGATAATGGAAAGCAGGGAGGTAGGGGATGAATTAAACAGGTATTTTGCTTTGGCCTTCACTATAGAGGACACAAGTAACAACCTGGAAATAGCTGTAAATCAGGAAATGGGAGGGAGGAACTTGAGAAAAATTACCATCACCAGGGAAGTGGTATTGAGCAAATTGTTGGGGCTGAGGGCTGACAAATCCCCAGCACTGGATGGACTTCACCCTAAGGTCTTGAAAGAAATGGCTGGTGAGATAGTTGTTGTGTTGGTTTTAATTTTCCAAGATTCCCAAGATTTGGGGAAGGTTCCATTAGATTGGAAGGTAACAAATGTAACTCCTTTATAATCAAAAAGGGAGGGAACAGAATGCAGGAAACTACAGGCCAGTTAGCCTAACATCTGTCATAGGGAAAATGTTAGAAGCTATTATTATAGATGTTATAGCTTGGCACTTAGAAAAATTCAAGGCAATCAGGCACAGTCAACATGGTTTTGTGAAAGGGAAATCAAGTTTAACCAATTTATTGGACTTCTTTGAATGAGTCACATACTGTGGATAAAGGGGAACTGGTGGATGCAAAGTACTTACTAAATGCCTTCTGGAAATCTAAGGCACCATGTCAAAGGTTATTGCGATAAATAAAAGCTCGTGGTGTAGGGGAAACATATTGGTATGGATAGAAGATTGGTAAGCTAACAGGAAATAGAGAGTTGGCAAAAATGGGTCTTTTTTGGTTGGAGGAATGTGACTAGTAGTGTGCCACAGGGATCAGTGCTGGGCCCTCAACTTTATACAATTTATATAAATGATTTGGATGAAGAGATGGATGGGATGGTTGGCAAACACAAAGATAGATAGGAAAGTAAATTGAGTAGAGAGCATAGGGATGCAACAAAGGGACAAAGGTTAAGTGCGTAGGTAAAGATCTAGCAAATGGAGTTTAATGTGAGCAAAATAAGCTTGTTATCTAAATGGTGAATGATTGCAGAGCTCTGAGATGCAGAGGGATCTGGGTGTCCTAGTGCATGAATCACAAAAGGCTAGTATGCAGGTACAGCAAGTAATTAGGAATGCTAATAGAATGTTATTGTTTATTGTGGAGGCAACTGATTGCAAAAGTAGGGAAGTTATCCTTCAGTTGTATAGGGCACTGGTGAGACCACATCTGGAGTACTGTGTACAGTACGGGTCTCCTTATTTAAGGAAAGATGTAAATGCATTAGAATTAGTTCAAAGAGGGTTTACTGGACTCATACCAGGAATGGGTGGGTTGTCTTATGAGGAAAGATTGGACAGATTAGGCTTGGATCCACTGGAGCTTAGAAGAGTAAGAGGTGACTTAATTGAAACCTTTAAGATCCTGAGGGGTCTTGATAGGGTGGTTCTGGTGAGGATTTTTCCTCTTGTTGGAGAATCTAGAACTAGGGGGTCACTGTTTAAAAATATGTGTTCGCTCATTTAAGACAGATGAGATATCTTTTCTCTGAGGGTAGTGAGTCTTTGGAACTCTCTTCCTCAAAAGGCGGTGGAAGCAGAGTCTTTGAATATTTTTAAGGCTGAGCTAGTTAGATTCTTGATTAACAAGGGGGTGAAAGGTTATCGGGTTAGGCAGGAATGTGGGGTTGAGGTTACAGTCTGATCAGCTATGATCTTATTGAATGGCAGAGCAGGCTCCAGGGGCCAAGTGGCCCACTCCTCCTAATTCATATGTTCGTATGTTCCCTGTCCAGTTTACTCTCTAATATACTGAGAGCACTGTTCCCTGTCTAGTTCACCCTCTGTTACATTGAGGGGAGTGTTCCTTGTCCTGTTTACTTTCTATTCCACTGAATGAGGGGAGTGCTCCCTGTGCAGTTTACACTCTATTACACTGAGGGGAGTGCTCCCTGTGCAGTTTACACTCTATTACACTGAGGGGAGTGCTCCCTGTGCAGTTTACACTCTATTACACTGAGGGGAGTGCTCCCTGTGCAGTTTACACTCTATTACACTGAGGGGAGTGCTCCCTGTGCAGTTTACACTCTATTACACTGAGGGGAGTGCTCCCTGTGCAGTTTACACTCTATTACACTGAGGGGAGTGCTCCCTGTGCAGTTTACACTCTATTACACTGAGGGGAGTGCTCCCTGTGCAGTTTACACTCTATTACACTGAGGGGAGTGCTCCCTGTGCAGTTTACACTCTATTACACTGAGGGGAGTGCTCCCTGTGCAGTTTACACTCTATTACACTGAGGGGAGTGCTCCCTGTGCAGTTTACACTCTATTACACTGAGGGGAGTGCTCCCTGTGCAGTTTACACTCTATTACACTGAGGGGAGTGCTCCCTGTGCAGTTTACACTCTATTACACTGAGGGGAGTGCTCCCTGTGCAGTTTACACTCTATTACACTGAGGGGAGTGCTCCCTGTGCAGTTTACTCTTACCCTGAGGGGAGTGCTCCCTGTGCAGTTTACTCTCTGATACACTCAGGGGAGTGCTCCCTGTGCAGTTTACTCTGTTACCCTGAAGGGAGTGCTCCCTGTGCAGTTTACTCTCTGATACACTGCGGGAAATCGTTATCCTCAGCCACTGAAAGATGATTCTGTTCACATGCCAGTTGTTAACTGTATTTACATAAACATTTGTTTACATAGTAATGTCCATTATTGATTTCAGAAGAGCAATTTTTCCCCTTTAACCAGGTCAGAACTTTTAACTTCTGGGCACTGTGCAAAATCCTCTTTTTCTAATTGCTAGCCATCTAGAGGCCCAGGCTGATACTTAGTGGACATGGGTTCAAATTTAAATTCAGTCAATAAATTTAGAGTTAGAAAGCTAGTCTCAGTAAAGGTGACCATGGAACTGTCATCGATTGTCATAAAAACCCATCTGGTTCACTAATGAAATCTGCCGCCCTTACTTGGCCTGACCTACATGTGACCACAGACCCGCAGCAATGTGGTTGACTCTTAACTGTCCTCTGAACTGGCCTAGCAAGCTACTCTGTTCAAGGAGAATTAGGGATGGGCAACATATGCCGGCCTTACCAGCGACACCCACATCCCATGAAAGATCAAAGAACAAAAAAGACAACTAGGTGGTAGATACAGTTCAAAGTCAATTGTAATACATTTTGCAAGTGAGAATAGGTGATGGAGATACAGTTTAAATAGTAGCAGGGGCTTTGGTGCACAGACACAGATTGTTAATGGTGGCAGCCCAAGGGAGAGAAACAACTTGTATTTACATAGTGCTTTTCACAATCTTAATATGTTCCAAAGAGCTTCACAGCTAATGAGTACTTTTGCAATGTCGTCACTATAATAATATCAGACCCACAGCACAGTGCATAGCAAGCTTCCACAAACAATGAGATAGAGAACCAGATGTTGATCACAAACGGTGGCTTGGACTCTCGGGGAACACCATGGTCTTTTAAATCTAATGCCTCTGCATCCTTTCCATCTACCAGAGAGAGCAGATGGGGCATCAGTGGAACACCTCATCAAAAAGACAAGTGGATAAGACCCTAAGACCCTTGGTTTTCTATCTGGGGGCATGCAAGGCAATAGACCAGAAGATAATTTGTGTGCCATGTTGTACACTTAATGTAGGAATGGTATGAAAATAATGGAGAAGTTGGATTGTAGAGTTACTCCTATGTTATTTGGTACAATGAATTGTTGTTATGAAGACAAACTTAGGAATGCAAAGCCTTTTTTCACTTGAGCTGAGAAGGTTAAGGATTAATGAAAGCAATTGTCAACCATACAGAGGTAAATATTGATGGATTATTTATATTGATTGGAAGGCAGTAGCAAAAGGGCATAAATTAAAGGTATTCACAAAATTACTTAAAGGGGAGAAGGTAAAATTTGGAATTCTCTGCTACAAACCACTGTTGAAGGAGAGTTGTTAAGTTTGTTTTTGAAGAGGTATTTACAAAATTGATGGGCAGGAAAAGAGCTGTCAATCCATTGAGCTCATACCACATTCACAATGGCCAGAACACCATGATGAAACATTTCTCCTGCCACAAGCTCACCTGCACAGCCACAGGAAGGAAAGCTGGAAAAACTCAGGAAAAAAATACTTGCTTGAATAAATAAAGAGTATGGGGACAAGCTGGAGAATGAGATTCGACTAGGTGGTGGAAAGCACCATTGTAGACTTTGATGAGCTCAATGACGTATATCTTTCCTCTAATTTTCTATGTCTGTTTTAATATAGTTATTGAGGGTTGGGCCCATGCCTCTGAGGAGAATTTGGATAGAATACCCATCCTGTGAGAGTAAGTGCCTCGGGGTCATAGTTGAAGGTTGTCGTATTACTGAGAAATGGAAGTGATGGAAGGTCTGGATATAAAATCCCACCACTGCCAGTACTCACTTGAACTTATTACCACTTAATATCCGAGACATGCCATATCTTACTCCCATCAGGGCTGCAGAAGACTGGCTAGCAGCTACAATAATGCCATGAAGATTATAAACTAGTAACAGGCATTGGGATGTTTCTTCTGGTACAAGTGAAAAGACTTTTGGTTTGGCCTTATTTGGAAAACGTTCAGAACTGAAAGAACTGTGCCACGTTTAAAGGAAAGATTGGAGAGGTGGACTGGTCTTGCTGCCAAGATTGAGCTCATAGCTCATCGACAAGCTGTAATGAATACCGGCAGGGAAAGGCTTTTTCTGATAGACTGGTTGGGAATTCAGTAACTCTGCTTCAGATGATTAAGAGGTGTATGGATTGGTCAGGAAGTGGGGAGCATTCTGGCCAATATTTATCCCTTGCTAAAAACGGATTATCTAGTTATGATCTCGCTTCTGTTCGTGACAGCTTGCTGTGTGCAAATTGGCTGTTGCATTTCCTACATGATAACAGTGACTATACTTCAAAAGTACTTCATTGACTGTAAAGTGCTTTGGGATGTCCTAACGTTGTGAAAGGCACTATATAAATGCACATTCCTTCTTGTCTGTACAGTATTGTAATGACGCATCTCTTGGTTGTGCATCTTAAATAGGCTGTAGTTATGCATGCAGTTTAGAACAGTGTACAGGGTTACAGGAGGGCCCTTACATGATGAGTGCCTTATTTCAAAGTTGCCACTGAAGTGGAATGCCAAATGGAACCCATACCCTTTCCTTGGGGAAGTGAGGAAAATATTACAGGGCAGAGAGTTCCACTGAGATTACAGATGTAACTAGATCCCTTTCTTTCCTCTAGGAATGCTTGCATAGCTCTGCCTTAAATAAAAACGTTCCATTGCTTTGCCTCCCTAGATAACCCTAGCTCCAGTGACATCCCATACCTGACCAATCCATGAATGGAGCAGCAGCTGTATCAGTAACACAGGTTGGGGGGAGGAGGTTTGTTCGTAGCTTCCAGTTGATACCATGAACCCCGCTGTTTTGAGTGCTCCGTCGCATGGGATGAATTGAGCATAACTGTACGATGGAGGATGGGTACAATGCAGAGTTTAATGGAGGATTGACAAATCTTGCTCCCTGGTGTGTTAATTTAATGCTTGGCACAAAGTTATGTAAGGGGGCATGTGTTGTGCTTTGTTTCGCAGTTAGGAACCACCAAAGCAGGAATAGATTAGTCAGCCCCTCAAACCTGTTCACTCTGATAATAGCTGATCTGTACCTCATCTCCATGATATCTAACAAAAATCCAGCATTCAAAAGCTGAAAGCTTCAATGTATAGCCTTTTGGGAGAAGAGAGTTCTAGCTTTTTAATACCCTTTGTGTGAAGATGTACCTTCTGATTTTACTACTGAAGGACTGAGCTAAGGTTGTGACATCTAGATTTTCTCACCAAAGGAAATAGTTTCTCTCTATCTAACTTATTGAATAGTTCTAAAATTTAAACACCTGAGCCAAGTCACCCCTCATCCTTCCAGACTCTAGGGAATACTAGCCAAGCTTATGCAACCTGCCTTGATAATTTATCGATTTATTTTCCTGTATCTGCCCTATTAATCCCTTTATCATTTTAAATCCTTGGTTAAATCATCCTTTAAACTTCTAAACTCATTACTTTGCAATAAATTATTTCAGCAATAAAGTATGTGGCTGAATTCTCAAGCCTGAGAATCCTGCCAATTCTCAAGCCTGAGATGCCACACAGGCACTGGGTGGTTGCCCCTGGGTGGGGGTTCATGGATGGAAATATTAATTCCGATCGATATAATCAGTTGATGTAACGTGTTTACTTTGTAGATATACGTGGCCTGTCAGTCAATGCTGATTGTACTAGTGGGAGCACAGCCTGAGTACCGATTAAACACACCGCAAGTGCCCAGCACGCACGAGGAGTTTGTCAAACACGTCATATTTGAGGAAGATTTCACCTCCATTGCAACTGAGGTAAGTGAGCAGCGTGATCCAGGTGGTATAAAGTTGAACCTCCTGTTGAGTGATTTAACAGAAACAATATCTCTCCAGTTTTCCCCTCTCCACCCCTTTTTTGCCATGGGTGCAGTCCACACCTGTTGATCATCCTCTGGTATGTTGCACATTCATCCATTATTCTTTTCTATTGAGTGCCAGCAGGCTGGCTGACTGCAGAGGTGTCATAGCTGAATGAGAAGCCACCCTCGTGATGCCCATATGCCTGTTTAAAGGGAAACTGGATAAGTAGATGAGGGGGAAGGAATAGAAAGATATGCTGAGTGAGATGATGCATGAGAGGAGGCTTGTGTGGGGCATAACCATTGAAATAGACCAGTTGGGCTGAATGGCCTGTTTTTGCATTGCACACTCAATGAAATTTCCAGCAGGTGGTAACTGAATACAAATTGGGCAGGAACTGTGGCTGATTATCTCTTCTCTAACCCAAGGTTATGGAAAGTAATCAAAGTATAGCTTGGGATCAAATGTACGGCCTCCTGGTCTGTAGAGCTCAGTTATTGACTCTGTAAACCTGCTGAGGCATCAGGGGAGTAGTAATTAGTAAATTGGGCCTTGTGTGACAGAGAGGATGGTCTTTGTTAACAAGTTTGAGGAATGGCTATTTGGCAGAATATGAAGTTCCATGATTTGACAAGATTGGGACACTGAGTGAAATTTGGGCATGTGTCTGGAAGAGCTTGTCTTCATTCTTTCTGTAGTTTGTGATTTCCATTTGGAAACGTGTACAATGGCTGTGTGAGAATTCTAGCCTAGCTACCTTGGCACGAGTTGTCATTGACTTCTCTGGTTTTATAAGTAATAATCAGCCGAGTCAGATCTCTCTAGTGTCTTTTTCATCTTCCCGCATCACTCTTCATGAGTGATAAATTATTGTTTCATCCCTTCTTTATGTGCTGGTGTTGTGAGTATCAGCAGCTTTTTTGAATTAGTGTTGTAGCCATGCCTGATCTGCTACTTGGCTGTACTCAACTTCAGGAAGAGGCAGTGGAAATGTTGACTGATTTTCCTTTCACTCAGCTGAGAGAGTCTGGAGCTGCATAGCTCCGACAGTTGAGTTCAGTGGACAGTGGACTGAACACTGACTAGGGATTGAAACTGGGACACTCTTGATCTATTTGTGTTTCAGTGGCATGAATGTGTTTATATGGGGTGTACATGTGAGTATTCTGTACGCAGATGAGCAATCAGTGGCTGAATGCAGAGAGAGGATGAAGAAGTTGGAACACTAAATACCAACAGACCTCTGGTCAGAGGCTGATATACACCTACAAGGTAATCAATCGGATGGAGTTAAACAGGAGGTGCTCATACTTCTTTATGGCTCCCCCCTCCACCTCTAGCCTCCCCACTCATCCCCTCCTCTCATGTTCCCCCAAACCAGGCCTGAACAATGTGATCCTATCTTGATTGCAAAGTTGCTTCACGGATGGTCCATGCCACACGTAAAGCAACTCCTATCTGACCTGAGAGGATTTTTTTGGGCCCTTGCAGCTTGGCCTGCTGCTCGGTTGTTTTGTTATGACCCTGTTAGAGACCGTTGTGGTTTAAAGAAACATCCAAACAGCCAGTGACCAACTGGAAGAAATTATGCCACAAGGCTCTTCGGTTTAATACAAATCAATTTTAATGGACAAGTAAAGCAAACAATACTAAATAAATATTGTCTTGGGGGAATACTTTTAATATCGAAAAGCATAATAAAACACAACGTATATACTTTAGAATGCCATTCTCCAAGGTATGAAATCTCATAGGGATCCTTCCATTGGCATTTGGCTAAACAATCGTCCAACGTTTTTTAAGCACCTCACTACTGTGGACTTCTCATTCAAGTGTGGATATCACTGCATTTATGCTTAGCGCCTCCACCTCAGAAATACTCCTGATTTCTGATGGCGCTTTTGCTTCTGGTCTACAGCTGCTTTTCAGCTTTTAGCAGACTCTCTCTTTCTTTGCCTGCTGATCATAGGGCCTACACCCACCAATTTGGATGCCTTTAGCTGCAACCCCAAAGACCTTCTGAAATCCTACAACTTCCCAGAATTCCAACCAGGCTCCATCCTGAATTACTCAACAGAGTATTTACTATGGCAACAGAAGTTAGTTGAGATGTCCAATAGATTTTTAGATTAATTAACTTCTAGCTTCAAAATCAAACCTCTTGATTCTGAAGCCCACCTGAATAATTTAAATTTCATATGAAGTCAGGGCAATTCTTTTCAATCTTACTGTCTACAGTTTCCCAGCTAAATGAAGGCCACCTACCTTTCAGAGCTGAAGAAGAGCTGTAGCCCTGAAGAAGAGTCATATGGACTGGAAACGTCAACTCTGTTTCTCTCTCCACAGATGCTCTCAGACTTGCTGAGTTTTTCCAGCATTATATGGTTTTGTTTCAGATTTTCAGCATCTGCAGCATTTTGCTTTTATCCTAGCAGAAAGGAAGATAGTTGTTGATGGAGGGCAATCATCTCAGTCCCAGGACATCACTGCAGGAGTTCCTCAGGGTAGTGTCCTAGGCCCAAAAATCTTTAGCTGCTTCATCAATGATGAGGTCAGAAGTAAGGATCTTCCCTGATAAGTGCACAATGTTCAGCATTTGCGACCCCTTAGATACTAAAGCAGTCTGTGTCCATATGCAGCAATGTCTGGACAATATCTAGGCTTGGGTTGATAAGTGGAGATTAACATTCGCGCCACATAGTGCCAGGCAGTGACTATCTCCAACAAGAGAGAATCCAAACAACTCTCCTTGACATTCAATGGCATTACTGTCACTGAATCCCCCCCTATTAATATCCTGGCATTACCATTGACCAGAAGCTGAACTGGACCAACCATATACATACTGTGGCTACAAGAGCAGGTCAGAGGCTGGGAATCCTGCAGTGAGTAACTCACCTCCTGACTCCCCAAAGCCTGTCCTCCGCCTCCAAGGCGCAAGTCAGGAGTGTGATGGAATATTCTCCATTTGCCTGGATGAGTGCAGCTCCAACAACACTCAAGAAGCTTGACACCATCTGAGACAAACCAGCCCTCTTGATTGGCACCCTATAAACCACCTTCAACATTCACTCCCTCCACCACCGATGCACAGTGTCATTGGTGTGCATTATTTACAAGATGCATTGCAGCAACTTATCAAGACTCCATCGATAGCATGTTCCAAACCCGTGATCTCTACCACTTAGAAGGACAAGGGCAGCAGATGGGAACACCACCACCTGGAGGTTTCCCTCCAAGCCACACCATCCTGACTTGGAAATATATCAACGTTCCTTCATTGTCGATGAGTCAAAATCCTGGAACTCCCTCCCTAACAGAACTGTGGGTGCACCTACACCGCACGGATTTCTGTGGTTCTAGAAGGCAGCTCCCCACTACCTTGTCAAGGGCATTTGGAGGTGGGCAATAAATGCTGGTCTAGCCAGTGATGCCCACATTGCATGAATGAATAAAAAAAAGGGATAGGTTATGTGAATGTGTAAAAAATTTTGGCAGATGGAGTATAATTTGGGAAAATGTGAGGTTCACTTTAGTGGAAAGAATGATAAAATAATAAATGGAGAGACTGCAGAAGGCTGTGGTTCAGAGAGGTCTGGGTGTCCTCGTACACAGGCGGTTTCATTCCGCGTACTGGTATGCAGGATATGAGACTTACAGCTGTGAGGTGCAGCTGTTTTGTAGCTTGACTGAATGTTGGTCAAGGCAGCATCATCATGCCCAAGTTTTAATACTAATTTTGGAGCTTTTACCCAGTGGGCAAGTGACACCTCACATGTATGAGCCTCTGGTTAGACTGCATTTAATGTAGTGTTCAGTTCTGGGAGATATTAGCCTTGGAGAGGGTGCATCCAGAATGAAATGGAGCGTAGAGGGTTAAATTATGAGGAAATTGCATGGGATGGTTGTATTTCCTTGAGCATAGAAGATTAAAGGATAAAAGCAAAATACTGTGGATGCTGGATACCTGAAATAAAAACAGAATGCTGGAAAAACTCAGCAGGCCTGACAGCATCTGTGGAGAGAGAAACATTTCAAGTCTGTATGACCCTTCTTCAGAGCAGTGTTCTGATTCAGGAGCTTAAGTTTCTAAGATTTGATAGGGTAGATACTATTTCCTCTAATGGGGGACTCCACAATCTTAAAATTAACAAAGCATCTTATCACAGAAAGGGTGATGGAAATCTGGAACTCCATTTTCCAAAAGGCTGTAACAATTAGAACTTTCAAGATTGAATAGATTTTTTGTTACGTAAGGACATTGAAGGATATAGTGCCAAAACAGGCAACAGAAGTTGAGATGCAGATCAGCCATAATCTAACTGAAAGACTGCTCTTGAGGCTGAATGGCTGCTCATGTCCCTATGTTCCTAAAGAATAATTAAACATGCCCATTGCTGAAGGCCAATGGTGGCATTGATGTTTGTTCAGTAGCTCCAGACCGTGCAGACCTGAGCAGGTAAAAGTTCAGTCAGCAAAAGCTGCTGTGTGTTCCTGCACTTTATGGTATGTACTCTATTATCTTATGGCACACAATAGTGTAGTGTTGCTCTTTACACTGTTGCATGTACTTTTGTGGCACTAAGGTTGGAGTGGTGTTGAATGTGTGAGCTGCAGTGGACTTCCCATTTGATACCCAAAAGTGGTTGAGTCAACACAACTCTCTAAATTTTTCGGGCTCCTGCAGACAGAAGTGGGTGCATGACCTCTACCTCGCAGAGGCTGAGTGTCAACTCGCAGACACTTCCTCCTACCTCCCCCTGGATCATGACTCCACCACTGAACATCAAGCCATTGTTTCCAGGACTGTTCCTGACCTCATCTCCTCTGGAGATCTTCCTTCCACAGCTTCCAATCTCATAGTCTCCCAACTTTGGATGGCCCTCTTCTACCTCCAACCTAAAATCCACAAACAGGACTGTCCCGGCAGACCGATTGTGTCAGCCTGTTCCTGCTCCACGGAACTCATTTCTTGCTATCTTGACTCCATTCTCTCTCCCCTTGTCCAGTCCCTTCCCACCTACATCCGTGATTCCTCTGACTCCCTACATCATATCAACAATTTCCAGTTCCCTGGCCCCAACTGCCTCCTCTTCACCATGGACATCCAATCCCTCTACACCTCCACCCCCCACCGGGATGGTCTGATGGCTCTCTGCTTCTTTCTTGAGCAGAAGCCCGAACAATCCTCATTCACCACTACTCTCCTCCATCTGGCTGAACTTGTTCTCACACTGAACAATTTCTCCTTAAACTCCTCTCACTTCCTCCAAATAAAAGGTGTGGCTATGGGTACCCGCATGGGCCCCAGTTATGCCTGTCTGTTTATGGGGTATGTGGAACATTCCTTGTTCCAGTCCTACTGCGGCCCCTTCCCACAACTCTTTCTCCGGTACATTGATGATTGCTTCGGTGCTGCTTCATGCTCTCGTCTGACCTGGAAAAATGTATTAATTTTGCTTCCAATTTCCACCCCTCCATCATTTTCACATGGTCCATCTCTTGACACTTCCCTTCCCTTCCTTGACCTCTCTGTCTCAATTTCTGGTGATAGACTGTCCACCAATATCCATTACAAGCCTACCGATTCCCACAGCTACCTCGACACCCAGCTTCCTGTAAGGACTCCATCCCATTCTCACGGTTCCTTCTTCTCCGTCGCATCTGTTCTGATGATGCCATTTCCAAAAACAGTTCCTCTGACATGTCCTCCTTCTTCCTTAACCGAGGTTTTCCACCCATGATGGTTGACAGGGCCCTCAACCGTGTCCGGCCCATCTCCCGCGCATCCACCTTCACACCTTCCTCTCCCTCCCAGAAACATGATAGGGTCCTTGTTGTCCTCACTTATCACCCCACCAGCCTCCACATTCAAAGGATCATCCTCCGTCATTTCCGCCAACTCCAGCACGATGCCACAACCAAACACATCTTCCCTTCACCGCCCCCCCCCGGGCGGCATTGCGCAGGGATTGTTCCCTCCGGGACACCCTGATCCACTCCTCCATCACCCCCTACACCTCAACCCTCTCCCACGGCACCTTCCCATGCAACCGCAGAAGGTGCAACACCTGCCCCTTTACTTCCCCTCTCCTCACCGTCCAAGGGCCCAAACACTCCTTTCAAGTGAAGCAGCATTTCACTTGCACTTCCCTCAATTTAGTCTACTGCATTCGTTGCTCCCAATGCAGTTTCCTCTACATTGGAGAGACCAAATGCAGACTGGGTGACCGCTTTGCAGAACACCTTCAGTCTGTCCGCAAGCATGACCCAGACCTCCCTGTCGTTTGCCATTCCAACATACCACCATGCTCTCATGCCCACATGTCCGTCCTTGGCCTGCTGCATTGTTCCAGTGAAGCTCAACGCAAACTGGAGGAACAGCACCTCATCTTCTGACTAGGCACTTTACAGCCTTCTGGACTGAATATTGAGTTCAACAGTTTTAGATCATGAAGTCTCTCCTCCATCCCCACCCCCTTTCTGATCCCCTCTTTTTTTTTCCAATAATTTATATAGATTTTTCTTTTCCCACCTATTCCATTATTTTTAAATGTATTTCCATCCATTGTTCTATCTCTACCTTTTAGCCTATTTCGATTCCTTCCCCCACCCCACCCCCACTAGGGTTATCTGTACCTTGCTTGTCCTGCTTTCTACCCTTAATTAGCACATTCCTTAGATCATATCACCACCTTCAACACCTCTTTGTCCTTTGTCCATGACATCTTTTGGTTATCTCCACCTATCACTGGCCCTCTATCCTACTCTACCCAACCCCCCTTAAACCAGCTTATATTTCACCTCTTTTCTATTTTTACTTAGTTCTGTCGAAGAGTCATATGGACTTAAAACGTTAACTGTGTTCCTCTCCGCAGATGCTGCTGGACCTGCTGAGTTTTTCCAGGTGTTTTTGTTTTGGGGACATGGGGCTGTCCGAGTGTACCTAACACAACCACCCTTCTGCGTGGCATGTTGTAGGATTTTTATGGTAATTTTGCATTTCTACTGATATAGGCTACTGTTCCCTGCATATTCTTTTGTGAATATTTCATCCCCCAATCAACACCCCCCCCCCCACCGCCCGTTACAATCCCTTTTGGAGAAACATTGGAATTGCTGATGCATCATTTTCTTTCAAGAAGAATAACTTGCAACTCTTTTTATATATCAATAGTGGTATTTAATCAGACAGGAAGCGTACAAAGTGAACTTGGCTGGATCCTTATTCTTCGTAGGATTGCTCATTGGTAACATCTTGTTTGGGCCCTTGTCTGACCGATTTGGCAGGAAACCAATCTTCCTAGCAGGTAAAGATTAATGTAACTGTTCTAATAATTTAATATAACCATACTGGAGTATAAAAATTAGATATATTTTTACTTGTACTATTCCATCAATTTAAATAAATGTGAAGAACTGTGATTTCATCAACCGGTTGCATTTATCAAACGTCTTTAATATAAAACATCCCAAAGGACTTATTAACCAATATTTGACCGTGAGTCAGATGAGATCTTAGCTCAGCTGGTCAAAAGCTTGGTCAAAGAGGTAGGTTTTAAAGCACACCTTAAAGGAGGAAAGGGAGGTGGAGACATTTAGGAAGAGATTTCCAGAGCTTAGGGCTTTGGCAGTTGAAGACATGACCACCAGTGGTGGCATGATTAAAATCTGGGATCCTCAAGAGGCCTGAATTAGATGAACACAGATATCTTGGAGGATTATAGGACTATAGGAGTACAGAGGTGATGGATGAACAGGACTTGGTGCAGTTTAGGATATAGGCAGCAGAGATTTGGATGAGGTGAAGTTTATGGGGAGTAGAGTGTGGGAGGCTGGCCAGGAGTGCATTGGAATAGTCAAGTCTAGGGGTAACAAATGCATAAAGGTTTCTTCAAAGGATGAGGGTTTCAGTAGCAGATAGGCAGAGGTGGATCTGGACGATGTTACGCAAATGGAAATTGACTGACATAATCTGAAGACTTCTATCTGATAACAAGCAAGGAAAATAAGATTTTGATTGTGCTGCACCTGATCGCATTTCTCAGACATTCCAAAGCATTTTAGATACAATATCTAACGTTTTGGATTATAGGTATGTGGACAAGAAGAGGAATCCCATGCTCGCTGTCTAAATAGTTTTTATATTTAATATGTTCTTGGGAGTTTTCTCACATTGCTTGATTTTAGTGAATTAGGATGGTGAATTGAGATCTGTCTCAGGCTATTCTGGAATTTGTACATTGCTGCATGGCTATCTAATTTAAAGGTACGATTATTTTGGAGACATAATCACTAAAGATGTTAGCATAAAAGACTAGTGTTCAAAAGGTGGCTATTTTTTCTCAAGTTCGAAAAGTTGCAGGCAGTTTTTCTGGCCTGTAGATTTGCCAAGATGCAGAAGCTTGGCTTTAGATGTTAAGATGATCAGTTCTCTAAAGGACTGTGGCTATTTGTAGACAAGTCAGACATAGAAACAATCTAGTTACTGTCAAGCATTTAAAAATAATATGAACATTTGTAGATGATTTGCATTTGCAAATTTGCATTTTAACTGGCTAAACTTGCAAGGAGACTTCTTTTGTTCGTAGAAGATCAGAAATGTACATTGTTTAAAGCATTAACAGGTCCCGAGTAGACAGCAGTGTCTCAGCATGAAATACAAACGTCCATTAACTTTGTGCCTTTGATCTCGATTGATAGCTATTTGGAGGCTTTTGAAATATAATACTGCAGACTTTTCTTAGCACCTTCACTTCCGGAATTGATGCTTACTCCATGGACTGATGGAATTACATGCACCTGTGAATCACATTTTGCAGTTGATGGTCTCTGAGAGTTTTTCCCCTTTTATTATTTTCCAAATACTTGTGCCACCAGTAATTTTTGTGTCTTTCTCCTGTGTAATTCTAGATGGAATAAACTTGCATTTATATAGTGTATTTTATATCCTCAAGACTTCCCAAAGAATGGTAAAATCAATAAATTTATTTTTGAAATATAGCCAGTGGATTTATTTAGGTAAACACAGCAGCTAATTTTTCTATTTTCTTACTTGTAAATAAATCCAAATGTCAGATTTAGCCTGAAGGAAATGGTATGACTGGATTAAGTAAGAACATTGTTCAAGGCCTTTTGGTGCATTCTGCTTTAAACAAGAGAGAGCTGTTGCTCCCTCATCTTGCACATCTTGAGACACAATGTATGTTTTATAGCACATATAGCACATGAAGCAAGTTTTGCTTCAGATAAGACTTGGGCCCATATCTTGCAGTCAGTGTTGAAATGGGTGCATCTGAT
The DNA here is from genome assembly GCF_017639515.1 of Carcharodon carcharias. Lineage (NCBI taxonomy): Eukaryota > Metazoa > Chordata > Chondrichthyes > Lamniformes > Lamnidae > Carcharodon > Carcharodon carcharias. Next base: position 48,692,557 of record NC_054483.1, on the reverse strand, counting down.
GCTGACTGCGATTTAATCAGCCCAATTACCATTTTATGTTAGAGCCTTTGCACCTTTTGATGCTGGTTCCAGCAGGGATGCAGGGACAAACAGAGTTGGGAAGCAAATTGTTGAGAGTAATTCCAGTTCAGCCACACCTCCTTTTCTCATCACGAACTGAAGACACACTCCATAAAGCCTGGCTTCAGATCATTAACTTGCAGTGTTTTAAGTTGAACTGTCAACCCCAACAATGCACAATCCCCCCCTCACATCCTTGACAGAGTTCACTCTCTTTCACCTACCGACAGTGTTCACTACCCTGCCTCAACCCTCAACAGTGATCACCCCCTACACAAAAACAGAATTACCTGGAAAAACTCAGCAGGTCTGGCAGCATCGGCGGAGAAGAAAAGAATTGACGTTTCGAGTCCTCATGACCTTCTTTCGAAGGGTCATGAGGACTCGAAACGTCAACTCTTTTCTTCTCCGCCGATGCTGCCAGACCTGCTGAGTTTTTCCAGGTAATTCTGTTTTTGTTTTGGATTTCCAGCATCCGCAGTTTTTTTGTTTTTATCTCTGTGATTACCCCCTCCCTATCCTCCCCTCCCCTTGATAGTGCTAGCCATCTTCCTTACCACGTTGACAGTGTTCACCTCCCCCCTCATCTCTTGACAGTGGTCACCCCACCTCTCTCTCCCTGGGGCACCCCTCCTGCCTCACCCCCTGACACAGGTCAACCCCATCCTCGCCCCCTGACAGTGCACAGCATCCCCTCACCCCACAACAGTGGTCACCCGCCTCCCTCACCCACCCCCTCCCCAACAGTGTTCAGTCCCTGATGTGGTTGACTCCCCCGCTCAACCCCAACAATGTTCAGCCCCCAAAGCCCCTGGCAGTTCACCCCCCCCTTCATTTCTTGACAATGTTAGCTCCCCCTCCCATACCGCTGACAGTGTTTACCTTGCGACAGTGTTCACCCACCTCTCTTACCCCCTACAGTGTTCACCCACCTCTCTTACCCTCTACAGTGTTCACCCCCTCGCTCACCCTGACGGTGTGTGCCCCCTCTCTCACCCCGACATCCTTCGCCCCCTCGACACTGCTGACTCTTTCAATATCATCAGAACAGGAACCAGGGATTCCAGAAGGTGAATGAGTAGATGGGGCGCGGGAGTAGGTGAACATGGGATAGGGGTGTGAATGGTTCCAAGTGAGGGGGAAGTGAACGTTGCTGGGAGGAGGAGTAGCAGGGGTTGTTAACATTGTTGGGAGGGGTGTTAATATTGTCGGGTTGGGTGATCGTTGTTTGGGTGGGGGTTTGAGCATTGTCGGAATGGAGTGCCTGTTTGAACACTCATAGAAACATAGAAAATAGGAGCAGGAGTAGGCCATTCGGCCCTTCGAGCCTGCTCCACCATTCATTATGGTCATGGTTGATCATCCAACTCAATAGTCTGCCCCCGCTTTCTCCCCATATCCTTTGATCCCTTTTGCCCCAAGAGCTATATCTAACCCCTTCTTGAAAACATACAATGTTTTGGCCTCAGTTACTTTTTGTGGTAGTGAATTCCACAGGCTCACCTCTGGGTGAAGAAATTTACCCTCATCTCAGTCCTAAATGGCCTACCCCGTATTCTTAGACTGTGACCCCTGGTTCTAGACTCTCCCACCATTGGAAACATCCTTCCTGCATCTACCCTGTCCAGTCATGTTAAAATTTTATAGGTTTCTCTGAGATCCACTCTCATTCTTCTGAACTCCAGTGAATATAATCCTAACCGACTCAATCTCTCTTCATATGTCAGCCCTGCCATCCCAGGAATCAGTCTGGTAAACCTTCGCTGCACTCCCCTCTATAGCAAGAACATTGTTCCTTAGATAAGGAAAGCAAAACTGCACACAATGTTACAGGTGTGGTCTCGCCAAGGCCCTGTACAATTGCAGCAAGACATCCCTGCTCCTGTACTCGAATCCTTTGGCTATGAAGGCCAACATACCATTTGCCTTCTTTACCGCCTGCTGCACCTGCATGCTTACCTTCAGCGACTGGTGTACGAGGACATCCAGGTCTCGTTGCACACTCCCCTCTCTCAATTTATAGCCATTCAGATAATCTGCCTTCCTGTTTTTGCTACCAAAGTGGAGAACCTCACATTTATCCACATTATACTGCATCTGCCATGCATTTAATCACCCACTCAGCTTGTCTAAATCACACTGAAGCATCTCTGCTTCCTATTCACAGCTCACCCAGCTTTGTGTCTTCTGCAAATTTGGAGATATTACATTTATTTCCCTCATCTATATCATTAATATACATTGTGAATAGCTGGGGTCCCAGCACTGACCTACTAGTCACTGCCTGCCATTCAGAAAAAGACCCATTTGTTCCTACTCTTGTTTTGTGTTTTGCTGGTTTTATACCTGGTATGAAAATCTCGAAGTTAACCCCTGTAAAATTACGGTAAGTAGAACACTTGGTTCTGGCCATCTAATCCCACTGCCGTTGGAATCACGTCCGAGTGGGAGCGACATTTGGAGACAATTCCAAGGCAAGATCTTCAAAGGTGGGAATTGGAAACCCTCATGAGAAAAATGAGGTTTCAGTGAGACTGGTTGACTCACAGAGGGACTAACATCTGGGTGATTTCATGAGACTTCCATAGAATCTCCCTTGGTTGCGTCTGTCATTTACTCTGTAATGTGGAGTGTTTCACAGCTGGTCTGTTAATTCACATCCAACTCATACTTACCCTGAATGTTAGAGTATAAGATACATATTGAAAATAGTTTTAACTTTCTAAACTTGTGTTCTTGGAAACTTGGAAACTTGTGACTTTATTCCAAAAGCAGGTGTTTTGAATCTCAACCTTTATCTACTTTAAATAAAACGTTCTTGGTCCCTAACTGGATCTCCCCCAATGTCCCACGCCTGGCCAAGGATCATAACGGAGCATAACATACTTTCATGTGGGTAGAGTAGTAATATGGGCAATGTTGAATTAATTACAGCCAGTGCTCCCTCCATAGGATGTCAGGAATAGCTGACAGTTGTTGCTAGATCCCTTTCCTGCTGCCCATCACTCAGTTGAACTACTCACACTGTCCAAGTCTTAGTTGAGCCATTCCATCCTCAGCGGGCGTACATTGAGAAATAATGCACTGAGCAATGGTCAATACAATCATCCATAGCTGGAATGGAAAATGGACTAGCTGCATTATAATGGGGGTTCCTTGATACTTGAATGGCCTGGTCTCTTTAAAGAAATCTTGCAAACAATCTTCCTTTTTATTTCTTTCAGGCTTGTTCCTTGATGTGGTATTTGGGTTTATCACAGCACTCGCTCCAAACTATGAAGTCTTTGCAGTAACCCGACTCCTTGTCGGGCTTGTGAATGGTGGGATGTCCCTGGTGGCTTTTGTACTGACACAAGAGTTTGTGGGAAAATCCTACTGGGCTTTGACAGGTGGGTGCCTTGGCAGCACAGTCTGTACCTCTGTTGCTCAGCTTCTCGCTATCTTCCTTCAGCTCTGGAATTTGGGCAGTTGTTCTGGCTCCCTGATAGTGTTTTACCTTGTTGTTTCATTTTTTTTCTCCTTGAAAGGTGTGCAGACTAATATAGTCCCTGTAGTAGTTGATGTGAAATGATCTTCAATGCTGCAGTTGGAAATTCTGAACATTTATTTTTTCTCTGATCCTGTGGAGAACACACTGGGATTGACATGTAGATGAAGAATTTGCTTTATCAACATGTTCCATCTTGTATTTTTTCTGAAGATTGAACACAGTTGAATTTATAACAGTTTGGTAGATAATTTTATCATGAACCTTATGAAAGGGGTTGGCAGAAACAGATCCAGATAGATCACCAGAAGTCAAATTTAAATTTATTGGGGAAGATTATTTAATAGCAATGTTATAGACAGTAGTACGTTTGGTAGATTGGTTCTTTGCTTACCAAAAGTGGCCAAAGGGCTTTGAATGTACTTGATATTGGAGAAGAATTGCATTGGAGTACATATGCATAAATTATTGAAGGTGAAAGGTCAGGTTGAAAAAACTTGGTAAAAAGCATATGGGAGATAAATTATCAATGGAGGTATAGAGTATAAAAGCAAGGAAGTTATGATGAACCCTAATAAAACAGTGGTTCAGCTTCAAATGGAGCATTGTGTCCAATTCTGGAAACTATAGGATGTGATAGCCTTACAGAGGGTTCTGCAAAGAATCATGAGAATGGTTCCAAGATGAGAGATTGAAGAAGCCTGGCTATATTGGAGAAGCTGGAATTCTTCTTGGAGATGTTCAAAATCAAGAGGGTTCTAGACGGAGTAGATAGAGAGAAACTCTTCCCATTGGCAGAGGGGTTAAGAACCAGTGTCCACCGATTGTTGGTTCTTTTGCCAATCACTTTCAGTGACATAAAAAGCTTTTTCTTATGCAGCAAATGTTTAGGATCAGGAATGCACTGTCCAAGAGTCTGGTGGAGGCAGATTCAATCATGGCTTTCGAAAGAGACTTGGATAAGCACCTGAAGAGAAAAAAATTGCAAGGCCAAGGGGAAAGAGTGGAGGAGTGGGATTAGCTGAGTCGCACTTGCAGAGAGCTGCCTGGAACATGACTGGCGAATGGCCTCCTGTGTCGTAACCTTTCTGCGATTCATTGCATTTTAAATTTTGTTTTTTTTATTCAGGGTCACTCACCAATTTAGTATTTGCGGTTGGAATTGCTGCTTTCTCTGTTATTGGCTATTACATCAGAGATTGGCGTGCCCTTGCTGCTGTCGCCAATTGTCCTGGAGTCGTGTTTTTCCTTCTTTTCATGTAAGTTCTTATTTAAATGCTTAAACTGAGAAACTTAGCTAATATTGCGTATATTGGGGAATGATCATGAGTGAATTGGTTACAGGCACAATTGGAGTAAATCTATTTATTACAGACTGAATATATTTACATAATGCAGCATAAAGGCCTAGTAAGTTAGTGGCATTTCTCATCTTGGGCACCGTACAGGAAATTGTGAATGTCATGCTTGTTAGGATTGTTAGGAGTAAGTTTCAATATCCTGAACGTCAGATAGTTGATAGCATGTTTTCTAAGTCAAGTCTTCAGATTAAGGGGACAGTGTCGTTGACGGTTTGCCTGCAATATTTGGTGTCAGAGCCAGCACTGGTAATCTAGGCAGATGTGGAGATTTGCAGGGTGTAGTACAGGACTACCAGATTTCACTATGGTTCTTAACTTTAGTCAGCTTCTGTAAGGTTGGGGCTAAGACACATTTGAGAATGTGGAGAGGAAAAGAGTGACCAACTGAAATGAAAGTTGTTGTGTTACAAAAGGCCGAAGCGCTGAAGACCTGCTTTAGGGCCTATGCCAGCACTGCTCTGCACCCGGGTCATTCAAAGGGAACTGGCTAGTTGCGTTTCCCTCTTCTGTTCCCACCCTTCCCAAAACAAGAATTAGAAGAAAACACTCAGCATCTTCCTTTGATAAAATGCAGGGTTTGGGAACTCAAAAAATGTGAGTTAGTAAGAAAAGAGGTAAAGAGCAGAGAAGGAAAGACAAGAGGGAGCATCAGGGAAAGAAAGTGAAAAAGAAATGGTGAAGTATTTTACAAAGATTTCAGGAAGTAGTTAATTTTTAAAACTGAGGTGGGCCACCTGAGAGTAGAGGATCACCAACCTGTAGATAATTAAAATGTGTTGGGGATATTTATTAACTAATACTTATTTGAACGGGAGTGGACCATTTAATCCCTCCCGCCTGTTTCACCATTCAATTAGAACATGGCTGACTATATAAAATTACATAGAATTCGCTGACACTACAGGCCAGTCAGTCCAACTAGTCTGTGCTGGTATTGATATTCCATACAAGCTGTATCTTAACTTTTGTGTGAAGAAGTGCTCCTTGACATAACCCCTCAACAGCTTGCTCTAATTTTAAGATTATGCCCCTTCTTCTGAACTCTACCTAAGAAAATAGCTTCTTTCTACCCTGTCAAATTGCTTAATTATCTTAAACACCACAATTAGATAACCCCTTAATCTTCTATTCACGAGGGAGTCCAAACCTGGTCTATGCAACCTTCCCCTATAATTTGATCCCAGCATCATTCTAACGAATCTGCGGTCCATCCCTTCTAAGACCAGTATATCTTTCCTGCAGTTCAGTGCCGAGAACTGAAAGCAGTTTGTCTCACTGGAGATCCAGAGCTTTCATTGGGATGTTGGAGAGGAGGTGAATTATGAAATGGTTAAGAAAGGATGAGTGGCATAAGAGATAAAAGGAGCTTTTACTATACCAGAAATTTTTTGCGAACCAAATTGGTATTTTTAGTTTTATTTTTCTCTCCCATTTCTCAATTAAAATCCACCTGCAACTCATCTATCAGATGTTTGATGTTAGTAGATCTCTCTGAATGTTGTCACTTTCCTTGAGGCTTTCAGCTTTTCTCCAAAACCTAATGGCATCTGTGAAGTTCATTTCCTACTTTTCATGTTTTCATCATCAATTCTGCTGGTTACAATGACTGTTCATTTCCTGTTTACTTACTTATGATTCAATTTACCATATCCTCTTCCGTTACAAGAATTTTTACTTCAACCAAAAAAAAACTCTGGTGAGGAGGGCTGTCACGTGCCTTTTGAAAGTCAAGATACCTGATTTCCCATAATTTTAATACATCTTCAATCCAAGTCAATTTAACTTGGCAAGCTATTAAGCTACATTGGTTATATCCTTATTTCATTTATGTTGAAGCACTTAATTTTATAATGCATTTGGTCAGTTCTGTACTATAGATGTCAATTTAACAGACCTGTAGTTCCCAGGTTCCTGTTTAGAGTTTGTATTAAAAATAACAATCGTGTTTGGTGTTTTTTATTCGTGTATTTAATAAGTTGTGGCATATTTCTGACAGCTCCTCAAGCCAGTTCCAACATTCAGTTAGCTCATGGCTGACCGGTATCCTAACTCTATTTCCTTACCTTGGTTCCATTATCCTTAATACCCTCGCCTAACTAAAATCTATCAATTTCAGTTTTAAAATTTTCAATTTACCCTCAGTTTTTCACAAAAGACAGTTTGAGGTTTCCTGATTTTCGAGGAAGTGTTTTCTGACATTAACCATGAATGGACCAGCTCTAATTTTAAGATGATCCTCCATTGTTCTGGATCCCTTAACCAGATCACCAAAGCAAGTAGAGGCACAAGGGGAGAGCTGGCTCTAAATTACTACCTTGTCTGTTTTCACAAAGGCTCAGTTTATTGTTCCAGTGAAGCCCAACGCAAACTGGAGGAACAACACCTCATCTTCCGACTAGGGACTTTACAGCCTTCCGGACTGAATATTGAATTCAACAACTTTAGGTCGTGAGTCCCCTCCCCCATCCCCACCCCCTTTCTGTTTCCCCCTTCTTTTTTTTCCCAATAAATTATAAAGATTTTCCTTTTCCCACCTATTTCCATTATATAAAAAAATAAAAAAAAAACCCCACTAGAGCTATACCTTGAGTGCCCTACCATCCATTCTTAATTAGCACATTCGTTTAGATAATATCACCAACTTTAACTTTAACACCTATGTGTTCTATTGTACTATTGTTGTTGACATCTTTTGATGATCTGCTTCTATCACTGCTTGTTTGTCGCTACAACCACACCAACCCCCTCCACCTCTCTGTCTCTCTATCTCTCCGTCCCCCCACACACACACCTTAAACCAGCTTATATTTCAGCTCTTTCCTGGACTCGAACTCAAGTTCTGTCGAAGGGTCATGAGGACTCGAAACGTCAACTCTTTTCTTCTCCGCCGATGCTGCCAGACCTGCTGAGTTTTTCCAGGTAATTCTGTTTTTGTTTTGGATTTCCAGCATCCGCAGTTTTTTTGTTTTTATCAGTTTATTTGTGCTGTATCACTAGAGGGAGCACTTCCTACACATGCTGAGGCAGTGTCAGTTGCAGTCAGTCAGAGTGCTTTTAAGTGCAGCTGGTGTCTTATAACTCATTTTATCATTTGTAACTAGACAGACATCCTAAATTAAGTCATTGAGATGCAAACTGAAACCTGGTATTAGGGAGTAAATTAAAACAGAATTATGCTAGGATTGACAGTTCCCTAAACATTCTGTTCATTTCCCAGTCATTATTATTAAAATTTTCATCAGAAGCACATTGGGGTATTGCTTTTATAATAGGACTTTTTCAGATGCTATCAAAAAGTCTTTCAGAAGCATCAAAATATATGGGCTTACTTCATCTTGCATTATTTATTAACGTTTATTATTTTCTACAAATGAATGTATTTTTTGGCAGCTGAGCTCTCCCAGGATGCAGTTTTTAATTATTGTACCTGCCAAAAGGGCATTTATTCACCACAATTTTCACTTTTGAATAAAAAAAGTTAAATAATTTTTAAAAATTAAATATAAAAACATTGTCTAACGTGGAGCTTGAGACAATGACTCTGGGCTTAAGAGGCCCATTAACTATCAAATAACTAGCCGGGCTATGCAGGAATTGGGATTTGCGTAATGCTGATGCTTCTGCTGGCAACTGGAAAGGCACCAGGATCAGTTGTACAAGGTCGGCTGCTGCAGTGAGGGCCAAGGTTGTATGTACGACTGTCCTGAACTCATTGTCACCAGCAGGAGTTGCAATATTTCACAAAAGTAGGGGACGAAGCAGACATTGTAGTTTGAGGAGGAGGGTGTGAAATATTGGATGGGATAAACATAGTGAAGGAGGAAATATTAAGGTTTTTAGCATCCTTAAAAGTGGCTAAATAACCAGGTCCAGATGAAATGTTTCCCAGGCTGCAAAGGGAGGAAATAGCGCAGGCTCTGACCATCATTTTCCAATCCTCTCTGGCTACAGGCATGACGCTGGAGGACTGCCAACATTGTACCGTTGTTTAAAATGGGAAGAAGGGATAGCCCGAGCAATTGTAGGTCAGTCAGCCTAACCTCGGTGGTGGGAAAATTTTGGAAAAAGTTCTGACAGACAGTATAAATCGTCATTTAGAAAGAAATGGATCAATCAAGAAGATCAGCATGGAGTTCTTAAGGTAAGGTCATGTCTGACCATCTTGATTGAATTTTTTGAGGCAACATAAAGCGTTACTGATGGTAGCGTGTTTGATGTATGTGGATTTTAGCAAGGTTTTTTGACAATGTTTCCCATAGCAGAATGGTCAGAAAATTAAAAGCTCATGGGATCCAAAAGAAAGTGACAAGATGGATCCAAAATTGGCTCAGTAGCTTTTTGTGGTATATATCAATGATTTAAACTTAAAAGTAGATGGATTGATTAAGAAGTTTGCAGTTGAAATGAATATTGGCCATATGATTGATCGTGAGGAAGGACAGGAAACAGAGTAGTGATAAATGGTTGTTTTTCAGATTGGAGGAGGGTCTGTAGTGGAGTTCCCTAGAGGTCACTGTTGGGAGCCTTGCTGCTCTTGATATATATTAATGACCTAGAATGTGGTGTGCAGGGCATAATTTCAAAATTTGTAGATGATGTGAAGATTGGGAGTATTGTCAACTGTGATAAGGATACTCTTGAACTTCAAAATGACATAGACATATTGATGGATTGGACAGACAAATGCCAGATGAAGTTCAATGCACAGAAGTGTGAAGTGATTCATTTTGGCAGGAAGAATGTGGAGAGACAGTATAAAATAAAGGGAGAAACTCTAAAGGAAGTGCAGGAACAAAGGAACCTCGGTGTATAGGTACATAAGTCATTGAAGGTGGCAGGGCATGTTGAGAGAGCAATTAATAAAGCATATGGTATCCTAGGTCTTATTAATAGGGGCATTGAGTACAAGAGCAAGGAGGTCATGTTAAACTTGTATAAGACAATAGGCCTCAACTGGAGTATTGCGTTCAGTTCCGGGCACCATATTTGAAGCATGTGAAGGCATTGGAGAGAGTACAGAGGAGATTCACAAGAATGATCCCAGGGATAAATAACTATAGCTATGAGAATAGATTGGAGAGGTTGTGTCTGTTTTCTTTGGAGAATAGAAGGCTGAGAGAAGATTTGATAGAGGTATTCAAGATCCTGAGGGGCATGGACAGGGTAAATAATAAGAAACTGTTCCCACTCAAGAGTACATCAAGCACTAGAGGGCACATATTCAAAATTATGGGCATTAGGAGCAGAAGTGATGAGAAAAATTTTTTCATCCAGAGGGTGGTTGGAGTCTAGAACAAACTTCCTGTGGGGATGGTCGAGGCAGGTTCGATTGAGGTATTCAAAAGGTAATGGATTGCTACCTGAAAAGAGAAAATGTGCAAGGTTACGGGGATAAGGCAGGGGAATGGCATTAGGTAGGTTGCTCTTTCATTGAGCCAGTGCAGACTCAATGAGCTGAATGGCCACCTCCTGCACTGTTAACGATTGTGATCCTGTGGTTCTGTGAAGCTGCAGACTGCAGGAAGATATCAATGGATTGGTCAGCTGTGCAGGAAGGTGGCACATGGAATTCAATCTGGAAATGTGAGAGGTAATGCATTTGGAGAAGGCAAACAAGGCAAGGGAATACACAGATAGTCAGATTCTGAGAAGCTTTAGAGGAACAGAGGGACCTCGGTGTCTATGTCCACAGCCTCTGAAGGTAACAACACAGATAAGGTAGTTAAGAAGGCATATGGGATACTTGCCTTTATTGGTCAGGCATAAGAGAAGGGAGGCTATGATGTAGCTGCCTAGAACCTTAGATGTACCACAACTAGACTAATGTGTACGGTTGTGGTCACTGTGTTGCAGGAAGGATGGGATCATGTTAAAGAGGGTACAGAGAAGAGCTACAAGAATGTTGCCAGGAATGGCGAATTTAGGCTATGAGGAAAGATTGGATAGGTTGGGTTTGTTTTCTTTAGAACAGAGGAGGCTGAGGAGTGTGCAAAATTTTGAAGGGCCTGGATAGAATGGATAGGAGGAACCTAATTCTGTTAGCAGCGAGGTCAATAACCAAGGGGCATAGACTTAAAGTAATTGGCAGAAGGATTAGAGAGGAGTTGAGCAGAAAATTTTCCACCTGGCAAGGCTCTGGAATTCGCTACTTGAAAGGATGGTGAAAGCAGAAACCCTCATTGCATTTAACCTACAGGGCTACAGACCTGGAATGTGGGATTAGGCTAGATTGTCCTCTCTTGACCAGCATATTCATGATGGACCAAATGGCCGTCTTCTGGGCCGTAAACGTTCTCTGTTTCTATCTCCTGTATCAAATTCTTTAAGCATCTTAAACACCTCAATTAGATCAGCCCATAATCTTCTAAAGTAGCCCATATTGTAAACCCAGACAAAATTTTTCATTAGTTTGTATATTAAAAAAAATTCAGCATCCACCTAACATATTGTATTGTTGGGATTTCCCAAAGCACTTCGCAACAATGAATTACTTTTGAAATGCAGTTGCTGTTGTTATGTAGTTAAACACAACAGCCAATTTTTGTTCAACAATGTGCTACAGACAGCAATAAAATAAATGTTGAGTTAACTTTTTTCTTGGTGTTGGCTGAGAGATGAATGTTTTCCCAGGGCACACTATTTCAGAAGTTGACTTCATTGCAATATAAATTAACAAATCACTTCTAATTTGAGTCGATTAACTCTGCAAAGTGATTCCTCTAATTCTTCAATTCCAACATCTTGTGCATTGCTAATTTTCATGACTGCACTGTTGGTTTCTAATGCCAAGGCTCTAAGCTCTGGAATTTCCTCCCTAAACCCTCCATTTCTCCACCTCCCCTCCTTTCAGTTGCTGCTTGAAACCTATCTCTGTCACCAACTTTTAATTACTGTCCAAATGTTTTCACTCATGGCATGGTGTCAAATTATGTTTGATAATGTTCATATGAAACACCTTGAGATATTTTACTAGTTAAATGTGCTATATAAATGTGAATTGTTATTGATTTATTAAGCATTGAAATCAATCATTGGACTACAGTCTGTTGTAATAAATACCTTCAGCAGCACTTGTCTCTCCCTTGGACAATACCTCTTTTAGGCTGCTTTGCACTTGGAGTTAAATGTAATGTTTTTATGACCTGACAAATCCTGTTTGCGATTTTCTAGTTTTATCTTCAGGGTTTCTAGTAGCTCTAAGTGACGGTAATTTCAGTAATTTGAGTTGTGTTTCATAGTGCCAATTTTCTGATGCAGTACAATTCCAGAATCGCCAAGGTGGTTATATTCCCATGGGAGGACTGAGGAAGCAGAGGAGGTGCTACAATATATTGCACACAGGAATGGGAACGAAATGATTTTTGTGCAACTAAAGCCCTGTGCTGGAACAACGAAAATTGGTCAGTCAGTTCATGGAGTGATGGACCTGGTGAGATACCCTACATTACGCTGGAGAACTGCCATTTTGATGTATGTGTGGTAAGTGATCATAAAAAGGACTTAGTGCAAAGATTTGCAGATTCACTGTTCAGTTGAGTGGGCCTGTAGCATGTCTTAAACCCTTCCAATGTAAAGGTACCGTAATCTACTGTTCTCAAGAGGATCATTTTGCATGCAGGAATTCCCTGCCTTTTTATTTTTATAACTTTACAGGAGAAAATTAAGATTGCATTAAATCTAAATCTTCATATGAATGCATTGAGGTCTACATACATATTGGTAATAGTGATAAGCTAATTAATTCTTCCCATACCATTTTTGAAATTTAATGTGTAAAAGACCTTTGAATAAATTGGACTACTCAGCACAAAGCTTATTACAACCAATGGAGGAAATGTCACTGTGGTTATTCCTTTCTGGTACTAAAGAAATTGCAGTCCACCTGTTTCTGCTTTCATTTTCTACAATTTCTCTTTCTTTCCCACTTCTGCCTCTTTGTCTTTGGTGCTTTTCTTTCAGGTCAGGATGTGTTTGTGGGTTAAGGAGCAGCTGCAGACTGTGTTTAGGAGGGGCTTGCAAGAGAATACAACCATGGTTCACTTCCCAACTCTTCTAATTGTGTGCTTCTCCACTCCATCACTCAGTCATGCTTCTTTGCCTTAACCGTGTTGCGATCCATTCTCCACCTTAGAGTTTGATCACTCCCCATCTCAGCTACCCCTGGAGGCACCCAGCATCACAGATGCCAGTCTTTAGCCAATTTGATTTACTCCATGTGATATCAAGAAACGGCTGAAGGCACCGGATACTGCAAAGGCCATGGGCCCTGACAATATTCCGGAATAGTACTGAAGACTTGTACTCCAGAACTAATCGCACCTTTAGGCAAGGTGTTCCACTGCAGTTACAACACTGGCACCTACCCGGCAATGTGGAAAATTGCCCAGGTATATCCTGTACATAAAAAGCAGGACAAATCCAACCCTCCCAATTACTGGTACGTCAGCCTACTCTCTATCATCAGTAAAGTGATGGAAGGTGTTGTCGACAGTGCTATCAAGCAGTGCTTAATCAGCAATAATCTACTCGCTGACTCTCAGTTTGGTTTCTGCCAGGGCCGCGCAGCCCCTGCCCTCATTATAGCCTTGGTTCAAACATGGACAAAAGAGCTGAACGCAAGAAGTCAGGTGATATTGAGTGCCCTTGGCATCAAGGCAGCATTTGGCCGAATGTGGCATCAAGGAGCCCTAGCAAAACTGGAGTCAATGGGGATTGGTGGGGGTGGGGGGTGGTGCGAGGGAGTGGAACTCTCTGCTGGCTGGAGTCATACCCAGCAGAAAGGAAGATGGTTGTGGTTGTTGGAGGTCAATCATCTCGGTTCCGGGACATCACTGCAGGAGTACCTCAGAGTAGTGTCCGAGGCCCATCCACCTTCAGCTGCTTCATCAATGACCTTCCCTCCATCATAAGGTCAGAAGTGGGGATGTTCGCTGATGATTGCAAAATGTTGAGCACCATTCACGACTACTCACATACTGAAGCAGCTTGTGCCCATTCGTAGCAAGACCTGAACAATATGGGCCGACAAGTGGCAGGTAATATTCGCGCCACATAAGTGCCAGGCAATGACCATCTCTAACAAGAAAGATGTTATGATGTGGCAGGTGGTATGTGCCAGGCAGACCAAATCCACAAGAAAAATTTGGCATGCTATTGCAACGGTTTTGCAATTTGTATTTATTATGAGAAGATTTGTGCAATGACTTCAGAAATAGAGTCTCACCACCTTTAGTGATTTTAAAAATTAAATTAAAATATTTATTGACCAAAGAAAAGAATTCAAACACATACATAAGATTACAGTTACATTATATTATAACAAATCCTGAAATTCCTAATTAACCTGACTCCCGATTCCATACTCCCTTTAAGGCAACAGTCCAAAAAGATTTCACATTTAAATAGGCAATCCAGCCAGGTTACCACAGCACCCACTTGACAGTGGAATTACAAAAACTTTTACTGCAACTTTAGTTATTGCAGCAGCGCTTCTTCTTCAGTGTGACTAGTTGTTTCTCTCCCCCCCGCCCAAGTCTATTTCACACTGTGTACCTTTCAAGATTTTACACGGTCACATCCCCACATAGCCTTCCATCCTTCTTTATATATGTTTCTCTCCCTTGAATATTTAAACTCCCATTGTTCTATATGTCTTTGGAAATTTACTTTTCCCATAATGTAAAAATCTTTCATATTGTCAATATGGACCTTTTCCTTTTGGAAAAAATAAATGTATTGCTTTGCCTCACTTCTTAGTTGTAAACATTACATTATCCCTTTGAAAATCAAACAACCCCTTCACTTACCTAAAAATGCAAATTCATACCCTATCTGTTGAGCCCTCACCCTAGCTTATCCACCTCCATTTCAACGGTCTGTTTATCTTCTGATAATTTCAGTCTTGTAGCCTAAACATCTCTAGTCTAATTAAATCAATCACATAGGACCATCCACACTCACACCCATAAACCTACAATAATATTATGAAAAATATAATCGTTTCATGACAGAGAATTGAACCATCTTCCCACGACATTCAGTGGCATTACCAACATTGCGGGGGTTACCATTAACTAGAAATTGAACTGGACCAATTATTTAAAAACTGTAGCTGCAAGAGCTGGTCAAAGGCTGGGAACTCTGCAGTGAGTCATTCACCTCCTGACTCCCCAAAGCCTGTCCACTATCAGCAAGGCACAAATCAGGAACATGATGGAATATTCTCCACTTGCCTGGATGAGTGCAGCTCCAACAACATTCAAGAAGCTCGACACCATCCAGGACAAAGTAGCTTTCTTGATTGGCGGCACCCCATCCATCACCTTAAATGTTCACTCCCTCCACCACCGATGCACAATGGCAGCGGTGTATACCATCTATAAAATGCACTGCAGCAATTCACCAAAGCTCCTCAACAGCACCTTCCAAACCCACAACCTCTACCACCTAGAAGAACAAGGACTGCAGATGCAAGGGAACACCACCCCTCCAAATCGCACACCATCCTGACTTGGAACCATATCACTGCTGGGTCAAAATCCTGGAAGTCCTTTCCTAACAGTGGGTGTACCTACGCTTCATGGATTGCAATGGCTGATCTGATTGTGGCCTTAACTCCATTCCTGTCAGACCCGCATAACCCTTGATTCCCTCGTCATTCAAGAATCTACCTAACTCTGCCTTGAATATATTCAATGACCCAGACTCCATTGCTCTCTGGGGAAGAGAATTCCAAAAACTAACAATCCTCTGAGAGAAGAAATTCCTCCTCATCTCCTTCTAAGGGAGACCTCTTATTCTTAAACCGTGTTCCCTAGTTCTAGATTCTTCCACGATGAGAAACATCCTCTCAATATCACCCTGTCAAACCCCTTCAGAATCTTATATGTTTCAATAAGATCACCTCCCATTCTTGTAAATGAATTTATGCCCAACCTGCTCAGTTTTTCTTCTTGAGGCAACCCTTTATCCTAAGGTCAGCCTGGCGATCTCTCTCTGAGCTGCCTCCTATGTAAATAGATCCTTCCTTGGATAAGGAGACCAAAACTGTACTGTTCTAAGAAACTGTCCCAAATACACTTTGAACTTATTCTTCAGCCCACTTTTGTCATTTGATCTATCCCGTTTATATGAAGATAAAAATCACTCTCAATTATTGCTGTACCTTTCTTACAAGCCCCATTATTTCTTGTTGCATACTCTGCCCTATAGTATAGCTACTGTTAAGGGGACCTGTGGACTACTATCAGTAGTGACTTCGTTACTTGGCTATTTCTTGTTGCCACCCAGATTTTGTATCTTTATCTGTGGAGCAAGGCTCATTTCTCACTGTACTGATCTCATCCTTTGCTAACACAGCTACCCTGCATTATTTTCTTTTGTTCCTATCCTTCCGAAATGCCAGGAAGCCTCGAATATTCAGTTCCAAATATTTGTCGCCTTGCAACCATGTTTCTGCAATGCATGTCATATTCATATCCCTTTATCTTTATTTGTGCTATCAATTCACCCACCTTGTCATGAATGCTGCCTCTCCCTCTTACCCCTGTCACTCCCCTTTCCCCGAGCCAGGATCTGAAGAATTTATTCCCCATTGATTAGTACATCAATGATCTTAATCTCTGTTTGAGGCCTGCTCTCGTCTGACTGTATGTTGGTTGATAGTTTTGTCTGTTATTTATTTTTTTCTGCTTTAATGAAGCCTTGGTTAGAAAGGAAAATGATTGGCCTCTGTTTACTCTTTGAATAGGTATGTTTGTAGTCTTGTGTATTATGGCCTAACGTTGAATGCGGGGGAATTGAAAGGCAATCGCTACCTGAACATCGCTTTGTACGGCCTTGTGGAAGTGCCAGCATTTCCTCTCTGCCTTTACTTCATTGATAAATCCTGGTAAGAGTTACATGTCCGCCTAATCTTTAAATGACTAATTGTGGTCTTAGATACATGTTGGAAGCAATGAAACTGTGGAACAATCCTCAAGACGCAGCCTTGACAAATATCTAGCCTTTGGTATCTTCTGAGGGGTAAAAGCAAGGCTCAGTAGGTGTGAATTCCTTTTTTTTTTATTCATTCAGGCTAGGCCAGCATTTATTGCCCCTCCCTAATTGACCTTGTTCAGAGGGCGTTTAAGAGTCAACCACATTGCTGTGGGTCTGGAGTCACAAGTAGGCCAGACCAAGTAAGGAAGGCAAATTTCCTGCCCTAAAGGACATTAGTGACCCAGATGAATTTTTACAACAGTCTACAATGGTTTCATGGTCATCATTATACTTTTAATTCCAGATTTTTGTTGAATTCAAATTCCACCATCTGCCGTGGCTGTCTTTGAATTACTCTGGATCTCTGGATTATCAGACCAGCGACAATACCACTATGCCATCACCTCTCCCCCGCACATTGGACTAAATTTTGACATAGAAGGATCTGAAAGCTTGATATTCACTTTCAAGTTGGCTCAGTTCACAATAGCGTAACGATATTTGAGTATTTGAGATGACAATATTTGGTGAAAGGAGAATGACCCTGCCCCCCTCTTCCCCAATCCCCAAATTTAGTCATGTGATGGTGATGTCATTTGTCTTTCCTCAGAGAATTATAATTTCCACAAAACCCTGCCCATTCAAAGCTCAATTATCTGAGCATCTGCTCGCTGAATGCTCAAATTAACTCGCACAGACTAAGCACCTTCCATCTTAAAGTGGAACAATGAGCCATGTGAGGGGTTGCAATTTTCCAGGACAAGTTCTACAGTGAAACCCACATTATTATTGCCCAGAGTTAGCTGGAACTGGGCATCTTGTAGCTTAGGTCGTTAGTTAAACTTATTACTGCACACTTCAGCTCATTAAATTTCTGCCTGTTAAATTTCTGGAAGTGCAAGCTGATAACGGGGCGTGTGGGACTTCGCTGAATATTCGGCGAGTGTATTAGCAGTGTATCTTTTAACCAGTGAGATTTAGGGATTGTGAAATGAACAGAGGACTGAGGGATTGCAGCCCTGCTACAGAGGTGGCATCTTTCAGATGAGGCGATAAACCAAGGCCCTCTTTTGGTCTCATGGGTGGATGTGAAAATCCCACAGCATTAAGGAGAGCAGGAGAATTCTCCCTAATGTCATAGCCAATATTTTTCCCTCAATGACCATCACTACAAGCACATTATCTGGTCATTATCTCATTTCTATTTGTGGGAGCTTGCTGTGCACAAATTGGCTGCAGTGTTTCCTGCAGCAGTAACTAAGCTTCAAAAGCACTTAATTGGCTGTGAAGTGCTGTGAAAGGAGCTATATAAATTCAAGTCAAGTCTTTTTTTGTATCAGAAAGCATTACTTGCTTCACGCCACTCTTAAGCCTGTAGACTTCTGTTACCTGTGAACCAACACAAGTGGGTGTT
Source organism: Carcharodon carcharias (assembly GCF_017639515.1). NCBI lineage: Eukaryota > Metazoa > Chordata > Chondrichthyes > Lamniformes > Lamnidae > Carcharodon > Carcharodon carcharias. The sequence continues at coordinate 48,674,256 of NC_054483.1, read as the reverse complement.
GGCAGGCTATTTGACTGAAAACATTTCCAAGTGTCCTTCAGTGACTGCACAATTGCACTTGTCAGGAATTTCAACCCTGCTGCTTCTGTGAAGCGTCTTGAATATTAGAGTGTTGTATAAATGCAAGTTGTTGTCAGTGTAGTTTATTGTGTTCTTCTTGACTCACATCATTAACACAAGCAGCTTGGAGGCTCTGACCTGTTATCCTGAAGTGTTGGTCAGGTGTGGAACTGTATGGTCATATTTAGGTTATTATAAATCAAGAGGAGGCGGTGGCGTAGAGGTATTGTCACTGGACTGGTAATCCGGAGACCCAGGTTACTGCTCTGGGGACCTGGGTTCAAATACAATAAAAAAAATCTGGAATTAAAAGCCTAATGATGATCATGAAACGATTGTCGATTGTTGTAAAAACCCATCTGGTTCACTAATGTCCGTTATGGAAGGAAATCTGCCGTCCTCACTGGTCTGGCCTACATGTGACTCCAGACCCACAGCAATGTGGTTGATTTTTAACTGCCCTCTGAAATGGCCTAGCAAGCCACTCAGTTGTATCAAACGCTGAAAAGTCAATAAAAAGGAATGAAACTGGATGGACCAGCCGGCATCGACCAAGGCACTGGAAACGACAACAGCAAACACAGCCGTGTCGACACTGCAAAGTCCTCCTTACCAACTCTGAGAGCTAGTGCCAAAATTTAGAGAGCTGTCTCACAGACTAGTCAAGCAACAGCCTGACATAGTCAGACTCATGGAATCACACCTTACAGATCATGTCTCAGACACCACAATCACCATTCCTGGGTAGTCCTGTCCCACTGGCAAGACAGACCAAGCAGAGCTAGTGGCACAGTGGTATACAGTCGGGAGGGAGTTGCCTGGGAGTCCTCAACATCGACTCTGAGCCCCATGAAGTCTCATGGCATCAGGTCAAATATGGGCAAAGAACCTCCTGCTGATTACCACGTATCTCCATCCCTCAGCTGATGAATCAGTGCTCCCCCATGTTGAACACCATTTGGAGGAAGCACTGAGATGGCAAGGGTGCAGAATGCACTCTGGGTGGGGAACTTCAATGTCCATCACCAAGAGTGGCTCGGAAGCTCCACTGCTGACCTGGCTGGCCGAGTCCTAAAAAACATAGCTGCTAGACTGTCCATGACAGTATCAGTAGGAGTGACCATCGCATAGTCCTGGTGGAGACGAAGTTCAGTCTTCACATTGAGGATACCCTCACTATCACTGTGCTAAATGGGTTAGATTTCAAACAACCGAGCAACTCAAGACTGGCCATCCGTGAGGCACTGTGGGCCATCTGTAGCAGCAAAATTGTACTCAACTACAATCTGTAACCTCGTGGCCTGGCATATCCCCCACTCTACCATTACCACCAAGCCAGGGGATCAGCCCTGGTTCAATGAAGAGTACAGGAGGGTATGCCAGGAGCAGCACCAGGCTTACATAAAAATGAGGTGTCAAACTTGTGAAGCTACAACACAAGACTACTTGTGTGCCAAACAGCATAAACAGCAAGTGAAAGAGCTAAGCGATTCCACAACCAATGGATCAGATCTAAGCTCTGCAGCCCTCCCATACCCAGTCGTGAACGGTGGTGGACAATTGAACAACTGGAGGAGGAGGCTCCACAAATATCCCCTTCCTCAATGTTGGAGGAGCCCAGCACATCAGTGCAAAAGATAAGGCTGAAGCATTTGCAGCAATCTTCAACCAGAAGTGCCGAGTGGATGATCCATCTTGGTTTCCTCTGGAGGCCCCCGCTGTATCACAGATGCCAGTCTTCAGCCAATTCGATTCACTCCACGTGATATCAAGAAACGGCTGAAGGCACTGGATACTGCAGAAGCTATGGGCCCTGACAATATTCCGGCAATAACATTGAAGACTTGTGCTCCAGAAATTGCCACGCCCCTAGCCAAGATGTTCCAGTATAGCTACAACATTGGCATCTTGCCAGCAATGTGGAAAATTGCTGAGGTATGTCCTGTATACTGTTGTGGCCGATGGTAAATGCTGAATTGTTCAAATCCCAGAGGGAAACTTGAGGCAACTGCCACAACTATTTTTTTAATTTGTATGTTTCAAGATACGGGCTTTGAACTCAGTAGCAATAAGACCACCAAGTCTTATAGGTTTTCACAAAACTGAATGATGCATTTATTAAAAAGAAAAATGATTTTAAGCACATACATAGATCTACAAATTACTACATAATAACTTCTAAATCCCCTAATTAATCTGACTCCCAGTCATACTTTCATTAAGGCAACAGTAAAACACGGAGATTTTAAAAGACCCAGGCAAACAAACATGATACCTTGAACCAGTCAAATTCCAAATGAGTTTTCTTCAGTTCTTTGAACACAGCAGCTTGAGGCATAGATGTTGAAGGCTTTTCACACTTGTTAGATCTTAAAATGCCTACCCTTATACACAGCCTTTGCTCCTTTATACATATTTTCCCCTTTGAATGCAATTTCCCATTGTTTCACTGTGTCTTTGGTCTTTACCTTCCTGATAGTAAAAAAATCTCTTATAGCACTAAGTTTTACCAATAACCTTTGGGAAAAATAAAAACCCTTTCTAAACTTCACTTGGCTAGGCGACACATTTCACTCCATCTTTAGAAAACAATCTAGTCTAGTCTGGTTTATTTAAAAGTGCAAATGTTCCCTTGACATCTATGCTTCTAAACTTCCCCCATGTTTATCATGTTTACATCAAAGCCTTCAGACCAGCAGCCTTTAATCCAATTAACTCACTCACTCACTTTACCGCCGCATCAGTCTACTCTTGATCATTAGTAAAGTGATGAAGGGGTGAGCAACAGTGCTATCAAGCGGCACTTGCTTATCAATAACCTGTTCACGTTTGGGTTCTGAAAGGGTCACTCAGCTTCTGACCTCACTACTGCCTTGGTTCCAACATGTACCAAAGAGCTGAACTCCAGAAGCGAGGTGAGACTGACTGCCCTTGATATCAAGGCAGCATTTGACCAAGTGTGGCATCAAGGAGTCCTAGCAGAACTGGAGTCAAAGGGAATCAAGATCAAAAGTCTCCACTGGTTGGAGTCATACCTAGCTCAAAGGAAGATGGTTGTGGTTGTTGGAGGTCAATCATCTCGGCTCCAGGACATCACTGCAGGAGTTCTTCAGGGTGGTGTCCTCGGCCCAACCATCCTCAGCTGCTTCGTCGATGACCTTCCTTCCATCATAAGGTCAGAAGTGGGAATGTTCGCTGATGATTGCATGAAGTTCAGCACCATTCACGACGACTCATATGAAGCAGTCCATGTCCAAATGCAGCAAATCCTGGACAATATCCAAGCTAGGGCTGACAAGTGGCAAGTAATATTCATGCCACACAAGTGGCAGGCAATGACCATCTCCAACAGGAAAGAATTTAACCATTGTCCTTTGACATTCAATGGCATTACCATCACTGAATCCCCCCGGTATCAACATCCTGGGTGTTACCATTGACCAGACACCGAACTGGACTAGCTATATAAATACTGTGGTCAGAAGAGTAGGTCAGAGGCTAGGAATCCTGCAGTGAGTAACTCACCTCCTGACTCCCCAGAGCCTGTCCACCATCTACAAGACACAAGTCAGGAGTGTGATGGAATACTCTCCACTTGCCTGGATGGGTGCAGCTCCAACAACACTCAAGAAGTCTGACACTATCCAGAACAAAACAGCCCACTTGATCAGCACCCCATCCAGCACAATGGCAACAGTGTGCACCATGTACTACATGCACAGCAGGAACTCACCAAGTCTCCTTAGCCAGCACCTTCCAAACCCATGCCTGTTACCATCTAAATGGTCAAGGGCAGCAGGTGCATGGCAACACCAGCAACTGGAAGTTCCCCTTCAAGCCACTTACCACCCTGACTTGGAAAAATATCGCTGTTCCTGCAGTGTTGCTGGGTCAAAATCCTGGAACTCAGTCCCTAGCAGTGCTGTGGCTGTACCTACACAGCATGGACTGCAGCGGTTCAAGAAGGAAACTCACTATCACTTTCTCAAGGCAATTAGGGATGGGCAATAAATGGTGGCCTAGCCAGCGACACCCACATCCTGTAAATTAATTTTAAAAAGTAAAATACAATGTTGAGGATTCTGTTCAAAATTGACTATACACTTAAATTTAAGGTAGTTTAGCTACTTGCCAGGCAGTTGTTCTAAATTTTGATGCCTTATGGCAGCAATAACCTTTATTCCCACATGATGGAGCTCTTGAACTGTTACACCAATACCTTTTTCTAAGTAGCTTTGAATAACATTGTTTTGTTATTAAGTAGTTAACAAATTACTACCCTTTTATTCATTATATGACCATGTACCCCATTATTAAGTAGTTGGGAACTAGGTGCAAAATCTTTTTTTGTAATCGTCTGCATAGTTACCACTTGGGTGAAACAATGACAAGGCTGCTTCTCCCTTTTCTGAAACTTTTACCTTCGGTTTCGATCTCCCGCTCACCTTGGAATGGCACGTTTCGTTTTTCCATTGGCCACTAGCTTGCTGTCAGATTGAGGGAACATGGACTGCCAGGCAACCCAGGTATGCTGGATGTGTATGTTGTGGTTGACTCGCACTCACACGTCTCGTGCATCTCCAGTTTGGAGAGCGGAGTCCTAAGAGGTTGATGGTTACATTACCTGGATATCCTGAGGCTCACTGAAGTGCTTGAAGGAAGAAGAGTATAGAGGGAGAGAAGCTATCCGGTAACGGGACAAATGTGCGCAACCAGGAGCAGGTCGTCATCCTGATCAGTTTATGCAGAAGCAGTGACCCTCGGCTTGTTAACATTTCTTTCATATTATGGTCAGCCACGCCGATGTGAGTGGAGCCCAGCTTGGAGTCAGCTCACAGCAATGGTGTAGTCTAAGGGTATCTGGCATAGCAAAGATTAATGTGTGAGTGGGAAACAGTACCACGAAAAGTATGATGTGAAGAGACCCATAACCTGAGACTAGCGTCAGTTGTGGACTGGATAGATACCTGTGCAGAAGCAGGCATGGAGTTAGCTCTTGCCTTGGGCTATACCCTGTATATATGTACGTAGTTACATGTTATCAATAAACACTTAATGTTCAACCGTACAAGATTCAGGATGTCTTTGAGATCTACTGAACATACAGCATGATGGCAGCAAATGGAAGGACCCAGAACCTCAGAAGCTGGGACAGTAATTCAAAAGTTGGAAAATTAAAGGAACAGCATTTTGACCTGACTCACAGCCACTGAAGTGAAGACCCAAAGGAAGATTGCCTGGACAAAGCTCCTTTGCAGAATCGGAAGCAGAAGGACGGAGAAAAAACTCGCCCCCTGACTCCCTAAAACCAGGCACAAATCAGGAGTGTGAATACTCCCCACTTGCCTAGATAAGTGCAGCTCCAAAAACACTGAAGTAGCTTGACACCATTCAGGCCAAAGTAGCCAGCTTGATTGGCACCCCATCTACAAACATTAACTCCTTTCACTATCGATGCACAGTAGCAGCTGTGTGTACCATCTACAAGATGCACAGCAGGAACTCACCAAGACTCCTTCAACAGCACCTTCCAAACCCACGACTGTTACCATTTAGAAGGATGAACAGCAGACACATGCGAACACCACCACCTGAAAGTTCCCCTCCAAGTCACTCACCATCCTGATTTAGAAATATATTGTTGTTCCTTCACTGTCATTGGGTCAAAATCCTGGAACCCCCTTCCTCAGCACTGTTGGTGTACCTACACCATACGGACTGAAGCGGTTCAAGAAGGCAGCTCACCATCACCTTCTCGAGGTCAATTAGGGAAGGGCAATAAGTGCTGGCCTAGCCAACGATGCCCACATCCCAATGAATGAATAAAGTAAAATACAGACATCTTTGTAAATGATCAAGTCACCAACTTCAAATTGGATACAGGAGCCAGTGTTATGGTCCTCTCTGATCAGGAACCGTGGCCAAGAGACCTCTAGCTATGAACGACAGACATGCTACTCTATGGGCCTGGAGGAGTCCAACATTTGAGCATAGGCATGACCCTTGAACCACTAAGGCATGGCAGCAAACAGATATTCAAAATCATTTACCTCATCTGCAACCAATCATCTCTTTTGAGAAGAAATGCCTGTGTTCTCTTAACCTTCTTAAAACGGTAGAAGACATCAAAACAACCTCTGTCGTCAACTATATGGAGCTGCAAATTCCCGAGAGGCCCAATAATAGAGACTCTCAATTGGTATGACTGATCCCTGTGGCACTCTACTAGTTATAGCTTGCCAACCCAAAAATGACTCTGTTTCCTGTTAGCTAACCAATCCTATATCTTACTAATATGTTATCCCTTACAGCATGAGCTCTTATTTTGTGTAGTAACCTTTGATGTGGTACCTTATCAAATGCCTTTTGTACACCATGCCTGCAGGTTCCTCTCAATCCACATTGCTTGTTACTTCATTTGTCATTCATGACTTCTCTTTCACAAATCATGTTGACTCTGCCTGATTGCATTAAGATTTTCTAAATGCCCCGCTATAACCTCCTTAATATTAGATTCTAGCATTTTTCCCAATGACAGATGTTAAACTAACTGGCTGTAGTTTCCTGCTTTCTGCCTCCCTCCCTCCTTGAATAGAGGAGCTAAATTCAGTACTTTCCAATCTGATGGGATCGTTCCAGAATCCAGGGAATTTTAGGAAATTACAATCAGTGCATCTACTGTCACAGCAGCCACTTTTTTCAAGACCCAAGAATGGACCCTAGTACTCCATTGGTGTGTTAACCTGGACTTTGACTTCATGTCTCTGGAGTGGGTCTTGAACACATGATCTGACAGAGGTGAGAATGCCATCCATTGAGCCAGTCAATGATTTTAATTGTGCCACTTAAAAGTTAGGGTGCTTGATCTAAGAGTCAGACAGCTGTGGTTAGTTTTCTGCTGTATCATATGGCAGGATTTGAGCAATTGAACCTGTTTATGATTGAAATCTGGTACCATGTACGAATGCTCCATGACAACGATATCAGTTTATGTAATATTTAGTGCTGTGTAAACTAATGCATGTCTTTCCATTCCAGAAGTCTCTACCTGATTGTGATTTGATGGCTTGTATTAATATAATTCTGCTTTCTTCCTCTTTCTGCCTGTCTCCACCCCAAACCCCAAGGTCAGGAAGACGCAAGACGATGACAGCATTTCTGTTATTTGCAGGCGTTGCCTGCATAAGTACCATGTTCTTGCCTCGGCATCTGGGTAAGAGAACATCCCATAATTTTAATTTTCTATAGTTTAATGCTTACTATGAATATAATATTATAAATTGATCATATTCTCAACAGACTATTACCAATGAGTTTTACAGTCTGTATCTGGTCTCCAGGGTAGTAATGTATTGCTGTACTGTATTGAAAGATTAATATAATTGTTCTTTTCACCACTGTCATATGATGAACATAGGAACAAGAGTAAACCATTTAGCTCTTGAGCCTATTCACCATTTAGCGAGACCATGACTGATTTATGACCTAACTCCATATACCTGCCTTTACCACATATCTAAATATATATATTTTTTTTCTTAGCAGACTTTGACTTGGGATTCTTGCTGAATGTCACTTCATTGGCACTATGTGGAAAGTTGGCTGTCAGCGCTGCCTTTAATATTGTCTATGTTTTTACTGCAGAGCTTTACCCAACTGTGATCAGGTAAATACATTTCATTCACGGTGACTACACAAGCCAAGCCCATTTTCCATTTTCACTTTAAAAAAGGAGATTTACATTTATATAGCACCTCTCATGCATGACCTCTGATGCCCCAGAGAGCTTTGCAGCCAATGAAGTACTTCCGGGTTGTAATTACTGTTGTATTGTAGAAAATGCAGCCATATTGCACACAACAAGGTTCCACAAGCAGTAAGGAGATAAGTGATCAACTAACCCATTTTTATGATGTTGGTTGAGGAATAAATTTTGTTCAGGACCCCAAGGAGGACTCTTTTTGATTATATGCTGCATGTTGGTGAGTTTGAGGAAATAATATTTGCCTCAGGCCACTGACAGGAGTATGGTGGTGTACCTGTTATGTGAGGGAATCTGGTTGCAATCCACCTTAATCTGGAGCTAATCATAGGCTGTTATTCTTTGTCAATTTTCAATGAGACTATCTTGTTTCACCAAAACTGTAAGTCAAACAGTGCTTCCATCCTGAGCACACTGATTCCAATGGGAATCCTATTCAGCTGATGCTGCAACCTTCATTCGATCTACTATCTGAGGAATTGGAGAGTTTACTGGGCTCCACTGAAGAAATGGGACTAATTACAAAACTGATAAAAACAAAAAACTGTGGATGCTGGAAATCCAAAACAAAAACAGAATTACCTGGAAAAACTCAGCAGGTCTGGCGGCATCGGCGGAGAAGAAAAGAGTTCACATTTCGAGTCCTCATGACCCTTCAACAGAACTGAGTTTTTCCAGGTAATTCTGTTTTTGTTCTAGTTACAAAACTGATGGTTGTGAAAGTAACCATCCAAGATAAGACTGAGAACTAGTTATTTGCTGCTCTTCGTATTTACCTCCTATAACATCTGTTAATCTCAAATGCTTTTTCCAATACCTGTTATTCAGGTTCTCTGCAAGTCAGTTACCACAGACAGGTTTGCACTTCCTATGGGCTGAAACTTGACCACATACCATACGTGTGAAGGCCTACTCAATGCAAGTCGCTCATGCCATAAGGGGTAAAGGATCATGACCTTTCTGAACCAGCAGAAAAGCTGACGGTGTAGCTAAGATTGCTAGTTGAGATATGTTCTAAGAAGCAAAATATACAGAAGTAAGGATCAGTCATTACTTAACTTTGAATTGCCTGAGTTCAACATTCCAGATTGCTTGAGATCCTTACTACTTTTTGTGGTGACCTTCAGCCCAAGGTTAGACACCAGATGTGGGATTTTAAGCATCATGGGGCAGAATTTTCTGCTTGTTGGGTGGGCATACGCCCAACCTGAACGAGCATAAAATGATGCGCGACGTTGGGCGAGCGCCCTGACATCATTGTGCACTTGCGTGATATTTTGGTCGATGGGTGTGAGTGGGAGTCGGAGCTCCGCCCGCCATTAATTAAGTGGCCAGTTAAGGCCCTTGACAACCCAGTTGACCGGGATTTACCATTGCCGTGTGGTTTTCTGCTTGTTGCTTGGGCAAAATGAGCAGTCGAGCAGCCCACAATTTACAAAACCTCATCCATGGGCGGGATAAAAAGGTTCAGCAGCATTGTCATTGTGAATAGTGAGGAGTTTTGGAGATAACTTGCAGCTGGTTGCTTATTGGTACTTGTCAGCTTAATCTTTGGGGCTTTATTCTTAGCACTTCCACGCGTCATTTCAGGACTCATTGGTGTCTTCAAGGCCCCCTGAGTGTATGGGCCCTACCAGGTATCAGACTTCCCTTACCCTGGTAGTAGGGATTGTGGCCTCCTCTGGAGGCACCTTCTCTGTGGCGTAAGAGAGGGGCAGAAGGGAGAGGAGGCCAGGTGTTCCAGTGCAGCTTCCAGGGGAGGGACCTGTGGGAGGAGAGGTGCAGATACAAGGGGCACAGGGCCAGTAGGAAGTCCAAGGCGGAAGTGGCTGCAGAAGATGCCACTGTCCTGCAGCCAGATTTTACAGGTGGCAACGCAGCTACCTCAATATGCCCGTGGTGCAATGCTGAAGGAGGCTGCATCTCTCCAGTGAGACCCTGACCTCCATTTGCCAGATGATCGGGCCTGAGATCAGCTCCGACTGTGTGGATGGACACCCCATGCCAGTGGTGCTGAAGGTCTCAGTGGCCCTCAATGTCTATGCCTCCGGCTCTTTCCAGGAATCAGTAGGGGATCTGTGTGGAGTTGCCCAATCAGCTGTCCACAGTTGTACCAAGCTGGTGACAGAAGCTCTGTTCAGCCGGGTATTAACTTTTATTCATTTCTGTACGAACAAGGCCAGTTAGGCTGAGCGAGCCAGAGGCTTTGCAGCAATTGCTGGGTTCCCCTGCGTCTAGGTTGCCATCGACTGCACACATGTGGCCATCTGGGGTCAGCTGGGTGTCTTCATTAACAGGAAGGGATTCCACTCCATGAACGTCCAGATACTGTGTGACCGCAGGATGCAAATTCTGCAAGCCTGTGCAAGGTACCCTGTCAGCTCCCATGACGTGAACATCCTGAGACTCTGCTAGGTGCCGAGGCTCTTCAGTGCTCCAGCCCGACTGGGTGAATGGCTTCTGAGTGACCAGGGCTATCCCTTGTAAAGGTGGCTCTTGATGCCTCTCTGCCACCCAAGAACAGAGGCAGAACGGCGGTACAATAGGAGCCATGCCTCCGCAGGGGCGGTGGTGTTCCGGTGGAATGGGCTTCACTTGAACCATGCTGGGACCAGTGTCCTGGTGAATCGAATAACTAGGGCTATAGAGAAGGCTTTAAACTAAATAGAGGGGAGGAGCGTTCTGGAGAGGGAATACGTAGGCTTACAAAGCAAAATGATATTGAAGCATTGCAGGGCAGCTATTTAGGTAATGACATACAGAGTGTGACAGGAAGGGACAGAGTGTACAAACATTTAAAAAAAAAAGCAGCAAATAGGATCAAAGGGGGAAAAAATGGTAAAAAGGCAAAATTAGTGGCCCTTTACTTAAATGCAGTTGTATTCGGAACAAAATAAATGAATTAACAGCACAAATAGAGGTTAATGGGTATGATCTTATAGCCATTACGGAGATCTGGTTAAAAGTAGATCAAAGCTGGGAACTAAATATTAAGGGGTATGTGACTTTTCGAAAGGACAGGCAGGAAGGAAAAGGTGGTGGGGTAGCTTTGTTAGTACAGGATGGAATAAGTGCGATAACAGGAAAGGATCTTGGAACAAATGATATAGAATCCATATGGGTGGAGGTAAGAAATATCAAGGGGAAGAAGACACTGGTGGGAGTAATGTTTAGGCTCCCTAATGGTAGCTATACAGTAGGACAGAAAATAAATCAGGAGATAATGAGGGAATGTAAAAAAGGTTGTACATTAATCATGGGTAACTTTAATCTTCATGTAGATTGGGAAAATCAAATTGGCAGAGGTAGACACGAGCAAGAATTCATAGAGTGTATTTGGGACAGTTTCCTAAAACAATATGTTGTGAATCCAACCAAGGATCAGGCTATTTTGGATCTGGTAATGCGCAATGAGGCAGGTTTAATAAATGATCTCGGAGAAAAGGATCCCCTAGGAAACAGTGACCATAATATGATAAAATTTTAGTTTTCAGTTTGAAAGTGAGAAACTTGGAGCTGAAACAATTGTGCTAAACTTAAGTAAGGGTAATTGCAATGGAATGAGGGCAGAGTTGGCTGGAGTGGACTGGGAAAGCAGTTTAGCAGAAAAAGTGGTCGATGACCAATGGCAGACGTTTAAGAAAATAGTTCATGACTCACAACGAAGATATATCCCAGTGAGGAAGAAGGATTCAAGGAAGGGGATAAACCAACCATGGTTAACAAGGAAGTTAAGGCCAGTATCAAATTGAAAGAAAAAACATACAATGTGACAAAGATTAGTGGTAAGCCAGAGGATTGGGAAAGTTTTAAAAACCAATAAAAGATGACCAAAAAAAAAGGGAAAAAATAAACTTTGAAGGTAAACTAGCAAGTAATATCAAAACGGACAGTAAGAGCTTCTTTAAATATATAAAAAAGAGAGGCCAAAGTGAACAGACGCCCCTTAGAGAATGAGGCTGGAGAAATAATAATGGGGAACCAGGAAATGGTGGAGGAGTTGAATAAATACTTTGCATCAGTCTTCAAGGTAGAAGGTACTAATAGCATTCCAAAAATACTAAATAATCAAGGGACAAAAGTGGGGGAGGAAATAAATACAATAGCTATCACTAGAGAAAAAGTACTAGGGAAACTAATGGGGCGAAAGGTCCCTGGATCTGATGGGTTGCATCCTAGGATATTAAAAGAAGTAGCTACAGAAATAGTGGACACACTGGTAGTAATCTTCCAAAAATCCTTAGATTTTGTAAAGACTCAGAGGATTGGAGAACGACCAATGTAACACTCTTATTCAAAAAGGGAGGGAGACAAAAAACAGCTAACTGTAGGCCTTTTAGCTTAACATCCGTCATTGGGAAAATGTTAGAGTCTATTATAAAGGATGTAATAGCAGAGCATTTAGAAATATATAATATAATCAAGCAGAGTCAGCATGACTTCATGAAGGGGAAATCATGCCTAACAAAGTTATTAGAATTCTTTGAGGAGGTAACAAGCAGGATAGATAAAGGGGAATCAGTAGCTGTAATATATTTGGATTTCCAAATAAGATACCGCATATAAGGCTACATAATAAGATAAGAGCCCATGGTTTTGGGGGTAGTATGTTAGCATGGATAGAGGATTGACTAACCAGTGGAAGACAGAGTTGGGATAAGGGGGGTATTTTCGGGATGGCAACCTGTAACTAATGGAGTGCCACAGGGATCAGTGCTAGGGCCACAATTATTTACAATATAAATGACTTAGATGAGTGAAGTGAATGTACTATCGCCAAGTTTGCCGATGTCACAAAAATAGATGGAAAGACAAGTGGTGAGGATGACTTGAAGTCTATAGAGGAATATAGACAGGTTAAGTGAGTGGGCAAAAACTTGGCTGATGGGATATAATGTGGGAAAATGTAAGGTTATGCACTTTTGCAGGAAGAATAGAGGAGCTGAATATTATTTATATGGAGAAAGACCGCAGAAGGCAGCAGATAATCAGGCAGGCAAATGAAATGTTGGCCTTTATTTCAAAGGGAATGGAGTATAAAAATAGGGAATTCTTGCTAAAACTATACAAGGCACTAATTAAACCACACCTAGAATACTGTGAACAATTTTGGTCCCCTTATCTAAGGAACGATATACTGGCATTGGATGCAGTCCAGACAAGGTTCACTAGGTTGATCCTGGAAGGATTTTCTCATGAGGGGAAGTTGAGTAGGTTGGGCCTGTACCCATTGGAATTTAGAAGAATGAGAGGTGACCTTATTGAGACACATAAGACTCTTGGGAGGGCTTGTCAGGGTAGATGCTGAGAGGTTGTTTCCCCTTGTGGGAGAGTCTAGGACCAGAGAGCATAATCTCAGAGTAAGGGGTTGCCCATTTAAAACAAATTTGAGAAGGAATTTCTTCTCAGAGGGTAGTGAATCTGTAGAACTCTTTACTGTAGAGGGTTGTAGAGGCTGGGTTGTTAAGTATATTCAAGGCTGAGACAGACAGATTTTTAATCAGTAAGGGAATTGAGGGTTATGGGGAAAAGGCAGGAAAGTGGAGTTAAGGATGATCAGATCAGCCATGATCTCATTGAATGGTGGAGCAGACTCAATGGGCTGAATGACCTACTTCTGCTCCTATACCTTATGGTCCTATGCCTGGACCATGCAGGGGACGCAGTGCAATATCCCCCAGAGTGCGTGTCACTGATAGTGGTTGCTATGCTGCGCTCCCCTCAATCCCACTGGAGGAAGAGGATGTTGACGCAGCTGCACAGGCCACAGATGATAGTCCAATAGTGAGTCAGAAGAGGAACACAGTGAGGAAAACGCTGACGGCCCGACCTCAGTAACCTCCAGGGAGCAGGCACACCAGGGTTGCCTTTATCCAATGCTCTTTCAGCTAGGCTGCCATATAAGGGCTGCCGCCTTCATCCTGGATCACAGAAATGATTCTTTCCTTTGCCCCCAAGAGACACCCAGTGCCTGTGCAATAAAGTTTCGAGCCACCCATGTCCAGCATTACATACTGGCGTACCTTGTACCTACAAATCAAATGAAGAATACACAAAAGCAAATGTGATTTAATGTTGAAACTCTCAGATTATTGGAGAGAACAATATCCTGTGTTGTTGGTCACACCAGTAAAAAAAGTAAAACAAAATGGGGGAACAAAAGATCACATGCGACTCACCTCTCCTGAGCTTAAGGTGCTTTAAACTTACATTTATGGGTGTTACATCTAGGTGCTCCCCCATTGATGGCACCGGCATTGGAGACGACCTGCTGACTCTGGTGTCTTGTTGGTCTTGATGACTTTGGCGGTTGTCCTCTGGCCAGTGGAGCCTTTGCTGGCTGTGCCTGGGTGGGAGCTGCCAGTGCCACAGCAGGCATCTCCCCAGTCATGCAGCCTTATCAGATGCCACGGCCACTGGCAGAGGGGCGGAGGAGCTGCTGCTGTCATCCAGGGCGCCCTGAGAGAAGCCCACACAGAGACAAGCAGCTCGTGCGCGAAAGTGAGGTCGCCGTGTACCCCTGCTCACCATTGATGGATGGGCACCTAGCTGGATACTAGATGCCCCATCCATCTCACACATGGATACTGACCAGCTGAGGTCAGTACCTGTGTGAGGGCTTGAGATCTGAACGCCCTTTTTCTGTTCCAGAGCAGTCTCTCCATGGAGGAGGCATTGAGCTCAGCCATGAGGGTCAACGCAGTGCTCATGCTCTGCAGGGACTCCTCCACAACAGAGACCATGGCAAGCATACCTCCTTTTATCTCCGCCAGATCCTCTCGCACATCCTGCTGGACATCCAACATCTGCTGCCTCCAGAGGCCCATCATCACCCTTTGACTAAGCATTGTCCTAGTCTCTAGCAGTCCTCCTATTGCCGGCACCCTGGGCATTCTTTGCCTCTGCCTGCACCTCAAGCGAGTGTGAAGTGCTCTCACCAATGTGCACCAAGATACTAGCCGCCAAACTAATGCCCACCGGGGTGCTGGTATCTGCGTTGATGCCTGCTTCAGAGAGTGGGTGTGACAGAGATGCTTCAGGAGCATGGCGGTCCTCTGGGGTCGGGGTAGCTCCTGGAGGTCCTGCACTTGACCGCTTGGTGGCAGATCCAAGGAAGAAGCTAGAGTATTGTGTGTCGTTCTGGAATCTGCATTATAGGAAGGATGTGATTGCACTAGAGAGAGTGCAGAGGAGATTTACCAGGATGTTTCCTGGGCTGGAGAGTTTTAGTTATGAGGAGAGATTGGATAGACTGGGGTTATTTTCCCTGGAGCAGAGGAGATTGAGGGGGGACATGATTGAGGAGTATAAAATTATGAGGGGCATAGATAGGATAGACAGGAAGGAACTTTTCCCCTTGGTAGAGGGATCAGTAATCTGGGGGGCATAGGTTTAAGGTAAGGGGCAGATTTAGTGGGGATCTGAGGAAGAATTTTTTCACCCAGAGCATGGTGGGAATCTGGAACTCTCTGCCTGAAAGGGTAGTAGAGGCAGAAACCCTCATAACATTTAAGAACTATTTGGATTTACAAATACAAGGCTATGGGCCTAGTGCTGGAAAATGGGATTAGAGTAATTAGATACGTGTTTGACTGCGCAGACTCGATGGGCTGAAGGGCCTTTTTCTGTGCTGTAGACTTCTATGACTCTATAAGAATGGCATGCCATTAGTTAAAGTCATCACACTGTCACTGCAAATGCCAGGCACCCTGGTGAGACAATGGAGATCTGCATCAAGGTGCCATCGTCTTTCAATGATCAATGAGGACTCCAAACTGGAGGCTGCCATCAATGATGAGACAGCGCAGATTGTTTGCAGCATCCAAAACTCTCACCTCAGTGCACTGCACTCTTACCTTCACCTGATACCCCAGACTCACCGCGGCCGGTCAGTCGAGGTGCATGGCGCCTCTTGGGCTCCAAGGCCTCCTGCTTGCATCGGGTGAGGATGAGGAGGTGTGGGGGTCCTCCACCAGTCTGTGACACCTCAATATTGTTATGGGATGTCTTCTCCTGAAAGGACAGAGGAGCATTGATTAGTCCACTCTGTGCCTGCAGCGCCATTGCAGCCTGGCCAACCCCAGTTGAGGAGAACCTTGCAGGGAAGATAGGAGTCGTGGCCCTCGAGCTGCAAGGCACTTAGTCAAAGCAGCCAGAGCTCACCCCCTTGGCCAGCTCCAGCGTGATTGACAGTTGGCACTCAGACTTTATCATCCCTGAGCTCCATGGGGGGGAATGGCCTCCCAAAACAATTGAACACACTGACCCGTGCCAACACGGTACTCACCCTTCCTGAGTGCAGCAGGTCATTGAAGCGCTCCCGGCACTGCACCAAAGTGCGCCACACCAAGTGTATTGCGGCTGCTCACCTGGGCTGCCACCTCCTCCCATGCCCTGTTTGTGAAGTGCGGTGGCCTCCTTCTCCGACCACTGGGGACCCAGGTGTCCCTTCTGGCAGCAACTGCCTCCGGGCGGGCAGCGAGGCACTCATTGGACAAACAGGGCCGAGTGCCCAGCCGACCTCACCTCCTGCCTGGTCTCTACATCTCCATTTTCAGCCATGTCGCTGCTGCAACTGGGACTGCCTGCACCGTTTTTGAACCAGCCGCCAGGTCGCCATTGGATCCGGAGGCCAGAACGCCCCTACACCTGCCCGCCCCCACCTCGGAGGCTCGGCAGCTGTGTACACTCAGGGCTGGCCTTAATTGGCCCGCCAGTGTGAAATCATGGTCGGGACCCGATTGTGGGTGGTGGTCAGCTTCCCGACTGCTCTCCCCTGCCCCTGCCAAGTTCACCTGACAAGGGCAAAATTCTGTACATGCAGTTCTGGCTCACAGTAGCTATGTGGAACTCAGTGGTGAGCTAAAATCGTCGCTGTTTCTCGGTTGCCTCATTTTAACCATCACATATCTTCAATACAGAACAAAACTACTCCAATGGACAAAAGTTCTGCTACGTGGGGGCCTCACTGTCACAGTCATTACAGTAGTTTCTAATTAATTTATAGGGGCGATTTTAACCTCAGTTGCTGCTGGGAACACCATTCAAATCACTTCCAAAAGCTTGCCCACCTGTTCTAATCATGCACTTTTTTAGGTGGCTGAGGTACGTGCTCAAAGCAAATTGGCAGCTCAGAAGTATATACAAATCAGAGTCCTTCAATGTCATTAGGACCCTGACGTCGAAAAATTAGAAGTTCCAACTGAGTGCCTGACTCACTCACACCTCATGGGATTGTCTTTCTGGTTATCTAGTGGTGGTGATGTGTTACAGTTCACTCAGGAAGTCCAAATTTTGTGGCTGCATGCAAAAGCATGTTGTGGCCTGGAGCCCTGGACAGTGATGGTAGAGGCTTCAATTTACTTTCCATCACATGGCTGACCAGGAATCTCTCGCGCTCTTAACGCCTGCCATCGGCCTGTGTTGGAAGGATTTGTAGGTTGGTACACCTGTTTGGCTGCTTTATGAATGCACCTTCCTTGGCCATCAAATCTTGGGATGGGACTTGAAGCTGGAACTTCTGGCTCAGCAGCAGGGACGCTACCTACTGAGCCACAAGACCTCCCAGGAGCCATGTATGGGAGCATTATTTCAAGGGGTAGTTCAGGTGCAGGTGATTCATCTTTCAGGGATCAGAATGGCAGCTGGAGAAATAAGCTCCTTCTGTGAGTCCTGGAGTGCTGGAGGTGGCTGCATGTTCCACCAACAGATTGCAGAATGTTACAGAGATAGGGGTGAGGCTACGGAATGATTTGAAAACAAAGATGAGAATTTTGAAATTTAGACATTACTAGATTGGAAGGGTTGATGGGTGAATAGGATTTGGTGTGAGTAGGATACAGGCAGTAGAGTTTTGGATGAGCTTAAATTTATGGAGGGTGTCCATGTGAGACCAACTGGGAAAATGTTGGAATAATAAAGGCATGGATGAGGGTTTCAGCAGCAGATGAGCTGAGGCAGGGGTGAAGATGGGTGATGTTCCAGGAGCGGAAATAGGAAATCTTAGTGATGGTGTGGATATATGATCAGAAGATCATCATAGGGTCAAATACAATATCAAGGTTTTGAACAGGGATTCTGCTTCAGATAGTTGTCAGGGAGAGAATGGAATTGGTGGCTAGGAAATGGAATTTGTGGCGGAGACTGAAGACAATATTTGGTTGGAGGAAGTTTCTGCTCATCCAGTACTGGATATCGAGCAAGCAGTGTGACAAATCAGTGACGATGAAGGGGTTGAGAGAGATGGTTGTGAGGTGGTGCTAGGTGTCATTTGTGTTGACTTGCCTTTGGATGAAGTTGGCGAGGGGCAACATGTCGATGAGAAATAGGAAGGAGCCAAGGATGGATCCTTGGGGAAGTCCAGAGATAATGTTGGGAATAGAAGCTATTGCAGATGATTCTCTGAATAAAACGGCATAGATGAGAATGGAACCAGCTAAGTGCAGCCCCACCTAGCTGGAGGAGAGGCGTTGGAGGAGATGGTGTGGTCAATCATGTCAAAGGATGCAGACAGGTCAGGTCGAGAAGGATGAGGAGGGCAAGTTTATCACTGTCACATAGGACGTTATTTATTAAGGGCCGTTTTGGAACTTGAGCAGCGACAGAAACTTGGAGGGGTTCAGACATGGAGTTTTGGGAAAGGTGAGCATGGATTTTGGAGAAGATAACTGTGTCAGTAATGGCAAATATCCCACTTGAGGACAAGTGGAATGGAATTTATAGGGAGGGATCAGCAAAACCTGGGACTTGTTCCTGACTGACCTTTTCAGTTTACGGCGCTAAATAAGAGCCATGTCAGTAAAGAATGCAACCCTCTTTTTGTTAATTTAGTGCATGTAGGATGTACCCAAATTGTCTCAAAGAAAGATGATAAAAGAGAAAAAGTAAAAAAAAAATCAAGCTGATGGTGCATCTGTTGCAAGTAAAGAAGGCAATATCATTGTCCCCTTATTGCAATGGAGAAGTCAACTTCGTTGAAAAAAGATGAACAGTGAGGGAATTGTACTGTTCTGGGTATTCCAACTTGGACTTTGTTTCAGAACTTTTATTGAGAATAGATATCTGAGTGATGGGATGCCTGAGCGATGTTTTCCATGGACACACTGACAACGTCTCTGTGAATGGGTTATTGTAACCCTGAATCATAGTCAGTTGACTACTGGAGAATTACTGTCTGGTCTGCTTTCTTTTAATTTATCATGTTAATTTAAACACCAGGGTACATAGGCATCAGTTGCAACAATACTGAATCAGATCTTTAATGAGCTCATATTAGATGATCCAACATGAGTAGTCGGATATATCACACTCTACAATCCACTATGATGACAACATACAATGGTTCACTAAAAGCTATAAAAACAATTTACCTTTGATTTTACATTCCCATTTATACTGCCAATAAATCACAATACATCAAGACACATCAGAATAACAACATGGAACTAGCAAAATGAACTTAGATCCCCTCAGTCATATCCCTAACCATTCTGTTACCACAATTATATGATTCATTTAAGCTCTTTTAATCACTTTATTACTATAAACACAGTGACCAGACCAACATCTCTAGACAAGGTTTAATGACTTTCGTACATTCCTTCAACTCCTCATCCTTGCCTTTGGCCTGCTTCATTATGTTTCCTTGTTCAGAAGAAAGCTGTTTGAACCCATCATGTGCTGATCTGACAAACAAGCCAGGACAACTAAGTATACTGGTAGTGTGAACCCACATTCCCACATTCATCACATTTACCTCACCGTTAGACATTATAAATTTCCTCATCCATAGAAGCATGACCATTGTACAGTGACCAAATTTGCACTAAGTACAAGCTGGTTTGATTCTGAAACAGATAGTGTCTGTACAGCTTCTTGTTCTTCAAATGCATGGCCGTTAGTAAATAAGTGAGATTTTTCTTAAGGAATTCAATCATCTGCTTCACACTACAGAGGAGTGGGAAGTAGGAACTGAAGACAGAAAAATCCCAGAGTGATCAGGGCATTTTGTTTCTGAAGTGGCTCAGCAGTAGCACCATGTTGCCTCCACTAACTATTCTGAATAATTTTGAGTGGGAAACCAGTTCTCCAGCTGCATTTGCAATCCAGCTTGGTTGTGTGCTGCAAGAAAGCAGTGTCCTCCACAAGTCTATAGAAAATGCTAATACGAATATTAAATGATAAAACTGTCTAGCTTGCACTCATGGTCAGAGCTTTCATTAATGGTCATGATGGAACGTTCTAGTGATGTTTATTTTCTCCCCCACCCCCCAACCCCTAGTGCTTACACAGTGGCTTCTCCTTCTGGAGACTGGGATGGGAATTAAAGGGTCAGTTTGAGACCCTATCATCTCAGCAGCCGAGGGGTGAGAAGGGCCAAGTTCAAAGAACCTTGGAATGGATTGAATCACTTGGCGCTAATTCTTTGATTCATACATCTTGTTGAGCACAAGCGGGGGGGTCACAGAGCTGTTGAATTCACCCTTAAAAATGTCCTTTATGCAGCAGGCTACATTTTCCACTACCTCCCAGTGGTTCAAAATAGCATTCTGGTTTTTTTCCTCGTTTGCCATGAACAACTTTTTAAGCAACAATTCCTGTAGACCAGGTTTCACTGAGAAGTTTCTTTCTTGGGGTTCAATTTCTGCAGATTATTGCATTCAGATTACCATTTCTTTAACCCACCTGTCAGTCTTTAAACTTTCTTCATGTAGCTTACACTGGGGAAGGACTTGTTAAAAAGTGGAGTGGTACCAGATTGGGAGTGTAGTAATTCAGAAGGAGTCTGTATATATTCGGAGTTTGTGAAGAGGGAATGTGGGAGGGCTGGGGAGACATTCTCATTTCGAAGAACCTAGAAATCCAATCTATAATGTGCAGGTTGGGCTAGCTTTAGGCTAGTTTAGCTAGCTTTTCATTCCATACAGGGAGCAAAGCCTAACTGTCCGAAACATAATCCACAGTAAGTATCGGTGCGTGAACAGAAATATAAATTACTGATCAGCTGAGATTCTGAAGCCAGAAAATTGATGTCTTGCCCTCCAGGTTGTGAGATTTTGCCCGTGGGGGAGGGCAGTGGTTTCTACTATCTGATATGCAGTTGACCTCTGAAAGTTTGTAGGGTTTGATTTTTAAGCCTGTACTGAACTGATGTGGTTTCTTTCATACAGGAATGCTGGATTAGGAATATGCTCGATGTCATGCAGAGTCGGTGGGATTCTGGCTCCATTTGTACCATCTCTGGTTAGTCTCAATTTTCTTTTTCAGCAGATGTTGCCTTGAACCTGCTCTGTGGGATCTCACTATATAGGCTTTCAACTCAATTGCATAAATTTTTTTTTCAATAAATGGGTTAGTGTTTAGGCCTCAGCTGGAGTATTCTGTCTAATCCTGGGCACGGCACTTCAGGAAAGATGCCAAGGCCTTAGGGAGGATGCAGAGGAGATTTATTAGAATGATAATAGAGATGAGGGACTTCAGGAATGTGGAGATACCATAAGAAAGCTGAGATTGTTCTTGTTAGGGTAGAAAGGTTAAAGGGAGATTTGATAGAGCTGATCAAAATTATGAAATACTTTGATAACATAGATAGGGAGAAACTGTTTTCGCTGCAGGAGAATTGATAACCAGGACGCACAGATTTAATTCACAAAAGAACCAGGAGTAAAAAATGGAATTCTTATATAATGCAGAAGGCTGTTGAAATCCAGAATGTGCTGCCTGAAAGGTTGCTAAATTTCAAAAGGAAATTGGATTAATACTTGAAAAGGAAAAACTTGCAGGGTTATGGGGAAAGAGAAAGGGAGTGGGATTAATGTGCAACTGTTTCAAAGAGATGGTGCAGACACAGTGACCCAAATGGTCTATTGTAAGTTTCTGTGATTCTATGATTGTGAAGTTGCAAAGAAAAGCATTCGGTTCACACTCATTTATGCCACAGAGTGATTTCACAGACCTTTTGTGAGGTGCACACTCTGATGCAGTTTTCTTATTGACTGGAGATATGTTAATATCAGGAAAAGTTAATCATTGTACATTAAATGCTGCTGTTTAATCAGATAATGTAATTTAGTGTAAATCTCAAGCGGTTTATTCCACCTGAACACTTGATGCTTGAGAGCAGATTTATTTCGCTCCCACTTGCAGTTTAATTTAAAAAGAAAATCCATGGATTCATGACAGTGTTGCTTATTAACTAGGCTATTATCTGTAGAAGGCTCTGTTCCCTCTCAACAATGTGTCCCTGACCAGTGTTGTTGGGCAGCAAGTTTTATTCAGTTGATAAGTGCCTGTGGTATATTTGTCCAGTGATCATTTCTGGATTCCACAAGGAAAATAATTTTTTTTGTGATCTCTGGCTTAATTATTTTTCTAAAGACCCTTGTAACACCACTGATGTAATATCTCATTGTTGCATTGTTTGAGGAATGTCCCCTCTAAAGCATTAGCATCAGAATTATTTCCCAATTATAATCATACAGAGTGATCTGGTAAACAATATTGTAGTAGCTGTGACCTTCAGCATGTTTACATTAATTAAATCTCAGTCCCAGGACCAGATGCTTTCCGTCCCTGGGTTTTAAAGGAAGTAGGTGAGAACATTGTGAATGCCTGAACTATAATCTTCCAAAGTTATCTTGGATTGCAAAATTGCTCATGTCACTCTGCTGTTTAAGAAAACTGACAGGGAAACCAGGAAATTATAGACCCAAGTAGCCTAACATATGTTGTCAGGAAATTGCTAGAGTTTGCACTGAAGGATAGGGTGACTGAACACCTTGAAAATTTTCAGCTGATCAGAGAGAGCCATTATGGATATGTAAAGGCTAGGTCATGCCTGAGAGCTTGATTTTATTTTTTGAAGAAATTACCTAAGTAGTGGGTGGGAGTACTTATGGGTGTTATTTATCTGCATTTTCAGAAGCCATTTGATAAAGTCCCTCATGAGAAACTCGTGGAATTAGCTCGTGGAATTGAGGGTAAATTATTGCCTTGGTTAAGAACGTGGCTGAGTGGCAGGAGACAGAGAAGGGATGATGGGCAGGTACTCTAGTTGCAGAATGTGACCAGTGGTGTTCCACAAGGATCTGTATTGAGGCTTCAACCAGTAACTCTATTAAATAATAACTCACATGTTGGGATAGAAAGCCACATACTTGAATTTGCCAGTGACATAAGATAGATTGTAAGCAGTGCTGAAGGAAACATAAAATTACAGAGATATTAATAGATTAAGTATGTGGGTAAAACTGTCACAAATAGATTTCAATGTAGGCAAATGTGATTTCATCCACTTTGGATCTAAAAATGATAGAACAGAGCACTTTCTGAATGGTGAAAAGCTTGAAGCATTGGTGTTCCAAAGGGACTTGGGGCCGTAACCTCCGACTAGCATCGGAAAGTGCTTTACCACAGGAATTAGAAGAAATAAATACCCACTTAGCTGGTCTTGAAAATTACGTTGCTAGTTCATTTCACCAGAGCTGCTTGGTGCCAGTATCGAAAGGCTCCTTGTAGGCCCTAGTGAAGTGCGGCTCTAGCATATTCAAGGAGGCCATACCCCCTTTTTTACAGTACTTGTTGCCATAAAACAGGTAAGTTTAAAGGGGTAGGGAATTTGACAGGCTAGGGCAAAGGCATAGGATTTGTGGGTGCTGGTTGGATGTCCGGTTGGGGTGGGTTGGGTTGGGTCGGTTGGGGTGTGTTGGTGAGAGGGTCATGGGGGTGGTCAGTAGGAGGCGCTGGGGGGGGCGTCGGTCTCAAGTCCAGGGGTTTTGAGGGCCGGCGGGGGTGGGGGGGGGAGTTCGGTCGGGGGTTTGGAGGGTGATTGGTTGGAGGCCTGGGGTGGGGTAGGGATTGCTGAGGGGGTCAGTCTAGGTCTTTACAATAGTTACTCAGAAGTTAGAAGAGGTTTTAATTCTAACTTTTTCTGAGTAACTATTGGTATAACCCCAGCGGAACCATCCGAAGTTTATGATTTAAACCACATTTTCAGATGATTCCCCACGCAGCACAATTGTCCAGAGGAAATGTGCACTTTGGGCAATTGCTGTTCAAACCCTTACCTGGGAACTTTGCAGAGGGATCCTCCAGCGTACCCCCAACCCCCCAAATCCAACGCTATGGAGCTTGGAAGTTAAACGTCCTTGTGATCTTGGTACATAGATCATTAAAATATCATGAACAGATACAGAAAAAAAATTAAAAGGCTAATGGAATGCCTTTATATTAAAGCATTACAATACAATATAGGGGGGGGTAGAAGTGATACTTCAGCCATGCAGAACCCTGGGTAGATCACAACTGGAGTACTATAACATAGGAAATAGGAGCAGGACTACAACATAATGCCCCTTGAGCCTCATCCCCCATTCAGTACCATGATGGGTGACCTTTTGCCTCAACTCCATTTTGCTATCCGCTCCCCATAATCCCTTGATTCCCTGAGAGATCAACAATCTATTCCAGCCTTGAATATACCATTAAAGATGGAGAATCAATAACCCTCAGGTAGAAAGTTCCAAAGATCCACAAGAAGAAACTTCACCTCATCTCAGTCTTAAATGATCAGCCCCTTATCCTGGTTCCCAAGCCAGGGGAAACAAGCTCTGTGTCTACCCATTCAAAATTTTCTGTGTTTCAATGAGATCACCTCACATCCTTTAAAACTCCAGAGACTATAGGCCCAATTTACTCTCATCATAAAACAATCCTTTCATCTCAGGAACCTAGTGAACCTCTGCTGTACTGCTTCTCATGTAACTATATCTTTAGATATAGAGATCATAATGCAGCCAGCGTGGTCTTATGATAGCTCTGTACAATCCTAGCAAGACTTCCTTATTCTTGTAATCCACTTGCAATAAAGACCAACATGCCATTTGCTTCCCTGCTTGCTTGCTGCACCTGCATGCTAACTTTCTGTTCTGTTCCCTCCTTGAAACTATTCCACTCCTCAGTCAACCCCAACACCCCTTCCCTTTTCTATGGCACCTTTCCATAAAAGCGCAGGAGATGCAATGCCTGCCCATTTAACTCCTCCCTTCCCACCATCCAACACCCTAAACACTCCTTCCAAGTGAAACAGTGATTTACTTGTACTTCTTTCAATTTAGTATACAGTATTTACTGCTCACAATTTGGTCCCTTCTACATTGGGGAGACTAAACCCAGACTCGGTTCATTCTTCAAGCATGACCCTGAGCTTCCTGTCACTTGTTATTTCAATTCTCCACCATAATCCCACTCTGAACTTTCTGTCCTTGGCTTGCTGCAGTGTTCCATTGAAACTCAACACAAGCTCGGAGAGCAGCACCTCATCTTTTAACTCTCACTTTACAGCCTTCAATGTTGAGTTCAATAATTTTAGATCATAATTGCTCCATGGTCTTTTTGTTCTCTTTTTGTTGGTTTGGTTTTCTTCTCATTTATTCCTCTATTTTGCATTAGAACAGTTGCTATCCAGCCATTCACACCTCACCTAGACTCACCTTTTGATTCTTTACTGAATTGATTACTATCCCTTTTAGCTTTTGTAACAAAACCTTTTGTCATTTAATCACTCCTGCCTTCCACCTTATTACAGAACTTCCCTTTTGTTGTTCTTCCCCTCCCCTTTCACTTCTCAAATCCTGTTGGATTTCTAACTTTCCTCAGTTCTGATGAAAGGTCACAGACCTGAAACGTTAACTGTGTTTTTCTCTTCACAGAAGCTGTCTGACCTGACCACTTCCAGCATTTTTGTTTTTATTGTTCAGTTTCCGTGTTTTTGTACAAGTACACCCAAGTCCCTCTGGACATCAACATTTATAAGATTCACATCTTTCAAAAAAAACCTGTTCTATTCTTACTATCAAAGAGAATAACCTCACTGTTACCCACATTATGCTCCATCTGTCATCTTGTTGCCCACTCACATAACCTGCCTATATCTCTTTGTAGCCTCTTGTGTCCTCAGCTTACATTCTACCGAGCTTTGTATTGTCAGCAACCTTGAATAAACAACTCTGTCTTTTTATCTGAGTTGTTAATATGGAGAGTTCTAAACACCACACCTTACAGAGGATATATTGACCTTGGAGGGAGTGTAGCATAGATTTACCAGAATGATATCTGGACTCCAAGGGTTAAAATATGAGGGGAGATGATTGAAACTAGTGTTGTATTCCGTAAAGTTCAGAAGGTTAACCAGTGATTTGATTGAAGACTTCAAGATATTAATGGAAACAGGATGGATAGCGAGAAACTATTTCTGTTGGTTGAGTTTTGGACTAGGGGCTATAGTGTAAAAATTAGAGCCAGACTTTTCATGGGTGAAATTAGGAAAGACTTTTACACATTAAGGATGAATTTTGTCAGGGCGGCAGTGGTCCCAACAACATGCCAGAAAGTAGCAAATCTGCCTTGATTGTTTTGGAGAGCCAAGACCGGAAGAAGCCCTTAAGTTGCCCTTAACTGGTCACTTAAGGGCCTGAAATGACCTCTGGGCAGTAAGGAAGGCCGTTCTCTGCCTTCCCTGTCACTGATGGAATTCCATGGCGTCAGAACCTCGATGGATATCCCCATCCCCACACCCTTCCCTCCCTATCCTCTGGCCACATCTACCCCTGCTTTCAAGAGCTCCACTAAATTCTGCCCAAAGGGTGGTGGAAATTTGGAATTCTCTTTTGCAAATGGCCATTAATGCTAGATTAGTTGTCAATTTTAAATACGAAATTGATAGATTTTTGTTAATCAAAGATGGGTATAAGGAACAAAACAAAAACAGAATTACCTGGAAAAACTCAGCAGGTCCGGCAGCATCGGCGGAGAAGAAAAGAGCCGACGCTTCGAGTCCTCATGACCCTTCTGTCGAAGGGTCATGAGGACTCGAAGCGTCGGCTCTTTTCTTCTCCGCCGATGCTGCCGGACCTGCTGAGTTTTTCCAGGTAATTCTGTTTTTGTTTTGGATTTCCAGCATCCGCAGTTTTTTTGTTTTTATCTTATGGGTATAAGGAGATAGGTTGCAGATCCCCCATGATCTCACTGAATGGAGGAACAGACTCAAGAGGGTAAATGGCTTGCCCCTGTTTTATGTTGCTGTCTTCCCTTAATGCTATGCATTCCAGCGTGTATTGAGGTTAGGTTTCTTATGTTAACAGAGGTATCTGAATCCATCAATGCCGTTCATTGTGTTTGGGATCGCCGGAATGTCAGGGGGATTCCTGGGACTCCTCCTTCCAGAAACATTAAATAAACCAATTGCCGAGTCAATAGAGGACCTTCACACTCCAGCCTACCAGAGACTTGAAGACAAAAGAAAAAAGGTGAGTTCATGTTTATATTTGTGCCTTTTTTTGTCAAATTTTTGATGAAGTGGAACGTTCTTTTCTTGCTGCCTCTGGGTCTAATCTGTTCATTTTATTCTCAACACAGTGCAGAAGATCATGGAATTTCAAGTGCTAGTTGCATCCAGCAGATATGAATTTCTGTGATCTTTGATGCTGTTTTGAAAAATGGTGTGCTGGAAGCTGACCTCATCTACAAAACTGGGCACGCCCCCAAATCGAATTAATCACAATGGCAGGTTTCCACTAAATGTGCCCATTTTAGGGCTCTTCAGGAGGCTTTTAAAACTTTTAGGTGCAAGGTCACCAAAGGGGATTTTTTAAAGCTTTTAAATATTAAAAAAGCTTAGAAATTAACTCCTGCATGTAAATTAAATTGTATAGTTTTTAAAGTAATTTCCAATGATTTAAAATTGCACTAGTCACAAATGATGGACTTGACACTATTATTAATGCTTGTTTTTGGTGATAAACTTGTTTTTAGCTGTATTAATCCAACTGCACAGCTTACTATTTTAAAATATATCAATGAATATTTTCAGTGTGAGAATAAAAGGAAAACTACATTCTAAAACGCTCCTCGATTGCACTGGCCCATGGAAGATTTTACTTCTGCTATTATACAAATGAGCTTGAGCGGAAACCTGAGCAAAGAATTCAAATCTGAAAACTAGTGCTCTTTTGAAGACAATTTATGCCCTGATTATCAATTGTGCCTAAAGAGGAAACTCTACTTTTTTTTGTTTACATGCAATTGTGAAATGTTTGAACAGTATATTAAAGGCTTTCTTGACATTAATTGAAATTTGATTTTGCAGATTTTTCCCCTCAATAATGTCAAAAGTTACCTGTTTATTGACATTTAAATTAAATTCAGTCTAAATTTTCGCACTATTATAGGTCAGGTATTGGCAATCCCACACTGCTTGCCTGTATCCTGATGCGCAGTAAGTTCTCTTTGAATGTTGGTACCCCATCCAGCAATGCCACGATTTTAAAATTCACATCCTTGTGTTCAAATCCCTCCATAGTGTTGCCCTTCCCTATATCTGTACCCTCTAGCTGTCCTTTGAGATCCCTGCACTTTTCCAATTCTGGCCTCTTGTACACCCCTGATTTACTTTGCTCCACCATTGGTGGCCGTTCCTTCAATTGCCTATGTCCTGAACTCTGGAATTCCCTTCCTAAACCTATCTACCTCTCTACTTCTCTCTAAAACATTCCTAAAAACCTATCTTTTGGTCACCGTACTAATATCATTTTTTGTGGTTCAGTGCCAAATTTGTTTGATGACACCCCTGTGAAGCACCTTGGGATGTTTTATTACATTGAAGATACTCTATGAATGCATGTTGTAATAGTGAAGCAATGATTTTAAACTTTTCATATTCTGGTTTGTGATTGATTTGTCAATATATTTTCCATTAATTTGACAGGGAGTTGGATCACAGGAAAGCACTCAGTCATGAAGATCGGAGGCTTAGCAAAGAACCATTCAGACTGAAAGGATGATCCAATGGGTGTAAGGACAGTGTTTTGAGATGAGGCCTCAGCATTGCAAGGAGAAATTGTAGAAGATGCTACAAGAAGTTATGTAACCAATTCAAAGAGACTTGGAAATGGTGCTTTTTAAGATTAGCTGGTTTCAAGGTGACAAACGTGCAGCTAGTGGCTAAGGAAAGACTTATTTAAGCTAGAAAGATTTACCTCAGTTATTCATTTCCCAACATCTGTTGGGTAACAAGGAACTGAGAATTCCTATTGTTTACATTTCTAATTGTACAGTTTTGCAAGTATTTTTACCTTTGACCTGCCATTTAAAGTATAATAGAGTTGTATTACCTGAAGGATATCATCTCTTTCACCAGATTTTGATACATTAGTTTTATTGACAAACCATCACTTTCGTAAGATCTTAGGAATCAAGTTATGATGTTCAACATATAACTTCAAAAACCTGGGAGCTAAGCTCCACTAACGTTTTAATACAACTTACATTATAATGGAGAGCCTTATAATGAGTTGTATGTATTGGACATACTTTTATCTCTCTGAAGGGTCTCTATTTAGACACTTGTCATTTCTTAAGGACCACTTTCTAAAAGGTCTCTGTTTTTCCATTTATTCTGCTCTGCTTCAGTCTAGCACTTCTGTATTAAGGAGCCCTAAATGCTACAGCTTTGTATTTAAGAGGAGAATGATCCAGGATAAAATGATTTAATCTTGTAGGTGCAATATGTGTCATAGCATCTTATCCATTCCTTTGCTGTTTGAGTTTGTGGTTATGTCGCGTCATGCCGATTGGATCGTGACTTCCAATTCTAATGACTTCTTGTTCCAAGAACAAGACCAAGAGATAAATCTGTAAACTATCAATTAAATCTTTTCAACTATATTTTATTTCGAACCATAAGCCATCCATATTTTGGCTGTGTTGTTCCACTTTGCCTTCAGTGCACTGTGCACACTACCTTGTGATACCTTTCCACAGGCGTCTTTTTGGGTGTCAATTGTATTTTAATAGCTTTGCTAATGGTCCATGTTTCATGTGCAGTATTTATCATAGAAACTTATGTTAAATGTTTATTCTGCAGCATTTAACTGCAGTTGAATGACACCATCCTGCAATAGGATGCTGACTCCCTTCAGTGTTATCTATGATTGACTGAAAACATTTTCAACCCACTGTTCCCATTACCTGTGTTGTGCATTTTCCTCTGAGGTTTGATGGAAAGGAGGTGGTCTGAGAGTTTGGTCCACAATCAACAGACATACATAGACGACACAGGGAACTGTTTATACAGAAAGGAAAGCCTAACCTGTTCTTGCATGTTCTGCCCATGATGCATTGTAGAACATTTCAGCTTCTCTGTTTGAGAGGTGTGCGGACACCGAATGGTGAAACTCCTCCATGTTCGGACTATGGCAGATGGATCCAGTGACCAAGCCTCCCTGCATCCCAACTTGGTCATGTAGACCCAGTGACCAAACTCCTCCTCCTCTTCGTCTCCTCCACCCCCCCCCCCCCCCCCCCCCCCCCCCCTGCCAAACCTCTGACTTGGACCTATGGATCTAGTGACTAAAACTGCCTCCCCATCCTGACTCTGGCAGTGACCAAACTGCTCCACATTCTGACTCTGGATCCAGTGACCAAGCTCCTCCACCTCCCCAGTCTGGCAGGCAGATCCAGTGATCAGACTACATTTATCCCCCACCTGCACCTCCCCGAACACTTCACTAGCTCTGGTAGGATGATCTGGTGACCAGACTATCCCCACTCAGGTGGAACCGGTGATCAAATTCTACCCCTTCAAATTGCCTCCAGCAGAATGATCCAATTGGATTGAAGGGAAGCTGTGTATTCACATAGATGCAGTCTACTTGTTATTCAATGCTACTTCACTCAATCTGATTATATGCACTAACTCCCTTGCTTGCTGTATCATTTCCATTACATAATGCCATTTCCTTTTTGTTTTTTTAATATAGTTCATGCTTCCTCCATTTTTGTAAAGCACAGGAAGGACTTTGAGTAATCAGGAGTAGAATCTATGGGATTTCTGGCAAGAACCTTTCTCAGCTTTTATTTTTTAAAAAGTCATAATGATCTTGAAAAGAGAATGTAAGAACGTGCAAGAGAAGAAAAGATTTTAAGCTCAAAAGCAGTAGAAATATAGAGGAAGAGTGAGAGTGGGAAATCTCAGACTATATAGCTGATCCCAACTTGGGGAGACAATAGGAGGTGACAGATGCTCTAGGAAGAGGGGAAATTAGCCATGGTTCCTGATCCTGGTCGCTATCCAGTGACTCCCATTGAAAAGTGCACAAGTGGACATTAGACGTGGTCAGGAATCAGGCTTAGTTGTGATGCCATTTGCGAATGATGCTCAACCGTTTGAGCTAATTGTTGAGGAATATTTTCTTGAGATCTACTTGGATGGGGAGGTGGAAGGCTGCTGGACCTGATAACGCTGTAGTCCAAGAATCAACCTCTCCAGGATTGGACAGAGGAGCAATAGGGAGGAATTTGGTTTCAAAACAAGGAGAAGAATCAGGTTGGAATTAATAGGATGGAGTGTGATGTCAAGTTTGATAAAAGTGGGACAATTGGATTAGGAGGAAAAGTAGGCCATCTTTTCTTATTTAAATGTAATTTTGCAGATACCTATTTCAGTAGTTTAGAGTAAATGCTATTGTATTAAATATACTGTGTGATCTTATTACTGGCAATTATGTTTGTTTCAGTGTCCGCGTAGGAGCTGAAAACAAATACCTGTCATCCGTGAGAAGCAGGATGTTTCCCTGCATCTCTCGGCACATTAAAGTTAGAACATGAAGCACATCCAATTGTCTAGCAGAGAACATTCCATTCCGTCAGCGGTTAGCCATTTACCTCTGTAATGTGCAGCTGTGTAGAAACAGTAATGCTGTATATATACTGTACTGGGCCTTGTGCTCAAAATGCGGGCTGTCACTTTTTGTTTCTTGCCTGGGATCTATGTGCAAGGGAGACATTAACCAAATTAACCAACAAAGATCTCCACACCCCTGACCAGCAACAATCCAGAGCTTGCCTTGCAACAGGGTAGGGGTGGATTTTCAACTGGCTGTCTGCATATAAAACTGGCCCCTCACAGACCAATGGCAAGCTGAAAATTTCTCTCACTGATGTCACTAGTAATTTAAATGGTCTGACAATTTCATGTCCTCCTGTTTCAATGCTATTGTGTATTTTTTTGTTTGACTAGTTCTTGTAAATGTGACATTTTCACATTCAGTTTTGTGAGCTTGGTGTCAGTTAACCAGATTGCTTTGTATTTCATTTTTACATGGTGAAAATCTGCCACACGTGTAACTGTACCATGAAATGTGACACCAAATATAATAAGAAATGCCCCCTGAGCTGCTGTTACGTTCACTTATTTTCTCATTGTTCATTGCGTCAGTATTTTCAAAGAGAGAGGACAAACTCTTGTTATGAATTTGTAATATGTAGCTAGTGTGTGGCGGTGGCAAATGCATGAACTGGGTATAATTTGAAAAGCTGCTGTAGACTTTGTAGTTTAGATTTTTTTATGAAATCTCTCTTTTTAATGAGCTTGGTTGATTAATTAAAGTAATCAAGCACTTGCATTTATATACTGCTTTTAATGACCCAGGACATTCCAAATTGCTTACAAATAATGAAATATATTTGAAGTGTAACTACTGTAATATAGACAAAGTAGCAGCCAATTTTCACACAGCAAGATCCCACAAACAGCAATGTGATAATTAGCAGATAATCTATTTCATTAATTTTGGCTGAGGGGTAAACTTTGGCTAGGTCACTGGGGAGAACTCCCTGCTTTTCTTTGAAATAGTGTAATGGGATCTTATATGTCCGCTTGAGAGTGCTTACAGGGCCTTGATTTGACATCAGCAATGCAGTATTTCCTCCGTACTGTACTTAGCTTAAATTTTTGTGATCAAGTTTCTGGAGTGGGACTTGAACCCACGGCTTTCTGACTCAGGCCAGAGTGCTACCCATGAACTGTGGCTAAAACACCTTGCCCTTTAATTGTGTGTTTTAACACACGGTTTTGTTGCAGTGACTATGCCATTTGCAGTGCATCAACTTACAACACACAACTGCTGCTGGTTACAGGGTTAATTGAAGGTTGCAGTAATGTTACTGGCTCAGCGCTGAGCTTGGGAAAGGCTGCTATCTTGCATCATTATGCTCCAGGACCACCTTTGCCACCATCATAGCAGGATGAGGCAAATACTAGATTTGTGATAGTGTGAACTTCTTAATAGAAAAGGTTTTTTGAAAATATTTAAATTGATATGCTAGATGGAACGATGATGCTATTCCGTTCTGTCCTCTATTTACAAGCTGTAGTATGTCAGTTGCAGAGTAAACTTGCCAGACAATATAACTCTCTAGCTTATTAGGTGTAGATGTGTGACACCTGCAATACAGGATCTCGTGAAACCTTGTTTTCAAGGATATTGTAGGTCTCCAGCCTACAACTGCTCTGCCCCACTACCCTGTCCCTGCATTCCTCCAATTCTGTCTTTTGGTACCTCCTCAGTTTTAATTGTTTCACCATTGACGGCCAAGCCTTCAGCTGCCTCGGTCCTAGACTTTGGAATTCCCTCCCACAAACCTCTGCCTCTTGCTGCACCTCTAAGATGACCCTTAAAAACTACCTCTTGACCAAACTTTTGGTCATCTTTTTGTCTCCTATGTGAATTGGTGTCAAGTTTTGTTTGTTTAACATTCCTGTGGAAATTCTTTGGGATGTTTTTCTGCACTAGAGGCGTTATATAAATACAAGCTGCTGAATTAAATATGCACATTGCATGACTTAGCAGTTTCACAATAAGGGCTTAATTCTATTTGGATTTATAAAATTGAGACCCTTTTAGGCTCCTATTCACCATTGTATAATATCCTGACCCTGAGGCACACTTTGAAGACACTTTCTGTTTGCCAAGAGCAAAGAGAAGGATCCTCCCTTTCAACCATTAAAACCACTTCATTTTAAGAAATAATCAAATGTTTGAAGTTTTTGAATTGTTCTCTTTATTGGAGAAAACCTGGAGCTTTGAAGAGATTAATTAAACTATGTTGGACAGTCTTTAGATCCTTTATATACCTTTACGACAAAGAAAATGCATTGTAAGTATGCAGCTATCCTGTCAGATCCAGAGGGTAGAGGAGAGAAAGAGAAATCATGCACTCTTACTGCACAGAAGGAAGCTGTTGTGTACCTGTGCTGGCTCTTTGAAAGAGCTATCCAATTAGGCCTGCTCCTCCACTCTTTCCTAGCCCTGTAAATTTCTCCTTTTCCTATTCCCTTCCCAAAGTTATGAGGCAATGCCACTTTATTTTTGAAAATATGATTTTTCAACTTTATATAGTTTGAACTGACACACAGCAAACTGCTTAAAAATGCAAGGCCACATTCTAAGCTGAAGGTGAGAAACAAATCATCTTCAGGGGAGTGTGAAGAGAGACCTTTCCTATAATTCAGATACCCTTCGAAACTCATAACTGTCTAAGGAAGAGACATTAAAAATGCAAAGTACCAGATATTGAAACAATAGATGCCACAGAGAGATGCACCCAAAACCTCTTGGAAATACACAATGGGTGAAATAGTTCAAGGCAAGGCTACTAGCCACTGGAGAGAGAATGCAAGTGTCACAGGTGGAGGAAACAAGCTGAGAGCTGCTCTCTCTTTTGGAATAAGTATGTTGCCCGGTTTGAGAAGCCAACTCTACCAGAAACCCACAAGCAAACCAAAATCTCGTAATACTTGCAGCATCTTCTACGTCTGACTGCATCCAAGAATCTAGCAAACCTAAATCGGCCGCAGCGTTTAAAATCTATGCCTCAAGGACAATCAAAGGACATTTGACCATATATACTTTTCCATTTTTAAAAAAATTGGATGCTAACTATTTATTTCAGCTACGGGTGTGTGTGGGCCCCAGTGACCGCATGAGGACTGACTGCTTGAAGTGGCGTTTTAAAATTTTTTTGGGGGGTTTAGTGGTTAATAAATTTGATCTTTCATTGACTCAAGAAAACCTTGTGTGATTGGCTCCTTATTGCTCACATCTTAAATAATTAAATACATTCTGATTTGGAAAAGGCATATGCTCATAAAAAGAAACTTAAACATTTGTGTGACCAACTGAGTAGATTGAATAAAGGGGTGTCAATTCTCACCTGGTCATAACAAAGTTACTGTTGAATCTGATTCTACCACCAATCCAACACAGGATTCCTGATCATCATAACTCACTACATTAAAAAAAAACATGGAGAAGACATGGTGGAGAAAGCAAGTGGAAGACAGAGAGCTGAAGCATTAGCAAAAATTTCAGCCAGAAGTGCCGAGTGGAAGATCCATCTCTGCCTCCTCTGGAGGTCCCCAGCATCTCAGATGCCAGTCTTCAGCTAATTTGATTCACTCCACATGATCTCAAGAAACAGCTGAAAGTACTGGATACTGCAAATCCTACGGGCCCTGACAATATTCTGGCAATAGCACTGAAGATTTGTGCTCCAGAACTTACCGCGCCCCTAGCCAAGCTGTTCCAGTACAGCCACGACACTGGCATCTACCTGGCTATGCGGAAAATTGTCCAGGTACGTTCCTGTACACACAAAGCAGGACAAATCCAACCTGGCCAATTACCGCCCCATCAGTCTGCTCTTGATCATCAGTGAGGTGATGGAAGGGGTCATCAACAGTGATATTATGTGGCACTTGCTTAACAATAACCTTGCTGATGCTTGGTTTGGGTTCTGCCAGAGAAAACCTTGTTTGATTAACTTCATTACAGCCTTGGTCCAAACATGGACAAAAGAGCTGAACTCCAGAGGTGGTGAGAGTGACTGCCCTTGACATCAAGGCAGCATTTGATTGAGTGTGGCATCAAGGAGCCCTAGCAAAGCTGGAGTCAATGGGAATTGGGGAAAACTTTCAGCTGGTTGGAGTTATACCTAGCGCAAAGGAAGAGGTTGTGGTTGTTGAAGTCAATCATCTCAGTTCCAGGACATCACTGCAGGAGTTCCTCAGGGTTGTGACCTAGGCCCAACCATCTTTAGCTGCTTAATCAATGACCTTCCATTATAAGGTCAGAAGTGGGATGTTCATGGATGGTTGTACACTGTTGTGACTCCTCAGATACAGAAGCAGTCCCATGTCTAAATGCAGCACGGCTTGGGCTGACAAACGGCAAGTAACGTTCATGCCACACAAGTGCCAGGCAATGACCATCTCCAACAAAAGAGAATCTAACCATCACCCCTTGATGTTCAGTGGGATTACCATCACTGAATCCCCCATTATCAACATCCAGGGGGTTACCTTAGACTAGAAACTGAACTGGACTAGCCACGTAAATATTGTGGCTACAAAGCAGGTCTGAGGCCAGGAATCCTACAGCGAGCGACTCACCTCCTGACTCCCTGCCTGTCCTCCAGCTACAAGGCACAAGCCAAGAGTGTGATGGAATACTCCCCACTTGACTGGATGAGTGCAGCTCCAACAACGCTCAAGAAGCTTGATGCCATCCAGGGCAAAGCAGCCCGCTTGATTGATACCACACCCACAATCATTCACTCCCTCCACACTGACAGACAGTGGCAGCAGTGTGTACCATCTACGAGATGCATTGCAGAAACTCATCAAGGCTCCTTAGGCAGCACCTTCCAAACCCACGACCACTACCATCTCGAAGGACAAGGGCAGCAGATGGATGGGAATGTCACCACCTGCAAGTTCCCCTCCAAGTCACACACCATCCTGACTTGGGAGTATATTGCCGTTCCTTCACTGTCGCTGGGTTAAAATCCTGGAACTTCTTCCCTAACAGCACTGTGGATGTATCTACACCACAGAGACTGCAGATATTTAAGAGGGCAGTTCACCATCATCTCAAGGGCAATTAGGGATGGGCAATGAATGCTGGCTGAACCAGTGACACCCACATCTCGTAAATGAATTTAAAAAAACAAAGCATAAAAAAGAGGTAGCAAAAGAGGAAAGATGTAATTGGAGGAGTAGAAAATGACCAATGTAGGATGAATTCTTAAAGAGGAAGAACTGGATATGAGAAGTGAAGGAGAAGGAAGAGCTAGAAGTACATGAGGAAGGAGCCTAATGATTGGAGGAACAAGGAAAGAGAAAATGAAGGAAGAGCGAGAAATAGCTAGGTATAATCCCATTCAGTTTAGTATTTACAATTATGAGCTGCAAAGTTAGTGTGAGAGAAGCAGGAGTGAATGGCTTGAGTTTACACAGAAAGAATGAACGAACTTGGTCTGTTTATGTCCTTAGCATACCAGAAGTGGTTTGCAGTGATTTAATCACTTTAAGTGTACTCTCTTCTATGTTTGAAAACACAACAGACAATTTGTTCACAGCAATATTCCCATAAACAGCAGATTACTGGCCAGTCAACCTGTTTGGGATAAACATTGGCCAGGACAATAGGAACCACCTGCTCTTTGTTAATGACCCATGGCAATTTTTCTTCCACCTGAAGATACAGACAGGGCCTCAGTTTGTTTCATCCAAAGACATTATCTGTGGCACAGCAGCCCTCCCCCAGCACTGAAGTGTCAACCTAGATTGTGCTCAAAACAGGGTTGAATCTGCAGCTTCTGACTCCGCAGAGAGCAGCAATCACTTAAGACCATAAGACATAGGAGCAGAAATTAAGCCATTCGGCCCATCGAGTCTGCTCCGCCATTCAATCATGGCTGATAAGTTTCTCAACCCCATTCTCCCGCCTTCTCCCCGTAACCTTTGATCCCCTTACCAATCAAGAAATCAAGCATCTATCTATCTCGGTCTTAAATACACTCAATGACCTGGTCTCCACAGCCTTCTGTGGCAACGAATTCCATAGATTCACCACTCTCTGGTTAAAGAAGTTTCTCCTCATCTCTGTTCTAAAAGGTCTTCCCTTTACTCTGAAGCTGTGCCCTCGGGTCCTAGTCTTTCCTACTGATGGAAACATCTTCCCCACGTCCACTCTATCCAGGCCTTTCAGTATTCTGTAAGTTTCAATCAGATCCCCCCCTCATCCTTCTAAACTCCATCGAATATAGATCCAGAGTCCTCAAACGCTCCTCATATGTTAAGCCTTTGATTCCTGGGATCATTCTCGTGAACCTCCTCAGGACCCTCTCCAGGGCCAGCACATCCTTCCTGAGATAACGGGGCCCAAAATTGCTCACAATATTGTAAATGTGGTCTGACCAGAGCCTTATAAAGCCTCAGCAGCACATCCCTGCTTTTATATTCTAGTCCTCGAAATAAATGCCAACATTGTATTTGCCTTCCTAACTACTGACTCAACCTGCAAGTTAACCTTAAGAGAATCCTGGACTAGGACTCCCAAGTCCCTTTGCACTCCAGATTTCTGAATTCTCTCCCCATTTAGAAAATAGTCTATGCCTCTATTCTTCCTACCAAAGTGCATGACCTCACACTTCCACACATTGTATTCCATCTGCCACTTCTTTGCCCATTCTCCTAACCCGTCTAAATCATTATTAGATGAAAGAAAACTTACTAGAGGAAAGAACAGAAATGAAACTAACAAGACAACAGCAGTAATGAAGGATGGGAGAAGTGCAAAGAGTTTGGAATGAAAGAGGAGAGGAGCGAGAATGGCAAATGCAAGTTTTTCAAACTCTGCTTCGTAATATGATCAGTGCAAAAATACATTAGTGATTGGGTGTGAATGGACGTGGGACAGTTTTTCTGGAGTCTGAGCTGTAGTATAAGGATCTGGCACACACACGGTTAATGTGGGACTAAGTACAGTACTGTCCACAAGTAAGAAAACATGACCTGCACCCAGGGTAAGTCGAGTGTTGGACAGAGCTGTGTGAACCAGCTAGCATGGAGACCGCTCCTATCTTGTACTCTTTACTATATATTTGTAAATAGTTCTAAGATTCAACAAAGACTTACAGTTAACCTATGTATGACCATGAAGGCTTCTTCGGACCCATGGAACTGTAACCAACACCCTACAACATAGTGGCAGCTTGTGGAAAAACCAAACACCTTGCGGAGAATGCAGAGAGAAACTAAAATACTGGAAGACTGAGAAAAAAAGCAAAGCTAATTTTGCTAAAAGAAGCTCCAGAAGCACAGGCAAAGGCACAAAGGAAAAAAATCACCAAGAAAAAGCTCTCAGAATCTCAGGACGTTTACAGTGTATAAGGAGGCCATTCAGCCCATCAAGTCTGCACTGGCCCACTGAAAGCATTCTACCTAGTCCCACTTCCTTGCCTTATCCCTGTAACCCTGCCCATTCTTTCTTTTCAGTTAGCAATCCAATTTCCTTATGCATACCCCCAAAGAAAAGCTTGGAAGCTGAAGGCAGAGATTTAAAATTCCTTACTGCAGCAGAAAATTCCATTGCATCTCCTTTGGAAGTCCAGCTTCAAATCCCAGAGCACGGAGTGAGCAGACTTAGCAAGAGTGAGCTAAATCTTTTAAAATCCCAGGCTACTGAAAGTCTTGAGAAATTTTAAATAATTCAGTCAGAAGTGCAGTTTAAAACAAAAGTTTCCTAAAACCCGATCCCCAAGTCGGCACCTTATCAAGTGGTGTCCAAGCTTGCTCTGAAAATTTTATAAATAATTAATTGAATACTCTGGGAAAATCGTGACTTTTTAAACTCAGCTAAAACAAGCCAAAACCAGGATCCAACAAATTTGCGACTTTAAATATAAATGCTGAGTAAGAGAATCCAGGTAGCCATTTCTGAAAAATTTCTTTTTCAAGTTGAGCGTGAAAGCCACTGTAGTGGAGCCCACCAAAACTGGCAAGCGTGGGAAATCCCTTTGTGTCCAAGTGAATGCGATGAAATTCAGAAGGCTCTTATAGCAGAACATGCACTTTTTAAAAAATTAAACCATAGATCAGAATTGCACACTTCCAAATCAATTTGGCCTAGTCCAAGGCTCAGGTCAATCACTTAATTGGGTACCTTGGATGAAAAGATTCCATCGTTTCAGGCTTAGGTAAAAAGTCAGAAGCAGAGCAGGTCAATGCACTGCTTTATTCAATAGGCCCGATTCTGACAATATTATTGCAAGACAGGGGTCCAATGAATCATCTGCTAAATTTGAAGAAGTACTAAAATCATTCAACATTTACTTAAATCCAAGGAGCAATAAATATTCGAAAGAGTTAAGCTTAACAAGCGAGTCCAGCAGGCGGGCATACCTGTCCATTCATTCATCAATGATCTGTACATGGCAGCAGAAGGTTGCAGATTCAGACACTTAAAATCTGAGCTCATCAGAGACAGAATAGTGGTAGAAGTGGCAGATGATGCACCATGACCTCATACAAGCAAAGGAAGATCGAACCCTGGAAAAGGCAACCCAACTGGCTAGGCATTCGGAACTCTGTGAGCAGCACAGAACTATTTTAATGGAATAAACTAAACAATGGTGCAGAGGCCAACCCACAGTTCAGCTAGTTAAGCAACAAAGGCACAGGGACACTCCAGGCGGGGAAATGCAATGCCTGAACTGGCCAGCGGAGTGACAATGCTAATGCTGTTGAGCAAAGTGCCCCAAAGCTGAGATCAACTTCCTACAATTTCAGCTCAATGTTTTCAATAT
The DNA here is from genome assembly GCF_017639515.1 of Carcharodon carcharias. Lineage (NCBI taxonomy): Eukaryota > Metazoa > Chordata > Chondrichthyes > Lamniformes > Lamnidae > Carcharodon > Carcharodon carcharias. Next base: position 48,633,950 of record NC_054483.1, on the reverse strand, counting down.
AACAGGATGGGACACTATGGCAAACTGTGCAGGGCAAAAACTCTGAAATGCACAGAAGGCCCAAAGATTATCCACGAGGCCGAGACTGCAAGCCCAGAAGACACACACCATACTTCTTGTGAGGTCAAAGATCTTGGTTTCTCATTTTGGAATGCGGACGTTTCGGGCAAAAGCCTTTTAACAAATTTAAAATTAGATGCAGGAGCCAGCGTAATGGTCCTGTCGGCTAAAAGACCTCTGGCGTTGAACAACAGACACACCATTCTATGTACCCAGAGGAATCCGACTTCTGGTCATAGGCATGATTATGGAACCAGTAAGATACGCTGGCTGTTATGGCAGGTGGATGGTAAATGCTTTCCCTTGCACACAGCCTTCTCTTCTTTATACATATTTTCCTCTTTGAATGCAAAGTCCCATTGTTTCGCCATATCTTTGGACTTTACCTCTTTAATAATAAAAATCGATCATAGTACCAATTTTGCCAGTAATCTTTGGGAAAAATAAACACGCTGTTTCTTAACTTCTCCTGGCAAGATGAAACATTTCACCCCCTCTTTTGACTTCAAGCTACTCTGGTTTATTTAGAAATGCAAATGTTCCCTTTACACCTCACATTCTAAAACTTCCCCCATGTTTACCTACTTAGCATTTTAAACCTAGTTTCCCATCTGATACATCGAAGCACCCTGACCAGCTATCTGTAATTCAATTAAACCACACCATCCCCACCACCCCCACACACAGACCCGACTATCATTCTACAATGAATTCCAATAACATTATGAAAATTATTATATCTTCCTGACAATGGCAAACAAATCTTTGAGTTGATGTTTGTCATCCATAATAAGCCCTTTTCTCTCGAGTAGAGATGCCTTTGTAGCCCCGGGTGACCTTAAAATGGCAGAATATGTCAGCACAACCACTGCCTTTTATCATAGAGAACTGCAAGTTCTCAAGTAGTCAAGCAAAAAAGAATATCCTGACTGGGACTTAAGCTCTGAACTTTCTTTTCTCTTTGTGGAGTAGGTTTGTCCATTCTTGTTAAAGGTGCCAGAAAACTTACAATGTTCAGACCAGCCAACCACCCAGGAGGTAACCATGATGCCTCCACTGGAGAATCTAAAAGAGAGTGACCAGCAGCTGTCCAATGAGCCTTAACCTCCGGCTCCATCGACGGTACAGCCAGTCAGCACGGTAATACACTGCAACTCCCAGCCAGCATGCCAAAACCACAAAAGACGCTGGAACCTCTTAGTAGCTGACAGTGAAACACAGAGGTGAACTTACTACTAAACCTCATTCTAACCACAGGAATGCTCAACCTTTGCCACAGAGAACATCATAATAACCCACACGACAACGGGAGGAGCAAAAGAAATGATGAGACGAGTACAGTGTCCGCCAACACCTCAAGAAATGAGGTAGAGTAGGGACCAGCACAATAGCTAAAATGACCAAGTGCAATTCAACATGAAGGAAAGGAAGAAAAGGATGAAAACATACCCAGATGCCAGAACAACTTCCAAACTGACAGAAAGAACCAGCTGTGACAGAGCTTACCACTCCTCTGACAGTATTGCAAATGATATATGGAAGGGTTATAAGGCCTCCAGACCGCCTGAACCTTAGGGGAAGATGGAGTAGTGATAATGTAGTAACGGCAATGTAATTGTACGATAGTGATAACAATGTGTAACAACTGGACGCCGGGTGAGGTCCCCCAATTTGTTATGATCCTGGACAAGGTACCCAAAATTGTTATGCTCCCAGGTGAGCAGGGATGAACTGGCTCCCTTTATACAACCTTCTTGGTTGGTTGCAGCAAGGTTAATTTAAAAAAGATCCCTTCCCTCGTGGATACTTTTTCCCAGTCCAAATGTATTTATGTTTTAAAAGGAGCCTATTTAACCAAGCTTTATTCAGTTTATTAGTCACTAAATCATGAGAAAAAATAAATAAAACACACATGCCACAGATTAGAGGTGAGAAGTGAGTCCAGAAATAAAGGTTAAAAAAAATACGAATCAGTCTTTGGCTTGTCAGTGAGGACTAGATGGTGAAATATGCCGTTAAGTTGGATGATTCAGATAGAGCTGACTTCGGCAGCTGAGCAGTTGGTTTGGAGATTTTTGGTTCTCCAGGTTGGCTGAAAAGAATAGCCCTGTTTCCTTTTTGACTGTGGCTTTGCTGACTTGTGACTTGCATCCAGCAATCAAAGAGGACTTTTTTTACTTGTAAGCACAGGGATGCCTCATTGTTGTTCTTCAGCTGTGACCTTCGCTGCACGCCCTCGCACATCAGGCCTGGAACACCAGAACTAGCCCACACAGACCAGGGTTGCAATTGGCTTTTAACCCCTTGTGTATTCCCAGAAGGGAAAAAAACAAACATGTCTTTCTCTCAGAAGCTACTTGCTTTCAACTCACATCATGTCCCCAGTCTGGGATATAACTCACAGGAGATGGTTTCTGCTGAGATGATAATCAGCCTCCATTATCCCCACAACCACAGGAGATTACAGTTCAGTTTTTATACTGCATCTCTTTCTTTGAAGTGTCTCTGTCTGAAGTTGGCCTTGGCACCTTTTTAGATGTGACATTCCATTCTCTGGACTTGTTTGTCAAGTGTAATCCAGAAGGGAATTTTTGAGCAAGTGGTTACTTTATAGCCTCAGCCAGCTTTTACTTGTAAGTCTTTTTTTAAAAAAAACACATCTTACTCAAAAGTTCAATATATCCATAAGTAATTTGGGGCTATGATCCATGGTCATGACAAATGTAAGACATAAGGTAAACTATAATCACTTAAAATACATTGGAACATATATAGGGTTAATGTGGGATGGAGCACAATACCCTCCACACAGTGATGTAAAAGGCCACATGACCTGCACCCAGGGTTAGTTGAATGTTGGACAGAGCTGTATGTACTAGCAAGCATGGAGACCACTCCTAGCTTGTTCCCTTTACTGTATATTTGTGAATAGTTCTAAGAATCAATAAAGACTCATAGTTAACCTGTATATCACTATAAAGACTTCAGACCTACCGAACTGTAAGCAACACCCTACAACATGTCCCAAAACAGTTTGAGAAGTACTGACTTAGTGTTTTGGCAATGGATGAGCTACTGAAGTAGAAAGTCTTCACTTCTGAACATATGAAAATGACCAATTGGAAAACGTCAGCTGGTCCATCAAGTTTGCCTCACACTCATGATGGCAGGATTGTCATGAGCACTAAGCACTTCCTACACCCACACCCACCTCTAACCATGTTATCTTCTGGGAAAGGCTAGGAAACCAAGAACTTGGTTCCAAAGAACCATGTGTTAAAATCAAAGGCATGGGGAAGTTAAATTTATTGTTTCATTAGTAGATTCAGAATTTTGCTTAGAGTACACAACAGTTAAATGTGTATGGCTGACTGCCAACAGTGCTGCACATGGGAAGCAAAAGTGGGAAGGAATAAGTAGTCACTGAATGGTGTTGATATAGCTACAGGTGAATTTGAGGGGTTTTAGTAGACTTGACATTCAACATGGCTACTTCTTCTGGAACAGCAATCAACAAAAGCCAATAGACTGTAGGTCAGAGTTAAACTTGTGTACGTTCTGCTCAGATTGCACCATGAGTATTGTGTTTAGTTCTTGTTACCGAGATACAGGAGAGACACTCAGGACCTGGAGATGGTGCAAAGAAGAGCCCAGAGGATGGTTGCCAGCATCAGAGGAAAGACTGAGCTCTACATCGTTGAGATGAAGCAACTGAGAGAGGTCCTCATCAAAGCATACAAAACAATGTTAAGATAGAAAGACTTCCATTTACATAGTTCTTTTTGCAATCACTGGGTGTCTGAGTGTTTTACTGTCAGTGGAGCACTTTTTGAAGTGTAATAATGTAGGAAACATGGCAGCTAATTTGTGCAAAACAAATTTCCGCAAATAGAAATGTGATAATGGCCAGATAATCTGTTTTTGGGATGTTGATTGAGGAATAAAAATTGCCTAGGACAGTGGGGAGAACTCCACTGCTCTTCTTCAAGATGGGATCTATTATTTCTGAGTAGGCAGAAGGGACCTCAGTTTAACATCTCATCCAAAAGACAGCACCTCCAGCTGCACAGTGCTCCCCCAGTAGAGTATCAGCCTTCGATTTTGCCCTGGAGTAGGACTTAAACCTTATGGTTCACAGGCAAGCGTGCTACCAACTGAGCTACAGCTGGCACTAACTGTAAACCTAGAAAGCTGCTTTGTTAAAACCGATAGTGGGAGAAAGGGGACTCATTCATGCAAGTAAAAGGTTAATCAAGAACTGTTGTCAGGAAGTTGTTCCCTCAAAATGACTAACACAGAATAGACCTACAGGAAGGACAATGAAGGAATCATTGAACAAATAGAAACCTGTTGTGATGTATGGACTTCAGTGATTCTCTAGAAGGATGAACTAGTGATGAGCAGTGGTATCTTATGATGTGATCTTGAAGCTGCCAGTGGTTCTGTACAAGAAGTATGTGTAGAGCAAAGCCTTATCAGAGAATGTGAGAAGAATTCTTTTTAAGAGTTAACCAACATTTATGATAGACCTAGAAAAATGTTCAAGATTTTTGAGGGAAAAGAATGATAACAGATAAACATGAATGAAGTGGACAGGAGAAGTGTTATGCAGTACACTAGAGCAGTAATGTGGCAAAGTGCCAGTGGTGAGAATAGGCTTGAATGGCAGCAGGAGGTTACTGATCGACAATAAAAGAACTGCCCTAGCATGACTGCACCTTAGAGCTAACTGGTGAATTGTGTTAGTTCTTGTTGATTTTCATTGCAGTGAAAAGAGACACATGAGTGCAGGATTGCTGGCAGAAGCTGGGTTTCTGAGCCATGGAAATGAATGCTAATGTTACAGAGTATCAAGGCACACTGACAAAGCTGAATTTACATGACATTAGATCTCTAAGTTTTAAGAGGTATCTTTTGTAAACTACACCCTTATATACAGAACTCCTATGCCTCATTCTATTTCTGATTTGAAGTGGTTAAGGGCTCTTGTTTATTTTATGAGAGTTTGTACTTGTCTTTCATTATGAATAGTTATACTTCCATCCCTCTTGATATTGCTAATGCAACAGTGTGAGAGAACTAATCTAATATCCAAGTGTGTATTTTTTTTAGTAGACAGCAACCTTACTGACTGTCATTGGCAATTTCCTCAACCTAGATAGAGGTTGAACTTGACTGAAAGAATAAAGGAGCCTACCTAAACTGTCAGTTTGTCTTTGTTAGTAGCACTCTTTAGCTGTACATCAGAAGGTTTTGGATTCAAGTCGCACTCCAGAGACATACATGTAGTACATGTAGGGTGTGCTCCCTTCAGGTTGGATAGTAGAATGAGGTGTTGGGTTGTGTTTAGGTGGATGTAAAATATCGTGTCATTGTTTGAAGAATAGTAGTGGCATTCTCTGGGTGTCCTGGCCAATATAACCAACGCAGCTTAATCTTTGCCCTCACCCATATTCGAATGAGCAATAAATTTCATTGCTATTTGTGGGACCTTGCTGTATACCAATTGGTTGCTGTGGCTGCCGACACTGTAATGGTGAATGCACCTCAAAGGTGCTTAAATGACGTAAATCTCTCTGGGATGTCCTGAAGTTGTGAAAGTCCCTATATAAAGGCACATTTTCTTCTTTTACCTTTGAGTAAATATGCTATTTCCCTGTAAATAATTTTACTGTACAACGTGAACTCAACAAAGAAGCATATAAAAGCAACGGATGCAAGTATGTTAACCTACATGGCTCAGTATGTTATTAATAGTTTCTGGGATACCTCTATTTATGATTTCAGTATGAGAAGAGGCAATGAGCAATGTGTGGTATGAGATACCATACACTGATGCTGCAATTAAAAAGAAAAAATGACAGATTTGCATTTATGTCGCACCTTTCATGACCACAGGATGACTCAGTGTTTTGCAGCCAGTTAAGTATTTTTAAAGTATTGTCACTGCTGTAATATAGGAAACATGGCAGCTAATTTGTGCACAGCTGACTCCCACTAACAGTAATGTGAAAATGACCAGATAATGTGTTTTTGTGATGCTGATTGCAGGATAAATATTGCCCAAGACACCAGGAATAACTCTCCAGCTCTTCTTTAAATGGTGCCATGGGATCTTTTATATCCATCTAAGAGGGCAGGCAGGGCCTCAGTTTAACAACTCATTCAAAAGATGACACCTCCGGCAGTGCAACAGTCCCTCAGCATTGCATTGGATAATCAGGTTACGTTTTTGTGCTTAAGTCCTGGAGTGGAACTTGAACCTACATTCTGACTCAGAGGTAAGAGTGCTAGCAACTGAACCATGTTTAAACAAGTCAAAAATCCCAATCATTGCTGTTGCTTGCAACTACCCAGGATTATAGATAGTGAAATAGATAAACATTGATTTTTTTTTTGGTTTAGCAATTGCTATGTTCTTATGCTCAAGGACATTGTTCCACTGAACAACTGACAAAATGATATAGTCCAGGAATGTAAAATTAAAGTACACAAGTAAGAAACGTCCAAGGAATGGACACACCATTAATGGTTAACGCGAAAGGTTAAAGATAGTATCAAACTTAAAGAAAAAGCATATAATTGTGCAAAGACAGTTGGCAGGTCAGAAGATTGGACAGAATATAAGGAACAGCAAAGAAGAACTAAAAGGCTAATAAGGAGGGAAAAATTAGTGTATGAGAGAAAGCTAGCTAGAAGTATGAAAACAGATAGTAAGAGTTTCTATAAATAGTTAAAAAGAAAACGAGTTAACAAATTGAGCATTGGTCCTATAGAAAGTGAGACTGGAGAATTGTTAATGGAAAATAAGGAGATGGCAGATGAATTGAACAGATGTTTTGCATCAATCTTCAATATAGAGGATACAAGTAACTTCCCAGAAACAGCTATAAACCAGGAAATGAAAGGGAGGGAGGAACTCAGGAAAATTACAATCACCAGAGAAGTGGTTCTGAATAAATTGTTGGAGCTGCAGGCTGACAAGAGCCTGGGTCCTAATAGATTTCATCCTAGGGTCTTAAAAGAAATGTCTAGTGAGGTAGTTGATGAATTGCTTTTAATTTTCCAAAACTCCCTAGATTTGGGGAAGGTCCCATTAGATTGGAAGATAGCAAATGTAACTCCGTTATTCAAAAAGGGAAGGAGACAGAAAGTGGGAAACTACAGTCTAGTTAGCTTAACATCTGTCGTAGGGAAAATATTAGAAGCTATTATTAAAGAAGTTATAGCAGGGCACTTGGATAAGCTCAAGGTCATCAGGCAGAGTCAACATGGTTTTCTGAAAGGGAAATCATGTTTAACCAACTTATTGGAGTTCTTTGAGGAAGTAACATGTGCTGTAGATAAAGGGGAACTGGAGGATGCACTGTACTTAGATTTCCAGAAGGTATTTGATAAAGTGCCCCATCAAAGGTTATTGCGGAAAATAAAAGCTCATGGTATAGGGGTAATGTATTGGCATGGATAGAAGATTGGCTGGCTAACAGGAAACAGAGAGTAAGCATAAATGGGTCTTTTTCAGGTTGGCAAAATGTAACGAGTGGCATGCCACAGGGATCAGCCCTTGCTTCAACTGTTTACACTTCATATAAATGACTTGGATGAAGGGATAGATGCCAAGTTTGCTGATGACACAAAATAGGTAGGTAAGCAAGTTGGGAAGAGGACATAAGGAGGCTACAAAAAGATATAGACAGGTTAAATGAGTGAGCAAAGACCTGGCAAATGGAGTATAATGTGGGAAAATGTGAAATTGCCCATTTTGGCAGGAGGAATAAAAGAGAAGCATATTGTCTAAATGATGAGAGATTGCAGAGCTCTGAGATGCCGAGGGATCTGGGTGTCTTAGTGCATGAATCGCAAAAGGCTAGTATGCAGGTACAGCAAGTAATTAGGAAAGATAGAATGTTATCACTTATTGCGAGGGGAATTGATTACAGAATTATGCTTCAGTTGTACAGGGCACCAGTGAGACCACATTTGGAGTACTGTGTTGTATACTATAGGTCACCTTATTTAAGGAAGGATGTAAATGCACTGGCAGCAGTTCAGAGAAGGTTTACTAGACTAATGCCTGGAATGGGTGGGTTGTCTTATGAGGAAAGGTTGGACAGACTAGGCTTGTACCTGCTGGAGTTTAGAAGAGTAAGAGGCAACTTGATTAAAACATATAAGATCCTGAGGTGTCTTTACAAGGTGGATGTGGAGAGGATGTTTCCTCTTGTGGAAAAATCTAGAACTAGGGGTCACTTTTTAAAAATAAGGAGTCGTCCATTTAAAACAGAGATGAGGTGAAATTTTTTCACTTAGAGGGTTGTGAGTCCTTGCAACTCTCTTCTTGAAAAGATGGTGTAAGCAGAGTCTTTGAATATTTTTAAGGCAGAGATGGATAGATTCTTAGTAGGCAAGGGGGTGATGGGTTATCAGGGGTTGGCGGAATGCAGATTTCAGGTTACTATCAGATCAGCCATGATCTTATTAAATGGCGGAGCAGGCTCGAGGGGCTGAATGGCCTACTTCTGCTCTTTGCTTGTATGTTCACACACTTGCAGCTCAAGTCAACCATGATCATGACCAGGTTTTACAGATATACCATACAAAGAGCACTGACCTAACAAGTTGAGTGAATAAGGTGCTGATCATAAACAGAGCTACATGAAAACTTTCGAAGAAGAGTCATACGGACCCGAAATGTTCACTCAGTTTCTCTTTCCACAGATGTTGCCAGACCTGCTGAGTTTTTCCTGCATTTTGTTTTTATTACACATTAAGAGACACCCCCTCAACAATCCCAATGAATGGAAACCAGCAATATCAAAACCCAGGTTGCTTTCCTTAGAATGGGCAAAGATGTGAAATGTTTTTGTTAGAGATGTTCAAAATTACTAAGGATTAGGCAGGATAAATAGAAACAGACACTTATTAATTCAGGCCTAGAATGAGGGGATATAGATATAGAGGCCAGGTCAATATTTAAGGATGGATTGAATAGATGGTTGATGGGGAAGGGTTTAAAGGGTTATGTGGACAGTGTGTGCAGACATGGATTGGGACATGTATGGAAGATAAACACCAACACAAGTTTCCTCACTGCATTTCTACAAAACCAAGATTGTAGAGGACTAATTACCAATCAGTGTGAACAGCAAAGAAGGCTCCACATTAGTGCTGGAAAATTACCCGTGAGGTACAAACACAACAGAAAACAGAAACAGCAAGTCACCATCAACAAAGGGGAGGCAGAAGAGGTAATGGCGTAGTGGTATTGTTACTGGAGTAATAATCCAGAGACCCAGGGTAATGCTCTGGGGATTCGGGTTCGAATGCTTCCATGGCAAGATGTGAACTTTGATTCAATAAAAAAAACCTGGAATTAAAAGTCTAATGATGACCATGAAACCATTGCCGATTGTTGTCAAAAATCTGCTTCACTAAGGAAATCTTCTGTCCTTAACTGGTCTGGCCTACATGTGACTCCAGACTGTTAACTGCCCTCTGAAATGGCTTAGCAAGCCACTCAGTTCTCCAGGGCAATTAGGGATGGACAATAAATGTTGGCCAAGTCAGTGATACCCACATTCCATGAACAAATAAAAAAAAAACAAGCCTGCTGTATGGATTACTTGCCGTATTAGAGCCATTCCTAGGGCACTGGCTGTGCCATTTATGGGGTAACTTGGCAACATGACATGGAGGTGTTTGCTTGGATTTGGGTTAACTACCCTTGTGGGATGTACTCCACATGGTGCCCATCTAATGACATCTGACCTCTGGCTTCCAACCACTCAGGCCCCACATTCCCACCATCTGCCACCCAACAAACGCCCATCCTCATGGTGCCTGTCCTTCCCATGCCAATTGGGCAGCAAGCTTACTTCCTCAACTGACTGGTGCTTCTCGAATGTCAGTCAAACAGGATTTGCCCCCCCCCCCACTCCAATATTTTTACAACTGATGAGAGTTATGTGAAGGGAAAAAAAAACATAATTTTTTTCATATCTTTTTCCCCTCCCAGGTTGATTGTTGTGGTGTTTTGGGTAATTAATCCTTAAATCCTGCAGACTCCAGGACAACTTGTGAATTTTGACAACCTAGTTTTACAAGCCTGGGGATGTGACCTCAATGTACTGCGCTCTTCTGTATATTTTGTTATCCTGTTCTTGACCTCATGAGTCTGTGGATCGATGGGATAAGCCTAGCATTGCGACACAATGTTATTTAGCGGGCTAGGGAATCAGACACTGAGTTGTGTGCTTTTGTCCTAACTCTATTTTCCAAGCACCCTGATGTATTGGTGTGATTCATCACATTAAAGATGGTTGGCGTCTGGATTTAGAGTGCAAGCCACATGAGAAAGTGAGCGGTGGAGGGAATACATTTTGATTGGTTAGTGCTATGAACTGTGTGGGTTAGCATTAGTAAAATAAAACTGCCTGATCAAAATGAGGCTTTTAGAAAGAAGAAACTCTCCTGCCCACTGGGGAATAGTACACAGGTAGTGAGATCAGAAAATAACAACATCAGTCTCTGTCGCCTTTAAACAAATATTAATAATCAATTATTTATTGTGATAACTATCAGGTTTAAAAGATAGTTATGTTTTGGTACTGAGTCTTTAAGATAAAATGAAGGGGGTTATGTGTACAAAATTATGAAGGGCATGGACAGGGTGGATAGGGAGCAGCTGTTCCCCTTAGTTGAAGAGTCAGTCACGAGGGGACGTAAGTTCAAGGTGAGGGGCAGGAGATTTAGGGGGGATGTGAGGAAAAACTTTTTTACCCAGAGGGTGGTGACGGCCTGGAATACACTGCCTGGGAGGGTGGTGGAGGCGGGTTGCCTCACATCCTTTAAAAAGTACCTGAATGAGCACTTGGCACATCATAACATTCAAGGCTATGGGCCAAGTGCTGGTAAATGGGATTGGGTAGGTAGGTCAGATGTTTTTTCGTGTCGGTGCAGACTCAATGGGCCGAAGGGCCTATTCTGCACTGTGATTTTGTGATGTGACCAGTTCTGAAGCCTGCCTGACAGTAAGCCTGGGTCATTTGATTGTTAGAGATTAAAGGGAGGCGAATACTGTTTTGCTGAGAAGAAGGTGCACAATGTTTACACTTGGAGACAATAGTAGCAGCCTGTGTGCTAACAGTGGATAGACTGTGAATCTCCAAAGTCCCATGAAAGTGTTCAGAATGTCAGGTTGTAAACAGGTGTGCGTTAAACTGTCCATTTAATTCCAAGATAAAAGATAGTTGGTGTCTCAAGGATAACTAATCAGCATTTCTACCTGAATACAAGGCCCATGTAATTCACATTGCCATGGAGGTGGGCTTTGAGAAGGGAAGGGTCTCTAAGATACCTCTGGAAACTCTCAGATGTGATTAATCTGTCAGGATCCGAGAGAGGGAGAGCACCTATAGGCAGCAAGACACTTTATTTTACCATGCAGGAATGCAGGCGGGAGTTCACAGTTGTATTGGGAAGACCAAATTTGTGAAGAGTTAAAATAAGGCTGGAAGCTTTGTCTAGAGGGAGAAGTCTACAGGAAACCTTGCACCGTGAAAAACAGTTCTGGAGTTAAAGGTTTCCCAGGCTGGGAAAGGAAAAGGTCAGAAGTAAACCCCAGGAGCTAAGAATCATTTTTGGACTGATCCTGGGAGAATTAAATGCCTGCTTAAAGGACATTGTAACATATAACTGATAGTGGGCTTTTTAGGCTGTGTTAAAAATTCTGTTCTGTAGTAAAGTAGAAGTTGCCTACAAAAATGGTGTTTAGTTAATGGTGCTTTTAGTCTGTTTGTTAGAGTAAACGTCTTAATACATGAAATCTTGTTTTGTTATCTGTTCAGTTATTAACTGGAATGTTGAATATCTTTTAAAAAAAAATCGGTCTCTATGGGGATTGTAACATTATAATTGATTTTTCCAGTGCAACAAGATTATACAACTGAAAATTACCATTATGACAACATTGATAGTTCCACAATTGACACAATTTCATTGCATCTCTCCTGCAATCATTCAGAGGAATGATTACTAGTTCAAACCGAGATCATAAATGAATAAAAACAAAAATAAAAACAAAAAAACTGTGGATGCTGGAAATCCAAAACAAAAACAGAATTACCTGGAAAAACTCAGCAGGTCTGGCAGCATCGGCGGAGAAGAAAAGAGTTGACGTTTCGAGTCCTCATGACCCTTCGACAGAACTTGAGTTCGAGTACAAGAAAGAGTTGAAATGTAAGCTGGTTTAAGGTCGGCGGGGGTTGGGGAGAGAGAAAGAGAGAGAAGTGGAGGGGGTGGTGTGGTTGTAGGGACAAACAAGCAGTGATAGAAGCAGATCATCAAAAAAAGAGAAGGTAAGAATCCAGAGGGAGGGGTCCAGATGGAGGGAGAATATTGGAAATGGGTAAAAGGATCCGTTGAACTGGGAGAGGACTCCTGCCCAAAGAAGTGAGCCCGGAGATGAAGACGGCGGATGAAGAGTTCAGCATCATGCCGAGCCCGAAATTCATTGAGGTGAGGGCGTAAGGGTATGAAACTAAATCCTTTGCTGAGCACTGAACGTTCAGCATCGGAGAGGGGAACGTCAGGGGGTATAGTGAATACACGGCTGGGGTTGGGATTGGAAGATGGGGTGGGGACGTAGGGACGGGCAGGGGTTGAGGCTGAGCGTCAACTCGCAGACACTTCCTCCTACCTCTCCCTGGTCCATGACCCCACCACTGAACATCAAGCCATTGTTTCCAGGACTGTCCCTGACCTCATCTCCTCTGGGGATCTTCCTCCCACAGCTTCCAACCTGATAGTCGCCCAACCTCGGACGGCCCGCTTCTATTTCCTACCCAAAATCCACAAACAGAACTGCCCCGGTAGACCGATCGTCTCAGCTTGCTCCTGCCCCACAGAACTCATTTCTCGTTATCTTGACTCCCTTCTCTCTCCCCTTGTCCAGTCCCTTCCCATCTACATCCGTAATTCCTCTGACACCTTACGTCACATCAACAATTTCCAGTTCCCTGGCCCCAACCGCTTCCTCTTCACCATAGACGTCCAATCCCTCTACACCTCCATCCCCCACCAGGATAGTCTGAGGGCCCTTAGCTTCTTCCTCGAACAGAGGCCCGAACAATCCCCATCCACCACTACTCTCCTCCGTCTGGCTGAACTTGTTCTCACGCTGAACAATTTCTCCTTCAACTCCTCTCACTTCCTCCAAATAAAAGGTGTGGCTATGGGTACCCGCATGGGCCCCAGCTATGCCTGTCTCTTTATGGGGTATGTGGAACATTCCTTGTTCCAGTCCTACTCCGGCCCCCTTCCACAACTCTTTCTCCGGTACATCGATGATTACTTCGGTGCTGCTTCATGCTCTCGTCGGGACTTGGAAAAATTTATTAATTTTGCTTCCAATATCCACCCCTCCAGCATTTTCATGTGGTCCACCTCTGACACTTCCCTTCCCTTCCTTGACCTCTCTGTCTCAATCTCTGGTGATAGACTGTCCACCAATATCCATTACAAACTCACCGACTCCCACAGCTACCTCGACCACAGCTCCTCACACCCCGCTTCCTGTAAGGACTCCATCCCATTCTCTCAGTTCCTTCGCCTCCATCGCATCTGTTCCGATGATGCTACCTTCAAAAACAGTTCCTCTGACATGCCCTCCTTCTTCCTTAACCGAGGTTTTCCACCCATGGTCATTGACAGGGCCCTCAACCGTGTCCGGCCCATTTCCCGCGCATCCGCCCTCATGCCTTCTCCTCCCTCCCAGAAATATGATAGGGTCCCCCTTGTCCTCACTTATCACCCCACCAGCCTCCGCATTCAAAGGATCATCCTCCGCCATTTCCGCCAACTCCAGCATGATGCCACCACCAAACACATCTTCCCTTCACCCCCCCATCGGCATTCCGTAGGGATCGCTCCCTCCGGGACACCCTGGGCCACTCCTCCATCACCCCCTACTCCTCAACCCCTTCCTATGGCACCACCCCATGCCCACGCAAAAGATGCAACACCTGCCCCTTCACTTCCTCTCTCCTCACCGTCCAAGGGCCCAAACACTCCTTTCAAGTGAAGCAGCATTTCACTTGCATTTCCCCCAACTTAGTCTACTGCATTCGTTGCTCCCAATGTGGTCTCCTCTACATTGGAGAGACCAAACGTAAACTGGGCGACCGCTTTGCAGAACACCTGCAGTCTGTCCGCAAGAATGACCCAAACCTCCCTGTCGCTTGCCATTTTAACACTCCACCCTGCTCTCTTGCCCACATGTCTGTCCTTGGCTTGCTGCATTGTTGCAGTGAAGCCCAACGCAAACTGGAGGAACAACACCTCATCTTCCGACTAGGGACTTTACAGCCTTCCGGACGGAACATTGAATTCAACAACTTTAGGTCTTGAACTCCCTCCCTTTCTGTTTCCCCTTTTTTTTCCCCAATAAATTATATAGATTTTTCTTTTCCCACCTATTTCCATTATTTTTAAATATTTTAAAATCTTTTATGCTCTCCCCACCCCCACTAGAGCTATACCTTGAGTGCCCTACCATCCATTCTTAATTAGCACATTCGTTTAGATAATATCACCAACTTTAACACCTATGTGTACTTTTGTTCTATTGTTGTTGACATCTTTTGATGATCTGCTTCTATCACTGCTTGTTTGTCCCTACAACCACACCACCCCCTCCAGTTCTCTCTCTCTCTCTCTCTCTCCCCGCCCCCCCACCTTAAACCAGCTTATATTTCAACTCTTTCTTGTACTCGAACTCAAGTTCTGTCGAAGGGTCATGAGGACTCGAAATGTCAACTCTTCTCCGCCGATGCTGCCAGACCTGCTGAGTTTTTCCAGGTAATCATAAATGAATGTCAACACCCTTTGAAAATCATGAAATGTTGAAGAAGGGGACAATAGGAAAATGCTATGGAAAAGTGCTTTATTCCATTAAAGTAAAACAAACACCAGCTCTGTCTTCAAAGTTATCACCACCTGAGAAGTTAAATTAATTTTTGATACTGAAATCCAAAGCTGTTGTCTGATCATGAGCCCAGCACAGTATGACTGACTTTGTGGGTATCTCTCTCAAGTCTCACTTTCCTCATGCAATCTGCAATAAGTTATTCTTCAAACAGTATATGGTGGGCGGGAGGCAATGACTTAACTTCTCTTGGCTTTTTTGTGTATCAGCTCCGAGTTGAAATGAGACCCTCAACTCTGAAAACCTGCTTACATTTTGTAAGGGTTAGAAGTATGCAACCTTTCCTGCTGAAATCTGTTCCATTCATAAACATCCCATGGAAGTTAAAATAGATATAAACAGAACAGAAGAAAAGCTTTGTTAAATTCCTAATTCTTTCCTGTTCTGATGGAAGGCCCCCAACCTGAAATGTTAACCCAGTTTCTCTCTGCAGAGTGCCTGACTGCTCTGTATTTCCAGCACTTTCTGTTTTTATTCCAGATTCCCAGCATCTGCAGTATTTTATTTTATCAACATTTGTCAAGTCAAATAATGGACAAATGGTTTCGTAGAGTGCACTCAACTAAAAAAAAATTGCTGTAAATTTATGCCAGAATGTGGAATGAAATTGGTTAGTTTATACTCAGTGTGCAGTCACCTACCAATTTGTTACTGTTGTGAGGCTACCTGCTTTCAGAGTCTGTTTCATTAGGGCTGGAATACTGAACCAGGTCCATAAATCAGTGCAGCCTGATTAAATATTTATGATGTTTGAATAGATTTTGTTTTATGGATTTTTCTGATTAGAACCATATAATCTTGCTGAGTGAATCTGGGTACATTGTTTACTGTTCTGTTTTTATTTTTAAGTGACTTGAATAATAAGGAGCGATGGATAAGTTTTGAGAACATTATCTCAAAAAGTGCATTAAAAATTCAATTTAAGGTCATCAAATATTTGTTATATTGTATGGTGATACATTAATTAAAAGGGACATATCTGGGGAGGGTACAATGACAGATGGGTGCACCCTATGAAACCATTTATCCCTTATTTGGCTCAACAAAACATTGACAAAACCAAAATACTGTGGATGCTGGGAATCTGCAATGAAAATGTGTGAGAAATGCTAAAGGGGCAGGCAACTTTTTATATTTTGTGTTTTGTTGATTTAGAATGGTAGGTTTGACTTAATATCATACAGGACCATTGTTGGGATTACACATTTAAAGGAACCATCAATTAGACCTATATAAAGCTCTCTGGAAGTAAACACATATCTGGATTGTGCAAATTCACCCTTTTCCACTGGCAGAATCCATTTTTGCCATCTTTTAACAATCCTGTTTTCCTTTTGAAGGGTACTATAATCCTACATGAAAGGATGATGGAGTTGGTAGACAGAATAACCTTAGGGATTGTGAGAGAAAATTAAACATTTGTATTGTATAATTAACTTTCTCTTCCTAGTGCATTTTGGTTTGTTTGAGATTCTTCATGGTTCTATTTTCTTTAATTCTGTTATGGCATTTCATAGTGTGGTTGACTCTTGGCTGCCCTCTGAAATGGTCTGGCAAGCCACTCAGTTGTATCAAACAGCTACAGGAAAAGTCAATTAAGAATAAAGCCAGACGGATCACCCAGTATTAACCCAGTCATTGGCTAGGACAAAAGTAGATCCTGACTCTACAAAGTCCTCCTCATTAATGCCTGAGAGGTTGTGCTAAAATTAGGAGAGCTGAAGAACAGACTAGACAAGCAACAGCCTGACGTAGTTAGACTCACCATGTCAGGCCTTACAATCAATGACCCGGACTCCCACATCACCATTCGTGGGTATGTCCTGTCTAACCAGCAGGACAAGCCTACCAGTTGTGATGGCATAGTGGTATACATTCAGGAATGGGTGGCCTTTAGTCCTCAAATTTTACTCTGCATCCAATGGAGCCTCATGGCCTCAGGCCAAACATGGGCAAGGAAACCGTCTGCTGATTGCTGCCTACCTTAACTGACGAATCAGTACTCTGACAAGTTGAATACTACTTAGAAGAAATCCTGAGGGTGGCAAGGCCATAAAACATACTCTGGGTGGGGAATGTTAGTCTCCATCACAAAGAGTGGCTCAGTAGCACCACTAGTGACCCAACTGACTGAGTTCTGAAGAACATAGCTGCTATAATAGGCCTGTGGCAGATGGTGATGGAACCACAATGAGGGAGAAAACCCACTTGACCTCATCCTCACTAATCTACCTTTTGCAGATGCATTTATCTCTGACAGTGTTGGTTGGAGTGACAACCACACAGTCCTTGTGGAGACCAAGTCCTGTCTTCACAGTGACAATACCCTCCATTGTGTTGTGTGTTAAATGGGACAAATTTCAAACAGTTTTAGCAGCACAAAATGGGGGATCCATGACGTGCTGTGGACCATCAGCACCAGCAGAATTGTATCCAACCACAATCTGTAACCTCAGGGCCCAGCATATCCCCAACTCTACCATTACTGCCAAGCCGGGTGATCAACCTGGTTCAATGAAGAGTGCAGGAGGGTATGTTGGGAGCAGCACCAGGCTTACCTAAAATTGAGGTGTCAAACTAGTGAAACTATAACACAGGACTACTTGCATGCCAAAAAGCGAAAGTAGCATGCAAGTCAGAGCTAAGCAATCTCACATCCAACGGATCGGATCTAAGCTCTGTAGTCCTGTCACATCGAGTTGTGAATGGTGGTGGACAATTAAAGTACTACCTGAAACTAGTTTCACAAAAGATCCATCCTCAATAATGGGGGAGCCCAGCATGTCAGTGCAAAAGACAAGACTGTAGCTTTTGCAACTGCATTCAGCCAGAAATGTTGAGTAGATGATCCATCTTGGCCTCCTTCTCTGGTCCCCAGTATCATAGATGCCAGTCTTCAGCCAATTTGATTCACTCCATGAAAAGCCTGAATCCACTGGACACAGCAAAAGCTCTGGGGCCTGACAACATTTTGCAGAAACATTGGGGACTTGTGCTCCAGAACTAGCTGTACCTTTAGCCAATCTGTTCCAGTGCAGCTACAATACCAGCAATCACCCAACAACGTGGAAAGTTGCCAAATATTTTCTGTCCACAAAAAGCAGGACAAATCCAGTGTGACCAATTCCTGCCCCATCAGCCTATTCTCAGTCACCAGCAAAATGATGGAAGGTGTTGCAACAATATAATAAAACAGCACCTACAGAACAATAACCACTCAGCAATTTTTTGGGTTCTTCCAGGGTCACTCGGCTCCTGACCTCATTACAGCCTTGGTCCAAACATGGACAAAAGATCTGAATTCAAGCAGTGAGGTGAGAGTGACTGCCCTTAACATCAAAGTAGCATTTGACCAAGTGTGGCATCAAGAAGCCCTTGTAAAATTGAAGCCAATGAGCATCAGGGGAAAAGCTCTTGCTGGTTGGAGTCATAACTAGCACTAAGGATGATAGTTGTGACAGTTGGAGGTCAATCATCTTGGCCCTAGGACATCGCTGCAAAAGTTCCTCAGGGCAGTGTCCTCGGCCCAACCATCTTCAGCTGCTTCATCAATAACCTTCCCTCCATCATAAGGTCAGAAGTGGGGATGTTTACTGTTGATTGCACAATGTTCAACACCATTCACGATTCCTCAGTTAATAAAACAGCCTTATCCACATGTAACATAGACAACATTCAGGCTGGGGCTGATAAGTGGCAAGTAACATTTATGCCATACAAGTGCCAGGCAATGACCATTTTCAACAAAAGAGAACTTAATCATTCAATGGCATTTTACAAAATTCATTCATGGAATGTGGGCTTCGCTGGCTGGGCCAGCATTTATCGCCCATCCCTAATTGCCCTTGAGAAGGTGGTGATGAGCTGCCTTCTTGAACCACTGTAGTCCATGTGGTGTAGGTACACCCACAGTGCTGTTACAAAGGCAGTTCCGGGATTTTGACCCAGCAGCAGTGAAGGAACAGTGATATATTTCCAAGTCAGGATGGTGAGTGACTTGGGAGGGGAACTTCCAGGTGGTGGTGTTCCCATCTATCTGCTGTCCTTGTCCTTTTAGATGGTAGTGGTTGTGGGTTTGGAAGGTGCTGTTGAAGGAGTGTTGGTGAATTCCTGCAGTGCATCTTGAAGATGGCACATACTGCTGTTACATTGCGTTGGTGGTGGAGGGAATGAATGTTTGCGGATGTGATGCCAATCAAGCGGGCTGCTTTGTCCTGGATGGTGTCAAGCTTCTTGAGTGTTGTGGGAGCTGCACTCATCCGGGCAAGTGGGGAGTATTACACTCCTTACTTGTGCCTTGTAGATGGTGGACAGGCTTGGGGAGTCAGGAGGTGAGTTACTTGTCACAGGATTCCTAGCTTTGGACCTGCTCTTGTAGCCACAGTATTTATATGGCTAGTCCAGTTCAATTTCTGGTCAATGGTAACCGCCTGGATATTGATAGTGAGGGATTCAATGATGGTAATGCAATTAAACATCAAGGGATGATGGTTGGATTCTCTCTTGTTGGAGGTTATTGCTTGACATTTGTGTGGCGCGAAATTTACCTGCCACTTGTCAGCCCAAGCCTGGATATTGTCCAGGTCTTGCTGCATTTGGACATGGACTGTTTCAGTATCTGAGGAGTCGTGAATGGTGCTGAACATTGTGCAATCATCAGCAAACAACCCCACTTCTGACCTTATGATGGAAGGAAGGTCATTGATGAAGCAGCTGAAGATGGTTGGGTCAAGGACACTACCCTGAGGAACTCCTGCAGTGATGCCCTGGAGCTGAGATGACTGACCTCCAACAACCACAACCATCTTCCTTTGTGCTAGGTATGATTCTAACCAGCAGAGAGTTTTCCCCCTGATGCCCATTGACTCCAGTTTTGCTAGGGCTCCTTAATGACACACTCTGTCAAATACTGCCTTGATGTCAAGGGCAGTCACTCTCACCTCACCTCGGGAGTTCAGATCTTTTGTCCATATTTGAACCAAGGCTATAATGAAATCAGGAGCTGTGTAATCCTGGCCGAACCCAAACTGGACATCAGTGAGCAGGTTATTGCTCAACAAGTGTCGCTTGATAGTATTATTGATGACCTTTACTCATGATCAAGAGTAGACTAATGGGGAGGTAATTGGCCGGGTTGGATGTGTCCTGCTTTATGTGTACAGGACAGACCTGGGCAATTTTCCACAAAGCTAGGTAGATGCCAGTGGAACAGCTTGGTTAGGGGCATGGCAAGTTCTGGAGCACAAGTCTTCAGCATTATTGCCAGAGCATTGTCAGAGCCCACAGCCTTTGCAGTAGCCAGTGCCTTCAACTGCTTCTTGATATCACGTGGAGAGAATTGAATTGGCTGAAGACTGGCATCTGTGATGCTGGGGACCTCTGGAGGAGGCCAAGATTGATCATCCACTCGGCACCTTTGGCTGAATGTGGTAGCAAATGCTTCAGCTTTATGTTTTGGGCTGATGTGCTGACCCCCCCAGCATTGAGGGTGGCGATATTTGTGCAGCCTCCAACTCCAGTGAGTTGTTTAATTGTCCACCACCATTCACAACTGGATGTGGCTGGACTGCAGAGCTTAGATCTGACCCGTTGGTTGTGGCATCGCTTAGCTCTGCCTATCACTTGCTGCTTATGCTGTTTGGCATGCATTATAGCTTCACCAGGTTGACACCTCATTTTTATGTATGCCTGGTGCTGCTCCTGGTTTGGCCTTCTTGCACTCTTCATTGAACCAGGGTTGATACTCTGGCTTGGTGGCAATGGTATAGTGGGGGATATGCCAGGCCATGAGGTTACAGACTGTATTTGAGTACAATTCTGCTACTGCTGATGGCCCACAGTGCCTCATGGATGCCCAGCCTTGAGTTTCTGGATCTGTCTAGCATGGTGGTTGTGCCACACAACACGATGGAGGGTATCCTCAATGTGAAGGCGGGACTTTGTCTCCACAATGACTGTGCAGTTGTCACTCTTACTGATTCTGTCATGGGCAGATGCATCTGCGGCAGGCAGGTTGGTGAGGATAGGGTTAAGTATGTTTTTCCTCTTGTTGGTTCCCTAACGACCTGCCGCAGACCCAGTCTAGCAGCTGAATCATGGCTGAATCCTCCATCATCAACATCCTGGGGGATTACCATTGACCAGAAGTTCTGCTCAGAGTAACTCACATCCTGACTCCCCAAAGCCTGTCCACCATCTACAAGGCACAAGTCAGGAATGTGATGGAATACTCTCCACTTGCCTTGATGAGTGCAGCTCCAATAACAACACAAAAAGCTTGACACGATCCAGGACAAAGCACTTGTTTGATTCTTGAATTGTATATAATTAAAAGATGTGGTGGAGCAAACCCTTTATGGGATCCCAAGGCTAGGGATTGTTTCCACACCTTGCTTTATCCTGGATTTTGATAATTTATTTACTTGATGCAAGTTCAAAGGAGAATAATAATAAATAATGTTTGGTACAAGTTGAGCATGCGCTGTAGATTGATATTCTCATGTAGTACTTAGGGAGTTTGGTACTGTCAGAAATGCCCTCTTTTTGATGGGATGATAAACTAATACCCCATCTGGCCTCTGTTGGATGTAAAAATCCCATGGTATTAGTTCTTCCTTATGTCTTGGCCAATATTTATTGCTTAATCAACAAGTGCGACCCATGTGAGGGTGTGGCTGCGGAGCTTGGGGCTTTGGTCAGGTTGATGGTGCTGCAGTAAGGTAACTCATTCAGGCAGCAGTTCAGGAATCATTCAGGCTGATGAGCGACAACAACCTTGTTGTATCCAACCATCACCTGATGCTGGTCGTTGAAAAATTGCATTAATTCTGGCTTGCCCACAGTCAGCTATGGGGACTGCAGTTTATACTGAAACTACTCTCAAATAAGGGCACACACTTCATAATCCAGTCTCTGTGAAACTCTTGACCCAATGTTGGTTTGCATCAAATGGGTGACTGCGCATACTTTAGGAGCAGTGTTAACAAGCAGATGGTGTTTGCACAACGCCAGGTCAGCCTGAGGCAAAAGGCTGTGATAATAAAATGCATTTTGGAAACCTAAGAGGCATTAAGTCAGATAAATTTGTTGCTACAAGAGCTGCACAACAACATTGGAACAAATGTATGCCATTCAGCCTCTCGAGCATGCTCCATCATTTTTAGATTATGGTTGATCTGTATCTTAATTCCATTTGCTTGCCTTTGCTCTATATCCCATGATATACTTGCCTAACAAAAATTAATCAATCTCAGCCTTAAAGACTCTAATTATCCCCCAGCATCCACAACCTTTTAGAGTGACATTAGCACCCGTTCATAGATATGTGTGTGTGTATGTGTTTGTGCATGTGTGCACGTGCGCTACAGCAGCACTAACTTAGCAGCATGCAGAGTATCTGTAGAAATACCATGATATTGTTCATGGCAAGTTGGAGTTTATGCTGGGGTGTCTAACTGTGGGAGAAATGCACATGCCACAAAAAGGATTTGGAGAGACATCTCCTCAAGGAGAGTGTAGTAAGTATTTTTTGTTAAACAAAAACAGAATTACCTGGAAAAACTCAGCAGGTCTGGCAGCATCGGCGGAGAAGAAAAGAGTTGACGTTTCGAGTCCTCATGACCCTTCGACAGAACTTGAGTTCGAGTCCAGGAAAGAGCTGAAATATAAGCTGGTTTAAGGTGTGTGTGGGGGGGTGCGGAGAGATAGAGAGAGACAGAGAGGTGGAGGGGGTTGGTGTGGTTGTAGGGACAAACAAGCAGTGATAGAAGCAGATCATCAAAAGATGTCAACGACAATAGTACAATAGAGCACATAGGTGTTAAAGTTAAAGTTGGTGATATTATCTAAACGAATGTGCTAATTAAGAATGGATGGTAGGGCACTCAAGGTATAGCTCTAGTGGGTTTTTTTTTTATTTATTTTTTTTAATAATGGAAATAGGTGGGAAAAGGAAAATCTTTATAATTTATTGGAAAAAAAAAGAAGGGGGAAACAGAAAGGGGGTGGGGATGGGGGAGGGAGCTCACGACCTAAAGTTGTTGAATTCAATATTCAGTCTGGAAGGCTGTAAAGTCCCTAGTTGGAAGATGAGGTGTTGTTCCTCCAGTTTGCGTTGGCCTCACTGGAACAATGCAGCAAGCCAAGGACAGACATGTGGGCAAGAGAGCAGGGTGGAGTGTTAAAATGGCAAGCGACAGGGAGGTTTGGGTCATTCTTGCGGACAGACCGCAGGTGTTCTGCAAAGCGGTCGCCCAGCTTACGTTTGGTCTCTCCAATGTAGAGGAGACCACATTGGGAGCAACGAATGCAGTAGACTAAGTTGGGGGAAATACAAGTGAAATGCTGCTTCACTTGAAAGGAGTGTTTGGGTCCTTGGACGGTGAGGAGAGAGGAAGTGAAGGGGCAGGTGTTGCATCTTTTGCGTGGGCATGGGGTTGTGCCATAGGAGGGGGTTGAGGAGTAGGGGGTGATGGAGGAGTGGACCAGGGTGTCCCGGAGGGAGCGATCCCTACGGAATGCCGATAAGGGGGGGTGAAGGGAAGATGTGTTTGGTGGTGGCATCATGCTGGAGTTGGCGGAAATGGCGGAGGATGATCCTTTGAATGCGGAGGCTGGTGGGGTGATAAGTGAGGACAAGGGGGACCCTATCATGTTTCTGGGAGGGAGGAGAAGGAGTGCGGGCGGATGCGCGGGAGATGGGCCGGACACGGTTGAGGGCCCTGTCAACGACCGTGGGTGGAAAACCTCGGTTAAGGAAGAAAGAGGACATGTCAGAGGAACTGTTTTTGAATGTAGCATCATCGGAACAGATGCGACGGAGGCAAAGGAACTGAGAGAATGGGATGGAGTCCTTACAGGAAGCGGGGTGTGAGGAGCTGTAGTCGAGATAGCTGTGGGAGTCGGTGGGTTTGTAATGGATATTGGTGGACAGTCTATCACCAGAGATTGAGACAGAGAGGTCAAGGAAGGGAAGGGAAGTGTCAGAGATGGACCACGTGAAAATGATGGAGGGGTGGAGATTGGAAGCAAAATTAATAAATTTTTCCAAGTCCTGACGAGAGCATGAAGCAGCTCCTCACACCCCACTTCCTGTAAGGACTCCATCCCATTCTCTCAGTTCCTTCGCCTCCGTCGCATCTGTTCCGATGATGCTACATTCAAAAACAGTTCCTCTGACATGTCCTCCTTCTTCCTTAACCGAGGTTTTCCACCCACGGTCGTTGACAGGGCCCTCAACCGTGTCTGGCCCATCTCCCGCGCATCCGCCCTCAGTCCTTCTCCTCCCTCCCAGAAACATGATAGGGTCCCCCTTGTCCTCACTTATCACCCCACCAGCCTCCGCATTCAAAGGATCATCCTCCGCCATTTCCGCCAACTCCAGCATGATGCCACCACCAAACACATCTTCCCTTCACCCCCCTTATCGGCATTCCGTAGGGATCGCTCCCTCCGGGACACCCTGGTCCACTCCTCCATCACCCCCTACTCCTCAACCCCCTCCTATGGCACAACCCCATGCCCACGCAAAAGATGCAACACCTGCCCCTTCACTTCCTCTCTCCTCACCGTCCAAGGACCCAAACACTCCCTTCAAGTGAAGCAGCATTTCACTTGCATTTCCCCCAACTTAGTCTACTGCATTCGTTGCTCCCAATGTGGTCTCCTCTACATTGGAGAGACCAAACGTAAGCTGGGCGACCGCTTTGCAGAACACCTGCGGTCTGTCCGCAAGAATGACCCAAACCTCCCTGTCGCTTGCCATTTTAACACTCCACCCTGCTCTCTTGCCCACATGTCTGTCCTTGGCTTGCTGCATTGTTCCAGTGAAGCCCAACGCAAACTGGAGGAACAACACCTCATCTTCCGACTAGGGACTTTACAGCCTTCCGGACTGAATATTGAATTCAACAACTTTAGGTCGTGAACTCCCTCCCCCATCCCCACCCCCTTTCTGTTTCCCCCTTCTTTTTTTTTCCAATAAATTATAAAGATTTTCCTTTTCCCACCTATTTCCATTATTAAAAAAAAAACCCACTAGAGCTATACCTTGAGTGCCCTACCATCCATTCTTAATTAGCACATTCGTTTAGATAATATCACCAACTTTAACTTTAACACCTATGTGCTCTATTGTCGTTGACATCTTTTGATGATCTGCTTCTATCACTGCTTGTTTGTCCCTACAACCACACCAACCCCCTCCACCTCTCTGTCTCTCTATCTCTCCGCCCCCCACACACACACCTTAAACCAGCTTATATTTCAGCTCTTTCCTGGACTCGAACTCAAGTTCTGTCGAAGGGTCATGAGGACTCGAAACGTCAACTCTTTTCTTCTCCGCCGATGCTGCCAGACCTGCTGAGTTTTTCCAGGTAATTCTGTTTTTGTTTTGGATTTCCAGCATCTGCAGTTTTTTTGTTTTTATCTAAGTATTTTTTGTTGCTTTCTTTAAAATTGCCTTTTTCTTATCCACCTCAGGTGAACAAATAAACCTGGCATTGAGATTTCCTGTGTTTAAAATATGTCTAACACCATTTACTGTCACAGGCCTACGCCGTTCTGAAAATGCTAAGACCAATGTTCGCTGGCATCACAGAAACATTACTATCAGTTGCAAATTCAACAACTGTACCTTCCAGCGCCCATCTGTGTGTGAGATTCCCAGTATGCTCCAACATGAGTGTGTGCAAACATTGTGCAGGCATATTCCAACAAGCATGAGTAGGACAGTCTGCAGGCAATCTGTAAATGGCTCAAAGCTTGGAGAATGATGGGCTATGAACAATAATTGGGCTTTGTAGGGATTTAGACTCTTTGCTAAACCCCAGAGTAAGAAAATTTTTGTTAAGGAATAACCATATTGGCAAAAATGACAATCACTAATTTGGACTGCAAACTAACAAGGTTTATTGGACAATAAGGATTGATACTTAACATTTCATTAGTCGAGGCATGGCACGATACACAAGTTCAATGTATGTTGATCTGTCTTCCCATGGGCTAAATGTTGCAGTTCTCGGGTCTTCTCGTCTTGGTTTCTTGAACCTGGTCTCTTGACTCACAATATCTTTCAAGATTTAATTTAGCCAATTTAACTCTAAAACACATACAAATCCCTTTGCAGATTTTAGACTTCAACTTTGGTGGATCCTTTTCCAGCCCACAAATTCCCACTCCACTTTAAATGCTGAAGTCTCCAGTCCACCTTAACTGCTGAAGCTACACGCTTCACAGCTGCCTGTTGCATGTCGTCCCTCTCTCCTAAGGCAATTACTTTATCCCTGCAATCTGTCTCTAATGATCTCTAATACTGGATTCTTATGGCAATCCTCAACCCTGTGACAGTCACTTCAGTCACTAATTAAGCCTAATCCTGGGATTTTACATCAATCCCTCAGCCTGTGACAAATACTTTTTGACTGGCAAAGTCCTATACAAATGTTAATTCCTGGCAAGTGCCCTACTCATGACTCTCTCTTCCCACAAATGCCCCCCAGTAAGTGTCCTGTGACAAATGCTAACCCTTAGCAAGTGTGAAGACCTCAGTGAGGCACCCCTATTTTTAATGCCCTTTCTGCCAGTAGCTTTTGCAACATTTAGCCCATGAGTGTGCACCTAGATCAGCACAACTAACATCTAATCCAATACTTACAATTCCTGAGCACACCTAGTGTTTCCAGAACAATCTAAACCATAACTTGTATCTTTGACCAGAGGCCCTAGAACATCTAGTGCTCAGGCTGCCTTCTTAGCCAATTGTAGCTATGACTTCTCTACGGCCTCCTGCAAATCTTCCCAACCTGGACTTAATTGGGTGGACCACCCACACCCTCCCGGCTGACCAAATATTTCTCCAAACTCCTTCCAGGGGTGGGGTGGCAGGAATTAAATTCCACCCATTAGGTCAGATCTCCAAAAGTTTGGTCATAGAGGTGGATTTTAATCTGTGTCTTAAAGGAGGAGAGAGAGAGGCAGCGAGGTGGAGAGGATTAGGGAGGGAATTCCAGAAATTAGGGTCCAAGGCAACTGAAGGCATGGCCAGCAATGATGGAGAGGGCTGGAATCAGCAGCTAGGGAACAGAATTTGTAGTGGGGACTTAAGACAATGTCTTTCCAATATTTCGCTGGAGTAAATTTCTGTTCATCCAGTTCTGGATGTTGGACAAGCAGTGTGACAATTTAGACTGTGGAGAGGTCAAGAGATGGGGTGGTAATGTAGAGCTGGGTGTAGTCAGTGTATATGTGCAAACTTGTATTGTAATTTTTGATCATGTCACTGAGGGGGAGTGTGTAGATGAGAAATAGGAAGGGCCCAAGGTTAGATCCTTGGGGACATTAGAAGTAACTGCAGGACAGGGCAGAGAAACTATTGCTGGAGATTGTCTAGTGACAACTGGTTAGATAAGAATAGAACCAGGTGAGTCCAGGTGCACCAAGCTGGATGGTGGTGCAAGGAGGTAGAATACTGTGGTCAGCTTTGTCAAATACTGCAGTCGGGTCGAGAAGGTTGAGGAGGGATAGTTTACCTTTGTCATGGTCACAGAGGATGTAATTTGAGTTAAGAGTTGTTTTTGGTATTGTGGCTAGGCCGGAAACCTTGTTGGAGGGCGGGATGCAGTCATGGAAATTTGAGAAAGATGAGCACGGATTTAAACAGGAGCGAGAACCGTCAACAATATCGGTTAACATAGGTGCACAAAGGAAAACTGGATGGTCAGCAGTTTAGTGGGATAGAGTTAAATACCAAGAGAAAGTGTGAGAAAGTGTCTGAGGGGAATATGGAGTGGGTGGACACATTGAAAAAAATTGCTGTATAAGGAGAAAGAAAGTACATGAGAAACAGACAGGAGAGAGGAGGTTGAATCAAAGAGACTTGGATAAAGGGGAAAAAAGTGAGAAATTAATGTGTAATATGTACAAAGAGAGAGAAACAAAAATGAAGACTAGTAGGAAGCAAAGCTAAAGCAGAAAGAGGAAGAATTGTGCAGTAGGGAATGTCTACAGTGTGTTGCAGAGGAACAGATATCTTATTTTTATCCATAAGCTACATCACTGAAATCAATGATAGTTTGGGCAAATGGTGAGATACAAAAAAGATACAATTAGGACCCAGAAATTATGCTGCCAGTCTCAGATTTGGCATTTTCAATTGACCTTTAACCTCAAACAACTTTTTGAGGGAGAGTGTTTCAGATTTTCACTAGCCTTTGTGTGAAGAAGTGCTTCCTGACCTCACTTTGGAAAGGCTCAGCCCCTATTTTATTATGCCTCCTTGAACTGGACCCCCCCCACCCGCCCCCCCACCCCACTACCCCCACCCTGCCTCCTCGCTATCTCCCCAATCAAATTCTTTAATCATCTTAAACATCTCAAATAGATTCGCCCCTTAATCTTCTATACTCAAGGGAATACAAGCCTCATCTAATAAATAGATTAAATGCCTCATTATAACGGCATGATTTCTTTGTTATCCCATGGTGTGACTTCCAGTGTTTTCAAAATATAATAGCATTTATCACTAATTGCAAGGAAATATTCACACCAAAGCTCTTGATACAAGAGTTCAACCCTTAAGCAATAATTACTAATTAGTCAGACATCCCAAAGTGCATATGCTTCCATTACATGATGTCCTGACACTTACATTGTTCAACCAGTTATGCAGACCCATTTGTAGCATCAGCCCCAGCAAATGTTAGCCTTCCTTTAGGTCTTGAATTAATGGGGACGACTCAAATCATTGGCGGCTGTAATTGTAGTGTGAGTTGTTAATGCAGGCCCTTGGATGGTTAACCAAATTGTCCTTAGGAAATTAAATTAAATACTGAAAATCTTGGCGCTGATGAATTCAATAGAAGTTGGAAAAAGGGATAACTTAAAAAGAATTATGTTTAAGAAATTATCATAACCATCGGCACATAGCTCAGAAAGTTCTGGATTTATTAAATTATTTGAGTAACAATCAAATCAATTCGGTTTATTTAACTTATGGATAATAATGTAATCTAACTGAAATCTCATTCTTACTTAAGAAAATTACCTCATTACTCTGAAAGGCATACCAAAAAAAATCTGAGATTATAATGGGCAATGTCAAACTGCGTGACTCAATAATTCAATTTAATTAGCTTTTAATGCTTTTGTATTACTATATATATAAAAGCAGCAAGTCTATCGAACTGCAGCTCCTAACTCATGCTCCCAATAATACCTAGTAGGTGATGTATTACTTGACAGGTACCTATCACCTTTTTAGTGTTATACATTCTGACACTGTTTCATTATCCAGCCCATCAAGGTTTATTCAGCAAAGACCCATTTGAAGTTAGAATTGTGAAAACATTCCTCCTGTATGAGGTGTGAGCCATGTCTCAGTCAGTGACATTCTTGCCTCTTGAGAAGGTTGTGGGCTTGAGTCCAACTCCAGAGACCTAGGGCGGAATCTTCCGTCCCTGTTGGTGTTGGGCGTCATGGCGGGTGTGAGCAGACAATATGGTGGGAAGGCCACAATTCAGTTTCACGCCATCGTGAAACACGTTTGCAATCATCTGCTCTGCCTGTCAATGGCAGGCCACGTTTCCCACCGCCAGACATCAGGAGCTTCATGATAATACATCTGCATCTCATTATAAGCCCTGCTTACCGGAATCATCAACCCTTGCTGGATCATCCAAGCACATTGGGGTGATTGCCAGGAGGTGAATGTACATTGGGCAGTGCTCACGAGGGTCGCCTGTTGGACCTCAAGGCTGAGGTGCTGCGAATTCAGGCGAGGGTACAGGCAAATTGCTTTTTCCCAGCTGGCTGACTGTGCAGTGCCGGGGTAAGTGCTGCCCTGCAGTTGAGGCGACTTGGTGTGGGGTGGAAGGGCAGCATTCCAGTTGATGGCAGTGCACAAGCACGTGTTGGTTGGGGGTGGGCGAGGGAAGTGGCCACACATCAGGGACACCTTGTATAAAGTGACCATTCCTCTGCAGCTGAGATGGTTCAGACACAGCCACATTGATATGATTGGAGTCAGGCCTCTAGCTTCTCTGCCCACTCAAGCAACACAGAGGCATCAAAGTGCCACCAAGTGCTCCAGAGCTTTTCATTTTCTGCAAACAGACTGCAAACTAATGAGCATTTTAGTGGACTGCAGAACAATTGGATGACTAGGCACATTGTCCTCTCCTTGCTGAAGCTGGCCATGGAGCAGTCACTGCTGGAGGTACTCACAGCCCCTTGCAATGTCATCATCCCGGTTTGGACCAGTCTCCCCCATGGTTCAAACTAACAGTGCAGCCTTGCAGCATGGGTTAGGAGAATGCCTGTGCCTGAGCTGAGAGCACAGCATGCAGTCCAGTGGGCAAAGCTGCCGCCAATCAATTGGGTGGGGTGGGGTGGAGGTGGGTGGGGTTTCGGGCAGCCATGCAGCTCACTAAACTCTGACCGTCCAAGTGGTGGCCAGCACTCTCCGGGAACATTAAGGGGCCTTCAGACTTAACCAAGGCAGGTTCTTAGTAAACCCATGGTAACCCACACGTTTCTCTTTTTCATCCTCGGGAGGAGTTTATCAGGAGCATGGAGTCTGGTGAACTAGCTGTGTACCTCATGGCTTACACAGAGACTGAAGACAGCAGAGAAGAGAGTGACTGAGGTGCCTGGCTGGGCAGAGGCAGCAGCAGCACCCTCAGGAAGAAGGGCGGCTGGGGCTCCCGCAGTGCCACTGAAAAGCCACAGCGAGCCGTTGCTAGACTCAGGATCCATGGACCCCGCCTTTCATTCCTGCAGATGACCGAGAACCAATGCTGCCGAAGACTGCGCATGTCTAGGGAACTGGTTGGATGTCCGTGGCAACAAGCTGTCAACTATGTCAACTGCAAGGACTTTCACTCGCTGAATGTTCAGCTGGTCTGTGATCACCACAAACACATCCTACTGGTCTGCACTGGTTCCCAAGGAGTGTGCATGATTCCTACATTCTCATTTGGTCACAGACCCCTGAAGTCTTCCAGGGTCCACAGAGGCTGCAGAGTTGGCTCCTCAGGGACGAGGGCTACCAGCAGAGGCTGTGGCTGATGACCCCCTCAGACTGCAGCAGAGTGATGCTATAATGAGGCTCATGTAGCAACTCGCACTTTGGTGGAGCAGACCATCGGGATGCTGAAGATGCAGTTCCAGTGCCTGGACCGGTCTGGTCGAGCCCTGCAATACAGTCCACAGAGGGTGTCACACATCGTCATCATCTGCTGCGCCCTTTACAACCTGGCACTGCAGGGAGAAGAGCTGGCTGAGGAAGAGTTGGAGGAGCTGTATGTCTCGTCAGATGAGGAGGGCGTCAATGGGGATGAGGGTGAGGAGGTCCTGGAAGGCGAGGATGCCGGTGACATGGCACCTTCCTTGGCCTGTGGAGCAGGAGCTGCTGGGAAGAGGGGATTTGGAAGGGCCGGGCACTCCCGGAGTCACATGAGTGGATAGCCTCAGTGGTGCACCTGCTGACCCTCCTCTCTAAGGGTGTCAAGGGTTCATGGCTGACTCCTTGAGGAGAAGGGGAAGCTGGACTGAGATCGAGCTGCTGTGCACCCATTTCGCGTTGACACTGTTGGAGGCCAACTATGGTATCAGTGATGGAGTTAAGCCCATGCAGCAGTGCAGGAGTGACGTCCTGGACCAAGGTCTCCATGGCGGCCACCATCCTGCCAGTGTTGACCTCAGTGCGTTACCACGCCGGTGCTA
Source organism: Carcharodon carcharias (assembly GCF_017639515.1). NCBI lineage: Eukaryota > Metazoa > Chordata > Chondrichthyes > Lamniformes > Lamnidae > Carcharodon > Carcharodon carcharias. The sequence goes on along the minus strand of NC_054483.1, from coordinate 48,602,188 downwards.
TCACCTCAGCCTGAAGGCAGATGGACTCCTCCATCATGCCTTGCAACCTGAGGAATGCAGCGGACATCCCTTCCCAATATTCTCAAGCTTGCCTTTGTAGCTCCAGGAACTGAGGCTCGGAGTCAGCAGATTTCTGGCCTCCAGCAGTCCTCTAATTGCTGGAAACCTGGGAAGTCCCTGCCGCTGCCTGCTGTGGATCAGACAGTGCGATGTGCTCACCAGATTGTAGTCCCAAGGCTACTCTAAAGCTAGTTCTCACCGAGGTGTGTGTTTCTGTGCTGGTGGAGGGTGTGGGTGAGCGCTGTCACTGATGGGTCTTCAATGTGGGTTTCAGCAGATTCCTCTTCCGAGGTTTCTTCGGGGCTTAAGTCAAGGACCTGGGTAATGGACCCTCTTGGCTGCTTCCCAGATGTGCCTGTGGAAGCAGGGAGAGATAATTAGTACATGGCAGCGGCCTGTGAAACGGGACACATCACTCACAGCATGGTTATCTGATGGATGACGCAGTGCTGGATCCTCACTTGGTAGAGCACAGCTGACCTCACCGTCAGCACCGGAGCAGTCCTGATTCTTGCCGGCCAGCTGGATGGCTCTGTTTTCAAAGTCTGTGAGGATCTTGATGTCGGGCATTCCTCTACTGGTCTGCGACCTCTCCCTCTTGTTGTGTGCCAGCTTGTCCTGCATGAATAGAGATGGAGAAAGTGTAAGCAGGATGCCTGCCAGGGCAGATGGTAAGTATGCCTGGCATGTGTGGGCGATGAGTGGTCCCATGGATGGGATGAAGATAATGAAAGTGTGTATGTGAGAGTGAATGGTGATGTCCCTTGAACTGGCAATGAGTGAGGGCCCAGTGGATGTATGATGGGTTTGTGAGTGTGTGAGTTGAGAGCGATGAGAATAGTGACTTACTCTGGTGGAACAGAGGAGATCATTCATTCTCTTGTGGCACTGAGCGGCTGTCCACTTTTGCAAGGCATTGGCACTGACCACCGCTGCCACCGCCTCCCATGCTGGATTGGTGATGTTGCTGCCCCTCCAGCAGCCAGAGCTGGGGTAGAGGACATCACAGCGGGACCTCCACTGTATCCAAAGGCATTCCAGTCATTGAACTGGGGGAATGCAGTGCTCTTGCCTTTCAAGGCCATGTCTTCTGTGCAGAGGTGCTGGGCTGGAAGCACTGAGAGGTGTGCACGCGGCTGCACTTTAAATATGGTGCCCAACGTGAGGAAGTGGTGAGGTGACGATGTGGTGGGCGAATGAGATCCTGCCGCCATCGAAATGTGTTTTCCAGAAATGCATGATTAATGAGGTGGGATTGGAACGATACGAAAAGCCGCCATTGCGGCCGGTGGGTAAAACGTTCTTTTTCCTGCCCGCTACCGCACTTGGTGCAAGTTGGCGACAATTCCGACCCTAGGCACAGAATTTGGGCTGTCATGCCGGTGAGTGCTGCAGTGTTAAGGTGTCATCTTTCAGATGAAATGTCAACTAAGGTCCCACCTGCCCTCTCAGTTGGATGTAAAAATTCTCACAGTGTGTGTTACAAACTTCACAGAGAGATAGCAATGAAACTCACTGGTACAGCAAATTACCTTGGAGCAGGATGGAACAGAACAATACAGAACCAAGGGCAATGGAGTTAGGATACAGATCAGCTGTGATCTAATTGAATAATGGAACAGGCTTGAGGAAAGGACATCTTGTGGGGCAGTGAGTAGCGTCACTACCTCTGAGCCAGTAGGCAGAATTTTGCCCTTGGATGGTGGACGGGCCCCACCGGCTTGGCGGTGGGTGGACAGCTGACCCCCGCCATCGAAACGGGGCCCGCCGCCATTTTGAGTGGGCGGGCCAATTAAGGCCCGTCCAGCAGCCTGCCCGAGCACTTCCTGTATAGGGGGGGGAGGGATTCCCCATCTGTCAAAGTGCGTTCTTTTGTGCATTCACGCGAAAGAGTGCACTGCTCCCTGAGGCAAAGTCCTGTCTCAGGGAGATTAGTGACAGGTAAGAAATGTGTAAAAATAGAAAAATATTAAAATTATTAACATGTCCCCCTCATGTGACAATGTCACACGAGATGGGACATGTTAATAATAAAGACTTAAAATTTATTACATTTTTAAAAAACGGACATGAAAGTTCATCCCGCCAGTGGATGAGGTTTCATGAATAATCAGAAGCTCACTGGGGCTCCTGGCCTGCCCGCCAGCCTTAAGCCAGGGTCTTTAATTATCTTAATTACTTTGCTGATGGCCTCAATTGGCCATTGACAGGTCGGTGGGCGGACAGCTGATTTCGCTGTCCGCCCACCTTCCTAAAAATTTAAAGGGACCGGGATGACATTGGGGATTCCTCCCAACATCGTCCCGCATCATTTTCCCCTCGGTGACAGGACCCCGCCCCCAAATCACTGAGGGGAAATTCCTGGCCAGTAACTCTGGGTTTGAGTTCCACTCCAGGACTTGATGGCTGCGGAAGGTGCATTCTTAACATGGCCAAGCAGGTTTATTGTAAACCTTTAATCCTTTCAATATGCCTATGGCAGGTGATAGGAGTGGGAGAGTCTCCTGGTTGGCCATGCTGATGTGGAGTGGTGCCCATCAAGCTATAGCCTCTGGCTTTAGGCTAAGGACCTGTTCCATGAAATGCAAGCTACGGACAACAGACATAAGCTTGAAGCAGTGTGCTTCATCTGCCTCATGCATCTCTAGATACTGGAAATCTTCTCAGTCACTTGCTGGGTTGAATAGCCTGGCCCTGTGTTAACTTAAATCATCTGCTGCTGAAATGCTCATCCATGCCTCTTTTACCCTGGCTATTCCAGCATACTCCTGGCCAGCCTCCCATGTCCCACCCTCCACAAAGGAGGTCATTCAAAACTCTGCTGCCTGTAGCCCAACTTTCACAAAGTACTGTTCACCTATCATCCATGGGCTCACTGATCTTTTATTCTTTCATGGGATGTGGGCATTTCTGGCTAGGCCAACGTTTATTGCCCATCCCTAATTGCCCTTGAGAAGGTGGTGGTGAGCTGCCTTCTTGAACTGCTGCAGTCCATGTGGTGTAGGTACACCCACAGTGCTGTTAGGGAGGGAGTTCCAGGATTTTGACCCAGCGACAGTGAAGGAACGGCGATATATTTCCAAGTCAGGGTGGTGAGTGGCTTGGAGGGGAACTTCCAGGTGCTGGTGTTCCCATCTATTTGCTGCCCTTGTCCTTCTAGATGATAGAGATCACTGGATTGGAAGGTGCTGTTGAAGGAGCCTTGTTGAGATGCTGCAGTGCATCTTGACTTGAACTGGAGTTCCTGGAGCATTAGATGAGGCATCTGGGTCACTAGTGTATTAAGATTACTGTTGTGCCATCATCTACATCACTTATCACAGGCAGCTGCCTATCTTGGGCACTAGCCATTTCCCACTTTTTGCTGCTGGTCCAACAACCTCTTAATTTTAAAATTCTGGTCCTTAAATCCCTCCATGGTTTCACTCCTTCCTCTCTATGTTCCTCCTTTAGCCCTGCAAGCCTCCGAGTTTTCTGCATTCTCTCAATTTTGACCTCTTGCGCATTCCTGATTTAAATTGCTCCATCATTGGTAGCCATGTCTTCAGCTGACAAGGCTGGAATTCACTCCCTAAACCCCTCCGTCTCTCTGCTTTCTTTCCTCCTTTATGATGCTTTTGGTCACCTGTCCTGATTTTCTCTCATGTGGTTCAATGTCATTTTAAGTTCTGTCGAAGGGTCATGAGGACTCGAAACGTCAACTCTTTTCTTCTCCGCCGATGCTGCCAGACCTGCTGAGTTTTTCCGGGTAATTCTGTTTTTGTTTTTTTTTGACATTGCTCCTGTGCAGTGCCTTGGGATGTGTTGTGATGTTATGATGTTTTCTACCTTACAACAGTGAGTACGCTTCAAAAAGTACTTCACCGGCTGTAAGTTGCTTTGACATGTTCAGTGGCCATGAAAGATGCTGTGTAAATGCAAGTCTTTTTTATAAATGCAATCTGTTATTATAAGCGATGCCTTTTTACACGATTCCTACGGGAGTGATCAGTGCCCAATATAGGCAGCTGCCTGTGGTCAGTGACGTTGGTGTTAATGGTTGGGACTGTACAACCCCTGAATAAGCTTCAACCTAAAACTCCCTTCACTGATTGATTCCTCAGGACACATTCACACTGACTAATACATCATTACCATTTCTCACACCTTAACAGAGTTACCACCTGATAAAAGGTTGTTGCCAATTTGATCTCAAGAGGGAAACCTCTCCTCAGCTGGACACTGTCAGTTGGACTATTTGGGGCCTTTCTCTGTCGACTCGAGGTTAGTGGGAGACAGGAGGCTTCATTACGAAATTGGCAGAGCACAATTATCATTACACAGTAGTGGTGTGTTACAGTTCACTCAGGGAGCCCAAGTTGCTGTGCCAACATACACATATGCATACATGTTGTATTTTGGAGCTATGGATAGCAACAGTAGAGGCTCCAGCTTTCTTTCCATCACATGGCTGATCAGGAATCTACCCCATTCTTACTGCCTGCTATTGGCATGTGTTGGAAGGTTTGTAGGTTGATATTCAACCTGTTTGGCCACATTATGTATACACCTTCCTTTGTTAGCAAGTCCTGTAGTGGGACTCGAACCCAGAATTCTTGGCTCAGAGGCAGGACCACAAGACCCCCTCACACAGAGTGCTTAACTGTTCTTTCTAAATTATGGTAACTTATTAAAGGAATTCTAAGTACATAAGGTTCAAAATTAATCGGTGCAGGCTTGGAGGGCCAAAGAGCCTGTTCCTGTGCTGTACTTTTCTTTGTTAATCAAGATACAATTGGAATATGTCTTACAAAAATTGAAATTTGGCAGGGCCTATTTCTTACTTAAGGAGGGTCTTGAAGTTTAACAATGTTAATTTTGTAGCAGGAACAACTTTACTCTGATGGGCTGTTGTGTACGTATTTTCGGGAGAAGCAGTGTAGTCAGTTTTTGAAAGTTAGATGATCAAATTTACAATTACTCTTGTTTCCTAATCCTACATTCATTTGTGACATTCATTCAATCATCTATCTTGTGCAGTGGCTTATTGGTGCCACTTTTAAGGAATAAACAGATCAGCTCATTCAAGCTTAAAACAGTTCATATTCATTAGCTGTAATACTCTACTTGTTGCACATCCCTAACATTATTACAGATTGGTTCAACGCTTACCATCATAACAAATAACACTGGGATATGACTGATTTTGTTTGAAGCATCACAACTGCACTTCCTATTATGTGCACTGGGTGGCAGCAGAGTTAAAAGCATGGCAGTGAAGCCAAGTGGGCAGGATTTGCAGGATTGGCCCTGTTTCTCGATTGGTGTTCTGATTTTCTGGATGATTTTCAATCCTGTCCCAAGATCAAAGTGACAGCCTTGAATTTTTAAAGGTCGTTAAGACACAAACCATTCTCTTTAGACTTTCTTGGCAGCTAAAGAGTTTGGGCCTCAGTAATGCTCATTTGTTCTCTTCACACTTGGCAAACAGAGGGATTAACATTTTGCTGTATTTTGATGTTACAAACATAGATTAAAACTGATGACAAAGTGTAAAACACAGTAAAATTTTGACCGGCTCATTGAGAAATGTGAAAATGCAAACTGGAAACTACAACAATGTATTAAGGTTGTTAGTGACAGATGGAAATATAGTTTATTTGGCAACTTGTGATACTGTGCACAGTATAAAAAGCCCCCTTGATTCTGGTGTCTATCCTATTGAATTTCCAACTTTGAGATAGGGTATGGATCAGCTATGGTCTAATGGAATGGCAGAACTGGCTTGAGGGGCTGAATGTCCTCCTGTTGCTATGTTCCTCAGATAGTTTTGAGGAACTGTCATGCACTCTGTAAAAATAAAGGGCTCTTGGGTCTTGTCTGCACTCTAGCTGTTTGGGACAGCAGGGGCAGGATTTTCCTTTTGGGATTGGGATCCTGACTTTGAGGGGAAAAAAGTCATGGGATGCAATTTTCCTCAATGTTTTTTTTATTTGTTCATGGGATGTGGGCATCACACCCAGCCCTAATTGCTCTTGTTCACATGGCATTTAAGAGTCAACCACAATATTGCAGATCTAGAGTAACATATAGGCCAGGCCAGGCAGGGATGGCAGATTCCCCTCCCTGAAGGGCATTAGTGAACCAGATGGATTCTTATGACAATCAACAACGGTTTCATGGTCATCATTAGACTTCTGGTGTGGTGGGATATGAACCTGGGCCCCCAGAGCAACATCCTGGGTCTCTAGATGCCACTCCAGTAACAGTACCACTACGCCACTGCTCCCCTAATTGGCTGTAGGATGTGTTTGGTGGTCAATTAACGGTAGCAGGTGCAGAGGAGGTGGAAAGCTGAATGTGGAAACTGGTTAAAGCCATTGCTGTAGGTGCTGTATTGAGAGGTAGGGAGCAGGAAAGGCAGTGGTCAGGTGTCTGTGGCAGGGAATCCCCAAGATTCAGTGATGCTTCCTGCCTTGAGAGAATGCTGCAGCTGGTGAGTGGTGGGAGAAGGCCACTGAGTCAGACCAAGCAGGCCTGGCTGAATGTGGCAGGACAAGTGAGCAGCCATCTTGTTGTGAGGATGAGAAGCTGGATGCAGTGCCGAAGGAGGCTTAATGACCTCCTTTATTCTGGCAAGGTGAGTGCAATGGGACACAGGCTTCGAGGCCTGCAGCCTTCAGTAGCTACACCAGCTAAGCAACCTACGGTGGCTCCTGAACATGGGAGAAATGTATGTCCAGAATAATCACTGGCCCATCAGGAAGGCTCAAAGCCTGAACACTATCGAAGCTGGCAGCATTGATAAATATAGCATCTCACTTAAAAGAGCTGCTTGAATTGGTGAGAGACACCAGCATCGTCATCTCTATCTCTCTCTCTCTCTTGTCCTTGCAGGAGAAGAGGCTGCAAAATGCTAAAGAGAGGGTGCACATAGGAGGAGGAGTGCCCCAGTTCATCATCCTCACTGCAATAGAGGAGGCAGCATTTTATATTGTGAGGATGGCATGATATGAGGAAATGGGCGATGGAGAGATAGGAATGCCTGTAGGAGAGGGTGAAATGATATTGAATTCTGTAGATGAAGGGATGGAGTGCACACCTCCCTGTGCGACAGCATGCTCAAACTTCAGTGGCATTGGAAAGCCTCAGCTCTGCAGAGGCATCTGTTGTCACAGGCAAGTTCTCCTGATCTCCTTCTATCTCCCACCAGACCAGTTGTGGAGGGGGAGCATGCCACTACTGCTGTAACATCCCCATGGTCCTTGGAGAGATGAAAGCCACAAACCCAACACCATTACATCATTCAGGCGCACCCTCTGCAGATACACTCATATAAGTGGGAACTCGAGTGCAATTAGAAATGTGGGCACTGAGTGAAGAGCATGTCACTAGTGAGCAGGAAGAGGTGAGAGAGGTAGAGGCTGCTGGATAAACTCTTGGAGGATGGAGAACAGACACACCCCTGCTCAGCTGGGTACAGGTGCAGGGCTTCAGGAGTCACAAGCAAGGCGGCTCTGCTTAGACCAGCAGCAACAGATGTGTTTCCACGTGTAGGAGTTCCCTGATGTGGTGCAGTCATGGGCTGAGAATGGAGGAGCCCACGGCTCAGGGTTTTGAATGCACGAGCTTCTCTATTGAATAACTTATGGAGAACCATATGTGACAGCACTTAGAATGGATGTAGGAACAGCACACTGACATGTACAGTATGCATCTATTGCTCTGTAGCATTGACTGGTCAGTGGCACTGATGGCACAAAGATGTATGGAGTGGATGCCAGTTGTGCTCCAGCTGGTGGTTACCTCCAGCAATCCAGAGTGTCAAAGGGCTGATGCCATTCCTCAAGGGGCTCCATCATCATGATCATCATCATCAGCCTCCTTGGCCCGTCTGACTGAGGGACCATCTATGCAGCAGGTTTCTGAGACAGAGGTTGCCTCTGCATTAACAGCGGTGCAGCAGCAGCCTCTAGAGGTGCTCCCACTCATGCACAAGCAGACACACGCTTGGCCCAGGCTACCCGTACCTCAACTGAGGCCACAAGGGACCAAGCATGAAGGGCCACCAGGTCAGTCATTACATTGAGTGGTTCACTTTGGCACTTGTGATTGTGTAGACTTTTATTTACTAATTACATTGGAGATGTTGAGCCATGAACCCAGCTGTGTGAGCTTCCATATTTTCATGGTAAAACTGGAAAAGAGGGAAGAAGTGGTGAAGGGAAGGCGTGGTCTTGAACAGGGTCACTGAGACTACTGGAGAGACGTTTACCATGCATTATCTTTAAAGATGGAACTATTCAAAGTTGCGTGTTTAATGGAAGTGTTCTCACAGACAGAGTAAAGTGAGTGCCAGAGCATGAATAGTGCTCAGGTGAAATGAACCTGGATCCTGGATGTCCTCACCTTTCCACCATCTTAATAAGAGCTTTGACTCCTGAGACTGCTCTGGCCATAGCGAGGACCCTGCTCTGCTCTTCCTCCTCCTGTGACTGTGTTGATCTAGTGCTTCACTCTCTTCAATGTCCACACTTCTCTAGAGGGCCATGTTATGGAGAGCACAGCAGACCAGCATAATAAGCGAGACCCTGGCAAGAGTGCACTGCAATGTGCCATCCAGCAATCCAGTCACCTGAATGTCATCTTCAAAAGCCCAATGCCCTGGTGGTGGTCCTTAAGAGTGGATGGCTTCAGTTCTGTGGCTCTGGCTCATGTGAAGGAGTGAGTAGCCATCTCTTCAAGGGATAACCATTGTCCCCCATTGGCTTCAATAGAGGCAGGCAGAGCAGGGGTACCCAGGACTACCAGAGGATGAAGATGTCATGGCAGCTGCCAGGATAGCAAGTGCACACATGCATAAAGCTTTTATTGTGGTCGCAGAGGAGCTGAATGTTTAGGGAGTTGAAGTTATTCCTGTTAATGAATCTCACTGGCCACTTACTCGGTGCCTTAATGGTTACGAGGTGCTATTGATGATACCCTGCCCCTGCAGGAGTCCAGTGATGGGGGCAAATCCACTCCCTGTGTGCTCTTTAGCCCCATCCATTTGAAACTGCATGTACTGTCTAGTTTTCAGTGAGCTGTGAGAAGCAATGACCTGCTGCCCATTGGGAAATGCCATTGATGTGTTTTGCGCCTCGGGGATATGCAGAGATGACCATCAACCGGTTCTATGTGTGAACAGGAGCTTAATCTCAATGCTTTTAAAATGTCTGCAACCTCAAGCTCACAGTTTAGCTTCCCTTTCTCTGTAACCACACACCCACAGGTTTAAATTACAGCACACAGCATAGTGAACAATCAACTGAACAATAGCACAACAACAGCCACCAAGGCCCACTGCTGATCCTTGGAAGGAATCAGAGGCAAAGAAATTCAAGGGCACGCAGACTTTAACAGCTACTGACAGGGCATGGTGAGCAGCAGTGTGAGGTCTGAGCTCTCCCTCAACAAGGGCACAAATTCAGATACCATCTCTTGAGCTAGGCGATGTCAGCTGTAGTACTGATTCTCTGACATGACAGGGTAGCTTCCTCCTCTGTGGTACACTCAATGATGAGGGTATGGTGCTTGTTCCCTTCCCCCCCACGCACACCCCCCCGCCCCCACCCCACGCCCACCCCATGCCCACCCCCCTCCCATCACGCCCACCCCCACCCCACGTGGGTGTCGCTGGCCAGGCCCAGTATTCGTTGCCCATCCCTAATTGCCCTGAACTGAGTGGTTTACTGAGAGCAGCTAAAAGTCAATCACATTGCTGAGGGTCTGGGGTCACATGTAGGCCGGATCAGGTAAGGACAGCAGGTTTCCTTCCCTAAAGGAAATTAGTGAATCAGGTGGGTTTTTACAAGAGTCAATGATAGTTTTTCAGTCACCATTACTGAGACTATTATTTGAAATTAAATTTCACCAGCTGCCATGGTGAGATTTGAACTCATTCCCCAGAGCATTAGCTTGGGACACTGGCTCACTAGATCCACTGATGTTATCACTACCCCACCATCTCCTCATCTCCATGATGTGCCTTGGAACATCTTGTGACTGCCAGTGTATAAATTTAAGTTGTCAACTGTATTGATACAGAGTAGAATGACATGAACAGATCCAGTACAGATCCAGGTCTAAAAGGCTGTGAAATACTGGGGGGGGGGGGGGGGGTGATGGTGGAGGGGGTAGTGGGGAGGTGAGCAGTAGTGGAATGTTTTCTGCACACAGTCGATTTTGAGGTTGCATTTAAAGAAGTTGACAATTTCCTGGTGCGGGTAAGCCTCAGGCCTTTTGGGATAAGCTGGAACTTTCTAGAGAATTTTGGAGGCAGGAAAAGGCTGTTGGGACATTTCACACTGGTAATTAACATAGAAGATTTTGAATCCCTCATCCTTAATTTTAAGCTCTGGAGGCCAATAGATCCTCATACACACTTGGCAAGGTTGAATGCCATGATCTGGATCTGTTGTAGCTGCAGATGCTGAGGTGGAGTTGGAAGCTGAGATTTCTCAAAATTACAACAGTGACTGCAGTTCAAAACTATGTAATATACTGTGATCTCTGGTGTCCTGAGATCATGCAAAACATTGTATAAATTAAAATTCCTTCTTTCTCTTCTTTGAAGCAGTTAATTTATGCAGAATTAATCCCAAAATTAGAGCTGGGCCATTCAGGGGAGAAATCAGGAAACATATTTTACAGAAAGGGCAGAAATCTGGACCTCGCACTCCCCCCATTCCCTGAAAAGGCTGTTGATGCTGCGGGAGTGCAGGGAGGGGCGGTGTGCTGGGTGACTGTAATTGGAGAATGTAATTCAAGACTGAGCTCAATAAATTTTTATTAGCTAAGGATATCAAGGGATATGGGCCTAAAGTGAGAATTGTGATACAGATCAGCTATGATCCAACTGAATGACAGAATAGGCATGGGGGGCTGAATGGCCTACTCCTGTTCCTGTGTTCCTTGTTCATTGGTTTGACTTCAGTTTTTGTATTTCTTAGATTGGTTTGACAATTGCCATCTGGGAGTCAGAAAGTTCTACAGCCCAATCCTTTGGGGATATGTTAAAAACCTGGTACAGTTTAACTATTACTAATTGATAGAATGATCTTGCCTGTCCATCAGTGAGAATGGACTTAGGCAATCTTCACAGTGCTTAAAACCTTTGACAGGAGCTGACACTGCTACTCTGTCAGTTTGATGGGCTGATGACTTCACACCTTGTTGAAGCTGCTTAAGGGCCAGTTGATAACCGAAACATGAGGATGTGTCTGGGATCAAGGTCAGATATTGGTGGTAATTCAAATGAGATCAGGTCATGAGGACTCAGTACTAGCTCCAATAACACCTGCTGATGTTACAGGAACAGTACAGCTGAACAATTGAGAAATGAACTGAACAGCAGGGATTTTATAGATAGGACAGGAAGAGCCAATCACATCTCATCAGTTGGAATTCTAGACAGCAGCTTCTGCAGTGTGCTGCACATGGCTCCCTGAGACCAATAGTACTGTGCTGTGAGGAGGAAACGTCATGAAGAGGAATGATATTTCTAAATTATTGGTTGGGAATTGTTCTATCTGCAAGTGTGGTTTCCTTGTTTTACATATAGCTCATCAGTGAAAGAAGGATGTGTTTGCAAAATTTGTTTTCAATGACTCCAATTATGTCATTGTACACCGGTCAGAATAACGCAATAGATTTTTATCCACAGTGTTTGAATTTTTAACTTATAGTTTGCATTGCTGGAAACACAAGGAAAGAGAGATCTTCATTTATATAGCACCTTTCATGACATCAGGACATTCCAAAGTGCTTTCCAGCCAATGAAGTGCTTGTGTAGTCACAGTTGCAGTGCAGAATTAACCCCAGTTAACAACCAAGGTCACCCAGAGTATTTCCCCACAAAATAGGTATCAGCTCAGGGAGCAGTAAGGGTTGGTTGTAGTGGGCTTCACAAGAAGTAAGTAAGTAAGTAATGTAATGCCGAAGTAAGTAAGCCCAATGGGATGTCTAAGGTGTTTGAATGGGCAGAGCCATTGTGTTTGATCACAGATTTGCTTGGCATTGTCAAAGATTCAAAGATGGTAAAAAGGAATGGGGAGAGATTTTTCCACCAAGTAGACAGGCAGCTAACAGGCATGCTGGCTGACTAGCTCTGGAAGGAGGCTTGGTCTCCTTTGAGGCCCGGGCTTTGTCTTTCTGTGTTACCACCCTTGTTTCTGAGCCAAAAGGTTGTGAGTTCTAGTCCCACTCCAGAGACTTGCACACAAAATCTAGGCTACTCATCCAGTGTAATAGGGAAGAGTTCTACACTGTTGGAAATGCCATAGTTTGGATGTGATGTCTAACAGATGCCCAGTCAGTCCTCTCAGCTGACTGCAAAGGATTACACTATTCTAAGAAGAGCCAGGGAGCTCTCCCAGTGTCCTGACTATTATTTAAAGCTTACCTTACTTTTAATAAACAGATTATCGCTGCTCTCTGTGGAAGGTTTCTGTGCACAAATTGGCTGCTGCATTACAGCAGTGACTATGCTTCAAAGGTATTTCATTGGTTGTAAGGAGCTTTGGGACATCCTGAGGACAGAATGGTGCTGTATAAATGCAAGTCCTTCTATTTTGAATGTTCACTGGTTGGCTGAATGGAACATGGCTACCCTGGGACAGCCCACTCGTTCCAGGCCTGAAGAAGCTACCTCCCCATCTTGGGATATGAGAGATCCTGATTGGCAGGTGGACCAGGCTGGTTTGATGGAGCCCTGAGGATTGCTCCTCCTCCTCTTAACTTCACAAAAATGAATAGCCTTACCTGTCGGCTCCTTATGCAGCTCGACCACTTACTGATGGTGAACAGATTGGGTGACCAACTTTCCCAAAGTCAAAACTAGGACACATTGAAAAGTCTTGGGAAGATGGGGCTCCGAAATGATTGACATGTTGGGAGACCAATGGCAGGAGCTTGGGGGAGGGGCAGTTGAAGGTATGAGGTCATGAGATGTCATCTTCCTGAATATGTCCAGCCAGCATTGGCAACTCTACTAAGACACCCAATTATTGAGGACAGCAGTTACAAACCACAGACGTTTGTTTCAATGGCATTATTACCTCATCTTCTTTTATAAAAAAGGAACCGAGGCTTTGTTTGTCACAAGATACCAACCACACTAACTTTTTTTTTCCCAAGGATGGGGGCATCACTGGCTAGGCCAGCATTTGTTGCCCATCCCTAATTGCCCTTGAACAGAGTGGCTTGTTAGGCCATTTCAGAGGGCAGTTAAGAGTCAGTCACATTGCTGTAGGTCTGGAGTCACATGTAGGCCAGACCAGGTAAATACAACAGATTTCCTTCTCTAGGGGCCATTAGTGAACCAGATGGGTTTTTACAACAATCAATGATAGTTATCATGGTCACCACTACTGAGACTAGCTTTATATTCCAAATTTATTAATTGAATTTAAATTCCATCAATTGCTGTGCAGCACCTTGTCAAAGGCCTTCTGGAAGTCCAAGTAGATAATATCCATTGGCTCTCCTTTGTCTAATCTACTCATTACCTCCTCAAAGAATTCTAACAGATTTGTCAGGCATGACCTCCCCTTGATGAAACCATGCTGATTTTGCCTGATTTTACCATGCACTTCCAAGTATTCTGAAATCTCATCCTTAATAATGGAATCTAAAATCTTACCAACGACCGAGGTCAGGCTAATCAGCCTGTAATTTCCTGTCTTTTGCCTCACTCTCTTCTTAAACAGGAGGGTTACATTAGCGATTTTCCAGTCCTCTGGGACCCTCCCTGATTCCAGTGATTGCTGAAATATCGCCACTTAAGCCTCCACTATCTCTCCAGTTAGCTCCTTCAGAACTCTGGCGTGTAATCCACCTGGTCCAGGTGATTTATCCGCCTTCAGACCTTTCAGTTTTCCTAGCACCTTCTCCTTGGTAATGGCCACCATACTCACCTCTGCCCCCCGACTGTCTTGAACTTTGGGGATGTCACTTGTGTCTTCCACTGTGAAGACTGACGCAAAGTACCTATTCAGTTCCTCAGCCATTTCTTTGTTCCCCACTACTACTTCTCCAGCGTCATTTTCCAGCGGTTCAATGTCCACTTTTGCCTCTCTCTTACCCTTTATATGTCTAAAAAACTCTTGCAATCTTCTTTTATATTACTGGCTAGTTTTCCCTCATATTTAATCTTCTCCCTCCTTATTTCTTTTTTAGTTGTCCTCTGTTGGTCTTTGTAGGCTTCCCAATTCCCTGGTTTCCCACTGCTCTTCGCCACATTGTATGCTTTCTCTTTAACTTTTATGTTGTCCGTGACAGCCATGGTTGCCTCATCCTCCCTTTAGTCTCTTTTAGTCCCTTTAGGCATTAGCCTGGCTCTCTGGATTACTAGTCCAGTAATATTATGCCACTGTGCTCCCCCCTGCCTTGCCAAGAACAATGCACAATGGTAAAACCAATCTCTATTTAAAGCTTTGTTTATTTTTATTTGCATGCTGGGTTCTAACAACAGACGTTTTCAGCAAGAGCTGGATTACTGACTACCTCATCAAGCACGGCTTGTGGTTGGCGGACACCACTCTCAATCTTCTTTCTTCACCTGGACCTGGAAGCTGAGAAAGGTTTCTGTGCACGTAGGAGCGTCCTGGTACAGCCGCTCAACTGTCAGCTAGTGAGTGGCATTCCGCTTCCCAGAGTACAGTGTAGCACAGTGCCAGATGTTTCTTAACAAAAATAAAAATACCTGGAAAATCTCAGCAGGTCTGGCAGCATCTGCGGAGAGGAACACAGTTAATGTTTTGAGTCCATATGACTCTTCAACAGAACTAAGTAAAAAGTGCCAGAAGTTCCTTTTTGTGCTTGTTGTCAGTAAATGGAACACAAAAGGTGGGTTAAAGGGGAGGGGACTCGGGAACAGGAAACCAAGACACTTGAGCAATTTGGATAAAACTGTCGGGACACTGAGACGCTTAGTGAAAAACCGGGACTGTCGCAGCAAAACCGGAACATCAATGGACAGAACACGTGAATCACATGCTTCTCTCAGTACTGATCAAACAGGGCCCAAAATTACTGGCCTCAACATTTAACCCCTCGGAGTCCTTTCTGGATGGCTGTTGACCTAATGTGATTGAGAGATAAGGTTGTGTCTCGCCTTTGTTTTTTTGAAGTGAGGGGTAGCAATCTTTTGTTTAAAGGTTACTGGGTGGAAATTCCTTGGTTTTCTTGGTGGACTTTGTAATGTCAGCAGGAGATGCTGGAGTGACTGCAACATCACAGAGAGACTCGAGTCTGACCACAGGGCCTTTTCCTCCCCACTCCTATTCCAGTTGGCCACTGGGGGCAGCTTTGCTGCCTTGCTGTCGGGGGAGGGGAGGACCAAACCAGCCTCTCTTGCTCTCAAAAATTTCAGCTGGCTTTTCAGCCTCTTTGATGGGATGGAGATCACAGATGGAGGGAAGCAAGTATTACAGATGTGCTCCCAACCCACCAAAGGCCTACTCCTTTATATCCAACTGTTTCAGCTTTGGTGGCATGACCCTTAGGTAATCCTGGGTATGAGGGAATGTGAAGGATGAATTTAACTCTATGTATTAAGGAGAGTAGTGCAGTGTATGATTCAGTGTGATTATACTGTATACTGTTCATTTGCCTCTTTTACTCAGAGATCAGAGTCTGAGCTTCAGTCTGGTAAGAGCCTACTTCTTAGTACAGCACAGTACAGCACACTGTTACAATCCCTGGTTCTTATTATTAATTTTCTAGATGTTCCTTAAATACAAGCTACACTGAGGGTTATACAGGAAGTGAGGGCTGGTTATGATACTAGACCTGAACAAATATCTAGTGTAGAAACACTAAAAAAGGAACAGTGGTCATAAGGATATGAGCTGCAACAGGTTAACCAGAGTGTGTTCTATGGAATTCAAAGTTTATTCCACAGTGTGCCTCTCACTGGACTCAATATCTAACCCCTCACCCATTATGTACTGTGGCTGCAGTACGTACAATCTATGGATGCACTCCAGCAACTCGCCAAACTTGAGGGAAGAAAAGGACCTTACACCTTGTACAGCATCTTTCACATCCACAAAATGTCCAAAGCACATCACAGCCAAAGAAATGCTATTGAAATGCTATTACTTGTTATGTACACAAACAGAACATACAATCTGTGCACAGCCAGCTCCCATAAACGGCAATGGGATAGATGTAAATGAGGTCACTGGGAGAGAAATTGGACTTGGGTAATAGTGAAAAGGGCGATAGAGAATCTGCCTCATGTTTAAACCCCACCTGGTATTCTTTCTTGGTGAAGTAAATGAAGACCAGTTTACCTTCGGGTAAAACAATGTTTTAAAGATTAAGACCAGAGGCCCCGGGACTGTCAATATTTGCACAGGGCCCTCCATACAGAATATATAGAATGACATAGAAACCACAACATAGACAGGCGACATGGACCAGACCAGACCTCACATAAGCAATGCCCTCATCCTTATCCCGTACCTGCTCAGTACCCACACTCATTTATTTTGCTTTCCTTCAATGGTTAGCCATTTTGGACTGAGATGAAAAATTTCTTCATTCAGAGGGTTTGTGAATCTTTGACGCTTTCATCAAAGGAATTCTCTATCCTAGAGGGCTGTGAATACTCAGTCGGTGAGTTTTCTCAAGACTGAGATCGATAGAATTTTGGAGACTATGGGAATCAAGCGACATAGGACAGGGTTGAAATTGGAGTTGAGGCAGAAGATCAGCCGTGATCTCCTTGAATGGTATAGCAGGCTCCAGATGCTGAATGTCCTACAGCAGCTCTCATTTCTTATGTTTTATGTTCAAATCTAATCTTACATATTACATGGAGTCTGCTTCAATCATTAATTTGGTTAGTGCATTCCACAGTCTCAAAACCCTATGTGTAAAAAAAGCTTCTCCTGCTCTCTGTCTCATGTCAATGTTCCCTTTACTAAGCTCTAAAATATTGAGAGCAGTCTGTTTCCGTCTACTCCACCCATCTCCCCCTATCATTTTAAAAACGTCCATCAAATCATCCTTCAAATTCCTCTCTTCTAATGACAACAGAACCCTTCATCATTATTGAATTTCCTCATATCAGGCAGCATCCTAGTGAACCTACATTGTACCCTTGCAGACACTTCCTCCTACCTCTCCCTGGACCATGAACCCACCACTGAACATCAAGCCATTGTTTCCAGGACTGTTACTGACCTCACCTCCTCTAGAGATCTTCCTTCCACAGCTTCCAATAGTCTCCCAAACTTGGACGGCCCGCTTCTACCTCCTACCCAAAATCTACAAACAGGACTGTCCCAGCAGACCGATCGTCTCAGCTTGCTCCTGTCCCACAGAACTCATTTCTTGCTATCTTCACTCCATTCTCTCTCCCCTTGTCCAGTCCCTTCCCACCTACATCCGTGATTGCTCTGACACCCTACATCATATCAACAATTTTCAGTTCCCTGGCCCCAACCGCCTCCTCTTCATCATGGACGTCCAATCCCGCTACACCTGCATCCCCCACCGGGATGGTCTGATGGTTCTCCGCTTCTACCTCGAACAGAGGCCCAAACAATCCCCATTCACCACTACTCTCCTCCGTCTGGCTGAACTTATTCTCACACTGAACAATTTCTCCTTAAACTCCTCTCACTTCCTCCAAATAAAAGGTGTGGCTATGGGTACCCGCATGGGCCCCAGTTATGCCTGTCTCTTTATGGGGTATGTGGAATATTCCTTCTTCCAGTCCTACTCCGGCCCCCTCCCATAACTCTTTCTCCGATGCATCGATGACTGCTTCGGTGCTGCTTCATGCTCTCGTCTGGACCTGGAAAAATGTATTAATTTTGCTTCCAATTTCCACCCCTCCATCATTTTCACATGGTCCATCTCTGACACTTCCCTTCCCTTCCTTGATCTCCCTGTCTCAGTTTCTGGTGATAGACTGTCCACCAATATTCATTACAAGCCTACCGACTCCCATAGCTACCTCGACTACAGCTCCTCACACCCCGCTTCCTGTAGGACTCCATACCATTCTCTCAGTTCCTTCACCTCCATCACACCTGTTCTGATGATGCCACTTTCAAAAACAGTTCCTCTGACATGTCTTCCTTCTTCCTTAACCGAGGTTTTCCACCCATGATGGTTGACAGGGCCCTCAACAGTGTCCGGTCCATCTCCTGCGCATCCGCCCTCACACCTTCCTCTCCCTCCCAGAAACATGATAGGGTCCCCGTTGTCCTCACTTATCACCCCACCAGCCTCCGCATTCAAAGGATCACCCTCCGCCATTTCTGCCAACTCCAGCATGATGCCACCACCAAACACATCTTCCCTTCAACTCCCCCAGTGGCATTGCACAGGGATCGTTCCCCCTGGGACACCCTGGTCCATTCCTCCATCACCCCCTACACCTCAACCCCCTCCCACGGCACCTTCCCATGCAACCGCAGAACGTGCAACACCTGCCCCTTCACTTCCCCTCTCCTCACTGTCCAAGGGCCCAAACACTCCTTACAAGTGAAGCAGCATTTCACTTGCACTTCCCTCAATTTAGTCTACTGCATTCGTTGCTCCCAATGCGGTTTCCTCTACATTGGAGAGACCAAACACAGACCGGGTGACCGTTTTGCAGAACACCTTCGGTCTGTCCGCAAGCATGACCCAGACCTCCATGTCACTTGCCATTTCAACACTCCACCCTGCTCTAATGCCCACATGTCCATCCTTGGCCTGCTGCATTGCTCCAGTGAAGCTCAACGCAAACTGGAGGAACAGCACCTCATCTTCCGACTAGGCACTTTATAGCCTTCTGGACTGAATATTGAGTTCAACAATTTTAGATCATGAAGTCTCTCCTCCATCCCCACCCTTTTTCCGATCCCCCTCTTTTTTTCCCAATAATTTATATAGATTTTTCTTTTCCACTTATTTCCATTATTTTTAAATGTATTTCCATCCATTGTTTTATCTCTACCCTTTAGCCTTTTTCAATCCCTTGCCCCCACCCCACCCCCACTAAGGCTATCTGTACCTTGCTCGCCCTGCTTTCTACCCTTAATGTCACATGTTAGCACATTCCTTAGATAATATCACCACCTTCAACACCTCTTTGTCCTTTTGTCTGTGACATCTTTTGGCTATTTCCACCTATCACTGGCCCTCTATCCAGCTCTACCTGTCCCACACCCTTCAACCAGCTTATATTTCACCTCTTCTATTTTTCCTTAGTTCTGTTGCGGTGTCATATGGACTCGAAACATTAACTGTGTTCCTCTCCACAGATGCTGTCAGACCTGTTGAGTTTTTCCAGGTATTTTTATTTTTGTTTTGTACCCTCTCTATTGCCTCAACACTGTCCTACAGTGTAGAACCCAAAACTGAATACAGTCCCTCTGAAACACAATGCCAGAAGATGCGGTGAGTGTGGATTCACTAATGGCTTTGAAAGCAGGGTGAGTTCCTGCAAATGGAGGATTTCTCAAATTGTAGAAGGCTTGCTGTGATCAGTATGAGAATGGCTACTGCAGTCTCACAGAACTTGCTTGATTTCCTGAGTGTCTGAAAGGAATTTGCCAGAGATGTTTGTCTAAATTGTCTTCTAATTGGTCTCTTATGTGATGGGGGATGGGTTGATGAGAGGTGCAGTTTAGACATTGTTGGGATGGAACAGGCTGGATTTCTTTTCCCTGTACTCTTTCCTCTGTCCATATTAATGCTAGATTTCAGCTTTCCTATATTAGTTGGAAATGTTGCAGAAGAGTTTGAATTAATACATGTGAGGTAAGATTGTTTGATACCACATGAAGTAGCTGTCTATGCTGATGGTAAATGATCCAGGTAGTATGCAGGGAATGAAGGTCACCACATTCCTCAGTGATCGTGATCATAAGATGACTAAGTTAAGTGTAATTTGGGATTCAGCACTGCCATGGACCAATGACCAGGCACAGAATGTTCAACAAAGCCAATTTTGAGGGCACGGAGGTAAAACAGGAACAAATTTCCTGGATTGTATTGATGAAGCCGAGGACAAACAGAATGCTTTTAAAGGCGTACTGCTGGCCAGCAAGGAAATATATACCTAGGATTTTCAAATGCAGGGTAAGCAAACATGATCATCAATGGATCAAAGAGGCAATTCAAAGTGAAATGAAAAAGAAAATAAAAATAAGTTTGACAAATCCCGCAGGGAGATGGCTGAGAGGTGAAACAAGAAGGTGATGGGAAAAACATCACCTTTTTTGAATAGCATTTTGATTTGAGGGTTTTGAAAGTTTTTATGTAGAGTGCATTTTGTTTCTAATTTCCATCAACAATTTGGATTTAAGAATTCTTGTGAATACCATTAAAATAGGTGCAGCATCACCCAAGGATCCACAAAGAGCTTTAAATGGGTGGAAACAGTGACTGATATTTTTCAACATGGATGGGTGCAAATTAAAGGGTTAATGCATATACCTGATGGAAGAACAAAAGAAATGCTTTTGTATAGTGTCTTTCACATGTTCCAAAGTGCTTTATAGCTTATGAAGTACTTTTTAAGTGTAGTCACTGTTGAAATGTAGAAAATGCAGCTACCAATTCATACACAGCAAGCTCTCACAAACAACATTGTGATAATGATTAATTAATCTGTTTTTATGGTATTAGCTGAGGGATAAATATTGGACAGGACACTGCAGAGGACTCACCTGGTCGTCTATGAAATAATCCCACGGGAACCTTTATGTCCATAAGAGGGCAGATAGGGTTTTGGTTTAAAATCTCTTCCAGAAGTTGGGGCCTCTGACATTGTAGCACTCCCTCAGTACCACACTGGGTTATTGGCCCAAATCTTGTGTTTATGCCTCTGAAGTGAGGCTTGAAACCACAACTCTCTGACTCTGAGGGATATGTGGTCTTACTGAGCCACAGTTGAATGCATGCCCTGAACTCTGTAATCACCATTATCCTCACAACTGTCTGAGATCCCTTCCAGTTTTGCTCCCTTGAACACCCTTGATTTTCATTGCTCCACCTTTGGTGGTTGTGCCTCCAGCTGCCATTGGCCTAAACTCTGAAATTCCCTTCCTAAATCTCTCTGCCCCTCTCCCCTCCTTTAAAATGTTCCTTAAAAACTATCTCTCTGACCAAGGTTTTGATCATCAGCCCTAATATCTCCTTATGCAACTCAGTGTCAAATTTTGACTACTAATGCTCCTGTGAAGCACTTTGGGACATTTTACTATGTTAAAGGTGCTATATAAATACAAGTTGTTGTTGTCAAACTGGCTACAGATGAATTTAATGGAGAGGGCTTTTTGTGTCTGTGTTCAAGAGCCTGCAACCCTATTGCCTATTAAAGTGAACAGGCCAAAGATCTTGGGTTGAGGAAACTGAAACCCCCTCCTTTGCTCACATAATTCATCAATAAAGTAATAGATCACCTCACGATATTGATAAATCAGTGAAGTAAGAGTTGGAAATCATGCTGAACCTGCTCAGTGTTCTGGTCGGATCTCACCCATCCTGATTTTATCAGCAACACCTAAGGAAACAATCAAACCCTCCCGGGTGTCCAAAGAAGTGTCAGAAATTTGAGTTCCAGCTTCAGAGAGAAATTCAGGAAGACTGAAGAATCTTAGTTTCTTCAGCCTGGAAAGGAGATGTCTGAGACCTTGTAGCGGCACCTAAAGACATTAAACACTTTCAGAAAGATAAATCTGTAATGTTAGTTGAAAGAATGCTGAGACTGGGAGATGAGAGGCAGAGGTTCAAACAAATTTTTTACCAATGTCAGAAAGCTGTACCACATGCTGAGTGTGATTAAAGCTTGGAAGAGACTTCAGTCAGCTCGTTGGGGCTAAAACCTTGGGGTTGTTTAGAAAGCAACGGAATGCTTCAATGGGGGAAAGCATAGATTTTTCTGGACGGCTGAGCCTGTAGGTGTCAAGTGGCCCCTCCTCATCTGTAGAACTGTCTTCAAGGAACACTGACATATGAAGTTTCAAAGGGTTATCATTCCCACTGTCAGCTATCGCTGTTGACACGAGAACAATTAAGTTATTCTGGATCAAGTTTAAACTGATAGCCTTAAACTGTTCACAGCTGCCATATCTCCCTGAAATGCTTATTTACAGACTTCCAGTAATTTCAATTATATTTCCTGAAGGGGATTATTTATCAAAATATTAATAAATATATTTCCTGTTCTATCATCAAGGTTTTAACCTTCCCTCTGGCTGGCTGTGCACATATCAGTACTGACAATGTTACGAGGTTCTGCTTTTGTGGAAGTTATCTTTCTTGAAGACATTTGTCCATTTATTGATAAAGGATTGAAGCTGATGGAAAAGAAGAAAAGGTGCAATTGTATCCTTTCAATTCATTCCCCTGGCTGTGAAATGTTGTTGTTGAATAAGGAATGAGGTTTTGCACTGGAGATTCATTAGCCGAGGGCATCTATAGAGAGTTTGGACAATCAATCCAGAATGTAGGTTGATGCCTGTGGAAAGGATAACCACCATTAGATCTTACTTGGTTATAGGAAATCAGAGGCAGATGGTGGGTACAGGGCATTGAAGATAAAATAAACACAGACACCGACAGGAAATATGGTTTTGTAGTCTTGTGCCATGACTGATATCACGCAAGGCTGACTAAAATTAAAATTAAGATTTCCGGGAGTTAAAAAAAAAACGTGCAAATGTTGGAAATCTGAAGTAAAAAATGGAAAGCTCTGGAACCACAGAATATCTGAAAAAAGACAGGGAATTTCTTTGTTTGGGGGGGTGGGGGGGGGTGGATGTTGGTGCGGGGTGGTGCATGGTGTTAACCCTTTCAGCAAAGCTATGCTGCCAGCTCATTTGGTGCCAGAAGTGATCAAGGGGGTGTCAGCACTGATTTCCTGGGGTTTCAGCAGTGATTGATGTAGAGTATGCTTGCCTCTGGGTCAGAAGGTTGTTGGTTCAAGTCCCGTTCTAGAGCGTTGACTACAAAATCCAGCCTGACAGTAGAACATAAGAAATAAAGCCCATCAAGCCTGCTCTGCTATTCAATATGATCATGGCTAATCTTGGGTTTCAACTCCACTTTCCTGCCTGCTCCCCATTCCCCAAGAGACTAAAAATCTATCTATCTCAGCCTTAAATATATTCCATGAATGGTACTCACAAGCCTCTGAGAGAAGAAATTTTTCCTCATCTCAGTCCTAAACGATCAGTCCTTCATCCTGAGACTGTGCCCCCATGTCCTAGACTCCTCAGCCAGGGAAACAACCTCTCAGCATCTAACCTTTCAAGCCCCTTCATAATCTTGAATGTTTCAAAGAGATCACCACTCATTCTTCTAAACTCTAGAGAATATAGACCCCACGACTAAGGAAGTGCTACACTGTTGGAGGTTCTGTCTTTTGGATGAGATATTAAATTGAGGCCAGGTCTGTCCTCTATGGTACCTGTGGATCAGTTCTGATCTCATGGCAGTATTTTTGAAGTTGAATGGAGGCTTTTACCCCAGTGTCCTGGCCAATATTTGCATCTCAACCACCATCTCTACAACAGAATATCTGGTGGTTATCACACAAGGCTGGAATTTCCTACAGCAGGACACCCTTCTGCTCAAAATTCTTTTGTTGTGTACCTTGCAGAAAGTGCGAGCTGATAACCATGCAGTGAGGGACATCTGGGACCTTGGTGGGCACTGGGCCTATGGTCTATTTCCTTAACCAATGAAGTTTAAGGATTGAAAAATAAACAGTGGGAGGGTTAAGAAGGAAGATGTATTACAGTCACAGCAGGTATAGGAAGAGAAATAAAGAGAGGGAAAGAAAGGATTGGATTAAGAGAGAGAAAAAAGAGACTGAAAGGAAAAATCAGAAAAAACATTTTAGATTACATTTTTGACATTTTTAAAATCTGCATCAACAATTTATGATCTGATGCAATAATGTTCACACTTAGAATTGTTCAGTTTCTGGGTGATAGGTTCATCAACAATCATTAATAACTATCACATTACTAAAAAGGTACTTAACGCTGCTGACTACTAGATTTACTTTCTGAGGTGAGTTTAATTGGCAATTATATGCAAATCCAGCAACTTCATGAAACTCACCAGGCAGTTAAGAGCGAGATACTTTTACCAAGAAGCTAATGCAGAGCGGTGCAAACTGGCCTGGCATTCACAATTCATGGGCTACCTCCTCCTTGCTACAAATTGCTGCTGATTTATGTATTAAGAATTATGAGTATTGTTCATGCACAGTTAATTTTGCAGAAAATTCTGGCTCATTGCAGTTAGTGGGAGCTGAATGTATGCTAATTAGCTGCTACATTTCCTATGTTACCACAATTACTACACTTCAAAAGTACTTCATTGATTGTAAAGTGCGTTGGGACAGCTTGAAGTCCTGAAAGGTGCTACATAAATGCAAGCCTTTCCTGCTCTCTTTCTTTTCTTTCATTGACTGATCAGAAGACTGATGCATCTTCAATCAGGTGCACTGACATCCACTGCCTCACTCCTGTGGCCCCGACCCGACTTGACAGCAGCCACCTGACAACCTCATCGACCTGCCTACCCCGCAGTCTGACTTGACAATCCCCCCGGCAACCCGACAATTCTCTTGACCCGACTAGCCTCCAACCTGACTCAACAACAACCCTCTCGACCACCTGGCAATGCCCTCAACCTGACTACCCCCCAGCTTGACTCGACCACAACCCTCCCGAACACTTCTCAACTTCCTCGACCAGATTACCCCCCAACCTGACTCAACAACCCCGCCGACCACCCGACAACCCCCTCAACCAAACTACCCCTCAACCCGACTCGACAACCCCCCCCCCCACTGTCCACCTGACAATCCTCTTGACCTGACCGCTCCCCCCAACCCGACTCAAAACCCCACCACTGATCACCCGACAATCCTCTTGACCTGACTACCCCGTAACCTGACTTGGCAATCCACCCTGACCACCCCACAGCCCTCTTGACCTGACTACCCTCCAACTAGACTCGCCAACACCCCCAGACCACGTGACAATCCCCTCAACCAAACTACCCCTCATTGACTCGACAACCCTCCTAACCAGTTGACTATCCCGTGACCACCAACTAAACCAGACCTGACCACGTCCCTCCCACCCGAGCACCCGCTGAATGACCCAACTTCCTCTTCAACTTGACCTGACTAACCCCCCTATCGCCCAACTACCCCTGACTCCACTGGGGAAGTAATAGGCAGTAGCATCAGGTCAGGAAAATCTTTGTGGGCAGTGGCACTGTGCACAGCATTGCTGCTGACAGGAAGATTTGGGCCAATGTATTAGCTCTTCTATTCTTTGTGTCCACTCTTTCTTTGTAATTCTTACATGCATATCTCAATGATTGGTTCCTTAATTGTCTTGTTCTTCATGCTTGATTCAAGGTTTGGTGGAGTAACTTTATTGCGCAGGTCACTTATTGCAGTTTAATTAATAGGGTCTTATCACCAGACGGGACCACTCTGATCCCATTACAACTCATAGCTTGCCCCTGATTACCAGCTGTCAATGCCTGACAGATAAATGCCTGCTGAATGTTCCTCTATATTCTTGTTTCTCAGCTTGCAATTTAATGCTGTTTAGCCATGATTACAGTTCTGTTTTGTATTAAAACTCTTGTTGTTAGAGATATTTGGAACGGATCTTTCACTGTTACAGCGTCTTTAGAATATTATCATCCTAACACTGAGCATGCTCAAATGTAATCTCCAATTACTCAATATTAAATTTACAGTTAAAGCTTTACTGAGCCATCACTTTCAAACTCTGCCCCAACATTTATTAATATTATATATAAACTTAATATCATTAAGTATTTGTTCTTTCGATTCTCTTTTATTTGAATTACTTTTTAATTTGGAAGGCAATTATATGTACAAGGGCTTTGGAATGATAGTTGGAGATGGGTCAGTAGTTTGCAAGGACAGGAGGATTGAAGGTGGGTTTTGGTGAGCAGTGTGACAGTGGTAGTTTTGAAAGGGAGGGAGCCATACCTGAGGGAGCTAACCACTGGCAATGTCAATCGGCATGAGTGCTAGAAAGAAATGTTGGCTGGTCAGCAGTTTAGTCTGAATAGAGTCATGAGTCTGGAGGTGAGTCTCGTGAGCAAGATGAATTCAGAGAGACCATGAGAGGAGATAAGCAAGAATAGTAAAAGATGCAGAAGGGAGGAAACGGGGGTGGGGGGGTTGGGGGAGGGGGGGAGGGGTTGGGGGAAGGGGTTGTTGTTTTGTGTTGGTGGATAAGTAGAGAGGGGAAACAATGGCGGCAGCTCAGCAAATGGTTTGAATCTTAATGGCAAAGAAGCCCATGAACTTGTGGCTGGGGGTGGCAAATGAGATGGGTTTAAGGAAATGGTTGGTAGTGGTGAAAATAAACTGGAGGCTATTGTTGCTAATCAGGTGGGTCCTAGATTAATAGGTGAAGAAGGAAAGCTCAATATTCTTGAGGTGGCCCTGTTACACTTCATAATAGATTGAGAAGTCAGTTTTGTGGCATTGATGCTCATGTTTGCAGACCTTGGACTTGAGAAAACACAGACGGGGGAAATACACAGAGGGACAACCAGGATAGGAGAAAGTAAAGGATTTACTTTTTTTATTCATTCATGGGATGTGGATGTCACTGGCCAGGCCAGCATTTATTGCTCATCCCTAGTTGCCCTTGAGAAGATGGTGGTGAGCTGCCTTCTTGAACTGCTGCAGTTCAGGTGATATAGGTACACCCACAGTGCTGTTAGGAAGGGAGTTCCAGGATTTTGACCCAGTGACAGTGAAGGAACGGCGATATATTTCCAAGTCAGGATGGTAAGTGGCTTGGAGGGGGACTTCCAGGTGGTGGTGTTCCCATGTAACTACTGCCCTTGTCCCTCTAGGTGATATTGAGTTTGCAATTTTGGAAGCTGCTACCAAAGATGCCTTGGTGAGTTGCTGCAGTGTATTTTGTAGATGGTACACAGTGTTGCCACTGTGCTGGATGGGCTGCTTTGTCCTGGATGTTGTTGAGCTTCTTGAGTGTTGTTGGAGCTGCACTCACCCAGGCAAGTGGAGAGTATTTCAGCTGTACAGTCACCAGTAATTAGCTTTTTTTGGAACTTGTTCTCCACCTGCTTTTACAGAATCACAGAATCTCACAGTGCAGAAGAGGCCCTTCGGCCCATCGCGTCTGCGCCGACACGTGAGAAACACCTGACCTACCTACCTAATCCCATTTACCAGCACTTGGCCCATAGCCTTGAACGTTATGATGTGCCAAGTGCTCATCCAGGTACTTTTTAAAGGATGTGAGGCAACCCCCCTTCACCACCCTCCCAGGCAGTGCATTCCAGACTGTCACCACCCTCTGGGTAAAAAAGTATTTCCTTATATCCCCCCTAAACCTCCTGCCCCTCACCTTGAATTTATGTCCCCTTGTGACTGACTCTTCAAATAAGGGGAACAGCTGCTCCCTATATTCCCTGTCCATGCCCCTCATAATCCTGTACACCTCGATCAGGTCACACCTTTGTCTTCTCTGCTCCAACAAAAACAACCCAAGTCTATCCAACCTCTCTTCATAGCTTAAACGTTTCATCCCAGGCATCATCCAGGTGAATCTCCTCTGCACCCCTTCCAGTGCAACCACATCCTTTCTATAATGTGACGACCAGAACTGTACACAGTACTCCTGCTGTGGCCTCACCAAGGTTCTATACAACTCCAACATGACCTCCCTACTTTTGTAATCTATGCCTTGATTGATAAAGGCAAGTGTCCCATATGCCTTTTTCACCACCCCACTAACATGCACCTCTGCCTTCAGAGATCTATGGACACACACGCCAAGGTCCCTTTGTTCCTCAGAACTTCCCAGTCACGCTGTTCATTGAATACTTCCTTGTCAAATTACTCCTTCCAAAGTATGTCACCTTTTAATCTTCATTGTCTTTAGTGAATAAAACTACTACACTGTGAGTCAATGAGAACCTGTCTCCTTCTACCTATTGCAAAATTTCAATAGCTAAAGAGAGCAAAAACTTCAAAAAAAATTGTTCCTTCAACTACATTAATCTTTCTTTCTTCTCTTTGCATCCCCAATGGTTGTTGCCACCCAATAATTGAGATCTGGGCAGACAACTTGCTCCTGAATCAGGGCCAGAGGACACTTATGATCCAGGCACTGTGATGTGCATTACAGTGAAGGTGACCTGTTTTCTGGTTTCTCTTTCTGTCTTAAGGGTTAGTTCATGCTACGTAGCTCTGTCTGACGGCAGGTACACAATCACAGTTACTTTTTCAGCAGATCCTGGAATTGAAGCTGTACTACACCACAGCAGAGTAAAATGAAAATAATTCACCACCCTCAGCCCACTTCAGTATAGTTTATCTTAATGACCTACAGAGCCCCAAGTAGGATCCCCAACCCTCCTCGATTGTCTTGGTGTCTCCAAGAATTCTTAGGACATGGCTATGAGCAACCCAAGAAGAAAATCATAGGGGGCATTAAAAATATATGGTATGGCTTCTCTTTCACTTTCTTTGAACATTTTTGCTGGTTACTTGCAAAAATATTGGTGATGGGGAAAATGACTGTTTTACAGGGTGGTGAGGTGGAGGTGAGAAGTCAGGTGCTGGAATCTCCAGGGACATGTCTAACCAGATTTCAGGGAGCAGGGGGAGGGCATAACAGGAATCCCGCTGTCCTTCCAATTCAGACCAAAGAATGTTTTCACGTATTTTTCAGTTCTTGTATGAAACAGAAAGGGACAAACAAAACTGGGCAAATAAACTTGTGTAAGAGTATGAGAGCAATCAATCTCATTTAGATCCTGTTGAATGGGGTGGGTGTGATATTTAAAGGGGTGCAATGGATTTTAGAAGCTATCAGATTCTGAATTGGCTAGAGGAGGTGGATACATCGTAGGGAGACTGTCATGGCTACCCCAGGGCATCACCCTGGTGCCATAAGAGGGTCAGCCTGTCAAAGGGGACCTGGTAATGGGGTGTCCATAGCACTGCACAGGTGGCAGTGAGAGCAGGCACTTAGTGCCCAGGCTTTGAATGGGGTTGGCAGCCCCTGGCATCACCAGGGTAGAAGAGCAAGGAGCAAGGCTGCCAAAGACAACTGGGTGGCCACCTGCCCTGAAGGAAGGCTCTAGTTGGCAATATGCACGACTGTCAGATTCCGAGCCCCATGGTGATGAGGGTAACCTTCTTTGCAGGAAGGGCAGAACCCCAGGCATCAAGAAGGCATGAGAGAGAAAAGAGGGGCAGGAAGGACATGGAGGGCATACTCTCATCATAGAATCGACTGCCAAGACAGGGCTACCTGGTGATGATCGAGAGCCACTGGAGACTGTGCCTCTCTGAGCTGGTGGTCACAGAGATCTATGTCCTCATCGCTGAAGACTTCACACCTTGTAGCACTAGCCACCATGCCCTGCCAATGGCCGTCAAAGTCAGCATGACCTTGAGCTTTTTCACTTTTGACTCCTTCCAAGGATCAACTGTAGACCTTAGTTACAACTGGTAAACGGCTGCACACCACTGTATTTCACTGGTCACTGATGCCCTGTTTGCCAGAACTGGACAGCACATTAATTTAATGCAGTCTCTTAGGGCAGAGGGCAGTGGATATCATTTTCATTGCTGGATTCCCCCAGTAAAGGGCATCATTGATTGCACCCATGTGGCCATCAAAGCACCCATTGACCACCTAATGAGGTTCATCATTAAGGGGAGACGATGGTGTAGTGATAATGTCACTGGACCAGTAATCCAGAGGCCCAGGTGAATTCTCTGGGAACCTGGGTTCAAATCCCATCACGACAGCTGGTGGAATTTAAATTCATAAATAAATCTGGATTATAAAGCTAGTCTCAGTAATGGTGACCATAAAACTAGTGTCAGTTGGGTTCACTAATGCCCTTTAGGGAAGGGAATCTGCCATCCTCAACCAGTTTGGCCTACATGTGACTCGAGACCCACAGAAATGTGGTTGACTCTTAACTGCCCTCTGAAATGGCCTAGCAAGCCACTCAGTTCAAGGGCAATTAGGGTTGGACAACAAATGCTGGCCTTGCCAGTGTCATGAAAGAAAAGTCAAAAACAGCTTCCACTCCCTCAATGTCCAATTGTCTGTGACTATACCAAAAGCTTCCTTCATGTGTCCATTCACTTTCCTGGCAGCTATGTGACTCCTTCATCCTCCACCAGCCTAGGCTGCCTCAAATCTTCACTCGAACCCACAAAGTGCATGAGAAATCATGGCTACAGACCCCATGGAACTCCAGAGAGAGGCACAGAAGCAATACAACCTATGCCACCTGCTTAGCAGGACAACCATTGAGCAGGCCATTGTGTTTCTAAAGGTATGATTTTGGTGTCTGGATTGGTCCGGTGGTAACCCCTTGCACTTCTCCTAGGCTTTCGGTCAACGTGGTGGCCCTTCAGAGAGGTGTGGACCAGAGAGGTGGAAGGAAGACAGCTCATCAAGGGAGGCGCAGCAGGTGAGAGAGGAGGAGGAATTTGAGGTGGAGCGAAATGGTGTTGAACACAGAGGCCCTGATGCACAAGTTGGCCTCCTCCTGCCCTTCTGGGAAGAGGACCTCCCCCCCCCCCCCCCCACCTCATGGCCTCCAGCATTAGATCCAGATTGGTATCGATGAAGTCAGGGTCTGCTCTGCCCTCTGAGCCAGGCCTTTGGCTCCCCTGTGACATCCTACTCCCCTGTGGTGCAACAGATGGCTTTTGGTACAATTTGTAGATTTCTCCCTCAGGACAACCAGCAACCTGGTTGACCAAGGACTGTCTAACTGAATCCCGTGCTTCATCTTATTCATTTCCACTCCCACTGACTCTAAGTGGACAGGAAACCCTGGGTTCACCCCTATGAAAATCTGAACTTTCATCAGTTTCACAACGGAGGCCGAGTTTCTGACCCCAAAAACAGACCCAGCTCCAGTTTCCCACATCCGCGGTTATAATTCAGCTCATGGATAATGTCTTCACAGCATTAAACTCCATTTTTGCTTTGTTCTTATCAGTTTGTGGAGGGAGTACCTCAGATTAAAATAATATTCAAAGGCAGCTAGTTATTTAAAGTGATTTTAGTATATTTGTGATTTTTTTCTGAGAAATTGATGTAATTGCAGTTTGTGTTATGACACATTTGAAATATAGCCAATATCTTGCGGACACAAGAAGGATACAATTTGACCATAAAAAAGGAAGGAGAATGTGACTGAACCTTTTCATGCCTTTAACTGTTTGACAGTTATGGAAAAGATCAAGTTCACTGAATTAAGTCCCCTGACCGTGAAGATCTGATGTGTGTGCTTTTGACTGCTCTTGTCATTGAAATGAAAGCTGGAGGTGCAATTTGAACCTTTTAACCTGACCTCTGTCAATAAGACATTAGTGACGGGATCCACAGATGTAGGAAGCACCATACTTGGTGGGTTACACAGCCTGTGAAGCTATAAGCTGTCAACCTGGGGCAGGTTATGCATCCACTAGATTGACACCTGGACCAGCATGAGCAGCAGCCAGCAAAGTGGAACGAATAGGTCTTCTGGGCCTTGATATTTGGCCCACTACAGATAAGAAGAGTCTGAATTATCAGTTGGTGCACAATGTGAGAAACCCTAAGCTTAGAATTGGATGTGATTTGTTGTGTTGTGTGAATCTTTTATACCATTTGATCATACTTCTTCCCTCAACTTTGGAATAACGCACTGCCCATGAGATTCGGGATAAATGAAATTATCAGCAGTGATATATTATTATGATTTATCATTCTCAGGATGTGTGCTCTGATGGCAAGCTAAATGATGGCATTTACTGACCATCTCTAGTTACCCTGTAGCAGCCATTGCACAACTGAGTGGCTCGCTGGGCTACTGAGGAGCTGTTAATGGTCAACCACATTGGGTTGGACTGGAGTCACAAAGAGGCCAGGTGGGATGAGAATGACAAGTTTCTGTCCCTAAAAGACATAGGAGCCAGTTATGTTCTTACAACAGCCCAGCAGCTTCATTTCCACTTTTACTGATACAATTTTTTCACTTCCATAAAACTGGTTTGTATTCCCTTGAGTTTTGATGATTGAAGGGAGATCTGACTGAGCGTTTTAAATGTTAAATTAATTTGACAGGCTGGATATACAGGGAAGCCATATCTCTGATGAGGAATCAGGAATGAGAGACCACAGTCCCAAAATTAGGGCCAGGTCATTCAGGAGTAAAGACAGGGAGCATTCAATCACTCAAAAGCCTAATAATAATGTGCAGTTCTCTTCCTCAGAAGGCAGCGGCTACTGGGACAACAGGAGGTTTGAATACATTAACTCATATTATGAGTTAATAATATCAAATGCTGAGGAGCCATGGCTGCTAAGTATAGATCAACCATTCTAAAAAAAAATTTTTTTTCATGTGGTGAGAGTATCACTGACTAGGCCAGCATTTATTCCCCATCCCTAATTACCCTTGAGAAGGTGGTGGTGAGCTGCCTTCCTGAACCGCTGCAGTCCATGTGATGTAGGTACACCCACAGTGCTGTTAGGGAGGGAGTTCCAAGATTTTGACTCAGCGACAGTGAAGGAACGACGATATATTTCCAAGTCAGGATGGTGTGTGACTTGGAGGGGAACTTCCAGATAGCGGTGTCCCCTTGCCCTTCTAGATAGTAGAGGTCATGGGCTTGGAAGGTCAAGGGAGACTTGGTGAGTCTCTGCAGTGCATTTAGTAGATGGTACACACTGTTGCCATTCTGCGTTGGTGGTGGAGGAAGAGAATGTTTAAGCTGATGGATGGGGTGCCAGTCAAGCGGTCTGCCTTGTCCGGATGCTGTCAAGCTTCCTGAGTGTTGTGGGAGTTGCACTTATCCAGGTAAATGGGGAGTATTCCATCACACTCCTGACTTGTGCCTTGTAGATGGTGAAAAGGTTTTGGGGAGTCAGGAAGTGAGTTACTCTCTGCAAAATTCTCAGTCTCTGACCTGCTCTTGTAGCCACAGTATTTATCACGGCTTGTCCAGTTCAGTTTCTGGTCAATGGTAACCCCCATGATCTTAAGTGAATGGGGGATAAAGCTTGATGAACTGATTGGCCTGTTTCTGTTCCTATGTTTCAGTGCTGTTGAGTGGGACTGCACTCCTCATTTTCATTCTCATCCAATCATCTAATCATAGCCAGAGAACCACTTCCAATGATTTATTTTCCTGCTCTCTCATTGTTTCCTCTGGTGTCCTGCAAGGATCTACCCTTGGTCCCCTCCTTGGTCCCATCTACCTGCTGCCCCTTGGTGGTATCATCCAAAAACACAGCGTTAGTTTTCACATATACACTAAAAACGCTCAGCTCGACTTCACCACCAACTCATCAACTCCTCCACTGTTGCTAAATTATCAGACTGCTAATCTGACCTCCAGTGCTGGATGAGCATAAATTTCCTACAATTAAATATTGGGAAGACTGAAACTTGTTTTCTGGCCCCATCCAAACTTCATTCCCTAACTACCGACTTTATCCCTCGCCCTGTCAACAGTCTGAGATTAAATCATTTTGTTTGTAACCTTGGTTTCTTATTTGACCCCGAGATGACGTTTGACCACATATTCACAACATCATTAAGAACACCTATTTCAACCATTGTAACATTGCCCTGTCTCAGCTCAGCTGTTGCTGAAAGCCTCTTCATGTCCTTGTTATGTCCAGACTTGACTATTCCAATGCACTTCTTGCTGTTTTCCCTTATTCTACCCTCCGTAAACATGAGGTCATCCAAAACTCTCTAGCCTGTGTCTTAACTCATACCAATTCCCATTCACCATCACCCCTGTGCTCGCTGACCTACAGTGGCTCCCGGTCAATCAATGTATTAATTTTAAAATTCTTATCCTCGATTTACAAATCCCTCTATGGCTTCATCCCTCCCTATCGCTGTAATCTCCACCAGCCCCACAACTCTCCAAGATGCCTGCACTCATTTAATTCTGCCCTCTTGAGCATCCTGATTTTAATTATTCCATCATTGATGGCTGTGCCTTCAGCTGCCTAGGTCCCAAGCTCTGGAATTCTTTCCCTAAAACTTTCCCTCTCTCTACCTCGTATTTCTCCTGTCATGAAGATGTGCTTTATAGCAAATAATTACTTTTAATCCAATGGCTGGAAATCTGAATTGAACTTTTAAAAACTGAATTTTTAAAAACACAGAGACTAAAGTGATTTGAATTCACAGCCCAAGGTGGCTAACCTCAATTTGCATTACTATATGGTCCACCTTCCAATTCATTGGAGTGGAGTCAGTCAGTCTGATAAAACCATAAAAGACAATAACTTCAGCAAAGTGCGAAGGACTCACATCTCTTTCTCTTTAGCGAAGCATCTATGGCAATCACCCAAGGTATTCAACTGTTGGAGTTGGGTCATTAAGACTAATCACTTAGACAATCGGACAGTGGCTAGCTTAGCTTCAAGACATGAGTTAATTGAGTCATCTTTGAAATACATTGACATTTTTCTGAATTCCCCTGGCAGTTGGAGAAGGAAGGCCATACGACAAGTCAACCCTTTGTCTGTTTTTAGTACATTTTCTCAGCAGAACTGAGGACTAGCAGCTGAGAATCCAAGAGAGATCCTGCATCTCTCTGTCTCAGCCCAACTTGCAAGCTTTTGGACCTGTCTGCTATTGTCTGGCTCTCCCTTTATTTGCAGCAGAGATTTTAAAAGGACTCAACCCCCACAGCCATTTCTCCAGAAGAACAGAGAGATCATCCTCTACAGTTTTAAACTACTTCAATGCTGAAAGCAGAAGATCACCGAGTGAAAGCAGCAAGACCACTGGATTCAGCCTGAAGCCAGCCAAGTTATCAAACTACAGACTGTGAATTCCTTTCTTTGTTAAACTCCACCTGTCCTACTGGTTCTTTTATAATCACTGCATGTAAATAGTTAAGTACTCATGGAATTGGTAAGTATATCCTTTCCAAACAAAAAACTTGTGGTAAAATGGGGAGAAGGCAAAGAGGGAAGCCATGTGACCCCTCCTCACCTGGTCATAACACTCCTTTAAGACTCTCCTTAAAACCTATCTCTTTGACCAAATCTTTGGTCAGCTGATCTAATATCTCTCTTTGTGACTCAGTGTCACGTTTTGTTTTATAACGCTCCTGCAAATCTTGGAACATTTCATTACGTTAAAAGGTGCTTTATAAAGATAAGTTGTTGTGTGACATAGTGTGATCTAGGGAAAACAATGAGTAACTGTGCTGCTGTGATTCTGTAAATGCCTAACCGCTTTTCATTGTCCTACTAGAACCTGAGATCATCTTGGTTTTATGTGGAATAAGGTTGATATTCCCCCATGGCTAATCCTGACATCTCTGGACTCCTTATGTTGGTAGAATAATCATCATAATCATTGCACTGGAAAACCAAGAGAATAACTGCCTTCAGACAGTGCTTATATTCAAACGGCTTTGCTTTTCATAGTAGGCATGCATGAGGAAGACAAAGTACATGCTTATGTCTGTTTTCCATAGCTTGCCTTTCCTGAACAGCTCACTATTCTGAAGATGGAGGCAATAGATTGCGGGGCATCATTCTGCATCAAGCATGCCTCTCTCCCACTCTTACCACCTGTCAGTGGTGGGTGCTGGAAGGACAGGTTGATAATCAATCTGGAAAAACTCAGCAGGTCTGGCAGCATCGGCGGAGAAGAAAAGAGTTGACGTTTCGAGTCCTCATGACCCTTCGACAGAACTTGCGTTCGAGTCCAAGAAAGAGTTGAAATATAAGCTGGTTTAAGGTGTGTGTGTGGGGGGCGGAGAGATAGAGAGACAAAGAGGTGGAGGGGGGTGGTGGTGTGGTTGTAGGGACAAACAAGCAGTGATAGAAGCAGATCATCAAAAGATGTCAACGACAATAGTACAATAGAACACATAGGTGTTAAAATTAAAGTTGGTGATATTATCTAAACGAATGTGCTAATTAAGAATGGATGGTAGGGCACTCAAGGTATAGCTCTAGTGGGGTTTTTTTTTATATAATGGAAATAGGTGGGAAAAGGAAAATCTTTATAATTTATTGGAAAAAAAAGGGAAGGGGGAAACAGAAAGGGGGTGGGGATGGGGGAGGGAGCTTACGACCTAAAGTTGTTGAATTCAATATTCAGTCTGGAAGGCTGTAAAGTCCCTAGTCGGAAGATGAGGTGTTGTTCCTCCAGTTTGCGTTGGGCTTCACTGGAACAATGCAGCAAGCCAAGGACAGACATGTGGGCAAGAGAGCAGGGTGGAGTGTTGAAATGGCAAGCGACAGGGAGGTTTGGGTCATTCTTGCGGACAGACCGCAGGTGTTCTGCAAAGCGGTAGACTAAGTTGGGGGAAATGCAAGTGAAATGCTGCTTCACTTGAAAGGAGTGTTTGGGTCCTTGGACGGTGAGGAGAGAGGAAGTGAAGACCTGCCCCTTCACTTCCTCTCTCCTCACCGTCCAAGGACCCAAACACTCCTTTCAAGTGAAGCAGCATTTCACTTGCATTCCCCCAACTTAGTCTACCGCTTTGCAGAACACCTGCGGTCTGTCCGCAAGAATGACCCAAACCTCCCTGTCGCTTGCCATTTCAACACTCCACCCTGCTCTCTTGCCCACATGTCTGTCCTTGGCTTGCTGCATTGTTCCAGTGAAGCCCAACGCAAACTGGAGGAACAACACCTCATCTTCCGACTAGGGACTTTACAGCCTTCCGGACTGAATATTGAATTCAACAACTTTAGGTCGTAAGCTCCCTCCCCCATCCCCACCCCCTTTCTGTTTCCCCCTTCCCTTTTTTTTCCAATAAATTATAAAGATTTTCCTTTTCCCACCTATTTCCATTATATAAAAAAAAACCCCCACTAGAGCTATACCTTGAGTGCCCTACCATCCATTCTTAATTAGCACATTCGTTTAGATAATATCACCAACTTTAATTTTAACACCTATGTGTTCTATTGTACTATTGTCGTTGACATCTTTTGATGATCTGCTTCTATCACTGCTTGTTTGTCCCTACAACCACACCCCCCCCCCTCCACCTCTTTGTCTCTCTATCTCTCCGCCCCCCACACACACACCTTAAACCAGCTTATATTTCAACTCTTTCTTGGACTCGAACGCAAGTTCTGTCGAAGGGTCATGAGGACTTGAAACGTCAACTCTTTTCTTCTCCGCCGATGCTGCCAGACCTGCTGAGTTTTTCCAGGTAATTCTGTTTTTGTTTTGGATTTCCAGCATCCGCAGTTTTTTTGTTTTTGTTTTTATTTTTGTTTTTGTTTTTTTTTGTTTTTGTTTTTATTATTATTATTATTATTATTGATAATCAATCTGTCTGGCCGCATTATGAACGTATCTTCGGTGGCCATCAAGCCCTGGAGTGG
Source organism: Carcharodon carcharias (assembly GCF_017639515.1). NCBI lineage: Eukaryota > Metazoa > Chordata > Chondrichthyes > Lamniformes > Lamnidae > Carcharodon > Carcharodon carcharias. The sequence goes on along the minus strand of NC_054483.1, from coordinate 48,564,704 downwards.
GACTCGAACCCGGAGGTCAAAGACAGGGACGCTACCCGCTGCACCACAAGAGCTCCTTATATTTTTATTGATAATTTCAAATCACCTTTTTGGCTGGTCAATTACTTCATTGTAGTGGATGCTGGAAAGGAAAGATAATAAGATGTGGCAGTGTAAGTGACAACTTAGCATTAATTGGAAGACGAGGATGTTGAAAAATGAACAATTGCTTGACCTGTTTATTAAGACTGTCATCGAACTCTGAGATGCAAGTGAAATGTGGCATGGTTGATCACAACTTTACACTTTCGATTCTGAAGCCCAAACCGATTTGAAATAGAATTAAGAGTATTGAGTCTAAAATCTATTGCAATTTTTATCACAGCGTCTGCTGGTAATTTATAATATAAATTTGCATTTAAATAATCTGTAAATCAGGTCAGTAGTTAATGTTTTAACTGTCTGGAAGTATATTATATATCTGACAAATATTGATTCAGGAAAATAAATGTCCTACATAAACATTTGTGCAGAACTCTGCTGACTCTGATTTTTTCATTCCTTTGTAAGTGAGAGCTGTAACCCATGTCCATGGAGAGCCCAAACATCAGGTAAACAAATGATACAGGAGAAATCTTTTCTTAGAATGAATAATTTTCTATTTTTCCCCCCTTTGGCTTTAGCACATATACTGATTTCACATGGAAATGGATAGCTGACTGTATTTTGTCATGGCTTTGATTCCATTTCAGGAGCTTTACTGTCTCTGTAAATTCTCCAGCCCTATAATCCCCAAAGATATCTTCTCTTCCCCAGCTCTGGGCTCTTAATTGCACATCCCTAATTTTCTTTGTCCACAGTTGGCAGCTGTATAGTTGCCAATCTGGAATCCCTCCCTAAACTTCTGCCTCTCTTTACCTCTCCTGTATTAAGACACACCTTAAAACCTATCTCACCTGTCCTAATATCTCTTTATGTTGCCTGATAATGCTCCTGTGAAGCCCCTTGTGATTGCCTGTGAGTTGATACTGGATACTTGCTAAAAACGAGGAATTTAATGAGGTTTCCAAAACATTAATGCTTTTTTTTCAGAGTTTCCAGTGTATGTCCCTCAAGACGCTTTAATCTGTGCCACATCCACTTCATGCGAGTGTGGTCAACCTGCGTGTGGGTAGAGTGAGGGTGTCTTGAGATATTTGAAATCATGGGGTCACATAGGTGTGTACCATTGAGCCTCAGAGTGATGTATAAAGATTAAGTCATGATTCCATTAATTTACCTTGATCTATAAGATCAATAATAAGGAATCTCAGTCTTCTAATTGAGAATTTGTGCACCAGTGAGACAACAGCATCTAATGCAACCCTTGTCAAATATCCAGAAACCCCCAATGCGAAACAAGCTGGTGAATAAGAAATGACAAACACAGATAGGAATGGCTTGCCTGGGCTTTGAGAGTTGAAGCTTCAAGTACTGACCTCTCATGATCTACAGCTCACGGTTTGAACATCACTAGCAAAGATAATACTCCATCTATGCCAGCACTTCAGAGCGGTGCCGAGGGGGTGCACCACTGTTGGAGGTGCTGACTTTCAAATGAGACATTAAACCGAGGCCTTGTCTGCCTTCTCAGGTGTACATTAAAAGTACTAATGCACTGTTTTGAAGAATGGCAGGGGAGTTGTCCCTGGTGTCATGGCTATAAGAAACAGTGAACTTTATTAACAGACTTCAGGGGAGACTACATGTTTGTTCCAAGACCAAGGCTAAAAAGATCTGTCCTTAAGATTCCCCACGCTTAGGCTGATTGGTCCCTACAGTCACATGATCCCATAACAGTAAGAAATGGTTTAACTTACAATCAGTTTGCTGGCCAACCCCTCAACCAGCACATCATTAAGAAGAGATGATCTGGTCCTTTATCTCAATACTGTTTGAGGACTCCTGCTGTGTCAAATTGGCTAGCACTTATCCTACATTACAACAGTGACTAAACTTTAAAATTACTTAATTGCTATAAAGTAAGATGGGACATCCTGAGGTCATGAAAGGCAGTCTAGAAATGTAAATTCTTTCTTTCTGTGGCAGAGCATGTGACCTGAGAACTAACAATGGGTTAAATACTTTGGTTACTGGAATATTCATAGTTTTATGCTTTTGCATTAAGGGTACCCTGAAATGACAGCCATTAAACTCAGACTTTGATGACCAATATGACTATTTACAATTAAATATTAGTAAATAAAAGTTCAATAAGCACTATACATGACACATTTAAAAACGCACATGGAGGGGATGAAATTAATTTACACCAGCAGTGCCAACGAGCTTTGGAGTGAATTGGCAGTTGAGTATTCATTGCAGCTGATCTTTCCACTGAAGATCAATAGTTCAAACTGTCTTTTGAGGCTCACTTCCTAGGCCTGAGTTTTCCATTCGGCATGCATGGGTGGGCCTGACACGCCAGGAGATAAAATGCCGCGTGATGATATCGGGCATGCGTCCTGGCGTCATTGCGCTGTCTTGCGATATTTCGCTCAGTGGGCGCATGCCGGAGTTGGCTGTGCACCTGCCAATAATTAATAGGCCTATTAAGGCCATTAAACAGGTAATTAACGTGAATTTTATGCTGCCTGTTCAACCTAACTTCTGGTGGGCAGGCGAAAAGGCCAAGTGGCCTTCACGTTTTTTAGAAATCTCATCCACAAGCAAGATGAGGTTTCCTAAAGCTAATAATGATTATATAAAAACTTTTTCTGACATATAAAAACATGTCCCATCTCATGCGACACAGACACAAGCTTTTTAGTGCGTGTTTCACGCTGGCTGGCTGTTAATTGACCAGCCAACATGAAATTGCAGTTGAGGGCTGATCGGAGGTCCATTTCCTGGCTGCACCTGGGTCCACTGATCATGCGTGCCCGCAAAGGGTAAATTCATGCCACAATATCAATCATCAGGTGACCGGTGGTAGCCATCTTTTGTCAGTGTCATTTCTTGTTTTTTTGAAAAAACAGGTTCTCTTTAAACAGTTCAGTATGTTTTTGGTTCACTGGTGATGTTATAGCTCAATCTCACTCAGTTACAATTTCCCAGCATCATGACAACATGCACACTGACAACACCCAGGTGTACCTCACCACCATCGTTCCCAACTCCTCCATGGTTACTAAGTTATCAGCTGCTTGTTGACATCCAGTCAGGGATGAGTAGAAATTTCCTTAATTGCATACTGGGAAGACAAGCCATTGTTTTCGAACTCTCACCAAACTCCATTCCTTAACTACCGACTCCATCCCTCTCCCTGCCTGAGATTAGGCCAGTCTGTTCACAACCTTATGGCACATTTGATCCTGAGATGAGCTTCTGACCTCATATTTGTGCCATCACTAAGACCACCTATTTCCAAGTCTAACATTGCTCAACTTCACCTGTCTCAGCTCATCCATCTGCTGCTGAAACCCTCATCCATACGTTTGTTAGCCCTAGACTTGTCTTTCCAGTGCACTCCTGGTTGCTCTTCCACATTCTATCCTCTGTAGATTTGAGGTCATCTAAAACTCTGCTGCCCGTGTCTTTACTCACAGTAAGTCCCATTCCTCTATCACCCCCATGTTCGCTGACCTTCAAAGGCTCCCGGTCAAACAATCTCTTGATTTTAAAATTCTCATCCTTGTTTTCAAATCCCTTCATGGTCTTGCCTCTCTCTATCTCTGTAATCTCCTCCAGCCCCACAACCCTCCGAGGTATCCACATTCCTTTAATTCTGGCCTCTTGTGTATTCCCAATTCTAATCATTTCACCATTGGTGGCCATGCCTTCAGATGCCTGGGCCCCAAGCTCTGGAATACCTGCCCTACAACTCTTTACATGTCTTCCTCGCTTTCCTCTGTTAACAAGAAATATTAAATAGAAAATTCAATTATACTTGTTAAATACTACCTCTTTAACCAAGCTTTTGATCATCTGATCTAATATCTCTTTGTGTAATGTGGTATCATTCTTTGTTTTATAATGCTTCTGTGAAGGGCCTTCGGACATTTCATTATGTTAAAGGCACCATATAAATATAAGTTGTTGTTGGTGTTGAAACTAATTCATACATATAACTGCTTAAACTATTAACTTTTGACTTTTTCAGACAAACTGAACAAATTAAATCAAGTACGCGGTTGAAAATACTCCAAACAATGTACAAGTAAACTGTAAGCTGCACTTTTGGAGCTAGAAAGAATTCACACCATTCAGTGAGAGGGGAAACCAAAGAATCTGAAGATTCAAAAATTACGAACACGTCTCCATCCACTAACCAGTCTGCAAAGTCAACCACTTTGATCTTGAGATCAAAAGACACCATTAGCCCTTTAATTAAAATGAATCGAAGGAACTCAATTTCCATGACACTGCCTAATTTAATTGTATTCTGCAAGAATACTACAAAAAGAATTCTCTGATGCAATCACTGGCAGTGGGACAAATGTTCACAATACCCTGTTTAATGTATACACCACATGCTGCAGTGGCAATGGGAAAGTTTGCTGATTGAAATTGCTATAACTTTCTATGCAGGAATGAGACTGTACAGAGTGGAGAACAAGCTGTCCCTTAATCATTGTGCATTAATCATTAACATCAGAAAGCACCAGTTTTTTCTGAAGATGGTTAAAATATATTTTGCAGCAGAAAATATTAGGCACCACACAATTGTAAATTTGCCTGAAAATTTATTGCCGTAAACGGATGGATATGGCCATGGATATCTAAAAGCAAATCAATGATCTTTGAATCAATGTTCTTTGCACATCTCCACTGTACTCTTAGCCCAATCAGTACAGTTTTTAGTATAACCTCATTATACCATCGCTTATGGTGACTGTAAGGCAGCCTGTAAGGAAACAATATCTTCAGTCACTCATGAAGATGCTAACCTCCTGGAAATTGGCAGATAGGGAATAGTGGTGGGAAAGCTATTATGTGACTAGATTCAAAGAATAGGGACTGCTCTATTGGAGATAAGACTGAGGAGTGGGGAAGTGTGATTGAGTTTTTTATTTAATAAATCTTGTGGGAGAGACTAGAACTAGGGTAAGCAGTTTAAAAATAAGAGGTCTCCCATTTAAGATGGAGATAAGGAGAATTTTTTTCTTTCAGAGGGTCATTAGTCTGTGTAACTGTCTTCCTCAGAGAGCAGTGGAAGCTGGGTCACGGAATATTTTTAAGGCAGAGTTAGATAGATTCTTGACTAACAAGGGATTCAAATAAAGGGTATGGGGTTAGATAGGAAAGTGGAGTTGAGGTGACAATTAGATCAGCCATGATCTTATCAAGTGGCAAAGCAGGCTCGAGAGGCTGAATGGCCTACTCCTGCTCCTAACTCCTATGTTTATAGGAAAGGAGAAGATAATCAGAATGAAACTGGAACAGAGAAGTGTTCTGATCAAGATGTTTAAAATGTTTTAAGGATTTATATGACAGATATAGAGAAGCAGTGGGGAAATCAGAAAAAGAGGGCTGAATGTTAAAATTAGAGAGAATATTCAGGAGCAATATCAGGACATATGTTTTCAATGAAAAGGAAGTAGAGATCTTTATTTCTTTCTTTAAAAGGCTGTGGATGCCTGGGTCAGTTGGAGCTTCCAAGATTGAGATCAATAGATTGTTGTTAGGTAAGTCTATCGAGGTGTTTGGAGCTAAGGTGAGTAACTGGAGTTAAGGTACATTTCAACTGTGATTTAATAGAATGGTGGGGCAGGATTGAGGGGCTGCATTGCCTTGTCCTGCTCCTAATGTTCCTACATTCCTCGGCATAGTCAGAGCTACTTGTGTAAGGTTGGGACAGCAGAAGAAAGGGAGATGAATGTGAACTGAGACAGGGTGGATTTAAGTGGACTTAAGGAAATATATGTGTAGTTGGATTTTGGAACAGCTTCATGAGGGAGGCTCTCAGACCTTTCAAATCTTCCCTAGGTATAAGCCTGGATAAATACTTTGAAGGGAAACACACTATTGATAATCCCAAATCAAAAAATATAGGCGATGGACTCTTTCAGCATGGAGATCTTATACATGTGACCACTGTTCATTTGAACATCAATATTCATAAAATTAAGGAGACACCTACACATAATCTACATTGCACATGTTAGCCCCTAACTCAACTCACTTGCACTGAAATCCTCATTCATGCCTTTGTAATTACTAGACTTGACCATTCTAATGCACTCCTGGCTGGTCTCCCACTTCTACCCTCCATCAATTTGAAGTCAACCAAAACCCTGATTCCAATATCTTAACTCACAGCAAGTCTCATTTACCTATCATCCCTTGTACTCGATAACTCTACATTGACCCCGCGGCCAAACAATAACTTGATTTTACCATTCTCATCCTTGTTTTCATGGCCTTGCCCCTCCATATCTCGGCAATTTCCTCCAACCCTACAACTCTGAGATATCTGGCTTCATCTAATTATGGCCTCTTGTGAATCCCCAGATTTAATTGCTCCATCATTGGTGGCCATGCCTTCGGTTGTAGGCACCAAACTCTGGAATTTTCTCCCTAAACCTCTCCGTCTCTCTACCTCACTTTCCTCCTTTAAGACACTCCTTAAAACCTACCTCTTTGACTAATATCTCCTTATGTGGCTTGGTATCACATTCTGTTTTATAATGCTCCTGTGAAATGCCTTGGGATGTTTTAGAACCTTAAAGACACTATTTAAAAATAAGTTGTTGCATGTCTTAGATTTGATCTTAATAAATTGAATCCTGGGGAATAGTTTATTTTGTTGATGTTTAATCCACTAATACCTTAGCAGAATAATTTAGGAAGAAAACGTAGCATAGAGAAAGCACAGCATATTATATGATCTTCCACTTGCCATTTTATTCTCACGCTCACATCTCTGTTCTTGGCCTGCTGCACTGTTCAAGTGAAGCTGAATACAAGCATGAGGAACAGCACCTCGTCTTCCAATTAGACACTTTACAGCCTCCTGAACTGAGTTCAACAATTTGATTCTGTGCCAGTCTTAATCTTCATGTTTTTGCTTCCAGACATTATTCATTATTCTGCCATTGACACTCTGGACAAATGTTTTGTTTCTTTACTACAACCATTACTACTCTTTGACTTTTGTTCCATGACATCTTTGTCATTTAATCTCTCTCTCGCCCGCTACTATATTCCAGACCTTCTCTTTTACTCTTCCTCCACCTCTGCATTTTCAGCAGTATAAAAGTTATCACACGTCACAGTTCTACCATCCTTCGCTTTTGAAGAAGAATCATATTCAGCTCAAAGAATTAACTCTGTTTGTCTCTCCACAGATGTCACCAGACATGCTGAGTTTTTCCAGCACTTTCTGTTTTTATTTCAGATTTCCAGCACCTGCATATTTTGCTCTTACAGGGATAGTACTTCAAATCCAGCACCCTTGGGACCGAGGATGTGCCAGATTACGGATATTGCCGGATTTCAGGTCTGGCAGTTTGGGCCGTGAGCAATTTGGGTCAAGCTGGGTCGGGTGGAGTCAAAGGTCACTTGGAGCACCAGATTGAGTGGTGCATGAAATGGTGGAGCTCATAACTAGCTTGGAGCCACACCACACCATGCAATGCCTGGCCAAATTATCCAGCTAACTTATTTTAAAAATTTTACCAAATTAAAATTGATGCATGGAACATTATAACAGTGTCTGGATTTTGAACAACTCCAGTTTTTGGACAGGCAGATTTGAGACTCTCTACCCATTTTATAATGTTTTACCCAACTTGTGAAAATTGGCAGTAATGAAAGTTCAAACAAAAAGATTAAAAAATGCAGCACAAGTGACACTTGCAAAGTGTTGATCTAGTTTCTGAGTCAGTAACGGGAGAAGTTTCTACTCATTTCCTGCACTAACAGCTTGACAAAGCTTTAAAAAATATGATACCAAGCAGAGATTTCTTTTAGTAAAGCCAGATTTAGAATTCTCATTGTTGTTTGGGGGTGAGAGGAGGTGGAACTCTTGCCTCTTAGAAATGAATAGTGTGAATCTGGATTTTGACCATCTTATTCAACACTGGGTCAGACCTAAAAACAAAAATATAAAAACAAAAAACTGCGGAAGCTGGAAATCCAAAACAAAAAATAAAAATTACCTGGAAAAACTCAGCAGGTCTGGCAGCATCGGCGGAGAAGAGTACAGTTGACGTTTCGAGTCCTCATGACACTTCAACAGAACTAAGTGAAAATAGAAGAGGGGTGAAATATAAGCTGGTTTAAGGGTGGGGGGGGGGTGCGGAGAGAAGGGGGTGGTGATGGTTGTTGGGACAAGCAAGCAGTGATAGGAGGAGATAACCAAAAGATGTCCCCACCAGCCTCCGTATTCAAAGGATCATCCTCCGCCATTTCCGCCAACTCCAGCATGATGCCACCACCAAACACATCTTCCTTTCACCCCCCCGGTGGCATTCCATAGGGATCGTTCCCTCCGTGACACCCTGGTCCACTCCTCCATCACCCCCTACTCCTCAACCCCTACCTACGGCACCTCCCCATGCCCACACAAAAGATGTAACACCTGCTCCTTCATTTCTTCTCTCCTCACCATCCAAGGGCCCAAACACTCCTTTCAAGTGAAGCAGCATTTCAACTTAGTCTACTGCATTCGTTGCTCCCAATGCGGTTTTCTCAATATTGGAGAGACCAAATGCAGATTTGGTGACCGCTTTGCAGAACACCTGCGGTCTGTCCGCAAGCATCACCCAGACCTCCCTGTTGCTTGCCATTTTAACACTCCACCCTGCTCTCTTGCCCACATGTCTGTCCTTGGCTTGCTGCATTGTTCCAGTGAAGCCCAATGCAAACTGGAGGAACAGCACCTCATCTTCCGACTAGGCACTTTACAGCCTTCTGGACTGAATATTGAACTCAACAACTTTAGATCTTAAACTCCCTCCTCCATCCCCACCCCCTTTCCGTTTCTTCTCCCTCCTTTTTGTTTTTTTGAATAATTTATATAGATTTTTCTTTTCCCACCTATTTCCATTATTTTTAAAAACAAAAAAACTGCGGATGCTGGAAATCCAAAACAAAAACAGAATTACCTGGAAAAACTCAGCAGGTCTGGCAGCATCGGCGGAGAAGAAGAGTTGACGTTTCGAGTCCTCATGACCCTTCGACAGAACTACATTATTTTTAATGTATTCCACCGATCAATAATCTATACCTTTTATGCCCTTTTAGTCTTATTTCACCCCACCCCCCACTAGAGCTATCTGTACCTTGCTTGTCCTGCTATCCATTCATAATGAGCACATTCTTATAGATAATATCACCACCTTCAACACCTCTTTGTTCTTTTGTCTGTGACATCTTTTGGTTATCTCCTCCTATCACTGCTTGCTTGTCCCAACAACCATCCCCACCACTTCTCTCTCTACACCCCCTACTTAAACCAGCTTATATTTCACCCCTCTCCTATTTTTACTTAGTTCTGTTGAAGGGTCATGAGGACTCGAAACGTCAACTGTACTATTCTCCGCCGATGCTGCCAGACCTGCTGAGTTTTTCTGGGTCAGACCTTCCTTGTCCCACCCTTCGCCTTTCATTGCCTCTGCAATTGCTTAAAACCTGTTAAATCTCTAATGTTTTTCAATTCTGGTCATTGACCTGAAACATTGGGTGGAATTTTCTCATTCCCCCTACGGTGTGTTTCGTGGCTGGAGGGAGTGAAGAATCCAGTGGCAGGTAGAAAGTCAGAAACCCGCCGGTTTAAAAACAGATTGCAAATCTCCCGATGCCGGGTTTATGGTGGGTCGTTTATCTCACCGACTAGTGGCGCAAACACCATTTGCGTTCATTAACATGTCATGAAAGCTCATTAAAACAGCTGCTCACTGGAATCTTGTCAGGCCTTTCAATTTTGCAGGAAGAATTTACATCGGCCTCAAACCCATTTGAAAAGGGCTGGCGTGTACAAGTCGGACCTTAGCTCGCTGGTAACTTCGAGGTGAGTGGAACATACCTGCCATAGCTCTGCACCGGTCTTGTTGTGATGAACATTACTCTGCTGGGGTGTAGGATTTCCCTGCTCCTGCTCTTTGCCTATATTGTCCTGAAGAACACCACTGTGCTGTGGTACTCATGCAGGCCTCCAAATTCAGAAACACTTCAACCTGGGGTGGGCCAAGAGGCAAGGGTGGGTTTGACGAACACGAGGGGGGAAACAGTGAGGGAAAGCTGTAGAATGACAGTGAGGGGGAAGGGTGAACACGAGGGGGGCAATGGGGAGGGAAGGCTGTGGAATGGCTGTCAGGGGGAAGGGTGAACATGAGAAGGCCTTTCTGATGTCACCCTCTAACTTCTTGTTGCCGCAGGAGTGAGCAGGATTCTGCTTAGAAGGAAAGGAGGAAGACCTCCTTGCGATGAAAGCCACTGAAAGCCAATGGCTTCATTAGCACTGTTAAAGGGCTACTCAGAACTCAATGGCTTCATATCACAGTCACTGCATCTCAAGAGTAACACATAGGAATGTAGAATTTGGGAATGCAGGCAATAGTGAAGGAGGATCATCTGTATCATATATATCATTCCATCAATGAAGCCCTGTCACATGTGCACTAGAGTTGACACTCCTAATGGGCCAAAGGACAGCCACTCATTTACCATGGGTAACTGATTGGTCATTAATATACCACATCAGGGATTGGAGCACGGAGCTGGGCTGGGTCACTAATCTCACTGAAAACTTAGCATCCCAGGCAAGGCTCAAGATGTTACATATCTGCGATGCCATCTTGGTCACCTCGATATGTGTGCTAGTGTCTCAGGGACAAGGCGGCATCAGCCACCATGTAAATAGGGCAGGAAAAACTAAGGACCCTTACTGTTTCCAAACATGTCATCTTCTGAGATTCACTTTCTTGCCCCTTGAATCATTAATGTCTTCAATGTTTCCTTTCAGAGAAGAGGCAGAAGTACATATGGATCCAGGGCCCAATGCTACCTTTGTCACAGTCCTAATGAAATGGAGGAGGTGAAGGAGGGAGAGGCGACTCCACACACAGCTCCAGCAGGAGGGACATGGTCAAGCGGAGCCAGAGCATGAACAGGAGGGTCAGGAGGCGAGACCCAGACAACTGGGGTGACTGTTGTAGAAGAGTCTCCTATTTACAAAGGAGTGAGAGGCAATGCCAGACACATCTGTGCTTGTCCTGAGCTCTGATACATCAAATATTCCACACTCTTCGTGAAGACCTAACACCACATGGAATTGGAGGGTATCCCCTGTCAGTGGTTTTGAAGGTGACCACAGCGCTCAATTCCTTGGCCTTTGGGTCTTTCCAAGGATCAACAGGGGACCAGTGCGGCATCTCTCAGTCTGCAACACAGTGATGCATAAAGGAGGTCACAGATGCCCTTTACCATTGTGGCCCATCATTGTGTCAGGTTTGCTTTGGATGAAGTTGGCCAGGTTGTGAGATTCACTGGCTTCACCACCATCTCAGGCTCCCTAAGAGTGCAGCGTGCAATAGACTGCCCCCATGTGGCTATACAGTCTCCATGGCAGCAGCACCTAGTGTTTATAAACCACAAGGGCTATCATTCCATTGATGTACAACTGGTGTATGATCACCAGAAGCACATGCTGCTGCACGTTTGTGCACAGTACCCTGGGAGTTGCCATGACTCCTACATCCTGAGTCACTCCCAGGCGCCTGAGATTTTTGAGGGGCCATTATGTCTGCGGGGATAGCAGCATAGGGATAAGGGGTACCCACTGAAACGCTGGCTGATGACACTGGTGTGTTGCCCTCAGTCATTCCGAGGAGAGGTACAACACTGCTCACAGCTCCACACGCTCCCTCAGAGCAAACCATAGGGCTTTAGGTGGTGCGCTTTAGATGCTTGGACCATTCAGGTGGCTCATTACAATACACTCCTGACAGGGTTTCCCGCATCATCGCAGTGTGTTGTGCCCTTCACAATCTGGTAATACAAAGAGGTGACCTCCTGCCAGAGGATGAACTGAAGAGGATGAGAGCTCATCAGAGGATGAAGATCTGGAGACTCTGGAACCTCAGGAGGTTGCTGAGGGTCAGTATGAGTGCAATCACGCCATGGAGGAAGGAAGAAATGGGAGACGTGCATGTGCTGTGTTAATCATTGACAGGTTCCAGGAAGAGTAAAGTTAAGTGAGGGAATATGGCCACATCTCTCCTAGCCCTCAATGCCATTTTCTTTCAGCTCAGGGGATGTCCACCCACTTGCAGTGAGAATGAGTCCTGCTGGAGTGGATGGGGTCACAGGCAGAGGGGATGTGAGCGGCTGTGCACCCTTGGCGCGTCCTGAGAGGAGGGCACCAGGGTGCCCGGCTGATGCTCATATCCCTGTGGGTGCACCTGGAAGGGGGTCAAGGTGCCTCGTTCCTGTGTCGCCTACATCTTGATGGTGCCCACCAGGGTGTGTGACCATGGAGTGAAAGGCTGAAAACAAATCTGGCAAGACTTGCTAGACCAAGGTCTCCATGGTGGTCACCAGCCTTCCCATGGTGACCTTGATGCACTCACATGTAGGAGCCACTACATCAGACAAAATATGGATGGACTCCTCCATCGTTCACTCTAGTCTGCTGACTGTCGAATCTCTGCCTGATGTTCCGCTGCCTGTTGTTGCATCTCCAGCATTGAATTGGCGGCCGTTTCCAGAGGCTCATCGTCTGACTTGGACTGGTCTCCAGCAGCCCTCTGAGTGCTGGATGCCTGGGCTGTCCCTGCCTCTGACTGCTGTGGGGACGTCCCAGTGAGGTGTTCCCCAGGAAGTGAGCCCGAGCCTAATCTGCATCTGTGCCCCACTGACGTGTGTGTCTCTGAGCTGGTGGAGGGTGCGTGTGAGCGCTGTGATGCCTCTTCCAGAGCTTCCTCTTCAGATGAAGCCTGGGGGCTCACTCTGCTGCTGGACTGGCCTAGGGGCCTCGATCTGCTGGTGCCTAGAAAATAGAGTCTCAGTTAACGTGCATGAGCTAGATAAGACTGAACATGACTCACTGTGATTGTCAGGATTTGATGAAATGATGGAGCTGTGATCAGTACTAGGTTAGTGGGAGAGGCCAATCTCTCCTTCCCCACAGGAGCAATCCTTGTCCTCCCCAGCCAGCTCAGCCGCAGCCTCCTCAGGATGGAGTGTGAGCAACATGATAAGTGGGATGGTGGTGATGTGAGAGTCTTGGTGAGAGAATGAGTGTTGATATGTGTCCCCCGCTAATGGTTGTGTGAGATCCCTGAAGAGAGTAGCTATTTGAGTGCATGATGCCATGATGAGAGTTTGGTATTGGAGGGAGTTGAAGGATGACTTACCCTGGCAGAGTGGATGAGATCATATATTCTCTTCCTGCACTGGGTGGCATTTTGGGCACTGGTGCCAGCCCTGCTGACCTATTCTGCGACAGCCTCCCAGGATGGAAAGGTGAGGCTGCTGCACTTCCTGCAGCCATCCCTGGGATAGAGCACCTGCCCGTGAGTCTGCACCTCTCTGGTCAAGGCCTGGAGGGCCTGGTGGATGGAGCAGTGTGCTGCCTTCCACTTAAGGCTCTCAGCCATCTTCTTCTGGCTGCCAGACATCTCTGGTGGGCTGGAGAAAGTGAGCTAATGTGTTGAACTGGCTTTTAAATATGGCAGCCAAACCTTTGAACACGCCAGCTGACGGCGGGCGGACAAATCAGCTCCCGACCCGCCAGTTGATTTGGACTGATATATGCCTTTGCATAATTAATGAGGCTCCAAGTACAGAATCAGATGCGAGTTCCCGCGATTCCGGATGGCGGGGTGAGCGCTCCCGAAAACATCCGCCACCGCACTTAGTCTCATTTATGGAAAATTCCGCCCGTTAACTTGTTTCGCTCTCCACAGGTGTTTCCAGGTCTGTTGAGTATTTCCAGAATTTTCTGATTTCCAGTATTTCTGCTTTTCTGCTATTACAGAAGAATTGCAGGCACCTTGGACAGAATGGCATCAGTGCTGCTTGCTCCTTTGCCCTGGAGCTTATGCAGCACTTCCTTGGAAGTTATGATGGACGAACAGGAGAATCCTAATGAAAATTCACTGCCCCTCCACCACTGTCATGAGGAGTTCAAATCCTATCATGTCAAGCTGTGGAATTGAATTCAATAAATCTGGTGATTGGTTGGCTGGCAACAGAAAAAAAATGACCATGAAGGCTGTTGGATTGTTGTAAAATCCCAATTGGTTTAGGGAAGGGAAACTATCAATTCCTACCTGGGCTGGCCTACGTGTGGCTCCACTGCTACATTGGAAGTCTTGTAGCGCAGTTGAGAGTGCCCCTGCCTCTGAGCCAGAAGGCTCTGGATTCAAGTCCCACTCCAGGATCTGTTAGCTTGCAGAAGGGATATCTGTGATGCAGTTCAACAGGTTGATAATCAGCCTTCTGACACTTCCCTATTATCCTGCAAAGAGGGAAAAACGAACTGAGTTAGGTGGTTAACTGATAATGCTGTCGGAGTAATTAGGAATGGACAATAGATGCAAGCCTGTCAGTGTTGTCGACATTGAAAGAATAATCATAGATAATAAATGGTTGTCAACTGAGGGTCAGATCATTGAGGGGAAACCTAATCATTGGGGTAGTGACTATTACTTTGTCAGTCGAGATGAGGTTCCCTCATGCTGTCAGGAACCTGTTCCAAAAATGTTTTTTCTCTCATTACAGATTGAATTTAAAACTATGATGATGCTAATCATCCTGATAGGCTTCTGGATCCAGTGGCTACTAGAACAGGGCAGAGATTGGGAATTCTTTGGCAAGTGACTCACCTCCTCACTCCCCAACACCTTCTCAAGGGTAACTAGAGATTGGCAATAAATTCTGACCTTGCCAGGGACCCTGAGAATGAATTTAAAAAAAAAATGAGCACAATAACTTTTTTGCCTTCAAATTGGGGTTATTTTAACTCTCCTCCTGAATTTTCACAATGTGAACTAAAGCTGCCAAATATTGTGTTCAGGTTTCAGTGCCCTATCACTGGAGAGAACATCAGGCTTGTGATAATTGTCTTTACGCTGCATTTCCACATAGTACTCAGCTGAGCTCTCATTAGATACCACATGTTGGTTCACTTAGATTGTGAGGAGATAGCTTACATTTTAAAGACACAATTTAGGATGGGATAAATTTGTTTTTTGAAGTCACATTGCAATTGGTTTGATTAGTTCCCACTGTTTCACACCAGCACTTGTTCACAAATATTCACAGAGCCGTGGAAGTTTGTGACACAGGGGAGCCCATTTGGCCCATTGTATCTGTGCTAACTCATGGCTAGAGCAATCCAAATGAATCTCTACTTTCCATGCTCCTCTCTGTCAAACATTCACCCAGCTTCCCCCTTAGGGTGATGACAGGTCTAGGAAACTTCTAGATTTGCTGGACAGGCCATTGCAGCTCACATGCTCTGGTGCTGAAGCGTGCAATAATATTACAACAATAAAATTATTCTGTTGAAAAATACTTGACAAGTTATTAAGCATCAAACCAGAAGCTGCCACTATTGATAAAAACAAAAAAACTGCGGATGCTGGAAATCCAAAACAAAAACAGAATTACCTGGAAAAACTCAGCAGGTCTGGCAGCATCGGCGGAGAAGAAAAGAGTTGACGTTTCGAGTCCTCATGACCCTTCGACAGAACTTGAGTTCGAGTCCAGGAAAGAGCTGAAATATAAGCTGGTTTAAGGTGTGTGTGTGGGGGGCGGAGAGATAGAGAGACAGAGAGGTGGAGGGGGTTGGTGTGGTTGTAGCGACAAACAAGCAGTGATAGAAGCAGATCATCAAAAGATGTCAACAACAATACTACAATAGAACACATAGGTGTTAAAGTTAAAGTTGGTGATATCTAAACGAATGTGCTAATTAAGAATGGATGGTAGGGCACTCAAGGTATAGCTCTAGTGGTTTTTTTTTTTTTATTTTTTTTTTTTTATTTTATATAATGGAAATAGGTGGGAAAAGGAAAATCTTTATAATTTATTGGGAAAAAAAAAAAGAAGGGGGAAACAGAAAGGGGGTGGGGATGGGGGAGGGGACTCACGACCTAAAGTTGTTGAATTCAATATTCAGTCCGGAGGATGAGTAATCACACTCATGCCATTGCAGAGCTGGTCAAGATAACTCCGGTGTAATACCCTGAGGGTTAACATCAAATTATTAATCCTCTTTAGCAGCACTGTGGTGAGGCATGCAGTGGTTAAGCAATTGAGGAATAAAAAGTCAGATGACTTACCTTTGAGATGGTTCTCCTCATTGTAAGATAGTCAGAAAGGCAAATCTGCAGGTTATGTAAAGGACATTAACTGTGGGGTTATCAGGGAAATCAAACCACTGCAGTATTTGCCAAGCATAATCATGGGCCAAAACAGAAGCTCATGGCTGCCAATGCCCTTTCAGGGCATGGTACCTAGAGAGAGAGAGAGAGAGAGAGAGAGAGAGAGATAGAGAGAGAGAGAGATAGAGAGAGAGAGAGAAATCAGGCAAGTCAGATCCCCCTTTCAAACATGCACGTATCTTAGATCTCCCTTGGAATTTATGATTCATAACAGAGGTTTGTAAGTTGCCTGATTTGGCTGACCTTTGAATGGTGTTACTTTACCCAGACCAAAGGGATATTAATAGTCACACAAGCCAAATTATTCACTCCAAAACATAGAACAGATTACCAAAGCTATCTATCAGGCATGGAGATGCATTAAGGAACACAATTTTTCAGTGTTTATGATGACACAATTAACACCATCATAAAGTTAAACATTGAGGAGTACATAAGGGCATAGGCTAACTAACAAAGAGCCTAAATCATTACTAACACAACAGTAGTTTTAGTGAATTGAAGAATCTCAGCATCAGCTATGGTCGCTTTATAACAATACATCAGAGTTATCACAGAATCACCGAATTGTTATGGTGCAGAAGGAAGCCATTCAGCCCATAATGTCTGCATCAGCTCTCTGAATGAGCATTTCACTTAGTGCCATTCTCCTGCCTTCTCCCCGTAACCCTGTACATTTTTCCTTTCCAGATAACAGTCTAATTCCCTTTTGAATACCTCAAATGAACCTGGCTCCACCACACTCTCAGGCAGTGCATTCCAAACCCTGACCATTCACTGTGTGAAAAAGTTCTTCCTCATATCGCTTTTGCTTTTTTTGCCAATACTTTAAATCTGTGCCTCTTGTTCTCGATTCTTTCATGAGTGGGAACTGTTTCTCCCTATCTGCCCTGTCCAGACCCCTCACTATTTTGAATATCTCTATCAAATCCCCTCTCAATCTTCTCTCCTCCAAGGAAAATAGTCTGAACTTCTCCAAGCCAACTTCTCCAATCTTTCATAACTGAAGTTCTTCATCCTTGGAACAATTCTTGTAAACTTCTTCTGCACTCTCTCCAGTGCTTTCACATCCTTCTTAAAGTGCAGTGCCCAGAACTGGATGCAATACTTCAGCTCCTTGCTCTTGTACTATATGTCCCTAGTGATTAAGCCTAGAATACTGTATGCTTTATTAACCGCTCTCTCAACCTGTTCTGCCACCTCCAATGACTTATGCACATATACACCCAATTCCTTCAGCTCCTACAACCCCAATTGAGTAGTACCCTTTAATTTATACTGTCTCTCCATGTTCTTCCTACCAAAGTGTATCACCTCACATTTCTACACAATGAATTTCACCTGCCACCTATCAGCTCATTCCACCAACTTGTCTAAATCCTTTTGAAGTTCTAAACTATCCTCCTCACAGTTTACAATGCTTCTAATTTCATATCGTCCACATTGAAATTGTGCCCTGTACACCAAGATCTAGATCATTAATATACATCAAGGAAAGCAAGTGTCCCAACACTGATCCCTGGGTAACTCCGCTACAAACCTTCCTCCAGCCCAAAAAACACCCATTAACCATTACTCTCTGTTTCCTGTCATTCAGCCAATTCTGTATCCATGTTGCTACTGTCCCTTTTATTCCATGAGCTATAACTTTGCTCACAAGTCTGTTGTGTGGCACTATATCAAATGCCTTTTGGAAGCTTATGTACCGCACATCAAAAGCATTGCCCTCATCAATCCTCTCTGTTACCATTTCAATAAACTCCAGCAAGTTAGTTAAACATGATTTTCCTTAAGAAATCCATGCTGGTTCTCCTTAATTAATCTGCATTTGTCCATGTGACTATTAATTTTGTCCTGAATTATTTTTTTCTGGAAGTACCCCCAACACAGAAGTTAAACTGACAGGTATGTTCAATATTATGGGTTGACCTTTATTTAATTAGCCATAGTCCATGAAGGACCATAGGCATAGGAGAGAAACAATTGGTTATATAACTTGATGTGCACGCACTTCACATCAAGCTTGGGCAAGGCAAGGAGGGAGGCCTCCATGAACTACCACAGTCAGTACAGAGATTGAACACGTGCTGTTGGCATCATTCTGCACCACAATCTAGCCAACTAGTGATCTCAGCTAACTGAACCCGAGTTAACCTATGCTTAGTATTCTGTCTAACATTGGTATATGTCAACTTTCAAATATTCCACCAGTCTCTTTCTAATATTGACACAGGCCTTGTCCTGACACAGACTGACAATCATGTCCTTTCTGGGATCTATTGTATTGATGTTGTATGGTCCTGCCTCCCTCTGAGGTATTCAGATTAATCTTTAGGGATGTCTGTGGCTTCCAATCGTCACTGTCTTGTTTCTTTGGTTAATGGCTTCCCATCCGAGCTTAACTAACCTGCACAGTACATTATCCCTCTTAAGTTTTTTTCCATGCTTTGGAACTTCAGTTCTCAATTTTTGGTTGTGATACACTTTTGAGAATAAACACATGGGGTTAAAACCCTGCCCCTCATCAGTCAAACCACAGTTTCCATTCACCCACTTTACTTACCTTCCTACTTTCAGTCTGAACGCTTTCTCTGCTCAGGACCTACTTCCAATGCACTTCACAAATTCCTGTTTGCTGGCATGAGCGTTGAGTACTGCTTTGCTGCAAGCATTTGAAAGAAAGCTGGGCAGATTGCTCAGAGGGTCTAACATCTCTACAGAGAGAATTTGAATGTGTCATTGGGAAATGTGACATCCAGTCACCATGGCCTTTTGGAACTTATTTGAACCGTGCAGGAATTTTCTAGTGATTTTTCCTAAACTGGACTAAGTTTTCCTCTTTTTTTGGTTCTCTCTGTTGCATAATTATGTGGGTGCTGAGCATCGATAATGATGGGCAAGACTTAAAATTTTTAAGACTTTAGAATTCTCTTCCTTGGGTCTAAATCCATCCATGGCCTGGCCCCTCCATATCTCTGTAATCTCCCTTAGCCTTACAACCCTCTGAGAGCTCCTCCAATTCTGGCCTCCTGTGCATACCTGATTTTAATTGCTCCTTCATTGTTCATCTGCCTAGGCCCTAAGGCTAGAATTCCCTCACTGAACCTCTCGGACTCTATCTCTCACTCATTCTTTGAGCTGTTTCTTAAAACCTACCTCTTTGACCAAACATTTGGTAGCCTGTTCTGATATATCTTTATTTAACTCAGTGTCAGAATTTGTCTGATAATGCTCCAGTGAAGTGCCTTGGGACATTTTACTATGTTAAAAGATTTTATATATTTGCAAGTTGTCATTCTTATTGAGTTATACCAAATCGGTCTGCTTTTGTACATTCTTAAAACATTCTTCCACCTTCCCCAAAATCTTCTGATTTTGAGTCGAAAGCGTCACCTTTCTTTCATATTGCTATTGGCTGAGTTTGGTACCAAAGAAGTGCTAGGTGGCGCATATCAAGCGATGACCACTGCGCATCTGCAGATGGCTATTGGGACCATCTTTAACAGCGGCGCCATATCTCCTGTGTTGGTGACACACAGTGGGTGGAATTTTCCATTTATGAGATTAAGTGTGGTGGAGGGCCGTTTCGGTGGTGCCCATCCCGCAGGCCGGAATGGCGGGAACTCACACCCGATTCTACGCTTGGCAGCTCATTAATTATGCACAGGTGAACAATGGGCCAAATGACCTGGAGGGAGCTGTTTCGTCAGTCCCAGCGTCAGCTGGTGGGGTTGCCATATTTAAATGCCAGTTGAAAGCACACATTGCACTCTCTGCAGTCTCCCTAGGAGACTGTTACAGATATCTTCCATGCACAACAAGAAGGCTTCACCCCGCTTCAGACACAACGCCTTCCAGGCCTTGATCAGAGGAGCGTGGGCGCATAGGGATGTGCTCTATCTCAGGGATGGTTCCAGGAAGCACACCAGCCTCACCCCTCAGGCCTGGCAGGCCATTGCCATGGAGGTCAGCGCAGCTGCTAGCCATGCCCAGAATGGGATCCTGCTCACAAAGAGGATGAATGATCTCATCTGCTCTGCCAGGATAAATCATCCTTCAACTCCCTCTAATCTCAAACTCTCATCATGGCATCATGTGCTGAAAAGGCTACTCTCTTCAGGGATCTCACACAACCATTACCTGGGGACACATATCAGCACTGACAGACTAAAGGAACCTTTTACATCACCACTGCCCCGTCTATCTTGCTGTGCACTCTCCATCATCAGACCTGCTGGGGAGGACTTGCCATACACAGGGGCATGAATGTTTGCTAACCTATGCTCCTTCCTTTCTCATCAAAGTATTTTTTGTGTCTTCATCCAGGCTAAGCTTGCCCAAAATGGGCGGGAGAGTTCCCAGACAGGGATGGGCATGGTCAACATCATTGACCTCACAGGGTTCAAGCAGGCTGCAGCCCAGATCGCTAGAGAACCGAAGGAATCGCTCCCTTGGGATTGTCTCAGAAGCCCAGTACAGATCACTCCTCCACTGACAATCACAGTGAGTGACATGCAGTGTTATATTCCTCATGGTCATCTACTAAAGCTCCATTCTCTATCTTATAGTCGCCTGCAGGTCTAGGCCCAAAAGGGACACCACCAGATCTTCTAGCCCCCAGACCATCTCCGAGGAGGAAGATGGTGGAGAACTGTCACAGTGCTCACCGCACCCTCCAGCAACACATAGACACACACCATGGTGGGGCACATCTCTTGATGAGGCTTGGGCTCACTTTCTGGAGAACACTTCACTAACATATCCCCGCAAGCAGTTGGAGGCTGCTAGATCTCCGGCATTAGAAGGGCTGCTGGAGAGCAGGCACCCACTCAGTCCGAGTCAGTTGATCAGTCTCTGGAAGCAGCCTTCCAGCTCTTGCGGATAACCAGCAAGAGGCAGCGGAACATCAGGCAGCAGTGTTTGAAGCCTTCAAAGAGGACGACCTCTAAAGTCATCAAAGGCAAGAGAACAAACAGCTCCGCAGGCTCCCTCCATCCTTACTGTGGCAGCACCCTGAAGGAGTGGAAGACATAGAGAAATCAAAAAATTTTGATCACAGCTTGTTGCACAGGTGAAGACGATAATTGTTATAAATTGAACGTCTGCAAATATATTCACTTTCAATGCATATTGTCGACTGTTCCCTTTCAGCATCCTTCTAAAGGCTTTGCGAGACATCATTCCCGATTGCAATCAGTTTTCCTGCATGCAGCTGGCCCCATGACTGAATCTGCAGGGAGAATGGTCTATGGCAGTGCCTCTCAGAGCCTTGTGCAAGAACTCTCACACACATGGGGAGCCTTCATCCATCAAGTCCATCTCACTGCTCCCTAGAATATTCAATGAGGCCTGCTGCGGTTCCTTTTTTGTTGTCCAGCTGAGATGACCTGTATCTCGGCCCATGTACTGACCTAACTCCCATGCAGCACCTGTGCCCATCCAACACAAGGCTCCACACACTTTTGATTTGAAAGTACACTATGGTTGTAGTGACCCTCTTTATGAGTTTCCCCAGCATTTCCCCTCCTTCACTCACCCTTGTCCTTTTCTCCATCACCACCACCGAAGTCCCTGGAAGAATGCTCAAGCCCATGCTGAAGTCCCTGAGAGTTGGTCCGAAGCCTCAGAGAAGTCAAAGCTGCAATGTGGACACTTCCCACCTTCGGAAAGCTGTTTTGTGGAGGAGCCACCAGGGACGCACATGTTCCTCCAGGGTCCGGTAGCTGTAGCCTCCGTCATCTTCCTCTTGTTGGATGTCCATGAGCTGGGCAAGGCCCTAAAAATAAGTCCCGACTTGTGCACGCCACTCATTTTTAAACGGGTTTGTGGCTGACGTAATTTTGTGCTGTCGTGATACAAGATTGGAAGGTGTGAGGAGATTCTGGTGAGCAGCTGTTTCAATGCGCATTCGTGACATGTTAATGATGCAAGTGGTGTTTGTGCCATTAGCCAGCGGGATACCCGACCCACCATTAACCCGGCATCAGGAAAATTGCAACCTGTTTTTCCAGTGGCGGATTTCTGACTTTTTGGCTCTGGCTGGGTTCTCTGTTCCCGCCTGTCTCGAAATCTGCCACAGGAGGAATGGGAAAATTCTGTCCAGGAATTTCTAATTTAACAACATGAATCCCTTTCAAAAGTATTTCACCATTGGTGACCAGCCAAGATGATTCATTCGGTTACATAGATTCCTTCTAAGTCAGGCACAAGCTAGATTTTAATTGGTTTGTTAAAAGACAAACTTCTCATTAGTTACCAAACTTTCTTCCTTTTGCCAGTATCTAAATCAAGGCAAAAAGACACCTTAGCCTGATATTGATATGCTTTCAGGGCTAATCATTATTCTCTTATTTACTTAGTGTAATCTATTGATAGCCTGCAGGCTTGGAACTTTGACAAGTCTATGTTTATCCAACACTACTCCTCTAATCAGGAACATTGATGGTTCCTCTTGGGTCTTTGCTTAATATTGACTCTCAATGAGTCTTTTTCAAGCTTTCCCAAAATTCCAATATGAACCCCTTTGATTTTACCAAAACTCAGTGGTATGTTGTAGAAGGGCAAATTTTCCTAGATTGTTTTTTAACTGTAGTTCAAGCTCATTGCCAATCTCCTTTCTCAGTGCTTCAGATTTTGACATGGGATGGGACAATATGTCAAGTAGCAACTGTAATCAAATTCAGTTGGCCAAGGCTTACAAGTGCTACCGAACCAGGTGTGATTTGACGAAAAAAGAATCCAGCAGAGGTGAAGGCATTCTGTGATGATCAGGGCAGTGTGGATTCTGTGGTGATCAGGGCAGTGTGCATTCTGTGGTGATCAGGGCAGTGTGGATTCTGTGGTGATCAGGGCAGTGTGCATTCTGTGGTGATCATTGCAGTGTGCATTCTGTAGTGATCAGGACAGTGTGGATTCTGTGGTGATCAGGGCAGTGTGGATTCTGTGGTGATCAGGGCAGTGTGCATTCTGTGGTGATCATTGCAGTGTGCATTCTGTGGTGATCAAGGCAGTGTGCATTCTGTGGTGATCAGGGCAGTGTGCATTCTGTGGTGATCAGAGCAGTGTGGATTCTGTGGTGATCAGGTCAGTGTGGATTCTGTGGTGATCAGGGCAGTGTGGATTCTGTGGCGATCAGGGCAGTGTGCATTCTGTGGTGATCAGGGCAGTGTGCATTCTGTGGTGATCATTGCAGTGTGCATTCTGTGGTGATCAGGACAGTGTGGATTCTGTGCTGATCAGGGCAGTGTGCATTCTGTAGTGATCAGGGCAGTGTGCATTCTGTGGTGATCAGGGCAGTGTGCATTCTGTGGTGATCAAGGCAGTGTGCATTCTGTGGTGATCAGGGCAGTGTGCATTCTGTGGTGATCAGGGCAGTGTGCATTCTGTGGTGATCTGGGCAGTGTGGATTCTGTGGTGATCATTGCAGTGTGCATTCTGTGGTGATCAGGGCAGTGTGGATTCTGTGGCGATCAGGGCAGTGTGCATTCTGTGGTGATCAGGGCAGTGTGGATTCTGTGATGATCAGGGCAGTGTGCATTCTGTGGTGATCAGGGCAGTGTGGATTCTGTGGTGATCAGGGCAGTGTGCATTCTGTGGTGATCAGGGCAGTGTGCGTTCTGTGGTGATCAGGGCAGTTTGCATTCTATGGTGATCAGGGCAGTGTGGGTTCTGTGGTGATCAGGGCAGTGTGGATTCTGTGGTGATCAGGGCAGTATGCATTCTATGGTGATCAGGGCAGTGTGGATTCTGTGGTGATCAGGGCAATGTGCATTTTGTGGTGATCAGGGCAGTGTGCATTCTGTGGTGATCTGGGCAGTGTGGATTCTGTGGTGATCAGGGCAGTGTGCATTCTGTGGTGATCAGGGCAGTGTGGATTCTGTGGTGATCAGGGCAGTGTAGATTCTGTGGTGATCAGGGCAGTGTGCAATCTGTGGTGATCAGGGCAATGTGCATTCTGTGGTGATCAGGGCAGTGTGGATTCTGTGGTGATCAGGGCAGTGTGGATTTTGTGGTGATCAGGGCAGTGTGGGTTCTGTGGTGATCAGGGCAGTGTGGATTCTGTGGTGATCAGGGCAGTGTGCATTCTATGGTGATCAGGGCAGTGTGGATTCTGTGGTGATCAGGTCAGTGTGAATTCTGTGGTGATCAGGGCAGTGTGCATTCTGTGGTGATCAGGGCAATGTGCATTCTGTGGTGATCAGGGCAGTGTGCATTCTGTGGTGATCAGGGCAGTGTGCATTCTGTGGTGATCAGGGCAGTGTGGATTCTGTGGTGATCAGGGCAGTGTGCATTCTGTGGTGATCAGGGCAATGTGCATTCTGTGGTGATCAGGGCAGTGTGGATTCTGTGGTGATCAGGGCATGTAGATTCTGTGGTGATCAGGGCAGTGTGCATTCTATGGTGATCAGGGCAGTGTGGATTCTGTGGTGATCAGGTCAGTGTGGATTCTGTGGTGATCAGGGCAATGTGTATTCTGTGGTGATCAGGGCAGTGTGGATTCTGTGGTGATCAGGGCATGTAGATTCTATGGTGATCAGGGCAGTGTGCAATCTGTGGTGATCAGAGCAATGTGCATTCTGTGGTGATCAGGGCAGTGTGGATTCTGTGGTGATCAGGGCAGTGTGGATTCTGTGGTGATCAGGGCAGTGTGGGTTCTGTGGTGCTCAGGGCAGTGTGGATTCTGTGGCGATCAGGGCAGTGTGGGTTCTGTGGTGATCAGGGCAGTGTGGATTCTGTGGTGATCAGGGCAGTGTTGGTTCTGTGGTGATCAGGGCAGTGTGGGTTCTGTGGTGATCTGGGCAGTGTGGATTCTGTGGTGATCAGGGCAGTGTGTATTCTGTGGTGATCAGGGCAGTGTGGATTCTGTGGTGATCAGGGCAATGTGCATTCTGTGGTGATCAGGACAGTGTGGATTCTGTGGTGATCAGGGCAATGTGCATTCTGTGGTGATCAGGGCAGTGTGGATTCTGTGGTGATCAGGGCAGTGTAGATTCTGTGGTGATCAGGGCAATGTGCATTCTGTGGTGATCAGGGCAGTATGGATTCTGTGGTGATCAGGGCAGTGTGCATTCTGTGGTGATCAGGGTAGTGTGGGTTCTGTGGTGATCAGGGCAGTGTGGATTCTGTGGTGATCAGGGCAGTGTGGTTCCTGTGGTAATCAGGGCAGTGTGGGTTCTGTGGTGATCAGGGCAGTGTGGATTCTGTGGTGATCAGGGCAGTGTGGGTTCTGTGGTGATCAGGGCAGTGTGGACTCTGTGGTGATCAGGGCAGTGTGCATTCTGTGGTGATCAGGGCAGTGTGCATTCTGTGGAAACAAGAAGTCAATTAATCTGATGACCACAGGATGAACTTTCTGATAAGCAAGTTGTTATGTTTGATTTGTAATATATGGTCGAGGTTTGCGGGGACCTATTACGCTAAGGAGATACATAAAAGGAATGAGAACTGTGGAAGGTGGAAACTGCAATGAATACCGTTTTAGGAACAAGTTTGCGGTTTTTCAAAGCAGACTGACCATGCGCTTTTGACTAACTAGCACCCATCTCATTCGAAAGTGCTGCTAGCCTTTATGGTTGACTTGAAGAAGAACAAAGAGAACAGAGGGGCAGCAATTATGATCAACTGACTGACTACATTCAGCTGTAGACCGTTCATCTATAGTATGATTGCGGCTAGGGGAAGCTGTGGTGTAATGGTATTTTCACCAAATTTATAATCCAGTGACCCAGGGTAATTCATTGAGGACCTGGGTTCAAATCCCACCATGGCTGATGGTAGAATTTGAATTCAATAAGATATCTGGAATTACCATGAAACCATTGTTGGTTATTGTAAAAAAAAAATCCATCTGGTTCTCTAATGCCCTTTAGGAAAGGAAATCTGTCATACTTACTAGATCCACAGCAATGTGTTTGTTTGATTCTTAACTGCCCTCTGAAATGGCTTAGCAAGCCCCTCAGTTCTCCAGTGCAATTAGGGATGGGCAATAAATGCTGGTCTAGCCAGTGATGCCCACATCCTGTGAATTAATATTCTTAGACAAGATTGAGTGTGAGGCTGGTTGTGAGAAGGGAAGATTGTGGTGCTGTGTTAGGTGTCAGCTGACTCACTCCACCATGATCTTAACAGTGGAAGGGGAGGTGTTGTTGGGCTGCTGGCCCAATTGAGGCCCTTAAGTGGGCAGTTAATGCCTGTTTAAGGGCCTCATCACATCACATCATCACTCAGATTTACTGGGCTGTGGGAGAGCCCTGTGTCCAACATGTAGCCCAGCAGGTTTGCTGGCCAGTGAAAAGAGGAGGGGGGCGGTGTTTCCTTTCTGGGTGCCTGTGCCAATTGGAGGCACCCATTCCACTGTTTTCCCTTCCCATGACCTGCTTCCCCCTCAGTCTTACCCAACATTCACCTCATCCACCTCACCAGTGCTGCCAGCCTCGCCCTGGTGAGATCCTAAGCTTACCTGGAGGTCCAGTTCCATCGCTGAATGCCTCCTCCTTGGTCTAATCGCAGTACCGACAATGACCAATGCTCCCAGTGGCACTGCAGAACTGTCAGCCGACAGCCCCAAGACGGGGCTTTCTCCTGGAGCGGGGCTGCAGTTTGCTTCAAACTACTTAAAGGCCTGTTGGTTGAAAAACTATAGTGGGATGAGTTAGCCAACTAGAGATGGGCATACCCCTAATATTTATGTTGGGGTGTGAGGAGGCTGCGCTCGGCATATAATCCAGCCCTTATAGTAGAATAACTCGGAAAAGAACTGGGCATAGATTTACGTTACAAATATCGGACGGGATTTTCAGGCTCTGACAGAGGTGGACATTGTCGCAGGTGGGATGGGAAAATTTGGAGATCTGTTAGAAGTCTACGCCTCTCCAACTTTTCTCGTCCTGCCCGCGGTGATGCCTGCCGCTGGCAGGACTGAAAAATCCCGGTTGTTCGATAAGCTGCAGAGTATTGGGCTCAGTCAAAGATAGTGGAGCTCTGACCCATTGCAGAGATCTGGGGCAAGCACATAACATCGGTTGGATGATGAACCTAGTCTAAAGAGGATAAGTGACATTCAAAAAACAACATTACCATATCGAAGTGAGAGATGAGTGTTTTGCATGAGTGTTTTAATTCTGCTTATTATTTCATATTTATTAATATACAAATACAAGATGACAATTTATCTTGCATTTGTTAATACGCTTCGTAATATCTGTCAGCTATCTATAGTATGTCCTTTCACGCTCATGTACTTAACCAGCTTTCCCCTTAAATGCATCTATGTTCTTCATCTCAATTACTCCTTGTGGTGGCAATGAATACCATTATGATATGATTTGTAGATTGCTTTAGCAGACCCATTGGAGCTTGTTGTTCTGATCTTCACTCTGAAGAGTTTGGATCCTTTTCTTTCTGGTTCTATTGTTTTTTTTTAAGTGTATCACAGCTCTGGCCTTTGCTGTTTTTCCTGCTCTTTGTTGAAGGCCATCTTGAGTATTGCTCTTCTTTTTAAATTCACTACCTTCCTGTGGCTCCATCTCGGTTGGCATGGGTGGACACCCAGGGATGGATGTTGTATCTGTAGAGCAGCTACTCCTGAGGCCTGAAAATCGAGGCTTTGTGTGGGAGCTCTTCAGGAGACTCAATGTTACAAAATACCATTATTTTGAATGTTGAATATTTTCCAAGCCCTTGCTTCACTATGTTGACTATTTCAACACAGGCATTATGACTCTGGTGCTCTATTCATATACATAATTGGCAAGTTCCTTAGCCAAAGTACTTCATTTATTCTTCTGAAACACTGGCTTTCTGGTCAAATCATAGCTCCATTGCCCTTTGCACAATCCAGCAAAAAACTTAAGCCAGTCTCATACACATATCTATTAGCTGAAGTGCTTCAGCGATTCACAATTACCACCAATATATTTAGCTTTGTCTTTAGTCAAAAACACATTTGGCCCAGTCACATTAGATCCTTCCAGCTCATAATATTAATCCTGAGCTTATAATTATAAGTAGGACTGGGTAAGTGCTGAGGTATGATGTGCTGATGCAGACCCCCTGCCATTCAGTTCTAATTCAAATAGCTTTGCAGAATGACTAAATTTGATAAAATGATTATATTTATGCATTTGGCAAATTCACCCTATTTTTTAGCCTTTAATGTAACACAAATGATACCTACTGTATTGCTCCTGCTGTCTTACAAAAGAAAGATCGAAATTACTACATTTAAATGGCATCTTACACACAATCTCAGGGCATTCAAGCCCTTCACAGTCAATAATGTACTATTATAGGGAAATGCGCCAGTCAATTTGCACACAGCAAGGCCCCACAAACAGCATTGAGTTAAATGATCAGATAATGTGGTGGGATTAGGCCCTGGCAGGTAACACAGTTAGACTGCTGTTGTGATACCGCCCATTTGCCGTAATAGCCAAGTTAGAGTTGTAGAGTCATTTATGGCACAGACAGAGGCTAGTTCAGCCCATTAAATCTATGCCAGCTCCCTGTAGAGCCATTCAGTCAGTCAAATTCCCTGGCTCTATCCCTGTAGTCCTACAAGTTTATTTCCTTCACCTGCCTATCCAATTTCCTTTTGAAATCATTGATTATCTCTGCTTCCACCACTCTCATAGCCAGTGAGTTCCAGGTCCTTACCACTCACTGCATAAAATTGTTCTTCCTCACATCGCCCTGCATCTCTATGTTCCCCTAGCCCTGGTACCACTAGCTAATTGGAACAGTTTTTCCTCATCTATCTTATCCAAACCTGTCATAACCTTGAACACCTCTATCAAATCTCCCCTCAATCTCCTTTACTTCAAGGAGAACAACCCCAGGTCCTTCAGTCTAACCTTGTAGCTAAAATCCCTCCTCCCTGATTAGTATCATCCTCACAGTTTATCTGCTCCAAGCTTGAGATCACGGGAAAATGTTGAAATTTTACTCTGTATTCCAATATCCAAATTACTTATAGATATCAAAAAAGCAGTGAGCCTTGCATTGACACATCATCCTCCGGTCTGAAAAATAACTATTTAGTATGACTTGCTGTTTTCTGTCCTTAAGCCAATTTTTTATCCATGTTGACACTGACCGTCCTATTCCATGAGGCACAATTTTGCTTTCCCCTCATCAACCTTCTCTGTTACTTCATGAAAAAAATCTATTGGATTAGTCAAGAACAATCTGCCTTTTACAAATCCATGCTGGTTCTCCTTAATTATCTCAAGCCTTTCCAAGTGCCTGTTGATTTTTTCTTTGATTATTGTTTCTAAAACCTTACCCACCACTGAAGTTGAACAGGCCAGCCTGCAGTTACTAGAAATGTCTTCACATCCTTTCTGAAATAAAGGTGTCACATTTGCCACTCTCCAATCCTTTGGCACCTCCCCTGTATCTAGGGGAGATCGGAAGATTATGACCAGCCCTTCCTCTATCTCTACCTCAGCTTCCTCTAGCAACCTGTGATGCAAGCCAGCCAGTGTAGCTGCTCGCACACTTCTCAGTGCTTCCAACCCACGATTGCTGCAAAGAAGATATGGCCCTGAAAGGCATGAAGACTTCAACCTACAGGTTTAATGATGTGTCCCTCAAGTGTCTTTCAGATGCAGTGGTGGCCCCACCATGATGTCCTCTAACCCCACTTTGGCTGCAGGATGGGCAACAACATCACCAGTTGGGCTTGGGAGGTGGTGGCAGCTGTGGTCAGCGCCAATGCCCTGCAAAAGAGGATAGCCACCCAGTGCTGCAAGAGGATGTATGATCTCCTCCGTTCCTCGAGGGTAAGTCATTCTTCTCATCACTGTTAACTCACACACTCTCAAATCCATCACACATCCACAGGACCTTCAGCCACCAGTTCAAGGGACACCACCATTCATTCTCTCAGACACACCATTTTCCTCATCCCATCCATGGGACATCTCACCACCCACACAGACCAGGCATACTTATCATCTGGCCTTGGCAGGCTTCCTGCTTACACTCTCTCCATCTCTATTCATGCAGGACAAGTTGGCACACAACAAGAAGGAGAGGTCACAGACCAGTGGAGGAATGCCTGAAATCAAGATCCTCACAAACTTTGAAAACAGAGCCATCCTGCTGGCTGGTGAGGTTCTGGACCATTCCTGTGCTGGGGTGAGGTCTGCACTGCTCTACCAAGTGAGGATGTAGCAGTGCAACATCCATCAGATAACCATAGTGTGTATGATGTGTCCTGTTTTACAGGCCACTGCCATCTCCCCTTGCTTTCCCAGGCACATCTGCCAAACAGCTGACAGAGTCCATGACCCAGGGCCTCCAATCAAGCCCCAAAGAAACCTCTAAAGAGGAATCTGAAGGTACCCTCCCTGAAGTCTTGTCACAGTGCTCACCCACACCCTCCGCCAGTGCAGAGACACACACCTCGGAGGGACCTAGCTTTAAAGTAGCCTCGGGATCATTATCTGATGAGCACATCACACAGTCTGATCCACAGCAGGCGGAGGCAGGAACTTCCCTGGTGTCAGGCACTCAGAGGACTGCTGGAGGCCAGAAATTTGCTGAGTCTGAGTCAGGTGACGAGCCTCTGGATTCGGTCATGTCATAGTGGCTGGAACTGCAAAGGCAAGCTTGTGAACAACAGGAAGGGATGTCTGCTGCATCCCTCAGATTGCAAAGTGCGATGGAGGAGTCCATCTGCATTCAGGCTAAGGTGATAGTGCGGGATGCCAACGCGCCGAGGTCAACAATAGTTGGATGGCGGCCGCCATGGAGACCTTGGTCCAATACATCGCTCCTGCACTGCTGCACGGGCTTAATTCCATCACTAATGCCATAGTTGGCCTCCAACAGTGTGTACGTGAGAGGGGTGCTGGGCAGCTCGATTTTTTTCCAGCTTCCCCTTCTCCTCAAGGAGTCAGCCTGGAGCCCTTGGGTCCCCATAGGGGGGAGGATCAGTAGGTATGCACTCACACTTCACAAACACATTACTGATGCCTGCACCTCGGCGGTGCAGGTCATTGCTGCCAGAATGTCATGGGCAGGCACCACAGAGTTCCATCATTCTCTCTGTGTGCTCTCAGCACCTTTAAGGTGGGGCTGGCCCCCATCTCTTCAGCATCTGTGACCAGTGATGCTGTGCTCCTGAAGGGGTCAAGTGCTGAAGGCGGACATAGGATCAGATGCTTTTAAAGTTTCATGGCTGCATCTCTATGATATGGCCCTGATCTTGGAGAGCAAGCAGGCTGCCCTCAGCCAGACAGGAGTCAGACATTCTCAGATGCTATGTGAAGATCTATGGAGTGTCCTCATCCAGCTGCACATTCAGTAAATGGAATCCCTTGTGGTTGACAATAGTTGACCAAGTGTGAGGACGGTCATCTGAGCGCCACGTGATGGCAGTCGATGGCACCTGGCACCTGTGGGAAACCTGAGATCTGGACAAATCCTAACGCTCTTGCATCCTGGGTGTCCGGGTCCTGGGCAAAATGCACAAAGTTGTGTGCCCTTGTGAAGATGGCATCCGTGACCTCAGGGTGCATTTGTGGGTGGAAGCTTGTGATATCCCACAGGGGTCACCTGTGGAGCCCTGAAAGGAGCCACTGGCATAGAAATTGAGTGCCGCTGTCACTTTCATGGCCACTGGCAGTGGGTGCCCTCCATGTCCCCATGGCTCCAAATCCTTCAGCAGGTGGCAGATGTGACTGGCCAGTTCTCTAGACATGCACAGTCTTCGGCGACACTGGTTCTCGGTCATCTGGGTGTAGCTAGGTGCCCACCAGCGACGGCTTACTGTGGCTCTTCAGTGGTGTGTGTGTGAGCCCCAGCTGCCCTTTCTTCCAGTGGCTGCTGCTCCTCCGTCTGTGCAGCGAGGTACCTCAGTTGGTGTCTTCTCTGTTGTTATTGCTCTCTGTACGCCACGAGGCATACAGCTAGTTCACCAGGCTCCGTCATCCTGGTGTACTCCTCTTGAGGATGAAAGAGAGAGATGCGTGGGTTAGCATGGGTGTACTAAGAACTCTCTTGGTTAAGTGTGAAGGCCCCTTAACGCATCCCAGAAAGTGCTGGCCACCACTTGGATGGCCAGAGTTTAGTTTGCTGCATGGCTGCCCGAAACCTCACCTACCTCCGCTCTTCTCCACCTGACCGATTGGCAGCAGCTTTGCCCATTGGACTGCAGGCTGTGCTCTCAGCTCAGGTACAGGCATTCTCCTAACTCACGCTGCAAGGCTGCACTGTTAGCTTGAACCTTGGGGGAGACTGGTCCAAACTGGGATGCTGACATTGCAAGGGGCTGTGAGTGCCTCCACCAGTGACTGCTCCATGGGCAGCTTTAGCAAGGAGATTGTACAACTTGTGCAGTCATCCCACAGTTCTGCAGTCCACTAAAACGTTCATTAGTTTGCAGTCTGTGCCGAGGGAGCACTTGGTGGCATTTTGATGCCTCTGTGTTGCTTGAGTGGGCAGATAAGCTAGGGGCTCGGCTGTAAGCATGTCAACATGGCTGCGCCTGAACTGTTTCAGCTGCAGAGGAATGGTCACTTTATACAATGTTTCCCTATTGCATGGCCACTTCCCTTGCACACCCCACCCCCCATCTCACAGATGCTTGTGCGTTACCTTCAACTGCTCACGACACCGAACATGCCTGACGCCAGCGAGCACGGACGATTCAGCCTTTGGCCTGTCGCATTCCCCAACACCAGATCCAGCAATGCGTCCTTTGTAGTTGGTCCAAGAACATACTGATCAAGGAAGCCCTCCTGAACACATTTCAGAAATTCCTCCTCCTTTCACTTTATCTTAACATTATCCTAATTGATATTTGAGTAACTAAAGTTCCCCGAATATCACCACTCTATAGTTCTGGCACATCTCTGTGATTTCCCTGCAGATTTGCTTCTCTGTCCATCTCTCACGGTTTGAATGCCCCCAGTAGCGTGATCTTATCTTTCTCGCTTCTCAACTCTAACCAAACGGATTTGGTCCTTGTCCCTTTAAGGACGTTCTCTCTTTCCACCACTGCAACGTCTTCCCTAATCAGTACTTCCACCCACCTGCCTTTTGTCCTTCTTTATCTTTTCTGAACACTTTGTATCTTTGAATATTAAGCACCCACTCTTAACCATTTTTAATCTACGTTTCCATTATGTTATATTCCAACATGGCTATTTGTAAAAGCAAAGATAAAAGCCTTGTAGCTCATCAACCTAATTCACCACATTTTGTGCATTTACGTGTATACATTGTAATCCTGTCTTTGTACTCCTCGTGGTCCTTCTTAGTCTGCTCCTATCTAATATAGTATTATTTCCTTCCCTATCACTATCA
Organism: Carcharodon carcharias; assembly: GCF_017639515.1. Taxonomy (NCBI): domain Eukaryota; kingdom Metazoa; phylum Chordata; class Chondrichthyes; order Lamniformes; family Lamnidae; genus Carcharodon; species Carcharodon carcharias. Next base: position 48,531,036 of record NC_054483.1, on the reverse strand, counting down.
CACCTTTATGCATCTTATTCCTCCTTTCTACTTATCTATTCTGATGCTCGGCCTTTCGTGCCAATTTAGATCAAACCCTCCCCAACTACATTTGTGAACCTCCCTGCTAGGACACTGGTCCCAGTCCTGTTGAAGCGCAACCCATCCCTTTTAAGTTGGTGCCTCCTGCTCTAGAACTGGCCCCAATGCCCAAAAATCTGAAGCCCTCCCTCCTGTACCAAGCCTCAAACCAAACATTGACTCTTGCTAACTTCCTATTTCTACTCCTGTTGGCGCGGTTGTGAGGATAATCCAGGGACCACTATCTTTTAGGTGCTTTTCAACTTTCTCCCTAGTTCCTGAAAATCTGACCATAGGACCTCAATATTTGCTTTCTCTATGTTGTTGGTACCAACATGTACCAAACCTTCTGGCTCACCCCCTTCCCCCTGAAGAATATTCTGCATTTTCTCTGTGATATCCTTTACCCTGGTGCCACAAGGGTGGCATGATGATGGTTACAGAAATACCTGTCTGTCTCACTGACTCGGGAATGTTTCAGAACAACTACATTTCTATGCTTTGCTGCTGCTTCCTGTGCTATCCCTTGTCCATTAGTGCCATGGTCTGGACTGCACTCCTACAAGGTGCTGTCACTCCCAGCAGTATCCAATGCTAAGTACCTGTTTGAGAGTGACACACAGCTTGAAGACTCTGGTACTTGCTGACTCTTTTCCTCCTATTGCAAAATGGTCAACTATCTGCTATCCTGAACTCTTACTGCCTGTGGGGGTGACCATGATCCAGGAAACTCCCTGCCTCCCTGATGCTCCTCAGTGTCTCCAGCTGCCTGCTCAAGCTTGGAAATCCTGAGCTCGAGCTGAAGCAGCTGGAGACACTTCCTGCACTTATGGTTCCCCAGGACACATGAAGTGTTCTGAATTTCCTACATGGAGCATGAATCGCACGCAACAGGTTTCAGATGCCCATGCACGACCTAAAAAAAACCCCTTCTTTTACAATCTAGTTAGTACCTTGTTTAAATTATTAATTTTAATGAATGCCTCTATTCCTGCTCTGTGTAAATACTCTTATTAATTCACTTTCTGTTATACTTAACCCAATTGAATGTTTTAATTTCCCAGCTCCTGATTTGAATGAATGATCAAGTTTAGAGAGAGAAAAGGAGATATACTCACCAGACATTTATCTGCTCTCTAGTGGCGCAAGTGATTGTTTTCAAACATGGTCGGTCAGTTCTGAGCCCCCCAACCCCCAGCTCTTTATATTCCTGCTGGTCTCACTGTGCAGTCTGAATCTTCAAATCACTACCTGGACCCAGCCACCTGGGCTGCTGAGCAGTACACACTCCCAGATCATCTTAGTTGTACAAGGCATTGGTGAGACCACACCTAATACTGTGCGCAGTTTTGGTCTCCTTGTTTAAGGAAGGATGTAAATGCCTTGGAGGCAATTCAGAGGAGGTTTGCTAGATTGATATCTGGAATGAGTGGGTTGTCTTATGAGGAAAGATTAGTCAGGGCTTGTTTCCACTGGAGTTTAGAAGAATGAGGGGTGATTGATTGAAGTGTACAAGATCCTGAACGGTTCTGACAAGGTGGACATCGAAAGGATGTTTCCTCTTGTGGGTGAGTCCAGAATTAGGGGGCACTGTTTTAAAATTAAGGGTCACCCTTTTAGGACAGAGATGAGAATTTTTTTCTCTCCGAGGGTTGTGCAACTTTGGAACTCTCTGCCTCAGAAGGTGGTGGAGGTGGGTCATTGAATATTTTTAAGGCAGAGGTAGATAGATTCTTAACAAAAACAGAATTACCTGGTAAAACTCAGCAGGTCTGGCAGCATCGGCCGAGAAGAACAAAGTTGACGTTTCGAGTCCTCACGACCCTTCAACAGCACTAAGTGAAAATAGGAGAGGGGTGAAATATAAGCTGGTTTAAGGTGGGGGGGGGGGGCGGTGGGGGTGTGGGGGAGAGAGAAGTGGGGTGGGGTGTGGTTGTAGGGACAAGCAAGCAGTGATAAGAGCAGATAATCAAAAGATGTCACAGACAAAAGAACAAAGAGGTGTTGAAGGTGGTGATATTATCTAAAAGAATGTGCTAATTAAGAATGGATGGCAGGACACGCAAGGTACAGCTCTAGTGGGGGTGGAGTGAAATAAGACTAACAGGACATAAAAGGTATAAATTTAAAAATAATGGAAATAGGTGGGAAAAGAAAATTCTATATAAATTATTGGAAAAAAAAGGGAGGGGGAAGAAACGGAAATGGGGTGGGGATGGAAGCGGGAGTTCAAGATCTAAAGTTGTTGAATTCAATATTCAGTCCGGATGGCTGTAAAGTGCCTAGTCGGAAGATGAGGTGCTGTTCCTCCAGTTTGTGTTGAGCTTCACTGGAACAATGCAGCAAGCCAAGGACAGACATGTGGGCAAGAGAGCAGGGTGGAGTGTTAAAATGGCAAGCGACAGGGAGGTTTGGGTCATTCTTGTGGACAGACCGCAGGTATTCTGCAAAGCGGTCGCCCAGTTTGCATTTGGTCTCTCCAATATAGAGGAGACTGCATTGGGAGCAATGAATACAGTAGACTAAGTTGGGGGAAATGCAAGTGAAATGTTGCTTCACTTGAAAGGAGTGTTTGGGCCCTTGGACGGTGTGGAGAGAGGAAGTGAAGGGGCAGGTGTTGCATCTTTTGTGTATGCATGGGGAGGTGCCGTAGGTAGGGGTTGAGGAGTAGGGGGTGATGGAGGAGTGGATCAGGGTGTCCCGGAGGGAACGATCCCTATGGAATGCCGCCGGCGGTGGTGGGGGGAGGTGAAGGGAAGATGTGTTTGGTGGTGGCATCATGCTGGAGTTGGCGGAAATGGCGGAGGATGATCCTTTGAAGGCAGAGGCTGGTGGGGTGATAAGTGAGGACAAGGGGGACCCTATCATGTTTCTGGGAGGGAGTAGAAGGCGTGAGGGCGGATGCATGGGAGATGGGCCGGACACGGTTGAGGGCCCTGTCAACGACTGTGGGTGGAAAACCTCAGTTAAGGAAGAAGGAGGACATGTCAGAGGAACTGTTTTTGAAGGTAGCATCATCAGAACAGATGCGATGGAGGCGAAGGAACTGAGAGAATGGGATGGAGTCCTTACAGGAAGCGGGGTGTGAGGAGCTGTAGTCGAGGTAGCTGTGGGAGTCGGTAGGCTTGTAATAGATATTGGTGGACAGTCTATCACCAGAAATTGAGACAGAGAGGTCAAGGAAGGGAAGGGAAGTGTCAGAGATGGACCATGTGAAAATGATGGAGGGGTGGAAATTGGAAGCAAAATTAATAAATTTTTCCAGGTCCTGATGAGAGCATGAAGCAGCACCGAAGTAATCATCGATGTACTGGAGAAAGAGTTGTGGGAGGGGGCTGGAGTAGGACTGGAACAAGGAATGTTCCACATACCCCATGAAGAGACAGGCATAGCTGGGGCCCATGCGGGTACCCATAGCCACACCTTTTATTATTTTATTTTATAGATTCTTGTTAGGCATGGGAATCAAAGGTTATCGGGGGTAGATGGGAATGTGGAATTTGAGACGTAAAGAGATGAGCCTTTATCTTATCCAATGGCAGCACAGGCTTGATGGGCTGAATGGTCTACTTCTGCTCCAATTTCATATGTTCGTACGTTTGTAGTTCTCATTTGCTTTATTATTAAGTTTCCAGGCCCTGTGTTTGCTTTAATGTCAAAAAAAGTAGAAATGTATTCTTGTGATTGTAATACTGTGCTCTAGGTGTCAGCCTTGTCTCAGCTGGTAACAGTCTTGCCTCGGTGTTAGAAGGTTGTGGGCTCAGGTATCACTTGAGTACATTTTACTTCAAGTGAGTGCTGCACTGTTGGAGGTGCAGTTTCTCAGATCAGATGAACTGATATTCTGGCTGGGATTTTCCATGCCTGCTGGCATCAGGTGTGTTTGGTGATGTTGCTGCCCCTCCTGTGGCCAGAGCAGGAGTAGAGGGCATCACAGCGAGTCTCCACTGTGTCCAAAAGGCGCTCAAGGGGCATGTAATTGAACCTGGGAACTGCAGTCTCGTTTTGCTTTTCAGGCCATGTCTTCAGTGCAGTAGTCTTGGCTGGAAGCACTGAGATGTGTGTGCATGGCTGGACTTTAAATATGGCGCCCGGCATGATGAAGTGGCAAGGTGATGGTGTGGTGGGTGAATGAGAGCCCACCTGCCGTGGAAATGGCGTGTTTCTGGGAATTCATAATTAATATGGCAGGTTTGGGACGAAACGGCGTGGAAAGCCGCCATTGCAGCTGGCAGGTAAAACATCGTTTTACCCACCTGCTACTGCACTTAATGCAAATCTGGGACGATTCTGCCCTCTGTCTACCCTCTCAGCTGGATATAAATTTACCATGATGCTATTTGAAGCAGAGCAGAGGAATTGAATTCTCCCTTATGTCCTGTCCAAAGTCTATCCCTTTAACCAAACATCATTAAACCAGATGATCTGCTTATTTATGTCATTGCTGTTTTTGGGATCTTGCTGTGTACAAATTGGCTGCTGCATTTTCTACATTACTACTGTGACTCCATTGGCTATGAAATACATTGAGTTGTACTGACTTTGAGAAAGTGGTTATATAAATGCAAGTTCTCTCTTTTCATTAACATTAAGAAGTCCTATACTAATCATGAAATGGTAAAAGGAGAGCTGTGGAGTCATATCATGGCACCATTAGTCATTGCCAGAGGTTTGAGGACAATTGGTGAGAATCAGAACAGACCTCAGTGTTTCTCAGTGTGGGTTATACAATAATAACAACATGGAACACATGGTAGGAGTAACATGAGATGGTGCTTGACGGTGAGAATTGTGACATTTTTTATACCAGAGAACTGTGTGTGAGAGCGATGTGTGTGTGTGTGAGTAAGTGTGAGGGTGACTGGGTGTGAGGGTGTGTGTATGTGGGGGTGTATGTGTATAGGTATGAATGTGTGTGTGTGTGGATGTGTGTGTGAGGGGGTGTGCGTGTGAGGATGTATGTGTATAGTTGTGCGTGTGTGAATGTGTGTTTGTGAGGGTGTGTGTCTGTGAGGGTGTGTGTGTGTGTGTGTGAGGGTGTCTGTGCGTGAGGCTGTGTATGAGTTGTGAGGGTGTGTGTATATAGGTGTGCATGTGTAAATGTGTGTGTATGTGAGGGTGTGTGCATGTGTGAGGTTGTGTGTGTATAGGTGTGCATGTGTAAATGTGTGTGTGTGTGTGGTGTGTGTGTGTGAGGGGGTGTGCATGTGAGGGTGTATGTGTATAGGTGTGCCTGTGTGAATATGTGTGTGTGAGGGTGTGTGTGTGAGGGCTTGCATGTGTGGGTTTGAGGGTGTGTGTGTAGGTGTGAGGGTGTGTGTGTATGTGAAGGTGTCTATGTATAGGTGTGCATGTTTAAACGTGTGTGTGTGTGTGTGTGTGTGTGAGCGTGTGTGTGTGTGAGGGTGTGATAGGTGTGCGTGTGAGGGTGTGTGTGTGTGTGTGAAGGTGTGTATGAGTGTGTGAGGGTGTGTATGTGTGTGAGGGTGTCATAGTCATGGAGTCTACAACACAAAAAGGCCCTTCGGCCCATCGAGTCTGCGCCGGTCAAACAAGTACCTAACTATTCTAATCCCATTTTCCAGCACTAGGCCCATAGCATTGTATGCCATGGAATCGCAAGTGCACATCCAAATACTTCTTAAATGTTATGAGGGTTTCTGCCTCTATCACCCTTACAGGCAGTGAGTTCCAGATTCCCATTACCCCCTGGGTGAAAGTATTCTTCCTCACATCCCCTCTAAACCTCCTGCCCCTTACCTTAAATTTATGCCCCCTGGTTATTGATCCCTCCATCAAGGGGAAAAATATCTTCCTATCTATTCCCTATCTATTCCCCTCATGATTTTATACACCTCAATCATGTCCCCTCTCAATCTCCTCTGCTCCAGGGTAAATAACCCCAGTCTATCCAATCTCTCCTCATAACTAAAACTCTCCAGCCCAGGCAACATCCTGGTAAATCTCCTCTGCACTCTCTCTAGTGCAATCACATCCTTCCTATAATGTGGTCTCCAGAACTGCACACAATACTCTAGCTGTGGCCTAACCAGCATTTTATATAGTTCCAGCATAACCTCCCTGCTCTTATATTCTATGCCTTGGCTAATAAAAGCAAGTATCCCATATGCCTTCTAAACCACATTATCTACCTGTCCCGCTACCTTAAGGGACCTTGCATACCAAGGTCCCTCTGATCCTTGGTATTTCCCAGGGTCCTACCATTCATCGTGTATTCCCATGCCTTGTTTGTCCTGCTCCATTGCATCACCTCACACTTATCTGGAGTAAATTCCATTTGCCACTGATCAGCCCATCTGACCAGCCCATCTATATCCTCCTGTAATCTGAGGCTACCCTCCTCACTATTTACCACCCTACCAATTTTCGTGTCATTTGTGAACACTCTTACATTCAAGTCTAAATTGCTTATATATACCGCAAACAGCAAGGGATATATATATTATATTTGCCACCAACACCGATCCCTGTGGAACCCCACTGGACACAGGCATCCAGTCACAAAAACACCCCTCGACCACCACCCTCTGCTTCCTGCCAGTCAGCCAATTCTGGATCCAATTTGCCAAATTGCCTTGGATCCCATAGGCTTTTACCTTCATTATCAGTCTCCCATACGGGACATTATCAAAAGCCTTGCTGAAGTCCAAGTAGACTACATCAAATGCATGCCCTCATCTACACACCTGGTCACCTCTTTGAAAAATTCAATCAAATTGGTCAGACATGACCTCCCCTTGACAAAACCATGCTGGCTATCCTTGATTAATCCCTGCCTCTCCAAGTGTAGATTAACTCTGTCCCTCAGAATTGCTTCCAATAGTTCCCCCACCACTGAGGTTAGACTGACTGGCCTGTAGTTCCCTAGTTTATCCCTTCCTCCCTTCTTGAGTAACGGTACCACATTGACTGTCCTCCAGTCCTCTGGCACTTCTCCTGTGGCCAGAGAGGTATTGAAAATTATTGCTAGTGCCTCTGCTATCTCCTCCCTTGCCTCACTTAACAGCCTGGGATATATTCCATCCGGGCCTGGAGATTTATCTTTTAAGCTTGCCAGACCACATAGAACCTCCTCCCTTTCTATGCTAATTTCTTTAATTATATCACAGTCCTTCTGCCTAATTTCTGTACCCATATCGTCCCTCTCACTTGTGGACACTGACAAAAAGTATTTATTTAGACGCCTACCTATGTCTTCCGGCTCCACACACAAATTACCACTATGGTCCTTAATGGGCCCTACTCTTTCCCTAGTTATCCTCTTACTCTTAATGTTCTTGTAAAATAACTTTGGATTTTCTTGTATTTTACCTGCCAATGTTTCTCATGCCTCCTTTTTGCTCTCCTAATTTCCTTTTTAAGTTCCCCCTGCACATTCTATACTGCTCTAAGGCTTCCACTATTTTGAGCCTTTGGTATCTGCCATAAGCCTCCCTTTTTCTCTTTACCCAATCCTGTATATCCCTTGACATCCAGGGTTCCCTGGATTTGTCAGTCCCACCCTTTGTTTTTACTGGAATATGTTGGCCCTGTACTCTCCCTATTTCCTTCTTGAATGAGTCCCACTGCGCTGCTGCAGATTTACCTGAAAGTAGCTGCTCCCAGTCCACTCTGGCCAAATTATATGTAATCTTATTAAAATCGGCCTTCCTCCAATTTAGAGCTCTGATTTCTGGCCCATCCTTGTCCTTTTCTATAACAACCTTGAATCTAATGGAGTTATGATCACTATCTGCAAACTATCCCCCACTGATACCTCTACCACTTGCCCGGCTAGATTCCCTAAAATTAAGTCCAGGACCACCCCATCTCTTGTAGACCTTCTACATACTGGCTTAAAAAGCTCTCCTGGATACATTTTAAGAATTCCCCTCCCACAAACCTATCACACTATGACTAACCCAGTTAATGTTGGGGAAGTTGAAATCCCCCACTAGTACTACCTTATTATTTTTACACTTCTCTGAAATTTGCCTACATATCTGCTCTTCTATTTCTCTCTGACTGTTTGGAGGCCTATACTACACTCCCAGCAATGTGATTGCTCCTTTTTTGTTTTTCAGTTGTACCCATATGGCTTCATTTGAACAGACCTCTAAGATGTCATCCCTCCTTACTGCTGTAATTGATTCCTTGCTCAATATTGCGATATCCCTTCCTCTTTTACCTCTTTCCCTGTCTCACTTGAAGACCCAATATCCTGGAATATTGAGCTGCCAATCCTGCCCCCCTCTCAACCATTTCTCTGTGACAGCAATGACATCATATTTCCATGTGTTAATTTGTGCCCTCAACTCATCTGCCTTATTTGTCAGATTTCTTGCATTAAAATAAATACCATCCAACCTTGCCAAACTCCCTTGTGTCTTAACTGGCCAAAATTCCTATGCAAGTCCTCCAACTGCCGGTGCCCTGGGCACTCTTTGCTTCTGCCTGCTCCTTAAGCGAGTCTGAAGTGCCCTCACCGCTGTGCACTAACATTCTAGCCGATGACCTAATGCCCACCGAGGTGCTGGTATCTGTGCTGATGCCTGGTTCAGAGAGCGGGTGTGAAGCAGGTGCATCTGAAACCCAGTGGTCCTCTGGCACCGAGGGTGGCTCTTCAGGGTCCTGCATTCGAGTGCGTGCTGGCGAATCTAAGGGAGAACAACGTCGTAGTTTGAGTCATCACACTGTCACTGTGCATGCCAGGCACCCTGCTGAGACAATGTAGATCTGCATCATGGTGCCATTGTCTTTCAGTGATCAATGGAGAATCCAGTTTTGAGGTCCCCAATAATGATGAGACTACCCAAGAATGTTTGCACAATCTGACACTCTCACCTTTGTGTACTGCACTCTTATCTTCGTCAGAGACCCCTACCTCTCCATGACCAGCTGATCGAGGTGGCTGGCGGCGCACCAGGTCGAAGGCATCCATTTTGTACCTCGTCAAAAGTAGGAGGTTTGGGGGGGTTACTGCCTATCCTTGACTTCTTGATGGTTTTATGGTTTCTCTTCTCCTGAAAAGCGAAAGGAGCATTGAGTCCACTCTCTACCTGCAGCGCCATTGCAACCTGGCCAACCCCACCAGAGGAGCACCTTGTAGGGCACACCCGAGTCGTGGCCCTTGAGCTGCAAGGCACTCAGTCCAAGCGGCCAGGGCTCACCCCCTTGGCCAGCTCCGGAGTCATTGACAGTTGGCACTCAGGCTCCACAGGGAAACGGCCAGCCCTTAACACTTCTCCATGCTGATCCATGCCAACATGGCACTCACCCTTGTCGAGCGTAGCAGGTCATTGGACCTTTTGCGACACTGCACCTGTGTGCGCCACAGAACATAGTGGCTGCTGACCTTGGCTGCCACCTTCTCCCAGGCTTTTTTGGTCTGGCGCAGTGGCCTCCTGCTATCCATGGGTATGAGAGAGCCTCAGCTGACACCGAGCTCCTCCACAAGGACAGCAGGGCACTCGTCTGAGAAATGGGGGCCGAGTGCCCACCTGACCTGCCCTCCTGCCTGATGTTTCCTGCCGCTGGTGAGGCCATTGCTCCAGTCTCCGGACCGAATAAAAATTCTCCCCTGGCAGCTTTCAGGGAGCTGCCTCTGCCAGTTTTAAAGTGCCCAGTGCCTGACAGGCCCCCGCCCGGCCCTTTCTGACCATTTGGAAGATGTGTTTCACGCTGGACGGGCCTTAATTGGCCAGCCAGTGTGAAATCATGGTTGCAACGTGACCACGGCCGGGAGCGGATTCCACAGCTGCTTCCGCTTTCGTCGACTTGACACATGCACACATGAAATTCAGGCCCAGGTAAGTCTGGGGGTCTCAGGGTGGGCTGGGAGATGAGGCCAGGGGAATGAGCAGAGTGGGGTGGGAGTGTTGGTGGAGAGGTCCAGGGTGAAGGGAGCACCCAGAGGGGCGAGACCTTTTTGGTGGGGTAGGGGGACAATGTTAAAAGGAGACCATTGATGGAGACGCTCCCCCATTTCCCCCCCGAGGCCTGAGCAGGGTCATTTTTTGGGCTTCCCCCTCGCCCCTGAACTCCTCCCGTCAGCCTGAAATTTGAGGCTGGGTGGGAAATATGATCAATAATTGGCCGCTTAAGGGTCTCAATTGGAGCTAGGCCTTGCCCGTCCAAGGGTAAAATTGTGGAAAGTTTGGAATAGATGGGAGCCTGGTGGGAAGGGCATCTGAAAAATTTTACAGCTACATCCCACCTACAAAGCCACCAGAGGGGAACGTAAAATTCTGCCTGCGTGTGTGCTAGTGTGTATGTGTATGAGTATGTGTGTGTAAGTGTGTGTATGAGTGTGCCTATATGAGTGTATGAATATGAGTGCGTGTGAATGTGTAAGTGTGCATATGAGTGCGTATATGAGTGTGCGTATATAAGTGTGTGTGTATTAGTGTGTGTGAGTGTTTATGATTGTGTATGTGTGTGTATGAGTGTGTATGAGTGTGTGTGTGTGAGTGCATGAGTGTGTGTGTGTATATGAGTGTGTGTGTATGATTGTGTATGAGTGTGTGAATGAGTGTATGAATGTGTGTGCGTATGAGTGAATGTGAGTGTATATGAGTGTGTGAGTGTGTGTGAGTTATGAATGTGACTTTATTGAGTTTAGCTTCTAAAGATTCAAATTGCAAGCTACACCCCCTTCAGTTGGGATGTTTGTTTTCCAACTTTCCATGAATATTTTCCCTGAGGCTGGTTAGTTGTCATTGAGAGTGGAGATTATGCTTTTATATAATTGCAACTTCAGCTTTTCTCTTTGTTAATTTGTTCATCATGTTTTCTGTAGCAAGCTGATATTTAGTAGAATTGAGCTCAACGTAATTAGAATTACTTTTGCCGACTAATGTGCCTTCTGACATTCATTGGCTTCTTTTAGTATTTACCTGTTTTTTTCACTTCTGAAGCTTTTCTCCTGCAGTTGTTCTCTTGTGGAGATGTTAACCCTGGCACTGGTTGTTTGCTGGTGCTTCTTACAGGAGCTGAGACAGTGAACATTCACTGATAGTCCACCATTGCCTAGCCTTACCCTATTTCACATGATGGGAATCATTGTAACAACTAGGAGTGCTGGCTCTGACAAATTACACCCCAAGAGGCATTCATTTTTTGCTGGAAATGTGTCACCTGCCCAACTGATAATGCAGAAAAAGAAGTTCCTCCCTCCCTCTTCTGATTTTCCCCCTCCCTCTCTACTGCCCTCCCACAGTTTCTCCCAATTGCCTCCTCCCTCCCAATCACTTCTGCTCCCACTCCTTACTGCTCCCTCCCACCTGATCCCTTCCCCTTCCCTCCCAATCTCCTCTCCCAGCTGATCACATTCCCCTCGCTTCCTCCAATTACCTCATCCTTCTGATCTCTTCCCACCCTCTCACAAGACCTACTGAGGGCCACTGCCCAGAATTGAAACCCTCCTTGCTACCCAGCTCATGGTCTGAAGTATTTGAGGCCTGGGACCCACACATTCCAGAGCAGGGTTTGGTCCTGGCATGAACCAATGTCTAGGCCAAGGAATATACCCAATGCGAAGAATTAGTATTTTGTATGAATGTTATCTCCCACACACTGATGTCAAAGTCTGACATCCTACCTGACAATTATACAATTTGAGAACACACGATAGATCATAAAAGTGGCTCTACCACTGGATGTGAGAACTGAAGTTCAGTGAGACGTGAGCTTAAGGCAATGAGTGTGACAATAAAAGAGGAATCTAGCACTGATAATCAATCCTCAGTGAGGCATGAAACAAGCTTTCAGGCTGAAATGTATGTATGGTAGATAGAGGTAGGGACAACAATCATATCACGATTTACAAGTTGTTCATTAAAAGAAAATCCCAAAGCAATAAATCTACAACTAGAAAGTTATAAGAAACATTGTACTTAAATTGTTTCGAGTTACTTGGAGTGTATATTTGGGTTTAGATTAACTTTTCATTACCAAATAATAAAGTATTAAGTTTCTGGAAGGTGATTTATTACTTTGGGATTTTTCTTTTTAAATGAACATCTCTTGAATTATTTTGTGCTCATTTGCTTTCTTTTTTCTCTCAATTAGTTTCTGTTTATACATCTAAACCTTGATGTGTTCCCTCTGTCACAGAATCATTGCGGCACAGTAGGAGGCTATTTGGCCCATTGTGTCTATACTAGCTGACAATCCCTCCGGTTTGCTTATTGTTACAGATATTGGAGTATATCATTGTCATGATGGTGTGGGCAGAAATCTGACGGACCAGATTGCAGACCCAATAACAATCGGTGAATTCTATAACAGGCGGGCAGGAGGGCGACCTCTCTGCTATACAATATTATGTCCTACACAGCAAAGTCAGAACTTACCTCATCAAGTTTGATCTCTGCTTGGATTCTTTGTTATTTGGATTTCGAAGATGATACCCTGCATTGTCTAGTGCCACTATGTGTTCACAGTATCTACTGTTGCTCAGTGGGCAGTACACTTACCTCCGTGTCATTTTGCTGCATAGGCAGGGAGCTGTCCTCCGCAGGCAAAAGGAATATGTCCAGACATTGCAGGTGCATTCGCCATGGCAATATCTCAACCAATCAGAGCTGACTTGCCAACCAATCAGCATCCCTTTTCTCATGCAGTATAAAATGTTGTTCCCTTTGAAATTTGGTATTCTTGCATCTGTCCTGATGAGTGCAAGTTGAAAAGCTTCTACGACTTATCTTTTTTTTCAGCAATACTCAATTTCTGTTCGATCAAACAATGTTAATGACCCAAATCTTCTGGTCTCTGGATAATCGCAGACTAGATGTGCCACAGAAGATGCACTACGGGACCCCTTGGAAGCCCCAATGCAAGGACTGCACAGGAATTGCCCGCGAAGTTTCAACTACCAATGGGCAATTCCCCTGACTCCTGAGACCCTCCAAAAAAGTCACCAGCTCTGAGTTAGATTTGGAGGTCTTGGAAGGTTCCAACTCACTCACCTGGGTAGTTACCCAGGAGATGTTAGACATAAAAATCCTAGCCTAGCTGCTGGGTAACTATATAACTGACATCTCCTCCCTCGACTCCCCACTAAACTCTCAAGACCATACTCACCCTGCAAACTCCCCTGACCCTCCAAACACCCTGGCATTCCAATTCACCCCCAATTCTTTGACTCCCCCCCATGACCTGACTTGACCTGATATCACCACCCTACCCACCTTACACCCTACCACTCTTTCACCTACCACCCTACCACCCTGCCACCCTGCCAACCAACCAACCCACAACCTGCCACCTTGCCACCCTACCCACCCTGCAACCTGCCACCCTACCACCCTAACACCCTACAACCTACCACCCTTCCACCTACCACCCTGCCATCCTACCCACCCTGCAACCTGCCACCCTATCCACCCTACACTCTACCACCCTTCCACCTACCATCCTGACACCCTATCTCCCTGCCACCCTACCCACCCTTCCACCTACCACCCTATACCCTACCACCCTGCCACCTACCCACTTACCTACTTACCACGTTCACACTCATTCACTAACACAGTGAAAAGGTAGTTAAATGTCATTAAGCTTTTAATGAATGAAGATTTACGGCAGCTAGTGCTATGGAAAGGAGGCGGGCTTGGCATCTCTTGACAATCCTTAACGAAGGACTCCAAGAACAGGTACGCTCTGCATTTCTAAAGCGACCTGATGGAAATCTGGGCCAGGAATGCAGAGCTCCATCTTAGTATAAATAAATAGGAGGGGAGTTACAATCCGGTGGTGTTTGCCACTCCTCTAAAGAGTCGGCTCAGTATATTAAAGGTACTTGAGCTGAATTGTTTGGATGTGTGCAACTCACATTGATCAATTGAATGGAAAGAGGGGAGGGGTATGGGTTCCCTTGAACTTAGGGTATGTAAGAGGATGTATAACACACTCCTCCTTAGATTCTCCTTGAATTCGTTGGATATAGTTTCTCCTTGTCAGTTGTAACAGTCAAACTGTATGGCTTTTGTCACTGAATGGTATAAGTTATCTTAGGTTAAGGATTGAGTGAACCAACTTGCTCAGAGACAGTCATTTATGCATGTGGTGGATTCAGCCTGAGCAGAGTATCTAAGTGGAACAGGTCACCCCTCCAAAGGAGCTCATTAATTCGTTGATCCAGCAACGAATATCAGGCAGGAAGCAGACCAACGCAACACTGCCGCTCATAAGGACAAGGTCATCTAAACTCTGTAAGCATTGTAACCAAGAGCCTATAGAGCTTAATCTATCCAATAGACTGGCAATGTAATTCTATTAACTAGTCAGCTATCTAAGGAGCTCACTCTTGGCTTAATCTCCCCAATTTTCAATAATCTCAGACACCAATCTCAACTGTAATTTAACAGCAAGTGATTCAGTAATGCTGAAATACGACGATAGAGACTCTACCTTTAAACTTCTGTTATGCATTTTGTTAACCCTATATATTTCTTATCTGTTATATGGCTATTCATATTTATTATTTGTTTGCAAACTCAATATTTGAATTTAAGTTAGGTGCTAATTGGGAGGTCTTGTGGCATAGTGAGTAGTGTCCCTGCTTCTGAATCCAAAGCTCTGTGTTTGAGCCCCACCCCAGGTCTTGATTGCCAAGGAAGGTACATTCATCAAGCAGGTTGATTATCAACTTGTAAATCTTTCCAACTAACGCCAATAGCAGGCGGTAAGAGTGGGAGAGATTCCTGGTCAGACATGTGATGGAAAAAAGTTGGAGCCTCTACCATCAATATCCATAGCTCCAGACTATAACATGTATGTAAAAGTGTATGTTGCCACAGCAACTCAGACTTCCTGAGTGAACTGTGGCACACTGCCTCAGTGATAATTATGAGCTTGTAGTCAATAAATAATTGCATGACTTATTGTCTACTTTCTTGATGACTTGACATTAAAGTTAATTTATTCACTCAGTGGCTTGTGGGTATCCTAACTGAGGGTTAGTGAGGTAAATTCCTATTCAATCCAAACAGTGTGATCTCAGGCAGTCTTGTGAGCCACTTCAAGAACCATTATTGCTGGACCTAAGCTCAGTGAGAAACCCCACGTGTTTCCTTGGTGAGGAGTTAAGCAACAGGGTTAAGAATTTGTCTGCTTTCTTACCATGGATTTGTTGGGATACGAAAACTAATGTTCTTGCACTGCAGTCTCCCTGATTCTAGGAGGATCCTAAGTTCAAGGGAGCCCACACCAGCTCCTTTCCATTCAATTGATCAATGTGAGCTGCACATGTCCAAACAATTCATCTCGAGTACCTTTAATATACTGGGTTGAGTCTTCAGGGGAGTGACAATCACCACTAGATTGTAACTCCCCTCCTATAATGTTGTATCCGGATTCATTGCAGAGGCTCCTATCCAACTCCTCCTTCCCTATCTATGGAAGTCCTTCCTCCCTTAGTCTTGTTCTTCTCTTACAACCTTCAGGCTTTCAAATGCCAATTAGCATCATTTGTTCACAACTTCCTGATTTATCTCACAGTGTTATTTTTTATTCTTTTGATACCTCAGTGGTGTTTGAGCTATGGCCTTGGCCGTTTACTGTGATTTCTCCGTCAAAGAACAATAAAAGTACTTTGCTCAAATTCTCGCCCAATTTTGCTGAATGTTCCTCAGTGGGTTCTCAAGGAATTGCTGTATAAGTTACCTGCATTGTTCTATCTTTACTGCTACATTGACAATGGGTATCCATGTTAATCTCCTGAGACCTTTATCCTCTTTACTCGCAAAGAATTAGTGAGGGTGGGTAATGAGAAGTCAGCAAAAAGAACGGGAGATGATACATAAGTAATGGATAAGAAGGGAGGGATGAGATCACTTCAATGGTGTATCAGTTACACAACTGTTGATGTGGTGGGGGGGCGGGGGAAGCAAAAGTAATTCTGGTATTGCAAAAGGGGGAAGGTAGGTCACCTTTTGGATAAATGTTCTAACTGACACAGAAGCATGTTTTAATAGCACCCTTCTTGCTGCTGTTGCCTGGTTATTCCCTAATATTGGATGGATGACTTCATATGGTATTTCACAACATGGCTGTTTATAGATTTAGTGGGAAGTGGGAAGAGCTTGTGAATTATGGTCCACTTTCCCTAGCGTCTGAATTTAAAGAATGATTGAGTGAACACCTCTCTGCCTCTCTATGTCCCCCAGTAAGATGCTCCTTAAAACTTACCTCTTTGACCAAGGTTTTGTCACTTGCCCTAATAGCTCTTTATGTCTTCTTTCTCTTTTATAAAACCATTCCTTTTGCCTGCTTATGCTCATGTGAAGCACCTTGGGATGTTTTGTTATGTTAAATGTGTTCCAGAAATGTAAGTTGTGTTTAGGGTTTGTAACCTTCCAGAATGTTTCTGGAGTCTCCGGAATTAAAGGCAAACCTCCAAGGGACTCCTACGAGCAACCCAAGAGAAAAATCATAAGAAGTACTAAATGATATTGTGTTTTTCTCATTTTCTTTGAAAGCCTGTGTTTATTGGTTTTGTTAGTATAACAATATTGCAGATAGGGGAATAGGCTGTTTGACTGACTGTCAAGGATCATCCAATCAGATAATGATGAAGCTGTCGACTTTCCAATCAGTGTGAGAGGGGAAACACTCTGGGGATGGACATGTCGGGCAACCAATGGTGGGAAAGTGGGAACACAAACTGGTTTAGAGTCATGTGATGAAACCTCTTGGAATACGTCCAGCCAGAGTTGGCAACCATTGTTGCCCTAGTAATAGTACTTTTCCTGCTTTGACTCTGTTGTAAAGTCATCATAATTCCCCACTAGAACAAAACAAAGCTGATTTTAACTCCTAAGGTTGTCCTTACTGGGTGCTGGGCTGTCAATGTCAATATCAGCAAATGAATGAGATTACACTCAAGCAATAGTTCAACAATGTCCTTCAGAGGGAGTGTATTTGCATAAGACGTTTGTTAGGTCAGTGACATGCAGGGGCATATATAAAGATCTAAACACCGCAGTGTCACTATACATTATTGAAAGCTTCTAACAGCATTTTACAGGTTTACTGTTAGAATAGAATACTGCTGAGGCTCAACAGTATTCCACATGAAAGGGCTTTAAGATCATGTTGTAATTTATATACCATTACTGACCCTTATAAAAGATTGTTTGTATAGTGCTTACTCCTCCAAAAAGCCAATAACATGGTTTTCTTGACCCAGTCTTTTAATAAAATCAGCAGGAACCATGTTCATAAGCAGCTAGCTGCTGACATTGCATTGCACCAATGTGTGCAGAGAGGACATTGTGGCATTGCGTTATGTTGCTGAGGCTGATGGCTGCTTTGACCCTATTCATCTGCGGGGCTTTACATAGTTATGAAGGCTATCTGGACGTATACAACAGCAACCCTATGCATTTATATAGCACCTTTATGGAGTAAAACATCCCAAGACACTTGGAACATCATCAATCAATGTATGACACTGAGCAGCATAAGGAAATATTGGGGCAGGTGACAAAAAACTTGATCAAAGCTGTATGGTTGAAGGAACATCTTAAAGGAGGAGGGGTAGCAAAGCATTGAGGTTTATGAAGGAAGTTCCAGAACTTAAGGCACGGGCAGCTGAATGCATGGATGCCAATGATGGAATGATGAAAATCAGGAATGTGCAAGCTTCAGGAATTAGAGGAGCGCAGAGATCTTGGACTAATCCTATAGTTTGATTCAGTTCTTCAAGACTGAGCCAGATATTGAAAACCACCAACTTTGAAGTTCTGTCATGCCTTTTGAAGCTGCATGGTGCTGTACGGTGCTTTACGGTGCTGTACGGTGCTTTACGGTGCTGTACGGTGCTTTATGGTGCTGTATGGTGCTGCACAGTGCTGTACAGTGCTGTAAAGCGTTGCACAGTGCTCTACGACACTGTATGGCACTGCACAGTGTTCTACAGTGCTGCACAGTGCTTTACAGTGCTGTACGGTGCTGTACTGAGCTGTACGGTGCTGTACGGTGCTTTATGGTGCTGCATGGTACTGTACAGTGCTGTATGGTGTTGTATGGTGTTGTACGGTGCTGTATGGTGCTGTGCCAGTGCTGCATGGTGCTGTATGATGTTGTACGGTGCTGTATGGTGCTGTACAGTGCTGTATGGTGTTGTATATTGTTGCACATTGCTGTACGGTGCTGTACTGTGCTGTACAGTGCTGCACAGCATTGCACAGTCTACGGCACTGTATGGCACTACACAGTGTTCTACGGTGCTGCACGGTGCTTTACGGTGCTGTACGATGCTGCACAGTGCTGTGTGGTGCTGTACGGTGCTGCATGGGCTGCACAGTGCTGTACGTGCTGTACTGTGCTGTACTGTGAAATATGGTTATGCACAGTGCTGTACTGTGCTGCGTGGTGCTGTACGGTGCTGTACAGTGCTGAACAGTGCTGTACAATGCTGCACAGTGCTGTACAGTGCTTGTAAAGCATTGCACAGTGCTCTACATCACTGTATGGTGTGTGGTACTGTACGGTGCTGTACAGTGCTGCACTGTACTGCATGGTGCTGTACTGTGTTGCACTGTGCTGTACGGTTATGCACAGTGCTGTACGGGGCTCGACTGTGCTGTGTGGTGCTGTACGGTGCCACATGGTCCTGTACTGTGCTCTACTGTGCTGTAAGGTGCAGTACGGTGTTGCAGGGTGTTGTACTGTGCTGTAGGGTGCTACACGGTGCTGTACAATGTTGTAAAGCATTGCACAGTGCTCTACATCATTGTATGGTGTGTGGTGCTGTACGATGCTGCACGGTTCTGTACTGTGCTGTACGGCGCTGCACGGTGCTGTACTGTGCTGTAGGGTGCTATACAGTGCTGCAGGTGCTGTACTGTGTTGTACGGTGCTGCACGGTGCTGTACTGTGCTGCAAGGTGCTGCATGGTGCTGTACAGTGCTGTGCAGTGCTGTGCAGTGCTGTACGGGGCTGTACGGTGCTGTAAGGTGCTGCACGGTGCTGTATGGAGCTGTACTGTGCTATATGGCGCTGTATGGTGCTGTACAGTGCTGTACTGTGCGTAAAATGCTGTATGGTGCTGTACTGTGCTGTACGGTGTTGTACGGTGCTGTACAGTGCTGTACGGTACTGTACAGTGCTGTACTGTGCTGTAAAGTGCTGTACGGTGCTGTACTGTGCTGTAAAGTGCTGTACGGTGCTGTACAGTGCTGTACTGTGCTGTACAGTGCTGAACGGTGCTGTACGATGCTGCACAGTGCTGTACAGTGCTGTGAAGCATTGCACAGTGCTCCACATCACTGTATGGTTTGTGGTGCAGTATGGTGCTGCATGGTGCTGTACTGTGCTGTAGGGTGCTACATGGTGCTGCACGGTGCTGTACTATGCTGTACGGTGCTTTATGGTGCTGTATGGTGCTGTACAGTGCTGCACAGTGCTCTACGGGGCTGTACTGTGCTGTACGATGCTGCACAATGCTGTGTGGTGCTGTATGGTGCTGCATGGTGCTGTATGGTGCTGTACAGGGCTGTACAGTGTTGCAATGTGCTGCATGGTGCTGTACAGTGCGCTATTGTGCTGTCTGGTGCTGTACAGTGCTGTATGTTGCTGTACGGTTCAGCACAGTGCTGTATGGTGCTGTACAGTGCTGTACAGTCCTGTACAATGCTGCAAAGTGCTGTACAGTGCTGTATAGTGCTGCACAGTGCTGTTCATTGCTATAGGCTGCTGTGCAGTGCTGTATGGTACAGCACAGTGCTGTACATTGCTGTACTGTGCTGTATGGTTCAGCAGAGTGCTGTAAAGTGCTGTACGGTGCTTTACATTGCTCTACAGTGCGGTACAGTGCTGTATGGTTCAGCACAGTGCTGTATGTTTCAGTACTGAGCTGTACTGTCCTGCATGGTTCAGCAGAGTGCTGTACAGTTTGGCACAGTGCTGTACAGTGCTGTACGGTGCCGTAGGTTTATGTACAGGGCTGTACGGTTCAGCACATTGCTGTAGAGTGCTCTACAGTGCTGTACGTTGCTTTGCAGTTCAGCACAGTGCTCTACAGTGCTGTACGTTGCTTTGCAGTTCAGCACAGTACTGTACAGTGCTGTATGGTGCTGTATGTTGCTGCACAGTGCTGTACAGTACTGTATGTTACTGCACAGTGCTGTATGCTTCTATACAGAGATGCACAGTGCTGTACAGTGCTGTACTGTTCAGCACAATGCTGTACAGTGCTGTACAGTGCTGTGTGGTTCAGCACAGTGCTGTATATGGTGCTGTACATTGCTGTATGGTTCAGCGCAGTGCTGTATGGTGCTGTACAATTCAGCACAGTGCCATACGGTGCTGTAGGTTTATGTATAGTGCTGTACGGTTCAGCACAATGCTGTACAGTGCTCTACAGTGCTGTACATTGCTTTACTGTTCAGCACAGTGCTGTATGGTGCCGTATGGTTCAGCACAGCACTGTACAGTGCTGTATGCGTTCAGCACAGTGCTGTACAGTGCTGTACGGTGCTGTATTTTGCTATACAGGGCTGTACGCTGCTGCCTGGTGCAGTAAAATGCTCTACAGTGCTGTATGTTGCTGCACAGTGCTGTACAGTACTGTATGTTACTGCAGAGTGCTGTATGCTTCTATACGGTGATGCACAGTGCTGTACAGTGCTCTATGGTTCAGCACAGTGCTGTACAGTGTGGTATTGTGCTGTACAGTGCAGTACAGTGCTGTGTGGTACTGTACAGTGCTGTATGATGCTGTGTAGTGCTGCACATTGCTACACAGTGCTGTACGTTGCTGTACAGTGCTGTACGGTTCAGCACAGTGCTTTATGGTGTTGTACAGTGCTGTACCTTGCTGAAAAGTGTTGTAATTTGCTGCACGGTGCTGTCTAGCTCTGCACAATGCTGTATGGTGATGTAAGGTGCTGCACAGTGTTGTATGGTGCTGCACAATACTGTATGGTGCTGCAAGGTGCTGTACAGTGGTGTAGCATTCAGCACATTGCTGTGCGGTGCTGTATGGTGCTGTATGGTGCTGCAGGGTTCAGCATAGTGCTGTAAGGTGCTGTACGGTGCTGTACTGTGCTGTACTATGCTGTACGGTGATGTGTGGTGCTGTATGTTGCTGTACAGTGCTGTACTGTGCTGTAAAGAGTAGTACGGTGCTGTACAGTGTTGCACAGTGCTGTACATTTCTATACAGTGCTGCACAGTGCTGCATGTTGCTATATGGTACAGCATAGTGCTGTACGGTGCTGTATGGTTCAGCATAGTGCTGTACAGTTGTGTACGGTGCTGTACAGTGCTGTACGGTGCTGTACATTGCTGTACAGTGCTGTACGGTGCTGTACAGTTCAGCACACTGCTGTACACTGCTGTACGTATTCAGCACAGTGCTGTACAGTGCTGGACGGTGCTGTATGTTGCTATACAGTGCTGTGCCTTGCTATACAGTGCTGCCAGTGCTGTATGTTGCTATACGGTGCTGCAGAGTGCTGTATGTTGCTATACGGAGCTGCACAGTTCTGTACAGTGCTATAGCATGCTGTACAGTTCAGCACGGTGCTGTTTGGTGCTGTATGGCGCTGTACAATGTTGTATAGTGGTGCACAGTGCTGCATGTGCTACACAGTGCTATACGGTTGCTGTGCAGTGCTGTATGGTTCAGCACAGTGCTGTATGGTGCTGTACAGTGCTGTACATTGCTGGAGGGTGCTGTACGTTGCTGTACGTTGCTTCACAGGGCAGTACAGTACTGTACATTGCTGCACAGTGCTGTGCTGTGCTGTGCGGTGCTGGAAAGTGCTGTACGGTGCTGCACTATGCTGTAAGGTGCTGCACGGTTCTGTGTGGTGCTGCACAATACTGTATGGTGCTGTATGGTGCTGTACAGTGCTGTACGTTTCAGCACAGTGCTGAACGGTGATGTATGGTGCTGTACAATGCTGTAGGGTTCAGCACAGTGCTATA
This sequence comes from Carcharodon carcharias, assembly GCF_017639515.1. Classification (NCBI taxonomy): domain Eukaryota; kingdom Metazoa; phylum Chordata; class Chondrichthyes; order Lamniformes; family Lamnidae; genus Carcharodon; species Carcharodon carcharias. The sequence continues at coordinate 48,509,037 of NC_054483.1, read as the reverse complement.
TGGTACTGTATAGCGCTGTACGGTGCTGCATGGTGCTGTACAGTGCTGTGCAGTGCTCTATGGTGCTGTATGTTGCCGTACGGGGTGTAACAGTTCAGCACAGTGCTGTACGGTGCTGTACCGTTCAGCACAGTGCTGTACGGTGCTGTATCATTCAACACAGTGCTGTACATTTCAGCAGAGTGCAGTACGGTACGATATGGCTCAGCCCAGTGCTGTACGGTGCTGTACGGTTCAGCATAGTGCTGTAGAGTGCTCTACAGTGCTGTACATTGCTTTACAGTTCAGCACAGTGCTGTATGGTGCTATACGGTTGAGCACGGTTTTGTAAGGTGCTGTACAGTGCAGTACTTTGCTGTATAGTGCTGTACAGTGCTGTACGTTGCTGCACAGTGCTGTATAGTACTGTATGTTACTGCACAGTGCTGTCTGCATCTATACAGTGATGCACAGTGCTGCACAGAGCTGTACATTGCCGTACGGTACAGCACAGTGCTGTACGGTGACGTAGGTTTATGTACGGTGCTGTGTGGATCAGCACAGTGCTGTAGAGTGCTCTACAGTGCTGTACATTGCTTTATGGTTCAGCACAGTGCTGTATGGTGCTGTATGGTTCAGCACAGAGCTGTACGGTTCTGTACGGTTGAGCACAGTTCTGTAAGGTGCTGTACAGTGCTGTACTTTGCTGTATAGTTCTGTACAGTGCTGCATGTTGCTGCACAGTGCTGTACAGTAGTGTATGTTACTGCACAGTGCTGTATGCTTCTATACAGTGATGCACAGTGCTGTACGGTGCTTTACGGTGCTTTATGGTTCAGCACAGTGCTGTACGATTCAGCATAGTGCTGTACGGTGCTGTACAGTTCAGAGCAATGCACGGTTCGGCAGAGTGCTGTACAGTGCTGTATGGTGCTGTAGGTTTATGTGTAGTGCTCTACGGTTCAGCACAGTGCTGTACAGTGCTGTACAGTGCTGTACATTGCTTTACTGTTCAGCACAGTGCTATATGGTGCTGTATGGTTCGGCACAGTGGTGTACAGTGCGGTACGGTGCTGTATGTTGCTCTGCAGGGCTGTACGGTGCTGCCTGGTGCAGTACAATGCTCTACAGTGTTGTATGTTGCTGCACAGTGCTGTACAGTGCTGTATGTTACTGCACAGCGCTGTATGCTTCTATAAGGTGATGCACAGTGCTGTACAGTGCTCTACGGTTCAGCACAGTGCTGTACGATTCAGCACAGTGCTGTACGGTTCAGCACAGCGCTTCACAGTGCTGTACTGTGATGTAAGATTCAGCACTGCTGCATGGTGATGTACAATTCAGCAGAGTGCTGTACAGTGCTGTAGGGTGCTGTAACGTGCTTTACCATGCTTTATGGTGCTGTACGTTGCTGTATGGTGATGTACGGTTCAGCACAGTGCTGTACAGTGCTGTACGGTGCTGTACGGTGCTTCATTGTGCAGCATGGTGCTGTACAGTGCCATACTTAGCTGCATGGTGCTGTATGTTTCAGCAAAGTGCTGCGCAGTGCTGTATGGTGCTGTATGTTGCAATAGATTGCTGTACGGTGCTGCACGATGCTTTACAACGCTGTATGGTGCGGTATGTTTCAGCAAAGTGCTGTGCAGTACTGTATGGTGCTGTATGTTGCAATAGATTGCTGTACGGTGCTGCTCGATGCTTTACAACGCTGTATGGTGCTGTATGTTGCTGCACAGTTCAGCACAATGCTGTACAGTGCTGTACGGTGCGGTACATTGCTATACAGTGCTGTATGGTACAGCACAGTGCTGTACGGTAAAGCACAGTGCAGTATGGCACAGTGCAGTTCAGCTCAGTGCTGTACGGTGCTGTAAGGTGCTGTATGGTGCTGTATAGTGCTGTACAGTGCTGTAAGGTGCTGTACATTGCTATACAGTGCTGTATGGTTCAGCACAGTGCTGTACGGTGCTGTATAGTGCAGTATGGTGCAGTGCAGTTCAGCACAGTGCTCTACAGTGCGCTAAGTGTTCAGCATAGTGCTGTATGGTGCTGTATGCTTCAGCACAGTGCTGAACAGTGCTGTAAGGTGCTGTATGTTGCTATACAGTGCTGTATGGTTCAGCACAGTGCTGTACGGTGCTGTATAGTGCTGTACAGTGCTGTATGGTTCTGCACGCTGCTGCAAAGTGCTGTACAGTGCTGTTTGTTACTGCACAGTGCTGCACGCTGCTGTTCATTGCTATACACTGCTGTGCAGTGCTGTACATTGCTATATGGTGCTGCACAGTGCTGTACAGTACTATACGGTGCTTTACGGTGCTGCACGGTTCAGCACAGTGCTGTACTGTGTTGTACAGTGCTGTAGGGTGCTGCATAGTGCTGTACAGTGCTGTACAGTGCTGTACAGTGCTGTACATTGCTGTATGGTTCAGCACAGTGCTGTACAGTGCTATACAGTGCTTTACAGTGCTGTACAATGCTGCAAAGTGCTGTATAGTTGTGCACACTGCTGCAAAGTGATGTACAGTGTTGTATGCTAATGCACAGTGCTGTTCATTGCCATAGGCTGCTGTGCAGTGCTGTACATTGCTGTATGGTACAGCACAGTGCTGTACATTGCTGCACTGTGCTGTATGGTTCCGCGCAGTGCCGTAAAGTGCTGTATGGTGCTGTACATTAGTCTACAGTGCTGTATGGTGAGGCACAATGCTGTATGGTAAAGCACAGTGCAGTATGGCGCAGTGCAGTTCAGCACAGTGCTGTACAGTGCTGTATGTGTTCAGCATAGTGTTGTATGGTGCTTTACGGTGCTGTATGCTTCAGCACAGTGCTGTACAGTGCTGTGTGGTGCTGTACAGTGCTGTACAGTGCTGTATAGTGCTGCACAGTGCTGTTCATTGCTATAGGCTGCTGTGCAGTGTTGTACGTTGCTGTATGGTACAGCACAGTGCTGTACATTGCTGTACAGTGCTGTATGGTTCAGCAGAGTGCTGTAAAGTGCCGTACGGTGCTGTACATTGCTCTACAGTGCTGTACAGTGCTGTACAGTTCAGCACGGTGCTGTACGGTGATGAATGTTTCAGTACCAAGCTGTACAGTTCAGAGCGCTGCACGGTTCGGCAGAGTGCTGTACAGTGCTGTACAGTGCTGTACATTGCTTTACAGTTCAGCACAGTGCTATATGGTGCTGTATGGTTCAGCACAGTGCTGTACAGTGCTGTACGGTGCTGTACGGTGCTTCATTGTGCAGCATGGTGCTGTACAGTGCCATACTTAGCTGCATGGTGCTGTATGTTTCAGCAAAGTGCTGCGCAGTGCTGTATGGTGCTGTATGTTGCAATAGATTGCTGTACGGTGCTGCACGATGCTTTACAACGCTGTATGGTGCGGTATGTTTCAGCAAAGTGCTGTGCAGTACTGTATGGTGCTGTATGTTGCAATAGATTGCTGTACGGTGCTGCTCGATGCTTTACAACGCTGTATGGTGCTGTATGTTGCTGCACAGTTCAGCACAATGCTGTACAGTGCTGTACGGTGCGGTACATTGCTATACAGTGCTGTATGGTACAGCACAGTGCTGTACGGTAAAGCACAGTGCAGTATGGCACAGTGCAGTTCAGCTCAGTGCTGTACGGTGCTGTAAGGTGCTGTATGGTGCTGTATAGTGCTGTACAGTGCTGTAAGGTGCTGTACATTGCTATACAGTGCTGTATGGTTCAGCACAGTGCTGTACGGTGCTGTATAGTGCAGTATGGTGCAGTGCAGTTCAGCACAGTGCTCTACAGTGCGCTAAGTGTTCAGCATAGTGCTGTATGGTGCTGTATGCTTCAGCACAGTGCTGAACAGTGCTGTAAGGTGCTGTATGTTGCTATACAGTGCTGTATGGTTCAGCACAGTGCTGTACGGTGCTGTATAGTGCTGTACAGTGCTGTATGGTTCTGCACGCTGCTGCAAAGTGCTGTACAGTGCTGTTTGTTACTGCACAGTGCTGCACGCTGCTGTTCATTGCTATACACTGCTGTGCAGTGCTGTACATTGCTATATGGTGCTGCACAGTGCTGTACAGTACTATACGGTGCTTTACGGTGCTGCACGGTTCAGCACAGTGCTGTACTGTGTTGTACAGTGCTGTAGGGTGCTGCATAGTGCTGTACAGTGCTGTACAGTGCTGTACAGTGCTGTACATTGCTGTATGGTTCAGCACAGTGCTGTACAGTGCTATACAGTGCTTTACAGTGCTGTACAATGCTGCAAAGTGCTGTATAGTTGTGCACACTGCTGCAAAGTGATGTACAGTGTTGTATGCTAATGCACAGTGCTGTTCATTGCCATAGGCTGCTGTGCAGTGCTGTACATTGCTGTATGGTACAGCACAGTGCTGTACATTGCTGCACTGTGCTGTATGGTTCCGCGCAGTGCCGTAAAGTGCTGTATGGTGCTGTACATTAGTCTACAGTGCTGTATGGTGAGGCACAATGCTGTATGGTAAAGCACAGTGCAGTATGGCGCAGTGCAGTTCAGCACAGTGCTGTACAGTGCTGTATGTGTTCAGCATAGTGTTGTATGGTGCTTTACGGTGCTGTATGCTTCAGCACAGTGCTGTACAGTGCTGTGTGGTGCTGTACAGTGCTGTACAGTGCTGTATAGTGCTGCACAGTGCTGTTCATTGCTATAGGCTGCTGTGCAGTGTTGTACGTTGCTGTATGGTACAGCACAGTGCTGTACATTGCTGTACAGTGCTGTATGGTTCAGCAGAGTGCTGTAAAGTGCCGTACGGTGCTGTACATTGCTCTACAGTGCTGTACAGTGCTGTACAGTTCAGCACGGTGCTGTACGGTGATGAATGTTTCAGTACCAAGCTGTACAGTTCAGAGCGCTGCACGGTTCGGCAGAGTGCTGTACAGTGCTGTACAGTGCTGTACATTGCTTTACAGTTCAGCACAGTGCTATATGGTGCTGTATGGTTCAGCACAGTGGTGTACAGTGCGGTACGGTGCTGTATGTTGCTATACAGTGCTGTACAGTGCTGTATGTTACTGCACAGCACTGTATGCTTCTATACGGTGATGCACAGTGCTGTACAGTGCTCTACAGTTCAGCACAGTGCTGTACGATTCAGCACAGTGCTGTACGGTTCAGCACAGCACTTCACAGTGCTGTACTGTGACGTAAGATTCAGCACTGCTGCATGGTGATGTACAATTCAGCACTGTGCTATACAGTGCTGTAGGGTGCTGTAACATGCTTTACCATGCTTTATGGTGCTGTACGTTGTTGTATGGTGATGTACGGTTCAGCACAGTGCTGTACAGTGCTGTACGGTGCTGTACTTTGCTTCATTGTGCAGCATGGTGCTGTACAGTGCTGTACTTAGCTGCATGGTGCTGTACGTTTCAGCAAAGTGCTGTACAGTGCTGTACGGTGCTGTATGTTGCAATAGATTGCTGTACAGTGCTGCACGATGCTTTACAATGCTGTATGGTGCTGTATGTTGCTGCACGGTTCAGCACAATGCTGTACAGTGCTGTACGGTGTGGTACATTGCTATACAGTGCTGTATGCTGCAGCACAGTGCTGTAAGGTGCTGTACATTGCTGTACAGTGCTGTACGGTGCTGTACAGTTCAGCATACTGCTGTACAGTGCTGTACGTATTCAGCACAGTGCTGTACAGTGCTGGACGGTGCTGTATGTTGCTATACAGTGCTGTGCCTTGCTATACAGTGCTGCCAGTGCTGTATGTTGCTATACGGTGCTGCAGAGTGCTGTATGTTGCTATACGGAGCTGCACAGTGCTGTACAGTGCTATAGCATGCTGTACAGTTCAGCACGGTGCTGTTTGGTGCTGTATGGCGCTGTACAATGTTGTATAGTGGTGCACAGTGCTGCATGTGCTACACAGTGCTATACGGTGCTGTACGTTGCTGTGCAGTGCTGTATGGTTCAGCACAGTGCTGTATGGTGCTGTACAGTGCTGTACATTGCTGGAGGGTGCTGTACGTTGCTGTACATTGCTTCACAGGGCAGTACAATACTGTACATTGCTGCACAGTGCTATGCTGTGCTGTGCGGTGCTGGAAAGTGCTGTACGGTGCTGCACTATGCTGTAAGGTGCTGCACGGTTCTGTGTGGTGCTGCACAATACTGTATGGTGCTGTACGGTGTTGTACAGTGCTTTATGGTACAGCACAGTGCTGTACTGTGCTGTACAGTGTGGTAGGGTTCAGCACAGTGCTGTAAGGTGCTGCACAATACTGTATGGTGCTGTACAGTGCTGTACGGTTCAGCACAGTGCTGAACGGTGATGTATGGTGCTGTACAATGCTGTAGGGTTCAGCACAGTGCTATATGGTACTGTATAGCACTGTACGGTGCTGCATGGTGCTGTACAGTGCTGTGCAGTGCTCTATGGTGCTGTATGTTGCCGTACGGGGTGTAACAGCTCAGCACAGTGCTGTACGGTGCTGTACCGTTCAGCACAGTGCTGTACGGTGCTGTATCGTTCAACACAGTGCTGTACATTTAAGCAGAGTGCAGTACAGTACCATATGGCTCAGCCCAGTGCTGTACGGTGCTGTACGGTTCAGCACAGTGCTGTAGAGTGTTCTACAGTGCTGTACATTGCTTTACAGTTCATCACAATGCTGTATGGTGCTGCACGGTTGAGTACAGTTTTGTAAGGTGCTGTACTGTGCAGTACTTTGCTGTATAGTGCTGTACAGTGCTGTATGTTGCTGCACAGTGCTGTATAGTACTGTATGTTACTGCGCAGTGCTGTATGCGTCTATACAGTGATGCACAGTGCTGTACAGAACTGTACATTGCCGTACGGTACAGCACAGTGCTGTACGGTGCGGTACATTGCTATACAGTGCTGTATGGTGCAGCACAGTGGTGTACGGTAAAGCACAATGCAGTATGGCGCAGTGCAGTTCAACACAGTGCTGTACAGTGCTGTACATGTTCAGCACTGTGCTGTACGGTGCTGTAATGTGCTGTATGGTGCTGTATAGTGCTGTACAGTGCTGTAAGGTGCTGTACAGTGCTGTTCATTGCTATAGGCTGCTGTGCGGTGTTATACGTTGCTGTATGGTACAGCACAGTGCTGTACATTGCTGTACAGTGCTGTATGGTTCAGCAGAGTGCTGTAAAGTGCCGTACGGTGCTGTACATTGCTCTACAGTGCTGTACAGTGCTGTACAGTTCAGCACGGTGCTGTACGGTGATGTATGTTTCAGTACCAAGCTGTACGGTGCTGTACAGTTCAGAGCACTGCACGGTTTGGCAGAGTGCTGTACAGTGCTGTATGGTGCTGTAGGTTTATGTGTAGTGCTGTACGGTTCAGCACAGTGCTGTACAGTGCTGTACATTGCTTTACTGTTCAGCACAGTGCTATATGGTGCTGTATGGTTCAGGACAGTGGTGTACAGTGTGGTACGGTGCTGTATGTTGCTATACAGGGCTGTACGGTGCTGCCTGGTGCAGTACAATGCTCTACAGTGTTGTATGTTGCTGCACAGTGCTGTACACAGCTGTGTGTTACTGCACAGCGCTGTATGCTTCTATAAGGTGAATCACAGTGCTGTACAGTGCTCTACGGTTCAGCACAGTGCTGTACGATTCAGCACAGTGCTGTACAGTGCTGTACGGTTCAGGACAGCGCTTCACAGTGCTGTACTGTGATGTAAGATTCAGCACTGCTGCATGGTGATGTACAATTCAGCAGAGTGCTGTACAGTGCTGTAGGGTGCTGTAACGTGCTTTACCATGCTTTATGGTGCTGTACGTTGCTGTTTGGTGATGTACCGTAGAGCACAGTGCTGTACAGTGCTGTATGGTGCTGTACGGTGCTTCATTGTGCAGCATGGTGCTGTACAGTGCTGTACCTAGCTGCATGGTGCTGTATGTTTCAGCAAAGTGCTGTGCATTGCTGTATGGTGCTGTATGTTGCAATAGATTGCTGTACGGTGCTGCATGATGCTTTACAATGCTGTATGGTGCTCTATGTTTCAGCAAAGTGCTGTGCAGTACTGTATGGTGCTTTATGTTGCAATAGATTGCTGTACGGTGCTGCACGATGCTTTACAACACTGTATGGTGCTGTATGTTGCTGCACAGTTCAGCACAATGCTGTACAGTGCTGTACGGTGCGGTACATTGCTATACAGTGCTGCATGGTGCAGCACAGTGCTGTACGGTAAAGCACAGTGCAGTATGGCACAGTACAGTTCAGCACAGTGCTGTACAGTGCTGTACGTGTTCAGCACCGTGCTGTACGGTGCTGTAAGATGCTGTATGGTCCTGTATAGTGCTGTACAGTGCTGTAAGGTGCTGTACATTGCTATACAGTGCTGTATGGTTCAGCACAGTGCTGTACGGTGCTGTATAGTGCAGTATTGTGCAGTGCAGTTCAGCACATTGCTCTACAGTGCTGTACGTGTTCAGCATAGTGCTGTATGGTGCTGTACGGTGCTGTATGCTTCAGCACAGTGCTGAACAGTGCTGTAAGGGGCTGTATGTTGCTATACAGTGCTGTATGGTTCAGCACAGTGCTGTACGGTGCTGTATAGTTCTGTACAGTGGTGTATGGTTCTGCACGCTGCTGCAAAGTGCTGTACAGTGCTGTCTGTTACTGCACAGTGCTGCACACTGCTGTTCATTGCTATACACTGATGTACATAGCTATATGGTGCTGCACAGTGCTGTACAGTGCTATACGGTGCATTACGGCGCTGCACGGTTCAGCAGAGTGCTGTACTGTGTTGTACAGTGCTGTAGGTGCTGCATAGTGCTGTACAGTGCTGTACGGTGCTGTACAGTGCTGTACATTGCTGTATGGTTCAGCACAGTGCTGTACAGTGCTTTACAGTGCTGTACAATGCTGCAAACTGAGGTACAGTGCTGTATGCTAATGCACAGTGCTGTTCTTTGCCATAGGCTGCTGTGCAGTGCTGTACGTTGCTGTATGGTACAGCACAGTGCTGTACATTGCTGTACTGTGCTGTATGGTTCAGCGCAGTGCCGTAAAGTGCTGTATGGTGCTGTACATTAGTCTACAGTGCTGTATGGTGCAGCACAATGCTGTATGGTAAAGCACAGTGCAGTATGGTGCAGCACAATGCTGTATGGTAAAGCACAGTGCAGTATGGCGCAGTGCAGTTCAGCACAGTGCTGTACAGTGCTGTATGTGTTCAGCATAGTGTTGTATGGTGCTTTACGGTGCTGCGTGCTTCAGCACAGTGCTGTACAGTGCTGTATAGTGCTGCACAGTGCTGTTCATTGCTATAGGCCGCTGTGCAGTGTTGTATGTTGCTATATGCTACAGCACAGTGCTGTACATTGCTGTACAGTGCTGTATGGTTCAGCAGAGTGCTGTAAAGTGCCGTACGGTGCTGTACATTGCTCTACAATGCTGTACAGTGCTGTACAGTTCAGCACGGTGCTGTACGGTGATGTATGTTTCAGTACCAAGCTGCACGGTGCTGTACGGTTCAGAGCGCTGCACGGTTTGGCAGAGTGCTGTACAGTGCTGTATGGTGCTGTAGGTTTATGTGTAGTGCTCTAAGGTTCAGCACAGTGCTGTACAGTGCTGTAGGGTGCTGTAACGTGCTTTACCATGCTTTATGGTGCTGTACGTTGTTGTATGATGATGTACGGTTCAGCACAGTGCTGTACAGTGCTGTACGGTGCTTCATTGTGCAGCATGGTGCTGTACAGTGCTGTACGTAGCTGCATGGTGCTGTACGTTTCAACAAATTGCTGTGCAGTGCTGTATGGTGCTGTATGTTGCAATAGATTGCTGTACGGTGCTGCATGATGCTTTACAATGCTGTATGGTGCTGTATGTTTCAGCAAAGTGCTGTGCAGTACTGTATGGTGCTGTATGTTGCAATAGATTGCTGTACGGTGCTGCACGATGCTTTGCAACACTGTATGGTGCTGTATGCTGCTGCGCGGTTCAGCACAATGCTGTACAGTGCTGTACGGTTTGGTACGTTGCTATACAGTGCTGTATGGTGCAGCACAGTGGTGTACGGTAAAGCACAGTGCAGTATGGCACAGTGCAGTTCAGCACGGTGCTGTACAGTGCTGTACGTGTTCAGCACCGTGCTGTATGGTGCTGTAAGGTGCTGTATGGTGCTGTATAGTGCTGTACAGTGCTGTAAGGTGCTGTACATTGCTATACAGTGCTGTATGGTTCAGCACAGTGCTGTACGGTGCTGTATAGTGCAGTATGGTGCAGTGCAGTTTAGCACAGTGCTCTACAGTGCGCTACGTGTTCAGCATAGTGCTGTACGGTGCTGTACGGTGCTGTATGCTTCAGCACAGTGCTGAACAGTGCTGTAAGGTGCTGTATGTTGCTATACAGTGCTGTATGGTTCAGCACAGTGCTGTATGGTGCTGTATAGTGCTGTACAGTGCTGTATGGTTCTGCACGCTGCTGCACGCTGCTGTTCATTGCTATACACTGCTGTGCAGTACTGTACATTGCTATATGGTGCTGTACAGTGCTGTACAGTGCTATACGGTGCTTTACGGTGCTGCACAGTTCAGCACAGTGCTGTACTGTGTTGTACAGTGCTGTGGGTGCTGCATAGTGCTGTACAGTGCTGTACGGTGCTGTACAGTGCTGTACATTGCTGTATGGTTCAGCACAGTGCTGTACAGTGCTGTGTGGTGCTGTACAGTGCTGTACAGTGCTGTATAGTGCTGCACAGTGCTGTTCATTGCTATAGGCTGCTGTGCAGTGTTGTACGTTGCTGTATGGTACAGCACAGTACTGTACATTGCTGTACAGTGCTGTATTGTGCAGCAGAGTGCTGTAAAGTGCCGTACGGTGCTGTACATTGCTCTACAGTGCTGTACAGTGCTGTACAGTTCAGCACGGTGCTGTACGGTGATGAATGTTTCAGTACCAAGCTGTACGGTGCTGTACGGTTCAGAGTGCTGCACGGTTCGGCAGAGTGCTGTACAGTGCTGTACAGTGCTGTACATTGCTTTACAGTTCAGCACAGTGCTATATGGTGCTGTATGGTTCAGCACAGCGGTGTACAGTGTGGTACGGTGCTGTATGTTGCTATACAGGGCTGTACGGTGCTGCCTGGTGCAGTACAATGCTCTACCGTGCTGTATGTTGCTGCACAGTGCTGTACAGTGCTGTATGTTACTGCACAGCGCTGTATGCTTCTATACGGTGATGCAGAGTGCTGTACAGTGCTCTACAGTTCAGCACAGTGCTGTACGATTCAGCACAGTGCTGTACGGTGCTGTACAATTCAGCACAGCACTTCACAGTGCTGTACTGTGACGTAAGATTCAGCACTGCTGCATTGTGATGTACAATTCAGCACAGTGCTATACAGTGCTGTAGGGTGCTGTAACGTGCTTTACCATGCTTTATGGTGCTGTACATTGTTGTATGGTGATGTACGGTTCAGCACAGTGCTGTACAGTGCTGTACGGTGCTGTACGGTGCTTCATTGTGCAGCATGGTGCAGTACAGTGCTGTACGTAGCTGCATGGTGCTGTACATTTCAGCAAAGTGCTGTACAGTGCTGTAGCATTCAGCACATTGCTGTGCGGTGCTGTATGGTGCTGTATGGTGCTGCAGGGTTCAGCATAGTGCTGTAAGGTGCTGTACGGTGCTGTACTGTGCTGTACTATGCTGTACGGTGATGTGTGGTGCTGTATGTTGCTGTACAGTGCTGTACTGTGCTGTAAAGAGTAGTACGGTGCTGTACAGTGTTGCACAGTGCTGTACATTTCTATACAGTGCTGCACAGTGCTGCATGTTGCTATATGGTACAGCATAGTGCTGTACGGTGCTGTATGGTTCAGCATCGTGCTGTACAGTTGTGTACGGTGCTGTACAGTGCTGTACGGTGCTGTACATTGCTGTACAGTGCTGTACGGTGCTGTACAGTTCAGCACACTGCTGTACAGTGCTGTACGTATTCAGCACAGTGCTGTACAGTGCTGGACGGTGCTGTATGTTGCTATACAGTGCTGTGCCTTGCTATACAGTGCTGCCAGTGCTGTATGTTGCTATACGGTGCTGCAGAGTGCTGTATGTTGCTATACGGAGCTGCACAGTTCTGTACAGTGCTATAGCATGCTGTACAGTTCAGCACGGTGCTGTTTGGTGCTGTATGGCGCTGTACAATGTTGTATAGTGGTGCACAGTGCTGCATGTGCTACACAGTGCTATAACGGTTGCTGTGCAGTGCTGTATGGTTCAGCACAGTGCTGTATGGTGCTGTACAGTGCTGTACATTGCTGGAGGGTGCTGTACGTTGCTGTACGTTGCTTCACAGGGCAGTACAGTACTGTACATTGCTGCACAGTGCTGTGCTGTGCTGTGCGGTGCTGGAAAGTGCTGTACGGTGCTGCACTATGCTGTAAGGTGCTGCACGGTTCTGTGTGGTGCTGCACAATACTGTATGGTGCTGTATGGTGCTGTACAGTGCTGTACGTTTCAGCACAGTGCTGAACGGTGATGTATGGTGCTGTACAATGCTGTAGGGTTCAGCACAGTGCTATATGTACTGTATAGCGCTGTACGGTGCTGCATGGTGCTGTACAGTGCTGTGCAGGTGCTCTATGGTGCTGTATGTTGCCGATACGGGGGTGTACACAGTTCAGCACTGTAGCTGTACGGTGTAACGGTTCAGCACAGGCTACGGTTCTGTATAGTGCTGCACAGTGCTGTTCATTGCTATAGGCCGCTGTGCAGTGTTGTATGTTGCTATATGCTACAGCACAGTGCTGTACATTGCTGTACAGTGCTGTATGGTTCAGCGAGTGCTGTAAAGTGCTGTACGGTGCTGTACATTGCTTACAATGCTGTACTGTGCTGTACAGTTCAGCACGGTGCTGTACGGTCGATGTATGTTTCAGTAGCTGCAGTGCTACGGTTCAGATGCGCTACGGTTGCAGAGTGCTGTACAGTGCTGTATGGTGCTGTAGGTTTATGTGTGCAGGTTTCAGCACAGTGCTGTAGTGCTGTAGGGTGCTGTAACGTGCTTTACATGCATGGTGCTGTACGTTGTTGTATGTGATTGTACGGTTCAGCACGTGCTGTACAGTGCTGTACGGTGCTGTACGGTGCTTCATTGTGCAGCATGGTCTGTACGTGCTGTACGTAGCTGCATGGTGCTGTACGTTTACAATTGCTGTGCAGTGCTGTATGGTGCTGTATGTTGCATAGATGCTGTACGGTGCTGCATGGTGCTGATGGTGCTTATGTTCGCAAGTGCTGTGGTACTGTGTGCTGTATGTTGCACATTGCTGTACGTGCTGCCGATGTGCAACACAGTGCTGTATGGCGCGGGTTCAGCAAATGATGTACAGATGCTGTACGGTTTGTACGTTGCTATACAGTGTGTATGGTGCAGCACAGTGGTGTACGGTAAGGCACAGTGCAAGTATGGCACAGTGCAGTTCAGCACGGTGCTGTCTTGCTGTACGTGTTTCATCACGTGCTGTTATGGTGCTGTAATGTGTGTATGGTGCTTGTATAGTGCTGTACAGTGCTGTAAGGTGCTGTACATTGCTGTACAGTGCTGTATGGTTCAGCACAGTGCTGTACGGTGCTGTATAGTGCAGTATGGTGCAGTGCAGTTTAGCACAGTGCTCTATAGTGCGCTACGTGTTCAGCATAGTGCTGTACGGTGCTGTACGGTGCTGTATGCTTCAGCACAGTGCTGAACAGTGCTGTAAGGTGCTGTATGTTGCTATACAGTGCTGTATGGTTCAGCACAGTGCTGTATGGTGCTGTATAGTGCTGTACAGTGCTGTATGGTTCTGCACGCTGCTGCACGCTGCTGTTCATTGCTATACACTGCTGTGCAGTACTGTACATTGCTATATGGTGCTGTACAGTGCTGTACAGTGCTATACGGTGCTTTACGGTGCTGCACAGTTCAGCACAGTGCTGTACTGTGTTGTACAGTGCTGTGGGTGCTGCATAGTGCTGTACAGTGCTGTACGGTGCTGTACAGTGCTGTACATTGCTGTATGGTTCAGCACAGTGCTGTACAGTGCTGTGTGGTGCTGTACAGTGCTGTACAGTGCTGTATAGTGCTGCACAGTGCTGTTCATTGCTATAGGCTGCTGTGCAGTGTTGTACGTTGCTGTATGGTACAGCACAGTACTGTACATTGCTGTACAGTGCTGTATTGTGCAGCAGAGTGCTGTAAAGTGCCGTACGGTGCTGTACATTGCTCTACAGTGCTGTACAGTGCTGTACAGTTCAGCACGGTGCTGTACGGTGATGTATGTTTCAGTACCAAGCTGCACGGTGCTGTACGGTTCAGAGCGCTGCACGGTTTGGCAGAGTGCTGTACAGTGCTGTATGGTGCTGTAGGTTTATGTGTAGTGCTCTAAGGTTCAGCACAGTGCTGTACAGTGCTGTAGGGTGCTGTAACGTGCTTTACCATGCTTTATGGTGCTGTACGTTGTTGTATGATGATGTACGGTTCAGCACAGTGCTGTACAGTGCTGTACGGTGCTGTACGGTGCTTCATTGTGCAGCATGGTGCTGTACAGTGCTGTACGTAGCTGCATGGTGCTGTACGTTTCAACAAATTGCTGTGCAGTGCTGTATGGTGCTGTATGTTGCAATAGATTGCTGTACGGTGCTGCATGATGCTTTACAATGCTGTATGGTGCTGTATGTTTCAGCAAAGTGCTGTGCAGTACTGTATGGTGCTGTATGTTGCAATAGATTGCTGTACGGTGCTGCACGATGCTTTGCAACACTGTATGGTGCTGTATGCTGCTGCGCGGTTCAGCACAATGCTGTACAGTGCTGTACGGTTTGGTACGTTGCTATACAGTGCTGTATGGTGCAGCACAGTGGTGTACGGTAAAGCACAGTGCAGTATGGCACAGTGCAGTTCAGCACGGTGCTGTACAGTGCTGTACGTGTTCAGCACCGTGCTGTATGGTGCTGTAAGGTGCTGTATGGTGCTGTATAGTGCTGTACAGTGCTGTAAGGTGCTGTACATTGCTATACAGTGCTGTATGGTTCAGCACAGTGCTGTACGGTGCTGTATAGTGCAGTATGGTGCAGTGCAGTTTAGCACAGTGCTCTACAGTGCGCTACGTGTTCAGCATAGTGCTGTACGGTGCTGTACGGTGCTGTATGCTTCAGCACAGTGCTGAACAGTGCTGTAAGGTGCTGTATGTTGCTATACAGTGCTGTATGGTTCAGCACAGTGCTGTATGGTGCTGTATAGTGCTGTACAGTGCTGTATGGTTCTGCACGCTGCTGCACGCTGCTGTTCATTGCTATACACTGCTGTGCAGTACTGTACATTGCTATATGGTGCTGTACAGTGCTGTACAGTGCTATACGGTGCTTTACGGTGCTGCACAGTTCAGCACAGTGCTGTACTGTGTTGTACAGTGCTGTGGGTGCTGCATAGTGCTGTACAGTGCTGTACGGTGCTGTACAGTGCTGTGCATTGCTGTATGGTTCAGCACAGTGCTGTACAGTGCTGTGTGGTGCTGTACAGTGCTGTACAGTGCTGTATAGTGCTGCACAGTGCTGTTCATTGCTATAGGCTGCTGTGCAGTGTTGTACGTTGCTGTATGGTACAGCACAGTGCTGTTCATTGCTGTACAGTGCTGTATGGTTCAGCAGAGTGCTGTAAAGTGCCGTACGGTGCTGTACATTGCTCTACAGTGCTGTACAGTGCTGTACAGTTCAGCACGGTTCTGTACGGTGATGAATGTTTCAGTACCAAGCTGTACGGTGCTGTACGGTTCAGAGTGCTGCACGGTTCGGCAGAGTGCTGTACAGTGCTGTACATTGCTTTACAGTTCAGCACAGTGCTATATGGTGCTGTATGGTTCAGCACAGCGGTGTACAGTGCGGTACGGTGCTGTATGTTGCTATACAGGGCTGTACGGTGCTGCCTGGTGCAGTACAATGCTCTACCGTGCTGTATGTTGCTGCACAGTGCTGTACAGTGCTGTATGTTACTGCACAGCGCTGTATGCTTCTATACGGTGATGCACAGTGCTGTACAGTGCTCTACAGTTCAGCACAGTGCTGTACGATTCAGCACAGCGCTGTACGGTGCTGTACGATTCAGCACAGCACTTCACAGTGCTGTACTGTGACATAAGATTCAGCACTGCTGCATGGTGATGTGCAATTCAGCACAGTGCTATACGGAGTGGTACATTGCTATACAGTGCTGTATGGTGCAGCACAGTGCTGTGCGATAAAGCACAGTGCAGTATGGCACAGTGCAGTTCAGCACACTGCTGTACGTGTTCAGCACTGTGCTGTATGGTGCTGTAAGGAGCTGTATGGTCCTGTATAGTGCTGTACAGTGCTGTAAGGTGCTGTACATTGCCATACAGTGCTGTACAGTTCAGCACAGTGCTGTACGGTGCTGTATAGTGCTGTACAATGGTGTATGGTTCTGCACGCTGCTGCAAAGTGCTGTACAGTGCTGTCTGTTACTGCACAGTGCTGCACACTGCTGTTCATTGCTATACACTGATGTACATAGCTATATGGTGCTGCACAGTGCTGTACAGTGCTATACGGTGCTTTACGGCGCTGCATGGTTCAGCAGAGTGCTGTACTGTGTTGTACAGTGCTGTAGGGTGCTGCAAAGTGATGTACAGTGCTGTATGCTAATGCACAGAGCTGTTCATTGCCATAGGCTGCTGTGCAGTGCTGTACATTGATGTATGGTACAGCACAGTGCTGTACATTGCTGTACTGTGCTGTATGGTTCCGCGCAGTGCCGTAAAGTGCTGTATGGTGCTGCAAGGTGCTGTATGGTCCTGTATAGTGCTGTACACTGCTCTAAGGTGCTGTACATTGCTATACAGTGCTGTATGG
Organism: Carcharodon carcharias; assembly: GCF_017639515.1. NCBI lineage: Eukaryota > Metazoa > Chordata > Chondrichthyes > Lamniformes > Lamnidae > Carcharodon > Carcharodon carcharias. Next base: position 48,492,192 of record NC_054483.1, on the reverse strand, counting down.
TTCAGCACAGTGCTGTACGGTGCTGTATAGTGCAGTATGGTGCAGTGCAGTTCAGCACAGTGCCTACAGTGCGCTACGTGTTCAGCATAGTGCTGTATGGTGCTGTACGGTGCTGTATGCTTCAGCACAGTGCTGAACAGTGCTGTAAGGTGCTGTATGTTGCTATACAGTGCTGTATGGTTCAGCACAGTGCTGTACGGTGCTGTATAGTGCTGTACAGTGGTGTATGGTTCTGCACGCTGCTGCAAAGTGCTGTACAGTGCTGTCTGTTACTGCACAGTGCTGCACGCTGCTGTTCATTGCTATACACTGCTGTGCAGTGCTGTACATTGCTATATGGTGCTGTACAGTGCTGTACAGTGCTATACGGTGCTTTACGGTGCTGCACAGTTCAGCACAGTGCTGTACTGTGTTGTACGGTGCTGTAGGGTGCTGCATAGTGCTGTACAGTGCTGTACGGTGCTGTACAGTGCTGTACATTGCTGTATGGTTCAGCACAGTGCTGTACAGTGCTATACAGTGCTTTACAGTGCTGTACAATGCTGCAAAGTGCTGTACAGTTGTGCACATTGCTGCAAAGTGATGTACAGTTCTGTATGCTAATGCACAGTGCTGTTCATTGCCATAGGCTGCTGTGCAGTGCTGTACGTTGCTGTATGGTACAGCACAGTGCTGTACATTGCTGTACTGTGCTGTATGGTTCAGCGCAGTGCCGTAAAGTGCTGTATGGTGCTGTACCTTAGTCTACAGTGCTGTATGGTGCAGCACAATGCTGTATGGTAAAGCACAGTGCAGTATGGTGCAGCACAATGCTGTATGGTAAAGCACAGTGCAGTATGGCGCAGTGCAGTTCAGCACAGTGCTGTACAGTGCTGTATATGTTCAGCATAGTGTTGTATGGTGCTTTACGGTGCTGTAAGTTTCAGCACAGTGCTGTACAGTGCTGTGTGGTGCTGTACAGTGCTGTACAGTGCTGTATAGTGCTGCACAGTGCTGTTCATTGCTATAGGCTGCTGTGCAGTGTTGTACGTTGCTGTATGGTACAGCACAGTGCTGTACATTGCTGTACAGTGCTGTATGGTTCAGCAGAGTGCTGTAAAGTGCTGCACGGTGCTGTACATTGCTCTACAGTGCTGTACAGTGCTATACAGTTCAGCACGGTGCTGTACGGTGATGTATGTTTCATTACCAAGCTGTACAGTGCTGTACGGTTCAGAGCGCTGCACGATTCGGCAGAGTGCTGTACAGTGCTGTATGGTGCTGTAGGTTTATGTGCAGTGCTCTACGGTTCAGCACAGTGCTGTACAGTGCTGTACAGTGCTGTACATTGCTTCACAGTTCAGCACAGTGCTATATGGTGCTGTATGGTTCAGCACAGCAGTGTCCAGTGCGTTACGGTGCTGTATGTTACTGCACAGCGCTGTAAGCTTCTATACGGTGATGCACAGTGCTGCACAGTGCTCTACGGTTCAGCACAGTGCTGTACGATTGAGCACAGTGCTGTACGGTGCTGTACGGCTCAGCACAGCACTTCACAGTGCTGTACTGTGATGTAAGATTCAGCACTGCTGCATGGTGATGTACAATTCAGCACAGTGCTATACAGTGCTGTAGGGTGCTGTAACGTGCTTTTCCATGCTTTATGGAGCTGTACGTTGCTGTATGGTGATGTACGGTTCAGCACAGTGCTGTACAGTGCTGTACGGTGCTGTACGGTGGTTCATTGTGCAGCATGGTGCTGTACAGTGCTGTACGTAGCTGCATGGTGCTGTACGTTTCAGCAAAGTGCTGTACAGTGATGTACGGTGCTGTACATTGCTATACAGTGCTGTATGGTTCAGCACAGTGCTGTACAGTGCTGTATAGTGCAGTATGGTGCAGTGCAGTTTAGCACAGTGCCCTACAGTGCGCTACTTGTTCAGCATAGTGCTGTACGTTGTTGTACGGTGCTGTATGCTTCAGCACAGTGCTGAACAGTACTGTAAGGTGCTGTATGTTGCTATACAGTGCTGTATGGTTCAGCACAGTGCTGTACGGTGCTGTATAGTGCTGTACAGTGCGGTATGGTTCTGCACGCTGCTGCAAAGTGCTGTACAGTGCTGTCTGTTACAGTGCTGTATAGTGCTGCACAGTGCTGTTCATTGCTATAGGCTGCTGTGCAGTTTTGTTCGTTGCTGTATGGTACAGCACAGTGCTTTACATTGCTGTACAGTGCTGTATGGTTCAGCAGAGTGCTGTAAAGTGCCGTACGGTGCTGTACATTGCTCTACAGTGCTGTACAGTGCTGTACAGTTCAGCACGGTGCTGTACGGTGCTGTATGTTACTGCACAGCGCTGTATGCTTCTATATGGTGATGCACAGTGCTGTACAGTGCTCTACAGTTCAGCACAGTGCTGTACGATTCAGCACAGTGCTGTACGGCGCTGTACGGTTCAGCACAGCACTTCACAGTGCTGTACTGTGACGTAAGATTCAGCACTGCTGCATGGTGATGTACAATTCAGCACAGTGCTATACAGAGCTGTAGGGTGCTGTAACGTGCTTTACCATGCATTATGGTGCTGTACGTTGTTGTATGGTGACGTACAGTTCAGCACAGTGCTGTACAGTGCTGTACGGTGCTGTACGGTGCTTCATTGTGCAGCATGGTGCTGTACAGTGCTGTACTTGGTTGCATGGTGCTGTACGTTTCAGCAAAGCGCTGTACAGTGCTGTACGGTGCTGTATGTTGGAATAGATTGCTGTACAGTGCTGCATGATGCTTTACAACGCTGTATGGTGCTGTATGTTGCTGCACGGTTCAGCACAATGATGTACAGTGCTGTACGGTGTGGTACATTGCTATACAGTGCTGTATGGTGCAGCACAGTGGTGTACGGTGCTGTATAGTGCTGTACAGTGCTGTCTGTTACTGCACAGTGCTGCACGCTGCTGTTCATTGCTATACACTGATGTACATAGCTATATGGTGCTGCACAGTGCTGTACAGTGCTGTAGGGTGCTGCATAGTGCTGTACAGTGCTGTACGGTGCTGTACAGTGCTTACATTGCTGTATGGTTCAGCACAGTGCTGTACAGTGCTTCACAGTGCTGTACAATGCTGCAAAGTGATGTACAGTGCTGTATGCTGATGCACAGTGCTGTTCATTGCCATAGGCTGCTGTGCAGTGCTGTACGTTGCTGTATGGTACAGCACAGTGCTGTACATTGCTGTACTGTGCTGTATGGTTCAGCGCAGTGCCGTAAAGTGCTGTATGGTGCTGTACATTAGTCTACAGTGCTGTATGGTGCAGCACAATGCTGTATGGTAAAGCACAGTGCAGTATGGTGCGGCACAATGCTGTATGGTAAAGCACAGTGCAGTATGGCGCAGTGCAGTTGAGCACAGTGCTGTACAGTGCTGTATGTGTTCAGCATAGTGTTGTATGGTGCTTTACGGTGCTGTATGCTTCAGCACAGTGCTGTACAGTGCTGTGTGGTGCTGTACAGTGCTGTACAGTGCTGTATAGTGCTGCACAGTGCTGTTCATTGCTATAGGCTGCTGTGCAGTGTTGTACGTTGCTGTATGGTACAGCACAGTGCTGTACATTGCTGTACAGTGCTGTATGGTGCAGCAGAGTGCTGTAAAGTGCGGTACGGTGCTGTACATTGCTCTACAGTGCTGTACAGCTCAGCACGGTGCTGTACGGTGATGTATGTTTCAGTACCAAGCTGTACGGTGCTGTACGGTTCAGAGCGCTGCACGGTTCGGCAGAATGCAGTTCAGTGCTGTACAGTGCTGTACATTGCTTTACAGTTCAGCACAGTGCTATATGGTGCTGTATGGTTCAGTACAGCGGTGTACAGTGCGGTACGGTGCTGTATGTTGCTATACAGGGCTGTGCGGTGCTGCCTGGTGCAGTACAATGCTCTACAGTGCTGTATGTTGCTGCACAGTGCTGCACAGTGCTGTATGTTACTGCACAGTGCTGTATGCTTCTATACGGTGATGCACAGTGCTGTACAGTGCTCTACAGTTCAGCACAGTGCTGTAGGATTCAGCACAGTGCTGTACGGTGCTGTACCGTGCTTTATGGTTCCGCGCAGTGCCGTAAAGTGCTGTATGGTGCTGTACATTAGTCTACAGTGCTGTATGGTGCAGCACAATGCTGTATGGTAAAGCACAGTGCAGTATGGTGCAGCACAATGCTGTATGGTAAAGCACAGTGCAGTATGGCGCAGTGCAGTTCAGCACAGTGCTGTACAGTGCTGTATGTGTTCAGCATAGTGTTGTATGGTGCTTTACGGTGCTGTATGCTTCAGCACAGTGCTGTACACTGCTGTGTGGTGCTGTACAGTGCTGTATAGTGCTGCACAGTGCTGTTCATTGCTATAGGCTGCTGTGCAGTGTTGTACGTTGCTGTATGGTACAGCACAGTGCTGTACATTGCTGTACAGTGCTGTATGGTTCAGCAGAGTGCTGTAAAGTGCCGTACGGTGCTGTACATTGCTCTACAGTGCTGTACAGTGCTGTACAGTTCAGCACGGTGCTGTACGGTGATGAATGTTTCAGTACCAAGCTGTACAGTTCAGAGCGCTGCACGGTTCGGCAGAGTGCTGTACAGTGCTGTACAGTGCTGTACGGTGCTGTACGGTGCTTCATTGTGCAGCATGGTGCTGTACAGTGCTGTACTTGGTTGGATGGTGCTGTACGTTTCAGCAAAGTGCTGTACAGTGCTGTACGGTGCTGTATGTTGCAATAGATTGCTGTACAGTGCTGCACGATGCTTTACAACGCTGTATGGTGCAGTATGTTGCTGCACGGTTCAGCACAATGCTGTACAGTGCTGTACGGTGTGGTACATTGCTATACAGTGCTGTATGGTGCAGCACAGTGCTGTACGGTAAAGCACAGTGCAGTATGGCGCAGTGCAGTTCAGCACGGTGCTGTAAAGTGCTGTAGGGTGCTGTAACGTGCTTTACCAAGCATTATGGTGCTGTACGTTGTTGTATGGTGACGTACGGTTCAGCACAGTGCTGTACAGCGCTGTACGTTGCTGTACGGTGCTTCATTGTCCAGCATGGTGCTGTACAGTGCTGTACTTAGCTGTATGGTGCTGTATGTTTCAGCAAAGTGCTGTGCAGTGCTGTGCAGTGCTGTTTGTTGCAATAGGTTGCTGTACGGTGCTGCACGATGCTTTACAATGCTGTATGGTGCTGTATGTTGCTGCACGGTTCAGCACAATGCTGTACAGTGCTGTACGGTTTGGTACATTGCTATACAGTGCTGTATGGTGCAGCACAGTGGTGTCCGGTAAAGCACAGTGCAGTATGGCACAGTGCAGTTCAGCACAGTGCTGTACAGAGCTGTACGTGTTCAGCACCGTGCTGTACGGTGCTGCAAGGTGCTGTATGGTGCTGTATAGTGCTGTACAGTGCTGTAAGGTGCTGTACATTGCTATACAGTGCTGTATGGTTCAGCACAGTGCTGTAAGGTGCTATATAGTGCAGTATGGTGCAGTGCAGTTCAGCACAGTGCTCTACAGTTCTGTATGTGTTCAGCATAGTGCTGTACGGTGCTATACAGTGCTGTATGCTTCAGCACAGTGCTGAACAGTGCTGTAAGGTGCTCTATCTTGCTATACAGTGCTGTACGGTGCTGTATAGTGCTGTACAGTGCTGTATGGTTCTGCATGCTGCTGCAAAGTGCTGTACAGTGCTGTCTGTTACTGCACAGTGCTGCACGCTGCTGTTCATTGCTATACACTGCTGTGCAGTGCTGTACATTGCTATATGGTGCTGTACAGTGCTGTACAGTGCTATACGGTGCTTTACGGTGCTGCACAGTTCAGCACAGTGCTGTACTGTGTTGTACAGTGCTGTAGGGTTCTGCATAGTGCTGTGCTGTGCTGTACGGTGCTGTACAGTGCTGTACATTGCTGTTTGGTTCAGCACAGTGCTGTACAGTGCTATACAGTGCTTTACAGTGCTGTACAATGCTGCAAAGTGCTGTATAGTTGTGCACACTACTGCAAAGTGATGTACAGTGCTGTATGCTAATGCACAGTGCTGTTCATTGTCATAGGCTGCTGTGCAGTGCTGTACTGTGCTGTATGGTACAGCACAGTGCTGTACATTGCTGTACTGTGCTGTATGGTTCCGCGCAGTGCCGTAAAGTGCTGTATGGTGCTGTACATTATTCTACAGTGCTGTATGGTGCAGCACAATGCTGTATGGTAAAGCACAGTGCAGTATGGTGCAGCACAATGGTGTATGGTAAAGCACAGTGCAGTATGGCGCAGTGCAGTTCAGCACAGTGCTTTACAGTGCTGTATGTGTTCAGCATAGTGTTGTATGTTGCTTTACGGTGCTGTATGCTTCAGCACAGTGCTGTACAGTGTTGTGTGGTGCTATACAGTGCTGTATGGTGCAGCACAGTGGTGTACGGTGCTGTACGTGTTCAGCACCGTGCTGTACGATGCTGTAAGGTGCTTTATGGTCCTGTATAGTGCTGTACAGTGCTGTAAGGTGCTGTACATTGCTATACAGTGCTGTACAGTTCAGCACAGTGCTGTACAGTGCTGTATAGTGCAGTATGGTGCAGTGCAGTTTAGCACAGTGCTCTACAGTGCGCTACGTGTTCAGCATAGTGCTGTAAGGTGCTGTACGGTGTTGCATGCTTCAGCTCAGTGCTGAACAGTGCTGTAAGGTGCTGTATGTTGCTATACAGTGCTGCATGGTTCAGCACAGTGCTGTACGGTGCTGTATAGTGCTGTACAGTGCTGTCTGTTACTGCACAGTGCTGCACGCTGCTGTTCATTGCTATACACTGATGTACATAGCTATATGGTGCTGCACAGTGCTGTACAGTGCTGTAGGGTGCTGCATAGTGTTGTACAGTGCTGTACGGTGCTGTACAGTGCTTACATTGCTGTATGGTTCAGCACAGTGCTGTACAGTGCTTCACAGTGCTGTACAATGCTGCAAAGTGATGTACAGTGCTGTATGCTGATGCACAGTGCTGTTCATTGCCATAGGCTGCTCTGCAGTGCTGTACATTGCTGTATGGTACAGCACAGTGCTGTACATTGCTGTACTGTGCTGTATGGTTCAGCGCAGTGCCGTAAAGTGCTGTATGGTGCTGTACATTAGTCTACAGTGCTGTATGGTGCAGCACAATGCTGTATGGTAAAGCACAGTGCAGTATGGTGCGGCACAATGCTGTATGGTAAAGCACAGTGCAGTATGGCGCAGTGCAGTTCAGCACAGTGCTGTACAGTGCTGTATGTGTTCAGCATAGTGTTGTATGGTGCTTTACGGTGCTGTATGCTTCAGCACAGTGCTGTACAGTGCTGTGTGGTGCTGTACAGTGCTGTACAGTGCTGTATAGTGCTGCACAGTGCTGTACATTGCTGTACAGTGCTGTATGGTGCAGCAGAGTGCTGTAAAGTGCTGTACGGTGCTGTACATTGCTCTACAGTGCTGTACAGTTCAGCACGGTGCTGTACGGTGATGTATGTTTCAGTACCAAGCTGTACGGTGCTGTACGGTTCAGAGCGCTGCACGGTTCGGCAGAATGCTGTACAGTGCTGTACAGTGCTGTACATTGCTTTACAGTTCAGCACAGTGCTATATGGTGCTGTATGGTTCAGTACAGCGGTGTACAGTGCGTTACGGTGCTGTATGTTGCTATACAGGGCTGTCCGGTGCTGCCTGGTGCAGTACAATGCTCTACAGTGCTGTATGTTGCTGCACAGTGCTGCACAGTGCTGTATGTTACTGCACAGCGCTGTATGCTTCTATACGGTGATGCACAGTGCTGTACAGTGCTCTACAGTTCAGCACAGTGCTGTAGGATTCAGCACAGTGCTGTACGGTGCTGTACCGTGCTTTATGTTTCCGCGCAGTGCCGTAAAGTGCTGTATGGTGCTGTACATTAGTCTACAGTGCTGTATGGTGCAGCACAATGCTGTATGGTAAAGCACAGTGCAGTATGGTGCAGCACAATGCTGTATGGTAAAGCACAGTGCAGTATGGCGCTGTGCAGTTCAGCACAGTGCTGTACAGTGCTGTATGTGTTCAGCATAGTGTTGTATGGTGCTTTACGGTGCTGTATGCTTCAGCACAGTGCTGTACAGTGCTGTGTGGTGCTGTACAGTGCTGTATAGTGCTGCACAGTGCTGTTCATTGCTATAGGCTGCTGTGCAGTGTTGTACGTTGCTGTATGGTACAGCACAGTGCTGTACAGTGCTGTATGGTTCAGCAGAGTGCTGTAAAGTGCCGTACGGTGCTGTACATTGCTCTACAGTGCTGTACAGTGCTGTACAGTTCAGCACGGTGCTGTACGGTGATGAATGTTTCAGTACCAAGCTGTACAGTTCAGAGCGCTGCACGGTCCGGCAGAGTGCTGTACAGTGCTGTACAGTGCTGTACATTGCTTTACAGTTCAGCACAGTGCTATATGGTGCTGTATGGTTCAGCACAGCGGTGTACAGTGCGGTACGGTGCTGTATGTTGCTATACAGGGCTGTACGGTGCTGCCTGGTGCAGTACAATGCTCTACAGTGCTGTATGTTGCTGCACAGTGCTGTATGTTACTGCACAGCGCTGTATGCTTCTATACGGTGATGCACAGTGCTGTACAGTGCTCTACAGTTCAGCACAGTGCTGTACGATTCAGCACAGTGCTGTATGGCGCTGTACGGTTCAGCACAGCACTTCACAGTGCTGTACTGTGACGTAAGATTCAGCACTGCTGCATGGTGATGTGCAATTCAGCACAGTGCTATACGGTGTGGTACATTGCTATACAGTGCTGTATGGTGCAGCACAGTGCTGTACAGTGCTTTACGGTGCAGTACATTGCTATACAGTGCTGTATGGTGCAGCACAGTGCTGTACGATAAAGCACAGTGCAGTATGGCACAGTGCAGTTCAGCACAGTTCTGTACAGTGCTGTACGTGTTCAGCACCGTGCTGTACGGTGCTGTAAGGAGCTGTATGGTCCTGCATAGTGCTGTACAGTGCTTTAAGGTGCTGTACATTGCTATACAGTGCTGTACAGTTCAGCACAGTGCTGTACGGTGCTGTATAGTGCAGTATGGTGCAGTGCAGTTCAGCACAGTGCTCTACAGTGCACTACGTGTTCAGCATAGTGCTGTATGGTGCTGTACGGTGCTGTATGCTTCAGCACAGTGCTGAACAGTGCTGTAAGGTGCTGTATGTTGCTATACAGTGCTGTATGGTTCAGCACAGTGCTGTACGGTGCTGTATAGTGCTGTACAGTTGTGTATGGTTCTGCATGCTGCTGCAAAGTGCTGTCTGTTACTGCACAGTTCTGCACACTGCTGTTCATTGCTATACACTGATGTACATAGGTATATGGTGCTGCACAGTGCTGTACAGTGCTATACGGTGCTTTACGGCGCTGCACGGTTCAGCAGAGTGCTGTAATGTGTTGTACAGTGCTGTAGGGTGCTGCATAGTGCTGTACAGTGCTGTACGGTGCTGTACAATGCTGCAAAGTGATGTACAGTGCTGTATGCTAATGCACAGTGCTGTTCATTGCCATAGGCTGCTGTGCAGTGCTGTACATTGATGTATGGTACAGCACAGTGCTGTACATTGCTGTACTGTGCTGTATGGTTCCGCACAGTGCCATAAAGTGCTGTATGGTGCTGTACATTATTCTACAGTGCTGTATGGTGCTGTATAGTGCTGTACAGTGCTGTAAGGTGCTGTACATTGCTATACAGTGCTGTATGGTTCAGCACAGTGCTGTACGGTGCTGTATAGTGCAGTATGGTGCAGTGCAGTTCAGCACAGTGCTCTACAGTGCGCTACGTGTTCAGCATAGTGCTGTATGGTGCTGTACGGTGCTGTATGCTTCAGCACAGTGCTGAACAGTGCTGTAAGGTGCTGTATGTTGCTATACAGTGCTGTATGGTTCAGCACAGTGCTGTACGGTGCTGTATAGTGCTGTACAGTGGTGTATGGTTCTGCATGCTGCTGCAAAGTGCTGTCTGTTACTGCACAGTGCTGCACACTGCTGTTCATTGCTATACACTGATGTACATAGCTATATGGTGCTGCACAGTGCTGTACAGTGCTATACGGTGCTTTACGGTGCTGCACGGTTCAGCAGAGTGCTGTACTGTGTTGTACAGTGCTGTAGGGTGCTGCATAGTGCTATACAGTGCTGTACGGTGCTGTACAATGCTGCAAAGTGATGTACAGTGCTGTATGCTAATGCACAGTGCTGTTCATTGCCATAGGCTGCTGTGCAGTGCTGTACATTGATGTATGGTACAGCACAGTGCTGTACATTGCTGTACTGTACTGTATGGTTCCGCGCAGTGCCGTAAAGTGCTGTATGGTCCTGTACATTATTCTACAGTGCTGTATGGTGCTGTATAGTGCTGTACAGTGCTGTAAGGTGCTGTACATTGCTATACAGTGCTGTATGGTTCAGCACAGTGCTGTACGGTGCTGTATAGTGCAGTATGGTGCAGTGCAGTTCAGCACAGTGCCCTACAGTGCGCTACGTGTTCAGCATAGTGCTGTACGGTGCTGTACGGTGCTGTATGCTTCAGCACAGTGCTGAACAGTGCTGTAAGGTGCTGTATGTTGCTATACAGTGCTGTATGGTTCAGCACAGTGCTGTACGGTGCTGTATAGTGCTGTACAGTGCGGTATGGTTCTGTACGCTGCTGCAAAGTGCTGTACAGTGCTGTCTGTTACTGCACAGTGCTGCACGCTGCTGTTCATTGCTATACACTGCTGTGCAGTGCTGTACACTGCTATATGCTGCTGTACCGTGCTGTACAGTGCTATACGGTGCTTTACGGTGCTGCACAGTTCAGCACAGTGCTGTACTGTGTTGTACAGTGCTGTAGGGTGCTGCATAGTGCTGTACAGTGCTGTACGGTGCTGTACAGTGCTGTACATTGCTGTATGGTTCAGCACAGTGCTGTACAGTGCTATACAGTGCTTTACAGTGCTGTACAATGCTGCAAAGTGCTGTACAGTTGTGCACATTGCCGCAAAGTGATGTACAGTTCTGTATGCTAATGCACAGTGCTGTTCATTGCCATAGTCTCCTGTGCAGTGCTGTACATTGCTGTATGGTACAGCACAGTGCTGTACATTGCTGTACTGTGCTGTATGGTTCTGCGCAGTGCCGTAAAGTGCTGTATGGTGCTGTACATTAGTCTACAGTGCTGTATGGTGCTGCACAATGCTGTATGGTAAAGCACAGTGCAGTATGGTGCAGCACAATGGTGTATGGAAAAGCACAGTGCAGTATGGCGCAGTGCAGTTCAGCACAGTGCTGTACAGTGCTGTATGTGTTCAGCATAGTGTTGTATGGTGCTTTACGGTGCTGTATGCTTCAGCACAGTGCTGTACAGTGCTGTGTGGTGCTGTACAGTGCTGTACAGTGCTGTACAGTGCTGCACAGTGCTGTTCATTGCTATAGGCTGCTGTGCAGTGTTGTATGTTGCTGTATGGTACAGCACAGTGCTGTACATTGCTGTACAGTGCTGTATGGTTCAGCAGAATGCTGTAAAGTGCTGTACGGTGCTGTACATTGCTCTACAGTGCTGTACAGTGCTGTACAGTGCTGTACAGTTCAGCACGGTGCTGTATGGTGATGTATGTTTCATTATCAAGCTGTACGGTGTTGTACTGTTCAGAGCGCTGCACGGTTCTGCAGAGTGCTGTACAGTGCTGTATGGTGCTGTAGGTTCATGTGCAGTGCTCTACGGTTCAGCACAGTGCTATACAGTGCTGTACAGTGCTGTACATTGCTTTACAGTTCAGCACAGTGCTATATGGTGCTGTATGGTTCATCACAGCGGTGTACAGTGCGGTACAGTGCTCTATGTTTCTATACAGGGCAGTATGTTGCTGCCTGGTGCAGTAAAATGCTCTACAGTGCTGTATGTTGCTGCACAGTGCTGTACAGTGCTGTATGTTACTGCACAGCGCTGTATGCTTCTATACGGTGATGCACAGTGCTGTACAGTGCTCTACAGTTCAGCACAGTGCTGTAGGATTCAGCACATTGCTGTACGGTGCTGTACGGTTCAGCACAGCACTTCACAGTGCTGTACTGTGATGTAAGATTCAGCACTGCTGCATGGTGATGTACAATTCAGCACAGTGCTATACAGTGCTGTAGGGTGCTGTAACGCGCTTTTCCATGCTTTATGGTGCTGTACGTTGTTGTATGGTGATGTACGGTTCAGCACAGTGCTGTACAGTGCTGTACGGTGCTTATGGTGCTTCATTGTGCAGCATGGTGCTGTACAGTGCTGTACTTAGCTGCATGGTGCTGTACGTTTCAGCAAAGTGCGGTGCAGTGCTGTACCGTGCTGTATGTTGCAATAGATTGCTGTACAGTGCTGCACGATGCTTTACAATGCTGCATGGTGCTGTATGTTGCTGCACGGTTCAGCACAATGCTGTACAGTGCTGTACGGTTTGGTACATTGCTATACAGTGCTGTATGGTGCAGCACAGTGCTGTACGGTAAAGCACAGTGCAGTATGGCACAGTGCAGTTCAGCACAGTGCTGTACAGTGCTGTACGTGTTCAGCACCGTGCTGTACGGTGCTGCAAGGTGTTGTATGGTGCTGTATAGTGCTGTACAGTGCTGCAAGGTGCTGTACATTGCTATACAGTGCTGTATGGTTCAGCACAGTGCTGTACGGTGCTGCATAGTGCAGTATGGTGCAGTGCAGTTCAGCACAGTACTCTACAGTGCTGTACGGTTCAGCATAGTGATGTATGGTGCTGTAAGGTGCTCTATGTTGCTATACAGTGCTGTACGGTGCTGTCTGTTACTGCACAGTGCTGCACGCTGCTGTTCATTGCTATACACTGCTGTGCAGTGCTGTACATTGCTATATGGTGCTGTACAGTGCTGCACAGTGCTATACAGTGCTTTACTGTGCTGCATGGTTGAGCACAGTGCTGTACTGTGTTGTACCGTGCTGTAGGGTGCTGCATAGTGCTGTACAGTGCTGTACGGTGCTGTACAGTGCTGTACAGTGCTTTATAGTGCTGTACAATGCAGCAAAGTGCTGTATAGTTGTGCACACTGCTGCAAAGTGATGTACAGTGCTGTACATTGCTGTATGGTTCAGCACAGTGCTGTACAGTGCTATACAGTGCTTTACAGTGCTGTACAATGCTGCAAAGTGCTGTACAGTTGTGCACATTGCTGCAAAGTGATGTACAGTTCTGTATGCTAATGCACAGTGCTGTTCATTGCCATAGTCTGCTGTGCAGTGCTGTACGTTGCTGTATGGTACAGCACAGTGCTGTACATTGCTGTACTGTGCTGTATGGTTCTGCGCAGTGCCGTAAAGTGCTGTATGGTGCTGTACATTAGTCTACAGTGCTGTATGGTGCTGCACAATGCTGTATGGTAAAGCACAGTGCAGTATGGTGCAGCACAATGGTGTGTGGAAAAGCACAGTGCAGTATGGCGCAGTGCAGTTCAGCACAGTGCTGTACAGTGCTGTATGTGTTCAGCATAGTGTTGTATGGTGCTTTACGGTGCTGTATGCTTCAGCACAGTGCTGTACACTGCTGTGTGGTGCTGTACAGTGCTGTACAGTGCTGTATAGTGCTGCACAGTGCTGTTCATTGCTATAGGCTGCTGTGCAGTGTTGTATGTTGCTGTATGGTACAGCACAGTGCTGTACATTGCTGTACAGTGCTGTATGGTTCAGCAGAGTGCTGTAAAGTGCTGTACGGTGCTGTACATTGCTCTACAGTGCTGTACAGTGCTGTACAGTGCTGTACAGTTCAGCACGGTGCTGTACGGTGATGTATGTTTCATTATCAAGCTGTACGGTGTTGTACGGTTCAGAGCGCTGCACGGTTCTGCAGAGTGCTGTACAGTGCTGTATGGTGCTGTAGGTTCATGTGCAGTGCTCTACGGTTCAGCACAGTGCTATACAGTGCTGTACAGTGCTGTACATTGCTTTACAGTTCAGCACAGTGCTATATGGTGCTGTATGGTTCATCACAGCGGTGTACAGTGCGGTACAGTGCTCTATGTTTCTATACAGGGCAGTATGTTGCTGCCTGGTGCAGTAAAATGCTCTACAGTGCTGTATGTTGCTGCAGTGCTGTACAGTGCTGTATGTTACTGCACAGCGCTGTATGCTTCTATACGGTGATGCACGGTGCTGTACAGTGCTCTACAGTTCAGCACAGTGCTGTAGGATTCAGCACAGTGCTGTACGGTGCTGTACGGTTCAGCACAGCACTTCACAGTGCTGTACTGTGATGTAAGATTCAGCACTGCTGCATGGTGATGTACAATTCAGCACAGTGCTATACAGTGCTGTAGGGTGCTGTAACGCGCTTTTCCATGCTTTATGGTGCTGTACGTTGTTGTATGGTGATGTACGGTTCAGCACAGTGCTGTACAGTGCTGTACGGTGCTTATGGTGCTTCATTGTGCAGCATGGTGCTGTACAGTGCTGTACTTAGCTGCATGGTGCTGTATGTTTCAGCAAAGTGCTGTGCAGTGCTGTACAGTGCTGTATGTTGCAATAGATTGCTGTACAGTGCTGCACGATGCTTTACAATGCTGCATGGTGCTGTATGTTGCTGCACGGTTCAGCACAATGCTGTACAGTGCTGTACGGTTTGGTACATTGCTATACAGTGCTGTATGGTGCAGCACAGTGCTGTACGGTAAAGCACAGTGCAGTATGGCACAGTGCAGTTCAGCACAGTGCTGTACAGTGCTGTACGTGTTCAGCACCGTGCTGTACGGTGCTGCAAGGTGTTGTATGGTGCTGTATAGTGCTGTACAGTGCTGCAAGGTGCTGTACATTGCTATACAGTGCTGTATGGTTCAGCACAGTGCTGTACGGTGCTGCATAGTGCAGTATGGTGCAGTGCAGTTCAGCACAGTACTCTACAGTGCTGTACGGTTCAGCATAGTGATGTATGGTGCTGTAAGGTGCTCTATGTTGCTATACAGTGCTCTACGGTGCTGTCTGTTACTGCACAGTGCTGCACGCTGCTGTTCATTGCTATACACTGCTGTGCAGTGCTGTACATTGCTATATGGTGCTGTACAGTGCTGCACAGTGCTATACAGTGCTTTACTGTGCTGCATGGTTGAGCACAGTGCTGTACTGTGTTGTACCGTGCTGTAGGGTGCTGCATAGTGCTGTACAGTGCTGTACGGTGCTGTACAGTGCTGTACAGTGCTTTATAGTGCTGTACAATGCAGCAAAGTGCTGTATAGTTGTGCACACTGCTGCAAAGTGATGTACAGTGCTGTATGCTAATGCACAGTGCTGTTCATTGCCATAGGCTGCTGTGCAGTGCTGTACATTGTTGTATGGTACGGCACAGTGCTGTACATTGCTGTACTGTGCCCTTTGTTTCAGCGCAGTGCCGTAAAGTGCTGTATGGTGCTGTACATTAGTCTACAGTGCTGTATGTTGCAGCACAATGCTGTATGGTAAAGCACTGTGCAGTATGGTGCAGCACAATGCTGTATGGTAAAGAACAGTGCAGTATGGTGCAGTGCAGTTCAGCACAGTGCTGTACAGTGCTGTACGTGTTCAGCATAGTGTTGTATGGTGCTTTACGGTGTTGTATGCTTCAGCACAGTGCTGTACAGTGCTGTGTGGTGCTGTTCAGTGCTGTACAGTGCTGTATAGTGCTGCACAGTTCTGTTCATTGAGATAGGCTGCTGTGCAGTGTTGTACGTTGCTGTATGGTACAGCACAGCGCTGTACATTGCTGTGCAGTGTTGTATGGTTCAGCAGAGTGCTGTAACGTGCTGTACGGTGCTGTACATTGCTCTACAGTGCTGTACAGTGCTGTACAGTTCAGCACGGTGCTGTACGGTGATGAATGTTTCAGTACCAAGCTGTACGGTGCTGTACGGTTCAGAGCGCTGCATGGCTCGGCAGAGTGCTGTACAGTGCTGTATGGTGCTGTAGGTATATTTGTAGTGATGTATGGTTCAGCACAGTGCTGTACAGTGCTCTACAGTGCTGCAAATTGCTCTACAGTTGAGCAAAGTGCTTTATGGTGCTGTATTGTTCAGCACAGTAGTGTACAGTGCGGTACAGTGCTGTATTTTGCTATACAGGGCTGTACGGTGCTGCCTGGTGCAGTACAATGCTCTACAGTGCTGTATGTTGCTGCACAGTGCTGTACAGTGCTGTATGTTACTGCACAGCGCTGTATGCTTCTATACGGTGATGCACAGTGCTGTACAGTGCTCCACGGTTCAACACAGTGCTGTACAGTGTGGCACCGTGCTGTACAGTGCTGTGTGGTACTGTATAGTGCTGTATGATGCTGTATAGTGCTGAACAGTGCTGCACGTTGCTACACAGTAATGTACGTTGCTGTGCAGTGCTGTACGGTTCAGCACAGTGCTTTATGGTGTTGTACAGTGCTGTACCATGCTGGAAAGTATTGTAATTTGCTGCGCGGTGCTGTCTAGCTCTGCACAATGCTGTAAGGTGCTGTACGGTGCTGTACTGTGCTGTACTATGCTGTATGGTGCTGTATGTTGCTGTACTGTGCCGTAAAGATCAGTATGGTGCTGTACAGTGTTGCACAGTGCTGTACTGTGCTTGGCAGTGCTGCACTGTGCTGTATGTTGCTATATGGTACAGCACAGTGCTGTACGGTGTGTTGTGGTTCAGCATAGTGCTGTACAGTTGTGTACGGAGCTGTACAGTGCTGTACGGTGCTGTACATTTCTGTGCAGTGCTGTACGGTGCTGTACGGTTCAGCACACTGCTGTACAGTGCTGTACGCATTCAGCACAGTGCTGTACAGCGCTGTATGGTGCTGTATGTTGCAATACAGTGCTGTGCCTTGCTATACAGTGCTGCACAGTGCTGTATGTTGCTATACGGTGCTGCCAAGTGCTGTATGTTGCTATATGGAGCTGCACAGTGTTGTACGGTGCTATAGCATGCTGTACAGTTCAGCACAGTGCTGTTTGGTGCTGTATGGTGCTGTACAATGCTGTATAGTGCTGCACAGTGCTGCATGTGCTACAGGGTGCTATATGGTGCTGTACATTGCTGTGCAGTGCTGTATGGTTCAGCACAGTGCTGTATGGTGCTGTACAGTGCTGTTACGTTGCTGCAAGATGCTGTACGTTGCTGTATGGTGCTGTACGGTGCTGTACATTGCTGCACAGGGCAGTACAGTACTGTACATTGCTGCACAGTGCTGTGCTGTGCTGTACAGTGCTGGAAAGTGCTGCACTATGTATGGTGCTGCATTATGCTGTAGGGTGCTGTATGGTGCTGTACAGTGCTGTACGGTTCTGCACTATGCTGTAAGGTGCTGCACGGTTCTGTGTGGTGCTGCACAATATTTTATGGTGCTGTACAGTGCTGTGCAGTGCTGTATGGTGCTGTATGTTGCTGTATGGGGCATAACAGTTCAGCACAGAGCTGTACGGTGCTGTATCATTCAACACAGTGCTGTACATTTAAGCACAGTGCAGTACGGTGCAATACGGCTCAGCCCAGTGCTGTATGGTGCTGCATGGTGCTGTACGTTTCAGTAAAGTGCTGTACAGTGCTGTACGGTGCTTTATGTTGCAATAGAGTGCTGTATGGTGTTGCACGATGCTTTATAACACTGTATGGTGCTGTATGTTGCTGCATGGTTCAGCACAATGCTGTACCGTGCTGTACGGTGTGGTACATTGCTATACAGTGCTGTATGGTGCAGCACAGTGCTGTATGGTAAAGCACAGTGCAGTATGGCGTACTGCAGTTCAGCACAGTGCTGTACAGTGCTGTACGTGTTCAGCACCGTGTTGTACAGTGCTGTAAGGTGCTGTATGGTGCTGTATAGTGCTGTACAGTGCTGTAAGGTGCTGTATGTTGCTATACAGTGCAGTATGGTTCAGCACAGTGCTATACGGTGCTGTATAGTGCAGTATGGTGCAGTGCAGTTCAGCACAGTACTCTACAGTGCTGTACGTGTTCAGCATAGTGCTGTACGGTGCTGTATGGTGCTGTATGCTTCAGCACAGTGCTGAACAGTGCTGTAAGGTGCTGTATGTTGCTATACAGTGCTGTATGGTTCAGCACACTGCTGTATGGTGCTGCATAGTGCTGTATGGTTCTGCACGCTGCTGTTCATTGCTATACACTGCTGTGCAGTGCTGTACATTGCTATATGGTGCTGCACAGTGCTGTACAGTGCTATACGGTGCTTTATGGTGCTGCACGGTTTAGCACAATGCTGTACTGTGTTGTACAGTGCTGTAGGGTGCTGCATAGTGCTGTACAGTGCTGTACGGTGCTGTACAGTGCTCTACATTGCTATATGGTTCAGAACAGTGCTGCACAGTGCTGTACAGTGCTGTACAATGCTGCAAAGTGCTGTATAGTTGTGCACACTGCTGCAAAGTGATGTACAGTGTTGTATGCTACTGCACAGTGCTGTTCAATGCTATAGCCTGCTGTGCAGTGCTGTACATTGCTGTATGGTACAGCACAGTGCTGTACATTGCTGTACAGTGCTGTATGGTTCAGCGCAGTGCTCTACAGTGCTGTACAGTGCCTTACGGTTCTGCACGGTGCTGTACAGTGTTGTATGTTTCAGTACCGAGCTGTACGGTGCTGTACGGTTCAGCGGAGTGCTGTACGGTTCAGCACAGTACTGTACAGTGCTATACTGTGCTATGCTGTGCTATACTGTGCTATACACTGCTGTACTATTATGTAACATTCAGCACTGCTGCATGGTGATGTACAATTCAGCACAGTTCTGTACAGTGCTGTAGGGTGCTGTAACGTGCTTTACCATGCTGTATGGTGCTGTACGTTGCTGTATGGTGAAGTACAGTTCAGCACAGTGCTGTACAGTGCTGTACTGTGCTGTACGGTGCTTCATTGTGCAGCATGGTGCCGTACAGTGCTGTACATAGCTGCATGGTGCTGTACGTTTCAGCAAAGTGCTGTACAGTGCTGTACGGTGCTGTACGTTGCTATACAGTGCTGTCTGGTTCAGCACAGTGCTGTACAGTGCTGTACAGTGCTCTACGTTGCTATACAGTGCTGTATGGTTCAGCACAGTGCTGTACATTGCTGTATGGATCTGTACAGTGCTGTCCAGTGCTGTATGGTGCTGTACAGTGCTATCTAGTGCTGTACATTGCTGCAAAGCGCTGTAGGGTTGTGCATGCAGCTGCACAGTGATCTACAGTGCTGTATGTTACTGCACAGTGCTATGCATTGTTATATGCTGCGGTGCAGTGCTGTACATTGCTATATGGTACTGCACAGTGCTGTATGTTGTTGTACGGTGCTGTACCATGCTCTAGGGTGCTGCATAGAGTTGTACAGTGTTGTATGGTGCTGTCCATTGCTGTACAATGCTGTACGGTGCTGTACAGTGCTGTACATTGCTGTACAGTGCTGTACGGCGCTGCCTGGTGCTGTAAGGTGTTGTACGGTGTTGTTCATTGCTGTACGGTGCTATATGATGTAGCACAGTGTCATACAGTGCTGTAATGTGCTGTACAGTGCTGTCCAGTGCTGAATACTGGTGCAAAGTGCTGTACACTTGTGCATGTTGCTGCACAGTGATGTACAATGCTATATGTTACTGCACCATGCTGTACAGTGCTATTCATTGTTATATGCTGCGGTGCAGTGCTGTACTTTGCTATATGGTGCTGCACAGTGCTGTACAGTGCTATACAGTGCTGTATGTTGTTGTACACTGCTGTACAGTCCTGTACGGTTCTGCATAGAGCTGTAAAGTGCTGTACAGTGCTGTCCATTGCTGTCCGGTGCTGTATGGTCCAGCACAGTGTTGTATAGTTTTG
This sequence comes from Carcharodon carcharias, assembly GCF_017639515.1. Lineage (NCBI taxonomy): Eukaryota > Metazoa > Chordata > Chondrichthyes > Lamniformes > Lamnidae > Carcharodon > Carcharodon carcharias. The sequence goes on along the minus strand of NC_054483.1, from coordinate 48,472,354 downwards.
TAATGTTCTGTACATTGCTGTATGGTTCAGCACAGTGCAGTACTGTGCTGTAAGGTGCTGTATGTTGCAATGCACTAGTGTATGGTACTGCACGGTGCTGTACAATGCTGTACTGTGCTGTACATTGCTGTACGGTTCAGGATCGTGCTGTACAGTTCTGTACAGTTCTGTACAGGGCTGTACATGGCTTCAGTGCTGTACGGTGCTGCAAGGTGCTGTGTAATGCTGTACTGTGCTTTTCAGTGCAATCCAATGCTGTACATTACTGTACAATGCTGTACGGTGCTGTATGTTGCTGTATGGTTAAGCACAGTGCTGTACAGTGCCGTGTGGTGCTGTACTTTGCTATACAGTACGGTGTTGCATGGTGCTCTCCAATGCTGTATGGAGCGTACGTTGCTGTACCATTCTGTATGGTCCATCACAGTTCTGTACAGTGCTGTCCGGTGCTCTATATTGCTGTACGGTGCTGTACATTGCTGGAAGGTGCTGTACAGTTCATCACAGTCCTGTACAGTGCTGTACATTGGAATACAGTTCTGTATGGTTCAGCACAGTGCTGTACAGTGCTGTACGGTGCTGTCTGTTACTGCACAGTGGTGTACACTGCTGTTCATTGCTATACGCTGCTGTGCAGTGCTATACGTTGCTGTACAGTTCAGCACAGTGCTGTACAGTTCAGCACAGTGCTCTAGAGTGCTGTACGGTGCTGAACCTTGTTGTACGGTGCGGTATGGTGCTGTGCAGTGTTGTACTGTGCTGTACATTGCTGTACAGTGCTTTATGGGCTGCCTAGTGCTGTAGGGTGTTGTACGGTCCTGTCCATTGCTGTACGTTGCTGTACGATGCAGCACAGTGTTGTACCGTGCTGTTACGTGCTGTATGTTGTTGTATGGTTCAGCGCAGTGCTGTACTCGTGCTGTAACATGCTGTATGTTGCTATACACTGATGTACGGTATTGCACGCTGCTGTACTATGCTGTACGCTGCGGTACATTGCTGTTCGGTTTAAGACAGTTCTGTACAGTGCTGCAGTGCTGTACATTGCTTCAGTGCTGTATGGTGCTGCAAGGTGCTGTGTAATGCTGTACTGTTCGGTACGGTGCAATCCAATGCTGTATGGTGCTGTACAATGCTGTACAGTGCTGTATGTTGATGTATGGTTAAGCACAGTGCTATATAGTGCCGTGTGGTGCTGTATGTTGCTATATATTGCTGTACGGTGCTGTACGGTTCAGCACAGTTTTGTAAAGTCCTGTACGGTGCTTTACAGTGCTGTACAGTGCAAAGAATTGCTGGAAGGTGCTGTACAGTTCAGCACAGTGCTATACAGTGCTGTATGGAGCCGCACAGTGCTGTACAGTGCTTTGTGTTACTGCATAGTTCTTTTCATTGCTATACACTGCTGAACCGTGCTGTACATTGCTGTACGGTTCAGCACAGTGCTGTACGGTGCTGTACGGTTCAGCACAGTGCTGCACAATGCGGTACAGTGCTGAACTTTGCTGTACGGTGCTGTACGGTGCTATGCAGTGTTGTACAGTGCTGTACGTTGCTGTACAGTGCTGTACGGTGCTGCCCAGTGCTGTTATGTGTTGTACGGTGCTGTCCATTTCTGTACATTGCTGTATGGTTCAGCGCAGTGCTGTAGAGTGCTGTAACGTGCTGTATGTTGCTATACACTGGTACTGCACGGTGCCATAAAATGCTGTACGCTGCTGAACATTGCTGTACAGTTTAGGACTGTGCTGTACAGTGCTGCAGTGCTGTACATTGCTTCAGTGCTGTACAGTGCTGCAAGGTGCTGTGTAATGCTGTACTGTGCTGTGCAGTGCAATCCAACTCTGTACAGTGCTGTACATTGCTGTACGGTGCTGTATGTTGCTGTATGGTTAAGCACAGTGCTAAGCAGTGCCGTGAGGTGCTGTATGTTGCTATACAGTACGGTGCTGTACGGTTCAGCACAGTTCTGTACAGTGCTGTACAGTGCCTTTCAGTGCTGTACAATGCTGTACGGTGCTGTACAGTTCAGCACAGTGCTGTACAGTGCTGTACGGTGCTGTACGGTGCTGCCTTGTGCTGTACAGTGCTGTATGGTTCTGTACATTGCTGTACAGTGCTGTATGGTTTAGCATAGTGCTTCATGGTGCTTTACGGTGCTGTAAGCTTCAGCATGGTGCTGTACAGTGCTGCACGGTGCTTTACTTTGCTATACAGTGCTGTCTGGTTCAGCACTGTGCTACACAGTGGTGTACGTTGCTCTACGTTGCTATAGAGTGCCATATGGTTCAGCACAGTGCTGTACCATGCTGTATGGTGTTGTATATCGCTGTCCAGTGATGTATGTTGCTGCAAAGTGCTGTAGGGTTGTGCATGCTGCTGCACAGTGATCTACAGTGCTGTATATTACTGCAGAGTGCTGTACAGTGCTGTTCATTGTTATTTGCTGCGGTGCAGTGCTGTACATTGCTATATGGTGCTGCACAGTGCTGTACAGTGCTATACAGTGCTGTATGTTGTTGTACAGTGCTGTACAGTGCTGTAGGGTGCTGCATAGAGTTGTACAGTGTTGTACGGTGCTGACTATTGCTGTACAGTGGTGTATGGTTCGGCACAGTTCTGTACAGAGCTGTACGGTGCTATACACTGCTGTACGGTGCTGTACTTTGCTGTAAAGTGCTGTACGGTGCCGCCTGGTGTTGTAAGGTGTTGTATGGTGCTGTCCATTGCTGTTCGCTGCTGTACAATGCAGAACAGTGTTGTACAGTGCTGTACAGTGATGTATTGTGTTGTAAGTTTCAGCGCAGTGCTGTACAGTGCTGTAATGTGCTGTATGTTGCTATAAACTGGTGTATGGTACTGTACGGTGCTGTGCTATGCTGTACCCTGCTGTACATTGCTTTATGGTTTAGGACAGTACTGTACAGTGCAGCAGTGCTGTACATTGCTTCAGTGCTGTATGGTGCTGCAAGGTGCTGTGTAATGCTGTACTGTTCTGTACGGTGCAATCCAATGCTGTACAGTGCTGTACAATTCTGTACGGTGCTGTATGTTGTCGTATGGTTAGGCACAGTTCTGTACAGTGCCGTGTGGTGCTGTACGTTGCTATATATAGCTGTATGGTGCTCTACGGTTCAGCACAGTTTTGTAAAGTGCTGTACAGTGCTTTACAGTGCTGTACATTGTGGTACATTGCTGGAAGGTGCTGTACAGTTCAGCACAGTGCTATACAGTGCTGTACGGAGCTGCACAGTGCTGTACAGTGCTGTGTGTTACTGCACAGTTCTGTTCATTTCCATACGCTGCTGTGCAGTGCTCTACGTTGCTGTACAGTTCAGCACAGTGCTGTATGGTGCTCTACGGTTCAGCACAGTGCTCTACAGTGCTCTACGTGTTCAGCAGAGTGCTGCAGAATGCTGCATTGTGCTTTAGGTTGCTTTATTGTGCGCTACAGTGCTATACGTTGCTGTATGATGATTTACAGTTGAGCACAGTACTGTACAGTGCTTTACGGTTCAGCATAGAGCTCTACAGCACTGTACGTTTCAGCACAGTGCTGTACAGTGCTGTAAAGTGCTGTACATTGCTATACAGTGTTGTATGGTTTAGCACAGTGCTGGACAGTGCTGTACAGATGTATTGTGCTGTATGGTTCTGCACGCTGCTGCACAGTGCTGTACAGTGCTGTCTGTGACTGCACAGTGCTGTACTCTGCTGTTCATTGCTATATGTTGTTGTGCAGTGCTCTACATTGCTATATGGTGCTGCACAGTGCTGTAGAGAGCTGTACATTGGTTACGGTTCTGTACGGTGCAGCACAGTGGTGTACAGTACTGTAAGGTGCTGAACGTTGCTGCACGGTGGTGTACAGTGCTGTGCAGTGTTGTACAGTGTTGTAAGTTGCTCTGCCGTGCTGTACGGTGCTATACGGTTAAGCACAATTCTGTACTGGTCTGTACGCTGCTGTATGGTTCTGCACAGTGCTGTACAGTGCTGTACGGTACAGCACAGTGCTGCCTTGTGCTGTACAGTGCTGTTTTGTTCTGTATGTTGCTGTAGGGTGCTCTACGGTTCAGCATAGTGCTGCATGGTGCTTTACGGTGCTGTACGCTTCAGCACAGTGCTGTACGGTGCTTTACATTGCTATAGAGTGCTGTATGGTTTAGCTCAGTGCTGTCCAGTGCTGTAGAGTTCTGTCCAGTGCGATACATTGCTTCAGTGCTGTACGGTGCTGCAAGGTGCTGTGTAATGCTGTAGTGTGCTGTGCGGTGCAATCCAACTCTGTACGGTGCTCTACAAAGCTGTACGGTGCTGTATGTTGCTGTATGGTTAAGCACAGTGCTATACAGTGCCGTGTGGTGCTGTATGTTGCTATATAGTATGGTGCTGCATGGTGCTCTCCAATGCTGTATGTTGCTGTACGTTGCTGTACATTGCTTTACGGCACTGTACGGTTCAGCACAGTTCTGTACCGTGCTGTATGGTGCTTTAGAGTGCTGTACGGTGCTGTAATTTGGTGTACGGTGCTGTACAGTTCAGCACAGTGCTGTACAGTGCTGTACGGTGCTGCCTTGTGCTGTACAGTGCTGTATGGTTCTGTATGTTGCTCTACGGTGCTGTACTGTTCAGCATAGTTCTGCATGGTGCTTTACGTTTCAGCATAGTGCTGCACGGTGCTTTATGGTGCTGTAAGCTTCAGCACTGTGCTGTACAGTGCTGTACAGTGCTCTACGTTGCTATGCAGTGCTTAATGGTTCAGCACAGTGCTGTACAGTGCTGTATGGTGCTGTACAGTGCTGTCCAGTGCTGAATACTGGTGCAAAGTGCTCTACAGTTGTGCATGCTGTTGCACAGTGATGTACAGTGCTGTATGTTACTGCACAGTGCTGTACAGTGCTATTCATTGTTATATGCTGCGGTGCAGTGCTGTACTTTGCTATATGGTGCTGCACAGTGCTATACAGTGCTGTATGTTGTTGTACGGTACTGTACCTTCCTGTACAGTTCTGCATAGAGCTGTAAAGTGTTGTATGGTGCTGTCCAATGCTCTCCGGTGCTGTACGGTTCAGCACAGTGTTGTATAGTTTTGTAATGTTCTGTACGTTGCTGTATGGTTCACCACAGTGCAGTACTGTGCTGTAAGGTGCTCTATGTTGCAATGTACTGGTGTACGATACTGCACGGTGCTGCACAATGCTGTACGGTGCTGTACATTGCTGTATAGTTCTGTACATTGCTGTACAGTTCTGTACAGGGCTGTACATTGCTTCAGTGCTGTATGGTGCTGCAAGGTGCTTTGTAATGCTGTACTGTGCTTTTCAGTGCAATCCAATGCTGTACAGTACTGTACAATGCTGTACGGTGCTGTATGTTGCTGTATCGTTAAGCATAGTGCTGTACAGTGCCCTGTGGTGCTATACGTTGCTATACAGTACGGTGCTGCACGGTGCTCTCCAATGCTGTATGGTGCTGTACATTGCTGTACATTTCTGTATGGTGCTGTACGCTTCAGCACAGTTCTGTAAAGTGCTCTACGGTGCTTTGCAGTGCTGTAAGCGGCTTTACAGTTGAGCACAGTACTGTACAATGCATCATGGTACATCATAGAGCTGTACAGCGCTGTACGTTTCAGCACAGTGCTGTATAGTGCTGTACAGTGTTGTACATTGCTATACTGTGATGTATATTGCTTTACAGTGCTCTATGGTTCAGCACAGTGCTGTGCAGTGCTCTACAGTGATGTATTGTGCTGTATGGTTCTGCATGCTGCTGCACAGTGCTGTACAGTGCTGTCTGTTACTGCACAGTGCTGTACACTGCTGTTCATTGCTGTACGTTGTGTTGCAGTGCTGTACGTTGCTATATGGTGCTGCACAATGCTGTACGGTGCTGTACATTGCTGTACAGTTCTGTACAGGGCTGTACATTGCTTCAGTGCTGTATGGTGCTGCAAAGTGCTGTGTAATGCTGTACTGTGCTGTATGGTGCAATCCAATGCTGTACAGTACTTTACAATGCTGCACGGTGCTGTATGTTGCTGTATGGTTAAGCATAGTGCTGTACAGTGCCCTGTGGTGCTATACGTTGCTATACAGTATGGTGCTGCACGGTGCTCTCCAATGCTGTATGGTGCTGTACATTGCTGTACATTTCTGTATGGTGCTGTACGCTTCAGCACAGTTCTGTAAAGTGCTGTACGGTGCTTTGCAGTGCTCTACGGTGCTGTACCGTTCAGCACAGTGCTGTACAGTGCTCTACGGTGCTGCACAGTGCTGTGTGCTACTGCACAGTTCTGTTCATTGCTATACGCTGCTGTGCAATGCTGTACGGTGCTGCCCAGTTCAGCACAGTGTTCTAAAGTGCTCTACACATTCCGCACAGTGCTGCTTGGTGCTTTACATAGATTTATTGTGCGGTACGGTGCTATACGTTGCTGTAAGTGGCTTTACAGTTGAGCACAGTATTGTACGATGCTTCATGGTACATCATAGAGCTGTACAGCGCTGTACGTTTCAGCACAGTGCTGTACAGTGCTGTATGGTGCTTTAGAGTGCTGTACGGTGCTGTACATTGGTGTACAGTGCTGTATAGTTCAGTACAGTGCTGTACAGTGCTGTACGGTGCTGCATTGTGCTGTACAGTGCTGTATGGTTCTGTATGTTGCTCTACGTTGCTATACTGTTCAGCATAGTGCTGCATGGTGCTTTACGTTTCGGCATAGTGCTGCACGGTGCTTTACGGTGCTGTAAGCTTCAGCACTGTGCTGTACAGTGCTGTACAGTGCTCTATGTTGCTATGCAGTGCTTAATGTTTCAGCACAGTGCTGTACAGTGCTGTATGGTGCTGTACAGTGCTGTCCAGTGCTGAACACTGGTGCAAAGTGCTCTACAGTTGTGCATGCTGTTGCACAGTGATGTACAGTGCTGTATGTTACTGCACAGTGCTGTACAGTGCTATTCATTGTTATATGCTGCGGTGCAGTGCTGTACTTTGCTATATGGTGCTGCACAGTGCTATACAGTGCTGTATGTTGTTGTACGGTACTGTACAGTCCTGTACGGTTCTGCATAGAGCTGTAAAGTGTTGTACGGTGCTGTCCAATGCTCTCCGGTGCTGTACGGTTCAGCACAGTGTTGTATAGTTTTGTAATGTTCTGTACATTGCTGTATGGTTCAGCACAGTGCAGTACTGTGATGTAAGGTGATCTATGTTGCAATGCACTGGTGTACGATAGTGCACGGTGCTGCACAATGCTTTACGGTGCTGTACATTGCTGTACAGTTCTGTACAGGGCTGTACGGTGCTGTCTGTTACTGCACAGTGGTGTACACTGCTGTTCATTGCTATACGTTGCTGTGCATTGCGGTACTTTGCTATAGGCTGCTGCACAGTGCTGTACAGTGCTGCACAGTGCTGTAAGGTGCTGAAAGTTGCTGTGTGGTGCTGTGTAGTGCTGTACGGTGCTGTACTTTGCTGTACAGTGCTGTACGGTGCTGTACAGTTAAGCACAGTTCTATACAATTCTGTATGCTGCTCTGCAGTTCAGTACAGTGCTGTATGTACGGAGCTGTACAGTTGAGCACAGCGCTGTGCAGTGCTGTACGCATTCAGCGCAGTGTTATACAGTGCTGTAGGGTGATTTATAGTGCTGTACCATGCTGTACATTGCTGTATGGTGCTGTACACTTCATCACCAATCTGTACAGTGCTGTACGGTGCTGTACAATTTTGTACGGTGCTGTACGTTCCAGCACAGTGCTGTACCGTGCTGTATAGTGCTCTTCAGTGCTGTATACTACTGTAAAGTGCTGTGCAGTTATGCATGCTGCTGCACAGTATTGTACAGTGCTGTATGTTACTGCACAGTGCTGTACAGTGATGTTCATTGCTTTACGCTGCTGTGCACTGCTGTATATTGCTATATGGTGCGGCACAGTACTGTACAGTGCTATACGGTGCTGTACATTTGTGTACGGTTCAGGACAGTTCTGTCCTGTTCTGTACAGTGCTGTACATTGCTTCATTGCTGTGTGGTGCTGCAAGGTGCTGTGTAATGCTGTACTGTGCTCTATGGTGCAATCCAATGCTGTACGGTGCTGTAAAGTGCTATACGGTGCTGTATGTTGTTGTATGGTGCTGTACAGTGCTGTGTGGTGCTGTATGATTCAGCACTGTGTTGTACAGAGTGAAATGTGCTGTATGTTGCTATACACTGGTGTACGGTACTGCACTGTGCTGTACAATGCTGTACATTGCTGTACAGTTTAGGACAGTGCTGCACAGTGCTGCAGTGCTGTACATTGCTTCAGTGCTGTATGGTGCTGCAAGGTGCTGTGTAATGCTGTACTGTGCTGTACAGTGCAATCCAATGCTGTACAGTGCTGTACAATGCTGTACACTGCTATATGTTGCTTTATGGTTAAGCACAGTGCTGTGTGGTGCTGCCTAGTGCTGTAAGGTGTTGTACGGTGCTGTCCATTGCTGTGCAGTGCTGTACGATTCAGCACAGTTTTGTACAGTGCATAAATGTGCTGTATGTTGCTATACATTGGTGTACGGTACTTCACAGTGCTGTACAATGCTGTACGGTGCTGTACATTGCTGTACAGTTTAGGACGGTGCTGTACCGTGCTGTACATTGCTGTACATTGCTTCAGTGCTGTACGGTGCTGCAAGGTGTTGTGTAATGCTGTCCTGTGCTGTACGGTGCAATCCAATGCTGTACGGTGCTCTACAATGCTGTACGGTGCTGTATGTTGCTGAATGGTTAAGCACAGTGCTGTACAGTGCCGTGTGGTGCTGTACGTTGCTATACAGTACGGTGCTGCACGGTGCTCTCCAATGCTGTATGGTGCTGTACGTTGCTGTACGTTGCTGTACGTTGCTGTACGGTTCAGCACAGTTCTGTAAAGTGCTGTACGGTGCCGTACAGTGCTGTACAGTGCGGTACATTGCTGGAAGGTGCTGTACAGTTCAGCACAGTGCTGTACGGTGCTTCACAGTGCTGTTTGTTACTGCACAGTTCTGTTCATTGCTATACGCTGATGTGCAGTGCTGTACATTGCTATATAGTGCTGCTCAGTGCTGTTCAGTGCTACACGGTTCTGGATGTTGCTTTACGGTGCTGTAGGGTGCTGCATAGTACTGCACAGTGCTATATGGTGTTGTACATTGCTTACGGTGCTGTACGGTTCAGCACAGTGCTGTACAGTGCTCTACAGTGCTGTAATGTGCTGACCGTTGCTGTATGGTGCTGTACGGTGCTGCCTAGTGCTGTACGGTGTTGTATGGTGTTCTCCATTGCTTTACAGTGCTGTACCATTCAGCACAGTGTTGTACAGTGCTATATTGTGCTTTACAATGCTGTATGGTTCGGCACAGGGCTGTACATTGCTGTAACGTGCTGTATATTGCTATACGCTGGTGTACGGTACTGCACGGTGCTGTACAATGCTGTATGCTGCTGTACATTGCTATACGGTTTAGGACAATGCTGTACAGTGCTTTACAATGCAGTACATTGCTTCAGTGTTGTTCGGTGCTGCAAGGTGCTGTGTAATGCTGTATTGTGCTGTATGGTGCAATCCAAGGCTGTACGGTGCTGTACAATGCTGAACGGTGCTGTATGTTGCTGTATGATTAAGCACAATGCTATACAGTGCCCTGTGATGCTGTACGTTGCTATACAGTATGGTGCTGCACGGTGCTCTCCAATGCTGTATGGTGCTGTACATTGCTGTACATTGCTGTATGGTGCTGTACGGTTCAGCACAGTTCTGTGAAGTGCTGTACGGTGTTTTACAGTGCTGTACAGTGCAGTACATTGCTGTAAGGTGCTGTACCATTCAGCACAGTGCTATACAGTACTCTACGGTGCTGCACAGTGCTGTACATTGCTATATGGTGCTGCACAGTGCTGTACAGTACTATGCAGTGCTGTATGTTTTTGTACGGTGCTGTACAGTGCTGCAGGGTGCTGTATAGTGTTGTACAGTGTTGTACGGTGCTGTATGCTGCTGTACATTGCTATACAGTGCATGAATGGTTCCGCAGAGTGCTGTACAGTGCTGTTCAGCGATGTATTGTGCTGTATGCTTCTGCATGCTGTTGCACAGTGCTGTCTGTTACTGCACAGTGCTGTACACTGCAGGTCATTGATATACGTTGCTGTGCAGTGCTGTACGTTGCTATATAGTGCTGCACAGTGCTGTACTTTGCTTATGGTGCTGTAAGGTTCAGCACAGTGCTGTACAGTGCTGCAGAGTGTGGTAGGGTGCTGTATATTGCTGCACAGTGCTTTACGCTGCTGCCTAGTGCTGCAAGGTGTTGTACGGTGCTATCCATTGCTTTACGCTGCTGTACGATGCAGCAGTGTGTTGTACAGTGCTGTAATGTGCTCTATGTTGCAGTATGGTTCAGTGCAGTGCTGTACAGTGCTGTAACGTGCTGTATGTTGCTATACACTGGTGTATGGTACTGCATGGTGCTCTACAATGCTGTACGCTGCTGTACATTGCTGTACAGTTTAGGACAGTGCTGTTCAGTGCTGCAGTGCTGTACATTGCTTCAGTGCTGTACGGTGCTGCCAGGTGCTGTGTAATGCTGTACTGTTCTGTACGGTGCAACCCACGCTGTATAGTGCTGTACAAAACTGAACGGTGCTGTATGTTGCTGTATGGTTAAGCACAGTGCTGTACAGTGCCGTGTGGTGCTGTGCCTTGCTATACATTGCTGTACGGTGCTCTACGGTTCAGCACAGTTTTGTAAAGTGCTGTACAGTGCTTTACAGTGCTGTAGAGTGTGGTACATTGCTGGAAGGTGCTGTACAGTTCAGCACAGTGCTATACAGTTCTGTATGGAGCTGCACAGTGCTATACAGTGCTTTGTGTTACTGCACAGTTCTGTTCATTGCTATACGCTGCTGTGCATTGCTCTACGTTGCTGTACGATTCAGCACAGTGCTGTATGGTGCTGTACGGTTCAGCACAGTGCTCTAAAGTGTTCTACGCATTCAGCACAGTGCTGCAGAGTGCTGCCTGGTGCTTTAGGTTGCTTTATTGTGTGGTACAGTGCTATACATTGCTGTATGCTGCTTTACAGTTGAGCACGGTACTGTACAGTGCTTTGCGGTTCAGCATTGTGCTGTACGGTGCTGTACGTTTCAGAACAGTGCTGTACTGTGCTGTACGGTGCTGGACAGTGCTTTTCATTGCTATACGCTGCTGCGCAGTGCTGTACATTGCTGTACGGTTCAGCACAGTGCTGTACGGTGCTGTTCGGTTCAGCACAGTGCTGCACAGTGCGGTACAGTGCTGAACTTTGCTGTACGGTGCTGTACGGTGCTATGCAGTGTTGTACAGTGCTGTACGTTGCTGTACAGTGCTGTACGGTGCTGCCCAGTGCTGTTATGTGTTGTACGGTGCTGTCCATTTCTGTACATTACTGTATGGTTCAGTGCAGTGCTGTAGAGTGTTGTAACGTGCTGTATGTTGCTATACACTGATACTGCACGGTGCCATAAAATGCTGTACACTGCTGAACATTGCTGTACAGTTTAGGACTGTGCTGTACAGTGCTGCAGTGCTGTACATTGCTTCAGTGCTGTACAGTGCTGCAAGGTGCTGTGTAATGCTGTACTGTGCTGTGCGGTGCAATCCAACTCTGTACAGTGCTGTACATTGCTGTACGGTGCTGTATGTTGCTGTATGGTTAAGCACAGTGCTAAACATTGCTGTGAGGTGCTGTATGTTGCTATACAGTACGGTGCTGTACGGTTCAGCACAGTTCTGTACAGTGCTGTACAGTGCCTTTCAGTGCTGTACAATGCTGTACGGTGCTGTACAGCTCAGCACAGTGCTGTACAGTGCTGTACGGTGCTGTACGGTGCTGCCTTGTGCTGTACAGTGCTGTATGGTTCTGTACGTTGCTGTACAGTGCTGTATGGTTTAGCATAGTGCTGCATGGTGCTTTACGGTGCTGTAAGCTTCAGCACGGTGCTGTACAGTGCTGCACGGTGCTTTACTTTGCTATGCAGTGCTGTCTGGTTCAGCACTGTGCTACACAGTGGTGTACGTTGCTCTACGTTGCTATAGAGTGCCATATGGTTCAGCACAGTGCTGTACCGTGCTGTATGGTGTTGTATATCGCTGTCCAGTGATGTATGTTGCTGCAAAGTGCTGTAGGGTTGTGCATGCTGCTGCACAGTGATCTACAGTGCTGTATATTACTGCAGAGTGCTGTACAGTGCTGTTCATTGTTATTTGCTGCGGTGCAGTGCTGTACATTGCTATATGGTGCTGCACAGTGCTGTACAGTGCTATACAGTGCTGTATGTTGTTGTACAGTGCTGTACAGTGCTGTAGGGTGCTGCATAGAGTTGTACAGTGTTGTACGGTGCTGTCTATTGCTGTACAGTGGTGTATGGTTCAGCACAGTTCTGTACAGAGCTGTACGGTGCTATATATTGCTATACGGTGCTGTACGTTGCTGTACGTTGCTGTAAAGTGCTGTACGGTGCTGCCTAGTGTTGTAAGGTGTTGTACGGTGCTGTCCATTGATGTTCGCTGCTGTACAATGCAGAACAGTGTTGTACAGTGCTGTACGGTGATGTATTGTGTTGTATGTTTCAGCGCAGTGCTGTACAGTGCTGTAATGTGCTGTATGTTGCTATAAACTGGTGTATGGTACTGTACGGTGCTGTGCTATGCTGTACCCTGCTGTACATTGCTTTATGGTTTAGGACAGTACTGTACAATGCAGCAGTGCTGTACATTGCTTCAGTGCTGTATGGTGCTGCAAGGTGCTGTGTAATGCTGTACTGTTCTGTACAGTGCAATCCAATGCTGTACAGTGCTGTACAATTCTGTACGGTGCTGTATGTTGTCGTATGGTTAGGCACAGTTCTGTACAGTGCCGTGTGATGCTGTACGTTGCTATATATAGCTGTATGGTGCTCTACGGTTCAGCACAGTTTTGTAAAGTGCTGTACAGTGCTTTACAGTGCTGTACATTGTGGTACATTGCTGGAAGGTGCTGTACAGTTCAGCACAGTGCTATACAGTGCTGTACGGAGCTGCACAGTGCTGTACAGTGCTGTGTGTTACTGCACAGTTCTGTTCATTTCCATACGCTGCTGTGCAGTGCTCTACGTTGCTGTACAGTTCAGCACAGTGCTGTATGGTGCTCTACGGTTCAGCACAGTGCTCTACAGTGCTCTACGTGTTCAGCAGAGTGCTGCAGAATGCTGCATTGTGCTTTAGGTTGCTTTATTGTGCGCTACAGTGCTATACGTTGCTGTATGATGATTTACAGTTGAGCACAGTACTGTACAGTGCTTTACGGTTCAGCATTAAGCTCTACAGCACTGTACGTTTCAGCACAGTGCTGTACAGTGCTGTAAAGTGCTGTACATTGCTATACAGTGTTGTATGGTTTAGCACAGTGCTGGACAGTGCTGTACAGATGTATTGTGCTGTATGGTTCTGCACGCTGCTGCACGGTGCTGTACAGTGCTGTCTGTGACTGCACAGTGCTGTACTCTGCTGTTCATTGCTATATGTTGTTGTGCAGTGCTCTACATTGCTATATGGTGCTGCACAGTGCTGTAGAGAGCTGTACATTGGTTACGGTTCTGTACGGTGCAGCACAGTGGTGTACAGTACTGTAAGGTGCTGAACATTGCTGCACGGTGGTGTACAGTGCTGTGCAGTGTTGTACAGTGTTGTAAGTTGCTCTGCCGTGCTGTACGGTGCTATACGGTTAAGCACAGTTCTGTACTGGTCTGTACGCTGCTGTATGGTTCTGCACAGTGCTGTACAGTGCTGTACGGTACAGCACAGTGCTGCCTTGTGCTGTACAGTGCTGTTTTGTTCTGTATGTTGCTGTAGGGTGCTCTACGGTTCAGCATAGTGCTGCATGGTGCTTTACGGTGCTGTACGCTTCAGCACAGTGCTGTACGGTGCTTTACATTGCTATAGAGTGCTGTATGGTTTAGCTCAGTGCTGTCCAGTGCTGTAGAGTTCTGTCCAGTGCGGTACATTGCTTCAGTGCTGTACGGTGCTGCAAGGTGCTGTGTAATGCTGTAGTGTGCTGTGCGGTGCAATCCAACTCTGTACGGTGCTCTACAAAGCTGTACGGTGCTGTATGTTGCTGTATGGTTAAGCACAGTGCTATACAGTGCCGTGTGGTGCTGTATGTTGCTATATAGTATGGTGCTGCATGGTGCTCTCCAATGCTGTATGTTGCTGTACGTTGCTGTACATTGCTTTACGGCACTGTACGGTTCAGCACAGTTCTGTACAGTGCTGTATGGTGCTCTAGAGTGCTGTACGGTGCTGCAAATTGGTGTACGGTGCTGTACAGTTCAGCACAGTGCTGTACAGTGCTGTACGGTGCTGCCTTGTGCTGTACAGTGCTGTATGGTTCTGTATGTTGCTCTACGGTGCTGTACTGTTCAGCATAGTTCTGCATGGTGCTTTACGTTTCAGCATAGTGCTGCACGGTGCTTTATGGTGCTGTAAGCTTCAGCACTGTGCTGTACAGTGCTGTACAGTGCTCTACGTTGCTATGCAGTGCTTAATGGTTCAGCACAGTGCTGTACAGTGCTGTATGGTGCTGTACAGTGCTGTCCAGTGCTGAATACTGGTGCAAAGTGCTCTACAGTTGTGCATGCTGTTGCACAGTGATGTACAGTGCTGTATGTTACTGCACAGTGCTGTACAGTGCTATTCATTGTTATATGCTGCGGTGCAGTGCTGTACTTTGCTATATGGTGCTGCACAGTGCTATACAGTGCTGTATGTTGTTGTACGGTACTGTACAGTCCTGTACGGTTCTGCATAGAGCTGTAAAGTGTTGTATGGTGCTGTCCAATGCTCTCCGGTGCTGTACGGTTCAGCACAGTGTTGTATAGTTTTGTAATGTTCTGTACGTTGCTGTATGGTTCACCACAGTGCAGTACTGTGCTGTAAGGTGCTCTATGTTGCAATGCACTGGTGTACGATACTGCACGGTGCTGCATAATGCTGTACGGTGCTGTACGTTGCTGTACAGTTCTGTACAGGGCTGTACATTGCTTCAGTGCTGTATGGTGCTGCAAGGTGCTGTGTAATGCTGTACTGTACTTTTCAGTGCAATCCAATGCTGTACAGTACTGTACAATGCTGTATGGTGCTGTATGTTGCTGTATGGTTAAGCATAGTGCTGTACAGTGCCCTGTGGTGCTATACATTGCTATACAGTACGGTGCTGCACGGTGCTCTCCAATGCTGTATGGTGCTGTACATTGCTGTACATTTCTGTATGGTGCTGTACGCTTCAGCACAGTTCTGTAAAGTGCTCTATGGTGCTTTGCAGTGCTGTATGGTGCTGTACCATTCAGCACAGTGCTGTACAGTGCTCTATGGAGCTGCACAGTGCTGTTCAGTGCTGTGTGTTACTGCACAGTTCTGTTCATTGCTATACGCTGCTGTGCAATGCTGTACGGTGCTGCCCAGTTCAGCACAGTGTTCTAAAGTGCTCCACACATTCAGCACAGTGCTGCTTGGTGCTTTACATAGATTTATTGTGCGGTATGGTGCTATACGTTGCTGTAAGCGGCTTTACAGTTGAGCAAAGTACTGTACGATGCGTCATGGTACATCATAGAGCTATACAGCGCTGTACGTTTCAGCACAGTGCTGTACAGTGTTGTACATTGCTATACTGTGCTGTATATTGCTTTACAGTGCTGTATGATTCTGCATGCTGCTGCACAGTGCTGTACAGTGCTGTCCGTTACTGCACATTGCTGTACACTGCTGTTCATTGCTCTACGTAGTGTTTGAGTGCTGTACGTTGCTATATGGTGCTGCACAATGCTGTACGGTGCTGTACATTGCTGTGCAGTTCTGTACAGGGCTGTATATTGCTTCAGTGCTGTATGGTACTGCAAGGTGCTGTGTAATGCTGTACTGTGCTTTTCAGTGCAATCCAATGCTGTACAGTACTGTACAATGCTGTATGGTGCTGTATGTTGCTGTATCTTTAAGCATAGTGCTGTACAGTGCCCTGTGGTGCTATACGTTGCTCTACAGTACGGTGCTGCACGGTGCTCTCCAATGCTGTATGGTGCTGTACATTGCTGTACATTTCTGTATGGTGCTGTACGCTTCAGCACAGTTCTGTAAAGTGCTCTATGTTGCTTTGCAGTGCTGTACAGTGCTGTACCATTCAGCACAGTGCTGTACAGTGCTCTACGGTGCTGCACAGTGCTGTGTGTTACTGCACAGTTCTGTTCATTGCTATACACTGCTGTGCAATGCTGTACGGTGCTGCCCAGTTCAGCACAGTGTTCTAAAGTGCTCTACACATTCAGCACAGTGCTGCTTGGTGCTTTACATAGATTTATTGTGCGGTACGGTGCTATACGTTGCTGTAAGTGGCTTTACAGTTGAGCACAGTACTGTACGGTGCTTCACGGTACATCATAGAGCTGTACAGCGCTGTACAGTGTTGTACATTGCTATACTGTGCTGTATATTGCTGTGCAGTGCTGTATGGTTCAGCACAGTGCTGTGCAGTGCTGTATGGTGATGTATTGTGCTGTATGGTTCTGCATGCTGCTGCACAGTGCTGTACAGTGCTGTCTGTTACTGCACAGTACTGTACACTGCTGTTCATTGCTATACGTTGTGTTGCGGTGCTGTATGTTGCTATATGGTGCTGCACAATGCTCTACAGTGCTGTATGGTGCTGTACATTGCTGTATGGTTCAGGACAGTGCTGTACAGTGCTGTACAGTGCTGTACATTGCTTCATTGCTGTACGGTGCTGCAAGATGCTGTACATTGCTTCATTGCTGTACTGTGCTGTATGGTGCAATCCAATGCTGTACGGTGCTGTCCAATGCTGTATGGTGCTCTATGTTGCTGTATGGTTAAGCACAGTGCTGTACAGTGCCATGTGGTGCTGTATGTTATGAGACAATATGGAGCTGCACGGTGATCTCCAATGCTCTATGCAGCTGTACGTTGCTGTACATTGCTGTACGGTGCTCTACGGTTCAGCAAAGTTCTAAACAGTGCTGTATGGTGCTGTACATTGCTATACAGTGCTGTATGTTTCAGCACAGTGCTGTACAGTGCTGAACTGTGATGAATTTTGCTGTATGGTTCTGCATGCTGCTGCACAGTCTGTACAGTGCTGTCTGTTACTGCACAGTGCTGTCCACTGCTGTTGATTGCTTTACATTGATGTGCAGTGCTGTACATTGCTATATGGTGCTGCACAGTGCTATACACTGCTACACGATGCTGGATGTTGCTTTATGGTGATGTAGGGTGCTGCATAGTACTGCACAGTGCTGTATGGTGTTGTACTTTGCTTACGGTGCTGTACGGTTCAGCAGAGTGCTGTACAGTGCTCTACAGTGCTGTAATGTGCTGACCATTGCTATACGGTGCTGTACGGTGATGTGCAGTGCTGCACGGTGCTGTACGTTGCTGTACAGTGTTGTACGGTGCTGCCTAGCACTGTAAGGTGTTGTATGGTGCTGTCCATTGCTTTATGGTGCTGTACCATTCAGCACAGTGTTGCACAGTGCTATAATGTGCTGCACAGTGCTATAATGCGTCAGTGCTCTATGGTGCTGCAAGGTGCTGTGTTATGCTGTACTGTGCTGTACGGTGCTGTACGTTGCTATATACTGGTGTACGATAGTGCACGGTCATGTACAATGCTGTACGGTGCTGTACATTGCTGTATGCTTCAGGACAGTGCTGTACAGTGCAGTACTTTGCTTCAGTGCTGAACGGTGCTGAAAGGTGCTGTGCAATGCTGTACTGTGCTGTACAATGCTGTACAGTGCTGTATGTTGCTGTATGGTTAAGCACAGTTCTGTACAGTGCCGTGTGGTGCTGTACATTGCTTTAGAGTACGGTGCTGCACGGTGCTCTCCAATGCTGTATGGTGCTGAATGTTGCTGTACGTTGCTGTACGGTGCGGTGCAGTTCAGCACAGTGTTGTACAATGCTGTAACGTGCTGTACTTTGCTGTATGGTTCAGCACAGTGCTGTACAGTGCCGTACATTTCTTCAGTGCTGTACGGGGCTGCGAAGTGCTGTGTAATGCTGTACTGTGCTGTACGGTGCAATCCAATGCTGTACCGTGCTGTACAATGCTGTACGGTGCTGTATGTTGCTTTATGGTTAGTGATGTACAGTGTCGTGTGGTGCTGTACGTTGCTATACAGTACGGTGCTGCACTGTGCTCTCCAATGCTGTATGCTGCTGTACGTTGCTGTACATTGCTGTACGGTGCTGTACGGTTCAGCACAGTTCTGTACAGTGCTGTACAGTGCTTTACAATGCTTTACAGTGCTGTACGTTGCTGTGAGGTGCTGTACAGTTCCGCACAGTGCTGTAAAGTGTTGTACGGTGCTGTACATGTCTATACAGTGCTGTATGGTTCAGCACAGTGCTGTACAGTGCTGTATGGTGCTGCACAGTGCTGTAAGGTGTTGTACATTGCTGTGTATTACTGTACAGTGCTCTATGATTCAGCACAGTGTTCTACAGTGCTGTAATGTGCTGTACATTGCTGTATGGTTCAGCATAGTGCTGTACAGTGCTGTAAGGTGCTGTATGTTGCTTTACACTGGTGTATGATACTGCACGGCGCTGTACAATGCTGTGCGGTGCTGTACTTTGCTATACTGTTCAGGACAGTGCTTTAGAGTGCTGTACAGTGCTGTACAGTGCTGTAAGGTGCTGAACGTTGCTGTACAGTGCTGTACAATGCTGTACGGTGCTGTACATTGCTGTACAGAGCTGTAAAGTGCTGTACGGTTAAGCACAGTTCTGTACAGTGCTGTAAGCTGCTGTACACTACAGCACATTGCTATACATACGGTTCTGTACAGTTGAGCACAGTGCTGTACAGTGTGGTACACGTTCAGCACAGTGTTGTACAGTGCTGTAGTGTGATTTCCAGTGCTGTACAGTGCTGTACATTGCTGTACGGTGTTGTACAGCTCATCACAGTTCTGTACAGTTCTGTATGGTGCTTTACAGTGCTGTACGATGCTATACATTGCTGTAGGGTGCTGTATGGTTCAGCACAGTGCAGTACTGAGCCGTACGGTGCTGTACAGTGCTGCCTTGCATTGTAGAGCGCTGTATGGTTCTGTACTTTGCTGTACGGTGCTGTGTGGTTCAGCATAGTGCTGCATGTTGCTTTACTTTTCAGCATAGTGCTGCATGGTGCTTTACGGTGCTGTACGCTTCAGAAAAGTGCTCTGCAGTGCTGTATGCTGCTCTATGTTGCTATACAGTGCTGTATGGTTCAGCACTGTGCTGCACAGTGCTGTATAGTGCTGTCCAGTGCTGCAAAGCGCTGTACGGTTGTGCATGCTGTTGCACAGTGATGTACATTGTTGTATGTTGCTGCACAGTGCTATGCAGTGCTGTAACATGGCTATATGGTGCTGGGCAGTGCTGAAATGTGCTATATGTTGTTGTACGGTGCTGTACAGTGCTGTACGGTGCTGCATGATGTTGTAAGGTGTTGTACAGAACTGTCCATTGCTGTACCGTGCTGTACTGTTCAGCACAGTGTTATACAGTGCTGTAACGTGTTGTACATTGCTGTATGGTTCAGCACAGTGCTGTACAGTGCTGTAAGGTGCTGTATGTTGCTATATACTGGTGTACGGTACTGCACAGTGCTGTACAATGCTGTACGGTGCTGTGCATTGCTGTATGGTTCAGGACAGTGCTGTACAGTGCTGTACATTGCTTCAGTGCTGTACGGTGCTGAAAGGTACTGTATAATGCTGTACTGTGCTGTAAATTGTAATCCAATGATGTATGGTGCTGTACAATGATGTACGTTGCTGTACAGCTCTGCACAGTACTGTACGGTGCTTTACAGTTCAGCATAGTGCTCTACGGTGCTGTACGTTTCAGCACAGTGCTATACAGTGCTGTACGGTGCTATACATTGCTATACACTCCTGTATGGTTCAGCACATTGATGTAAAGTGCTGTACAGTGATGTATTGTGCTGTATGGTTCTGCACACATCTGCACAGTGCTGAAGAGTGCTGTCTGTTACTGCACAGTGCTTTACACTGCTGTTTATTGCTATACATTGCTGTGCAGAGCTGTACGTTGCTTAGGGTGCTTTATGGTTCAGCACAGTTCTTTAAAGTGCTGTACAGTGCTGTAAGGTGCTGAATGTTGCTGTATGGTATTGTGCAGTGCTGTACGATGCTGTACAGTGCTGTACATTGTATACGGTTTAGGATGGTGCTGTACAGTGCTGTACATTGCTTCAGTGCTGTACGGTACTGCAAGGTGCTGTGTAATGCTGTACTGTGCTGTACGGTGCGATCCAATGCAGTGCAGTGCTGTACAATGCTGTACGGTGCTGTATGGTGCTGTATGGTTAAGCACAGTGCTGTACAGTGCCGTGTGGTGCTCTACATTGCCATACAGTATGGTACTGCATGGTGCATTCCAATGCTGTATGGTGCTGTACGTTGCTGTACATTGCTGTACGGTGCTGTACGGTTTAGCACAGTAATGTACGATGCTGTACGGTTCAGCGCAGTGGTCTAAGCATTCAGCACAGTGCTGCAGAGTGCTGCATGTTGCTTTACGTTGCTTTATTGTGCGGTATGGTGCTATACGTTGCTGTATGCTGTTGTACAGTTCAGACCAGTACTGGACGGTGCTTTACAGTTCAGCATAGTGCTCTACAGTGCTGTACATTTCAGCCCGGTGCTGTACAGTGCTGTACGGTGCTATACATTGCTATACAGTGCTGTATGGTTCAGCACATTGATGTACAGCGCTGAAAAGTGATATATTGTGATGTATGGTTCTGCGCGCTTCTGTACAGTGCTGTACAGTGCTGTCTATTACTGCACAGTGCTGTACACTGCTGTTTATTCCTATACGTTGCTGTGCAGATCTGTACGCTGCTATATGGTGCTGCACAGTGCTGTACAGTGCTGTATGGTGCTTTACATTGCTTACGGTGCCTTATGGTTCAGCACAGTTCTTTAAAGTGCTGTACAGAGTTGTAAGGTGCTGAACGTTGCTGTATGGTACTGTGCAGTGCTGTACGATGCTGTACGGTGCTGTACATTGTATATGGTTTAGGACGGTGCTGTACAGTGTTGTACAGTGCTGTACATTGCTTCAGTGCTGTACGGTGCTGCAGGGTGCTGTGTAATGCTGTACTGTGCTGTACAATGCTGCACGGTGCTGTATGTTGCTGCATGGTTACAGTGCTGTACAGTGCTGTGTGGTGCTGTTCGTTGCCATATAATACGGTGCTGCATGGTGCTCTCCAATGTTGTATGGTGCTGAATGTTGCTGTACATTGCTGTACGGTGCTGTACAGTTCAGCACAGTGTTGTACAATGCTGTAATGTGCTGTACTTTGCTGTACGGTTCAGCACAGTGCTGTACAGCGCTGTACATTTCTTCAGTGCTGTACAGGGCTGTGAGGTGCTTTGTCATGCTGTACTGTGTTGTACGGTGCAATTCAATGCTGTACAGTGCTGTACAATGCTGTATGGTGCTGTATGTTGCTGTATGGTTAGTGATGTACAGTGCCGTGTGGTGCTGTACGTTGCTATACAGTATGGTGCTGCACTGTGCTCTCCAATGCTGTATGCTGCTGTACGTTGCTGTATGTTGCTGTACGGTGCTGTACGGTTTAGCACAGTTCTGTACAGTGCTGTAAGGTGCTTTACAATGCTGTACAGTGCTGTACATTGCTGTAAGGTGCTGTACAGTTCCGCACAGTGCTTTACAGTGTTGTACGGTGCTGTACATTGCTTACGGTGATGTACGTTTCAGCACAGTAGTGTACAGTGCTGCATTGTGCTGTAAGGCACTGCACTCTTGCTGTACAGTGCTGTACAGTGTTTTGCAGTGCTGTAGGATGCTGTACATTGCCGTACAGTGTTGTTCGGTGCTGTACAACTCAGCACAGTGTTGTACAATGCTGTAATGTGCTGTACTTTGCTGTATGGTTCAGCACAGTGCTGTACAGTGCTGTACGGTGCTGTATATTGCTATACACCCATGTATGGTACTGCACGGTGCAGTACAATGCTGTACGGTGCTGTACATTACTGTACATTTCAGGACAGTGCTGTACGGTGCTATAACGTGCTGTGTAATGCTGTACTGTGCTGTACAATGCTGCACGGTGCTGTATGTTGCTGCATGGTTAAGCACTGTGCTGTACAGTGCTGTGTGGTGCTGTACGTTGCCATATAGTACGGTGCTGCACGGTGCTCTCCAATGCTGTATGGTGCTGAATGTTGCTGTACATTGCTGTACGGTGCTGTACAGTTCAGCACAGTGTTGTACAATGCTGTAATGTGCTGTACTTTGCTGTACGGTTCAGCACAGTACTGTACAGCGCTGTACATTTCTTCAGTGCTGTACGGGGCTGCGAGGTGCTGTGTCATGCTGTACTGTGTTGTACGGTGCAATTCAATGCTGTACAGTGCTGTACAATGCTGTATGGTGCTGTATGTTGCTGTATGGTTAGTGATGTACAGTGCCGTGTGGTGCTGTACGTTGCTATACAGTATGGTGCTGCACTGTGCTCTCCAATGCTGTATGCTGCTGTACGTTGCTGTATGTTGCTGTACGGTGCTGTATGGTTTAGCACAGTTCTGTACAGTGCTGTACGGTGCTTTACAATGCTGTACAGTGCTGTACATTGCTGTGAGGTGCTGTACGGTTCCGTACAGTGCTGTACAGTGTTGTACGGTGCTGTACATTGCTTACGGTGATGTACGTTTCAGCACAGTAGTGTACAGTGCTGCACTGTGCTGTAAGGCGCTGCACTCTTGCTGTACAGTGCTGTACAGTGTTTTGCAGTGCTGTAAGATGCTGTACATTGCCGTACAGTGTTGTTCGGTGCTGTACAACTCAGCACAGTGTTGTACAATGCTGTAATGTGCTGTACTTTGCTGTATGGTTCAGCACAGTGCTGTACAGTGCTGTACGGTGCTGTATGTTGCTATACACCCGTGTACGGTACTGCACGGTGCAGTACAATGCTGTACGATGCTGTACATTACTGTACAGTTCAGGACAGTGCTGTACAGTGCTGTACATTGCTCCAGTGCTGGACGGTGCTGCAAGGGGATGTGTAATGCTGTACTGTGTTGTACGGTGCAATCCAATGCTGTACGTTGCTGTACAATGCTGTACGGTGCTGTATATTGCTGTATGGTTAGTGCAGTACATTCCCGTGTGGTGCTGTACGTTGCTATACAGTACGGTGCTGCACGGTGCTCTCCAATGCTGTGTGGTGCAGTACGTTGCTGTACATTGCTGTACGATTCCTGTACGGTGCAGTGCATTTCTGTAAATTGCTGTACGGTGCTTTACAGTGCTGTACAGTGCGGTACATTGCTGTAAGAAGCTGTACAGTTCAGCACAGTGCTGTACAGTGCTGTATGGTGCTGCACAGTGCTATACAGTGCTGTGTGTTACCGCACTGACCTGCTCATTGCTATACATTGCTTTGCAGTGCTGTACGTTGCTGTACGGTTCAGCACAGTGCTATATGGTGCCTTACAGGTCAGCACAGTGCTATACAGTGCTCTACGTGTTCAGCACAGTGCTGCAGTGTGCTGCATGATGCTTTCCATTCCTTTATTGTGTGGTATGGTGCTATATGTTGCTGTATGCTTTTGTACAGTTCAGCACAGTACTGGACGGTGCTTTAGAGTTCAGCACAGTGCTCCACAGTGCTGTACGTTTCAGCACAGTGCTGTACGGTGCTCTACATTGCTATACAGTGCTGTATGGTTCAGCATATTGATGTACAGTGCTGAAAAGTGATATATTGTGATGTATGGTTCTGCGCGCTTCTGCACTGTGCTGTCTGTTACTGCACAGTGCTCTACACTGCTGTTCATTCCTATACGTTGCTGTGCAGATCTGTACACTGCTTTATGGTGCTGCACAGTGCTGTACAGTGCTGTATGGTGCTGTATATTGCTTACGGTGCTTTACGGTTCAGCACAGTTCTTTAAAGTGCTATACAGAGATGTAAAGTGCTGAACGTTGCTGTACGGTACTGTGCAGTGCTGTATGATGCTGTACAGTGCTGTACATTGTATATGGTTTAGGACGGTGTTGTACAGTGCTGTACATTGCTTCAGTGCTGCAAAGTGCTGTACAATGCCGCACGGTGCTGTATTTTGCTGCATGGTTAAGCACAGTGCCATGTGGTGCTGTATGTTGCCATACAGTACGGTACTGCACGGTGCTCTCCAATGCTGCATGGTGCTGTACGTTGCTGTACATTGCTGTACGGTGCTGTACGGTTCAGTGCAGTACTGTACGTGTTCAGCACAGTGCTGCAGAGTGCTGCATGGTGCTTTACTTTGCTTCGTTGTGTGGTACGGTGCTATACGTTGCTGTATGCTGCTTTACAGTTCAGCACAGTACTGTACGGTTCTTTACAGTTCAGCATAAAGCTCTATGGCACTGTACATTTCAGCACTGTGCTGTACAGTGCTGTACGGTGCTGTACGTTGCTATACAGTGCTGTTTGGTTCAGCACATTGATGTACAGTGCTGTACGGTAATGTATTATGCTGTATGGTTCTCCACCCTGCTGCACTGTTTGGTACAGTGCTGTCTGTTACTGCACAGTGTTGCATACTGCTGTTCATTTGTACACTTTGCTGTTCAGTGCTGTACATTGCCATATGGTGCTGCACAGTACTGTACAGTGCTGTACGGTGTTGTACATTGCCTACGGTGCTGTATGCTTCAGCACAGTGCTGTACACATCTGTACAGTGCTGTAAGGTGCTGAAAGTTGCTGTACGGTGCTGTATGGTGTTGTGCTGTGCTGTACAGTGCTGTACTTTGCTCTACATTGCTGTACAGTGCTGTGCAGTTCAGCATAGTGCTGCATGTTGCTTTAAATTTCAGCATAGTGCTACAGGGTGCTTTACGGTGCTGTATGCTTCAGAACAGTGCTTTGCAGTGCTGTACAGTGCTCTACGTTGCTATACCGTGCTGTATGGTTCAGCACTGTGCTGTACAGTGCTGTATAGTGCTGTCCAGTGCTGCATATTGCAGCAAAGCACTGTATGGTTGTGCAGGCTGTTGCACAGTGATGTACAGTGCTGTATGTTACTGCACAGTGCTGTACAGTGCTATTGATTGCTATACGCTGCTGTGCAGTGCTGTACATTGCTATATGGGGCTGCACAATGCTGTGATGTGCTATACAGTGCTGTAGGTTCTTGTACGGTGCTGTACGGTTCTGTATAGTGATGTAAGGCGTTGCACAGAGCTTGCCATTGCTTTATGGTGCTGTACCATTCAGCACAGTGTTGTACAGTGCTTTAATGTGTTGTACGTTGCTGTACGGTTCAACACAGTGCTGTACAGTGCGGTAAGGTGCTGTATGCTGCTATATACTGGTGTACGGTAGTGCACGGTGCTGTACAATGCTGTATGGTGCTGTACATTGCTGTACACTTCAGGACAGTGCTGTACAGTGCAGTACATTGCCTCAGTGCTGAACGGTGCTGAAAGGTGCTGTGTAATGCTGTACTGTGCTGTACAATGCTGTACAGTGCTGTAAGTTGCTTTATGGTTAAGCGCAGTGCTGTACAGTGCCGTGTGGTGCTGTACATTGCTTTAGAGTACGGTGCTGCACGGTGCTCTCCAATGCTGTATGGTGCTGAATGTTGCTGTACATTGCTGTACGGTGTGGTACAGTTCAGCACAGTGTTGTACAATGCTGTAATGTGCTGTACTTTGCTGTATGGTTCAGCACAGTGCTGTACAGTGCTGTACATTTCTTCAGTGCTGTACGGGGCTGCGAGGTGCTGTGTAATGCTGTACTGTGTTGTACAGTGCAATCCAATGCTGTACAGTGCTGTACAATGCTGTACGGTGCTGTATGCTGCTGTATGGTTAGTGATGTACAGTACCGTGTGGTGCTGTACGTTGCTATGCAGTACGGTGCTGCACTGTGCTCTCCAATGCTGTATGCTGCTATACGTTGCTATACATTGCTGTACGGTGCTGTACGGTTCAGCACAGTTCTGTACAGTGCTGTACAGTGCTGTACAGTACTGTATGGTGCTGTACATTGCATATGGTGCTGTACGGTTCAGCACAGCACTGTACAGTGCTGCACAGTTCTCTAAGGCGCTGCACTCTTGCTGTACAGTACTGTACAGTGTTTTGCAGTGCTGTAGGGTGCTGTCCATTGCTGTACAGTGTTGTACGGTGCTGTACAACTCAGCACAGTGTTGTACAATGCTGTAATGAGCTGTACTTTGCTGTATGGTTCAGCGCAGTGCTGTACAGTGCTGTACGGTGCTGTATGTTGCTATACACTCGTGTACGGTACTGCACGGTGCTGTACAATGCTGTATGGTGCTGTACATTACTGCACAGTTCAGGACAGTGCTGTACAGTGCTGTACATTGCTTCAGTGCTGGATGGTGCTGCAAGGGGATGTGTAATTCTGTACTGTGTTGTACGGTGCAATCCAATGCTGTACAGTGCTGTACAATGCTGTACGGTGCTGTATATTGCTGTATGGTTAGTGCTGTACAGTGCCATGTGGTGCTGTACGTAGTGCTCTCCAATGCGGTATGTTGCTGTACGTTGATGTACATTGCTGTACGGTTTCTTTACGGTGCAGGGCATTTCTGTAAATTGCTGTATGGTGCTTTACAGTGCTGTACAGTGCGGTACATTGCTGTAAGGAGCTGTACAGTTCAGCACAGTGCTGTATGGTGCTGTACAGTGCTATACAGTGCTGTGTGTTACTGCACAGAGCTGTTCATTGCTATACATTGCTTTGCAGTGCTGTACGTAGCTGTATGGTTCAGCACAGTGCTATACGGTTCCTTACAGGTGAGCACATTACTTTACAGTGCTCTACGTGTTCAGCACAGTGCTGCAGTGTGCTGCATGTTGCTTTACATTCCTTTATTGTGTGCTATGGTGCTATACATTTCTCTATGCTGTTGTACAGTTCAGCACAGTACTGGACGGTGCTTTACAGTTCAGCATAGTGCTCTACGGTGCTGTACATTTCAGCACAGTGCTGTACAGTGCTGTACGGTGCTATACATTGCTATACAGTGCTGTATGGGTCAGTGCATTGATGTACAGTGCTGAAAAGTGTTATATTGTGATGCATGGTTCTGTGCGCTTCTGCACAGTGCTGTACAGTGCTGTCTGTTACTGCACAGTGCTGTACACTGCTGTTCATTCCTATACCTTGCTGTGCAGATCTGCACGCTGTTATATGGTGCTGCACAGTGCTGTACAGTGCTGTATGGTGCTGTACATTGCTTACGGTGCTTTACGATTCAGCACAGTTCTTTAAAGTGCTGTACAGAGTTTTAAGGTGCTGAACATTGCTGTACGGTACTGTGCAGTGCTGTACGATGATGTACGGTGCTGTACATTGTATATGGTTTAGGACGGTGCTGTGCAGTGTTGTACAGAGCTGTACATTGCTTCAGTGCTGTACGGTGCTGCAGGGTGCTGTGTAATGCTGTACTGTGCTGTATAATGCTGCACAGTGCTGTATGTTGCTGCATGGTTAAGCACCGTGCTGTACAGTGCCGTGTGGTGCTGTACGTTGCCATACAGTACGGTACTGCATGGTACTCTCCAATGCTGCATGGTGCTGTACGGTTCAGCACAGTGCTGTACGGTGCTGTACGGTTCAGCACAGTGCTCTACGTGTTCAACACAGTGCTGCAGAGTGCTGCATGGTGCTTTACATTGCTTCATTGTGTGGTACGGTGCTATACGTTGCTGTATGCTGCTTTACTGTTCAGCACAGTACTGTGCGGTGCTTTACAGTTCAGCATAGAGCTCTATGGCGCTGTACATTTCAGCACAGTGCTGTACAGTGCTGTATGGTGCTGTATTTTGCTATACACTCGTGTACGGTGCTGTACGGTGCTGTACGGTGCTGTACATTACTGTATGGTTCAGGACAGTGCTGTACAGTGCTGTACATTGCTTCAGTGCTGGACGGTGCTGCAAGGGGATGTGTAATGCTGTACTGTGTTGTACGGTGCAATCCAATGCTGTACGTTGCTGTACAATGCTGTACGGTGCTGTATGTTGCTGTATGGTTAGTGCTGTACATTGCCGTATGCTGCTGTACGTTGCTGTACATTGCTGTACGGTGCTGTATGGTTCAGCACAGTTCTGTATGGTGCTTTACAATGTTGTACAGTGCTGTACAGTGCTGTAATGTGCTGTACAGATCCGCACAGTGCTGTACAGTGTTGTACGGTGCTGTACATTTCTATACAGTGCTGTATGGTTCAGCACAGTGCTGTACAGTGCTGTATGGTGCTGTACATTGTTTACAGTGCTGTACAGTTCAGCACAGTTCTGTACAGTGCTGTACAGTGCTGTACAGTGCTGTAAGGTGTTGCACGCTTGCTGTACAGTGCTGTACGGTGCTTTGTGGTGCTGTACGTTGCTGTACTGTGTTGTACTGTACTGTACAGTTCAGCACAGTGTTGCACAATGCTGTAATGTGCTGTACTTTGCTATATGGTTCAGCACAGTGCTGTATAGTGCTATACGGTGCTGTATGCTGCTATACACTCGTGTACGGTACTGCACGGTGCTGTACAATGCTCTATGGTGCTGTACATTACTGTATGGTTCAGCACAGTGCTGTACATTGCTTCAGTGCTAAACGGTGCTGCAAGGGGATGTGTAATGCTGTACTGTGTTGTATGGTGCAATCCAATGCTGTACGGTGCGGTACAATGCTGTACGGTGCTGTATGTTGCTGTATGGTTAGTGCTGTACAGTGCCGTGTGGAACTGTACTTTGCTTTACAGTACGATGCTGCATGGTTCTCTCCAATGCTGTATGGTGCTGTACGTTGCTGTACATTGCTGTACGGTTTCTGTATGGTGCAGCACATTTCTGTAAATTGCTGTACTGTGCTTTACAGTGCTGTACAGTGCGGAACATTGCTGTAGGATGCTGTACAGTTCAGCACAGTGCTGCTGTACAGTGCTGTATGGTGCTGCCCAGTGCTATACAATGCTGTGTGTTACTGCACAGAGCTTTTCATTGCTATACATTGCTTTGCAGTGCTGTATGTTGCTGTACGGTTCAGCACAGTGCTGTACCGTGCTGTAAGGTGCTGTATGTTGCTATATACTGGTGTACGGTACTGAACCGTGCTGCACAAAGCTGTACGGTGCTGTACGTTGCTGTATGGTTCAGCACATTGATGTACAGTGCTGTACGGTGATGTATTGTGCTGTATGGTTCTCCACGCTGCTGCACTGTGTGGTACAGTGCAGTCTGTTACTGCACAGTGCTTTAGATCATTGCTATACATTGCTGTTCAGTGCTGTACATTGCTAAATGCAGCTGCACAGTGCTGTACAGTGCTGTATGGTGTTGTACATTGCTTACGGTGCTGTACGCTTCAGCACAGTGCTGTA
This sequence comes from Carcharodon carcharias, assembly GCF_017639515.1. Classification (NCBI taxonomy): domain Eukaryota; kingdom Metazoa; phylum Chordata; class Chondrichthyes; order Lamniformes; family Lamnidae; genus Carcharodon; species Carcharodon carcharias. The sequence continues at coordinate 48,442,858 of NC_054483.1, read as the reverse complement.
CACTGCTATAAGGTGCTGAAAGTTGCTGTACGGTGCTGTATGGTGCTGTGCAGTGCTGTATGGTGCTGTACTTTGCTGTACATTGCTGTCCGATGCTGTGCAGTTCAGCATAGTGCTGCATGTTGATTTACCTTTTAGCATAGTGCTGCATGGTGCATTATGGTGATGTACGCTTCAGAACAGTGCTTTGCAGTGCTGAACGGTGCTCTACATTGCTATACAGTGCTACATGGTTCAACACCGTGCTGTACAGTGCTGTATAGTGCTGTCCAGTGCCGTATATTGCTGCAAAGCACTGTATGGTTGTGCATGATGCTGCACAGTGCTGTACAGCGCCATGCGGTGCTGTACATTGTTTTACAGTACGAAGCTGCACGGTGCTCTCCAATGCTGTATGGTGCTGTACTTTGCTGTACATTGTTGTACAGTGCTGTACGTTCAGCACTGTTCTGTAAATTGCTGTACAGTGCTTTTACAGTGCTGTACAGTGTGGTACATTGCTGGAAGGTGCTGTACAGTTCAGCATAGTGCTGTACAGTGCTGTGTGGTGCTGCACAGTGTTGTAAGGTGTTGTACAGTGCTGTCTATTGCTGTATGGTGCTCTACGGTTCAGCACAGTGTTGTACCGTGCTGTAAAGTGCTGTACATTGCTGTATGGTTCAGCAGAATCCAGTATCGTGCTGTAAAGTGCTGTATGTTGCTTTGCACTGGTGTTTGATACTGCACGGTGCTGTACAAAGCTGTGCCGTGCTGTATATTGCAATACCGTTCCGGACAGTGCTTTACAGTACTGTGCAGTGCTATACAGTGCTGTAAGGTGCTGAACATTGCTGTACGGTGCTGTACAATGCTGTGCAGTGCTGAATAGTGCTGTACATTGCTGTACAGTGCTGTACGGTGCTGTACGGTTAAGCACAGTTCTGTACAATGCTGTACACTGCTGTACAGTTCAGCACAGTGCTCTACAGTGCTGTATGGTGCTGTACAATGCTGTACACTGCTGTACAGTTCAGCACAGTGCTCTACAGTGCTGTATGGTGCTGGACATTGCTTACAGTGCTGTACGGTTCAGCACAGTACTGTACAGTGCTGTACACTGCTGTAAGGTGCTGCACCCTTGTTATACAGTGCTATATGGTGCTGTGCAGTGCTGTAGGGTACTGTACATTGTTCTACAGTGCTGTATGGTGCTGCCTAGTGCTGTAAGGTGTTGTATAGTGCTGTCCATTGCTGTACGTTGCTGTGCAATTCAGCACAGTGTTGTAGAATGCTGTAATGTGCTGTCCTTTGCTGAATGGTTCAGCACAGCACTGTACTGTGCTGTACGGTGCTTTACCATGGTGTGCAGAGCTGTACATTGCTGTAAGGTGCTGTAGAATTCCACACAGTGCTGTACAGTGTTGTATGGTGCTGTACGTTGCTATACAGTGCTGTATGGTTCAACACAGTGCTGTCAGTGCTGTATGGTGCTGTACATTGCTTATGGTGCTGTACAATTCAGCACACTACTGTACCGTGCTGTACAGTGCTGTACGGTGCTTTGCAGTGCTGTAGGGTGCTGTACAGTTCAGCACTGTGTTGTACAATGCTGTAATGTGCTGTACTTTGCTGTATGGTTCAGCAGAGTGCTTTACAGTGCTTATGGTGCTGTATGTTGTTATACACTCATGTACGGTACTGCATGGTGCTGTACAATGCTGTACGGTGCTGTACATTACTGTACGGTTCAGGACAGTGTTGTACAGTGCTGTACATTGCTTCCGTGCTGTACGGTGCTGCAACAGGATGTGTAATTCTGTACTGTGTTGTACGGTGCAATCCAATGCTGTACGGTGTGGTACAATGCTGTGCCGTGCTGTATGTTGCTGTATGGTTAGTGCTGTACAGTGCCGTGTGGTGCTGTATGTTTCAATATAGTACGTTGCTGCACGGTGCTCTCCAATGCTGTATGCTGCTGTACGTTGATGTACATTGCTGTACGGTTTCTATACGGTGCAGCACATTTCTGTAAATTGCTGTACGGTGCTTTACAGTGCTGTACAGTGCAGTACATTGCTGTAAGGTGCTGTACAGTTCAGCACAGTGCTGTACATTGCTGTAGGGTGCTGCACATTCCAAGCAGTGCTGTGTGTTAAAGCACAGAGCTGTTCATTGCTGTACATTGCTTTGCAGTGCTGTACGTTGCTGTACGGTTCAGCACAGTGTTGTACAGTGCTGTAATGTGCTGTGTGTTGCTATATCCTGGTATACGGTACTGCACGGTGCTGTACAGAGCTGTATGGTGCTGTACATTGCTGTATGGTTCAGGACAGTGCTGTACAGTGCTTTAGTGCTGTACGGTGCTCACATGTGCTGTGTAATGCTGTCCCGTGCTGTATAGTGCAATCCAATGCTGTGCAGTGCAATACAATGATGTACAGTGCTGTACTGTTCTGCACTGTACTGTATGGTGCTTTGCAGTTCAGCATAGTGTTCTACGGTGCTGTACGTTTCAGCACAGTTCTGTACAGTGCTTCACGGTGCTATACATTGCTATACAGTGCTGTATGGTTCAGCACATTGATGTACAGTGCTGTACAGTGATGTATTGTGCTGTCTGTTTCTGCACAGTGCTGTACACTCCTGATTATTGCTATACGTTGCTGTGCAGAGCTATACATTTCTTACAGTGCTTTATGGTTCAGCATAGTTCTTTAATGTGCTGTATGATGCTGTACGATGCTGTACATTGTATAGGGTTTAGGACGGTGCTGTACAGTGCTGTACAGTGCTGTACATTGCTTCAGTGCTGTACGGTGCTGCAAGGCACTGTGTAATGCTGTACTGTGCTGTACGGTGCAATCCAATACAGGACAGTGCTGTACAATGCTGTACTGTGCTGTATGTTGCTGTATGGTTAAGCACAGTGCTGTACAGTGCCATGTGGTGCTGTATGTTGCCATACAGTACGGTACTGCATGGTGCACTCCAATGCTGTATCGTGCTGTACGTTGCTGTGCATTGTTGTACGGTGCTGTATGGTTAAGGACAGTGCTGTACCGTGCTGTACAGTTCAGCGCAGTGCTCTACGCATTCAGCACAGTGCTGCAGAATGCTGCATGGTGATTTACATTGCTTTATTGTGCAGTACGGTGCTATACGTTGCTGTGTGCTGCTTTATGGTTCAGCACAGTACTGTACGGAGCTTTACCGTTCAGCATAGAGCTCCATTGCGCTGTACATTTCAGCACAGTGCTGTACAGTGCTGTACAGTGCTGTACATTGCTATATGGTTCTGTATGGTTCAGCACAGTTCTGTGCAGTGCTGTACGGTGATGTATTGTGCTGTATGGTTAGTACTTTACAGTGCCATGTGGTGCTGTACATTGCTAAACAGTACGGTGCTGCATGGTGCCCTCCAATGCTGTGTGGTGCTGTATGTTGCGGTACATTGCTGTCCGGTTTCTGTCCGGTTCAGCACAGTACTGTAAAGTGTGGTACGTTGCTTTACAGTGCTGTACAGTGTGGTACATTGCTGTAAGGTGCCGTACAGTTCAGCACAGTGCTGTACTGTGCTGTATGGTGCTGCACAATGCTATACAGTGCTGTGTGTTACAGCACTGAGCTGCTCATTGCTATACATTGCTTTGCTGTGCTGTACGTTGCTGTACGGTTTAGCACAGCGCTGTATGGTGCCTTCCAGTTCAGCACAGTGCTATACAGTGCTCTACATGTTCAGCACAGTGCTGCAGTGTGCTGCATGGTGCTTTACATTGCTTTATTGTGTGGTACGGTGCTACACATTGCTGTATGCTGCTGTACGGTTCAGCACAGTACTGTACGATGCTTTACAGTTCAGCATAGTGCTCTACAGTGCTGTACGTTTCAGCACAGTGCTGTACAGTGCTGTACAGTGCTATACATTGCTATACAGTGCTGTCTGGTTCAGCACATTGATGTACAGTGCTGTACAGTGATGTACTGTGCTGTATGGCTCTGCGCGCTTCTGCACAGTGCTGTACGGTGCTGTCTGTTACTGCACAGTGCTGTACACTGCTATACGTTGCTGTGCAGAGCTGTACGTTGCTATATGGTGCTGCACAGTGCTGTACAGTGCTGTATGGTGCTGTACAATGCTGTGCAGTGCTGAATGGTGCTGTACATTGCTGTACAGTGCTGTACGGTGCCGTACAGTTAAGCACAGTTCTGTACAGTACTGTACACTGCTGTACAGTTCAGCACAGTGCTCTACAGTGCTGTATGGTGCTGTACATTGCTTACGGTGCTGTACAGTTCAGCACAGTGCTCTACAGTGCTGTATGGTGCTGGACATTGCTTACAGTGCTGTACGGTTCAGCACAGTACTGTACAGTGCTGTACAGTGCTGTAAGGTGCTGCACCCTTGTTATACAGTGCTATATGGTGCTGTGCAGTGCTGTAGGGTGCTGTATGTTGTTCTACAGTGCTGTATGGTGCTGCCTAGTGCTGTAAGGTGTTGAATAGTGCTGTCCATTGCTGTACGTTGCTGTGCAATTCAGCACAGTGTTGTAGAATGCTGTAATGTGCTGTCCTTTGCTGAATGGTTCAGCACAGCACTGTACTGTGCTGTACGGTACTTTACCATGGTGTGCAGAGCTGTACATTGCTGTAAGGTGCTGTAGAATTCCGCACAGTGCTGTACAGTGTTGTACGGTGCTGTACGTTGCTATACAGTGCTGTATGGTTCAACACAGTGCTGTCAGAGCTGTATGGTGCTGTACATTGCTTATGGTGCTGTACAATTCAGCACACTACTGTACCGTGCTGTACAGTGCTCTAAGGCGCTGCACGCTTGCTGTACAGTGCTGTACGGTGCTTTGCAGTGCTGTAGGGTGCTGTACAGTTCAGCACTGTGTTGTACAATGCTGTAATGTGCTGTACTTTGCTGTATGGTTCAGCAGAGTGCTTTACAGTGCTTATGGTGCTGTATGTTGTTATACACTCATGTACGGTACTGCATGGTGCTGTACAATGCTGTACGGTGCTGTACATTACTGTACGGTTCAGGACAGTGTTGTACAGTGCTGTACATTGCTTCCGTGCTGTACGGTGCTGCAACAGGATGTGTAATTCTGTACTGTGTTGTACGGTGCAATCCAATGCTGTACGGTGTGGTACAATGCTGTGCCGTGCTGTATGTTGCTGTATGGTTAGTGCTGTACAGTGCCGTGTGGTGCTGTATGTTTCAATATAGTACGTTGCTGCACGGTGCTCTCCAATGCTGTATGCTGCTGTACGTTGATGTACATTGCTGTACGGTTTCTATACGGTGCAGCACATTTCTGTAAATTGCTGTACGGTGCTTTACAGTGCTGTACAGTGCAGTACGTTGCTGTAAGGTGCTGTACAGTTCAGCACAGTGCTGTACATTGCTGTAGGGTGCTGCACATTCCAAGCAGTGCTGTGTGTTAAAGCACAGAGCTGTTCATTGCTGTACATTGCTTTGCAGTGCTGTACGTTGCTGTACGGTTCAGCACAGTGTTGTACAGTGCTGTAATGTGCTGTGTGTTGCTATATCCTGGTATACGGTACTGCACGGTGCTGTGCAGAGCTGTATGGTGCTGTACATTGCTGTATGGTTCAGGACAGTGCTGTACAGTGCTTTAGTGCTGTACGGTGCTCACATGTGCTGTGTAATGCTGTCCCGTGCTGTATAGTGCAATCCAATGCTGTGCAGTGCAATACAATGATGTACAGTGCTGTACTGTTCTGCACTGTACTGTATGGTGCTTTGCAGTTCAGCATAGTGTTCTACGGTGCTGTACGTTTCAGCACAGTTCTGTACAGTGCTTCACGGTGCTATACATTGCTATACAGTGCTGTATGGTTCAGCACATTGATGTACAGTGCTGTACAGTGATGTATTGTGCTGTCTGTTTCTGCACAGTGCTGTACACTCCTGATTATTGCTATACGTTGCTGTGCAGAGCTATACATTTCTTACAGCGCTTTATGGTTCAGCATAGTTCTTTAATGTGCTGTATGATGCTGTACAATGCTGTACATTGTATAGGGTTTAGGACGGTGCTGTACAGTGCTGTACAGTGCTGTACATTGCTTCAGTGCTGTACGGTGCTGCAAGGCACTGTGTAATGCTGTACTGTGCTGTACGGTGCAATCCAATACAGGACGGTGCTGTACAATGCTGTACTGTGCTGTATGTTGCTGTATGGTTAAGCACAGTGCTGTACAGTGCCATGTGGTGCTGTATGTTGCCATACAGTACGGTACTGCATGGTGCACTCCAATGCTGTATCGTGCTGTACGTTGCTGTACATTGTTGTACGGTGCTGTATGGTTAAGGACAGTGCTGTACCGTGCTGTACAGTTCAGCGCAGTGCTCTACGCATTCAGCACAGTGCTGCAGAATGCTGTATGGTGATTTACATTGCTTTATTGTGCAGTACGGTGCTATACGTTGCTGTGTGCTGCTTTATGGTTCAGCACAGTACTGTACGGAGCTTTACCGTTCAGCATAGAGCTCCATTGCGCTGTACGTTTCAGCACAGTGCTGTACAGTGCTGTACAGTGCTGTACATTGCTATATGGTTCTGTATGGTTCAGCACAGTTCTGTGCAGTGCTGTACGGTGATGTATTGTGCTGTATGGTTAGTACTTTACAGTGCCATGTGGTGCTGTACATTGCTAAACAGTACGGTGCTGCATGGTGCCCTCCAATGCTGTGTGGTGCTGTATGTTGCGGTACATTGCTGTCCGGTTTCTGTCCGGTTCAGCACAGTACTGTAAAGTGTGGTACGTTGCTTTACAGTGCTGTACAGTGTGGTACATTGCTGTAAGGTGCCGTACAGTTCAGCACAGTGCTGTACTGTGCTGTACTGTGCTGTATGGTGCTGCACAATGCTATACAGTGCTGTGTGTTACAGCACTGAGCTGCTCATTGCTATACATTGCTTTGCTGTGCTGTACGTTGCTGTACGGTTTAGCACAGCGCTGTATGGTGCCTTCCAGTTCAGCACAGTGCTATACAGTGCTCTACATGTTCAGCACAGTGCTGCAGTGTGCTGCATGGTGCTTTACATTGCTTTATTGTGTGGTATGGTGCTACACATTGCTGTATGCTGCTGTACGGTTCAGCACAGTACTGTACGATGCTTTACAGTTCAGCATAGTGCTCTACAGTGCTGTACATTTCAGCACAGTGCTATACAGTGCTGTACGGTGCTATACATTGCTATACAGTGCTGTCTGGTTCAGCACATTGATGTACAGTGCTGTACAGTGATGTACTGTGCTGTATGGCTCTGCGCGCTTCTGCACAGTGCTGTACGGTGCTGTCTGTTACTGCACAGTGCTGTACACTGCTATACGTTGCTGTGCAGAGCTGTACGTTGCTATATGGTGCTGCACAGTGCTGTACAGTGCTGTATGGTGCTGTACAATGCTGTGCAGTGCTGAATGGTGCTGTACATTGCTGTACAGTGCTGTACGGTGCCGTACAGTTAAGCACAGTTCTGTACAGTACTGTACACTGCTGTACAGTTCAGCACAGTGCTCTACAGTGCTGTATGGTGCCGTACATTGCTTACGGTGCTGTACAGTTCAGCACAGTACTCTACAGTGCTGTGCAGTGCTGGACATTGCTTACAGTGCTTTACGGTTCAGCACAGTACTGTACAGTGCTGTACAGTGCTGTAAGGTGCTGCAATCTTGCTATACAGTGCTATATGGTGCTGTGCAGTGCTGTAGGGTGCTGTATGTTGTTCTACAGTGCTGTACGGTGCTGCCTAGTGCTGTAAGGTGTTGTATAGTGCTGTCCATTGCTGTATGTTGCTGTGCAATTCAGCACAGTGTTGTAGAATGCTGTAATGTGCTGTACCTTGCTGTATGGTTCCGCTCAGGGCTGTACAGTGCTGTACATTTCTTCAGTGCTGTATGGTGCTGCGAGGTGCTGTGTAATGCTGTACTGTGTTGTACGGTGCAATCCAATGCTGTACGGTGCTGTACAATGCTGTATGGTGCTGTATGTTGCTGTATGGTTAGTGCTGTACAGTGCCATGTGGTGCTGTACGTTGCTATGCAGTACGGTACTGCATGGTGCTCTCCAATGTTGTATGCTGCTGTATGTTGCTGTACATTGCTGTACGGTGCTGTACGGTTCAGCACAGTTCTGTACAGTGCTGTACGGTGCTTTACAATGCTGTACAGTGCTGTACATTGCTGTAAGGCGCTGTAGAATTCCGCACAGTGCTGTACAGTGTTGTACGGTGCTGTACATTGCTATACAGTACTGTTTGGTTCAGCACAGTTCTGTATAGAGCTGTATGGGGCTCTACATTGCTTACGGTGCTGTACAGTTCTGCACAGTACTGTTCAGTGCTGTACAGTGCTGTAAGGCACTGCACGCTTGCTGTACAGTGCTGTACAGTGCTTTGCAGTGCTGTAGGGTGCTGTACAGTTCAGCATTGTGTTGTACAATGCTGTAATGTGCTGTACTTCGCTGTATGGTTCAGCACAGTGCTTTACAGTGCTTACAGTGATTTATGTTGCTATACACTTGTGTATGGTACTGCACAGTGCTGTACAATGTTGTACAGTGCTGTACATTACTGTATGGTTCAGGACAGTGCTTTACAGTGCTGTACATTGCTTCAGTGCTGTATGGTGCTGCAAGGGGATCTGTAATGCTGTGCTGTGTTGTACGGTGGAATCTAATGCTGTACGGTGTGGTACAATGCTGTACGGTGCTGTATGTTGCGGTATGGTTAGTGCTGTACAGTGCCATGTGGTGCTGTATGTTGCTATACAGTACGGTGCTGCACGGTGCTCTCCAATGCTGTATGCTGCTGTACGTTGCTGTACATTGCTGTACGGTTTCTGTACAGTGCAGCACATTTCTGTAAATTGCTGTACGGTGCTTTACAGTGCTGTACAGTGCGGTACATTTCTGTAAGGTGCTGTACAGTTCAGCACAGTGCTGTACAATGCTGTAGGGTGCTGCACATTCCAAACAGTGCTGTGTGTTACTGCACAGAGCTGTTCATTGCTATACATTGTTTTGCAGTGCTGTACGTTGCTGTATGGTTCAGCACAGTATTGTACATTGCAGTAAGGTGATGTACGTTGCTATATCCTGGTGTATGGTACTGCACGGTGCTGTACAAAGCTGTATGGTTCTGTACATTGCTGTATGGTTCAGGACAGTGCTGTACAATGCTTCAGTGCTGTACGGTGCTGAAATGTGCTGTGTAATGCTGTCCTGTGCTGAATAGTGCAATCCAATGCTGTATGGTGCTATACAATGATGTACAGTGCTGTACTGTTCTGCACAGTACTGTACAGTGCTTTACAGTTCAGCATAGTGTTTTACAGTGCTGAACATTTCAGCACAGTTCCATACAGTGCTTTACAGTGCTATACGTTGCTATACAGTGCTGTATGGTTCAGCACATTGATGTACAGTGCTGTACAGTGATGTATTGTGTTGTATGGTTCTGCGCACTTCTGCACAGTGCTGTACAGTGCTGTCTGTTACTGCACAGTGCTGTACACTGCTGTTTATTGCTGTACGTTGCTGTGCAGAGCTATATATTTCTTGCAGTGCTTTACGGTTCAGCACAGTTCTTTAAAGTGCTGTACAGTGCGGTAAGGTGCTGAACATTGCTGTACGGTACTGTGCAGTGCTGTACGATGCTGTATGGTGCTGTACATTGTATATGGTTTAGGACGGTGCTGTACAGTGCTGTACATTGCTTCAGTGCTCTGTGGTGCTGCAAGGTGCCGTATAATGCTGTTCTGTGCTGTACGGTGCAATGCAATGCAAGACGGTGCTGTACAATGCTGTATGGTGCTGTATGTTGCTGTATGGTTAAACACAGTGCTGTACAGTGCTGCGTGGTGCTGTACATTGCCATACAGTATGGTACTGCACGGTGCACTCCAATGCTGTATCGTGCTGTAGGTTGCTGTACATTGCTGTATGGTTCAGCACAGTGCTCTACTGTGCTGTACAGTTCAGCGCAGTGCTCTACGCATTCAGCACAGTGCTGCATGGTGCTTTACGTTGCTTTATTGTGCAGTACGGTGCTATACGTTGCTGTATGCTACTTTACGTTTCAGCACAGTACTGTACGGAGCTTTACCATTCAGCATAGAGCTCTACTGCGCTGTACGTTTCAGCACAGTGCTGTACAGTGCTGTATGGTGCTGTACATTGCTATACAGTGCTGTATGGTTCAGCACAGTGCTGTGCAGTGCTGTACGGTGATGTATTGTGCTGTATGGTTAGTGCTTTACAGTTCCATGTGGTGCTGTACATTGCTATACAGTACGGTGCTGCACGGTGCTCTCCAATGCTGTGTGGTGCTGTACGTTGCTGTTTGCTGCTGTACGGTTCAGCACAGTACTGTACAATGCTTTACAGTTCAGCATAGTGCTCTACAGTGCTGTACGTTTCAGCACAGTGCTGTACAGTGCTGTACGGTGCTATACATTGCTATACAGTGCTGTATGGTTCAGCACATTGATGTACAGTGCTGTACAGTGATGTATTGTGCTGTGTGGCTCTGCGCGCTTCTGCACAGTGCTGTACAGTGCTGTACACTGCTGTTTATTCCTATACATTGCTGTGCAGAGCTGTACGTTGCTATATGGTGCTGCACAGTGCTGTACAGTGCTGTATGGTGCTGTACAATGCTGTGCAGTGCTGAATGGTGCTGTACATTGCTGTACAGTGCTGTACGGTGCTGTACGGTTAAGCACAGTTCTATCCAGTGCTGTACACTGCTGTACAGTTTAGCACAGTGCTTTACAGTGCTGTATGGTGCTGTACATTGCTTACGGTGCTGTACAGTTCAGCACAGTGCTCTACAGTGCTGTATGGTGCTGTACATTGCTTATGGTGCTGTACAGTTCAGCACAGTGCTCTACAGTGCTGTATGGTGCTGGACATTGCTTACAGTGCTGTACGGTTCAGCACAGTACTGTATAGTCCTGTACAGTGCTGTAAGGTGCTGCACTCTTGTTGTACAGTGCTATATGGTGCTGTGCAGTGCTGTAGGGTACTGTACGTTGTTCTACAGTGCTGTACGGTGCTGTGAGGTGTTGTATAGTGCTGTCCATTGATGTACATTGCTGTGCAATTCAGCACAGTGTTGTAGAATGCTGTAATGTGCTGTACTTTGCTGTATGGTTCAGGACAGTGCTGTACAGTGCTGTACATTTCTTCAGTGCTGTATGGTGCTGCGAGGTGCTGTGTAATGCTGTACTGTGTTGTACGGTGCAATCCAATGCTGTACGGTGCTGTACAATGCTGTATGGTGCTGCATGGTTAGTGCTGTACAGTGCCATGTGATGCTGTACGTTGCTATACAGTACGGTGCTGCACGGTGCTCTCCAATGCTGTATGCTGCTGTACGTTGCTGTACATTGCTGTGCGGTGCTGTTTGGTTCAGCACAGTTCTGTACAGTGCTGTGCAGTGCTTTACAATGCTGTACAGTGCTGTACATTGCTGTATGGTTCAGAAGAGTGCTGTACAGTGCTGTATGGTGCTGTACATTGATTATGGTGCTGTACAGTTCAGCACAGTACTTTACAGTGCTGTACAGTGCTGTAAGGCACTGCACGCTTGCTGTACAGGGCTGTACGCTGCTTTGCAGTGCTGTAGGGTGCTGTACAGTTCAACTCTGTGTTGTACAATGCTCTATGTGCTGTACTTTGCTGTATGTTTCAGCACAGTGCTTTACAGTGCTTACGGTGCTGCATGTTGCTATACACATGTGTACGGTACTGCACAGTGCTGTACAATGCTGTACGGTGCTGTACATTACTGTACGGTTCAGGACAGTGCTGTACAGTGCTGTACATTGCTTCAGTGCTGTACGGTGCTGCAAGGGGATGTGTAATGCTGTATTGTGTTGTACGGTGCAATCCAATGCTGTACGGTGTGGTACAATGCTGTACGGTGCTGTATGTTGCTGTATGGTTAGTGCTGTACAGTGCTATGTGGTACTGTACGTTGCTATACAGTACGGTGCTGGACGGTGTTTTCCAATGCTGTATGCTGCTGTACATTGCTGTACATTGCTGTACGGTTTCTGTACGGTGCAGCACATTTCTGTAAATTGCTGAACGGTTCTTTTTACATTGCTGTATAGTGCGGTGCCTTGCTGTGAGGTGCTGTACAGTTCAGCACAGTGCTGTACATTGCTGTAGGGTGCTGCACATTCCAAACAGTGCTGTGTGTTAACGCACAGAGCTGTTCATTGCTATACATTGCTTTGCAGTGCTGTACGTTGCTGTACGGTTCAGCACAGTGTTGTACAGTGCTGTAATGTATTGTACATTGCTGTATGGTTCGGCACAGTGCTGTACTGTGCAGTAAGGTGCTGTATGTTGCTATATCCTGGTGTACGGTACTGCACGGTGCTGTACAAAGCTGTATGGTGCTGTACGTTGCTGTATGGTTCAGGTCAGTGCTATACAGTGATGTACAGTGCTTTACGGTGCTGTACGATGCTGACATGTGCTGTGTAATGCTGTCCTGTGCTGCATAATGCAATCCAATGCTGTACGGTGCTATACAATTATGTACAGTGCTGTACCGTTCTGCACAGTACTGTACGGTGCTTTACAGTTCAGCATAGTGCTCTACGGTGCTGTACGTTTCAGCAAAGTTCTGTACAGTGCTTTACGGTGCTATACATTGCTGTACAGTGCTGTATCGTTCAGCACATTGATGTACAGTGCTGTACACTGCTGTTTATTGTTGTACATTGCTGTGCAGAGCTATACATTTCTTACAGTGCTTTACCGTTCAGCACAGTTCTTTAAAGTGCTGTAAGGTGCTGAACATTGCTGTACGGTACTGTGCAGTGCTGTACAATGCTGTATGGTGCTGTACTTTGTATAAGGTTTAGGACGGTGCTGTACAGTGCTGTACAGTGCTGTACATTGCTTCAGTGCTGTACGGTGGTGCAAGGTGCTGTGTAATGCTGTACTGTGCTGTACGGTGCAATGCAATGCAGGACAGTGCTGTACAATGCTGTATGGTGCTGTATGTTGCTGTATGGTTAAGCACAGTGCTGTACAGTGCCGTGTGGTGCTGTATGTTGCCATTCAGTACGGTACTGCATGGTGCACTCCAATGCTGTATCGTGCTGTACGTTGCTGTACATTGCTGTACGGTGCTGTATGGTTCAGCACAGTGCTGTACCGTGCTGTACAGTTCAGCGCAGTACTCTACGCATTCAGCACAGTGCTGCAGAGTGCTGCATGGTGTTTTACATTGCTTTATTGTGCAGTACGGTGCTATACGTTGCTGTATGCTACTTTATGTTTCAGCACAGTACTGTACGGATCTTTACCATTCAGCATAGAGCTCTACTGTGCTGTACATTTCAGCACAGTGCTGTACAGTGCTGTACGGTGCTGTACATTGCTATACAGTGCTGTATGGTTCAGCACAGTGCTGTCAGTGCTGTACGGTGATGTATTGTGCTGTATGGTTAGTGCTTTACAGTGCCGTGTTGTGCTGTATGTTGCTATACAGGACGGTGCTGCACGGTGCTCTCCAATGCTGTGTGGTGCTGTACGTTGCTGTACATTGCTGTCAGGTTCCTGTACGGTTCAGCACAGTACTGTAAAGTGCTGTATGTTGCCTTACAGTACTGTACAGTGTGGTACATTGCTGTAAGGTGCTGTACAGTTCAGCACAGTGCTGTACAGTGCTGTACGGTGCTGCACAGTCCTATACAGTGCTGTGTGTTACAGCACTGAGCTGCTCATTGCTATACATTGCTTTGCTGTGCTGTACATTGCTGTACGGTTTAGCACAGTGCTGTCTGGTTCAGCACATTGATGTACAGTGCTGTACAGTGCTGTATTGTGCTGTACGGCTCTGCGCGCTTCTGCACAGTGCTGTACAGTCCTGTCTGTTACTGCACAGTGGTGTACACTGCTGTTTATTGCTATATGTTGCTGTGCAGAGCTGTACATTGCTATATGATGCTGCACAGTGCTGTACAGTGCATTATGGTGCTGTGCATTGCTTACGGTGCTTTACGGTTCAGCACAATTCTTTAAAGTGCTGTACAGTGCTGTAAGGTGCTGAACGTTGCTGTACGGTACTGTGCAGTGCTGTACGATGCTGTACGGTGCGGTACATTGTATATGGTTTAGGACGGTGCAGTACAGTGCTGTACAGTGCTGTACATTGCTTCAGTGTTGTACGGTGCTGCAAGATGCTGTATAATGCTGTACTGTGCTGTACAATGCAGTACTGTGCTGTATGCTATTGTATGGTTAAGCACAGTGCTGTACAGTGCCGTGTGGTGCTGTATGTTGCCATACAGTACGGTACTGCACGGTGCTCTCCAATGCTGTATGGTGCTCTACTTTGCTGTGCATTGCTGTACAGTGCTGTACGGTTAAGCACAGTGCTGTGCGGTGCTTTACAGTTCTGCACTGTGCTCTATGCATTCAGCACAGTGCTGCAGAGTGCTGCATGGTGCTTTACGTTGCTTTATTGTGCAGTACTGTTCTATACGTTGCTGGATGCTACTTTACGGTTCAGCATAGTACTGTACGGTGCTTTACAGTTCAGCATAGAGTTCTACGGCGCTGTACGTTTCAGCACAGTGCTGTACAGTGTTGTACGGTGCTGTACATTGCTATACAGTGCTGTATGAATCAGCACAGTGCTGTGCAGTGCTGTATGGTGATGTATTGTGCTGTATGGTTCTCCACGCTGCCTCACTGTGTGGTACAGCGCTGTCTGTTACTGCACAGTGCTGTATACTGCTGTTCATTGCTATACGTTGCTGTTCAGTGCTGTACATTGCAATATGGTGCTGCAAAGTGCTGTACAGAGCTGTATGGTGTTGTACATTGCTTACGGTGCTATACGCTTCAGCACAGTGCTGTACACTGCTGTACAGTACTGTAATGTGCTGAACGTTGCTGTACGGTGCTGTATGGTGCTGTGCTGTACTGTAAGGTGCTGTACTTTGCTGTACATTGCTGTACGGTGCTCTGCGGTTCAGCATAGTGCTGCATGTTGCTTTACTTTTCAGCATAGTGCTGCACGGTGCTTTACGTTGCTGTACTCTTCAGAACAGTGCTTTGCAGTGCTGTACAGTGCTCTACAGTGCTGTATGGTTCAGCACTGTGCTGTACAGTGCTGTATAGTGCTGTCCAGTGCTGTCTATTGCTGCAAAGCACTGTATTGTTGTGCATGCTGTTGCATAGTGCTGTAATGTGCTATATGGTGCTGCACAGTGCTGTAATGTGCTATGCGGTGCTGTATGTTGTTGTACGGTGCTGTACAGTGCTGTACGGTGCTGTACCATTCAGCACAGTGTTGTACGGTGCTGTAATGTATTGTACGTTGCTGTATGGTTCAGCATAGTCCTGTATAGTGTTGTACGGTGCTGTATGTTGCTTTACACTGGTGTATGATACTGCACGGTGCTGTACAAAGCTGTGCCGTGCTGTACATTGCAATACCGTTCAGGACAGTGCTTTACAGTGCTGTGCAGTGCTGTAAGGTGCTGAACGTTGCTGTACAGTGCTGTACAATGCTGTGCAGTGCTGTAAGGTGTTGTACATTGCTGTACAGTGCTGTATGTTGCTGTATGGTTAAGCACAGTTCTGTACTGTGCTGTACATATATGGTGCTGTACGTTGCTGTACATTGCTGTACGGTGCTGTACGGTTCAGCACAGCTCTGTAAAGTGCTGTATGGTGCTTTACAGTGCTGTACAGTGCGGCACATTTCTGTACAGTTCAGCACAGTGCTCTACACTGCTGTACCGTGCTGTGTGTTGCTGCACAGTTCTGTTCATTGCTATACGCTGCTGTGCAGTGCTGTACGTTTCAGCACAGTGCTGTACGGTGCTGTACGGTTCAGCGCAGTGCTCTATGCGTACAGCACAGTGCTGCATGGTGCTTTGCGTTGCTTTATTGTGTGGTCCGGGGCTATACGTTGCTGTATGCTGCTTTACAGTTCAGCACAGTACTGTATGGTGCTTTACGGTTCAGCATAGAGTTCTACGGCGCTGTACGTTTCAGCACAGTGCTGTACAGTGCTGTACGGTGCTGTACATTGCTATACAGTGCTGTATGGTTCAGCACAGTGCTGTGCATTGCTGTATGGTGATGTATTGTGCTGTATGGTTCTGCACGCTGCTGCACAGTTCAGTACAGTTCTCTCTGTTACTGCACAGTGCTATATACTGCTGTTCATTGCTATACGCTGCTGTGCAATGCTGTACACTGCTATATGCTGCTGCACAGTGCTGTACAGTGCTCTATGGTGTTGTACATTGCTTATGGTGATATACGCTTCAGCACAGTGATGTACAGTGCTGTAAAGTGCTGTAAGGTGCTGAACATTGCTGTACAGTGCTGTACGTTGCTGTGCTGTGCTGTACCGTGCTGTACTTTGCTGTACATTGCTGTATGGTGCTGTGCGGTTCAGCATAGTGCTGTATGTTGCTTTACTATTCAGCATAGTGCTGCACGGTGCTTTACGGTGCTGTACGCTTCAGAACAGTGCCATGCAGTGCTGTACGGCGCTCTATGTTGCTATACAGTGCTGTATGGTTCAGCATTGTGTTGTACAGTGCTGTATAGTGCTGTCCAGTGCTGTATATTGCTGCAAAGTGCTGTACGGCTGTGCATACTGTTGCACAGTGATGTACAGTGCTGTATTTTACTGCACAGAGCTGTACAGTGCTATTCATTGCTATACGCTGCTATGCACTGCTTTACATTGCTATATGGTGCTGTAATGTACTATACGGTGCTGTATGTTGTTGTACGGTGCTGTACAGTGCTGTACGGTGCTGCATAGTGCTGTAAGGTGTTGTACGGAGCTGTCCATTGCTGTACGGTGTTGTACCATTCAGTACGGTGTTGTACCATTCAGCACAGTGTTGTACAGTGCTGTAATGTGTTGTACATTGCTGTATGGTTCAGCACAGTGCTGTACAGCGCTGTAAGTTGCTGTATGTTGCTATATGCTGGTGTACGGTACTGCATGGTGCTGTACAATGCTGTATGGTGCTGTACATTGCTGTATGGTTCAGGACGGTGCTGTACAGTGCTGTACAATGCTGTACATTGCTTCAGTGCTGAACGGTGCTGAAAGGTACTGTGTAATGCTGTACTGTGCTGTATGGTGCAATCCAATGCTGTACGGTGCTGTACAATGCTGTACATTGCTGTATGTTGCTGTACGGTTAATCACAGTGTTGTACAGTGCCGTGTGGTGCTGTATGTTGCTTTACAGTATGATGCTGCACAGTGTTCTTCAATGCTGTATGGTGCTGTACGTTGCTTTACATTGTTGTACGGTGCTGTACGTTTCAGCACAGTTCTGTAAATTGCTGCACAGTGCTTTACAGTGCTGTTCAGTGCAGTACATTGCTGGAAGGTGCTGTACAGTTCAGCACAGTGCTGTACAGTACTGTATGGTGCTGCACAGTGCTGTAACGTGTTGTACAGTGCTGTCTATTGCTGTACATTGTTCTATGGCTCAGCACAGTGTTGTACAGTGCTGTAATGTGCTGTACATTGCTGTATGGTCCAGCATAGTCCTGTATAGTGCTGTAAGGTGCTGAATGTTGCTTGACACTGGTGTATGACACTGCGCGGTGCTGTACATAGCAATGCTGTTCAGGACAGTGCTGTAAGGTGCTGAACGTTGCTGTACAGCGCTGTACAATGCTGTGCAGTGCTCTACGGTGCTATACATTGCTGTACAGTGCTGTACAGTGCTGTACGGTTAAGCACAGTTCTGTACAGTGCTGTACACTGCTGTACAGTTCAGCACAGTGCTCTACAGTGCTGTATGGTGTTGTACATTGCTTACAGTGCTGTACGGTTCAGCACAGTACTGTACCATGCTGCACAGTGCTGTATGATGCTGCACACTTGCTGTACAGTGCTGTATGGTGCTGTGCAGTGCTGTAGGCTACTGTACGTTGCTGTACAGTACTGTACGGTGCTGCCTAGTGCTGTAAGGTGTTGTACAGTGCTGTCCATTGCTGTACGGTGCTGTACAGTTCAGCACAGTGTTGTACAATGCTATACTTTGCTGTATGGTTCAGCACAGTGCTGTACAGTGCTGTACGGTGCTTTATGCTGTAAGGTGCTGAACGTTGCTATACAGTGCTGTACGGTACTTTGCTGTACATTGCTGTATGGTGCTGTGTGATTTAGCAGAGTGCTGCATGTTGCTTTACTATTCAGCATAGTGCTGCACGGTGCTTTACGGTGCTGTACGCTTCAGAGCAGTGCCGTGCAGTGCTGTTCGGCGCTCTATGTTGCTATACAGTGCTGTATGGTTCAGCACTGTGTGGTACAGTGCTGTATAATGCTGTCCAGTGCTGTATATTGCTGCAAAGTGCTGTACGGCTGTGCATGCTGTTGCACAATGATGTACAGTGCTGTATGTTACTGCACAGTGCTGTACAGTGCTATTCATTGCTATAAGCTGCAGTGCAGTGCTGTACATTGCTATATGGTGCTGCATAGTGCTGTAATGTACTATACGGTGCTGTGTGTTGTTGTACGGTGCTGTACAATGCTGTACGGTGCTGCACAATGCTGTACGGTGCTGCATAGTTCTGTAAGGTGTTGTACGGAGCTGTCCATTGCTGTACGGTGCTGTACCAGTCAGCACAGTGTTGTACAGTGCTGTAATGTGTTGTACATTGCTGTATGGTTCAGCACAGTGCTGTACAGTGCTGTAAGTTGCTGTATGTTGCTATATACTGGTGTACGGTACTGCATGGTGCTGTACAATGCTGTACGGTGCTGTACATTGCTGTACGGTTCAGGACGGTGCTGTACAGTGCTGTACAGTGCAGTACATTGCTGGAAGGTGCTGTACAGTTCAGCACAGTGCTGTACAGTACTGTACGGTGCTGCACAGTGCTGTAAAGTGTTGTACCATGCTGTCTATTGCTGTACCTTGCTGTATGGCTCAGCACAGTGTTGGACAGTGTTGTAATGTGCTGTACATTGCTGCATGGTCCAGCATAGTCCTGTATAGTGCCGTAAGGTGCTGTATGTTGCTTGACACTGGTGTATGATACTGCGTGGTGCTGTACAAAGCTGTGCCATGCTGTACATAGCAATGCCGTTCAGGACAGTCCTGTACAGTGCTGTACAGTGCTGTAAGGTACTGAACGTTGCTCTACGGTGCTGTACAATGCTGTGCAGTGCTGTATGGTTCAGCACAGTGCTCTACAGAGCTGTATGGTGTTGTACATTGCTTACAGTGCTGTACGGTTCAGCACAGTACTGTACAGTGCTGCACAGTGCTGTACGATGCTGCATTCTTGTTGTACAGTGCTGTATGGTGCTGTGCAGTGCTGTAGGCTGCTGTACGTTGCTGTACAGTGCTGTACGGTGCTGCCTAGTGCTGTAAGGTGTTTTACAGTGCTGTCCATTGCTGTACGGTGCTGTACAGTTCAGCACAGTGTTGTACAATGCTGTAATGTGCTGTACGTTGCTGTATAGTTCAGCACAGTGCTGTACAGTGCTGTACGGTGCTTTATGCTGCTATACACTCGTGTACGGTACTGCATGGTGCTGTACAATGCTGTATGGTGCTGTACATTGCTGTAGGTTTCAGGACAGTGCTGTACATTGCTTCAGTGCTGTATGGTGCTGCAAGGTGCTGTGTAATGCTGTACTGTATGGCACGGTGCAATCCAATTTTGTGCGGTGCTGTACAATGCTGTGGTGTGATGTATGTTGCTGTATGGTTACTGCTGTACAGTGCCGTGTGGTGCTGTACGTTGCTATACAGTACGGTGCTGCATGGTGAGCTCCAATGCGGTATGGTGCTGTACGTTGTTGTACATTGCTGTACGGTTTAGCACAGTTCTGTAAAGTGCTGTACGGTGCTTTACAGTGCTGTACAGTGCGGTACATTGCTGTAAGGTGCTGTAAAGTTCAGCACAGTGCTGTACAGTGCTGCATGGTGCTGCACAGTGCTATACAGTGCTATGTGTTACTGCGCAGAGCTGTTCATTGCTATACGTTGCTTTGCAGTGCTGTATGTTGCTGTATGGTTCAGCACAGTGCTGTACGGTGCCTTACGCTTCAGCACAGTGCCATACAGTGCTCTACAAGTTCAGCACAGTGCTGCAGTGTGCTGCATGGTGCTTTACACTGCTTTATTGTGTGGTACAGTGCTATATGTTGCTTTATGCTGCTTTACAGTTCAGCACAGTACTGTACAGTGCTGTACGTTTCAGCACAGTGCTGTACAGTGCTGTATAGTGCTATACATCGCTATAAAGTGCTGTATGGTTCAGCACGTTGATGTACAGTGCTGTACGGTGATGTATTGTGCTGTAAGGTGCTGAACGTTGCTGCACGGTGCTGTGTAGTGCTGTTCGATGCTGTACAGTGCTGTACATTGTATACAGTTTAGGACGGTGCTGTACAGTGCTTTACAGTGTTGTGCATTGCTTCAGTGCTGTACAGTGCTGCAAGGTGCTGTGTAATGCTGTACTGTGCTGTACGGTGAAATCCAATGCAGTACGGTGCTGAACGGTGCAATCCAATGCAGTACGGTGCTGTACAATGCTGTACATTGCTGTATGTTGCTGTATGGTTCAGCACAGTGCTGTACAGTGCCGTGTTGTACTGTGCATTGCCATACAGTATGGTGCTGCACGGTGCACTCCAATGCTGTATGGTGCTGTACATTGTTGTACATTGCTGTACGGTGCTGTACGGTTCAGCACAGTTCTGTAAATTGCTGTATGGTGCTTTACAGTGCTGTACAGTGCAGTACATTGCTTCAGTGCTGTACAGTGCTGCAAGGTGCTGTGTAATGCTGCACAGTGCTGTATGGTGCAATCCAATGCTACACGGTGCTGTACAATGCTGTACGGTGCTGTATGTTCCTTTATGGTTAAGCACAGTGCTGTACAGTGCTGTGTGATGCTGTACATTGCTATACACTGTGCTGCACCGTACAGCACTGTACAGCGCTGTGCTGAACCATACAGTAGTGTACAGTGCTTCGCTGAACTTTACAGTACCTTACTGCACTGTGCTGAACCATACAACACTGTACCGCAACGTGCAGCACTGTGCTGAACTCTACAGCACCATACAGAACTTTGCTGAACCGTACAGCACTGTGCTGAACTGTACAGCAACATAAAGCACTGTGCAGCACTGTGCAGAACCATACAACCCCGTAGAGAACTGTGCTGAACCGTACAGCACCGTACATGACTGTACAGCACTGTGCTGTACCGTACAGCAAGGTACAGCTCTGCACAGCAGCGTATAGCAATGAACAGTATCGTGAAATAACAGACAGCAAAGTACAGAGCTGTGCAGCAGCATGCAGCACCGTCCCACACTGTGCAGAAATATACTGCACTGTAGAGCACAATATAGGATCATACCACACTCTTCAGCAATGTACAGCATTGTCCATCACCATACAGCACGGAACAGCACTGTGCTGAACCGTACAGCAACATACAGCACCGTACAGCATTGTACAACACTGGGCAGCACCGTACAGCAATGTATAGGAATGTTCAGCACCGTTAAGCACTGTACAGCATTGTGCTGAACCTTATAGCAACGTACAGCACCGTACAGCACTTTACAGCAACATAAACCACCGTACAGGACTGTAAAGCATCATACAGCATCATACAGCACTGTACAATACTGTGCTGTACTCATACAGCCCCGTAGAGAACTGTGCTGAACTGTACAGCACCGTACATGACTGTAGAGCACTGTGCTGTACTGTACAGCAAGGTACAGCTCTGCACAGCAGCGTATAGCAATGAACAGTATTGTGAAATAACAGACAGCAAAGTACAGCACTGAGCAGCAGCATGCAGCACCGTACCACACTGTGCAGAAATATACAGCACTGTACAGCACTATATAGCATCGTACCACACTATTCAGCAATGTACAGCATTGTCCATCACCATACAGCACGGAACAGCACTGTGCTGAACCGTACAGCAACATACAGCACTGTATATCATTGTACAGCACTGTGCAGCACCGTACAGCAATGTATAGGAATGTTCAGCACCGTACAGCACTGTACAGCACTGTGCTGAACATTATAGCACCGTACAGCAACGTACAGCACTGTACAGCACTTTACAGCAAAGTAAACCACCGTACATCACTGCAAAGGACCATACAGCATCATATAGCGCTGTACAGTACTGTGCTGTACTCATACAGCACAGTACAGCACTGTGCTTAAGCGTACAGCACCTTACAGCACTGTGCATCCCTGTACAGCACATACAGCACTTTGCTGAACCGTGCAGCCCCATACAGCACTGTGCTGAACCATACAGCCCTGTATAGCACTGTACTGAACCATACAGCCCTGTACAGCACTGTGCTGAACCATACAGCATGGTACAGCACTGTGCTGAACCATACAGCCCTGTACAGCACTGTGCTGAACCATACAGCACAGTACAGCTATTTGCTGAACTGTACAGCACTGTACAGCACTGTGCTGTGCCATACAGCACCGTACACACTGTGATGAACCATACAGCCCCATTTACCAGTGTGCAGAACCACAGCTATTTGCTGAACTGTACAGCACCATACAGCACTCTGCTGAACCATACAACAATGTACAGTGCCATACAGCACGGTGCAGAACCGTACAGCACTGTACAGTGCTATGCAGAACAGTACAACAATGTACAGCAATGTGCAGTACTGTGCTGAACTCTAGAGTAATGTACAGCACTGTACAGCACTGTGTTGCACCGTAGAGCACCTACAGCACAGTGCTGAACCATACAGCCCTATACAGCATTGTGCTGAACCATACAGCAACGTAAAGCACTGTGCTGAACCGTACAGCACCATAGAGCACTGTGCTGAACCATACAAACACCATACAACACCCTGCTGAATGCACACAGCACTGTATAGCACTGCACTGAACTGTACAGCACTGTACAGAACTGTGCTGAACCGTACAGCACCGTACATGACTGTAAAGCACTGTGCTGTATCGTTCAGCAACGTACAGCACTGCACAGCAGCGTACGTCAATGAACAGTACTGTGGAGTAACATAAAGCTCTGTACAGTACTGTGCAGCAGTGTGCAGCACCGTACTGCACTGTGCAGCAATATACAGCACTGTACATCACTATACAACATCGTATAGCATTGTAAAGCAATGTACAGCACCGCACTGCATTGTACAGCACGTGCAGCAGTGAACAGCACCGTACAGGACTGTACAGGAATGTGCTGAACCATACAGCAATGTACAGCAATTTACGGCAATGTAGAGCACTTTGCTGAACCTTACAGCACCGTACAGAAATATACAGCACCATACAACACTGTACAGCAATATGCAGCACTGTACAGTACAGCAAAGCACAATACAGCACTGTGCTGTACGCATACAGCAGTGTAGAACACTGTTCTGAACCGTACAGCACCCTAGAGTACTCTGCTGAACTGTACAGCATGGTACAGCACTGTACAGCACTGAGCTGAACTGTGCAGCACTGTGTTGAACTGTACAGCTCTGTACACCACTGTGCTGAACTGTACAGCACCGTACAGCACTGTGCTGCACCATACAGCACAGTACAGCGTTGTGCTGAACCATACATTAGTGTACAGTGCTTCACTGAACTGTACAGTACCTTACTGCACTGTGCTGAACCGTACAGCACTGTACAGAAATGTGCAGCACAGTGCTGAACTGTACAGCACCATACAGAACTGTGCTGAACCGTACAGCACTGTGCTGAACTGTACAGCAACATAAAACACTGTGCAGCAATGTGCAGAAACATACAGCCCGGTACAGCACTGTGCTGAACCATATAGCCCTGTAGAGAACTGTGCTGAACCGTATAGCACCGTACATGACTGTACAGCACTGTGCTGTACCGTACAGCAAGGTACAGCACTGCACAGCAGCGTATAGCAATGAACAGTACTGTAAAGTAACAGACAGCAAAGTACAGCACTGAGCAGCAGCATGCAGCACCGTACCACACTGTGCAGAAATATACAGCACTGTACAGCACTATATAGCATTGTACCACACTATTCAGCAATGTACAGCATTGTCCATCACCGTACAGCATGGAACAGCACTGTGCTGAACTGTAAAGCAACATACAGCACCGTACAGCATTGTACAGAACTGTGCTGAACTGTACAGCACTGTGCTGAATTGTGCAGCAGCATGAAACACTGTGCAGCACTGTGCAGAACTATACAGTCCGGTACAGCACTGTGCTGAACCATATAGCCCCATAGAGAACTGTGCTGAACCGTACAGCACTGTACATGACTGTAGAGAACTGTGCTGTACTGTACAGCAAAGTACAGCACGGCACAGCATTGTACAGCACTGTGCAGTACTGTACAGCAATGTATAGGAATGTTCAGCACTAAACAGCACCGTACAGCACTGTACTGAATCTTACAGCACCGTACAGCAACATACAGCACCATAGAGCAATCTACAACACTATGCTGAACAGTACAGCACTCTACAGCAACACACAGCAACATATAGCACTGTAGAGCACTGTGCAGAACCGTACAGCACTTTACAGCAATGTAAACCACCATAGAGCACTGTAAAGCACCATACAGCATCATACAGTGCTGTACAGTACTGTACTGTACTGTACAGCAATGTACAGCACTGTGCCGCACCATATAGCAACATACAGCACTGCACAGCAGCGTGTAGCAATGAACAGTGCTGTACAGCACTGTGAATTAACATACAGCACTGCACAGCACTATGCAGCAATGCGCAGCACGATACCACACTGTGCAGAAATATACAGCAATGTACAGCACTATACAGCACCATAAAGAATTGTACAGCAATATGCTGATCCATACAGCACTGCATAGCAAGGTACAGCACCGTACAGCAATGTACAGCACCATATAGCACTGTACAGCACAATGCTGAACCATAAAGCACAGTACAGCACTTTAGAGAACTGTGCTGAACCATACAGCACCGTACAGCCACATACAGCACCGTACAGCAATATAAAGCATCATATAGCACCATGCAGCCCTGTACAGCACTGTGCTGTATGCATACAGCACTGTAGATCACTGTACTGAACTGTACATCACTGTACAGCATTTTGCTGAACTGTACAGCACCATACAGAACTGTGCTGAGCTGTGCAGCACCGTACAGCACTGTACTGAATGTACAGTACCGTACAGTGCTTCACTGAACTGTACAGCACTGTACAGCACTGTGTCTAACTGTAGAGCAATGTACAGTGCTTTACAGCACGGTGCTGAACCGTAAAGCCCCGTACAGCGCTGTGCTGCCCCATACAGCCCCGTAAGGCACTGTGCTGAACTGTACAGCCCCATACAGCACTGTGCCGAACTGTACAGAAACCTAAAGCACTGTCCAGCAATGTGCTGAACCGTACAGCCCCATACAGCACTTTGCTGAGCCATACAGCATCGTACAGCACTGTGCTGAACCGTACAGCCCCGTAGAGCACTGCGCTGAACCGTACAGCCCCGTAGAGCACTGTGCTGAACTGTACAGCCCCGTAGAGCACTGTGCTGAACCGAACACACCGTACAACACTGTGATGAATGCGAACAACACTGTATAGCACTGCACTGAACTGTACAGCACCATACATGACTGTACAGAAGTGTGCTGTACTGTATAGCAATGTTCAGCACTGCACAGCACGTTGCTGAACCGTACAGCACTGTGCAGCACTGTGCTGAACTGTATAGACCCGTATAGCGCAGTACTGAGCCATACAGCAACATACAGCACTGTGCTGAACTGTACAGCCCCATACAGCACTGTGCTGAACCGGACACACCATAGAACACTGTGATGAATGCGTATGGAACTGTAAAGCACTGTGCTGAACTCTACAACACCGTACAGAACTGTAAAGCACCATAGAGCATCATACAGCGCTGTACAGTACTGTGCTGTACTCATACAGCACAGTACAGCACTGTGCTTAAGCGTACAGCACCGTACAGCACTGTGCATCCCTGTACAGCACAGTACAGCACTTTGCTGAACCGTGCAGCCCCATACAGCACTGTGCTGAACCATACAGCCCTGTACAGCACTGTGCTGAACCATACAGCACGGTACAGCTATTTGCTGAACTGTACAGCACTGTACAGCACTGTGCTGTGTCATACAGCACCGTACACACTATGATGAACCATACAGCCCCATTTACCAGTGTGCAGAACCACAGCTATTTGCTGAACTGTACAGCACCGTACAGCACTCTGCTGAACCATACAGCAATGTACAGTGTCATACAGCACGGTGCAGAACCGTACAGCACTGTACAGTGCTATGCAGAGCAGTACAGCAATGTACGGCAATGTGCAGTACTGTGCTGATCTCTAGAGTAATGTACAGCACTGTACAGCACTGTGCTGCACCGTAGAGCACCTATAGCACAGTGCTGAACCATATAGCCCTATACAGCATTGTGCTGAACCATACAGCAACGTAAAGCACTGTGCTGAACCGTACAGCACCATAGAGCACTGTGCTGAACCATACAAACACCATACAACACCCTGCTGAATGCACACAGCACTGTATAGCACTGCACTGAACTGTACAGCACTGTACAGAACTGTGCTGAACCGTACAGCACCGTACATGACTGTAAAGCACTGTGCTGTATCGTTCAGCAACATACAGCACTGCACAGCAGCGTATGTCAATGAACAGTACTGTGGAGTAACATAAAGCTCTGTACAGTGCTGTGCAGCAGTGTGCAGCACCGTACTGCACTGTGCAGCAATATACAGCACTGTACAGCACTATACAACATCGTACAGCATTGTAAAGCAATGTACAGCACCGCACTGCATTGTGCAGCACGTGCAGCAGTGAACAGCACTGTGCAGCAATGTACAGCACCGTACAGGACTGTACAGGAATGTACTGAACCATACAGCAATGTACAGCAATTTACGGCAAAGTAGAGCACTTTGCTGAACCTTACAGCACCGTACAGAAATGTACAGCACCATACAACACTGTACAGCAATATGCAGTACTGTACAGTACAGCAAAGCACCATACAGCACAGTGCTGTACGCATACAGCAGCGTAGAACACTGTTCTGAACCGTACAGCACCCTAGAGTACTCTGCTGAACTGTACAGCACGGTACAGCACTGTACAGCACTGAGCTGAACTGTGAAGCACTGTGTTGAACTGTACAGCTCTGTACACCACTGTGCTGAACTGTACAGCACCGTACAGCACTGTGCTGCACCATACAGCACAGTACAGCGTTGTGCTGAACCATACATTAGTGTACAGTGCTTCACTGAACTGTACAGTACCTTACTGCACTGTGCTGAACCGTACAGCACTGTACAGAAATGTGCAGCACAGTGCTGAACTGTACAGCATCATACAGAACTGTGCTGAACCGTACAGCACTGTGCTGAACTGTACAGCAACATAAAACACTGTGCAGCAATGTGCAGAAACATACAGCCCGGTACAGCACTGTGCTGAACCATATAGCCCCGTAGAGAACTGTGCTGAACTGTATAGCGCTGTACATGACTGTGCAGCACTGTGCTGTACCATACAGCAAGGTACAGCACTGCACAGCAGCGTATAGCAATGAACAGTACTGTAAAGTAACAGACAGCAAAGTACAGCACTGAGCAGCAGCATGCAGCACCGTCCCACACTGTGCAGAGATATACAGTACTGTACAGCACTATATAGCATTGTACCACACTATTCAGCAATGTACAGCATTGTCCATCACCGTACAGCATGGAACAGCACTGTGCTGAACTGTAAAGCAACATACAGCACCGTACAGCATTGTAAAGAACTGTGCTGAACCGTACAGCACTGTGCTGAATTGTGCAGCAGCATGAAACACTGTGCAGCACTGTGCAGAACCATACAGCCCGGTACAGCACTGTGCTGAACCATATAGCCCCGTAGAGAACTGTGCTGAACCGTACAGCACTGTACATGACTGTAGAGAACTGTGCTGTACCGTACAGCAAAGTACAGCATGGCACAGCATTGTACAGCACTGTGCAGTACCGTACAGCAATGTATAGGAATGTTCAGCACTAAACAGCACCGTACAGCACTGTACTGACTCTTACAGCACTGTACAGCAACATACAGCACCATAGAGCAATCTACAACACTATGCTGAACAGTACAGCACTCTACAGCAACACACAGCAACATATAGCACTGTAGAGCACTGTACAGCACTGTGCTGAACCCTACAGCACCGTACAGCAATGTACAGCACCATATAGCACTGTACAGCACAATGCTGAACCGTAAAGCACAGTACAGCACTTTACAGAACTGTGCTGAACCACACAGCACCATACAGCAACATACATCACTGTACAGCAATATAAAGCACAATCCAGCACCATACAGCACTGTGCTGTACGCATACAGCACTGTAGAACACGGTGCTGAACTGTACAGCACCATAAAGCACTGTGCTGATCTGTACAGCACCCTACAGCACTGTGCTGTACCGTACAGCACCGTACTGCACTGGGCTGAAGTGTACAATACTGTACAACGCTTCACTGAGCTGTACAGCACCATACAGCGCCTTACAGCTTGGTGCTGCACCATACAGCCCCGTTCAGCACTGTGCTGAACCGTACAGCCCAATACAGCACTTTGCTGAACCGTACAGAAACCTAAAGCACTGTCTAGCAATGTGCGGAACTGTACAGCCCCATACAGCACTTTGCTGAGCCATACAGGACCGTAGAGCACTCTGCTGAACTATACAGCCCCGTAGAGCACTGTGCTGAACCAGACACACCGTACAACACTGTGATGAATACGTACGACACTGTATAGCACTGTGCTGCACTGTACAGCACCAGACAGACCTGTGCTGAACTGTACAGCACTGTACATGACGGTACCGCACGGTGCTGAACCGTACAGCACTGTACAGCACTATGCTGAACTGTATTGCCCCGTACAGCACAGTGCTGAGCCATACAGCACTGTACAGCACTGTGCTATACCATACAGCAATGTACAGCACTGCGCTGAACTGTGTAGCACTCTACAGAGTGGTGCTGCACCATACAGCCCCGTACAGCACAGTGCTGCACCATACAGCCCCGTACAGCACTGTGCTGCACCCTACAGCCCTGTACAGCACTGTGCTGAACCATACGGAAACCTAAAGCACTGTCCATCAATGTGCTGAACCATACAGCCCCGTACAGCACTTTGCTGAGCCATACGGCACCGTAGAACACTGTGCTGAACAGTACAGCAATGTACAGCAACATACAGCACTGCGCAGCAGCATATAGCAATGAACAGTATTGTGGAGTAACATAAAGCACCATACAGCACTGTGCTGCACTGTACAGCAGCGTACAACACTTTACAGCACTGTGCTGAACCGTACAGTACTGTGGTTAACTGTACAGCACTGTGCTGAACCATACAGCCCCATACAGCACTGTGATGAACCATACAGCACTGTGCTGAACCATGCAGCACTGTACAGCACTGTGCTGTGCCATACAGCCCCATACAGCACTGTGATGAACCATACAGCACTGTGATGAACCATACAGCACTGTGCTGAACCGTACAGCACTGTACAGCACTGTGCTGTGCCATACAGCCCCATACAGCACTGTGATGAACCATACAGCACTGTGCTGAACCATGCAGCACTGTACAGCACTGTGTTGTGCCATACAGCCCCATACAGCACTGTGATGAACCATACAGCACTGTGATGAACCATACAGCACTGTGCTGAACCGTACAGCACTGTACAGCACTGTGCTGTGCCATACAGCCCCATACAGCACTGTGATGAACCATACAGCACTGTGCTGAACCGTACAGCCCCATACAGCAGTGTGCTGTGCCATACAGCCCCATACAGCACTGTGATGAACCATACAGCACTGTGCTGAAACATACAGCCCCATACAGCACTGTGCTGTGCCATACAGCCCCATACAGCACTGTGATGAACCATACAGCACTGTGCTGAACCATGCAGCACTGTACAGCACTGTGATGAACCGTACAGCCCCTTACCGCAATGTCTTGAACTATACAGTACCGTACAGCTATTTGCTGAACTGTAAAGTGCCGTACATCACTGTGCTGAACCGTAGAGCACCATACGGTGCCATACAGCACGTTGCAGAACCGTAGAGCAATGTACAGCACTATGCAGAACCGTAGAGCACTGTGCTGAACGGTACAGCAATGTACAGCAACTTGCAGTACTGTGGTGAACTGTGCAGAAATGTACAGCACCGTACAGAACTGTGCTGAACCGTTGAGCCCCTACAGCACAGTGCTGAACCACACAGCACCATACAGTATTGTGCTGAACCATACAGCCCCGTACAGCACTGTGCTGAACCGTACAGCACCATACAGCACTGTTCTGAACTGTACAGCACCATAAAGCACTGTGCTGAAATACACAGCACCGTACAACACTGTGCTGAATGCATAGAGCACTGTATAGCACTGCACTGAACTGTACAGCACTGTACAGAACTGTGCTGTATCGTACAGCAACGTACAGCACTGCACAGCAGTGTTTTGCAATGAACAGTACTGTGGAGTAACATAAAGCTCTGTAAAGTGCTGTGCAGCAGCGTGCAGCAGCATACTGCAATGTGCAGCAATATACAGCGCTGTACAGCACTATACAGCATTGTACAGCACTGTACAGCAATGTACAGCACCGTACAGCACTGTACAAAACTATGCTGAACCATACAGCAATGTACAGCAATGTACATCACCACACCTCATTGTACAGCATGTGCAGCAGTGTACAGCACTGTATAGCAATGTACAGCACTGTACAGCACTGTACAGCAATGTGCTGAACCATACAGCAATGTAGATCAATTTACAGCAACGTACAGCACTGTGCTGAACCGTACAGTACCATACAGTAATGTACAGCAGCACACAACACTGTACAGCACTATGCAGCACTGTACAGCACAGTAAAGCACAATACAGCACTCTACAGCACTGTGCTGTATGCATACAGAACTGTAGAACACTGTGCTGAACTGTACAGCACCGTAGAGCACTTTGCTGAACTGTACTGCGTGGTACAGCACTGTACAGCACTGTGCTGAACTGCAAAGCACTTTGTTGAACTGTACAGCACTGAACACCACTGTGCTGATCTGTACAGCACCGTACAGCACTGTGCTGCAAAGTACAGCACCATACAGCGCTGTGCTGAACCATACAGTAGTGTACAGTGCTTCGCTGAACTGTACAGTACCGTACTGCACTGTGCTGAACCGTACAGCACTGTAGAACAACATGCAGCACAGTGCTGAACCGTACAGCACCATACAGAACTGTGCTGAACCGTACAGCACTGTGCTGAACTATACAGCAACATAAAGCACTGTGCAGCATTCTGCAGAACTGTACAGCACTGTACAGCACTCTGCTGAACCATATAGCCCTGTAGAGAACTGTGCTGAACCGTACAGCACCATGCATGACTGTACAGCACTGTGCTGTACCGTACAGCAAGGTACAGCACTGCACAGCAGCGAATAGCAATGAAGAGTATTGTGAAGCAACAGACAGCAAAGTACATCACTGTGCAGCAGCATGCAGCACCGTACCACACTGTGCAGAAATATACAGCACTGTACAGCACTATATAGCATCGTACCACACTCTTCAGCAATGTACAGCATTGTCCAGCACCGTATAGCACGGAACAGCACTGTGCTGAATCGTACAGCAACATACAGCACCGTACAGCTTTGTACAGCACTAAGCTGAACCTTACAGCACTGTGGAGCAATGTGCAGCACCGTAGAGCACTCTACAACACTATGCTGAACAGTACAGCACTGTACAGCATCATACAGCAACATATAGCAGTGTAGAGCATTGTGCAGAACCGTACAGCACCGTACAGCAGGGTACAGCACTGTGCAGCACCGTACAGCAATGTATAGGAATGTTCAGCACTGTACAGCACTGTGCTGAACCTTATAGCACCGTACAGCAATGTACAGCACCGTAGAGCACTCTACAACACTATGCTGAACAGTACAGCACTGTACAGCAACATACAGCAACATATAGCACTGTAGAGCACTGCACAGATCCATACAGCACTGTACAGCAATGTAAACTATCATAGAGCACTGTAAAGCACCATACAGCATCATACAGCGCTGTATAGTACTGTGCTGTACTGTACAGCAATGTACAGCACTGTGCCGCACCATATAGCAACATACAGCACTGCACAGCAGCGTGTAGCAATGAACAGTGCTGTACGGCACTGTGAATTAACATACAGCACTGCACAGCACTATGCAGCAGTGCGCAGCACCATACCACACTGTGCAGAAATATACAGCAATGTACAGCACTATACAGCACCGTAAAAAATTGTACAGCAATGTGCTGATCCATACAGCACTGCATAGCAAGGTACAGCACTGTACAGCAATGTACAGCACCATATAGCACTGTACAGCACAATGCTGAACCATAAAGCACAGTACAGCACTTTAGAGAACTATGCTGAACCATACAGCACTGTACAGCAACATACAGTAGCGTACAGCAATATAAAGCACCATCCAGCACCATACAGCACTGTGCAGTACGCAAACAGCACTGTAGAGCACTGTGCTGAATTGTACAGCACCGTACAGCACTGTGCTGAATTGTACAGCACCATAGAGAACTGTGCTGATCTGTACAGCACCGTGCAGCACTGTGCTGCACCTTACAGCACCGTACAGCGCCCTGCTGAAGAGTACAGTACCGTACAGCGATTCACTGAACTGTACAGCACCGTACAGCACTGTGCTGAACTGTACAACAATGTAAAGCACCTTATAGCACGGTGCTGAACTGTGCAGCCCCGTACAGCACTGTGCTGCACCATACAGCAGCGTATAGCAATGAACAGTATTATGAAGTAACAGACAGCAAAGTACAGCACTGTGCAGCAGCATGCAGCACCGTACCACACTGTGCAGAAATATACAGCACTGTAGAGCACAATATAGCATCGTACCACACTCTTCAGCAATGTACAGCATCGTCCATCACCATACAGCACGGAACAGCACTGTGCTGAATCGTACAGCAACATACAGCACCGTACAGCATTGTACAACACTGTGCAGCACCGCACAGCAATGTATAGGAATGTTCAGCACTGTACAGCACTGTGCTGAAACTTATAGCACCGTACAGCAATGTACAGCCCTGTAGAGCACTCTACAACACTAGGCTGAACAGTACAGCATGGTACAGCAACATACAGCAACATATAGCACTGTAGAGCACTGTGCAGAACCATACAGCACACTACAGCACCTTACAGCAATGTAAAGCACCGCACAGCACTGTAAAGCACCATACAGCAGCAAACAGTGCTGTACAGTACTGTGCTGTACTCATACAGCACAGTACAGCACTGTGCTTAAGCGTACAGCACCGTACAGCACTGTGCATTCCGGTGCAGCACAGTACAGCACTTTGCTGAACTGTACAGCCCCATACAGCACTGTGATGAACCATACAGCCCCATACAGCATTGTGCTGAACCATACAGCACGGTAAAGCACTGTGTTGAACCGTACAAAGACCGTACAACACTCTGCTGAATGCATACAGCCCGGTACAGCACTCTGCTGAATCATATAGCCCCGTAGAGAACTGTGCTGAACCGTATAGCACTGTACATGACTGTACAGCACTGTGCTGTACCGTACAGCAAGGTACAGCACTGCACAGCAGCGTATAGCAATGAACAGTACTGTGAAGTAACAGACAGCAAAGTACAGCGCTGTGTAGCAGCATGCAGCACCGTACCACACTGTGCAGAAATATACAGCACTGTACAGCACTATATAGCATCATACTACACTCTTCAGCAATGTACAGCATCGTCCAGCTCCGTACAGCATGGAACAGCACTGTGCTGAACTGTACAGCAACATACAGCACCGTACAGCATTTTACAGAACTGTGCTGAACTGTACAGCAGTTTGCTGAATTGGGCAGCAACATGAAACACTGTGCAGCACTGTGCAGAACCATACAGCCCGGGACAGCACTTTGCTGAACCATATAGTCCCGTAGAGAACTGTGCTGAACCGTACAGCACTGTACATGACTGTAGAGAACTGTGCTGTATCGTACAGCAAAGTACAGCACTGCACAGCATTGTCTAGCACTGTACATCACTGTACAGCACTGTGCTGAATCTTACAGCACCGTACAGCAACGTACAGCACCGTAGAGCACTCTACAACACTATGCTGAACAGTACAGCACTGTACAGCAACACACAGCAACATATAGCACTGTAGAGCACTGCGCAGAACCATACAGCACTTTACAGCAATGTAAACCACCATAGAGCACTGTAAAGCACCATACAGCACTGTATAGTACTGTGCTGTACTGTACAGCAATGTACAGCACTGTGCCACACCATATAGCAACATACAGCACTGCACAGCAGCGTGTAGCAATGAACAGTGCTGTACAGCACTGTGAAATAACATACAGCACTGCACAGCACTATGTAGCAGTGCGCAGCACCATACCACACTATGCAGAAATATACAGCAATGTACAGCATCGTCCAGCACCGTACAGCATGGAACAGCACTGTGCTGAACTGTACAGCAACATACAGCACCATACAGCATTGTACAGAACTGAGCTGAACCGTATGGCACTTTGCTGAATTGTGCAGCAAAATGAAACACTGTGCAGCACTGTGCAGAAAAATACAGCCTGGTACAGCACTTTGCTGAACCATATAGTCCCGTAGAGAACTGTGCTGAACCGTACAGCACTGTACATGACTGTAGAGAACTGTGCTGTACCGTACAGCAAAGTACAGCACTGCACAGCATTGTACAGCACTGTGCAGCACTGTACAGCAATGTATAGGAATGTCCAGCACTGTACATCACTGTACAGCACTGTGCTGCATCTTACAGCACCATACAGCAACGTACAGCACCGTAGAGCACTCTACAACAATATGCTGATCAGTACAGCACTGTACAGCAACATACAGCAACATATAGCACTGTAGAGCACTGTGCAGAACCGTACAGCACGTTACAGCAATGTAAACCACCATAGAGCACTGTAAAGCACCATACAATGCTGTATAGTACTGTGCTGTACTGTACAGCAAGGTACAGCACTGTGCCGCACCATATAGCAACATACAGCACTGCACAGCAGCGTGTAGCAATGAACAGTGCTGTACAGCACTGTGAATTAACATACAGCACTGCACAGCACTATGCAGCAGTGCGCAGCACCATACCACACTGTGCAGAAATATACAGCAATGTACAGCACTATACAGCACCGTAAAAAATTGTACAGCAATGTGCTGATCCATACAGCACTGCATAGCAATGTACAGCACCGTACAGCAATGTACAGCACCATATAGCACTGTACAGCACAATGCTGAACCATAAAGCACAGTACAGCACTTTAGAGAACTGTGCTGAACCATACAGCAACGTACAGCAACATAAAGTACCGTACAGCAATATAAAGCACCATCCAGCACCATACAGCACTGTGCAGTACGCAAACAGCACTGTAGAGCACTGTGCTGAATTGTACGGCACCGTACAGCACTGTGCTGAGCTGTACAGCACCATAGAGAACTGTGCTGATCTGTAGAGCACCGCGCAGCACTGTGCTGCACTGTACAGCACCGTACAGCACCCTGCTGAAGTGTACAGTACCGTACAGCAATTCACTGAACTGTGCAGCACCGTACAGCACTGTGCTGAACTGTACAGCAACGTACAGCACCTTATAGCACGGTGCTGAACTGTGCAGCCCCGTACAGCACTGTGCTGCACCATACAGCAGTGTATAGCAATGAACAGTATTATGAAGTAACAGACAGCAAAGTACAGCACTGTGCAGCAGCATGCAGCACTGTACCACACTATGCAGAAATATACAGCACTGTAGAGCACAAGATAGCATCGTACCACACTCTTCAGCAATGTACAGCATCGTCCATCACCATACAGCACGGAACAGCACTGTGCTGAACCGTACAGCAACATACAGCACTGTACAGCATTGTACAACACTGTGCAGCACCGTACAGCAATGTATAGGAATGTTCAGCACTGTACAGCACTGTACAGCACTGTGCTGAACCTTATAGCACCATACAGCACTATGCAGAACAGTACAGCAATGAACAGCAATGTGCAGTACTGTGCTGAACTCTAGAGTAATGTACAGCACTGTACAGCACTGTGCTGAACCGTAGAGCCCCTACAGCACAGTGCTGAACCATACAGCCCCATACAGCATTGTGCTGAACCATACAGCACCGTAAAGCACTGTGCTGAACCGTACAAACACTGTACAACACTCTGCTGAATGCATACAGCCCGGTACAGCACTGTGCTGAACCATATAGCCCCGCAGAGAACTGTGCTGAACTGTATAGCACCGTACATGACTGTACAGCACTGTGCTGTACCGTACAGCAAGGTAGAGCACTGCACAGCAACGTATAGCAATGAACAGTACTGTGAAGTAACAGACAGCAAAGTACAGCGCTGTGTAGCAGCATGCAGCACTGTACCACACTGTGCAGAAATATACAGCACTGTACAGCACTATATAGCATCGTACTACACTCTTCAGCAATGTACAGCATCGTCCAGCACCGTAAAGCATGGAACAGCACTATGCTGAACTGTACAGCAACATACAGTACCGTACAGCATTGTACAGAACTGTGCTGAACCGTACAGCACTTTGCTGAATTGTGCAGCAACATGAAACACTGTGCAGCACTGTGCAGAACCATACAGCCCGGTACAGCACTTTGCTGAACCATATAGCCCAGTAGAGAACTGTGTGGAACCGTACAGCACTGTACATGACTGTAGAGAACTGTGCTGTACCGTACAGCAAAGTACAGCACTGCACAGCATTGTACAGCACTGTGCAGCACTGTACAGCAATATATAGGAATGTCCAGCACTGTACATCACCGTACAGCACTGTGCTGAATCTTACAGCACCGTACAGCAACGTACAGCACCGTAGAGCACTCTACAACACTATGCTGAACAGTACAGCATTGTACAGCAACATACAGCAACATATAGCACTGTAGAGCACTGCACAGATCCGTACAGCACTGTACAGCAATGTAAACCATCATAGAGCGCTGTAAAGCACCATACAGCATCATACAGCGCTTTCTAGTACTGTGCTGTACTGTACAGCAATGTACAGCACTGTGCCGCACCATATAGCAACATACAGCACTGCACAGCAGTGTGTAGCAATGAACAGTGCTGTACAGCACTGTGATTTAACATACAGCACTGCACAGCACTATGCAGCAATGCGCAGCACCATACCACACTGTGCAGAAATATACAGCAATGTACAGCACTATACAGCACCGTAAAGAATTGTACATCAATGTGCTGATCCATACAGCACTGCATAGCAAGGTACAGCACCGTACAGCAATGTACAGCACCATATAGCACTGTACAGCACAATGCTGAACCGTAAAGCATAGTACAGCACTTTAGAGAACTGTGCTGAACCATACAGCACCGTACAGCCACATACAGTAGCGTACAGCAATATAAAGCGCCATATAGCACCATACAGCCTTGTACAGCACTGTGCTGAACTGTACATCACTGTACGGCACTCTGCTGAACTGTACAGCTCCATACAGAATGGTGCTGAGCTGTACAGCTCTGTACAGCGCTGTACAGAAGTGTACAGTACCGTACAGTGCTTCACTGAACTGTGCAGCACTGTACAGCACTGTGTTGAACTGTACAGCAATGTACAGCACTTTACAGCACCGTGCTGACCCATAAAGCCCCGTACAGCACTGTGCTGCACCATACAGCCCCGTAAGGCACTGTGCTGAACTGTACAGCCCTATACAGCACTGTGCTGAACTGTACAGAAACCTAAAGCACTGTACAGCACTGTGCTGAACCGTACAGCCCCGTAGAGCACTGTGCTGAACCGAACATACCGTACAACACTGTGATGAATGCGAACGACACTCTATAGCACTGCGCTGAACTGTACAGCAATGTACAGAACTGTGCTGAACTGTACAGCACCGTACATGACTGTACAGCACTGTGTTGTACTGTATAGCAACGTACAGCGCTGCACAGCACATTGCTGAACCGTACAGCACTGTGCAGCACTGTGCTGAACTGTATAGCCCCGTACCGTGCAGTACTGAGCCATACAGCAATGTACAGCACTGTGCTGAACCGTACAGCCCCATACAGTACTGTGCTGAACTGGACACACCGTAGAACACTGTGATGAATGCATATGACACTGTAAAGCACTGTGCTGAACTCTACAACACCGTACAGAACTATGCTGTACCGTACAGCAACGTAGAGCACTGCACAGCAGCGTATAGCAATGAGCAGTACTGTGGAGTAACAAAAAGCACCGTACAGCACAGTGCTCACTGTACAGCAGCGTACAGCACTTTACAGCACTGTGCTGAACCGTACAGTACTGTGCTTAACTGTACAGCACTCTCCAGCACTGTGCTGAACTGTACTGCACCGTACCACACTGTGCTGTATCCTATAGCAATGTACAGTACTTTGCTGAACTGTACAGCACCATACAGCGCTGTGCTGAACTGTACTGCAATGTACAGCGCCGTACAGCACTGTGCTGAACCGTAGAGCAGCATTAAGCACTGTACAGCACTGTAAAGCACTGTGCTGAACCATACAGCCCTGTTCAGCACTGTGCTGAACTGTACAGCACTGTACAGCACTGTGCTGTGCCATACAGCACTGTACAGCACTGTGATGAACTGTATAGCCCTGTAGAGCACTGTGCTGAACCGTATAGCACCGTACATGACTGTACAGCACTGTGCTGTACCGTGCAGCAAGGTAGAGCACTGCACGGCAACGTATAGCAATGAACAGTACTGTGAAGTAACAGACAGCAAAGTACAGCGCTGTGTAGCAGTATGCAGCACTGTACCACACTGTGCAGAAATATACAGCACTGTACAGCACTATATAGCATTGTACTACACTCTTCAGCAATGTACAGCATCGTCCAGCACCGTACAGCATGGAACAGCACTGTGCTGAACTGTACAGCAACATACAGTACCGTACAGCATTGTACAGAACTGTGCTGAACCGTACAGCACTTTGCTGAATTGTGCAGCAACATGAAACACTGTGCAGCACTGTGCAGAACCATACAGCCGGGTACAGCACTTTGCTGAACCATATAGCCCCGTAGAGAACTGTGTTGAAACGTACAGCACTGTACATGACTGTAGAGAACTGTGCTGTACCGTACAGCAAAGTACAGCACTGCACAGCATTGTACAGCACTGTGCAGCACTGTACAGCAATATATAGGAATGTCCAGCACTGTACATCACCGTACAGCACTGTGCTGAATCTTACAGCACCGTACAGCAACGTACAGCACCGTAGAGCACTCTACTACACTATGCTGAACAGTACAGCACTGTACAGCAACATACAGCAACATATAGCACTGTAGAGCACTGCACAGATCCGTACAGCACTTTACAGCAATGTAAACCATCATAGAGCACTGTAAAGCACCATACAGCATCATACAGCGCTGTATAGTACTGTGCTGTACTGTACGGCAATGTACAGCACTGTGCCGCACCATATAGCAACATACAGCACTGCACAGCAGTGTGTAGCAATGAACAGTGCTGTACAGCACTGTGATTTAACATACAGCACTGCACAGCACTATGCAGCAATGCGCAGCACCATACCACACTGTGCAGAAATATACAGCAATGTACAGCACTATACAGCACCGTAAAAAATTGTACAGCAATGTGCTGATCCATACAGCACTGCATAGCAAGGTACAGCACCGTACAGCAATGTACAGCACCATATAGCACTGTACAGCACAATGCTGAACCGTAAAGCACAGTGCAGCACTTTAGAGAACTGTGCTGAACCATACAGCACCGTACAGCCACATACAGTAGCGTACAGCAATATAAAGCACCATATAGCACCATACAGCCCTGTACAGCACTGTGCTGAACTGTACATCACTGTACGGCACTCTGCTGAACTGTACAGCTCCATACAGAATGGTGCTGAGCTGTACAGCACTGTACAGCGCTGTACAGAAGTGTACAGTACCGTACAGTGCTTCACTGAACTGTGCAGCACTGTACAGCACTGTGTTGAACTGTACAGCAATGTACAGCACTTTACAGCACCGTGCTGACCCGTAAAGCCCCGTACAGCACTGTGCTGCACCATACAGCCCCGTAAGGCACTGTGCTGAACTGTACAGCCCTATACAGCACTGTGCTGAACTGTACAGAAACCTAAAGCACTGTACAGCACTGTGCTGAACCGTACAGCCCCGTAGAGCACTGTGCTGAACCGAACATACCGTACAACACTGTGATGAATGCGAACGACACTCTATAGCACTGCGCTGAACTGTACAGCAATGTACAGAACTGTGCTGAACTGTATAGCAACGTACAGCGCTGCACAGCACGTTGCTGAACCGTACAGCACTGTGCAGCACTGTGCTGAACTGTATAGCCCCGTACCGTGCAGTACTGAGCCATACAGCAATGTACAGCACTGTGCTGAACCGTAGAGCAGCATTAAGCACTGTACAGCACTGTAAAGCACTGTGCTGAACCATACAGCCCCGTTCAGCACTGTGCTGAACTGTACAGCACTGTACAGCACTGTGCTGTGCCATACAGCACCGTACAGCACTGTGATGAACTGTATAGCCCTGTAGAGCACTGTGCTGAACCGTAGAGCAGCATTAAGCACTGTACAGCACTGTAAAGCACTGTGCTGAACCATACAGCCCCGTTCAGCACTGTGCTGAACTGTACAGCACTGTACAGCACTGTGCTGTGCCATACAGCACCATACAGCACTGTGGTGAACTGTATAGCCCTGTAGAGCACTGTGCTGAACCCCACAGTACCGTACAGCTATTTGCTGAACTGTACAGCACCGTACAGCACTGTGCTGAACTGTACAGCACCATACAGTGCCATAGAGCATAGCGCAGAACCGTACAGCACTATGCAGAACTGTACAGCACCATATAGCACTGTGCTGAACCATACAGCAATGCACAGTAACCTGCGTACTGTGCTGAACTGTACAGCGATGTACGGTGCCATACAGCATGGTGCCGAACCGTAGCGCCCCTACAGTGCCATAAGGCATGGTGCAGCACCGTGCAGCACCAAAAAGCACTATGTAGAACCGTACAGCACTGTAGAGAACTGTGCTGAACAGTACAGCAATGCGTACGGCAACGTGCAGTACTGTGCTGAACTGTACAGCAAGGTACAGCTGTGTACAGCATTGTGCTGAACCCTACAGCACCGTACAGCACTATGCAGAACCGTACAGCACTGTACAGAACGCTGCTGAACTGTACAGCAATATACAGCAACGTGCAGTACTGTGCTGAACTGTACAGAAATGTACAGCACCGTACAGTACTGAACCATAGAGCCCCTACAGCACAGTGCTGAACCATACAGCCCCATAGAGCATTGTGCTGAACCATACAGCCCCATACAGCATTGTGCTGAACCGTACAGCCCCATAGAGCATTGTGCTGAACCACACAGCCCCATACAGCATTGTGCTGAACCGTACAGCACCATGCAGCACTGTGCTGAACCATATAAACACCGTACAACACTGTGTTGAATGCATACAGCACTGTATAGCACTGCACTGAACTGTACAGCACTGTACAGAACTGTGCTGCACCGTACAGCACCGAACATGACTATAAAACACTGTGCTGTATCGTACAGCAACATACAGCACTGCACAGCAGCGTATAGCAATGAACAGTACTGTGAAATACCATAAAGCTCTGTGCAGTGCTGTGCAGCAGCGTGCAGAACTGTACTGCATTGTGCAGCAATATACAGCTCTGTACAGCACTATACAGCATCGTACAGCACTGTACAGCAATGTACAGCACCGTACAGCACTGTACAAAACTAGGCTGAACCATACAGCAATGTACAGCAATGTACAGCACCGCACTGCATTGTACAGCACATGCAGCAGTGTACAGCACTGTACAGCAATGTACAGCAATATGCTGAACCATACAGCAAAGTACAGCAATTTACAGCAATGTACATCACTGTGCTGAACCGTACAGCACCGTACAGCAATGTATAGCACCATACAACACTGTATAGCACTATGCAGCACTCTACAGCACAGGTTAGCACTGTGCCGAAACATACAGCACTGTACAGCACAGTAAAGCACTGTACAGTAATATACAGCACTGTGCTGTACGCATACAGCACTGTAGAACACTGTGCTGAACTGTACAGCACCATAGAGCACTGTGCTGAACTGTACAGCATGGTACAGCACTGTACAGCACTGTGCTGAACTGTACAGCAATGTACAGCTCTGTACAGCATTGTGCTGAACCATACAGCACCGTACAGCACTATGCAGAACCGTACAGCACCGTACAGAACTCTGCTGAACCGTACAGCAATGTACAGCAACGTGCAGTACTGTCCTGAACTGTACAGAAATGTACAGAACCGTACAGTACTGTGCTGAACCATAGAGCCCCTACAGCACAGTGCTGAACCATACAGCCCCATAGAGCATTGTGCTGAACCATACAGCCCTGTACAGCACTGTGCTGAACCATACAAACACCGTACAATCATGTGCTGAATGCATACAGCATTGTATAGCACTGCACTGAACTTTACAGCACTTTACAGAACCGTGCTGCACCGTACAGCACCGAACATGACTGTACAACACTTTGCTGTATCATACAGCAAGGTATAGAACTGCACAGCAGCGTATAGCAATGAACAGTACTTTGAAATAACATAAAACTCTGTACAGTGCTGTGCAGCAGCGTGCAGAACCGTACTGCACTGTGCAGCAATATACAGTGCTGTACAGCACTACACAGCATCGTACAGCACTGTACAGCAATGTACAGCACCATACAGCACTGTACAAAACTAGGCTGAACCATACAGCAATGTACAGCAATGTACAGCACCGCACCGCATTGTACAGCACATGAGCAGTGTACAGCACTGTACAGCAATGTAAGGCAATGTGCTGAACCATACAGCAATGTACAACAATTTACAGCAACGTACAGCACTGTGCTGAACCGTGCAGCACCATACCGCAATGTATAGCACCATACAACACTGTACAACACTATGCAGCACTCTACAGCACAGGATAGCACTGTGCTGAACCGTACAGCACTGTACAGCACAGTAAAGCACTATACAGCACTGTGCTGTACGCATACAGCACTGTAGAACACTGTGCTGAACTGTGCAGCACCGTAGAGCACTGTGCTGAACTGTACAGCATGGTACAGCACTGTACAGCACTGTGTTGAACTGTATAGCCCCGTACAGCACAGTGCTGAGCCATACAGTAGTGTACAGTGCTACGCTGAAATGTACAGTACCTTACTGCACTGTGCTGAACCGTACAGCACTGTACAACACTGTGCTGAACCATACAGTAGTGTACAGTGCTTCGCTGAAATGTACAGTACCTTACTGCACTGTGCAGCACCGTACAGCACTGTACAGCAACGTGCAGCACAGTGCTGAACCGTACAGCACCATACAGAACTGTGCTGAACCGTACATCACTGTGCTGAACTGTACAGCAACATAAAACACTGTGCAACACTGTGCAGAACTGTACTGCCTGGTACAGCACTGTGCTGACCATATAGCCCCGTAGAGAACTGTGCTGAACTGTACAGCACCGTACATGACTGTACAGCAGTGTGCTGTACTGTACAGCAAGTTACAGCACTGCACAGCAGCATATAGCAATGAACAGTACTGTGAAGTAACAGACAACAAAGTACAGCACTGCGCAGCAGCATGCAGCATCGT
Organism: Carcharodon carcharias; assembly: GCF_017639515.1. Lineage (NCBI taxonomy): Eukaryota > Metazoa > Chordata > Chondrichthyes > Lamniformes > Lamnidae > Carcharodon > Carcharodon carcharias. The sequence continues at coordinate 48,398,744 of NC_054483.1, read as the reverse complement.
ACCACACTGCAGAAATATTCAGCACTGTACAGCACTATATAGCATCATTCCACACTTTTCAGCAACGTACAGTATCGTCCATCACTGTACAGCACGGAACAGCACTGTGCTGAACCGTACAGCAACATAGAGCACCGTACAGAATTGTACAGCATTGTGCAGCACCGTACAGCAATGTATAGGAATGTTCAGCACTGTACATGACTGCACAGCACTGTGCTGAACCTTACAGCACCCTACAGCAATGTACAGCACCATAGAGCACTCTACAACACTATGCCGAACAGTACAGCACTGTACAGCAACATACAGCAACATATAGCACTGTAGAGCACTATGTTGATCCGAACAGCACTGTACAGCAATGTACAGCACCATATAGCACTGTACAGCACAATGCTGAACTGTAAAGCACAGTACAGCACTTTACAGAACCGTGCTGAACCATGCAGCACCATACAGCAACTTACATCACCGTACAGCAATATAAAGCACAATCCAGCACCATACAGCACTGTGCTGTATGCATACAGCACTATAGAGCACTGTGCTGAACTGTACAGCACCGTACAGCACTATGCTGAACTGTACAGCACCACAAAGAACTGTGCTGTACCGTACAGCACCGTACTGTGCCGGGCTGAAGTGTACAGTACTGTACAGTCCTTCACTGAGCTGTACAGCACCATACAGCTCGGTGCTGCACCATACAGCCCCATACAGCACTGTGCTGAACCGTACAGCCCCGTACAGCACTGTGCCGAACTGTACAGAAACCCAAAGCACTGTCTAGCAATGTGCTGAATCGTACAGCCCCATACAGCACTTTGCTGAGCCATACAGGACCGTAGAGCACTCTGCTGAACTATACAGCCCCATAGAGCACTGTGCTGAACCGGACACACCGTACAACACTGTGATGAATACGTACGACACTGTATAGCACTGTGCTGCACTGTACAGCACCAGACAGACCTGTGCTGAACTGTACAGCACCATACATGACTGTACAGCACCGTGCTGTTCTGTATAGCAATGTACAGCTCTGTACCACACGGTGCTGAACCATACAGCACTGTACAGCACTGTGCTGAACTGTATAGCCCCGTACAGCACAGGGCTGTTCCATACAGCAACATACAGCACTGCGCTGAACTGTACAGCACTGTACAGAACTGTGCTGAACCGTACAGCATTGTACATGACTGTACAGCACTGTGCTGTACTGTACAGCAATGTACAGCAGCGTGCAGCGCCGTACTGCACTGTGCATCAATATACAGCACCGTACAGCACTCTGCTGAACTGTACAGCACGGTACAGCAATGTATAGCACTGCACAGCAGCGTATAGCAATGAACAGTACTGTGGAGTAACATAAAGCACCATACAGCACAGTGCTGAACTGTACAGCAGCATACAGCACTTTATAGCACTGTGCTGAACCGTACAGTACTGTGGCTAACTGTACAGCACTGTGCTGAATTGTACCGCACCGTACCACGCTGTGCTGTACCCTATAGCACCATACAGCACTTTGCTGAACTGTACAGCACCATAGAGTGCTGTGCTGAACCGTACAGCAATGTACAGAGCCGTGCAGCACTGTGATGAACCGTATAGCAGTGTAAAGTACTGTACAGCACTGTAAAGCACTGTGCTGAACCATACAGCTCCATACAGCACTGTGATGAACCATACAGCACTGTGCTGAACCGTACAGCACTGTACAGCACTGTGCTGTGCCATACAGCCCCATACAGCACTGTGATGAACCATACAGCACTGTGCTGAACCGTACAGCCCCATACAGCACTGTGATGAACCATACAGCACTGTGCTGAACCGTACAGCACTGTACAGCACTGTGCTGTGCCATACAGCACCGTACAGCACTGTGATGAACCGTACAGCCCCTTAGCGCAATGTCTTGAACCATACAGTACTGTACAGCTATTTGCTGAACTGTACAGTGCCGTACAGCACTGTGCTGAACCGTAGAGCACCATACGGTGCCAAACAGCATGGTGCAGAACCGTAGAGCAACGTACAGCACTATGCAGAACCGTAAAGCACTGTGCTGAACGATACAGCAATGTACAGCAACTTGCAGTATTGTGCTGAACTGTACAGCAATGTATAGCACCGTACAGGACTGTGCTGAACCGTAGAGCCCCTACAGCACAGTCCTGTACCATAAAGCACTGTGCAGAAATATACGGGAATGTACAGCACTATACAGCACCGTAAAGAACCGTACAGCAATGTGCTGATCCATACAGCACTGTATAGCAATGTACAGCACTGTATAGCTCTGTACAGCACTATGCTGAACCGTACAGCACTGTATAGCAATGTACACCACTGTATAGCTCTGTACAGCACAATGCTGAATCGTAAAGCACAGTACAGCACTTTAGAGAACTGTGCTGAACCATACTGCACTGTACAGCAACATACAGTACTGTACAGCAATATAAAGCACCATCCAGCACCATACAGCACTGTGCGGTACGCATACAGCACTGTAGAGCACTGTGCTGAATTGTACAGCACCGTACAGCACTGTGCTGAACTGTACAGCACCATAGAGAACTGTGCTGATCTGTACAGCACCGTACAGCACTGTGCTGCACCGTACAGCACTGTGCTGTACCGTACAGTACCGTACAGCACCCTGCTGAAGTGTACAGTACCGTACGGTGCTTCACTGAACTGTACAGCACCGTACCGCACTGTGCTGAACTGGACAGCAATGTACAGCACCTTATAGCACGGTGCTGAACCGTGCAGCCTCGTACAGCACTGTGCTACACCATACAGCCCTGTACAGCACTGTGCTGAAACGTACAGCCCTGTAGAGCACTGTGCCAAACTGTACAGAAACCTAAAGCCCTGTCCAGCAATGTGCTGAACTGTATAGCCCCATACAGCCCTTTGCTGAGCCATACAGCACCGTACAGCACTGTGCTGAACTGTACAGCCCTGCAGAGCACTGTGCTGAACTGGAGACACTCTTCAACACTGTGATGAATGTGTACGACACTGTATAGCACTGCGCTGAACTGTACAGAACTGTTCAGCACTTTTAAGCAATATACAGCACCATGCAGCATTGTACAGCAATGTGCAGCAATGTACAGCACTCTACAGCACTGTGCCGAACCATACAGCAATATTCAGCACCTTTCAGCACTTTACAGCACTGTGTTACACTCATAGTACCATACAGCACTGTGCAGAACCGAACAGTACCGTACAGCACTGTACAGCACTGTGCTGAACCATAGAGCAATGGACAGCACTGCACGACAGTGTATAGCAATGAACAGCACTGTACTGCACTCTGCAGTAACATACAGCACTGTACAGCAGTGTGCAGCACCGTACAGCACTGTGCAGCAATATACAGCACTGTACAGCACTACACAGCTCTATACAGCACTCTACAGCACTGTACAGCAATGTACAACACAGTACAGCACTGTAAAAAACTGTGCTGAAGCATACAGCAATGTGCAGCAATGTACAGCACCGTAAAAGTTTGCACAGCACTGTGCAGCACCGTACAGCCCTGTATAGCAATGTGCAGCACCTTACAGCACTGTACAGAACTGTGCTGAACCATTGAGCAACATACAGCACCGTACAGCATTGTGTAGCACTGTAGAGCACTGTGCAGCAATATACAGCACTGTATAGCACTGTACAGCAATGTACAACACAGTACAGCGCCATACAAAACTGTGCTGAACCACACAGCAATGTGCAGCAATGTACAGCACCATACAACATTGCAAAGCACTGTGCAGCACCGTACAACACTGTATATCAATGTGCAGCACCATACAGCTCTGTACAGCACTGTGCTGAACTGTAGAACAACATACAGCACCGTACAGCATTGTATAACACCGTGCAGTACCATACAGCATTGTACATCAACATAAAGCAAAGTACAGCACCGTATAGCACTGCACTGAACCATACAGCACTGTGCAGCAACGGACAGCACCGTACAGCACTGTGCTGAACCGTAGAGCACTGTACAGCACTGTGCTGTACAGTACAGCATCATACAGCACTGTACAGCACTGTGCTCAACCTTACAGCACTGTACAGCACTGTGCTGAACCATACAGCAATGTACAGCACCATACAGCATTGTGCTGAACCGTACAGCAATGTTAAGCACCGTACAGTGCTGTGCTGAACCGTAGAGCAACATACTGTGCTGTACAGCATGATGCTGAACCGGAGACCACCGTAGAGCGCTGTGCTGAACCATAAAGCTCCGTACAGCTCTGTGCTGAACCATACAGCCCCGTACAGCACTGTGATGAACTGTGCAGCACTGTGCTGAACTCTACAGCATGGTACAGCACTGTGCTGTTCCGGACAATACTGTACAATGCTGTGTTGAACCATACAACACCGTACATGACTGTACAGTACTGTGGTGTACCGTACAGCAATGTACAGCACTGCACAGCAGCATATCACAATGAAAAGTACTGTGGAGTAACATCCAGCAATGTACAGCACCTTACAGCACCGCACAGCACTGTGCTGAACCTTACAGCACTGTACAGCAATTTATAGCACCTTACAGCACTGTACAGCACTATGCAGCACCCTACAGCATCATACAGCACACTACAGCACTGTGCCAAACCGTACAGCACTACACAACAACATACAGCACTGTGAGGAACTATATAACAATGCACAGCACGGCACAGCAGCATATAGCAATGAAGAGCAGTGTACAACACTGTGCAGTAATATGCAATAATGTACAGCACTCTGCAGCAGCGTGCAGAACCATACAACTCTGTGCAGCCATATACAACACTGTACCGCACTATAGAGTGCCGTATAGCACTGTACAGCACTGTGCTGAACCATACAGCACTGTATGGCAAAGTACAGCACCATACAGCACTATGCTGAACCGTGCAGCACTCTAGAGTAATGTACAGCAGCATATTGCACTGTGCAGCACAATGCAGCTCCATACAGCACTGTACAACACTGTACAGTGCTGCGCTGAAATGTACAACACTGTACAGCAATGTAAACACCGTACAGCGCTGTAAAGCACCATACAGCACCGTACAGCATTGCACAGCATGGTGCTGTACTCATAAAGCACTGTAGAGCACTGTGCTGAACTGTACAGCACTGTAAAACACTCTGATGAACTTTACAGCAGCATACAGCACTGTAAAGTACTGTACAGAAATGTACAGCACTGTAAAACACTGTAAAACACCATACAGCACCATACAGCACATTGCTGAACCGTACAACACTCTACAGCACTGTGCTGAACCATGCAGCAATGCACAGCACCTTACAGCGCCGTACAACACTAGACAGCACTGTGCTGAATGGTATAGCACTGTGCTGTACAGTGCTGTGCTGAACTGTACAGTACCATACAATGCTGTGCTGAACTGTACAGCAAGGTACAGTGCCGTACAGTATGGTGCTGAACCGTACAGCACCGTACAGCATGTGCTGAACCGTACAGCATTGTACAGCAACGTGCAGCGCAGTGCTGAACTGGACAGCACCATACAGCACTGTGCTGTACCGTACAGCACTGTGCTGAACCATACAGCACTTTACTGAACAGTGCAGCAACGTAAAGCCCTGTACATCACTGTGCTGGACTGTACAGCACCGTACAGTACTGTACAGCACTGTGCTGAACCATAGAGCACCGGACAGCACTACACAGCAGCGTATAGCAATGAACAGCACTGTACTGCACTGTGCAGTAACATACAGCACTGTACAGCACTGTGCAGCAGTATACAGCACCATACAGTACCGTACAGCAATATACAGCACTGTACAGCACTATACAGCACCGTATAGTACTGTACAGCAATGTACAACACAGTAAAGCACTGTAAAAAAATTCTGCTGGACCATACAGCAATGTGCAACAACGTATAGTACCGTAAAACTTTGCACAGCACCGTGCAGCACCATACAACAATGTATAGCAACATGCAGCACCATACAGCTCTGTACAGCACTGTACTGAACTGTAGCACAGTGTACAGCACCGGTCAGCAATGTATAGCACCGTGCAATACCATACAGCATTGTACAGCACCGTACAGCACTCTGCTGAACTGTACAGCAGCGTACAGCACTATGCTTAACCATACAGCACCGTACAGCACTGTACAGCAATGCACAACACAGTACAGCACAGTACAAAACTGTGCTGAAGCATACAGCAATATGCAGCAACCTACAGCATCGTAAAGCTTTGCACAGCACTGTGCAGCACCGTACAGCACTGTATAGTATTGTTCAGCACAATACAGCACTGTGCAGAACTATGCTGAACCATAGAGCAACGTACAGCACCGTACAACGTTCTATAGCACTGTGCAGAAATATACAGCTCTATATAGCACTGTACAGCAATGTACAACACAGTACAGCACTGTACAAAACTGTGTTGAACCATACAGCAATGTGCAGCATTGTGCAGCACCATACAACATTGCAAAACACTGTGCAGCACCATACAAAACTGTATAGCACCATGCAGCACCATACAGCATTGTATAGCGACATAAAGCACTGTAGAGCACTGTATAGTACTGTGCTCAACCATACAATGTACAGAACCTTACAGCACCATACAGCACTGAGCTGAACCATAAAGCAGGGTGCAGCAATGGACAGCACCATACAGCACTGTACTGAACCGTAGAGCACCGTACAGCACTGTACAGCACTGTTCTCAACCTTACAGCACTGTACAGCACTGAGCTGAACCTTAAAGCATGGTGCAGCAATGGACAGCACCGTAAAGAACTGTGCTGAACCGTAGAGCACCGTACAGCACTATGCTGTACCATACAGCCCCGTACAGCACTGTGCTGAACTGTAGGGCACCATATAGCACTGTGCTGTACCGTACAGCACCGTACAGCACTGTACAGTACTCTGCTCAACCTTACAGCACTGTACAGCGCTGTGCTGAAACTTACAGCAACGTACAGTGCCGTACAGCATGGTGCTGAACCATAGAGCAATGTACAACACCGTACAGTATTGTACAGCACTGTGCAGCACCATACAGCAATGTATAGCAACCTACAGCACCGTACAGCGCTGTATAGCACTGTGCTCAACCATACAGCAATGTACAGCACCTTACAGCACCGTACAGCATTGTACCGCACTGTGCTGAACCATACAGCACTGTAAAGTGATGTAGAGCACCATACAGCAATGTACAGCACAGTGCTGAACATGTAGACCACTGTACAGCACTGTGCTGAATGCATTCAGCACCGTACAGCACTGTGCTGAACAAACAGCCCGGTACAGCACTGTGATGAACCGTACAGCACTGTGCTGAACAATACAGCCCGGTACAGCACTGTGATGAACCGTACAGCACTGTGCTGAACCATAAAGTACCGTACAGTGCCTTTCTGAACTGTACAGCACCATAGGGTGCTGCGCTGAACCATACAGCAATGTACAGCGCCGCACAGCATGGTGCTGAACCGTACAGCACTGTGCTGAACCATACAGAACTGTACAGCAACGTGCAGCACAGTGCTGAACTGTGCAGCACCATACAACACTGTGCCATACCGAACATCACTGTATAGCACTTTGCCGAACCGTACAGCCCTGTACAGCACTGTGCTGAACCGTACAGCCCGGTACAGCACTGTGCTGAACAATACAGCCCGGTACAGCACTGTGATGAACCGTACAGCCCCGTACAGCACTGTGCTGAACAATACAGCCCGGTACAGCACTGTGCCGCAATGTACAGCACTGTGCAGCAATACACAGCAACTTATAACACTGTAAAGCACTGTGAAGCACCATATAACTACAGCACTGCACAGCAGCATATAGCAATGAACAACAATGTACAGCACTGTGCAGTAACTTACAACAATGTGAAGCACTGTGCAGCAGTGTGCAGAACCATACAACACTGTGCAGCAATATACAGCACTGTACCGCACTATACAGCACCGTACAGCACTGTACAGCACTGTGCTGAACCATACAGCACTGTATAGCAACGTACAGCGCTTTGCTGATCTGTACAGCACCGTACAATGCTGTGCTGAACCGTACAGCACCGTACAGCACTGTGCTGAACTGTAGGGCACCATATAGCACTGTGCTGTACCGTACAGCACCGTACAGCACTGTACAGCACTGCGCTGAACCATACAGCAATGTAGAGCACTTTACAGCACCGTACAGCACTGTGCTGAACCTTACAGCACCGTACAGCAATTTACAGCACCATACGGCACTATACAGCACTATGCAGCACTCTACAGCACCGTTCAGCACACTACAGCACTGTGCCGCAATGTACAGCACTATGCAGCAACACACAGCAACTTATAACACTGCAAAGCACTGTGAAGCACCATATAACAATGCACAGCACTGCACAGCAGCATATAGCAATGAACAACAACATACAGCACCGTACAGCACTGTATAGCACTGTGCTCAACCATACAACAATGTACTGCACCTTACAGCACCGTACAGCATCGTACCGCACTGTGCTGAACCATACAGCACTGTAAAGTGATGTAGAGCACCATACAGCAATGTACAGCACAGTGCTGAACATGTAGACCACTGTACAGCACTGTGCTGAATGCATTCAACCGTAAAGTACCGTACAGTGCTGTTCTGAACTGTACAGCACCATAGGGTGCTGCGCTGAACCATACAGCAATGTACAGCGCCGCACAGCACGGTGCTGAACCGTACAGCACTGTGCTGAACCGTACAGCACTGTACAGCAACGTGCAGCACAGTGCTGAACTGTGCAGCACCATACAACACTGTGCCATACCGAACATCACTGTAAAGCACTTTGCTGAACCGTACAGCCCTGTACAGCACTGTGCTGAACCGTACAGCCCGGTACAGCACTGTGCTGAACAATACAGCCCGGTACAGCACTGTGCTGAACAATACAGCCCCGTACAGCACTGTGATGAACCGTACAGCCCCGTACAGCACTGTGCTGAACAATACAGCCCGGTACAGCACTGTGCTGAACCGTACAGCACTGTGCTGAACAATACAGCCCGGTGCAGCACTGTGATGAACCGTACAGCACTGTGCTGAACCGGACAGCACCATACAATGCTGTGTTGAATCATACAGCAGCGTGAAGCACTGTACTGCACTGTGCAGCAATATATAGCACTGTACAGCACCATACAGCATTGTACAGCACCGTGCAGCACCATACAGCTCTGTATAGGAAGGTTCAGCACCGTACAGCACTGCGCTGAACCTTACAGCACCGTACAGCAATTTACAGCACCATACGGCACTGTACAGCACTATGCAGCACTCTACAGCACCGTTCAGCACACTACAGCACTGTGCCACAATGTACAGCACTATGCAGCAACACACAGCAACGTATAACACTGTAAAGCACTGTGAAGCACCATATAACAATGCACAGCACTGCACAGCAGCATATAGCAATGAACAACAATGTACAGCACTGTGCAGTAACTTACAACAATATGCAGCACTGTGCAGCAACGTGCAGAACCATACAATACTGTGCAGCAATATACAGCACTGTACCGCACTATACAGCACCGTACAGCACTGTACAGCACTGTGCTGAACCATACAGCACTGTATAGCAATGTACAGCACCATACAACACCGTACAGCATTTTGCTCATCTGTACAGCACCGTACAATGGTGTGCTGAACCGTACAGCAACATACAACACCGTACAGCATGGTGTTGAACCGTACAGCACCGTACAGCACTGTGCTGAACCGTAAAGTACCGTACAGCACTTTTCTGAACTGTACAGCACTGTAGGGTGCTGTGCAGAACCATACAGCAATGTACAGTGCCGCACAGCATGGTGCTGAACCGTACAGCACTGTGCTGAACTGTACAGCACTGTACAGCAACGTGCAGCACAGTGCTGAACTGTACAGCACCATACAACACTGTGCCATACTGTACATCACTGTGCTGAACCATACAGCACTGTAGAGCACTGTGCTGAACTGTAAGCACTGTACAGCACTGTGCTGAACTGTACAGCTGCGTACAGCACGGTACAACACTGTGGCTAACTATACAGCACCGTACAGCACTGTACAGCAATGTGTAGCACTGTAAAGCACTGTAAAACACCATACAGCACCATACCGCACATTGCTGAGCCATATAGCACCATACAGCACTGTACAGCACTGTACAGCAATGTGCTGAACCATACAGCAGCGTACAGCATGGTACAACACTGTGGCTAACTATACAGCACCGTTTGGCACTGTACAGCACTGTACGGCACTGTGCTGAACTGTACGGCAATGTACAGCACTGTACCTAACCATACAGCACTGGACAGCACTGTACAGCAATGTGCAGCACTGTAAAGAACTGTAAAACACCGTACAGTACCATACCACACATTGCTGAACCGTATAGCACCATACAGCACTGTACAGCACTGTACAGCACTGTGCTGAACCGTACAGCAACGTACAGCACTGTACAGCACAGTGCCTAACCATACAGCACTGGACAGCACTGTACAGCAATGTGCAGCACTGTAAAGCACTGTAAAACACCATACAGCACAATACAGTACATTGCTGAACCGTACAGCACTATACAGCAATGTACAGCACCATACAGCACTGTACAGCACGCTACAGCACTGTTCAGCACACTACAGCACTGTGCTGCAGCATACAGCACTATGCAGCAACACACAGCAACTTATAACACTGTAAAGCACTTTGAAGCACCATGTAGCAATGCACAGCACTGCACAGCAGCGTATAGCAATGAACAACAATGTACAGCACTGTGCAGTAACTTTCAACAATGTACAGCATTGTGCAGCAGTGTGCAGAACCATACAACACTGTGCAGCAATATGCAGCACTGTGCCACACTATACAGCACCGTACAGCACTGTAGAGCACTGTGCTGAACCATACAGCACTGTGCCGAACCGTAAAGTACCGTACAGCACTTCTCCGAACTGTACAGCACTGTAGGGTGCTGTGCTGAACCATACAGCAATATATAGTGCCACACAGCACGGTGTTGAACCGTACAGCACGCTGCTGAACTGTACAGCACTGTGCTGAACTGTACAGCACTGTACAGCAATGTGCAGCACAGTGCTGAACTGTACAGCACCATACAACACTGTGCCATACTGTACATCACTGTGCTGAACCATACAGCACTGTAGAGCCCTGTGCTGAACTGTACAGCAGCATACAGCACTGTGGCTAACTGTACAGCACCGTACAGCACTGTACAGAAATGTGCAGCGCTGTGCTGAACTGTACAGCACTGTACAGCAATGTGCAGCACAGTGCTGAACTGTGCAGCACCATACAACAGTGTGCCGTACCGAACATCACTGTATAGCAATGTACAGCACCATACAGCACCGTACAGAGCTTTGCTGATCTGTACAGCACCGTGCAATGCTGTGCTGAACCATACAGCAACGGACAGCACCGTACAGCACTGTGCAGCAATGCACAGCACTGTAAAACACTGTAGAACACCGTACAGCACCATACAGCACATTGCTGAACCGTACAGCATCATACAGCACTGTACAGCACTGTACAGCACTGTGCTGAACCATACAGCACTGTATAGCAACGTACAGCACCATACAACACCGTACAGTGCTTTGCTGATCTGTACAGCACCGTACAATGCTGTGCCGAACTGTACAGCAATGTACAGCACCGTACAGCATGGTGCTGAACCGTACAGCACCGTACAGCACTGTGCTGAACCGTAAAGTACTGTACAGCACTTTTCTGAACTGTACAGCACTGTAGGGTGCTGTGCTGAACCATACAGCAATGTACACTGCCGCACAGCACGGTGCTGAACCGTACAGCACTGTGCTGAACCGTACAGCACTGTACAGCAACGTGCAGCACAGTGCTGAACCGTACAGCACCATACAACACTGCCATACCGTACATCACTGTGCTGAACCATACAGCACTGTAGAGCACTGTGCTGAACTGTACAGCAGTGTACAGCACTGTACAGCACTGTGGCTAACTGTACAGCACCGTACAGCACTGTACAGCAATGTGCAGCACTGTAAAACACTGTACAGCACCATACCACACATTGCTGAACGGTATAGCACCATACAGCACTGTAGAGCACTGTGCTGAACCGTGCAGCAACGTACAGCACTGTACAGCACTGTACATAACCATACAGCACTGGACAGCACTGTACAGCAATGTGCAGCCACTGTAAAGCACTGTAAAACACCGTACAGCACCATACCGCACATTGCTGAACTGTATAGCACCATACAGCACTGTCAGCACTGTACAGCACTGTGCTGAACCATACAGCAATGTATAGCACTGTACAGCACTGTGCCTAACCATACAGCACTGGACAGCACTGGACAGCAATGTGCAACACTGTAAAGCACTGTAAAACACCGTACAGCACAATACAGCACATTGCTGAACCGTAAAGTACCATACAGCACTGTACAGCACCATACTGCACTGTGCAGCAATATACAGCACTGTACAGCACCATACAGCATTGTACAGCACCGTGCAGCCCCGTACAGCTCTGTATAGGAATGTTCAGCATCATACAGCACTGTACAGCACTGTGCTGAACCATACAGCAATGTACAGCACTTAACAGCACCGTGCTGAACCTTACAGCATCATACAGCAATTTACAGTACCATACAGCACTGTACAGCACTCTACAGCACTGTTCAGCACACTACAGCACTGTACTGCAGCATACAGCACTATGCAGCAACACACAGCAACTTATAACACTGTAAAGCACTTTGAAGCACCATGTAGCAATGCACAGCACTGCACAGCAGCATGTAGCAATGAACAACAATGTACAGCACTGTGCAGTAGCTTACAACAATGTACAGCATTGTGCAGCAGTGTGCAGAACCATACAACACTGTGCAGCAATATGCAGCACTGTGCCACACTATACAGCACCGTACAGCACTGTAGAGCACTGTGCTGAACCATACAGCACTGTATAGCAACGTACAGCACCATACAGATCTGTACAGAGCTTTGCTGATCTGTACAGCACCGTACAATGCTGTGCTGAACCATACAGCAACGGACAGCACCATACAGCACTGTACTGAACCGTACAGCACTGTACAGCACTGTGCTGAACCGCAAAGTACTGTACAGTGCTTCTCTGAACTGTACAGCACCATAGGGTGCTGTGCCCAACCATACAGCCATGTATAGTGCACAGTGTTGAACCGTACAGCACTGTACAGCAATGTGCAGCACTGTGCTGAACTGTACAGCACCATACAACACTGTGCCATACTGTACATCACTGTGCTGAACCATACAGCACTGTAGAACACTGTGCTGAACTGCACAGCAGCATACAGCTCTGTGGCTAACTGTACAGCACTGTACAGCACTGTACAGAAATGTGCAGTGCTGTGCTGAACCGTACAGCACTGTACAGCCATGTGCAGCACAGTGCTGAACTGTATAGCAGTGTACAGCACTGTACAGCACTGTGCCTAACCATACAGCACCGTGTAGCACTGTACAGCAATGTGTAGCACTGTAAAACACTGTAGAACACCGTACAGCACCATACAGCACATTGGTGAACCGTACAGCACCATACAGCACTGTACAGCACTGTACAGCACTGTGCTGAACCACAGAGCATTGCACAGCACCTTATAGCTCCGTACAGCACTGTGCTAAACTGTAAAGCACCGTACAGCACTTTGCTGAACTGTACAGCACTGTGCTGTACTGGACAGCACCGTACAGTGCTGTGCTGAACCGTACAGTACCGTACATCGTTTTGCTGATCTGTACAGCACCGTACCATGATGTGCTGATCCGTACAGCAATGAACAGTGCCGTACAGCATGGTGCTGACCCGTACAGCACTCGTACAGCACAGTGCTGAATCTTAAAACACTATACAGCACTGTGCTGTACTGTACAGCACTGTGCTGAACCATACAGCACTTTGCTGAAGGGTACACCAACGTAAAGCACTTACATCACTGTGCTGAACCGTACAGCCCCATACATCACAGTGCTGAAATGTACAGCACTTTGCTGAATGCGTACAGCAATCTACAGCACAGCACTGAACTGTACAGAACTGTGCTGAACCGTACAGCACCGTACGTTACTGTACAGCATGGTGCTGTACCGTACAGCAATGAAGAGCACTGCACAGCAGCATATAGCAATGAACAGTACTGTGCAGTATCATACAGCACCGTACAGCACTGTACAGCACTGTACTGAACCATACAGCAATGTACAGCACTTTTCAGCCCTGTACAGCACTGTGTTACACTCATAGCACCATACAGCACTGTGCTGAACCGTACAGCACCATACAGCACTGTACAGCACTGTGCTGAACCGTAGAGCAATGGACAGCACTGCATGGCAGCATATAGCAATGAACAGCACTGTACTGCACTGTGTAGTAACATACAGCACTGTACAGCACTGTGCAGCACCGTACAGCACTGTGCAGCAATATACAACACAGTACAGCACTGTAAAAAGCTGTGCTGAAGCATATAGCAATGTGCAGCAACATACAGCACCGTAAAACTTTGCACAGCACTGTGCAGCACTGTACAGCCCTGTATAGCAATGTGCAGCACCATACAGCACTGTACAGAACTGTGCTGAACCATTGAGCAACATACAGCACCGTACAGCATTATATAGCTCTGTAGAGCACTGTGCAGCAATATACAGCACTGTATAGCACTGTACAGCAATGTACAACACAGTACAGCACTGTACAATATTGTGCTGAACCATACAGCCATGTGCAACAATGTACAGCACCGTACAACATTGCAAAGCATTGTGCAGCACTGTACAACACTGTATAGCAATGTGCAGCACCATACAGCTCTGTGCAGCACTGTGCTGAACTGTAGAACAATGTACAGCACCGTACAGCAATGTATAGCACCATGCAGTACCATACACGACCTTATAGCAACGTAAAGCACCGTACAGTACTGTATAGCACTGTGCTCAATCATACAGTGTACAGCACCTCACAGCACCATACAACACTGTACAGCACTGTGCTGAACTGTACAGCACTGTGCAGCAATGGACAGCACTGTACAGCACTGTGCTGAACCGTAGAGCACTGTACAGCACTGTGCTGTACCGTACAGCACCATACAGCACTGTAAAGCACTGTGCTCAACTTTACAGCACCGTACAGCACTGTGCTGAACCGTACAGCAACATACAGCACCATACAACATTGTGCTGAATCGTACAGCAGCATATAGCACCATACAGCGCTGTGCTGAACCGTACAGCAATGTACAGTGCTTTACAGCAGGATGCTGAACCGTACAGCAATGTACAACACTGTACTGAACCACACAGCTCCGTACAGCTCTGTGCTGAACCATACAGCCCCGTACAGCACCGTGATGAAGTGCACAGCACTGTGCTGAACTGTACAGCACCGTACAGCACTGTGCTGTTCCGGACAACACCATACAATGCTTTGTTGAACCATACAACACCGTACATGACTGTACAACACTGTGGTGTACTGTACAGCGATGTACAGCACTGCACAGCAGCGTATCAGAATGAACAGTACTGTGGAGTAACATCCAGCACTCTACAGCACTGTGAAGCAGCGTACAGCAGTGTACTGCACTGTGCAGCAATATATAGCACTGTACAGCACTATACAGCATTGTACCACACTGTACAGCAATGTACAGTAATGTGCAGCACCATACAGCATTGTACAGTTCATTATGGTGCTGTATAGTGCTGTACATTGCTGTATATTCCTGCACAGTGCTTTATGGTTCTGTACGCTGCTGCGCAGTGCTGTGCAGTGCTGTATGTTAATGCACAGTGCTGTACACTGCTGTTCATTGCTACACGCTGCTGTGCAGTGCTGTATGTTGCTATATGGTGTGGCACAGTGCTGTACATTGCTGTACAGTGTTGTACGGTGCTGTACAGTTCAGCAAAGTGCTGTACTGTGCTGTACAGTGCTGCACAGTGCTGTACGGTGCTGTACGCTTAAGCACAGTGCTATACAGTGCTCTATGAGTACATATAGCATCATACAGCGTGGTACAGTACTGTATGAGTACAGCATAGTGTTGTACAGCACTGTATGATGCTGTATGGTGCTTTACAGTGTTGTACAGTCATGTACGTTACTTTACAGTACTGTACGGTTCAACACAGTGCTGTACAGTGCTATACATTGCTGTATGGTGCTGCACAGTGCTGTACAATGCTGTACGGTGCTGTACGGTTCTGCATAGTGCTGTTCCATGCTGTGCAGTGATGGACGATGCTGTACATTGCTGTACAGTTCGGTACGATGCTGTATATTGCTATACAGTGCTGTATATATCTGCACAGTGTGGTACAGTGCTGCATGCTGCTGCACAGCACTCTACAGTGCTGTATGTTACTTCACAGTACTGTTCATTGCTATATGCTGCTGTGCAGTTCTGTACCTTGCTGTACGGTACAGCACAGTGCTGTACATTCATGTACGGTGCTGTATGGTTCAGCACAGTTCTGTATGGTGCTGTTCGGTTCAGCAGAGTGCTGCACAGCACTTTACAGTTCTGCATAGTGCTGTACTGTGTTGTACAGTGCTGCACAGTGCTGGACGGTGCTGTACGCTTAAGCACAGTGCTGTATGAGTACATCACATTGCTGTACAGTGCTGTACAGTGTTGTACGGTGCTGTACAGTTCAGCAAAGTGCTGTACTGTGCTGTACAATTCTGTATGGTGCTGTACGCGTAAGCACAGTGCTGTACAATGCTGTTTCAGTACAGCACAGTGCTGTACCGCGCTGTATGATGCTGTATTGTGCTTTACATTGCTGTACGGTGGTTTACGTTGCTTTACAGTGCTGTATGGTTCAACACAGTGCTGTACAGTGCTGTCTGGTGCTGTACGGTGCTGCATTATGCTCTACAGTGCTATATGTTGCTGTTTGTTGCTGTACTGTTCAGCATAGTTCTGTAGAGTGCTCTACCATGATGTACATTGCTGTATGGTGCTGTAAGGTTCAGCACAGGGCTGTACGGTGCTGAACGGTGCTGAACATTCCTATACATTGCTGTACAGTGCTGCACAGTGCTGTACAATGCTGTACGGTGCTGTATGTTGCTGTACAGTTCAGCGCAGTGCTGTACCGGGCTGTACGGTTCTGCACAGTGCTGTAGAGTTTTTTATGTTGCTGTACAGTTCAGCACAGGGCTGTATGGTTCAGCACAGTTCTGTATGGTGCTGTACGGTTCAGCACTGTGCTGCAGATTGCTGTGCGGTGCTGTATAGTTCAGTGAAGCATTGTAAAATACTGCATGGTTCAGCACAGCACTGTACGGTTCAGCACAGTGCTGTACATTGCTGTACCGTGCTGTACAGTTCAGCACAATGCTCTACGGTGCTGTACAGTTCAGCACAGTGCTGTATAGTGCTGTATGGTGCTGTACATTGCTGTACAGTGCTGTACAGTTCAGCACAGTGCTGTACATAGCTGTAAATTGCTGTACATTGCTGTACATTGCTATATGATGCTTTATAGTGCTGTACAGTGCTGTATATTGCTGCACAATGCAGTACGGTGCTGCACGCTGCTGCACAGCACTGTACAGAGCTTTGTATTACTCCACAGTACTGTTCATTGCTATACGCTACTGTGCAGTGCTGTACATTGCTGTACGGTACAGCACAGTGCTGTGGAGTCATATACGGTGCTCTACAGTTCAGCACATTTCGGTACAGTGCTGTACAGTTCAGTGCAGTGCTATACAGTGCTTTATGCACTCAGCACAGTGTTGTACGGTGCTATATGGTTCAGCACAGTGCTCTATAGTGTTGTACAGTTCACCACAGTGCTGTATAGTGCTGTATGGTGCTGTACATCGCTGTACAGTGCTGTACGGTTCAGCAAAGTGCTGTACGTTGCTCTAAATCACTGTACATTGCTGTATGGTTTGGCACATTGCTGTACAGTGCTGTACTAGGCTGTACATTGCTGTATAGTGCTGTACGCTGCTGCACGGTGCTGTACAATGTGGTACAGTGCTGTACATTGCTATATGATGCTTTATAGTGCTGTACAGTGCTGTATATTGCTGCACAATGCAGTACGATGCTGCACACTGCTGCACAGCACTGTACAGAGCTTTGTGTTACTCCACAGTACTGTTCATTGCTATATGCTACTGTGCAGTGCTGTACATTGTTGTACGGTACAGCACAGTGCTGTGGAGTCATATACGGTGCTCTACAGTTCAGCACATTTCGATACAGTGCTGTACAGTTCAGTGCAGTGCTATACAGTGCTTTATGCACTCAGCACAGTGTTGTATGGTGCTATATGGTTCAGCACAGTGCTCTATGGTGCTGAACAGTTCAACACAGTGCTGTACGGGTCCTTATGGTTCAGCACAATACTGTACGGGGCTGTATGGTTCAGCACAGTGCTGTACAGGGCTCTACAGTTCTGCATAGTGCTGTACGGTGCTGCATATTGCTGGAAAGTTCAGCACAGTACTGGACGTTGCTGTACATTGCTGTACAGTTGAGCACAGTGCTGTACGGTGCTGCACGGTTCTGCATTGTGCAGTATGGTGCTGTACCAATCTGCACCATGCTGTATGGCACAGTACGTTGCTGTATGGTTTAGCACAGCGCTGTATGGTGCTGTACAGTTCAGCAAAGTGCTGTACGGTGCTGTAGGGTAAAGCACAGTGTTGTACGGTGCAGTATAGTTCAGCACAGTGTGGTACACTTCTGCACAGTGCTGTACAGTGCTGTACGTGGCAATACAGTTCATCACAGTGCTGTATGGTGCTGTACAGTTCAGCACAGTACTCTACAGTGCTGTATGCATACATCAGAGTGCTGTACAGTGCGGTACGGTGCTGTATGGTGCTTTACAGTGCTGCACATTGTTGTATGGGGCTGGTTTGTTCAGCACAGTGCTGTATGGTGCTGTACAGTGCTATGTAGTGTTGTACAGTGCTACATGGTGCTGTACATTGCTGTACAGTGCTGTATAGTTCAGCATAGTGCTGTACAGTGCTGTATGGTGCTGTATGTTGCTGTACAGTGCTGTATGTTTCAGCACAGTGCAGTACAGTGCTGCATAGTGCTCTACAGTGCTGTATATTGCTACACTGTGCTTTATGTTTCTGCACACTGCTGCACAGTGCTGCGTAGTGCTGTACGTTACTGCAAAGTTCTGTACACTGCTTTTCATTGCTATATGCTGCTGTGCAGTGCTGTCCATTGTTCTACAGTTGAGCACAGAGCTGTTCAGTGCTGTACAGTGCTGTTCAGTTCAGCACAGTGTTGTACTGTGCTGTATGGTGCTGTAGGGCGCTGCATAGTGCTGTATACTGACTGTATGGTGCTGTACACGGCTGTAAGGAGCTGTACGGTTCCGCACATTGCTGCACATTCCTATACAGTGCTGTACCGTGCTGTACGGTGCTGTACGGTGCTGCATGGTGCTGTACGCTGCTATATGGTACAGTACATTGCTGTACAGTGCTGTACAGTGCTGTATGGCGCTGTACGTTTCTGTACAGTGCTGTATGTTTCAGCACAGTGCTGTAAGGTACTGTATAGTGCTGAATAGTGCTCTACAGTGCGGTATATTTCTGCACTGTGCTTTTTGTTTCTGCATGCTGGTGCACAGTGCTGCACAGTGCTGTATGTTACTGCACAGTGCTGTACACTGCTTTGCATTGCTATATTCTGTTGTGCAGTGCTGTACATTGCTATATGGTGCTGCACAGTGCTGTGCAGTGCTATACAGTGATGTATGTTGCTGTACGGTTCAGCACAGTGCTGTTGTGTGCTGTACGGTGTGTTGGGTTGCAGCATAGTGCTGTGCAGTACTGTA
The DNA here is from genome assembly GCF_017639515.1 of Carcharodon carcharias. Taxonomy (NCBI): domain Eukaryota; kingdom Metazoa; phylum Chordata; class Chondrichthyes; order Lamniformes; family Lamnidae; genus Carcharodon; species Carcharodon carcharias. The sequence continues at coordinate 48,378,713 of NC_054483.1, read as the reverse complement.
TGGTGCTGTATGTTGCTGTTCAGTGCTGTACAGTTCAGCACAGTGCTGTACTGTGCTTTATGGTGCTTTAGGGTGCTGCATAGTGCTGTACACTGACTGTATGGTGCTGTACATTGCTGTAAGGAGCTGTACGGTTCAGCACATTGCTGTGCAGTGCTGTACACTGCTGTACAGATCAGCACAGTGCTGTACGGTGCTGTACAGTTCAGCACAGTGCTCTACAGTGTTGTATGCATGCAGGGGAGTGCTGTACAGTATGGTACGATGCTGTATGGTGCTTTACAGTGCTGCACGTTGCTGTATGGGGGTGTTTGGTTCAGCACAGTGCTGTACGGTGCTGTACAGTGCTGTATGGTGCTGCATGATGCTGTACAGTGCTATATGGTATGGTGCTGTACATTGCTGTACAGTGCTTTATGGTTCAGCAAAGTGCTGCAGAGTGCTGTATGGTGCTGTACGTTGCTGTACGGTTCAACACAGTGCTGTACAGTGCTGTACGGTGCTGCATAATGCTGTACAGTGCTATATGGTACTGTACATTGCTGTACAGTTCAGCACAGTGCTGTACAGTCCTTTATGGTTCAGCAAAGTGCTGTAGAGTGCTGTATGGTGCTGTACCTTGCTGTACAGTTCAACACAGTGCTGTACAGTGCTGTACGGTGCTGCATAATGCTGTACAGTGCTATATGGTACTGTACATTGTTGTACAGTGCTGTACAGTTCAGCACAGTGCTGTACAGGGCTGTATGGTGCTGTACTTTGCTGTACAGTGCTGTATTTTTCAGCACAGTGCTGTACGTTGCTGTACAGTGTTGAATAGTGATCTACAGTGCTCGATCTTGCTGCACTGTGTTTTATGTTTCTGCACACTGCTGCACAGTGTTGCGCAGCGCTGAATGTTACTGCACAGTACTGTACACTGCTTGTCATTGCTATATGATGCTGTGCAGTCCTGTACATTGCTATATGGTGCTGCACAGGGCTGTGCAGTGCTATACAGTGATGTATATTGCTGTATGGTGCTGTACAGTTCAGCATTGTGCTGTACGTTGCTGTATGGTGCTGTAGGGTGCTGCATAGTGCTGTACACTGACTGTATGGTGCATTCTATTGCTGTAAGGAGCTGTACGGTTCTGCACAGTGCTATACAGTGCTTTACAGTGCTGAACATTCCAATACAGTGCTGTATGGTGCTGCACTGTGCTGTACAATGCTGTACGGCACTGTATGTTGCTGGATGGTTCAGCACAGTGCTGTACAGTGCTGTACAGTGCGGCATTGTGCTGTACAGTGCTATATGGTACTGTACATTGCTGTACAGTGCTGTACAGTTCAGCATAGTGCTGTACAGTGCTGTACGTCGCTGTACAATGCTGTACGGCGCTGTATGTTGCTGTACGGTTCAACAAAGTGCTGTACAGTGCTGTACGGTGCTGCATTGTGCTGTACAGTGCTATATGGTACTGTACATTGCTGTACAGTGCTGTACAGTTCAGCACAGTGCTGTACAGTGCTGTATGGTGTTGTACGTTGCTGTACAGTGCTGTATGTTTCAGCACAGTCTTGTACATTGCTGTACAGTGCTGAATAGTGATCTACTGAATAGTGCTGTATATTGCTGCACTGTGCTTCTTGTTTCTGCACGCTGCTGTACAGTGCTGCGCAGTGCTGTATGTCACTGCATAGTGCTGTACACTGCGTTTCATTGCTATATGCTGCTGTGCAGTTCTGTACATTGCTGTGCAGTGCTATACAGTGATGTATGTTGCTGTACAGTGCTGTACGGTTCAGCACAGTGCTGTAGGGTGCTGCATGGTGCCTTGTAGTGCTGCACAGTGCTGTATAGTACTGCTGGTGCTGTATATTGCTGTACAGTGCTGTACAGTTCAGCAAAGTGCTGTACAGTGCTGTACGGTGCTGAATGTTGCTTTACAGTGCTATATGGTACTTACAATTGCTATACAGTGCTGTACAGTTCAGCACAGTGCTCTACAATGTTGTATGGTGCTGTACGTTGCTCTACAGTGCTGTATGTTTCATCACAGTGCTGCACAGTGCTGTACCGTGCTGTATATTGCTGCATTGTGCTTTTTGTTTCTGCATGCTACTGCACAGTGCTGCGCAGTGCTGTATGTTACCTCACAGTGCTGTACACCGCTTTTCATTGCTAGATGCTGCTGTGCAGTTCTGTACATTGCTATATGGTACTGCACAGAGCTGTGCAGTGCTAGACAGTGATGTATGTTGCTGTACGGTGCTGTACGGTTCGGCACAGTGTGGTAGTGTGTTGTACAGTGCCTTAGGGTGCTGTACAGTATGTTATGGAGCTGTATGTTGCTGTACAGTGCGGTACAGCGCAGCATTGTGCTATACAGTGCTCTAAGGTGCTGTAGGGTGCTGCATAGTGCTGTACACTGACTGTATGTTGCTGTACATTGCTTTAAGGAGCTGTACAGTTCCGCACAGTACTGTACAGTGCTGCACAGTGCTGAAAATTCCAATACAGTGCTGTACGGTGCTGCACGGTGCTGGACAGCACTGGATGTTGCTGTCCGACTCAACACAGTGCTGTACAGTGCTGTACGGTGCTGTATGTTGCTGTACCGTGCTGTACAGTTCAGCACAGTGCTGTACTGTGCTTTATGGTGCTGTAGGGTGCTGCATAGTGCTGTAAACTGACTGTATGGTGCTGTACATTGCTGTAAGGAGCTGTACGGTTCCGCACAGTGCTGTACAGTGCTGTACAGTGCTGCACAGTGCTGAAAATTCCAATACAGTGCTGTACGGTGCTGCACGGTGCTGTACAGCACTGGATGTTGCTGTCTGACTCAACACAGTGCTGTACAGTGCTGTACGGTGCTGTATGTTGCTGTACTGTGCTGTACAGTTCAGCACAGTGCTGTACTGTGCTTTATGGTGCTGTAGGGTGCTGCATAGTGCTGTAAACTGACTGTATGGTGCTGTACATTGCTGTAAGGAGCTGTACGGTTCCACACAGTGCTGCACAGTGCTGAACATTCCAATAAAGTGCTGTACGGTGCTGCACGGTGCTGTACAGTGCTGTATGATGCTGTACGTTGCTGCACAGTGCTGTATGTTTCTGCACAATGCGGTACAGTGCTGAACATTGCTGAATAGTGCTCTACAGTGCTATATATTGCTGCACTGTGCTTTTTGTTTTTGCACGCTGCCGCACAGTGCTGTGAAGTGCTGTATGTTACTGCACAGTGCTGTACACTGCTTTTCATTGCTATATCCTGCTGTGCAGTGCTGTACATTACTATATGGTGCTGCACAGTGCTGTGCAGTGCAATACAGTGATGTATGTTGCTGTACGGTGCTGTACGGTTCAGCACAGTGCTGTAGTGTGCTGTACTGTGCCTCAGGGTGCTGCATAGTTCTGTACAGTACTGTATGGTGCTGTATGTTGCTGTACAGTGCTGTACTGTTCAGCACAGTGCTGTACTGTGCTGTATGGTGCTGTAGGATGCTGTATAGTGCTGTACACTGCTGTACAGTTCAGCACAGTGATGTACACTGCTGTACAGTTCAGCACAGTGCTGTAGGGTGTTGTACAGTTCAGCACAGTGCTGTACAGTGCTGTATGCGTACATCAGAGTGTTGTACAGTGTGGTACGGTGCTGTATGGTACTGTTCAGTGGCTGCACATTACTGAATCGGTCTGTTTGGTTCAGCACAGTGCTGTACGGTGCTGTACGGTGCTGCATGGTGCTGTACAATCCTGCACGTTACTTTATGGGGCTGTCTGGTTCAGCACAGTGATGAAAGGTGCTGTACGGTGCTGTACGGTGCTGCATTGTGCTGTACGGTGCTATATGGTGCTGTAATCTGCTGTACAGTGCTGTATGGTTCAGCATAGTGCTGTGCAGTGCTGTACAGTGCTGCATAGTGCTGTACAGTGCTCTACATTGCTGCACTGTGCATTATGTTTCTGCACGCTGCTGCACAGTGCTGCACAGTCCTGTATGTAACTGCACAGTGTTGTACGCTGCTTTTCAATGCTATATCCTGTTGTACAGTGCTGTACATTGCGATATGGTGCTGCACAGTGCTGTGCAGTACTAGACAGTGATGTATGTTGCTATACGGTGCCTTAGGGCGCTGGACAGTACGGTATGGAGCTGCATGTTGATGTACAGTGCTGTACAGTTCAGCATTGTGCTGTACAGTGCAGTATGGTGCTTTTGGGTGCTGCATAGTGCTGTACACTGACTGTATGGTGCTGTACATTGCTGTAAGGAGCTGTACAGATCTGCACAGTGCTGTACAGTTCTGAACATTCCAATACAGTGCTGTCCGGTGCTGCACAGTGCTGTACAATGCTGTAGGGTGCTGTATGTTGCTGTACAGTTCAACGCAGTGCTGTACATTGCTGTACGGTGCTGTACGGTGCTGCATTGTGCTGTACAGTGCTATATGGTACTGTACGTTGCTGTACATTGCTGTGCAGTTCAGCATATGCTGTACAGTGCTGAACATTGCTGAATAGTGCTCTACAGTGCTGTATATTGCTGCACTGTGCTTTTTGTTTCTGCACACTGCTGCACAGTGCTGCGCAGTGCTGTATGTTACTGCGCAGTGCTGTACACTGCTTTTCATTGCTATATGCTGCTGTGCAGTGCTCTACATTGCTATATGGTGCTGCACAGTGCTGTGCAGTGCTATACAGTGATGTATATTGCTGTACGGTTCTGCACAGTGCTATATTGTTCTGTACGGTGCCTTGGGATGCTTCACAGTTCTGTACAGTACTTTATGGTGCTATATGTTTCTGTTCAGTGCTGTACAGTTCAGCACAGTGCTGTACTGTGCTGTATGGTGCTCTAGGATGCTGTATAGTGCTGTACACTGACTGTATTCTGCTGTACATTGCTTTAAGCCGCTGTAGGGTCAGCACAGTGATGTACAGTGATGTATGCTGCTGTACAGTTTTGCACAGTGCTGTACGGTGCTGTACAGTTCAGCACAGTGCTCTACAGTGCTGTATGCGTACAGCAGAGTGCTGTACAGTGTGGTACGGTGCTGTATGGTGCTGTACAGTGCTGCACGTTACTGAATGGGTCTGTTTGGTTCAGCACAGTGCTGTACAGTGATGTACGGTGCTGCATGGTGCTTTCCAGTCCTGCACATTACTGTATGGGGCTTTTCGGTTCAGCACAGTGCTGAAAGATGCTGTCCAGTGCTGTACCGTGCTGCATTGTGCTGTACAGTGCTATATGATGCTGTTCAAGCTGTACAGTGCTGTATGGTCAGCATAGTGCTGTACAGTGCTGCATAGTGCTGTATAGTTCTCTACAATGCTGCACTGTGCTTTATGTTTCTGCACGCTGCTGCACAGTGCTGTGCAGTCCTGTGTGTAACTGCACAGTGCTTTACGCTGCTTTTCGATGCTATATGCTGCTGTACAGTGCTGTACATTGCGATATGGTGCTATACAGTGCTGTGCAGTGCTAGACAGTGATGCATGTTGCTATACGGTGCCTTAGGGCGTTGTACAGTACGGTATGGAGCTGTATGTTGCTGTACAGTGCTGTACAGTTCAGCATTGTGCTGTACATTGCAGTATGGTGCTGTAGGGTGCTGCATAGTGCTGTACACTGTCTGTATGGTGCTGTACATTGCTGTAAGGTGCTGTATGGTTCTGCACAGTGCTGTACAGTGCTGAACATTCCGATGAAGTGCTGTACGGTGCTGCACGGTGCTGTACAGTGCTGTATGGTACTGTACATGGCTGTACAGTGCTGTACAGTTCAGCATAGTGCTGTACAGTGCTGTATGGTGCTGTAAATTGCTGTACAATGCTGTACAGCGCCATATGTTGCTGTACGGTTCAACACAGTGCTGTACAGTGCTGTACGGTGCTGTACGGCGCTGCATGCTTCTGTACAATGCTATATGCTACTATACATTGCTGTACAGTGCTGTACAGTGCTGTACGGTGCTGTACTTTACTGTACAGTGCTGTATGTTTCAGCACTGTGCTGCCTATTGCTGTACAGCGCTGAATAGTGATCTACAGTGCTGTATATTGCTGCACTGTGTTTTTTGTTTCTGTACGTTGTTGCACAGTCCTGCGCAGTGCTTTACATTACTGCACAGTGCTGTACACTGCTTCTCATTGCTATATTCTGCTGTGCAGTGCTGTACATTGCTATATGGTGCTGCACAGTGCTGTGCAGTGCTATACAGTGATGTATGTTGCTGTACGGTGCTGTACGGTTCAGCACAGTGCTGTAGTGTGCTGTCCTGTGCCTTGGGGTGCTGAATAATGCTGTGCACTACTGCTGGTGCTGTATATTGCTGTACGGCGCTGTACAGTTCAGCATAGTGCTGTACAGTGCTGTATGTTGCTGTACGTTGCTGTAAATTGCTGTACGGCGCTGTATGTTGCTGTACGGTTCCACACAGTGCTGTGTAGTGCTGTACAGTGCCTCAGGTTGCTGTACAGTGCTATATGGTACCGTACATTGCTGTACAGTTCAGCACAGTGCTCTACAGTGCTGTATGGAGCTGTACGTTGCTGTAAAGTGATGTATGTTTCATCACTGTTCTGTACAGTGCTGTACAGTGCTGAATAGTGCTCTACAATGCTGTATATTGCTGCACTGTGCGTCTTGTTTCTGCACACTGCTGCACAGTGCTGCGCAGTTTTGTATGTTGCTGCACAGTGCTGTACACTGCTTTTCATTGCTATATGCTGTTGTGCAGTGCTGTACATTGCTATATGGTGCTAGGCAGTGATGTACGTTGCTGTACGGTGCTGTACAGTTCAGCAAAGAGCTGTAGTGTGCTGTACGGTCCCTTGGGGAGCTGCATTGTGCTGCAAAGTACTGTTTGGTGCTGTACAGTGCTGTACTGTACTGTACAGTTCAGCAGAGTGCTGTACCTTGCTGTATGGTGCTGTAGGGTGCTGCATAGTGCTGCATAGTGCTGTACAATGACTGTATGGTGCTGTACATTGCGGTAAGGAGCTGTACGGTTCAGCACAGTTCTGTACAGTGCTGTACGCTGCTGTACAGTTCTGCACAGTGCTCCACAGTGCTGTATGCATACAGCAGAGTGCTGTACAGTGTGGTACAGTGCTGTATGGTGCTTTACAGTGCTGCACGTTGCTGTATGGGGCTGCTTGCTTAAGCACAGTGCTGTACGATGCTGTACAGTTCAGCACAGTGCTCTATAGTGCTGTATGCATACAGCAGAGTGCTGTACAGTGTGGTACGGTGCTGTATGGTGCTTTACAGTGCTGCACATTACTGTATGGGGCTGTCTGGTTCAGCACAGTGCTGTACGGTGGTGTACCGTGCTGCATGGTGCTGTACAGAGCCGTATGGTGCTGTACGTTGCTGCACAGTGCTGTATGTTTCAGCACAGTGCTGTACAGTGCTGAACAGTGCTGAACAGTGCTTTACAGTGCTGTATATTGCTGCACTGTGCTTTTTGTTTCTGCACGCTGCTGCACAGTGCTGTGCAGTGCTTTATGTTACTGCACAGTGCTGTACACTGCTTTTCATTGCTATATGCTGCTGTGCAGTACTCTAAATTCCTATATGGTGCTGCACAGTGCTGTGCAGTGCTATACAGTGATGTATGTTGCTGTACGGTGCTGTACAGTGCTGTAGTGTGCTGTACTGTGCCTTGGTGTGCTGCATCGTGCTGTACAGTAGTCTTGGGGCTGTATATTGCTGTACCGTTCTGTACAGTTCAGCATTGTGCTGTACTGTGCTGTATGGTGCTGTAGGGTGCTGCATACTGCTGCACACTGAGTGTATGGTGCTGTATGTTGTGGTAAGGAGCTTTACGGTCCAGCACAGTGCTGTACAGTGCTATACTCTGCTGTACATTGCAGCACAGTGCTGTACGGTGCTGTACAGTTCAGCACAGTGCTCCATCGTGCTGAATGCGTATAGCAGAGTGCTGTACAGTATGGTACAGTGCTGTAAAGGTGCTTTACAGTGCTGCACGTTGCTCCTTGGGGCTGTTTGGTTCAGCACAGTGCTGTACGGTGCTGTACCGTGCTGTACTGTGCTGTATGGTTCAGCATAGTGCTGTACTGTGCTGTATGGTGCTGTACGTTGCTGTACTGTGCCGTATGGTTCAGTGCTGAACAGTGCTGAATAGTGCTCTACAGTGCTGTATATTGCTGCACTGTGCTTTTTGTTTCTGCACGCTGCTGCACAGTGCTGTGCAGTGCTTTATGTTACTGCACAGTGCTGTACTCTGCTTTTCATTGCTATATGCTGCTTTGCAGTGCTATACTTTGCTATATGGTGCTGCACTGTGCTGTGCAGTGCTATACAGTGATGTATGTTGCTGTACGGTGCTGTACAGTGCTGTAGTGTGCTGTCCTGTGCCTTGGTGTGCTGCATCGTGCTGTACAGTAGTCTTGGGGCTGTATATTGCTGTACCGTACTGTACAGTTCAGCATTGTGCTGTACTGTGCTGTATGGTGCTGTAGGGTGCTGCATACTGCTGCACACTGAGTGTATGGTGCTGTACGTTGTGGTAAGGAGCTTTACGGTCCAGCACAGTGCTGTACAGTGCTGTACGCTGCTGCACAGTGCAGCACAGTGCTGTACGGTGCTGTACAATTCAGCACAGTGCTCCATTGTGCTGAATGCGTACAGCAGAGTGCTGTACAGTGTGGTACAGTGCTGTAAAGGTGCTTTACAGTGCTGCACGTTGCTGTATGGGGCTGTTTGGTTCATCACAGTGCTGTACGGTGCTGTACCATGCTGTACTGTGCTGCATGATGGTGTACAGTGCTCTATGGTGCTGTACCTTGCTGTACATTGCTGTATGGTTCAGCATAGTGCTGTACAGTGCTGTATGGTGCTGTAGGATGCTGCATAGTGCTGTACACTGACTGTATGGTGCTGTACATTGCTGTAAGGAGCTGTACGGTTCTGCACAATTCTGTACAGTGCTGTACAGTGCTGAACATTCCAATACAGTGCTTTACGGTGCTGGACTGTGCTGTACAATGATGTACGGCGCTGTATGTTGCTGTATAGTTCAACACAGTGCTGTACATTGCTGTAAAGTTCAGCAAAATGCTGTAAAGTGCTGTATGGTGCTGTACTTTGCTGCACAGTGCTGTATGTTTGAGCACAGTGCTGTACAGTGCTGAACAGTGCTGAATAATGCTCTACTGTGCTGTATATTGCTGCACTGTGCTTTTTGTTTCTGCACGCTGCTGCACAGTGCTGCGCAATTCTGTATGTTACTGCACAGTGCTGTACACTGCTGTTCATTGCTATATGCTGCTGTGCAGTGCTGTACATTGCTATATGGTGCTGCACAGTGCTGTGCAGTGCTATACAGTGATGTATGTTGCTTTACGCTGCTGTACGGTTCAGCACAGTGCTGTAGTGTGCTGTGCGGTGCCTTGGGGTGCTGCATAGGCTGTACATTACTGTACGGTGCTGTATATTGCTGTACAGTGCTTGTACAGTTCAGCACAGTGCTGTACTGTACTGTATGGTGCTGTAGGATGCTGCATAGTGCTGTACAACTGACTGTATGGTGCTGTACAGTGCTGGAAGGAGCTGTAGGCGGATCAGCACAGTGCGGTACAGTGCTGTACGCTGCTTTACAGTTCAGACAGTGCTGTACGGTGCAAGGCCCGTTCAGCAACAGTGCTCTACAGTGCTGTATGCGTTACACATAGTGCTGTACAGTGTGGTACGGTCTGTATGTACAGTTCAGCATTGTGCTGTACATTGCAGTATGGTGCTGTAGGGTGCTGGCATAGTGCTGTACACTGTCTGTATGGTGCTGTACATTGCTGTAAGGTGCTGTATGGTTCTGCACAGTGCTGTACAGTGCTGAACATTCCGATGAAGTGCTGTACGGTGCTGCACGGTGCTGTACAGTGCTGTATGGTACTGTACATGGCTGTACAGTGCTGTACAGTTCAGCATAGTGCTGTACAGTGCTGTATGGTGCTGTAAATTGCTGTACAATGCTGTACAGCGCCATATGTTGCTGTACGGTTTCAACACAGTGCTGTACAGTGCTGTACGGTGCTGTACGGCGCTGCATGCTTCTGTACAATGCTATATGCTACTATACATTGCTGTACAGTGCTGTACAGTGCTGTACGTGCTGTACTTTACTGTACAGTGCTGTATGTTTCAGCACTGTGCTGCCTATTGCTGTACAGCGCTGAATAGTGATCTACAGTGCTGTATATTGCTGCACTGTGTTTTTTGTTTCTGTACGTTGTTGCACAGTCCTGCGCAGTGCTTTACATTACTGCACTGTGCTGTACACTGCTTCTCATTGCTATATTCTGCTGTGCAGTGCTGTACATTGCTATATGGTGCTGCACAGTGCTGGTGCAGTGCTATACAGTGATGTATGTTGCTGTACCGGTGCTGTACGGTTCAGCACAGTGCTGTAGTGTGCTGTCCTGTGCCTTGGGGTGCTGAATAATGCTGTGCACTACTGCTGGTGCTGTATATTGCTGTACGGCGCTGTACAGTTCAGCATAGTGCTGTACAGTGCTGTATGTTGCTGTACGTTGCTGTAAATTGCTGTACGGCGCTGTATGTTGCTGTACGGTTCCACACAGTGCTGTGTAGTGCTGTACAGTGCCTCAGGTTGCTGTACAGTGCTATATGGTACCGTACGTTGCTGTACAGTTCAGCACAGTGCTCTACAGTGCTGTATGGAGCTGTACGTTGCTGTAAAGTGATGTATGTTTCATCACAGTTCTGTACAGTGCTGTACAGTGCTGAATAGTGCTCTACAATGCTGTATATTGCTGCACTGTGCGTCTTGTTTCTGCACACTGCTGCACAGTGCTGCGCAGTTTTGTATGTTGCTGCACAGTGCTGTACACTGCTTTTCATTGCTATATGCTGTTGTGCAGTGCTGTACATTGCTATATGGTGCTAGGCAGTGATGTACGTTGCTGTACGGTGCTGTACAGTTCAGCAAAGAGCTGTAGTGTGCTGTACGGTCCCTTGGGGAGCTGCATTGTGCTGCAAAGTACTGTTTGGTGCTGTACAGTGCTGTACTGTACTGTACAGTTCAGCAGAGTGCTGTACCTTGCTGTATGGTGCTGTAGGGTGCTGCATAGTGCTGCATAGTGCTGTACAATGACTGTATGGTGCTGTACATTGCGGTAAGGAGCTGTACGGTTCAGCACAGTTCTGTACAGTGCTGTACGCTGCTGTACAGTTCTGCACAGTGCTCCACAGTGCTGTATGCATACAGCAGAGTGCTGTACAGTGTGGTACAGTGCTGTATGGTGCTTTACAGTGCTGCACGTTGCTGTATGGGGCTGCTTGCTTAAGCACAGTGCTGTACGATGCTGTACAGTTCAGCACAGTGCTCTATAGTGCTGTATGCATACAGCAGAGTGCTGTACAGTGTGGTACGGTGCTGTATGGTGCTTTACAGTGCTGCACATTACTGTATGGGGCTGTCTGGTTCAGCACAGTGCTGTACGGTGGTGTACCGTGCTGCATGGTGCTGTACAGAGCCGTATGGTGCTGTACGTTGCTGCACAGTGCTGTATGTTTCAGCACAGTGCTGTACAGTGCTGAACAGTGCTGAACAGTGCTTTACAGTGCTGTATATTGCTGCACTGTGCTTTTTGTTTCTGCACGCTGCTGCACAGTGCTGTGCAGTGCTTTATGTTACTGCACAGTGCTGTACACTGCTTTTCATTGCTATATGCTGCTGTGCAGTACTCTAAATTCCTATATGGTGCTGCACAGTGCTGTGCAGTGCTATACAGTGATGTATGTTGCTGTACGGTGCTGTACAGTGCTGTAGTGTGCTGTACTGTGCCTTGGTGTGCTGCATCGTGCTGTACAGTAGTCTTGGGGCTGTATATTGCTGTACCGTTCTGTACAGTTCAGCATTGTGCTGTACTGTGCTGTATGGTGCTGTAGGGTGCTGCATACTGCTGCACACTGAGTGTATGGTGCTGTACGTTGTGGTAAGGAGCTTTACGGTCCAGCACAGTGCTGTACAGTGCTATACTCTGCTGTACATTGCAGCACAGTGCTGTACGGTGCTGTACAGTTCAGCACAGTGCTCCATCGTGCTGAATGCGTATAGCAGAGTGCTGTACAGTATGGTACAGTGCTGTAAAGGTGCTTTACAGTGCTGCACGTTGCTCCTTGGGGCTGTTTGGTTCAGCACAGTGCTGTACGGTGCTGTACCGTGCTGTACTGTGCTGTATGGTTCAGCATAGTGCTGTACTGTGCTGTATGGTGCTGTACGTTGCTGTACTGTGCCGTATGGTTCAGTGCTGAACAGTGCTGAATAGTGCTCTACAGTGCTGTATATTGCTGCACTGTGCTTTTTGTTTCTGCACGCTGCTGCACAGTGCTGTGCAGTGCTTTATGTTACTGCACAGTGCTGTACTCTGCTTTTCATTGCTATATGCTGCTTTGCAGTGCTATACTTTGCTATATGGTGCTGCACTGTGCTGTGCAGTGCTATACAGTGATGTATGTTGCTGTACGGTGCTGTACAGTGCTGTAGTGTGCTGTCCTGTGCCTTGGTGTGCTGCATCGTGCTGTACAGTAGTCTTGGGGCTGTATATTGCTGTACCGTACTGTACAGTTCAGCATTGTGCTGTACTGTGCTGTATGGTGCTGTAGGGTGCTGCATACTGCTGCACACTGAGTGTATGGTGCTGTACGTTGTGGTAAGGAGCTTTACGGTCCAGCACAGTGCTGTACAGTGCTGTACGCTGCTGCACAGTGCAGCACAGTGCTGTACGGTGCTGTACAATTCAGCACAGTGCTCCATTGTGCTGAATGCGTACAGCAGAGTGCTGTACAGTGTGGTACAGTGCTGTAAAGGTGCTTTACAGTGCTGCACGTTGCTGTATGGGGCTGTTTGGTTCATCACAGTGCTGTACGGTGCTGTACCATGCTGTACTGTGCTGCATGATGGTGTACAGTGCTCTATGGTGCTGTACCTTGCTGTACATTGCTGTATGGTTCAGCATAGTGCTGTACAGTGCTGTATGGTGCTGTAGGATGCTGCATAGTGCTGTACACTGACTGTATGGTGCTGTACATTGCTGTAAGGAGCTGTACGGTTCTGCACAATTCTGTACAGTGCTGTACAGTGCTGAACATTCCAATACAGTGCTTTACGGTGCTGGACTGTGCTGTACAATGATGTATGGCGCTGTATGTTGCTGTATAGTTCAACACAGTGCTGTACATTGCTGTAAAGTTCAGCAAAATGCTGTAAAGTGCTGTATGGTGCTGTACTTTGCTGCACAGTGCTGTATGTTTGAGCACAGTGCTGTACAGTGCTGAACAGTGCTGAATAATGCTCTACTGTGCTGTATATTGCTGCACTGTGCTTTTTGTTTCTGCACGCTGCTGCACAGTGCTGCGCAATTCTGTATGTTACTGCACAGTGCTGTACACTGCTGTTCATTGCTATATGCTGCTGTGCAGTGCTGTACATTGCTATATGGTGCTGCACAGTGCTGTGCAGTGCTATACAGTGATGTATGTTGCTTTACGCTGCTGTACGGTTCAGCACAGTGCTGTAGTGTGCTGTGCGGTGCCTTGGGGTGCTGCATAGTGCTGTACATTACTGTACGGTGCTGTATATTGCTGTACAGTGCTGTACAGTTCAGCACAGTGCTGTACTGTACTGTATGGTGCTGTAGGATGCTGCATAGTGCTGTACACTGACTGTATGGTGCTGTACAGTGCTGTAAGGAGCTGTACGGATCAGCACAGTGCTGTACAGTGCTGTACGCTGCTTTACAGTTCAGCACAGTGCTGTACGGTGCAGTCCCGTTCAGCACAGTGCTCTACAGTGCTGTATGCGTACAGCAGAGTGCTGTACAGTGTGGTACGGTCCTGTATGGTGCTTTACAGTGCTGCACATTACTGTATGGGACTGTTTGGTTCAGCACAGTGTTGTACAGTGCTGTACGGTGCTGTATGGTGCTGCGTGGTGCTGTACAGTGCTATATGGTGCTGCACATTGCTGTACAGTGCTGTATGGTTCAGCATAGTGCTGTACAGTGCTGTATGGTGCTGTACGTTGCTGTACAGTGCTGTATGGTTCAGCACAGTGCTGTACAGTGCTGTACGGCACTGCATAGTGCCCTACAGTGCGCTATATTGCTGCACTGTGCTTTATATTTCTGCACACTGCTACAGCTTGCTGCGCAGTGCTATATGTTACTGCACAGAGCTGTGCACTGCTTTCCATTGCTATATGCTGCTGGGCAGTGCTTTGCATTGCTATATGGTGCTGTACAGTGCTGTGCAGTGCTATACAGTGACGTATGTTGTTGTACGGTGCTGTACGGTTCAACACAGTGCTGTAGTGTGCTGTACGGTGCCTTAGGGTGCTGTACAGTATGGTATGGTGTTGTATGTTGCTGTACAGTGCTGTACAGTCCAGCATTGTGCTGAACTGTGCTGTACCGTGCTGCAGTGTGCTGTACTGTGCCTTGGTGTGCTGCATTGAGCTGTACAGTAGTCTTGGGGCTGTATATTGCCGTACCATACTGTACAGTTCAGCTCAGTGCTGTACTGTGCTGTATGGTGCTCTAGGGTGCTGCATACTGCTGCACACTGACTGTATGGTGCTGTATATTGTGGTAAGGAGCTTTACGGTCCAGCACAGTGCTGTACGCTGCTGTACAGTTCAGCACAGTGCTGTACGGTGCTGTACAGTTCAGCCTAGTGCCCCATTGTGCTGAATGCGTACAGCAGAGTGCTGTACAGTGTGGTACAGTGCTGTAAAGGTGCTTTACAGTGCTGCACGTTGCTGCTTGGGGCTGTTTGGTTCAGCACAGTGCTGTACGGTGCTGTACCGTGCTGTACTGTGCTGCATGATGCTGTACAGTGCTCTATGGTGCTGTACTTTGCTGTACATTGCTGTATGGTTCAGCATAGTGCTGTACAGTGCTGTATGGTGCTGTACGTTGCTGTACAGTGCTGTATGGTTCAGCACAGTGCTGTAGAGTGCTGTACGGTGCTGCATAGTGCTCTACAGTGCGCTATATTGCTGCACTGTGCTTTATGTTTCTGCATACTGCTACAGCTTGCTGCGCAGTGCTATATGTTATTGCACAGAGCTGTACACTGCTTTCCATTGCTATATGCTGCTGGGCAGTGCTTTGCATTGCTATATGGTGCTGTACAGTGCTGTGCAGTGCTATACAGTGACGTATGTTGCTGTACGGTGCTGTACGGTTCAACACAGTGCTGTAGTGTGCTGTACGGTGCCTTACGGTGCTGTACAGTATGGTATGGTGTTGTATGTTGCTGTACAGTGCTGTACAGTCCAGCATTGTGCTGAACTGTGCTGTACCGTGCTGTAGTGTGCTGTACTGTGCCTTGGTGTGCTGCATCGTGCTGTACAGTAGTCTTGGGGCTGTATATTGCTGTACCGTGCTGTACAGTTCAGCTCAGTGCTGTACTGTGCTGTATGGTGCTCTAGGGTGCTGCATACTGCTGCACACTGACTGTATGGTGCTGTATATTGTGGTAAGGAGCTTTACGGTCCAGCACAGTGCTGTACGCTGCTGTACAGTTCAGCACAGTGCTGTACGGTGCTGTACAGTTCAGCATAGTGCTCCATTGTGCTGAATGCGTACAGCAGAGTGCTGTACAGTGTGGTACAGTGCTGTAAAGGTGCTTTACAGTGCTGCACGTTGCTGTATGGGGCTGTTTGGTTCAGCACAGTGCTGTACGGTGCTGTACCATGCTGTACTGTGCTGCATGATGGTGTACAGTGCTCTATGGTGCTGTACTTTGCTGTACATTGCTGTATGGTTCAGCATAGTGCTGTACAGTGCTGTATGGTGCTGTACGTTGCTGTACAGTGCTGTATGGTTCAGCACAGTGCTGTAGAGTGCTGTACGGTGCTGCATAGTGCTCTACAGTGCGCTATATTGATGCACTGTGCTTTATGTTTCTGCACACTGCTACAGCTTGCTGCGCAGTGCTATATGTTACTGCACAGAGCTGTACACTGCTTTCCATTGCTATATGCTGCTGGGCAGTGCTTTACACTGCTATATGGTGCTGTACAGTGCTGTGCAGTGCTATACAGTGACATATGTTGCTGTACGTTGCTGTACGGTTCAACACAGTGCTGTAGTGTGCTGTACAGTGCCTTAGGGTGCTGTACAGTATGGTATGGTGTTGTATGTTGCTGTACAGTGCTGTACAGTCCGGCATTGTGCTGTACTGTGCTGTATGGTGCTCTAGGGTGCTGCATAGTGCTGTACACAGACAGTATGGTGCTGTACATTGCTGTAAGGAGCTGTACGGTTCCGCACAGTTCTGTACAGTGCTGTACAGTGCTGAACATTCCAATACAGTGCTTTACGGTGCTGAACTGTGCTGTACAATGCTGCACGATGCTGTATGGGTGTCTGTGGTTCAGCACAGTGCTGTATGGTGCTTTACGGTGCTGCATTGTGCTGTACAGTGCTATACCCTGCTGTACATTGCTGTACAGTGCTGGATGGTTCAACATAGTGCTGTACAGTGCTGTATGGTGCTGTACATTGCTGTAGAGTGCTGTATGTTTCAGCATAGTGCTGTCCAGTTCTGCACGCTGCCACACAGTGCTGCGCAGTGCTGTTTATTGCTGCACAGTGTTGTACACTGCTTTTGAATGCTATATGCTGCTGTACAGTGCTGTCCATCGTTCTACCGATGAGCACAGTGCTGTTCAGTGCAGTACAGTGCTGAACAGTTCAGCACAGTGCTCTACATTGCAGTATGGTTCAACACAGTGCTGTACAGTGCTGTATGCTTTCAGCACAGTTCTGTACCGTGCTGTACAGTGCTGAATAGTGCTCTACAATGCTGTATATTGCTGTACTGTGCTTTTTGATTCTGCACACTGCTGCACAGTGCTGCGCAGTGTTGTATGTTGCTGCACAGTGCTGTACACTGCTTTTCATTGCTATATGCTGTTGTGCAGTGCTGTCCATTGCTATATGGTGCTAGACAGTGATGTACGTTGCTGTACGGTGCTGTACGGTTCAGCAAAGAGCTATAGTGTGCTGTACGGTCCCTTGGGGTGCTGCATTGTGCTGTAAAGTACTTTTTGGTGCTGTATATTGCTGTACTGTACTGTACAGTTCAGCAGAGTGATGTACCTTGCTGTATGGTGCTGTAGGGTGCTGCATAGTGCTGTACACTGACTGTATGGTGCTGTACATTGCGGTAAGGAGCTGTACGGTTCAGCACAGTTCTGTACAGTGCTGTATGCATACAGCAGAGTGCTGTACAGTGTGGTACAGTGCTGTATGGTGCTTTACAGTGCTGCACGATGCTGTATGGGGCTGCTTGCCTCAGCACAGTGCTGTACGATGCTGTACAGTTCAGCACAGTGTTCTACAGTGCTATATGCATACAGCAGAGTGCTGTACAGTGTGGTACGGTGCTGTATGTTGCTTTACAGTGCTGCACATTACTGTATGGGGCTGTTTCGTTCAGCACAGTGTTGTACGGTGGTGTACCGTGCTGCATGGTGCTGTACAGAGCTTTATGGTGCTGTACGTTGCTGCACAGTGCTGTATGTTTCAGCAAAGTGCTGTACAGTGCTGAACAGTGCTGAATAGTGCTCTACAGTGCTGTATATTGCTGCACTGTGCTTTTTGTTTCTGCACGCTGCTGCATAGTGCTGTGCAGTGCTTTATGTTACTGCACAGTGCTGTACACTGCTTTTCATTGCTATATGCTGCTGTGCAGTGATGTAAATTGCTATATGGTGCTGCACAGTGCTGTGCAGTGCTATACAGTGATGTATGTTGCTGTAAGGTGCTGTACAGTTCTGTAGTGTGCTGTACTGTGCCTTGGTGTGCTGCATCATGCTGTACAGTAGTCTTGGGGCTGTATATTGCTGTACCGTACTGTACAGTTCAGCACAGTGCTGTACTGTGCTGTATGGTGCTGTAGGGTGCTGCATACTGCTGCACACTGAGTGTATGGTGCTGTACGTTGTGGTAAGGAGCTTTACGGTCCAGCACAGTGCTGTACAGTGCTGTACGCTGCTGTACTGTGCAGCACAGTGCTGTACGGTGCTGTACAGTTCAGCACAGTGCTCCATTGTGCTGAATGCGTACAGCAGAGTGCTGTACAGTGTGGTACAGTGCTGTAAAGGTGCTTTACAGTGCTGCACGTTGCTGTATGGGGCTGTTTGGTTCAGCACAGTGCTGTACGGTGCTGTACCATGCTGTACTGTGCTGCATGATGCTGTACAGTGCTCTATGGTGCTGTACTTTGCTGTACATTGCTGTATGGTTCAGCATAGTGCTGTACAGTGCTGTATGGCGCTGTACGTTGCTGTACAGTGCTGTATGGTTCAGCACAGTGCTGTACGGCACTGCATAGTGCTCTACAGTGTGCTATATTGCTGACTGTGCTTTATGTTTCTGCACACTGCTACAGCTTGCTGCGCAGTGCTATATGTTATTGCACAGAGCTGTACACTGCTTTCCATTGCTATATGCTGCTGGGCAGTGCTTTACATTGCTATATGGTGCTGTACAGTGCTGTGCAGTGCTATACAATGACGTATGTTGCTGTACGGTGCTGTACGGTTCAACACAGTGCTGTACTGTGCCTTAGGCTGCTGTACAGTGTGGTATGGTGTTGTATGTTGCTGTACAGTGCTGTACAGTCCAGCATTGTGCTGTACTGTGCTGTATGGTGCTCTAGGGTGCTGCATAGTGCTGTACACTGACTGTATGGTGCTGTACATTGCTGTAAGGAGCTGTACGGTTCTGCACAGTTCTGTACAGTGCTGTACAGTGCTGAACATTCCAATACAGTGCTTTACGGTGCTGGACTGTGCTGTACAATGATGTACGGCGCTGTATGTTGCTGTATAGTTCAACACAGTGCTGTACATTGCTGTAAAGTTCTGCAAAATGCTGTAAAGTGCTGTATGGTGCTGTACTTTGCTGCACAGTGCTGTATGTTTGAGCACAGTGCTGTACAGTGCTGAACAGTGCTGAATAATGCTCTACTGTGCTGTATATTGCTGCACTGTGCTTTTTGTTTCTGCATGTTGCTGCACAGTGCTGCGCAATTCTGTATGTTACTGCACAGTACTGTACACTGCTGTTCATTGCTGTATGCTGCTGTGCAGTGCTGTACATTGCTATATGGTGCTGCACAGTGCTGTGCAGTGCTATACAGTGATGTATGTTGCTTTACGCTGCTGTACGGTTCAGCACAGTGCTGTAGTGTGCTGTGTGGTGCCTTGGGGTGCTGCATAGTGCTGTACATTACTGTACGGTGCTGTATGTTGCTGTACAGTGCTGTACAGTTCAGCACAGTGCTGTACTGTACTGTATGGTGCTGTAGGATGCTGCATAGTGCTGTACATTGACTGTATGGTGCTGTACAGTGCTGTAAGGAGCTGTACGGATCAGCACAGTGCTGTACAGTGCTGTACGCTGCTGTACAGTTCAGCACAGTGCTGTACGGTGCAGACCCGTTCAGCACAGTGCACTACAGTGCTGTATGCGTGCAGCAGAGTGCTGTACAGTGTGGTACGGTCCTGTATGGTGCTTTACAGTGCTGCACATTACTGTATGGGACTGTTTGGTTCAGCACAGTGTTGTACAGTGCTGTACGGTGCTGTATGGTGCTGCATGGTGCTGTACAGTGCTATATGGTGCTGCACATTGCTGTACAGTGCTGTATGGTTCAACATAGTGCTGTACAGTGCTGTATGGTGCTGTACGTTGCTGTACAGTGCTGTATGTTTCAGCACAGTGCTGTACGGTGCTGCATAGTGCTCTACAGTGCTCTACCTTGCTGCACTGTGCTTTATGTTTCTTCACGCTTCTGCACAGTGCGGCGTAGTGCTGTATGTTACTGCACAGTGCTGTACACTGCTTTTCAATGCTATATGCTGCTGTACAGTGCTGTACATTGTGATATGGTGCTGCCCAGTGCTGTGCAGTGCTAGACAGTGATGTATGTTGTTGTACGGTGCTGTATATTGTTTTACAGTGCTGTACGCTGCTACATGCTTCTCTACAGTGCAGTACGGTTCTGTTCATTGCTTTACGCTGCTGTGCAGTGCTGTCCATTGTTCTACATTTGAGCACAGTTCAGCACAGTGCTGTATGGTGTTGTACAGTTAAGCACATTGCTGTACAGTGCTGTATGCGTACAGCAGAGTGCTTTACAGTGCGGTACGGTGCTGTATGGTTCTTCACAGTGCTGCACGTTGCTGTATGGGGGTCTGTTGTTCAGCACAGTGCTGTATGGTGCTTTACAGTGCTGCATTGTGCTGTACAGTACTATATCCTGCTGTACATTGCTGTACAGTGCTGGATGGTTCAACGTAGTGCTGTACAATGCTGTATGGTGCTGTACATTGCTGTAGAGTGCTGTATGTTTCAGCACAGTGCTGTACAGTGCTGTACGGTGCTGCATACTGCTTTACAGTGCTGTTTATTGCTGCACTGTGCTTTATGTTTCTGCACGCTGCCACACAGTGCTGTGCAGTGCTGTTTATTACTGCACAGTGTTGTACACTGCTTTTGAATGCTATATGCTGCTGTACAGTGCTGTTCATCGTTCTACCGATAAGCACAGTGCTGTTCAGTGCTGTACGGTGCTGAACAGTTCAGCACAGTGCTCTACATTGCAGTACGGTTCAACACCGTGCTCTACAGTGCTGTATGCTTTCAGCACAGTGCTGTACAGTGCTGTACAGTGCTGAATAGTGCTCTACAGTGCTGTATATTGCTGCACTGTGCTTTTTGTTTCTGCACACTGCTGCACAGTGCTGCACAGTGCTGTAGGTTACTGCACAGTGCTGTACACTGCTTTTCATTGCTATATGCTGCTTTGCAGTGCTGTACATTGCTATATGGTGCTGCACAGTGCTGTGCAGTGCTATACAGTGATGTATGCTGCTGTACGGTGCTGTACGGTTCAGCACAGTGCTGTAGTGTTCTGTACGGTTCCTCGGGGTGCTGCATAGTTCTGTACAGTACTGTATGGTGAATTGTATGTTGCTGTATAGTGCTGTACTGTTCAGCACAGTGCTGTACTGTGCTGTATGGTGCTGTAGGATGCTGCATAATGCTGCACACTGACTGTATTCTGCTGTACATTGCTTTAAGCAGCTGAACGGTTCAGCACAGTGCTGTACAGTGCTGTACGCTGCTGTATAGTTCAGCACAGTGCTGTACGGTGCTGTACAGTTCAGCACAGTGCTCTACAGTGCTGTATGCGTACATCGGAGTGCTTTACAGTTTGGTACAGTGCTGTATGGTGCTTTGCAGTGCTGCATGTTACTGAATTGGTCTGTTTGGTTCAGCTCAGTGCTGTACGGTGCTGCATGGTTCTGTACAGTCCTGCCCATTACTGTATTTGGCTGTTTGGTTCAGCACTGTGCTGTACGGTGCTGTACGGTGCTGCATTGTGCTGTACAGTGCTATATGGTGCTGTACATTGCTGTACAGTGCTGTATGGTTCAGCATAGTGCTGTACAGTGCTGTACGCTGTTGCATAGTGCTGTACAGTGCTCTACATTGCTGCACTGTGCTTTATGTTTCTGCACGCTGCTGCACACTGCTGCGCTGTCCTATATGTAACTGCACAGTGCTGTACGCTGCTTTTCGATGCTATATGCTGCTGTACAGTGCTGTACATTGCGATATGGTGCTGCACAGTGCTGTGCATTGCTAGACAGTGATGTATGTTGCTATACGTTGCCTTAGGGCACTGTACAGTATGGTATGGAGCTGTATGTTGATGTACAGTTCAGCATTGTGCTGTACGGTGCAGTATGGCGCTGTAGGGTGCTGCATAGTGCTGTACACTGACTGTATGGTGCGGAACATTGCTGTAAGGAGCTTTACAGTTCTGCACTTTGCTGTACAGTGCTGTAAAGTGCTGAACATTCCAATACAGTGCTGTATGGTGCTGCACGGTGCTGTACAATGCTGTAGGGCGCTGTATGTTGCTGTACAGTTCAACGCAGTGCTGTACAGTGCTGTACGGTGCTGTACGGTGCTGCATTTTGCTGTACAGTGCTATATGATACTGTACATTGCTGTACAGTGCTGTGCAGTTCAGCATAGTGCTGTACAGTGCTGTAAGGTGCTGTACGTTGCTGCACAGTGCTCTATGTTTCAGCACAGAGCTGTACAGTGCTGAACAGTGCTCTACAGTGCTGTATATTGCTGCACTGTGCTTTTTGTTTTTGCACACTGCTGCACAGTGCTGCGCAGTGCTGTATGTTACTGCACAGTGCTGTACACTGCTTTTCGTTGCTATATGCTGCTGTGCAGTGCTGTACATTGTTATATATGGTGCGGCACAGTACTGTGCAGTGCTATACAGTGATGTATGTTGCTGTACGGTGCTGTACGGTTCAGGACAGTGGTGTAGTGTGTTGTACGGTGCCTTGGGATGCTGCATAGTTCTGTACAGTACTGTATGGTGCTCTATGTTGCTCTTCAGTGCTGTACAGTTCAGCACCGTGCTGTACTGTGCTGTATGGTGCTGTAGGATGCTGCATAGTGTTGTACACTGACTGTATTCTGCTGTACATTGCATTAAGCAGCTGTACGATTCAGCACAGTGCTGTACAGTGCTGTACACTGCTGTACAGTTCAGCACAGTGCTCTTCGGTGCTGTACAGTTGAGCACAGTGCTCTACAGTGCTGTATGCGTACAGCAGAATGCTGTACAGTGTGGTACAGTGCTGTATGGTGCTGTACAGTGCTGCATGTTACTGTATGGGGCTGTTTGGTTCAGCACAGTGCTGAAAGGTGCTGTACGGTGCTGTACGGTACCACATTGTGCTGTACAGTGCTATATGGTGCTGTACTTTGCTGTACAGTGCTGTATGGTCAGCATAGTGCTGTACAGTGCTGTACCGTGCTGCATAGTGCTGCGCAGTGCTCTACATTGCTGCACTGTGCTTTAATTTTCTGCACGCTGCTGCACAGTACTGCACAGTCCTGTATGTAACTGCACAGTGCTGTACCCTGCTTTTCGATGCTATATGCTGCTGTACAGTGCTGTACATTGCAGTATGGTGCTGTGCAGTGCTAGACAGTGACGTATGTTGCTATACGGTGCCTTAGGGCACTGTAAAGTACGGTATGGAGCTATATGTTGCTGTACAGTTCAGCATTGTGCTGTACGGTGCAGTATGGTGCTGTCGGGTGCTGCATAGTGCTTTAAACTGACTGTATCGTGCAGTACATTGCTGTAAGGAGCTGTACGGTTCTGCACAGTGCTGTACAGTGCTGAACATTCCAATGAAGTGCTGTACGGTGCAGCACGGTGCTGTACAGTGCTGTTTGGTACTGTACATTGCTGTACAGTGCTGTACAGTTCAGCATAGTGCTGTACAGTGCTGTATGGTGCTGTACGTTGCTGTACAATGTTGTACGATGCTGTATGTTGCTATACGGTTCAACACAGTGCTGTACAGTGCTGTATGGCGCTGCATGGTGCTGTACAGTGCTATGTGGTACTATATATTGCTGTACAGTGCTGTACAGTTCAGCACAGTGCTGTATGGTGCTGTATGGTGTTGTACGTTGCTGTACAGTGCTGTATTTTTCAGCACAGTGCTGTACATTGCTGTACAGCGCTGAATAGTGATCTACAGTGCTGTATATTGCTGCAATGTGCTTTTTGTTTCTGCACGCTGCTGCACAGTCCTGCGCAGTGCTTTACGTTACTGCAGAATGCTGTACACTGCTTTTCATTGCTATATGCTGCTGTGCAGTGCTGTACATTGCTATATGGTGCTGCACAGTGCTGTGCAGTGCTATACAGTGATGTATGTTGCTGTACGGTGCTGTACGGTTCAGCACAGTGCTGTAGTGTGCTGTCCTGTGCCATGGGGTGCTGCATCGTTCTGTACACTACTGCCGGGGCTGTATATTGCTGTACAGTGCTGTACTGTTCAGCATAGTGCTGTACAGTGCTGTATGTTGCTGTACGTTGCTGTAAATTGCTGTATGGCGCTGTATGTTGCTGTACGGTCCAACACAGTGCTGTGTAGTGCTGTACAGTGCTGTACGGTGCTGCAGGCAGCTGTACAGTGCTATATGGTACCGTACATTGCTGTACAGTGCTGTACAGTGCTGTATGGTGCTCTACGTTGCTGTGCAGTGCTGTATGTTTCATCACAGTTCTGTACAGTGCTGCACAGTGCTGAAGCATGCTCTACAATGCTGTATATTGCTGCACTGTGCATCTTGTTTCTGCACGCTGCTGCACAGTGCTGTGCAGTGCTGTATGTTACTGCACAGTGCTGTACATTGCTTTTCGTCGCTATATGCTGCTGTGCAGTGCTGTACATTGCTATATGGTGCTAGACAGTGATGTACGTTGCTGTACGGTGCTGTACGGTTCAGCAAAGAGCTGTAGTGTGCTGTACGGTCCCTTGGGGTGCTGCATAGTGCTGTAAAGTACTGTTTGGTGCTGTATATTGCTGTACCGTACTGTACAGTTCGGTAGAGTGCTGTACCTTGCTGTATTTTGCTGTAGGGTGCTGCATAGTGCTGTACACTGACTGTATGGTGCTGTACATTGCGGTAAGGAGCTGTACGCTTCAGCACAGTGCTGTACAGTGCTGTTCGCTGCTGTACAGTTCAGCACAGTGCTCCACAGTGCTGTATGCATACAGCAGAGTGCTGTACACCGTGGTACGGTGCTGTATGGTGCTTTACAGTGATGCACATTGCTGTAGGGGGCTGCTTGCTTCAGCACAGTGCTGTACGGTGCTGTACAGTCCAGCACAGTGCTCTACAGTGCTGTATGCATACTGCAGAGTGCTGTACAGTGTGGTACGGTGCTGTATGGTGCTTTACAGTGCTGCACATTGCTGTAGGGGGCAGCTTGCTTCAGCACAGTGCTGTACGGTGCTGTACAGTTCAGCACAGTGCTCTACAGTGCTGTATGCATACAGCAGAGTGCTGTACAGTGTGGTACGGTGGTGTATGGTGCTTTACAGTGCTGCATGTTACTGTGTGGGGCTGTTTGGTTCAGCACAGTGCTGTACAGTGGTGTACCGTGCTGCATGGTGCTGTACAGAGCTGTATGGTGCTGTACGTTGCTGCACAGTGCTGTATGTTTCAGCACAGTGCTGTACAGTGCTGAACAGTGCTGAATAGTGCTCTGCAGTGCTTTATATTGCTATACTGTGCATTTTGCTTCTGCACGCTGCTGCACAGTGCTGCGCAGTGCTGTATGTTACTGCACAGTGCTGTACACTGCTTTTCAATGCTATATGCTGCTGTACAGTGCTGTACATTGTGATATGGTGCTGCACAGTGTTGTGCAGTGCTAGACCGTTATGTATGTTGCTGTATGGTGCTGTATATTGTTGCACAGTGCTGTACGCTGCTACATGCTTCTGTGCAGTGCAGTATGGTGCTGTTCATTGCTTTACGCTGCTGTGCAGTGCTGTCCATTGTTCTACATTTGAATACAGTTCAGCACAGTGCTGTACGGTCCTGTACCGTTCATCACCTTGCTGTACAGTGCTGTATGCGTACAGCAGAATGCTTTACAGTGCGGTACGGTGCTGTATGGTGCTTCACAGTGCTGCACGTTGCTGTATGGTGCTGTCTGGTTCAGCACAGTGCTGTATGGTGCTTTATGGTGCTGCATTGTGCTGTACAGTGCTATATCGTGATGTATATTGCTGTACAGTGCTGGAGAGTGCTGTATGTTTCAGCACAGTGCTTTACAGTGCTGTACGGTGCTGCATACTGCTTTACAGTGCTGTTTATTGCTGCACTGTGCTTTATGTTTCTGCACGCTGCCACACGGTGCTGCACAGTGCTGTATGTTACTGCACAGTGCTGTACACTGCTTTTCATTGCTATATGCTGCTGTACTGTGCTGCCCATCGGTCTACAGATGAGCACAGTGCTGTTCAGTGCTGTACGGTGCTGAACAGTTCAGCACAGCGCTCTACATTGCAGTTCGGTTCAACACAGTGCTGTACAGTGCTGTACGCTTTCAGCACAGTGCTGTACGGTGCTGTTCTGTGCTGAATAGTGCTCTACAGTGCTGTATATTGCTGCACTGTACTTTTTGTTTCTGCACACTGCTGCACAGTCCTGCGCAGTGCTTTACGTTACTGCACAGAGCTGTACACTGCTTTTCATTGCTATATGCTGCTGTGCAGTGCTGTACATTGCTATATGGTGCTGCACAGTGCTGTGCAGTGCTATACAGTGATGTATGTTGCTGTATGGTGCTGTACGGTTCAGCACAGTGCTGTAGTGTGCTGTCCAGTGTCTTGGGGTTCTACATAGTGCTGTACACTACTGCTGGGGCTGTATATTGCTGTACAGGGATGTACAGTTCAGCATAGTGCTGTACAGTGCTGTATGTTGCTGTACGTTGCTGTAAATTGATGTACGGTGCTGTATGTTGCTGTACAGTCCAACACATTGCTGTACAGTGCTGTACGGTACTGAATAGTGCTCTACAATGCTGTATATTGCTGCACTGTGCATCTTGTTTCTGCACGCTGCTGCACAGTGCTGTGCAGTGCTGTATGTTACTTCACAGTGCTGTACACTGCTTTTCATTGCTATATGCTGCTGTGCAGTGCTGTACGTTGCTATATGGTGCTAGACAGTGATGTACGTTGCTGTATAGTTCAGCAAAGAGCTGTAGTGTGCTGTACGTTCCCTTGGGGTGCTGCATAGTGCTGTAAAGTACTGTTTGATGCTCTATATTGCTGTACCGTACTGTAAGGTTCAGCAGAGTGCTGTACCTTGCTGTATGGTGCTGTAGGGTGCTGCATAGTCCTGTACACTGACTGTATGGTGCTGTACATTGCGGTAAGGAGCTGTATGGTTCAGCACAGTGCTGTACAGTGCTGTACGCTGCTGTACAGTTCAGCACAGTGCTCCACAGTGCTGTATGCGTACAGCAGAGTGCTGTACAGTGTGGTGCAGTGCTGTATGGTGCTTTAGAGTGCTGCACGTTGCTGTATGGGGCTGTTTGGTTCAGCACAGTGCTGTACAGTGCTGTACGGTGCTGCATAGTGCTCTACAGTGTGCTATATTGCTGCACTATGCTTTATGTTTCTGCACGCTGCTACAGCTTGCTGCGCAGTGCTATATGTTTCTGCACAGAGCTGTACACTGCTTTCCATTGCTATATGCTGCTGGGCAGTGCTTTACATTGCTAAATGGTGCTGTACAGTGCTGTGCAGTGCTAGACAGTGACGTATGTTGCTGTACGGTGCTGTCCCATTCAACACAGTGCTGTTGTGTGCTGTATGGTGCCTTATGGTGCTGTACAGTATAGTATGGTGCTGTATATTGCTTAACAGTGCTGTACAGTCTAGCATTGTTCTGTACTGTGCTGTATCGTGCTCTAGGGTGCTGCATAGTGCTGCACACTGACAGTATGGTGCTGTACATTGCTGTAAGGAGCTGTACGGTTCCGTACAGTGCTGTACAGTACTGTACAGTGCTGAACATTCCAATACAGTGCTGTACGGTGCTGAACTGTGCTGTACAATGCGGTACGGCACTGCATGTTGCTGTATAGTTCAACACAGTGCTGTAAAATTGCTGTACAGTGCTGTAAAGTTCAGCAATGTGCTGTACAGTGCAGTATGGTTCTGTACGTTGCTGCACAGTGCTGTATGTTTCAGCACAGTGCTGTACAGTGCTGAACAGTGCTGAATAATGCTCTACTGTGCTGTATATTGCTGCACTGTGCTTTTTGTTTCTGCACGCTGCTGCACAGTGCTGCGCAATTCTGTATGTTACTGCACAGGACTGTACACTGCTGTTCATTGCTATATGCTGCTGTGCAGTGCTGTACATTGCTATATGGTGCTGCACCATACTGTGCAGTGCTATACAGTGATGTATGTTGCTGTATGGTGCTGTACGGTTCAGCACAGTGCTGTAGCGTGCTGTGCAGTGCCTTGGGGTGCTGCATTGTGCTGTACCCTACTGCTGGGGCTGTATATTGCTGTACAGGGATGTACAGTTCAGCATAGTGCTGTACAGTGCTTTATGTTGCTGTATGTTGCTGTAAATTGCTGTACGGTGCTGTATGTTGCTGTACAGTCCAACACAGTGCTGTACAGTGCTGAATAGTGCTCTACAATGCTGTATATTGCTGCACTGTGCATCTTGTTTCTGCACGCTGCTGCACAGTGCTGTGCAGTGCTGTATGTTACTTCACAGTGCTGTACACTGCTTTTCATTGCTATATGCTGCTGTGCAGTGCTGTACGTTGCTATATGGTGCTAGACAGTGATGTACGTTGCTGTACAGTTCAGCAAAGAGCTGTAGTGTGCTGTACGGTCCCTTGGGGTGCTGCATAGTGCTGTAAAGTACTTTTTGATGCGCTATATTGCTGTACCGTACTGTACAGTTCAGCAGAATGCTGTACCTTGCTGTATGGTGCTGTAGGGTGCTGCATAGTCCTGTACACTGACTGTATGGTGCTGTACATTGCGGTAAGGAGCTGTACGGTTCAGCACAGTGCTGTACAGTGCTGTACGCTGCTGTACAGTTCAGCATAGTGCTCCACAGTGCTGTATGCGTACAGCAGAGTGCTGTACAGTGTGGTGCAGTGCTGTATGGTGCTTTAGAGTGCTGCATGTTGCTGTATGGGGCTGTTTGGTTCAGCACAGTGCTGTACGGTGCTGTACGGTACTGTACCATGCTGCATGATGCTGTACAGTGCTCTATGTTGCTGTACGTTGCTGTACAGTGCTGTATGGTTCAGCATAGTGCTGTACAGTGCTGTACGGTGCTCCATAGTGCTCTACAGTGTGCTATATTGCTGCAGTGTGCGTTATGTTTCTGCACGCTACTACAGCTTGCTGCGCAGTGCTATATGTTACTGCACAGAGCTGTACACTGCTTTCCATTGCTATATGCTGCTGGGCAGTGCTTTACATTGCTAAATGGTGCTG
This sequence comes from Carcharodon carcharias, assembly GCF_017639515.1. Lineage (NCBI taxonomy): Eukaryota > Metazoa > Chordata > Chondrichthyes > Lamniformes > Lamnidae > Carcharodon > Carcharodon carcharias. The sequence continues at coordinate 48,349,766 of NC_054483.1, read as the reverse complement.
TACAGTACTGTGCAGTGCTAGACAGTGATGTTAGTTGCTGTACAGTGCTGTCCCGTTCAACGCAGTGCTGTTGTGTGCTGTATGGTGCCTTAGGGTGCTGTACAGTATAGGATGGTGCTGTATATTGCCGTACAGTGCTGTACAGTCTAGCATTGTTCTGTACTGTGCTGTATGGTGCTCTAGGGTGCTGCATAGTGCTGCACACTGACTGTATGGTGCTGTACATTGCTGTAAGGAGCTGTACGGTTCCGCACAGTGCTGTACAGTGCTGTACTGTGCTGAACATTCCAATACAGTGCTGTACGGTGCTGAACTGTGCTGTACAATGCTCTATGGTTCTGCATGTTGCTGTATAGTTCAACACAGTGCTGTAAAATTGCTGTACAGTGCTGTAAAGTTCAGCAAAGTGCTGTACAGTGCTGTATGGTTCTGTACGTTGCTGCACAGTGCTGTATGTTTCAGCACAGTGCTGTACAGTGCTGAACAGTGCTGAATAATGCTCTACTGTGCTGTATATTGCTGCACTGTGCTTTTTGTTTCTGTACACTGCTGCACAGTGCTGCGCAATTCTGTATGTTACTGCACAGTGCTGTACACTGCTGTTCATTGTTATATGCTGCTGTGCAGTGCTCTACATTGCTGTATGGTGCTGCACAGTGCTGTGCAGTGCTATACAGAGATGTATGTTGCTTTATGCTGCTGTACGGTTCAGCACAGTGCTGTAGTGTGCTGTACGGTGGCTTGGGATGCTGCAAAGTTCTGTACAGTACTGTACAGTGCTGTATGTTGCTGTACAGTGCTGTACGGTTCAGCACAGTGCTGTACTGTACTGTATGGTGCTGTAGAATGCTGCGTAGTGCTGTACACTGACTGTATGGTGCCGTACAGTGCTGTAAGTAGCTGTACAGATCAGCACAGTGCTGTACAGTGCTGTACGCTGCTGTGCAGTTCAGCACAGTACTGTATGGTGCTGTACCGTTCAGCACAGTGCTCTACAGTGCTGTATGCGTACAGCAGAGTGCTGTACAGTGTGGTCCGGTCCTGTATGGTGCTTTACAGTGCTGCACATTACTGTATGGGGCTGTTTGGTTCAGCACAGTGTTGTACGGTGCTGTATGGTGCTGTATGGTGCTGCGTGGTGCTGTACAGTGCTATATGGTGCTGCACATTGCTGTAAAGTTCTGTATGGTTCAGCATAGTGCTGTACAGTGCTGTATAGTTCTGTACATTGCTGTATGTTTCAGCACAGTGCATTACGGTGCTGCATAGTGCTCTACAGTGCTCTACATTGCTGCACTGTGCTTTATGTTTCTGCACGCTGCTGCACAGTGTGGCGCAGTGCTGTATGTTAATGCACAGTGCTGTACACTGCTTTTCAATGCTATATGCTGCTGTACAGTGCTATACATTGTGATATGGTGCTGCACAGTGCTGTGCAGTGCTAGACAGTGATGTATGTTGCTGTATGGTGCTGTATATTGTTGCACAGTACTGTACAGTGCTGTACGGTGCTGCATACTACTTTACAGTGCTGTTTATTGCTGCACTGTGCTTTATGTTTCTGCACGCTGCCACACGGTGCTGCGCAGTGCTGTATGTTACTGCAAAGTGCTGTACACTGCTTTTCATTGCTATATGCTGCTGTACAGTGCTGTCCATTGTTCTACAGATGAGCACAGTGCTGTTCAGTGCTGTACAGTGCTGAACAGTTCAGCACAGTGCTCTACATTGCAGTACGGTTCAACACAGTGCTCTACAGTGCTGTTCGCTTTCAGCACAGTGCTGTACAGTGCTGTACAGTGCTGAATAGTGCTCTACAGTGCTGTATATTGCTGCCCTGTGCTTTTTGTTTCTGCACACTGCTGTACAGTGCTGTGCCGTGCTATATGATACTGCACAGTGCTGTACACTGCTTTTCATTGCTATATGCTGCTGTGCAGTGCTGTACACTGCTATATGGTGCTGCACAGTGCCGTGCAGTGCTATACAGTGATGTATGTGTGCTGTACGGTGCCTCGGGGTGCTGCATAGTTCTGTACAGTACTGTATGGTGCTGTATGTTGCTGTACAGTGCTGTACGGTTCAGCACAGTGCTGTACTGTGCTGTATGGTGCTGTAGGATGCTGCATAGTACTGTACACCGACTGTATTCTGCTGTACATTGCTTTAAGCAGCTGTACGGTTCAGCACAGTGCTGTACAATGCTGTACGCTGCTGTATAGTTCAGCACAGTGCTGTACGGTGCTGTACAGTTCAGCACAGTGCTCTAAAGTGCTGTATGCGTACATCAGAGTGCTGTACAGTGTGGTACAGTGCTGTATGGTGCTGTACAGTGCTGCACATTACTGTATGGGGCTGTTTGGTTCAGCACAGTGCTGAAAAGTGCTGTACGGTGTGGTACGGTGCTGCATTGTGCTGTACATTGATATATGGTGCTGTACATTGCTGTACAGTGTTGTATGGTTCAGCATAGTGCTGTAGAAAGCTGTACGCTGCTGCATAGTGCTGTACAGTGCTCTACATTGCTGCACTGTGCTTTCTGTCTCTGCACGCTGCTGCACAGTGCTGCGTAGTCTTGTATGAAACTGCACAGTGCTGTACGCTGCTTTTTGATTCTATATGCTGCTGTCAGTGCTGTACATTGCGATATGGTTCTGCACAGTGATGTACGTTGCTGTATGGTGCTTTACGGTTCAGCAATGAGCTGTGGTGTGCTGTACGGTCCCTTGGGGTGCTGAATAGTGCTGTAAAGTACTGTTTGATGCTGTATATTGCTGTACCGTACTGTACAGTTCAGCAGAGTTTTGTACCTTGCTGTATGGTGCTGTAGGGTGCTGCATGGTGCTGTACACTGACTGTATGGTGCTTTACATTGCAGTAAGGAGTTGTATGGTTCCGCACAGTGCTGTACAGTGTTATATGCTGCTGTACAGTTCAGCACAGTGCTCCACAGTGCTGAATGCGTACAGCAGAGTGCTGTACAGTGTGGAACAGTGCTGTATGGTGCTTTACAGTGCTGGACGTTGCTGTATGGGGCTGTTTGGTTCAGCAAAGTCCTGCACGGTGCTGTACCGTGCTGTACCGTGCTGCATGATGCTGTACAGTGCTCTATGGTGCTGTACGTTGCTGTACAGTGCTCTTTGGTTCAGCATAGTGCTGTACAGTGCTGTATGGAGCTCTACGTTGCTCTACAGTGCTGTATGGTTCAGCACAGTGCTGTACAGTGCTGTACGGTGCTGCATAGTGCTCTACAGTGCGCTATATTGCTGCACTATGCTTTATGTTTCTGCACGCTGCCGCAGCTAGCTGCGCAGTGCTATATGTTACTGCACAGAGCTGAACACTGCTTTCCATTGCTATATGCTGCTGGGCAGTGCTTTACATTGCTATATGGTGCTGTACATTGCTGTGCAGTGCTAGACAGTGACGTATGTTGTTGTACGGTGCTGTACAGTTCAACACAGTGCTGTAGTGTGCTGTACGGTGCCTTAGGGTGCTGTACAGTATGGTATGGTGTTGTATGTTGCTGTACAGTGCTGTACATTCCAGCATTGTGCTGTACAGTGCTGTACAGTGCTCTAGGGTGCTGCATAGTGCTTTACTCTGACTGTATGGTGCTGTACATTGCTGTGAGGAGCTGTACGGTTCCGCACAGTGCTGTACAGTGCTGAACTGTGTTGTACAATGCAGTACGGCGCTGTATGTTGCTGTATAGTTCAACACAGTGCTGTACATTGCTGTACAGTGCTGTACAGTTCAGCAAAGTGGTGTACAGTGCTGTATGGTGCTGTACGTTGCTGCACAGTGCAGTATGGTGTAGCACAGTGCTGTACAGTACTATACAGAGATGTATGTTGCTTTACGCTGCTCTATGGTTCAGCACAGTGCTGTAGTGTGCTGTGCGGTGCCTTGGGGTGCTGCATAGTGCTGTACAGTACTGTACGGTGCTGTATGTTGCTGTACAGTGCTGTACAGTTCAGCACAGTTCTGTACTGTATGTATGGTGCTGTAGGATGCTGCATAGTGCTGTACACTTATGGTGCTGTACAGTGCTGTAAGGAGCTGTACGGATCAGCACAGTGCTGTACAGCACTGTACGCTGCTGTACAGATCAGCACAGTGCTGTACGGTGATGTACAGTTCAGCACAGTGCTCTAAAGTGCTGTATGCGTACATCAGAGTGCTGTACAGTGTGGTACGGTGCTGTATGGTGCTGTACAGTGCTGCACGTTACTGAATGGGTCTGTTTGGTTCAGCACAGTGCTGTACGGTGCTGTACGATGCTGCATAGTGCTGTACAGTCCTGCACATTACTGTATGGGGCTGTTTGGTTCAGCACAGTGCTGAAAGGTGCTGTACGGTGCTGTACGGTGCTGCATTGTGCTGTACAGTGCTATATGGTCCTGTAAATTGCTGTACAGTGCTGTATGGTCCAGCATAGTGCTGTACAGTTCTGTACGCTGCTGCATAGTGCTGTACAGTGCTCTACATTTCTGCACTCTGCTTTATGTCTCTGCATGCTGCTGCACAGTGCTTCGCAGTCCTGTATGTAACTGCACAGTGCTGTACGCTGCTTCTCGATGATATATGCTGCTGTACAGTGCTGTACATTGCGATATGGTGCTGCACAGTGCTGTGCAATGCTAGACAGTGATGTATGTTGCTATTAGGTGCCTTAGGGCGCTGTACAGTACGGTATGGAGCTGTATGTTGATGTACAATTCTGTACAGTTCATCATTGTGCTGTACGGTGCAGTATGGTGCTGTAGGGTGCTGCATAGTGCTGTACACTGACTGTATGGTGCCGTACAGTGCTGTTAGGAGCTGTACAGATCAGCACAGTGCTGTACAGTGCTGTACGCTGCTGTGCAGTTCAGCACAGTGCTGTATGATGCTGTACCATTGAGCACCGTACTCTAGAGTGCTGTATGCGTAAAGCAGAGTGCTGTACAGTGTGGTCCGGTCCTGTATGGTGCTTTACAGTGCTGCACATTACTGTATGGGGCTGTTTGGTTCAGCACAGTGTTGTACGGTGCTGTACGGTGGTGTATGGTGCTGCGTGGTGCTGTACAGTGCTATATGGTGCTGCACATTGCTGTACAGTGCTGTAAGGTCCAGCATAGTGCTGTACAGTGCTGTATGGTACTGTACATTGCTGTACAGTGCTGTATGTTTCAGCACAGTGTATTACGGTGCTGCATAGTGCTCTACAGTGCTCTACATTGCTGCACTGTGCTTTATGTTTCTGCATGCTGCTGCACAGTGCGGCGCAGTGCTGTATGTTAATGCACAGTGCTGTACACTGCTTTTCAATGCTATATGCTGCTGTACAGTGCTGTACATTGTGATATGGTGCTGCACAGTGCTGTGCAGTGCTAGACAATGATGTATGTTGCTGTATGGTGCTGTATATTTTTGCACAGTACTGTACAGTGCTGTACGGTGCTGCATACTGCTTTCCAGTGCTGTTTATTGCTGCACTGTGCTTTATGATTCTGCACGCTGCCACATGGTGCTGCGCAGTGCTGTATGTTACTGTACAGTGCTGTACACTGCTTTTCATTGCTATATGCTGCTGTACAGTGCTGTCCATCGTTCTACAGATGAGCACAGTGCTGTTCAGTGTTGTATGGTGCTGAACAGTTCAGCACAGTGCTCTACATTGCAGTACGGTTCAACACAGTGCTGTACAGTGCTGTTCGCTTTTTAGCACAGTGCTGTACAGTGCTGAATAGTGCTCTACAGTGCTGTATATTGCTGCCCTGTGCTTTTTGTTTCTGCACAGTGCTGCGCAGTGCTGTATGTTACTGCACAGTGCTGTACACTGCTTTTCATTGCTATATGCTGCTGTGCAGTGCTGTACACTGCTATATGGTGCTGCACAGTGCTGTGCAGTGCTATACAGTGATGTATGTTGCTCTATGGTGCTGTACGGTTCAGCACAGTGCTGTAGTGTTCTGTACGGTGCCTCGGGGTGCTGCATAGTTCTGTACAGTACTGTATGGTGCTATATGTTGCTGTTCAGTGCTGTACAGTTCAGCACAGTGCTGTACTGTGCTGTATGGTGCTGTAGGATGCTGCATAGTACTGTACACTGACTGTATTCTGCTGTACATTGCTTTAAGCAGCTGTACAGTACAGCACAGTGCTGTACGGTGCTGTACAGTTCAGCACAGTGCTCTACAGTGCTGTATCCGTACAGCAGTGTGCTGTACAGTGTGGTACTGTGCAGTATGGTGCTGTACAGTGCTGCACGTTACTGAATGGGTGTGTTTGGTTCAGCACAGTGCTATACGGTGCTGTACGGTGCTGCATGGAGCTGTACAGTCCTGCACGTTACTCTATGGGGCTGTTTGGTTCAGCACAGTGCTGAAACGTGCTGTACAGTGCTGTACGGTGCTGCATTGTGCTGTACAGTCCTGCACATTACTGTATGGGGCTGTTTGGTTCAGCACAGTGCTGAAAGGTGCTGTACGGTGCTGTACGGTGCTGCATTGTGCTGTACAGTGCTATATGGTCCTGTAAATTGCTGTACAGTGCTGTATGGTCCAGCATAGTGCTTTACAGTTCTGTACGCTGCTGCATAGTGCTGTACAGTGCTCTACATTTCTGCACTCTGCTTTATGTCTCTGCACGCTGCTGCACAGTGCTTCGCAGTCCTGTATGTAACTGCACTGTGCTGTACGCTGCTTCTCGATGATATATGCTGCTGTACAGTGCTGTACATTGCGATATGGTGCTGCACAGTGCTGTGCAATGCTAGACAGTGATGTATGTTGCTATTAGGTGCCTTAGGGTGCTTTACAGTACGGTATGGAGCTGTATGTTGATGTACAATTCTGTACAGTTCATCATTGTGCTGTACGGTGCAGTATGGTGCTGTAGGGTGCTGCATAGTGCTGTACACTGACTGTATGGTGCCGTACAGTGCTGTTAGGAGCTATACAGATCAGCACAGTGCTGTACAGTGCTGTACGCTGCTGTGCAGTTCAGCACAGTGCTGTATGATGCTGTACCATTGAGCACCGTACTCTAGAGTGCTGTATGCGTAAAGCAGAGTGCTGTACAGTGTGGTCCGGTCCTGTATGGTGCTTTACAGTGCTGCACATTACTGTATGGGGCTGTTTGGTTCAGCACAGTGTTGTACGGTGCTGTACGGTGGTGTATGGTGCTGCGTGGTGCTGTACAGTGCTATATGGTGCTGCACATTGCTGTACAGTGCTGTAAGGTCCAGCATAGTGCTGTACAGTGCTGTATGGTGCTGTACATTGCTGTACAGTGCTGTATGTTTCAGCACAGTGTATTACGGTGCTGCATAGTGCTCTACAGTGCTCTACATTGCTGCACTGTGCTTTATGTTTCTACATGCTGCTGCACAGTGCGGCGCAGTGCTGTATGTTAATGCACAGTGCTGTACACTGCTTTTCAATGCTATATGCTGCTGTACAGTGCTGTACATTGTGATATGGTGCTGCACAGTGCTGTGCAGTGCTAGACAATGATGTATGTTGCTGTATGGTGCTGTATATTTTTGCACAGTACTGTACAGTGCTGTACGGTGCTGCATACAGCTTTACAGTGCTGTTTATTGCTGCACTGTGCTTTATGATTCTGCACGCTGCCACACGGTGCTGCGCAGTGCTGTATGTTACTGCACAGTGCTGTACACTGCTTTTCATTGCTATATGCTGCTGTACAGTGCTGTCCATCGTTCTACAGATGAGCACAGTGCTGTACAGTGCTGTACGCTGCTGTACAGTTCAGCACAGTGCTGTACGGTGCTGTACAGTTCAGCACAGTGCTCTACAGTGCTGTATGCATACAGCAGTGTGCTGTACAGTGTGGTACGGTGCTGAATGGTGCTGTACAGTGCTGCACGTTACTGAGTGGGTCTGTTTGCTTCAGCACAGTGCTGTACGGTGCTGTACGGTGCTGCATGATGCTGTACAGTCCTGCACGTTACTGTATGGGGCTGTTTGGTTCAGCACAGTGCTGAAAGGTGCTGTACTGTGCTGTACGGTGCTGCATTGTGCTGTACAGTGCTATTTGGTGCTGTACATTGCTGTACAGTGCTGTATGCGTACAGCAGAGTGCTGTATAGTGTGGTACAGTGCTGTATGGTGCTTTACAGTGCTGCTTGTTGCTCTTTGGGGCTGTTTGGTTCTGCACAGTGCTGTACGGTGCGTAATGGTGCTGTACCGTGCTGCATGGTGCTGTACAGTGCTATATGATGCTGTATGTTGCTATACAGTGCTGTATGTTTCAGCACAGTGCTGTACGGTGCTGCACAGTGCTCTACAGTGCTCTACATTGCTGCACTGTGCTTTATGTTTCTGCACGCTGCTGCACAGTGTGGCGCAGTGCTGTATGTTACTGCACAGTGCTGTACACTGCTTTTCAATGCTATATGCTGCTGTACAGTGCTGTACATTACGATATGGTGCTGCACAGTGCTGTGCAGTGCTAGACAGTGATGTATGTTGCTGTATGGTGCTGTATATTGTTGCACAGTGCTGTATGCTGCTACACGCCTCTTTACAGTGCAGTACGGTTCTGTTCATTGCTTTATGCTGCTGTGCAGTGCTGTCCATTGTTCTACATTTGAGCACAGTTCAGCACAGTGCTGTACGGTGCTGTACAGTTCAGTACATTGCTGTACAGTGCTGTATGCGTACAGCAGAGTGCTTTACAGTGCGGTATGGTGCTTTATGGTGCTTCACAGTGCCGCACGTTGCTGTATGGGGCTGCTTGGTTCAGCACAGTGCTGTATGGTGCTTAACGGTTCTGCATTGTGCTGTACAGTGCAATATCGTGCTGTACATTGCTGTACAGTGCTGGATGGTTCAGCATAGTGCTGTACAGTGCTGTATGGTGCTGTACATTGCTATAGAGTGCTGTGTGTTTCAGCACAGTGCTGTACAGTGCTGTACGGTGCTGCATACTGCTTTACAGTGCTATTTATTGCTGCACTGTGCTGCGCAGTGCTGTATGTTACTTTTCATTGCTCTATGCTGCTGTACAGTGCTGTCCATCGTTCTACAGATGAGCACAGTGCTGTTCAGTGCTGTACGGTGCTGAACAGTTCAGCACAGTGCTCTACATTGCAGTACGGTTCAACAAAGTGCTGTACAGTGCTGTCCCCTTTCAGCACAGTGCTGTACAGTGCTGAATAGTACATCAGAGTGCTGTACAGTGTGGTACGGTGCTGTATGGTGCTGTACGGTGCTGCACGTTACTGAATGGGTCTGTTTGGTTCAGCACAGTGCTGTACGGTGCTGCATGGTGCTGTACAGTCCTGTACGTTACTGTATGAGGCTGTTTGGTTCAGCACAGTGCTGAAAGGTGCTGTACGGTGCTGCATTGTGCTGTACAGTGCTGTATGGTGCTGTACATTGCTGTACAGTGCTGTATTTTTCAGCACAGTGCTGTACAGTGCTAAACAGTGCTGAATAGTGCTCTACAGTGCTGTATATTGCTGCACTGTGCTTTTTGTTTCTGCACACTGCTGCACAGTGCTGCGCAATGCTGTACAGTGATGTATGTTGCTGTACGGTGCTGTACGGTTCAGCACAGTGCTGTAGTGTGCTGTACAGTGCCTTGGGATGCTGCATAGTTCTGTACAGTACTGTATGGTGCTCTATGTTGCTGTTCAGTGCTGTACGGTGCTGCATAGTTCTGTACAGTGCTCTACATTGCTGCAATGTGCTTTATGTTTCTGCACGCTGCTGCACAGTGCTGTGCAGTCCTGTACGTAACTGCAGAGTGCTGTACGCTGCTTTTCAATGGTATATGCTGCTGTACAGTGCTGTACATTGCGATATGGTGCTGCACAGTGCTGTGCAGTGCTAGAAAGTGATGTATGTTGCTATACGGTGCCTTAGGGCGCTGTACAGTACGGTATGGAGCTGTATGTTGCTGTACAGTGCTGTACAGTTCAGCATTGTGCTGTACGGTGCGGTATGGCGCTGTAGAATGCTGCATAGTGCTGTACACTGACTGTATGTTGCTGTACATTGCTGTAAGGAGCTGTCCGGTTTTGCACCGTGCTGTACAGTGCTGTACAGTGCTGAACATTCTAATGAAGTGCTGTACGGTGCTGCACAGTGCTGTATAGTGCTGTATGGTACTGTACATTGCTGTACAGTGCTCTACAGGTCAGCATAGTGCTGTACAGTGCTGTATGGTGCTGTATATTGCTGTACAATGCTGTACGGCGCTGTATGTTGCTGTACGGTTCAACACAGTGCCGTACAGTGCTGCACGGCGCTGCACAGTGCTATATGGTACTATACATTCCTGTACAGTGCTGTACAGTTCAGCACAGTGCTGTATAGTGCTGTATGGTGCTGTACGTTGCTGTACAGTGCTGTATGTTTCAGCACAGTGCTGTACATTGCAGTACAGTGCTGAATAGTGATCTACAGTGCTGTATATTGCTGCACTGTGCTTTTTGTTTCTGCACGGTGCTGCACAGTCCTGCGCAGTGCTTTACATTACTGCATAGCGCTGTACACTGCTTTTCATTGCTATATTCTGCTGTGCAGTGCTGTACATTGCTATATGGTGCTGCACAGTGCCGTGTAGTGCTATACAGTGATATATGTTGCTTTACGGTGCTGTACGGTTCAGCACAGTGCTGTAGTGTGCTGTCCTGTGCCTTGGGGTGCTGCATAGTGCTGTACACTACTGCTGGGGCTGTATATTGCTGTACAGTACTGTACAGTTCAGCATAGTGCTGTACAGTGCTGTATGTTGCTGTACGTTGCTGTAAATTGCTGTACGGCGCTGTATGTTGTTGTGCGGTCCAATACGGTGCTGTACAGTGCTGTACAGTGCTGCAGGTTGCTGTACAGTGCTATATGGTACCGTACATTGCTGTACAGTGCTGGAAAGTTCAGCACAGTGCTCTACAGTGCTGTATGGTGCTGTACGTTGCTGTAAAGTGCTGTATGTTTCATCACAGTTCTGTACCGTGCTGTACAGTGCTGAATAGTGCTCTACAATGCTGTATATTGCTGCACTGTGCGTCTTGTTTCTGCACACTGCTGCACAGTGCTGTGCAGTGCTGTATGTTACTGCACAGTGCTGTACACTGCTTTTCATTGCTATAAGCTGCTGTGCAGTGCTGTATATTGCTATATGGTGCTAGACAGTGATGTACGTTGCTGTACGGTGCTGTACAGTTCAGCAAAGAGCTGTAGTGTGCTGTACGGTCCCTTGGAGCGCTGCATAGTGCTGTACACTGACTGTATGGTGCTGTACATTGCGGTAAGGAGCTGTACGGTTCCGCACAGTGCTGTACAGTGCTGTACGCTGCTGTACAGTTCAGCACAGTTCTCCACAGTGCTGTATGCATACAGCAGAGTGCTGTATAGTGTGGTACAGTGCTGTATGGTGCTTTACAGTGCTGCACGTTGCTGTATGGTGCTGCTTGCTTCAGCACAGTGCTGTACGGTGCTGTACAGTTCAGCACAGTGCTCTACAGTGCTGTATGCGTACAGCAGAGAGCTGTACAGTGTGGTACTTTACAGTGCTGCACGTTACTGTATGGGGCTGTTTGGTTCAGCACAGTGCTGTACGGTGGTGTACCGTGCTGCATGGTGCTGTTCAGAGCTGTATGGTGCTGTACGTTGCTGCACAGTGCTGTATGTTTCAGCACAGAGCTGTATAGTGCTGAATAGTGGTCTACAGTGCTTTATATTGCTGCACTGTGCTTTTTGCTTCTGCACGCTGCTGCACAGTGCTGCGCAGTGCTTTATTTTACTGCACAGTGCTGTACACTGCTTTTCATTGCTATATGCTGCTGTGCAGTGCTGTACTTTGCTATATGGTGCTGCACAGTGCTGTGCAGTGCTATACAGTGATGTATGTTGCTGTACGGTGCTGTAAGGCTCAGCGCAGTGCTGTAGTGTGCTGTACTGTGCCTTGGTGTGCTGCATAGTGCTGTACAGTACTGTTTGGTGCTTTATATTGCTGTACCGTACTGTACAGTTCAGCACAGTGCTGTACAGTGTGGTACAGTGCTGTATGGTGTTTTACAGTGCTGCACGTTGCTGTATGGGGCTGCCTGCTTCAGCACAGTGCTGTACGGTGCTGTACAGTTCAGCACAGTGTTCTACAGTGCTTAATGCGTACAGCACAGTGCTGTACAGTATGGTACAGTGGTTTATGTTGCTTTACTGTGCTGCACGTTACTGTATGGGGCTGTTTGTTTCAGCACAGTGCTGTACGCTGCTTTTCGATGCTATATGCTGCTGTACAGTGCTGTACATTGCGATATGGTGCTGCACAGTGCAGTGCAGTGCTAGACAGTGATGTATGTTGCTATACGGTGCCTTAGGGCGTTGTACAGTATGGCGTGGAGTTGTATTTTGCTGAACAGTGCTGTACAGTTCAGCATTGTGCTGTACGGTGCAGTATGGTGCTGTAGGGTGCTGCATAGTGCTGTACACTGACTGTATGGTGCTGTACATTGCTGTAAGGAGCTGCACGGTTCTGCACAGTGCTGTACAGTGCTGTTCAGTGCTGAACATTCCAATGAAGTGCTGTACAGTGCTGCACGGTGCTGTACAGAGCTGTATGGTACTGTACATTGCTGTACAGTGCTGTACAGTTCAGCATAGTGCTGTACAGTGCTGTATGGTGCTTTACTTTGCTGTACAATGCTGTACGGCGCTGTATGTTGCTGTACGGTTCAACACAGTGCTGTACAGTGCTGTACGGTGCTGCATGGTGCCGTACAGTGCTATATGGTACTTTACATTGCTGTACAGTGCTGTACAGTTCAGCACAGTGCTGTACAGTGCTGTATGGTGCTGTGCGTTGCTGTACGGTGCTGTATGTTTCGGCACAGTGCTGTACATTGCTGTACAGCGCTGAATAGTGATCTACAGTGCTGTATATTGCTGCACTGTGCTTTTTGTTTCTGCACGCTGCTGCACAGTCCTGCACAGTGCTTTACGTTACTGCACAGTGCTGTACACTGCTTTTCATTGCTATATTCTGCTGTGCAGTGCTGCACATTGCTATATGGTGCTGCACAGTGCTGTGCAGTGCTATACAGTGATGTATGTTGCTGTACGGTGCTGTACGGTTCAGCACAGTGCTGTAGTGTGCTGTCCTGTGCCTTGGGGTGCTGCATAGTGCTGGACACTACTGCCTGGGCTGTATATTGCTGTACAGTGCTGTACAGTTCAGCATAGTGCTGTACTCTGCTGTATGTTGCTGTACGTTGCTGTAAATTGCTGTACGGCGCTGTATGTTGCTGTACGGTCCAACACAGTGCTGTACAGTGCTGTACGGTGCTGAATAGTGCTCTACAATGCTGTATATTGCTGCACTGTGTGTCTTTTTCTGCACGCTGCTGCACAGTGCTGTGCAGTGCTGTATGTTACTGCACAGTGCTGTACACTGCTTTTCATTGCTATATGCTGCTGTGCAGTGCTGTACATTGCTATATGGTGCTAGACAGTGATATACGTTGCTGTACGGTGCTGTACAGTTCAGCAAAGAGCTGTAGTGTGCTGTACGGTCCCTTGGGTTGCTGCATAGTGCTGTAAAGTACTGTTTAGTGCTGTATATTGCTGTACCGTACTGTACAGTTCAGCAGAGTGCTGTACCTTCCTGTATGGTGCTGTAGGGTGCTGCATAATGTTTTACACTGACTGTATGGTGCTTTACAGTGCTGCATGTTGCTGTACGGTTCTGCACAGTGCTGTACACTGCTGTACAGTTCAGCACAGTGCTCTACAGTGCTGTATGCATACAGCAGAGTGCTGTACAGTGTGGTACAGTGCTGTATGGTGCTTTCCTGTGCTGCATGTTACTGTATGGGGCTGTTTGCTTCAGCACAGTGCTGTATGGTGGTGTACCGTGCTGCATGGTGCTGTACAGAGCTGTATGGTGCTGTACGTTGCTGCACAGTGCTGTATGTTTCTGCCCGCTGCTGCACAGTGCTGGGCAGTGCTTTATGTTACTGCACAGAGCTGTACACTGCTTTTCATTGCTATATGCTGCTGTGCAGTGCTGTAAATTGCTATATGGTGCTAGACAGTGATATACGTTGCTGTACGGTGCTGTACAGTTCAGCAAAGAGCTGTAGTGTGCTGTACGGTCCCTTGGGTTGCTGCATAGTGCTGTAAAGTACTGTTTAGTGCTGTATATTGCTGTACAGTACTGTACAGTTCAGCAGAGTGCTGTACCTTGCTGTATGGTGCTGTAGGGTGCTGCATAGTGTTTTACACTGACTGTATGGTGCTTTACAGTGCTGCATGTTGCTGTACGGTTCTGCACAGTGCTGTACAGTGCTGTACGCTGCTGTACAGTTCAGCACAGTGCTCTACAGTGCTGTATGCGTACAGTAGAGTGCTGTACAGTGTGGTACAGTGCTGTATGGTGCTTTCCTGCGCTGCATGTTACTGTATGGGGCTGTTTGCTTCAGCACAGTGCTGTATGGTGGTGTACCGTGCTGCATGGTGCTGTACAGAGCTGTATGGTGCTGTACGTTGCTGCACAGTGCTGTATGTTTCTGCACGCTGCTGCACAGTGCTGGGCAGTGCTTTATGTTACTGCACAGAGCTGTACACTGCTTTTCATTGCTATATGCTGCTGTGCAGTGCTTTCCATTGTTCTACAGTTGAGCAGAGTTCAGCACAGTGCTGTACGGTGCTGTACTGTTCAGCAGGGTGCTCTACAGTGCTGTATGCGTACAGCAGAGTGCTGTACAGTGTGGTACGGTCCTGTATGGTGCTTTACAGTGCTGCACATTACTGTATGGGGCTGTTTCATTCTGCACAGTGTTGTACGGTGCTGTACGGTGCTGTACGGTGCTGCATGGTGGTGTACAGTGCTATATGGTGCTGCACATTGCTGTACAGTGCTGTATGTTTCAGCATAGTGCTGTACAGTGCTGTACATTGTGATATGGTGCTGCACAGTTCTGTGCAGTGCTAGCCAGTGATGTATGTTGCTGTATGGTGCTGTATATTGTTGCACAGTACTGGATGCTGCTATATGCTTCTGTACAGTGCAGTACGGTTCTGTTCATCGCTTTACGCTGCTGTGCAGTGCTGTCCATTGTTCTACATTTGAGCACAGTTCAGCACAATGCTGTACGGTGCTGTATAGTTCAGCACAGTGCTCTACAGTGCTGTATGCGTACACCAGAGTGCTGTACAGTGTGGTGTGGTGCTGTATGGTGCTTTACAGTGCTGCACGTTACTGAATGGGTCTCTTTAGTTCAGCACAGTGCTGTACGGTGCTGTATGGTGTTTCACAGTGCTGCACGTTGCTGTATGGGGGCCCTTGGTTCAGCACAGTGCTGTACGGTGCTGCATTGTGCTGTACAGTGCTATATCATTCTGTACATTGCTTTGCAGTGCTGGATGGTTCAGCATTGTGCTTTACAGTGCTGTATGGTGCTGTACGTTGCTGTAGAGTGCTGTATGTTTCCGCACAGTGCTGTACAGTGCTGTACGGTTCTGCATACTGCTTTACAGTGCTCTATATTGCTCCACTGTGCTTTTTGTTTCTGCACGCTGCTGCACAGTGCTGCTCAGTGCTTTATGTTACTGCACAGAGCTGTACACTGCATTTCATTGCTATATGCTGCTGTGCAGTGCTGTCCATTGTTCTACAGTTGAGCAGAGTTCAGCACAGTGTTCTACAGTGCTGTATGCGTACAGCGGAGTGCTGTACAGTGTGGTACAGTCCTGTATGGTGCTTTACAGTGCTGCACATTACTGTATGGGGCTGTTTGGTTCAGCACAGTGTTGTACGGTGCTGTACGGTGCTGTATGGTGCTGCGTGGTGGTGTACGGTGCTATATGGTGCTGCACATTGCTGTACAGTGCTATATGGTGCTATACATTGCTGTACAGTGCTGTATGGTTCAGCATAGTGCTGTACAGTGCTGTATGGTGCTGCATAGTGCTCTACAGTGTTCTACATTGCTTCACTGTGTTTTATGTTTCTGCAAGATTCTGCACAGTGCTGCGCAGTGCTCTATGTTACTGCACAGTGCTGTACACTGCTTTTTCAAGTCATTTGCTGCTGTACAGTGCTTTACATTGCGATATGGTGCTCTACAGTGCTGTACAGTGCTGTATGTTTCAGCACAGTGCTGTACAGTGCTGTACGGTGCTGCGTAGTGCTGTACACTGCTTTTCAATGCTATATGCTGCTGTACAGTGCTCTACATTGTGATATGGTGCTGCACAGTGCTGTGCAGTGCTAGACAGCGATGTATGTTGCTGTACGGTGCTGTATATTGTTGCACAGTGCTGTACGGTGCTACACGCTTTTGTACAGTGCAGTACGGTGCTGTTCATTGCTATACGCTGCTGTGCAGTGCTGTCCATTGTTCTACAGTTGAGCAGAGTTCAGCACAGTGCTGTACGCTGCTGTACAGTCCTGCACAGTGCTTTACGGTGCTGTACAGTTCAGCACAGTGCTGTACGGTGCTGTATGGCACTACACAGTGCTGTATGGTGCTCTACAGTGCTGTATGGCACTCTACAATGCTGTATAGTGCTGCATGGTGCTGCACAGTGCTACACAGTGCTGTATGGTGCTGTACACTTCGGCACAGTGCTGTATGGTGCTGTACCGTGCTGTATGTTGCTGCAGGGTGCTGTACATTGCTGGACGGTGCTTTACGGTTGTACATTGCTGCACAGTGCTGTATGGTACTGTACATTGCTGCACGGTTCAGTACAGTGCTTTATGGTGCTGTACGGTTCAGCACTGTGCTGTACGTTGCTGTACAATGCTGTATGGTTCAGCACAGTGCTGTACGGTGCTGTACAGTTGAGCATCGTGCTGCACGGCATTGTACGTTGCTGTACAGTTCAGCAAAGCGCTGTATGGTACTATACGGTTCAGCACAGCACTGTATGGTGCTATACGGTACAGTACCGTGCTGTATGGTACTCTATAGTTCAGCACAGTGCTGTACGGTGCTATCCATTGCTGCACAGTGCTGTATGGTTCAGCACAATGCTGTACAATGCTGTACGGTGCTGTATGTTGCTATATACTGCTGTACAGTGCTGCACAGTGCTGTAGAATGCTGTATGGTGCTGCACGTTGCTATACAGTGCTGTACAGTGCAGCATGGTGCTGTACAATGCTGTACGGTGCAGTACTTTGCTGCACATTGCTGTATGGTTCAGCACAGTTTTTTTATAGTGCTGTACTGTGTTGTATATTGCTGTATGGTGCTGTATAGTGCTGTACAGTGCTGTATATTGTTGCACAGTGCTGTATGGTGCTACACGCTGCTGTACAGTGCACTACGGTGCTATTCATTGCTATATGCTGCTGTTCTGTGCTGTCCCTTATTCTATAGTTGAACACAGTGCTGTACAGTGCTGTACAGTGTTGTACAGTTCAGCACAGTGCTCTACATTGCAGTATGGTTCAACACAGTGCTGTACAGTGCTGTACCATTCAGCACAGTGCTGTATAATGCTGTCTGGTGCTGTATGGTGCTTTACTGTGTGGTACAGTTCTATATGTTGCTGTACGCTGCTTTACAGTTCATCACAGTGCTGTATAGTGCTGTATGGTTCTGTACAGTGTTGCATTGTGCTGTACAGTGCTGTACGGTGCTGTACGTTGCTGTACAGTGCTATATGGTTCAGCATTGTGCTGTACAGTGCTGTACATTGCTATACAGCACTGTATGGTTCCGCACAATGCTGTGCAGTGCTGTCCGGTGCTGTATGTTGCTGTACAGTGCTGTACCATGCTGTACGGTTCATCACAGTGCCGTATGCTGCTGCATGGTTCAGCACAATGCCGTACGGTACTATACAGTTCAGCACAGTGCTGTACGGTGCTGTACAGTTCAGCACGTGTTGTACTGCGCTGAACATTGCTCTATGATTCAGCACAGTGCTGTACCGTGCTGTGCAGATCAGCACAGCACTGTATGGTGCTGTACGGTTCATAACAGTGCTGTATGGTGTTGTACGGTACAGCACAGTGCTGTACGGTGCTGTATGGTTCAGCACAGTGCTGTACGGTGCTGAACAGTTCAGCATACTGCTATGCGTTGCTGTATAGTTCTGTACAGTGCTGTATGGTACTGTACGTTGCTGTATAATGCTCTACGTTGCTGTATAGTGATTTGCAGTGATGTATGTTGCTGCACAGTCCTGTGTGGTTCTGTGTGGTTCAGCACAGTGCTCTACGGTGCTGTACGGTTAAGCACAGTGCTGTATGGTTCTGAACGGCTTAGCACAGTGCTGTATGGTGCTGTACAGTTCAGGACCACGTTGTACTGCGCTAAACATTGCTCTACGGTTCAGCACAGCGCTGTACAGCAATGTACAGCTCGGTGCAGCACTGTGCAGTAACATACAGCACTATACAGTAATGTACAGCACCATACAGCAACATACAACACTGTAAAGCACCATACAGCACTGTGCTGAACCGTACAGCACCTGTACAGCACCGTACAACACTATACAGCACCATGCAGCACTGTGCTGAACCGTACAGCACTATACAGCACCATAAAGCACTGTGCTGAACCGTGCAGCAATGTACAGTACCGTACAGCACTGTGCAGCAATGTACAACTGTACTGTATGGTGCTGTACGGTTCATCACAGCGCTGTACGGTGCTGTACGGTACAGCACAGTACTGT
This sequence comes from Carcharodon carcharias, assembly GCF_017639515.1. Classification (NCBI taxonomy): domain Eukaryota; kingdom Metazoa; phylum Chordata; class Chondrichthyes; order Lamniformes; family Lamnidae; genus Carcharodon; species Carcharodon carcharias. The sequence continues at coordinate 48,331,110 of NC_054483.1, read as the reverse complement.
ACAGTGCTGTACAGTACAGCACAGTGCGCTACGGTGCTGTACAGTTCAGCATACCTCTGTACGGTGCTTTACAGTTCTTTACAGTGCTGTATGGTGCTGTACATTGCTGTATAATGCTTTACAGTGCTGTACATTGCTGTATAGTGATTTGCTGTGCTGTATGTTGCTGCGCAGTGCTGTATGGTGCTGTACATTGCTATATAGTGTTGTCCAGTCCTGTATGTGCTGCATAGTGATCTATGTTGCTGTATCATGCTGTACAGTGCTGTACGGTGCTATACGGTGCTGCACAGTGCTGTATATTGCTATACAGTGCTGCACAGTGCTGTACAGTGCTCTATGGTGCTGTATTGCACTCTACGATGCTGTATACCGCTGCACGGTGCTGCACAGTGCTACACAGTGCTGTATGGCGCTGTACCGTGCTGTATGTTGCTGCAGGGTGCTTTACGTTGCTGGACGGTGCTGTACGGTTGTACATTGCCGCACAGTGCTGTATGGTACTGTACATTGCTGCACGGTTCAGCACAGTGCTTTATAGTGCTGTACAGTGCTGTAGGGTTCAGCACAGTACTGCATGGTGCTCTATAGTGTTGTACGGTGCCGTACAGTGCTGTACGGCTCAGTACAATGCTGTATGGTGCTGTACAGTGCTGTATGTTGCTGTATGGTGCTGAACATTACTGTATAGTGCTGTATGTTACTGCACAGTGCTGCACGGTGCTGTACGTTGCTGTACAGTGCTGTTCATTGCTATACGGTGTTGTGCACTGATGTACATTGCTTTATGGTGCTGCACAGTGCTGTACACTGCTGTATGGTGCTGTACAGTGCTGCACAGTTCAGCACAGTGCTGCACGGTGCTGCACTGTGCTGGACAGCGCTGTATAGTGCTGGACTAATGGCAATCATATATATTTTATGATCATATCCAAGGTCATTCCTATTGTTATCGACCTGCACTCCAGGATGTTACATTGAACATTACTGTTAAAATCTGACAGCAATTTGTCTGAGATAATAAATAAATGGCTACATTTTCATAGTAAGGGCCAAGAAACTCCCATGGCTGTAGCCTTGCGAGATACTAATAATCAATCCTGATCTGAGCCAACTCGGAGTCATTTTAGTTTTCACGCTCTCCTTCTCTTGGACATGTGAGGAGCTTTTTCAGTCAAAAGGAACTTCTTTAAAAATGCATCTTTTCCTCTATTTGTCTACGTGCTGCAGAGTCAAATGATTGTGTTGAAGAAAGAGATGAGGCATCAAAATCAGATTAACTATCGGAATTGTGAGCAGTGACCTTGGTTTGACTGTCTGTTTTGCTGTTTTTTAAAGAAAGAAAGATGTGCATTTATATATATTTCAAAAAAAATGTGGGCATCACTGGCTAGGCCATCATTTAAGGCCCTTGAGAAGGTGGTGGTGAGCTGCCTTCTTGAACTGCAGCAGTCCATGTGGTGTAGGTACACCCACCGTGCTGTTTTGGGGGGGAGTTCCAGGATTTTGAACCAGCGACAGTGAAGGAACGGCGATATATTTCCAAGTCAGGATGTTGAGCGACCTGGAGGGGAACTTCCAGGTGGTGGGGTTCCCATGTGTCTGCTGCCTTTGTCTTTCTAGATAGTAGCAGTCACAGGTTTGGAAGGTGCTGTCGAAGGACTCATAGTGAGTTTCTGCAGTGCATCTTGTAGATGCTGTTACTGTGCATCAATGGTTGGGGGAGTGAATGTTTGTGGATGGGGTGTCAATCAAGCGGGCTGCTTTATCTTGGATCATGTCAAGCTTCTTGAGTGTTGTTGGAGCTGCACTCATCCAGGCAAGTGGGGAATATTCCATCACACTCCTGACTTGTGTCTTGTAGATGGTGGACAGGCTTTGGGAAGTCAGGAGGTGAGTTACTCTTTGCACAATTCCTAGCCTCTGACCTGCTCTTGTAGCCACAGTATTTATATGGCTAGTCCAGTTCAGTTTGGTCAATGGCCACCCCCAGGATGTTGTTAGAGGAGGATTCAGCAAGTTTCACAACCACCAGTCATCTCAAAACACTTTACAGCCAATGAAATACTTTTGAAGTGCTGTCATCTAGGAATCGTAACAGCCAATTTACGCACAGCGAGCTCCCACAAACAGCGATGTAATAATGACCAGAGAATCTGATTCTTCTGATGTTGATTGAGGAATAAATATTGGACAGGGGACTGGGGATAATTCCCCTGCTCTTCTTTGAAACAGTAGCCACAGGATCTTTTGTATCTATCTGAGAGGGCAGAAGAGGACTCAGTTTAACATCTCATTGAAAGACAGCACCTCTGACAGTACAACACACAATCAGAACCCTCTAGAATGCAGCAGGAACTTCCCTAGTCCACAGGTGAAGCAATCGGTCCAGTGATGAGGAGAATTTAAGGGAAAAAGGCAATTAAAAGATGGATTTTATCTTAAGGTTGTAGCAGAAAATGGCTGTTGGTGGATCGGTTGCCTGTTCTACACACTGCATGATCTTTCATTCCAGTGCATGAGCTGAACTGGCATCATTGTTGGATCCAGTGTTGCCGCACCATGTCCTGCACATACCCTGTAAGGTACTTATCCTGAACACATCTGGAATTATTCTAAGAGTCAAGCATCCACCAAAATCAAGCAATAGGGCTGTCAAGAGAAACCAAATCAATTTCTCAAATTGAATTAGTTAAATTACAATATGAAAATATTACATAGGATATGTGGCACGGAAATAGACTATTCAGCCTCGCCAGTCCATGGAGCATTTGTGCTCCAGTTGTCCTACCTCCTATCCTTTCTTGTATAACTCTGTCAGTTTAACCCTTTTTCCCCTTCTCCCTATGATACATGTCTAGCCTCTCACTAAATGCACCCATGCCATTCACCTCAAGCACTCCCTCTGGTAGCGAATGCCACATTCTCACTGATCTCTGGGTAAAGAAATTGCTTCTGAATTCCCTGTTTCTCAGTAACTAGCTTATCCAGAGCCTTTGGCGGCTGAGCAGCAGAATATCACTTTGGCCTGAATTTTTTGCTCCCACATTGGGAGCGCAGAGTTGGGGTAATTTCCGCGTCTGCCAACCCAACTCCTGAAAATTGCCCCGGGAGTTTGGTTTTGAGGCCTGGGTTTTATGTGAGTTGTGCTCACCGCCCCCAGAAAGAGTTCATAGGCAGCCATAGGGGCTGCCCGGTGCGGGGGCAGGCTGGGCAATAGGCCCATCTCTGTGCTCCAGCACTTTGCTGTGAAAAAAAAAATGAAACAAAAAACTGTCCCCAGAACTCACCCCTCACCACCCCACATACTCCCATGCCCCATCCATGTCAACCCATGCCACCTCATACCTTCCATGTACCCCCCCTGTGGCCCCCCCATGCCAACCTGTGTTCCTCCACCACCCTGCATGACCCTTTATAGCCCCTGTGCCAACTTAGGCTAACTCATGACAAGTCATGCCCTCAACTACCATCTTTTGCCTTTATACCATGCCAACTCACCCAGCCTCCACATAGGCGGACCTCAGGATACACGCTGAGATTAAATACATTTCTTAAGTGTTTACTGATGAATTCACTATTGAAAAAAAAACACTCTCATTGTTAAGAACCCATTCACTTCATATAAATTCCTTTAATCCCATATAAGAACAAACATTTATATTCATAGTCACACTTCAAAGACTTTATAAGCACTTAGAACAGTCAATCAAACCGTGAACTGACTAGTTTCCCACTGTGATAAAGTTAAGTTATGAAATCATTCATGTAGCACTAAACTTGAAATGGAAACCCTCAGGCTTATGTCAACAGTGTGAAACAGCAAGTGCTGATTTTTTTAAACACTTCAGTCAGTTTTTTCAAATATTTAAAGGGCTTTAGATTTTAATATGTTCGTGGCTTGACAGCTCCATTTGTAAGTTCCAATGAGCTTGAACTTTTCAATGAGTTTATGTACTTTTTATGCACATTCATGTCTTCCTTTATAACAATCCCAAAGGGCACTTGACCTCTCCCAAATGTGTCCCAGGACCATATCTAAAATAGTACCTCACCTTTCCAAAAGAGTACCTGAGGTCTCCAAAGGACTCCGGTAAATTTAGACCTTCTCCCACCAGGTTTAATGTGCACACATCATATCTGCCACACCCTCTTTTTGAAAATCGGGTCAGAATAAAGGCATCTGCACTTTAACGTGTGCAGCTGTCTCCGTGAACCATGGATGTCTAAAGTTCGAACCCCCCACACAAATTTCCCACCCATGAAAATGGTGGGGGCCGGATTTGGGGGGGGCTGGGGCCTTCTGGATTCCCACCCTCACCACCATTCTTGCAAAGATGCAGAGCCTCTCCATCTGTGTGAAAATTCAGGCCATTGTGCCTTGTCCAGCGTATATTGTAATTTGGTACAGCGGAAATGGCATTTTTTTCTCATTTCTATCCAGTTAGGCAGAATAGTTCAGGATGTAACCATTGTAACTCTACAGTGTGCCATTGCTTGTGCTCACTTATCCAATTACTATTTTATAACTTTACTAGCAAACACCCACAAAGCATTTCCAGTCACATTACTAAATTCGCATCCCATCACTCTCATGCTATCCCCTCCCTCCCTCCCATGCCATCCATCCACATGCAGAAAAGTGCCAGCAGACAAAAACTGCACATTGTTATAGATTTGGACAGTTACAACCAAGCTATTTACAAGTGAAATGTTTGTTCCACTGTCTTTGAAAATTGAGGCTTTTGTGAGATCAAAGAAAACCATGGACAAAGGGATGTTCTGCTCCCTGCGCTTTCCCTGAAGTTAGTGTACTGTGAAGATAATTTTTATTGTCCCTTTGGTGGGTCAGAAGCTACACTGGGACTCTGAAAGGACCTCGTCTGCAATTAGTGAAAGGTGATTAAGAAGTAACCTAGCTAGGACTTTGCCGATGTCTGAGAGCAGTGCCATCTCCCTGCAGTTGCTACAGTTCATCTTGTTTCCATTCTTGAATGTTGTCATCATCATGGAGTCCCTGAGGTCACTTGAAATTTTTTCATTCTGCCAGAGCTTCAGAAAGAGGGCACTGTGTATGAGAGATCAGTATGTCCCCTCCATATTTCAGGAATTCCACAGGAATATTGTCAGGACCAGAAGCTTGGTTGTTTTTCATGTTGACAGCAGTTATCACTGAACCGAGGTTGGATCATTGACTAGCTTACTTCTGAGCGTATGTTGTGAGAGGTTCTCCAGCAGGTGCACGTTCTGATTGAATAGGAATATATGGATTTCTTTGATCTCACACAAACCTTCACAATTCACCCCTTCAGTGAATTGAAACATCCTTTGGAGGGTGCTACAGCGATATGGATGTCCATTAAAATCAAAAACATCATGGACAGAATTTTGTCCTCGTCGGGCAGACGGGGCAGGCAGGCCTGGAAGCGGTCGTGAAGCTGACCATTGCCCGTAATCGGGCCCTGACATGGTTTTCATACTGACTGGCCAATTACTGGCCAACCAGCGTGAAATGTGTGCTGCAGCACTCAGCGTTGCCGAGGTGGGGGCGGGAGGAGCGTGAGCGCTGATGTTTGCGCATGCGTGCATGGGCGCACAATAAAACAGCTGTGTCAGGGAGCTGAAGAATTTTGAAAATAAAAAATAAAGAAATTTAAAATGTTAATAACATGCCCCCTCATATGTTAGAAATTAGTTTGAAAAATGTCAAGTTATTTTAATCACTGATCGAAACCTCTTCCCACACATGGATGAGTTTTCGCAAAAAATCCAAAGGCCACTTGGCTTTATTGCCTGCCGCCAAATGTAAGGTTGGGCGGGCAGTGAAAATTTTCATTTAATTAGAACTTTAATGTCCTTAAAAGGCCTGTTAATTGTCGGCGGGCGTGCTGCCGACTCCCACACGCACCTGCTGACCAAAATATCGCGCAAGTGCGCAATGACCTCAGGACGCTCACCTGATATCACCGAGGGTCACTTTACGCTCATTCAGGCGGGGCGTGTGCCCGTCCAACGAGCGCAATATTCTGCCCCATCTGTCTCCTACGTGGCAGTGTGTAAATAGCAGTACAATGCAATGGCTTCACCATAGATCCCTTCCCTGTCAAAACAAGCATCAAACAAGGCTATGTCATTGCACCAACACTATCCTCAAGCTTTTTTGCAGCAACCTACTGACGGGCTCCCCCAGGTGTGGTAATAACTTATTGCACTGATGGTAATCTCTTCAATCTCAACAAAACAAAGATAAAACCGCTTCTGTAATCAAACTACAGTATTTCGATGATGTGCAAGTTAGTGCTCACTCTAAAGCAGAACTACAATAGATAGTTTATATATACACCCAAAAGGCTTGACGCCATCCAGGGCAAAGCAGCCCGCTTGATTGGCACCCCATCCACAAACATTCCCTCCCTCCACCACTGATGAACAGTAGCAGCAGTGTGTACCATCTACAAGATGCACTGCAGGAACTCACCAAGGCTCTTTAGACAGCACCTTCCAAACCCAGAAGCACTACCAGCTAGAAGGACAAGGGCAGCAGACACATGGGGACACCACCACCTGGAAGTTCCCCTCCAAGTCACTCACCATCCAGACTTCGAAATATATCGTCATTTCTTCGCTGTCACTGGGTCAAAATCCTGGAACTCCCTTCCTAACAGCACTGTGGGTATACCTACACTGTTCAGAAGACAGTTCACCACCACCTTCTCAAGGGCAACTAGGGATGAGCAATCAATGCTGGCCCAACCAGCGAAGCCCACATCCCATGAATGAATAAAAAAAATTCCCTAAAGCCGACAAGATCATAGGACTTGCCCTGAACACCAGGAAGACCAAAGCCCTCTGCCAACCTACACCAAATGTAGCAAATCCAAACTCAATTGAGATTCATGGTGAAAGGTTGGAAAACATTCTTCACTTCCCATATCTTGAAAGCTTTCTATCCTAAAAAGCTGAAAAGGTGCACCACCGAATCTAACATACTAGCTCAGCCTTTGCTAAAATATATACTTGTGTTTTCAAGGACAGTGATATCAGACTTGACATTAAATTCAAAATCTAATGGCCAGTAGTTCTCCTGACACTTCTCCATGGTGCTAAAGCTTGGACAACTTATAGATGCAGTATCAAAGCCCTAGAGCAATGTCATCAGTGCTGTCTTAGAAGGATCTTGTGAATCATGTGGGAGGACAAAAGAACAAACAGGATGGTCCTGAAAAACACAGACATGCCAAGTGTAAAGGCCATGATAATCTCACATCAACTGAGGAGAACAGGACATGTTGTCAGAATGCCTGAGTCAAGACTGCCCAAACAGTGCTCTACCCAGAGCTACAAGAGGGAGCTCATTTACATGGGGACTAAAAGAAACATTTCAAAGACAATCTCAAAGCCTCCATGAAGGTCTGCTCTATTAACGTCAACACATGAGAAGCAGATGCCCAATTGTGACAAAAATAGCGATCCATCATCAAAAATGTCAAGATCTTCCAATCAACAAGAGCAGCCAAGCAGCCATTGAGAGAGGATGGCGAGAGAGATGGAAAGACAGGGCAGCTGCCCGAGCCAACAACCTGGTAAAACCTCACTGACAACTGATGACCTCACTGAGGGAGAGGTCGTAAGGCTAAGATAGGGTTCATAAACCATCTGCGAACACTGACATCTCAAATAAACCCAGCCATCTGCAAGAAAGCTTGACATGAGGAATTGCTGATGATGATGATGGAAATTGAGGAAGATGTCATGTATCCAAGGTTCAGTGCTGGGTGCTCTCCATATGATCCCTGGGCTCACTGAGCATTTCCTAGATATCAGGCAGCTAAAGTCTCCATGGAGCACAACGTTCTCCACAGGAATGGTCTGACATATAGACTAAAGAAAACTCTTTAGTGAAAAAGAGGGAAAAACAGTGTACAACCCTCCACAAATTCACAAACCAAGCGCTCTCCTTACAACGCTCTAAACTCTGTAGGCTAATTTCCTTACTGCCTGTTCCTGACCATGACCATATGGTATACTGGGATTGGACGTTAGAAGAGGTAGACACAAGGATCATTCAAAATGGATTCTCAGGTCTCATTATCTTCAGACTGATGAGTTGTGATTGCCAACTGATGCTGCTCCAGCTTGAGGCCTGACAAACTTTTGTTGGCTTGGACACTGGATTCAATGCTGATGTGGGTGTCAGTTGGCAGGGTTGTGGGGAGCGTGGTGTGTGGAGGTGAGTAGCAGCAAGTCAAGTCTGGCAGCAGCCTGCACTCCTATTCCTCCTCGCTCCATGTTGAGGGAAGTCTACAAAACTTACTGGACAGTTTCCTCAGCACCCTCCAGTGGTCTATTTAAGGAACAGTTGATCTGGAGGCTCAAATTGGTCTTAACGAATTTAGCAAACAGATACTGAAATGGTTGCTGGGGTGCTCAATTCAACACTGAAATGAGCTAGCACTCATGTTAGACAACACCCAAGGCCGCCTCAGAAAAGGTCCTGATGAGTTTGGCAGTGAGCCGAACACATAGGCAGATTGGGTACAGGCTGTTGTATTAATAAACTCGTCATCATTGTATTTGTTTTACAACCACAGACTGCCTCACAACAATGTTGAATTTCTTTTATTTGGATTCATCACCAGCAGCATGAGAGACCTACCAGAATAATAGAACTGCCATTAGAAATGATCCATCAAAGGCATTTTATGCAGCAAAAGCTGTAATTTCACGCTTTTCTGTTTTAAAATGTAAAGCTCACCTGCAGTTTTCTGAAGATTATTGTAGAACAAGCACCATTCATACCAACACTCAAATGAAGCAGCCCATTAACCAGCCACTTGTGTGTCATGTTGTTACAAATGACTGTCTTTAAGGATTTGAGAATGAGGTTATGTTTACCGGCATTCGGACAAAATACAGCCTTCTCAGTATGAACATAGCTAAGTCTTCTTTTAAGGGCCAGTTAATGATGTGTGTTTCTTTTTCAACTTTAAACAAAACATATCCTGAGTACCCGGCTGTTCCCCTTTTTAAAGTACTTTGTTCAAAACTTTTCCCCTTGGAAAAGATTGGTCTGGATTTTGTGCTGGGAATGACAGTGAGACTGTTGGCGCTCGCTGTTATTACGCCACTGAAACTAACAGCAACTTTGCACTTGGAAATCCAGATGTTGCTGTTATTGACTCTACGTTCCCACATGGTGTGCTGTTGGGCCCCACCCAGAGTGCAATCCCTAGACAATCGGTGAATTGATGGGAGTTTCCACTTTTGTTCCATTACTCTATCTGTAAATATCCTTGAAAAGTTACAATTTGTTGAATGATGTGCAGTTGGATTTTTAACAGCATACTAGGTTCATAAATATTGCTGAACAACCTCCCTGGCCCTGAAAAACTAATTTTATATTTGTGAAATGACAAATTGCTCCATTATGTGAAAGTTCCACATATTTTAATATAGTTTTTATTAAGCTTATCTATATTATATTTTAACTTCTATCCTAATCCAATCATAACCATTTAGTTTCCTATCTTAACTTAAAAGTGAAGGGATTCAGTGCTTTTAACTTCCTAGCGTGTGAATGCTTCAATATAATTGGCTGCTAACACTGCACTCGAAGAAATCCCCTTCACTTGTCACCAGAATTAAATTGCTGTGGGGAAAGTGGAAAGCCACGCCACAGAGATTGCTAGATCCCTGGGGGGGAAACAGTTTTTCTGTAGCTGCTTTCATGTGCTTGCTCCACCCACGAAGATGAGCTGTGGTGGGGACGCATCATGGAGTAATGGCGTCTTTGCTTTTTATTTAACTTATTCTTCAGCAACTCCCAAAACTGCCCATTATAATCGCAACTTTCTCTGGCCTGATTTTTGTGACGATTGATTTTAGGTTTTTTTGCTTGATTCTTCCCTGCTCACTATCAATTCAGCCCACACCCTGGTCACACCTTTCTTGATTGAGGGAACTGACAGGGTATCCACTGCAATCTCACCACGAGGGACCTGTCTGCTTAGCAGCTCTTTATTTGAACACTAGCTTGATGCTGTGTCTCCAAAGATTTTCTTCACAGTAACTATGTTGCATTTTCAATACTCTCCAATGTTGCTGCTTCACTGTTGTCTGATCAGAATGTTGAGGGTCCTCTCATGCTATGTAGCACGATCTAAGGCTGTTCATTGTGTCGTACCTGTACTTAACATGGTTGCCACCTGTCTTACCACCACTGATCATTATGTCATGTAATTATAATGATATAATAACTTGGGCTTATTTACTATTCAAACCACAGGGCACCAATCGCTCATAAGGGATTGGGTAAACATGTTGTGGGTTCATTTATTAAGACTAGACACATGAGAACAATTATACATACGTTTAAAGCTTCAAGACATCAGAGCTTTGTGTGTGCTCTGCTCAAAGCAAAAGTGAAACTAAGACTGAATAGCATGACCTATTTCCCTTCTAGTGATGTCATGCTGGTATCCCTTAAAGGCATATCACAATATTTGTAATATTGCGGCCAGAACTGCACACAGTAGTCTTACTATGTATGTTCTAACCCAGGTTCCATACAGATTTAGCACAACTTCCTTACTTTTCAAATCTATCCCTCTAGAGATAAAACCTAGTGTTTGGTTTTCTTTGTTTGTGGTTTTGCTAACATGTGGCACAACATTTAGTGATTGGTGTATTTAGTGATCCCTTTGTTCCTCTATCCCACCTGGACTCATACATTCCAAGTAATAAGTGACTTCCCTATCCTTCCAACCAAAATGTGCTGCCTCATATTTATCTGTGTTGAAGCCTATTTGCTAATTATTTGTCTATTCTACAAGTTTATTAATTTCCTCCTGTATTTTGTTGCAGCCCCCCTCAGTATCCTGACCAATTTGGTGTCACCTGCAAATTTAGAAATTGTCTTTTTGATTCCAAAGTCCAAACCATTAATTTAAATTGTGAACAGCAATGGCTCCAGCCCTGATCCCTATGGAACAACATTTCCCACCTTCTGCCACTCTGAATAGCTCTTTGCTTTCTGTCTTGAAACCAGCTGGTAATCCATTTTGCCACTTGCCTCCTGACTCCATATCCTCTGACCTATTCATTAGTCTAGTATGGGGCATTGATTCAAAGACTTTCTGAAAATCCAGATAAACCACAACTACTGCATTGGTATCTATAATGCTCCTTAACGGTCCAAGTTATTATATTGGTAAAGGGGTTAGCTAGTGCATCTAATGTCCCACATGCAGAACAAACAGGTCATGATGTCAATCAGCTGATTTCATGCCATTGCTGCTTTGAGGGAACAATAATCTACAGCTGCTAAAGGACCCCATCAGTGTTATTTAAAGGAATCATCAACTACTTACACATTAGTTGCTGGTTTCTTTCTTCTGGCTGTTACTGCATTACTCTGAGTTTGGATGATTTCTATAGTTTCAATGGAATACAGATCTGGCAGGTACTGAACTAATTTCTTTGCTAACTCAAAAGCATCTGACCAATCTGGTGCCCCCAGACATAAGTGCAGCAGTAGCCCTTCCTCCTGGCATTGACCTTGATTGGGAGAATAAGCAGAGGTTACATGGAGCATGACAAGCTGCTAGATGAGGGAGGAGGAGGAGGAGGCGAGGGCTCTCAACAGCAGCCACATCTGTGGATAGAGTCTTCAGGGAGCAGATCTGTTGGAGAAGAGATTGCTGGAGCACTGTGGTGTCCTGGAATCTGTTTTGCACACTGGTATGCAGAGTTCTGATGGAAGCTGTATGAGTTTTGTCATGACAATGGATCATAGCCCCAAATCACTTACGGCCATTTGGAACTTTTGGGGAAGACATTTTTTTTTAAAAAGGGACATACAAGCAAAAGCTGGCTGAGATTGTAAAGTAACAATTTGCAGGAAGGTTCCTATGTGGATTATGCTTCACCAACTATCTCAGAATGGTGCACCTAAAAGTGTCAAGGCCTACTTCAGACAGAGACACTTTAAAGGAAGAGTTGCAATGCAAAAAAACAGATTATTATTTCAGTAGAAACCATTTCCTGTTGAGTTATATCCCAGAATGTGGACATGAATAGAGATGAAAGAAAGCATGTTTTGGCAAAAGACATGTTTGTCCTTTTTTCCCTTCCAGGAATACACAAGAAAAGGGTTTAAAAAGCTAACTGCAACCCTGATCTCTGTGTGCTAGTCTGGTGTTCTGCTCTGGTGCCAATGTGTGCTGTGAAGGTCACAGCTGAAAAACACCAACTAGGAATCCCTGCTGCTTGCAGGTAAAAAAGTCTTTCTCTCTCTGTTGCTGTAGGCAAGTCACAAATCAACAAAGCCATAATCGAAAAGGAAGCACGACAACTCTTTTCAGTTAACCTGCAGAACCAAGAATCTCCAAACCAACTGCTCATCTTCCATTGTCAGCTCCACCAGAATCACCCAACTTAATGGCCACAACGTTTCACCATCTACTCCTCATGGACAAGCCAAAGACTGGTTCATACATCTTTGTTTAACTAATATTTTTGGACTCATTTCTAATCTGTGAGTATGAGTGTTGCATTTTTAATGGTTTCTCTCATGTTTTAGTAACTAATAAACTCACTCTTTCTTTGACTCAAGAAAGCCTAGTTAAATTGGCTCCTTCTAGAATATAAATACATTTGGACTGGGAAAAGGTATCCACAAGGGAAGGGGTCCTTTTAAAATTAACCTTGTTGTGACCAACCGAGGGGTTAAATAAAGAAGTGGAGTCAGTTCATCTCTCCTCACCCAGGAGCATAACAATTTGGAGTATCTCATCCGGAATCATAACAAACTGGGGAGACCTCGCCCGGGGACCGGCCATAATAGCCTTCACGCCAACAAATTGACATGGTATGGTTTCAGTCTGAGCTTCCACTGTAACACTCAGATTTCCACTGGAAGTTATTTATGTACTAGTGGGAACTGGGACATCGATCATCAGAATCTGCATCATGGTGGGTTCTGCAGGTTTGCTGCTATAGGCAACCACACAGTCCACACTGGAAGGGATGAGCACTAAATGCTGAATCCATGCTCCTTGACATTGACCTAAGACTTTCCTGTAGGGATCTTAGTGTACCAAGCATTTTCTTGTGTTCTCAGCCTATCCTGTAGTCTGGTCCATTGAAGCCATTATCTGACTCCTCTGCAGCAGGGCTAGTGTGTAATCTTACCCTTCAGTGAGCTGGAAACTCCACTCTCCTTTCCCCTATCTGGCTGCAGCGCACTTGTGTCAGGGTGCTGATTCCACCTATATGATATCTTCTAAATTACATACTTTATCAGAATCATAGCTGATGGCTACAACTGTAAAAATTGAGTGTGTGTCTTCCTCACCACTGTCTTCATGCTTTTTCTCCACTGCCTGAGAAGGTCCCAGTTCTTGGGTATAAGAAAAGTAAAAGGGATAAGGGTTGTGTCATGATGAGCACAGAGAAGAAAGTGAGAAGTGTGTATTTTTACCATCTACAGCTTGTGAGTCAGAAGAGATTATGGGATGAAGGGAATGTGGGGAGTTAGAAGAAGGATTCGATATGGGAAAACACTTTTCTTCAATCACTTCAGCACTATTGGTGACTCCAGCCTCAGTAATGGCCCTTCCTATAATGGGCAGCACCATCTCCTCCAGTGGGTTCACAACGCGCAAGACACACAATATCTCCTTTGCGTTAGCTCCTGCTGCCTCTGCTTGTTCTCCACCGTGTCCAGCAAGGGAGAGGGGAAGTGTGTCAGTGAGCATTTGGCAATCTGCTTGGCTGATGTGGCTGCCTGCCTTGGTTGAATAGCTGGCAGTGTGCATTAGTTGTGAGATGTAGGTGTGAGGCTTATAGCAATGCTAAGTGTGTGGGGGTGCAGTGAAGCTATGAATGTCAGGTATGAGTCCTGATTGGTAGGCATTGTAGGTAGGTGAGTAATGGGATGAACTGAACAATGCCTGAGGCTAAAGGTGCAGTCAGTAGGATGATGCATTCACTGACATTGACCATGAAGTGGATTATAATTCTAGGCTCTTCTTGGGTTATTCTGGATCAGGCTTACTCCTCAGGTGATCACTCTCAATTAAGGTTGAGAAACCCTACAGACACTTAAATGGGTCTGAAGGATCTCCCTCATTTCTGGGTAGAATGGGAATCAATGGGAATGGGTGGGTGAAATTTAACACTGGGAATTGTGATGTGATACATTTTGGTCAGAAGATCGAGGAAAGACAATATGAAGTAAAGGGCACAATTCTAAAGGGGGTGCTGGAACAGAGAGACCTGGGAGTCTATGTGTACAAATCAGTGAAGGCAGCTGGGAAGGTTGAAAAAGTGGTTGAAAAGGGCAAATAGGACCCTGAGCGTTACAAATAGAGGCATAGGGTACAAAAGCAAGGAAGCTATAAAAAACTGTTCGGCCTCAACTGGAGTATTGTGCCCAATTCTGTGCACCTCACTTTATGGAGGATGTGAAGACTTTAGAGAGGGAGCAGAAAAGATTAACAGGAATAGTTGCAGATGCCAGAGACTTCAGTTACATGGATAGGAGAAGCTGGGGCTGTTCTCTTGAGAGAAGAGAGATTGAGAGGAGATTTGATTGAAGTGTTCAAAATCATGAAGTGTTAGACACAGTGGATAGGGAGAAATTATTCCAGTTGACAGTAGGGTAGAGAACCAGAGGAAACCAATTTAATGTGATTAACAAAAGAACCAATGGCAACAGGGGCAAAAACACAACGAGTTGTTAGGATTTGGAACGTACTTCCTGAGAGGGTGGTGGAGGTAGATTCAACCGTGGCTTTCAAAAGGGAGTTGGCTAAGCACCTGAAGAGAAAATAAAGATTGCAGGGCTATGGAGAAAGGGTAGGGGAAAGTTTCTCTTGCAGAGAGCCAGCACAGACATGATGGGCTGAATGACCTTCTGTGCTGCAGACATTCTCCACTTCAATGATTCTAATTGGGAATACTTTATATATATATATATATATATATATATATATATACACACACTGGTGCAAAAATGTGGAAAATGATTAATTCGACAGTGAGACACTTTCCCTTTACGAAAATAAACCTTGTGAAAACACCGATGTGTATTAAAATATTTGTATCTGATACTGAAATTTTCTGAAACTTCGGGGATGGGGTTATGAGAGGTGGGAGAGGAGATGGTGGTGAAATTCAATGGTAGTATGAACACAGGATGATTGACAGGGAACTAGCAGCCCGTTATATATCCTGCCTGAACTTCCCTTCTGCTGGCTCTAATTTCAAATCGAAGAGAGAGAGCTCCACTGCTCCTCTTCAGCATGGTGGCCATGGAATATTTTACATCCACCCAAGAGAGCAGCCAGGACCCCGGTTTAACATCTCAGCAAAAGACAGCATCTTCGACATTGCAGCACTCCCTCAGTATGGGACGAGCGTGTCCATCCAGATTTTGCGCACAATTCTTTGGAATGGGATCCTACTACCTGCCAGCTCAGCGGCGAGAATGATTCCAACTGGGCTTAGGTTGCCAAATAGATATTGGGCTAGTACAAGTCAACTGCCATAAAACTAAGATGTATAGACCGCTTAAGGGAGTGACTGATATTGCTGAAGCTGATAAGGGATTTATGGCTTTGTAACAGCAATAAACAGCCCTGAAATACCAGGAGTGGACTGTATACACTTTTCATACGTGACACTTTAAAGTGCAATGTAAATTCTGAATCCACTGGAGAGACAACCTTTAAACATATTGATTTACCAGAGGATTCCGGTTAATTTTACGTCCACAAAGGTGAGATAAAATCAATATTGGCTCAGTGTTATGAAACCTCTTGGAGAGCCTTGTTCCCAAGTTCTTGAAGTGAGCTGGGTGCACCACCTGACATAAGTGTGTGTGACTCTCAGATCCGTGTTTTCATCACAAGAATTAGCAGGACCTGTTAAAGCTAGGGAAAACGCCTGTAAATACAAGTGGAAAATTAACAAAGAATGGGTAACTTAGATAGTGGGTGGGGCAGCAACATTATCTGAACAGGGTAATGCTCTAGGGACCAGGGTTCGAATCCCACCACAGCGGATGGTGAAATTTGAATTCAATTAAAATCTAGAATTAAAAGTCTAATGATGACCACAACATCATTGTCGATTATAAGGAAAAATCCATCTGGTTCACTGATGCCCTTTTGGGAAGGAAATTGGCCTTCCTTACTTAATCTGACCCACATGTAACTCCAGACCCACAGTAATGTGGTTGACTCTTCAATGCCCTCTGAACAAGGGCTATTAGGGGTGGACAATAAGTGCTGGCCTAGCCTGCGACATCCAAAACCCATGAATGCTTAAAAAAAAGAGAGCGAGATCTGTGTTGAATGGAGGGCATGAGTCAGTAAATGATAAAAATGATGGCCGTACAAGCTAAGAAGGGGTGGAAATGGGACAATGAAAGAAACAAAAAATGAGCCTAGAGGGAGTGTCAATGGTTATACAGTAGATGGAAAGGGAAACATGAAAATCTCACAAAGTGGAGAAGCCTCCTCTGGCCTGGGAATATGGTGGAGAAAGGCAGGTAGGTACCGATGGGGGGTCTCAAGCACCAGTTTACAGCCCCAACTCCCTCCTTCCAGTCCCAGTGGCTTTGGTGCAGCCATTCTACTGCATTAGCATATGCTGTGGTGCTAAATTAGGGTCGTTGAATCCTCTCCTGTGCATGACGTCTTTGCAGTTGGAAATTAAGGAGGATTCAGATCCTGTTATAAAGAAGTCATCAAAATGATGTACAACTTGCTACAGTTCTGGAAATACTCAGCAGATCAGGGAACATCTGTGGCGAGCAAAACAGAATTAACATTTCAGGTCATTGATGACCCTACATCAGAATTGAGGAATGGTAGAAACGTGATAGGTCTTGGTCAGGGGGAGGAAGAACAAAAGTGAAGGTCTATGACAGGGTAGAGGGCAGGAGAGATTAAATGATAAAAGGGTTCATCGTCATAGGTAAAGAAATAAAATATGTGCCCAGAAGAAGTGTGAATGGTTGGATAGCAGCTGTCCAAATGCAAAAGGAAAGAAATGAGAAAAACTGAACCAGCAAAAGAAAATCAAAAATGGAAGCAGAGGATATTATCTAAAATTGTTGTATTCAATGTTGCGTCCAGAAGGATGTAGAGTACTGAGTCAAAAGATGAGATGCTGATCCTCGAGCTTGAAAGAAGTACAAGTAAATGGTGGTTGTTTCACTTGGAAGGAATTTTTAAACCGTGGGCAGTGAGGAGAGAGGAGGTAAAAGGACAGGTGTCACATCTCCTGCGCTTGCACAGAGAAGTGCCATCGGAAAGGGAGGGGGCTTTGGGGGGTGATTGAGGAGTGGGCCAGGGTGTCACAGAAGGAATGGTCTCTTTGGAATGCTGAAAGGGGAGGATACATTTGGAGGTACCTGGCAACATGCTGGAGTTGGTGGAAATGGCAGAGGATGATTGGTTGAAAGCAGAGGCTAGTGGGGTGGAAGTTGAAGACGAGGGGTATCCTATCATGGTTCAGTGAGTCAAGGGAAGGGGGAAGAACAGAGGTGTGTGAAATAGATCAGACAAAGTGAAGGGTCCTGTCAACCAGGCTGGGGAAAATCCTAGGTTGAAGAGAAAAGAAGACATATCAGAAGAGCTAGTGTGGAGGGTTGCATTGTCTGAACAGATGTGTCAGAGATGGAGGAACTGGGAGAATGGAACAGAGTCCTTATGGGAAGTGGAGTGTGAAGAATTGTTGTCAAGGTAGCTGTGGGAGTCCATGAGCTTGTAGTGAATCTTATTTCATAACCTATCTCCGGAAAAGGGAGACAGGTAAGTCAGGGAAGGGAAGGGAAGAGTCTGAGATGAGAGAAAGGTGGAAATTGAAAAAAAGGTCAATGAAATTTTCCAGTTCATGGGGAGAGCAGGAAGTAGCAGTGATACTGTCATCAATGTACTGGAAAAAAAGATGGGGGTGTCCCTGAGTAGGACTTGAATAATGAATATTCCACATGTCCCACAAAAAGTCAGCGTATCTAGGAGGCATATGGGTGCACATAGCTATACCCTTTATCTGGAGGAAGTGAGTGGAGTTGAAGGAGAAGTTGTCCAATGTGAGAACCAGCTCAGCCAGGCAGAGCAGGCTGGTTGTGGAAGGGACTGTTTGGGCCTCTGTCCAAGGAAGAAGTGGAGAGCCCTCAGACCGTCCTGGTGGGGGAATGGAGGAGTGGAGGGATTGGAAGTCCATTTTGAAAGAGAGAAGGTTAGGACTAGCCAACTAGAAATTTTTGTGAAGTGATGTAGGGCATTGGAAAAGCCGTGGATGTAGGTGGGGAGAGAATGGACAAAGGGAGAAATAGAGTCGAGACAGGAAGAAATCAGTTCATTGGGGCAGGGACAAGCTGAAATGATACGTCAGCCAGGGCAGTCCTGTTTATGAATTTTGGGAAGGAGCGACCTTCTACATGTTGTTTAATGTCTTGTCACATGGTTGGTTTAGTTTAAATATGTCCTTTATTATCAGGACAAAGAAGGTTCACTCAATTGATATGTGGGATGTGGGGGTTAGCTTATGAAGGAAGGTTGGACAGGCTGGGCCTGTATCCATTGGAATTTAGAAGATTCAGAGGTGATCTTATTGAAAAATATAAGATACTGAGGGGACTTGACAGGGTGGATGCTGAAAGGATGATTCCCTTGTGGGAGAGTTGAGAACTCGAGGACAAAGTTTAAAAATAATGGGTCTACCACATGAGACGGAGATGAGAAAAAACTTCTCTCAAGGGGTCATGAATCTTTGGAACGCTCTTCCCCAGAGAATGATAGAGGAAGGGTCAATGAATATTATTAAGGCAGAGGTAGATAGATTCTTGACTAGCAGGGGTAGTCCTTTTCAATCCATCAAACTGAAATAACAGGCCAACAATCAGTCCTTTCTTTATTTTATAGATCTCTATCAGGCTGCCTCTCAGTCCACACTGCTCTATAGTAAATAGACCCAGCACATAAGTCTATCTGAGTAACTGTTGTACTTTAAGATATTTGCCATTCTCTTAGACCTCCCCTAAACCTTTCTCAAAGCCACTACATCACCCAATACATGAGGGAACCAAACTGGGTGCAGTACCCTGGTTTCAAGTAACACACAGGCCAACTAGATTATTTCAATACATTCAATATATATTGTCTAAGTACTAGACACACATTAACAACATAATTATTTAAGTGATTGATCATTTAGTGCATGTTGAATTGTCAAAGAATGCTGCCCAAGGGAGCACAGATTCTCTGGAGCAGTTGGCAATCTAAGGGTTAATATGTCCTCTCTAGTCAATATAGATTGGCCTCAGCACCAGAAGCATTCTAACGGGATCCTCCGACGATCAGTCAGAATCACTGTAAGTCAATGTGCCACTTGATTCTCTGGTGTTAGGTAAAGATGCTCATGTGTGGACTTCCCAAACCTTTGTCTCGGAAAAGCTGGGGAAAGGTCCACACCTGTAACAGTAACAAATCAAATGCAATATTGAGGAAAATGTTGTGAGGTTTAGGAAAATGAGTCACCTCGGTCAGCTTTATGGAACATAAGGGACACTTACATTACAGATTTAGTATCAGCAAGAAGTAACATCAGCTTCTGTCCTTCACTAGACTTGTGTGGTGGGGTGTACTGCTGATGTTGCAGTGGAAAATCTCGGCTGGGTGGTGGAAACTCGGCACTGAGGCTTGAAATACAGACTCGGCTTGAAGCAGGCAGTGGCGGGGGGTGGTGGTGGTGGGGGGCCTGGGGGTGGGGTGGTGTGTGGACTGGATATGTAGGAAGTAGGAAGTGGCACTCCCCCACCCTACCTCCATGAATGGTTCCATCACGTTTTCTTATTGCCGCCCCCTTTTTACATGAGATTCTGCAGGCACCAGTAATCCTCTGGAAAGAAGCAAACTGCTATATTCCAATATACATTCAACACGTAAATACACCCTTAGTGGCATATTAGAGAGTGGGTCGGATCAGAGTTTCTTTTACAAAAGCAAAACACTGCGGATGCTGGAAATCTGAAATAAAAACAGAAAATGCTGGAAAAACTCAGCAGGTCTGGCAGCGTCTTTGGAGAGAGAAACAGAGTTAAGGTTTCGAGTCCAGCATGACTCTTCTTCAGAACTGAAATGAAAAGTTAACAAAGTGAGTGTTAGTTCCATAGAAAGTGAGCCTGGGGAATTAATAATGGAAATTAAGGAGACAGCAGAATTGAACAGGTATTTTGCATCAGTCTTCACTATAGAGGACACAAGTAACATCCCAGAAATAGCTGTAAATCAGGAAATGGAAGGGAGGGAGGCACTCAAGAAATTTACAATTACCAAGGAAGTGGTATTGAGCAAATTGTTGGAGTTGTGCGCTGACAAGTCCCCGGGTCCTGATTGAATTCATCCTAGGGTCTTAAAAGAAATAGCTAGTGAGATAGTTGATGCATTGGTTTTAATTTTCCAAAATTCCCTAGGCTGGAATTATCCAGCCCGCTGCCCCCTCCCCCCCAACCCTGCGGCAGGTTTCCCCACAGTGGGCCCAGCAAGCCATTGAATATCTGTTCACTTTCGCGGGACCGGAAGACGATGAGCTAGAAAAGATTCGGGAAAGTTCCATTAAATTAGAAAATAGTGAATGTGACTCTTTCACTCCTTTTCCCCAAAAGCAAGTGAGACAGAGAGACAGGAAGCAGGAAACCACAGATCAGTGAGCCTAACATCTGCCATAGGGAAAATACTAGCTATTATTAAAGCTGTTATAGCAGGCCACTTAGATGAATTCAAAGTAATTGGGCAGAGTTAACATAGTTTTGTGAGCGGGAAATCATGTTTAACCAATTGATGGGAGTTCTTTGAAGTAGTAACATATGATGTAGATAAAGGGGAACCAGTAGATGTACTGTACTTAGATATACAGGAGACATTTGATGAGGTACAATATCAAAGTTATTGCGGAAAATGAAAGCTCATGGTATTGGGGGTAACATATTGGCATGGATAGAAGATTGGCTGGCTAACAAGAAACAAAGAGTTGGCATAAATGGGTCATTTTCTGGTTGGCAAGATATAACGATTGGTGTGCCACAGGGATCGGTGTTGGAGCCTCAACGTTTTGCAACTTATACAAATGACTAAAAAGGCATGGTTCCTAAATTTGCTGATGACACAAAGATTGGTAGGAAAATAAGTTGTGAAGAGGATACAAGGAGGCTACAAAGGGCTATAAATAGGTTAAGTGAGTGGGCAAAATATGAAATTGTCAACTTTGGCAGGAAGAATAAAAAAGAAGCATATTCCAAATGGTGAGAGATTGTAGAGCTCTCAGAGGAAGCTGGGTGTCCTAGCGCATGAATCGCATAAGTTTAGTATGCAGGTACAGTGAACAATTAGGAAAGCTAATAGAATGTTATTGTTTATTGTGAAGGGAATTGAGTACAAAAGTAGGGAGTTTATGCTTTGGTTATACAGAGCATTGATGAGACCACATCTGGAATATTTTGTACAGTATTGGTCTCCTTATCTAAGGAGTGATGCATTTGCTTTGGAAGCAGTTCAGAGAGGTATTCGAGACTCATGCCTGGAATGGGCGGGTTGTCTTATGAGGAAAGGTTGGACAGGCTAGGCTAATGTTGTTCGAGTTTAGAAGAGTAAGAGGTGACTTGATTAAAACATATAAGCTGCTGAGGGGTCTTGACAGGGTGGATATGGAGACGATGTTTCCTCTAGTGGGAGAATCTAGAACCAAGGGTCACTGTTTAAAAAAAGGGGTCATCCATTTAAAACAGAGATGAGGAGAATTTTTATCTCTTAAAGGGTTGTGAGTCTTTGGAACTCTCCCTCAAAAGGCAGTGGAAGCAGAGTCTTTGATTATTTTTAAGGCAGAGCTAGATAGATTCTTGATAAGCCGGGGGTGAAAGGTTAACAGGGATAGGCGGGAATGCAGTGTCGAGGTTACAGTCAAATCAGCCATGATCTTATTGAATGGTGGAGCAGGCTGGAGGGGGGTGAGTGGCCTACTCCTGCTCCTAATTTTTATATTCACATGTACGTTTGTAAGGTTGTAGGTTCAAATTTAACTACAAGACTTGAGAACTGACATTCCAAAGCAGTATTTTTCCACTGGGACATTGAAGTGAAGCCCAGTTTGCATCTCAGGTGGATGTATTGCAGCTGTAGCATATGGGAACTGGTGAACACTGTGATCCACAACAACCACATCTGCAAAAAGTGTCTGCAGCTCAAGAATCTTTGTCTCTGAGTTGATGAACTGGAATCTGAGCTTTGGGCATTGAGATGCATCAGGGAGGGAGGAAGTTACCTGAACACTTTGTTCCAGGAGGGACTCCCACCCCTTAGGCTAGGTATGTCAGCTCTGGTCAGTGGTCAGAGGTGGGAGGGTGTGGCAATGAGTGAAGCAGGTATGAAGATCACATGGAAGTTCGATTGGTGCAGAACCAAAGTATCATGGCAGCTTCCCGGAAATCTCGTGCAGAAACATGCATGATTTTTTGGTGTTTGCGCATGAGCTGGACATTGATGAAGTGGGAGTCTTTGTGGTTGATGAAGACTCCAGGGTGATCTAGAGGCATCTTGAAACCCTGAACTTGTGGGGAGTCAATCAGATCAGCAACACCAAGTACCCACTCACTCTGACCGGAATCATGGGTTGAGAAGTGTAAATAAATCCTGGCCCGGATAAGCACGGCATTGGTCACCTGGGAGATGCACTTGTGGGCAGCAGATTGTGAGGTTCTACAAATATCACAAATATCCTGGAAGGAGCCAGAGGTGAAGAACTTAATTGGTGCAGTGATTTTGACAGCCACTGGCAATGCATGTGAACTTGATCTATTTGACAGGATGCTTTGTTCTAGGGGCATTGTTTACGAATTTCTGGGAAACACGCTGTTTCAATGGCAGGCAGGCTTTAATTTGCCCGCCACGCCATCACCTCGCCACTTCATCATGCCGGGCGCCATATTTAAAGTGCAGTCGTGTGTGCACACCTCTCAGTGCTTCCAGCCCAGCACTGCTGCACAGAAGACAGGATGGCTCCGAAAGGCAAGAAGACTGCAGCTCCCCCCCCCCACCCCACCCCCCCCCTTGGGTTTAGTGACACCTCTCTCGAGTACCTTTTGGTACCACTGTGGAAGCCTGCCTTGAAGTCCTCTACCCCCACTCTGGCTGCAGGAGGGGCACTGGCATCACCAATCCAGCATGGAGGCAGTGGCAGCATGGTCAGCGCCAATGCCCTGCAAAAGAGGACAACCATCCAGTGCCGATACAAGATGAATGGTCGCATCCGTTCTGCCAGGGTAAGTCACTCCTCTGCTCACTGTCAATCCACACACTCACAAACCCATCATACATCCACACGGATCTCGCACCTCAAGGGACAGCACCACTAACTCTCACACACACGCTCACAGCTCTATCAGGCTCATATCACTGGAGCTCATGTCCTCATCCCATTCATGTCTCTGCTCGCTACACAAACATTCCACACAGTGCCATGTGTCCTGCTCACACTCTCTCCATCTGTTTTCATGTAGGAGAAGCTGGCTCACATCAGCAGGGAGAGGTCCCAGACCAGGGGTGGAGTGACCCACATTAGGCCCCTCACTCACTTTGAGGAGTGTGCCATCGCACCGACTGGTGAGGACGTGGACCATGTCTGCGGTGATGGTGAGGTCGGCGATGAAGGCCCTCGTGAGGATCCTGCACAACATCATCCCTCTCTCAATGCAAATGGGAGTGCTCTTCTCCTGCTTTTGACTCTGCTGCCATGCACTAATTATCTCTACTTCGGTTCACAGGGAGCTCTGCCAAGGACCATCATCCTCAGCCAGCCAGTCCCTCAGCTCCATTCTGGTCCTCACCTCCAGCCAAGAGGACACCTCCTCCATTGAAGAGCTGGAAATAAGCAGTCTGGAAGACCTGTCACAGCGCTTACCCACACCCTCCACCAGTGCAGAGACACACACCTCGGTGGGACCTAGATCTAGAGCAGGCTCAGGTTCACAATCTGGTTGTCACCACCCAGACCCACCTCCGCAGCAGGAGGAGGCAGGTTCAGCCGAGCTCCCTGGCACTCGGAGGACTGCTGGGGAAGAGGCATCTGTGAGGTCTGAGTCAGATGATGAGCCTCTGGATTTGGCCTTCCAACTCATCCTGGAGAGTCAGCAGAGGGTGGGAGAACATCACGCAGAGCTGTTGGAAGCCCTCAACAGATGGCCACACGAGTTGGAGGAGTGTGTCCACCTGCTCTCTGACGAAGTGGTGCCCACAAGTGTGTGTATGGAGGTCTCCATAGGGAGGATGGCAGACACCATAGAGACTCTGGTTCAGCAGAATGAGAAAATGTGTGCAGATCTGCACTCCATCATGGTAGCCATGGGTGAGCTCCTGCTGTGGCGATGCAAGAGGGAAATGGGGCACCTTGATGTCCCTCCTGGTGCTCCTTTCCCTCAAGGAGTCACGCTGGGGCTCTCGGACACCCAAAGGGAGGAGGGACGGCAGCTGGACACCCCTGGGCCATCAACTCAAGAATCTCAGAGGCTGTCCTCTCCCTCCGAGCCCCCTTTGCCTGTGACCCCCTCAACCTTGTCCTCTGTCACCGCAGAGGGAGCAGCTGGCCAATAAGTGATTTTGGAGGCAGAAGTGTATGTGTGGCAAGGCCTTTCGAAGCCTTGTGTAAGCATTCTCCCACGCACGCAGATCCTTCACGTATCACACTCACCTCAATACCCTGAGCATTTTGAATGCTGCCCACTGGGGTTTGCTTTCAGTTGTCCATCTGAGCTGACCTGTATCTCCGCCCACCCACTGATCTCACTCCCATGCAGCATCTGTTCTCCCCCACCCTGACTCTCGTTTCAGTTTCCATTTGGACAGCATGGTCTGGATTCGCTTTCTCGTGTTCTTCTCCCGTCTTTTCCCCTCCCCCAGTCACCCATTTCTTTTCCCTCATCACTGTTGAACCCCTGGCATCGCCTTCCACCTCCCCTCCATGACCTACCAGCCACAACCCTTTCCCTTAAGCGATGTCCAGGTGAATGTGCACATTTCCTTCCTTCCCAAAAATCCCACCCCATCCACATTCACCTCCCTGACTTCCTCCTTCTCATCCACAGTGTCTGTGTCTGCCTCCGAGTCCCCACCAACCACCCTCATCATCCCTCCTACCGCTACGATTGACCCCTCGTCCTACCCGCCTCACTCTGCCCTTGGTCATGCTCACCATTCCCTCATACCACTCCCACCCTCCGTTCACTCCCCAGGAGGCAGTCATGGACTCATCAGAGACCTCCCTTGCACATTCGCCTGGACCCCCTCTTTGGACCCCTTCCCCCCTTGGAACCCCTTCCCATCCGCCAGACTCCCCCCGCCTTCCCCCCCCACCGGACTCCTCCCCCAGCTTAGTTCTTCCACCTTCCTGGCTCTTCCAGACATCCTTACTTCTTCCTCCATCCTTACTGAGTCCCTTCTCCGCACTTCTTCCTCCCACCAGGCTCCCTTCCCTCTGCACACTCCTTCCTCCTTCTAGATTCCTTCCGTCTCCGCACTCTTTCCTCCCCATGGACTCCCTCCCCTCCCCACACTCTTCCCCCCTCTGAGCCCCTTCTCTTATGCCTTCCAGCCCCTTACACTTACCTCCCCAGTTGCTATCTTATTCCCCATTCCCACCTCCTCCTCCCTTGCTCCCTCCTTCCCTCCCAGCCTCACCCCCCCCGACACCTTTACCTCTCCCAGTTGATCCTCGACCTTCCTCTCTCAGTACAACTTCCTCTCCCAAACACAGCCGGACCTTCATCTCCACCCCCTCGACCATCATCTGTTGTGAGCAGACCCTCAATGGTGACTTGCTAACTTCCATAAGTTGCTGTGCAGCACAGCCATGTCGATGAGACCTCACCCAGCATGCCATGGGTGTTTCTCCAGTGTGCCGTTGGTGTCAGGCTCCAACATCTTCTGCTCCTCAGTTGTCCACGATGTGAGCAAGGCCCCGGTGTTAAGTCCTGGCTTCTGCACGTCATATTTGTTAAGACATGGTCTGTACCAAAGTGCAATTACGTCGATGTGGGCCGGTGATCCAGCAGTGGTATGACTCCGCTGGGCTGGGCATATAATGATATGCGGATGTATTACAATGAGGTTCCTAATGTCCAACTGTAGGAACCGCAGCCGCTATCAATGTGCTAAGCAGATCATCGTAATCAGTTTTCACAATTTTGTGAAATCGATTTCTGACCTACTCGCCATATTGTCCACTCATCCCTATCTGATATCAGTGGGTTCAGAAAATTCTGCCCCGTATCTATATATACCCTGTCTATCCATTTCAAATAATTTTGTAAGTTTCAATGGGATCATCTCTCATTCTGCTAAACTCTAGAGAATACAGGCTCAGTTTCTCCAATCTCTCTTCATAGGACAGTCCCGCCATCCTGGGAACAAGTCTGATGAACCTTTGTTGCACTCCCTCTATGGCAATAATATCCTTCCTAATGTGATATCATCGAGGTAATGGGCTCAAAGTTGCATACAGTACTCCACGTATGATCTAACCAAGCTTCTATACAATTGAAGCAAGACTTCACTACTCCCGTACTCAAATCCTCTTGTGATAAAGGCTAACATTCCATTAGCCTTCCTAATTGCCTGCTGTATCTGCATGTTAGCTTTCAGTGACTTATTGGCAAGGACACCCAGGTTTCTTTGAACATCTGCACTTACTAATCTCTTGTCATTTAGGAAATGCTCTGTGCACCTGTTCCTCCTCACATTTTTCCACATTAGATTCCATCTGCCATGTTCTTGCCCACTCCCTAAGTCTGTCCAAATCCCTTTGAAGCCAATTTGCATTTTCCTCATGAAACACATTCCCACCCAGCTTTGTGACATCAGCAAACTCAGAAATATTACACTTGATTGCCACATCCAAATCATTGGCACATATTGTGAATAGCTGGGAACCAAATACTGATCCTTGCGGTACCCCACAGCCTGCCAATGTGGGAATGACCTGTTTATTCCTACTCTGTGTTCTGCCTGTTAGCCAACCCTTAATCCATGCCAGTCTATTACCTCCTATTCCACGTGCTTTAATTTTGCTTACCAACCTCCTGTGGGGGACTTTATCAAAAGCCTTCTGAAAATCCAAGCATACTACATCCAATGACTTTCTTGATCAAATCTGTTAGTAACATCTTCAAAAAACTCCAATAGGTTCATCAAACCATAAATCCATGCTGACTATGCCACATCAGATTATTATTATCCAAGTTATTATCCATTTAGCACATCCTTTAGAGTAGATTTTCCCTGCTACTGATGTAAGGCTAACAGATCTGTAGTTCCCTGTGTTCTCTCTCCATCCCTTCTCAAATAGCTGGGTGACATTTACTACCTCCCAATCTACAGGAACCATTCCAGAATCTATAAAATGTTGGAAGGTGATCACCATTTAAGAAAGATTCTGTACATCTGTTCTTTCTACCAAAGTGGATAACCTAATTTTTCCACAGTATATTCCATCTGCCATGTTCTTGCCAACTCACTAAGTCTGTCCAAATCCCTTTGAAGCCACTTTGCATCTCCCTCACAACATGTATTCCCACCCAGCTTTGTGTCATCCGCAAACTTGGGAATATCTCTGCAAGCCACTTCTTTCAACACTCTGGGATGTAGAACATCAGGGCCCGAGGACTTATCAACTTTCAGTCCCATTAATTTCTCCAGTACAACCTTGTGGTAAAAGAACTTTTACAACTTTCTTACTAATACTAATTTCCTTCAATTGCTCATTCTCCCTAGCCCCATGGATCCCTAATTTTGGGAGATTTCTTATATCTTCCTGAGTGAAGACAGACACAAAGTAATCATTTAGCTTCTCTGCCATTTCTCTATCCCCCATTATAAATTCTCCTGACTCTGCCTGTAATGGACCCACATTTGTCTTAGCCAAATGTTTCTTTTTTATGTACTTACAGAATCTTTACATACAGAATTTTTTATGTTTTTGCTATTTTTCATTCATATTCTATTCTCTCTCTCTCTTTATCAGTTTCTTGGTCCTCTTTTGCTGTATTCTAAAATGCTCCCAATCCTCAGGTTTACTACTATTTCTGGCAATATTATAGCCCTCTGTAAACTAGTTGCTAAATTAAAGAAAAAACTAGACTTTAGATTGGAATTAACCCTTCATTCTCTTATTCACCAGCTCTCAGTGCAGATCACGACCCAGCCTACACTGCTCTCTGGAGAAGAGAATCTGGAAGCTTAAATTCCATCTGAGAGAAGGCATTCCCCCTCATCTTTGTCTTTATTGGGAGCTCCTTATTTTTCAACTGTGCCCCTAGCTCTAGATTCTGCCCCCCCCACCATGAGAGGAAACATCCTCTCAGTATCTAACCTGTCAAGCCCCCTCAGAATCTGATATGTTTTAATATGATCATCTCCCATTCTTCTGAACTCCAATGAGTATTGGCCCAAACTGCTCGACCTTTCCTCATAAGGCAACTCCTTCATCTCAGGGAAGACAATGGCATAGTGGTATTATTGCTGGGCTAATAATCCAGAGGCCCAGGGTGATGGTCTGGGGACTGGAGTTCAAATCCCATCACAGCAGATTTGAATTCAGTATTAAAGTCTAATGATGACCATGAAGCCATTGTTCTGTGGAAGGGTCATAAGGACTCGAAACGTCAACTCTTTTCTTCTCCGCCGATGCTGCCAGACCTGCTGAATTTTTCCAGGTAATTCTGTTTTTGTTATGAAACCATTGTTGATTGTTGTAAAAACCCATCTGGTTCACTAATGTCCTTTAGAGAAGGAAATCTGCTGTCCTTAACTGGTTATGCCTACATGAGATTCCAGACCCACAGCAAAATGTGTTTGACTGTTAAATGCCCTCAGGGCAACTAAGTAATAAATGCTGGCCTGACCAAGGATGCCCACATCCCATGAGTGAATTAAAAAAAAAGGAATCAGCCAGGTAAACCTTCTCTGAACTGCCTCCAGTGCAAGTATATCCCTCCTTAAGAAAAGAGATCAAAATTACACAGTACTCCAGTTGTGGTCTCACCAAAGCCCTGTACAGTTGTAATAAGACCTCCTGACTTTTATACTCCATTAACCCCTTGAAATAAAGGCCAACATTCCATTTGCCTTCATAATTAATTGCTGCTCCTGCTGATGGTTCAGTTCCTGCTACTTCTCATCTTGTTCCTCAACTGAGGTCCAAGGTAAAGCAGCACCTATGCTGAACTGATGTTTGACAGATGGAAGCTGTAGATCAGACACACTCAACTACAAAGTCTTGTGAATTGTCTCTGAAACAATGAAAGCACACTCTCAGAACAAAACTTTCTGTGAGAGAAAACTTTTCACTTCGGCAAAGAAGCACGTATAAACTCTCACCATTGAAAGGGTTCCTTTCCCGTCCCTTGCTCAGCTCCCCATGATCCAGCTGCCCCCTCACCTTGATTTTCCTGGCAAGTTACATGAATTCCTGGAAACCTGTGTTTAAATTCAAAGCCTCCAGTTAAAGCAACAGATAATGAGGTCGTTACATAATATAATTGCCAACCCAAAGCAGACCACGCTGAGGTTAAAGGTGGATATCGGTGGGTTGTTGCCCACCTCGCAATATGCCGTCCATTTCAGCCCTTTTAAGCAGCTGCCCACTCTCGAACACACTCATATCTTCAGGTTAAAACTCAACCCCAGCTTTTCAGCAGGGCAAATTAAGCTTGTTATGTCCTTCAGAGTTAGAGTGTCACAATACTCTTTCAATGGTTACCATAGAGATTGGACAGCAGAGCATACAAAATCAGTTGGAGGTATTAGAATATGTGACATGTTATCAGCAGAGAAGCTGTTCATTTTGAATGGGTAGGCTTTGCAATATACAACTTACATTTCTGACATTTAAGATTCTTAATTGTGTCAAACTGACTTTGTTTTAGTGTGCAAAATTCACAGGACGAGTACCTGTTGGATTTGAGCCTGAGGGATTAATAAAGCAAATATCAATCATTGCCTCTTTTTTTAACAAAGGACTGATTTCAGATATTGCCTTCACCAGACAGTGGAGATTTGATAAGCATTTTCAAATCAAATCAATGCAGAATGTACGGAAAGTTTTTGCAGTTGATTTTTTTCTCTTTCCGGAGTTTAAAACACCCTGAAATGACAATAAGGAGATTTGGGTGAAAGATAATAATAAGTCCCAAAACTTGTTAGCTTCTTGTTCATTTAACGTGGCTCTCTGAAGGTGTGAACGCTTTCATTTAGCTTGCATGTTTCATCTGATTTTCTGCATACTGTGTCCAGCTCCAGGGAGTGACCTGATAGCAGTCTTTAAAATTATACAAGAATTCATTAGAGTAAGTATTGAAAAGATGTTTTCACTTGTGGGAAAGACAAATACTAGGGGCCATAAATAGTCACCAATAGCAAGTTCAAGAGAAAATTCTTTACCCAGAGAGAATGTGGAATTCACTATTACAAAGAGTAGTTGAGGTAAATAGCATAAGATGCATTTAAGGGGAAGCTAGATGTGCACAAGAGGGAGAAGGGAATAGAAGGATATGTTAATGGTTATGGATGAAGAGGAGTGGGAACAGACACTCCAGTTTCTGGCCCACATGGAGCAGTTAGGCTAAATAGTTTGTTTCTCTGCTGTAAACTCTGTGTAATTCTAATGAAATAACGAGCCAACTAGGACGAGTCAGGAACTTTACTAGTGCACATGCACTGTGTTCAGCTCAGCCATTCAAAATGGACATCATGCTCTGGCCTGTGGGGGAAGAGATTTGTTAAAGTAGTACTATTCCTTCGCTTTGGTTGAATTTCCTTTGGAGCATCATAACAGGGATTGTTATGGTCCTCCCTCTGACCGGATTCAGTAGAAGTGAACAAAGACATTGCATAATTGCCTGGAAACAGTAAAAGGACAGCCTTTGCAGGCTTTGGAGGGGCAAGGAGGCAGTTGCAAGCCATCTACTGCTAACAGGCCTGCAACCCATCTCCAGTAGGGGCTGCACTGTCTGTAGCAGTCAATGTCACCACCCAACTTTTCAGTGTACGGTTCCTTCCAACAAGCTACATGGACATCCACAGTATTTTTGACATTCCTTACCTTTCATCCCATCTTCCCACTGATTTCCTGCCTGCCTTCTCCAAGCTCAACCTGCTCACCTGGTCTACACTCTGTCACATTATGTTAATTTTTGTACCTTATGGAACTCATGACCATGTGACGTAGTTCAGGTGAATAGAATAGATGTGTTTAAGGGGAAGCTAAATAAACATGAGGAAGAAAAGAATAGAAGGAAATGTTTATAGTGTTATCATAAGATCATCAGAAATAGGAGCAGGAGTAGGCCATTCAGCCTATCGAGACTGCTCCCCCATTCAGTAAGATGATGGCTGATCTGATTGTGGCCTTAATTCCACTTTCCTGCCTGCCCCTCATAACCCTTGACTCCCTTTGTCTATCAAAAATTTGTCTAACTCAGTCTTGAGTATATTTAATGACCCAGGCTCTACTGCTCTCTGGGGAAGAGAATTCCAAAGACTAAAGACCCTCAGGGAGAGGGTCCTCACCTAGAGTCTTAAATGGGTGTGTGAATTACAATTCAGACATTCTACAACATCCTTCTATCCGCTGATGTCAAGAACTGTTTCAAAAGATTTACTGAAACTGCACTGGACTCACATTCAACAACTATCAGGTTACCTCTCAGGCAGAAACAGAGGGCTGAATTTTATGTGCCCCAGGCGGGCATGTTTCCCATGGGGCAGCAGGGCGGGGATCACATAAAATGTGTGGGGGCCAGACATGTAAAAAGGGTTGGCGCCCATGCCACCACCTTCCACCCATCCCTAAACTCATCCCCAAAATACAGGGGGGCGGGTGGGTGCCCAGTGTAGCTAAATAAACAATTAAGCGTCAATTAGACTTGTTATCAAGACAATTGACACTGTAAATATGCTGCCCACACCATAAAACATGTGGGTGGGCAGCAGTGCTAGAGAGAGAATCCCAATTTTTTTACCTCAGCCGCTGAAAACGGGGGAAGGCCACTCTTTGGGGGCTGCCCTTTGCTGATCACAGGACGGCCCTCCACTTAGATTGAACCCCCCTTTCCTTCCTACCCACTCCGTCCCTTAAACCCACCCCCTCCCTCCCCCACTATCCCTCTCCCTAAACTACCCAAATCTGCCCCGCCCAAGACCCTGGATTTACCTACTCTGGGAATCCAAAGCCCTGAGGTCCTTTCTCCTCCAGTGCTCCCAGCAATGGTCCCTGATGCCTCCATGGTACTACCGGGAATGACTGAGCTGCTGACCAATCTGATTGGCTGGCAGCTCCAGAGAGCGGGACTTCCACCCCAATGAGATGCGAAAGACCCACTCGGCCTTCCTTAGTCCATCTTGCAATGCTTTATGGCTGCGGTGTGGGTTGGCATGGAGCATGTCAGCTCCACACTGACATGGTTTCCAGGCAGCAATTCTTCCACCACACCCCCCAGTGTTATTCAGCCCAGAAAGTCTACTAGGCCAATAGCTACATGGTAAGGTGTTCTTCCTATATCATCAAGATGAATAATGAATCATTTAGAAGCTAATGGCTGGGACATTATAGGCTTTGGAACAATTGTCAAAGTTGGTTCAGACATCAGCTAAGCAGATTCCTTCTGAAATCATCATGGGGAGAGAGGTCATGTGAATGGAGTAACCATTTTTGAAATCTCTTAATATAGCACACAAGCTGCTAAAACAGTAGTCTGGGAAAGCTGCTGGTGAGGCAGTAATGAGCTCCCTTCTCTTCTCCCTCAAGTCAAGGTCTTATCTCTTTACAGTTTCAAAATCCAACACAGAGATAATGAATTTCCATTGAAAGGAACCTCAAGTGCAAAAATCATCGACTTTTGGCAAAGATGGATTACGTTTTAAAAGTAAATTGTCTCTGGCAACTGCAGATTTACCTTGGCTTCAACTCTTGAAATCTTAATACCACCGTGGCAAAAAATCTGCCGCAGATACAAGTAAAGGACTCATAAACAGTGAACTTCCTTTTTTTGTGCATTGAACTTTAATTTGCTTAAGAAAGTAACTACCTACTTTATAACATGTAATTCTGCACACTTATGTGTGTGTGGGTGTGTGTGTGTTGCAAAGGTTGAGACGTGGGTTTACGTTTCTAAATATTTTTATACCTTTACCTGGGTGGTTTTTTAACTCAATAAAAACTAACCCCATTTTTTGTTTTAAACTCAAGAAAGCCTCCCAGACTAGTTTCTTTGCTATCAGAACATAAAGAGTTAAGCACAGGCAATGGATAAATACATTCATCCTTTCTATATTCCAAATAAAACCCATTATGGTCAGACTTGGAGTGGGTATGATAGGAGAACCATTTTTACCCCTTCTCACAGGGAAGCTAAGCAAAAACTTCTTTGCAAACTGAAACGGACCACATCAGGGGGGTCTAATTGGGTGGTCATTCCCTCAGAAAAGCTAACATGGTTGACCAGGTGAAATCTTCCTGTTCTGAATCCATGATGTCTACTGATATTCCTGTACAAAGATTGTCATGTTTAGTCCTAATACTCCGTTCCATTATATTACATGGAAAGGAAGTAAGACTCAGGGGACAGAATTTTTTGCTGATCGGGTGGGCATTGCCCTATCTGATCCAGAGTCAAATCGCATGAGATGATGTCAGGCGAGCATCCTTCCTCCCTTTCAGGGATCTTTCCGTCAGCACAGGCCTGCGCCTGCATTGTCGTCAGCACCTGCCCTCTTCCTGCCCCCACCCCGGCAATGCTGAGCTTCTCAGTGCACCTTTCACACTGGCTGGCCAGCCAGCATCAAATCACAGTTGGCAGGCCTAATCCCAGGCCCACCAATAGCACTCACCCACCAACCTACAAATTCTGCCCATGGATTACCTATAATTAGCCCCCCTTTGTGAATATGGGTACCACACTTATCTGTTTCCAATCTATTGGTACTTCCCAGCAATCAGTGACTCAGTTAGAATGCTAGTGAGTGCCTCACAAATCTCCTCTCCTGCCTCTGTCCCAGAGCCCTGAGATAAATACCATCCATAACAAACGATTTGTTTGCTTTTCGCCCATTGGAGTGTCTGGCACCTCTGGCTCATTTATAATGAAGTCCTAAGATACCCGAGATAACCTTATTTGGTATGTTGCTCATGTCTCCTTCCATTGTGAATATTTGGAGAAAGTATTCACTCAGAATACTTACTGCTCTGTGCTCATCCTCTGTTTCAACCCATTTGTATATTTCATGGTTTTTACCTCTGAAATCCTGTTTTGTTACCCTTAGGGTGCTGTGGCTTTTCCTGCATCTCTCTTTGCCCCTCTGATTATCTTTTAGTCACCTTTCTGCATCTCAATTTCTTTCCTCTCTACGTCTCTTGAATGCATTATTCCCTTCCAGTTCCATGTCCATTTTGTTCCTGTTTGAATCAAAGTTTGAGCACCTGCCCTCTGTTATCTAACTTTATGGGGCAGCCATTGCTCTCTCTCAGCCTATCTGAATATAACTAATACATCTCCAGCAATGGATTCTCTCCCCTCTCATGAAGAAATCGCCTGTTGGGCTCATTCAACGACCTGTTCTCAGGTTCCTCCTCAGCTATATCCCTGTAGGCACATGCTCAGCTTAATAATGATCCCCAGCTGTATCTTTTCACCAATTCTATCATCCCTCAGTCACATCTTCTGATGGGCGAGTCACTTTCCTTCCATCCAACATTGGAAAAATAAAAGCCAAAGCTTAGCCACAAACTCTTCTTCTTGGTCACTGATTTTATCCTCCTTTCCCTTCACTATCTTGGACCTAGTCCTACCATTCCCACAGCGTTGGCAGACCCAGAGCTGAGATTTAAACCCACACTCATTCCTCCCCATCAAGAGCTTAGCCTCAGAGACTTTCCCATGTCTACTGGCACATGAGGCAGATAAAGCACATCTTAAGTCTGTTTCCATGGCTGATTGTTCCTGGAACAGGTCACCAACCTGTCGTCAGAGGCTATAGCTTGAGG
Organism: Carcharodon carcharias; assembly: GCF_017639515.1. NCBI lineage: Eukaryota > Metazoa > Chordata > Chondrichthyes > Lamniformes > Lamnidae > Carcharodon > Carcharodon carcharias. Next base: position 48,296,013 of record NC_054483.1, on the reverse strand, counting down.
GGTGCCACTCCACATCAAGTATGGCTGACCAGGAGGCTCTCCCACCCTTACCTCCTGCCATAGATGTAATGGAAGGATTTACAGGTTGATAATCACATTATGAACATTCCTTCTGTGATCACCAAGCCCTGGGCTGGAACTCAAACCCAGAGCTTCTGGCTCAGAGGCAGGGACACTACCCATTGCACCACAAGATCACCTACCCATCAAGATCACTTCCATGATCTTACTGACCTCCATCCCTAAACCATTGTGTCCATTTACATGGTGGTGATGGGGGTGCAGGGTGGGCATGCAATTCCCAAGGTGCTTCACTCTCCCTGAATCACCTACACCCGGGTACAAAATTGACAAGTTCTGGTTGTGAGTGAGCTATTGACTGAAATGTGGGCAGTAAATGGCACTGTTCTCCTGCATCCACCTTCTATAATAGCTCATAAGGTCCTGTCTTTCGCAGCCGGTTTGGACAGAAGTGCGCTTATGTCCATTATGAAGGCAACAGCATGCATTTATATAGCACCTTTAATATAGTGAATTGTCTCAAGATGTTTAAGGGAGTGTAATCAGTCAGAAATTGGCATTGCAGGGCTGGATTTTAGCAGCCCTCTGGGGACAGGTGGGAGGCAGGGGTGGAGTTCCCATTATCCTCCAGCCACCATGACACTTTACCCGAGTTGGTGAAGCTGGAGGATGCCCCTCTCACCCAGACGCCAATTGTGCCATTTAAGAGGCATTTTACCAGCAGCGGTTGAGCCCTCCACTATGTGGGGAGACTATCTAGTGAACCACGACATCTTTCCTGTCGACTTGGGGGGGCTGGTGTCCTCCTATTTGGGCACTCTGTAGCTGTAATGACTTGAAGTACTGGACAGATTTCAACTAGAAACAGATAACTTTATTATAGAGAGCTTTTCAGGTGCGACATACATGAACCAGGTCCTCGACAAGAAAGCCCCGCCCCTGGATTACCAATGCTTAGGGTTCATTGGTCGGAGTCTCCAAGAACAATCATTTGACCCCAATAGATAGTAGGAGAGGCTATACCTTCAGTATCTACATTTCCTGCCCCTTTAGTTTTTTTTTACAGTTTCTACTTACAGAGAACATTGGAATACCCCACAACGTATACATATATGCAGCTTAGGTGTTTAAAGATTAAGTCTCTGAGATGGTTTCCTTATTCAGTTGGAGCAGTGCAACTCAACCATTTGAGGTTCTTCCAGAGGATCGACATGAAAGTAGCAGTTCTAGATTTGGCAACACTACAGAGACGTCAGGCATGTCTATTCTCGGTCGATCTGCCACCTCAGGGATTAATGGTTCGACATTAATCACAGACGGAATAGCTGGTTGTTGGAATGTCTCTCTATTCCTAAAATGGTTCACATGTTTTCAAACAATTTGGCCTTCCACTGCTACCTGGAAGGACAAGAGGCCAGTTTCTGAGACAATTGTACCAGGAACCCAACTAGGTCCACTTCCAAAATTCCACATGAAAACTATGTCTCCCACAGTATCTTTGAGCTTTGCTATGAATATCGTGCTTAAATTTTTGATTACTCTGATTCTTCCCTACCTTCCCATCTAAGTTTGGAAACACCTTATGTGTAGGCAGCATTTCATGAACAATTCAGACAGTGTTGAACCCATAGTTCAATGAAGCATCGTATAATAATTGAGAAGAAAGCTGGAAAGTCGAGTTTCTAGAGTTTCATCTTCTGATAACCTCTTCATTCTGGATTTGAAAGTTTGCACAGCTCTCTTGGCTAAACCATTTGATGAGGGATGGTATGGTGCTGTTTTAATATGTCCAATCCCGTTTAATCTCATGAATCTCTCTAAGTCTGTACTAGTAAAGATTATACTGTTATCTGAAACAATGACTCTTGGTAAGCCGTGTATGCTAAAACAATGCCATAGCTTTTTGATATTTGCGCTCGATATTGGTGATCTGTCTTCATACACATCCATCCATTTAGAATTCGTATCTACGATCAACAAAAACATGATACCTAAGAATGGTCCTACATAATCAATATGAAGTCTAACCCAGGGTCAACCAGATCACTCCCACGGATGCAGGGGAGCTGAAGCAGGCGACTTCTGTAGCTAACAATGGAGACAGTGCTTGACCATGCTTTCAATGTCACTGTTTATGCCTGGCCACCAGGCATAGCTTCGTGCAAGCATTTTCATCTTTGATATGCCTGGATGCATACTGTGAAGCTCTGTCAAGAGTGGTTCTCTACCTTGTGATGGGATGATGACTCTTGATCCCCACCACAAGATTTCATCTTGACAATTTAACTCTGTTTCTCGGGCATGGATTGGTCTCATCTCTTCAGATGCCGTGAATTTGACCACCCTTGCAATACAAGGTCTCTGCCTTTCGACAAAATTGGATCTCTGTTTGTCCAATTATTTAATTTGCTTCATGCACACAGGCAAAGAACCGAAGAAATTCAAGCACAACTTCTTGTGGCACTGGAGCATGTACAATGCTATCTGGTAACAGGAAACGATTGAGTGCATCCGCATTTGCAATGTGTAAGCCAGGACGGTGCATAAAGATATACTCATACCTAGATAATATCAAAGCCCAACATTGAATTCTTGCTGATACAATTGGCAGAATGGCCTTATCCTCATAGAATAAACCCATTAATGGTTTATGGTCCATCACAATGGTGAAATGTCATCCATGTAGGTACTGGTGGAATTTCTTCGCTCCGAATACCACTGATAACTTGCAAGTTGTTAATAACACGTCACAGCTGTGGAGAGACATAGCCAATTGGCCTTTCTGATCTGATTTCTGTCTTTTATTTTTCTGTTTGCTGCAGAGTTTAGTCTCGTCCTTCATTTGATTTCACAGTCGACCAAATTTCTCTGGTGAAATCTTAACTTTGTTCAATTTGGTAGTTGATCCACCCATGGCTTCATTATCCACTCGCATCTTGGAAATTTCTATGACTTTTCCTGCTAAGGCCTCTTTTGTTTCATTCAGCTGATTCTTCAACTCTTCTGTCTCTTTCTTGTATCTCTTGGCTTCCTCCTGGAACACTGAACATTGTTAAGTCTTCTCTGCCAACTGTTTCTTCAGTTTGTTCAGAGTGGCACTAAATTCATTTTGTTTCTCTTCATGATTTTCCAGAGGAACCGACTCTGACCTGAGGAATCCTTGCAGCATGTGAACTCATCCTGAAATACCCAGTCATGTTTCCTTAACAGTTCAGGAACTGCTCCTGTTCTCAAGTGAAATATTTCAGACCAGTTGAGCTTGATTTTCTGTAATCAGTCTCGGCCCAGAAGACTAGGTCCTTCACCTGTCACTATAATCACTGGAAGCTGAGCAAACTGTTGCCTATAGGACAGTGGTGCTGTGGTGATGCCCTTTACCTGTATAGATACTCTAGTGTATGTCTTCAATTGAGCAATTGTCCGCTCCAGATTCAGTGGCTGGGTATCTTCATTGAGGTATTTAAATGTGTGCTCTCCCACCATGGAGGTTGAGGCTCCCATGTTTACTTCCCTTATTAGTGGCTTCCTATTAACTTGGATTGTGAAAGCATTAGGTTCGGTTTTAAAGCTGTGATGTCATACAGGGAATAGATATTGGTATCAACAACTTCAGGTTCTGTTGCATTATTCAATTCAATCATATTGGTTTTCTGCCTTTTGGGCTGTTTCAATTTTGCCCGGCATTCCTTTATTACGTGATTTTTCTTATGGCAGTAATGGCATTCTGCCTCCTTGAATCTGCAGGTCTGTGGTCACGCCTGCATCTATGACAAATTAACCTTGGAACCGCTGCTCAAATGCTTTTACAAAGCCTTTTCATTTTTTTAACAGCAGACGTTGCCTCTCACTTCATTAATGTGTCCCTGGTTTTTGTGCCACGCCTGGTGGCAGGTTCCCGCCCTACATGAAGAACAGCGTCATGTCGTCCATGTTGTAAAGCCTGCGAGTCTCTCACAGCACTTTCCATGGCTAGTGCTATTTCCATGGTGCACTTCAAATCATTGTTGACTTCTGTGAGTAAATGGTGCTGAATGGTGTCGTCATGAATTCCACAAACTAATCAGTCCTGCAGCATATCATTAAGTGTGTCTCTGAAGTCGCATTGTTCAGTCAACTGCTTCAACTTCGCTTCATATGTCGCGATGGACTCTCCCGGGGCCTTAACTCTGGAGTAAAATTTAAAATGCTGCATTATTACAGATGGCTTTTGCTGGAAATGTGTTTTCACTAGGTCCATTAATTCATTAAAGGACTTAGAATTGGGCGTGTTCAGGGCTGTCAGGTTGTGGATGAGATTGTATGGTTACCACCACACACAAAGAAAAGGATTACTTTCTGTTTCTCCTTCTCGATAATTTCATTCACTACGAAATAAAATCCGAGGCGCTTTACACACTGGCTCTAGCCTTCCATTGATCATGAGGATCAATTCTGCTGAAGGGTGGCATGACTGGTGAGTAGCCTTTTCTTTTTTTTAAGGTTCGATGTATTCACGGTAACAAGGTGAGGTGCAGCATCGGAGCTAATTTATCATTGCTACCAAATGTAATGGTGACGTACTAGACAGGTTTGAACTAGAAACAGATAACTTTATTACAGAGAGCTTTTCAGGTGCTACATGCTTGAATCAGGTCCTTGACAAGAAAGCCCCGCCCCTGGATTACACGCACTTAGTTGGAGCCTCCAAGAACAATCACATGACCCCTGATAGACAGTAGGAGAGGCTATATCTTCTGTTACTACAGTAGCTCACAAAAGGTCCCCATGGTGACCCCCAACATCTACCCCCATACGTCACTGGGGCCTGTCTGGGTGGCACCGGTGCTCCCAGACCCCATTTCCCTGGGTGGTCTGTTCCCATTGTGTCCTCTCTTCCAGTCACAGTCCCAGCAGTGTCCAGAGCTCCTGGTGGTGCTGCTGAGCTGCTGGCCCTCCAATTGGCCGGCAGCTCTTTGGGGCAGGTGGCTGTCCTTTAAAAGACAGCAGCCCCGAGGGCAAGTCATTTGTTGCCAGGGGGCCGAAAAATACAGCTAGGATACCTACAAAAGGCCAAGGTGGAGTTGCCCTCGGCTTTCAGGCCCATCGCCAGGACACTGCCACACCAACAAAATGGTGCCTGAGTACCTTAAAGGAGAATAGAGAGTTAAAGAGGTTATAGAAAGAATTCCAGAGGTTAAGGCTCAGGCAGCTGAAGGCATAGCTGTCAATGGTGGAGTGATAAAAATTGGGGATGCTCAAGCAGACAGAATTAGAGGAGTGAAGAGTTCTCATTTGATTTTAGGGCTGGAGGAGTTACAGAGCTAGGGAGGGGAGAAACTATAAAGGAATTTGTGCACAAGGGTGAGAATTTTAAGACATAGGACAGCTAAAGCACTTAAAGTAGTCTAACAGCTGGCCTACTGCTCATTTAACCTCTTGCCACAGGGAGGAGTGGCACCAGAGAACCAGTTTGATGGCAATAGAGGGCGCATTGTGACAGCAATTGCTAATTTTTGTCATTATTAGGAGCATGGCCACCTATGTTGTCAAAAGTACAAAGTATAGCCCAACGATTGGCAAAAACTAAATCTTCTCAGTACAAGTTAGGCTCCAGTTGACAGCATAACTTGGCCACAGCCTTTCTTCAGATCTGAAAATGATGAAGACATTGAATCATAGCAAGACTACAGCACAAAAGGAGGCTATTCACCCCGCCATGTCCGTATCGGCTCTCTGCAAGAGCAACTCACCAAGTCCCATGCCCCTGCCTTTTACCCATAGCCCTGCAAATGTTTTCTTTTCAGGTAATTGTCCAAATCTATTTTGACAAGGATGATTGAATCTGTCTCCACCACACTTTCAGGTAATACATTACAGATCCTTAACCACTTGCTGCATAAAAAAGTTTCTCCTCATGTCACCATTGCCCCTCACCCTTAAATTGGTGCCATCTGGTTCTCAATCCTTTTGCCAATGGGTTCTCCCTATCTACTCTGTCCAGACTCCTCATGATTTTGAACACCTCTATCAAATCTCTTCTTAATCTTCCTTCCTCCAAGGAGATCAGCGCAACTTCTCCAATCTATCCTCAGAACTAACAGCCCTCATACCTGGAGCCATTCTCATAAATCTTTTCTGTACCCTCTCTACTGCCCTTGCATCTTTCCTAATGTTTCCTCACCAAGTGTGTTTCCTCTTAGCTGCCACCTTTTCCTATGTTAACACAGTGACTTTACATCCAAAGTGCTTCGTTGACTGTGAAGCTCTTTGGGGCGTCTGGAGTTGGTGAAAGGCTGCGTATAATTGAAATGTCTCCCTTTCTTCACTCATCAGAAGAACAGTTCAGCAAATCTTAATTTTTTTTTGTTAGGAAGAGAAGACCCAAAATAACTTGAATATGAACTATCCAGTTTCAAGTTATAAAGGGGGTAATTGTAAGTGTGGATGATGATGAAAAATAGACAATGTTGACTTGACCTGTTATACACAATATCCAGTATTCCTTAATACCACAAACAATTCAATATCAGCCATTTTACTCCATCTCTCACAGCTAAAATTAGCCCAGACTTTCGGTATTATTCCTTTCATGTTGAAGCTAGCTCCTGCTTGGTAAGAAATTGAAATGGTTTCTGCTACTGTTTGCTGAAAGATATTTAATCTGCTCTTGTCTGTGGATGGGGCATTAAATGCTTTCAGAGCTTTCACTCCATCTGCAAGTGGCTTTCACCCTGCACATTTTCATTACATTGGGTAGAATATACAGTTATCAGTCTAAATAAAGTTTAATAAAAACAGAAAATGCTGAAAATACTCAGCATGTCTCGCAGCATCAATGGAGAGAGAAATAGAGCTCAAGGCCTAGCTTCTACCGGTGTATAAAATACAGGAGAAGGCAAGCCCCCACCTTCCTGCCCACAACCGATCTGTCCCCCATAATATGATAGGTGGGCATCAAAATCAGCAGCCTGCCCATCAGTTTTAAATCAGTTTTAAGGGTCAAATGAGCTTGTTAACAAGCCAATTGATCTGGATAATACACTGCCCACACTATAAGATGGTTGAGGCTTGGCCTAAATAGCCAAGTGGTTATGGTACTGGGTTTGTAACCCCAAGATTAAGAGTTCAAATCTCACAATGGCAAACTATGAAACAATGTAATTTTTGAGGTGGCCCAGGTGCGCGGTGGTCTTCCGTCTGAACGTTCCCCTGTTCGGACAGAATTCCACATTGGCCCCAAGCCCCGAACCCTCCCTCGGGTGCTGGTGCCCCGCAATATGAGCTGCCTCGGGGACATGCCCTCTGTGCCTTTTGGCACGGCAAAGAGGGGCTTTTTGTACGGAATGCTGCTGCACACCTTCCATTTTCTCGCCCTTGTCCGTCGACTGGACACGCCCTGGCGTGCCTTGTTGCCGTCCGGCGGCGGAGGCCCCCGATGGGAGGCCCTCTACGGAGGTATCCTCCCCCTTTCTATCGGGGACCTGGGTTGGAGGGTGTTGCATGCAGCAGTCCCTTATAATAAGAGGATGCATAGGTTCATGGACTCTCAGGACACGTGCCCTTTTTGCGGTCTTGTGGAGTCCGTGGACCATGTATACGTAGGGTATTGTAGGCTGCACTCCCTTTTTAGTTATTTGAAAAACCTTTTATTGATGTTTTGTTTGCACTTCAGCCCCACGCTCCTGATCTATGGGCACCCGGTGCGGAAGGGGGTCGGGAAGGAGGAGAACCTCCTCGTGAACCTGCTCCTGGGCATGGCCAAGTTGGCCATTAACAGGTCCAGGCAGCGGGCGATCGACGGGGGAGTCCCGCCCGATTGTTTGTCCCTCTTCCGTGGCTACGTTCGCTGCCGGATGTCCCTGGAGAAGGAGCACACGGTGTCTGCTGGCACTCTCGAGGCCTTCCGTGCTCGGTGGGCACCGCGGGGACTGGGGTGTTTTGTTGACCCCTTTAACCACATTTTGATTTAAAGTTTGTAAGTTTCCTTTAAACTTTGTCCTTGGTTTTACAGCTGACCTGAATTAGGGGCTGTGGCTGATTTATCCCAATTTTGTTGATTTGGTTTTCATTTAAAAGATTATCAAGAATTCAAATCTCACAATGGGTAACAATGTAACTTCATCTGAAACAGATGGGAACGGGTTTGTACTCAAAAGAGTTATAATATGGTCAATGTGGGCAGGCAGTTGGGAGTGGGCAGAACATTTTTTAAGCACTTGTTTAAGAGGCGGAAAGAGGGTATGATCTTTGGGGGGCCTGTGCGCACCTGGGTGCACCCCCCAAGAATGTTACCCCTCCTGCCTGGCCTCCAAAACCAGCACCCCCATCTCCCTTGCCCCCCTCCCTAGGCTGCCTGATACCTCCCCGCCCAAAAAGGCCCAACTTACCTGGCCCCTGCATCCATCTTCGCTTCTTCCTGGGCCTGCTTGCAGTACTGGCAGCATCCACTACTGAGCTCCAACTCTTCGGGACTACTGGAGTTGTCGACCAACCAGATTGGCTGACAATCCTCAAGTGTGGGGCTTCCTCTCATTGAGGGTCGGAAGTCCCATTATCATCTATTTTGGCCCACCTGCAGTGAGTTTTTTTCTTTCTTGCATGGGATGTGGGCGTCGCTGGCTGGGCCAGCATTTTTATTACCCATCCCTAATTGCCCTTGAGAAGGCGGTGGTGAGCTGCCTTCTTGAATTGTTGCAGTCCATGTGGTGTTGGTACACCTACAGAGCTGTTAGGGAGGGAGTTCTAAGATTTTGACCGAGCGATAGTGAAGGAACGGCGATATATTTCCAAGTCAGGATGGTGATTAGCTTGATAGAGAACTTCCAGGTGGTGGTGTTCCGATCCACCTGCTGCCCTTGTCCTTCTAGATGGTAGTGGTCATGGGTTTGGAAGGTGCAGTCGAAGGAGCCTTGGTGAGTAATAGCTGTGAGGTGGGCTTCTTTCAGGTGTGTCAGCTACAGGTCCACTTTCCTTCTGCGGGGGTGAGCAATCCACCCACTACCACCCACCCCAAACTCCACCCCCACCCCCACCCCACACCCCCCACCGCCACACACACACACACCTCTCCCCACACCCCCTCACCCCCCACCCCCCCCCACCCCCCCCCACCCCACCCCAACCCCTGTAACATCCAGCTTCATGTTTCAGGTTGGTGACGCTTCATCAGAACTGAGAGCACTTTAAGACGTAGCATGTTTACTTCTCCAATTAAGTTAAATTTTATTTTATGAGATGCTGCTTGTTGACGTTGTTCAAATTTTTTCTACAACTGCAAAAGCAATTCAAAGCCAATTAGTTTTTAATTAACAGGGAAGCCAACCTTTATTTATAAAATCTTTCTTTATGCTAACTTTGACTTCAAAGCAAAGTGAGGCTGAACAGCAGGCTGGTGAGCATCTTCTTTAGTTTTTCTATTTCAATGCACTCTAAATAGAAGTTTTGTGTGGTTTATTTTCCCATTGAGATCTCACTCAAATTTGATTGGCTGTATCCCTTTAAATTGCAGCTGCAGCTCTTGGAGGGCTGTTGATGCACAATTCTCCTCCTCCTCTCCCACCCACCGACACTGGTAAGCTCCTGGTACCAGACTCATTGTGGACTGGGGGTTTAAGGACAATGCTTTGTTAGGGCAGACCCTGGAAATGCCCAGGAATTCAGTCTGATGGGGAGCCATTTGACTTGCAAGAAAATTCATACTTGAAAAAAATTCACTGTAAAACTTCCTTACTTCTCATAAAGAGCCTGTGACAATCTGAGAGATGCTACATTATTCTTCTTCTGCCTTGTCAGAATCATCCACTCTTCCAATTAGTTTCACCCCTGACATGTATTTCTTATAGTTTTTGGGACAATTATAAAAGGTTATGTGATGAGAACTCGTAGGTACTGTGGATAGGAAGGCGCCTTGATATTGATGGCTGAGAATTAATTCAGTCAGGTAATAGGACTATACAGGTGTTTAAAATCATGAAAGGTTTCGATAGAGTAAATAAAGAGAAACTGTTTTCAATGGTTAAAGGGTCAATAAAGAAGGCACAAATAAGAATATAAGAACATAAGAAATAGGAGTTGGAGTAGGCCCCTCAAGCCTGCTCTGCCATTCAGTAAGATCATGGCTAATCTGATTGTGGCCTTAACTCCACTTTCCTGCCTGTCCCCATAACCCTTGACTCCCTTGTTGATCAAAAGTCTCTGTAACTCAGCCTTGAATATATTCAAAGACCCAGCCTTCACTGCTTGCCAAGGAGAGAATTCCAAAGACCAATGGCCCTTTGAGAGAAAAAATTTCTCTTCATCTCCATCTTAAGTAGGAGACTCCTTATCTGAAGCTTTTCCCTCTAGTTCTAGAATCCCCCACTCAGCTTCTACCCTGTCAAGTCCCCTTAGAACCTTATATCTCTCAATAAGATCACCTTTCATTCATTTAAATTTCAATGACTAAAGGCCCAACCTGCTCAATCTTTCCTCATAAGACAAACCCCTTTAACCAAAGAATCAGCCGAGTGAATCTTTTCTGAACTGCCTCCAATGCAAGTATATAAATAAGCTAAGTAACTTAAGCTAAGTGCCTTAAGTAAGCTGACCAAAACTGCACATAGTAATTTAGATGAGGTCTCAGTAATGCCCTGTGCAGTTTTAGCAAGACTTCCCTGCTTTTATACTCCATCCCCATTGCGATGAAGGCGAACATTCCATTTGCCTTCTTAATTACTTGCTGTACCTGCATGCTAACTTTTGTGATTCATGTATGAGAACACTCAGATCCCTTTGCACCACAGCACTTTGCAGTCTTGCTCTATTTCAATAATATGCTGCTTTTCTCCTCTTCATGCCAAAGTGAAGGACCTCACATTTTCCCACATTAGGCTCCAGCTGCTGAATTTTTGCCCACTCACTTAACATTTACATATCCCATTATAAAACCTTTATATCCTCCTTACAGCTCGCTTTCCTACCTATCTTCTTATCACCAACAAATTTGGCTACATTATAGTCTGCCCCTTCATCCAAGTAATTAATGTAGCTTGTAAATAATTGAGGCCTCAGCACTGATCCCTGTGGCACTCCACTGGTTACAATTTGGCAACTTGAAAATGACTCATTTATCCCAAAACCCTGGGTAGAATTTTCTGGTTGGTGAGCGGGGGCAGGGCCCACCTGCTGACACGTAAAATGACAAGTGGTGACGTCGGGCGGGTATCCTGACGTCACCACATGTCATTTAGATTTTCAGTTCAGCAGGCTTGCAGCCAGCCGGACTGTCAAAGGCCTATTAAGGCCTGTTTAAAACTAATTAAATCAATTAAAAGAGCTGCCTGTCCAACCTTAAGGCTGGTGGGCAGGCAAAGAGCCCAGGCGGCCATTGCATTTTTCATGGAACCTCATCCACAGGCAGGATGAGGTTTCATGATATGTTTATAAATTAGATAAATTTTTTAATTAATGTTCCTTGACATGTCCCAGCTCATGCGACACTGTCATGTGAGGACACATGTCTTAAAATATTTTCAATTCTTTATTTAAATGTTTGAACCTTAAACAAATCTCAGGGAACCCACCTCCCCACCCCCTCAACCCCCCAACCCCCCCGACCTGCAAAGGAAGTGCTCAACACTTCTGGGCGCGTGTCACGCTGGGTGGGCCTTAATTGGCCCGCCCATGTAAAATGGCGGCTTGGACCTGATCGGGGATGCCGGTCAGGTTCGCGCTTGCTCCTGTCCACCCCCACACAACTGCCCCCACCACCACCCCCCCTGCCCCCCCCACAACGGGGGGGATAATTCAAGCCCCGTTTCCTGTTAGTTAGCCAGCCCTCGCTCCATGCTGATATGTCACCCCAATAGCATATGCTCGGATCTTGTGTGGTAACCTTTTATGTGGCACCTTATTGAATACCTTTTGGAAATCCAAATACACTACATCTACTGGTTTTCCTTATCACCCTGTTTGTTACATCCTCAAAGAACTCTAATAACTTTGTCAAACGTGATTTTCCTTTGACTCTGCCTGATTATACTACGATTTTCTAAACATCCTGCCACTACCTCTCTAATAATAGATTCTAGCATTTTCCCAATGACAGACATTAGGCTAACTGACCTATAGTTACCTGTTTATTCTGTCCATTCTTTCTTGAGCAGAAGTGTTACATTTCCAGAATCTAGGAAATTTTGGAAGATTGCAAATAATGCATCCATTATCTCTACAGCCACTTCTTTTAAGACCCTAGAATGCAGGCCATCGGGTCCTGGGGGACTTGTCAGCCTTCAGTCCCATTAGTTTTCCCAGTACTTTTTCTCTAGTGATTGTCTTTTGTTTTTCTATTATTCTTAGGAAGCTTTTTGGGTCTTCTACTATGAAGATAGATACAAAATCCTTGTTCAAAGTCTCTGCTATTTCCTCATTTTCCATTATTAGTTCCCCAGCCTCACCCTCTGAGGGGCCAGTGCTCATTTTAACTACCCTTTTCTTTTTTATATACTTGCAGAAACTTTTGATGTCAGCTTTTATATTTCTTGCTAGTCTTCTCTTGTACTCCAATTTCTCACTTTTCATTTTTTTTTGTCAGCCTTTGCTGGTTTCTAAAACTTTCCTTGGCTTCTGCCCTACCACTAATCTTTGCAGAATTGTATATCCTTTCTTTCAATTTGATACCACCTTTACCTTTCTTAGTTTGCCACGGATGGCTCATCTTTCTGGCAGGGTCTTTTATTTCTCAATGGAATCTAATTTTGTTGAGAGTTATGAAATATCTCCTTATATGTCTGCCACTGCATTTCTACCATCTTACCTTTTAACCTATTTTCCCAGTCTATTTTAGCCAACTCTGTCTTCATGCCCTTGTAATTACCTTTATTTAAGTTTGAGACACTAGTTATGAACCCATATTTCTCACTCTCAAACTGAATGTGAAATTCTATAACGTTATGATCACTCTTGCCTCGTGGATTCTTTACAATAGGTCCTTAATTAACCCTGTCTCATTGAACATTACCAGGTTGTAAATATATTTACGGTGACTGGCAAAAGAGGTGAAATGGGGAATGACTTTTTTAACGCAATGAGTGGTTAGAATTTGGAATGTGCCTTCTAACAGGCATGGTAACAGATTCAATAGAAGCCCTCAAAAGGAAATTGAATAAATGCTTTAAGGAGAAAAAAAACGCTGGCGTATAGGAAAGGGGTCAAGCAGAGAGCTACTTGGATTGCTCTTGAGAAGGATCAACGCAGACCTAATGGGCTAAATGGCCTCCTCCTGTGATGCACGTTTTGTGATCATGTTTTAATTGTTTTAATACTGATTAACGTACTACTGAATATGTAAACAGTTTAGTATACATCATCGTAGAAAGCGATGCAAAGTAACATTTGATGCATTTATGGGGGAGTGTTAGTCAGCAGAAAGTATGTGTATAGCAGAGCTCTCCTGAATCTTGTTATTCTTTAATGAAGAACCCTTCATTTAGTTTACCAAGTGTTGGGTACATTAGTGTTACGTGGCAATAACACAACACAGTGGCAACAATGCAGATGTGCATAATGTGTATGGTGTTCAACATTCTGACAGCGATCATAAGCATGACATCGTGGACAATGGGAGAAGCAAAAAACCTGGGAAAACACTGAAAATAGCTGGAAGAAGCAGTGGCAGTGAGATTTAGGACTAGATTCGAAAGTCATCCTAGAGAATAAGTACTCTGAAAGAGTGATCAATTCAAAGGAGAATTTTATCAGAAAGGCAGTTGGCCATAAAGCAATTTTCTGGTGGAATCGGGATCTAAAAAGTTGATCTGATTCAGGGCTGCAAGACTGCAACACCATTTAGCATTGTATGTTTTCCTGTTGAAAAGAGCTCTCAGTGTAGATTCTCCCCATGTAGAGGCTGAAAGTCCGCACAGTAGCCATAGAGCTCAGGGCATGACAGAGGTTCAACTCTGCAGGTGCAGTAGACTTCCATGATTTTTCCTTGAAAAAAAGTCACTGAAGGAAAAATAGTTTAAAGGGGAAAACACTGGAAAAGCAAATCCTTGGAATCAAGAAGTTTTGACGCCTTGCCATCAAAATATCCAGCCATGAACTGCAAGGTTCAGGGTGCCTTTCATGAATTCCAACTATTTCAACAGTGTATAGAATTATGTTTTTTGCGACTAGCAGTTGCAGAACTTGACAAGCAAACAATAAAACTAAGGATCGTGATTGGCAATGAAAGTCCCTATTGCATAAACATTTCTGCATTGCCAGAAGCAGACTAGAAAGCCCCAGCTAAACTCTGGACGATGCTGGAAGATCAGTTATGAATCAAGCTCAACTTTAGAACCCATTGACATAAGCTAACGACCTTTAGATGACAGCCTAAAGAAACTATCAACAGTTTGTCAGTAGATGTTGAGACATAGGCAAATATTGTGATTTCTCAGACACAGAACTCTTCAAGAGAGTCATGAAGCTGTTAAATCCAATAGGGGCATTCCAAAAGGATTTGTTTGTGAAGAAATAGGGACATAGCTTTCACAGTCTGCTCAAAGGTGGCAGAAAATATGAAGCCATAGCTATGAGCAAGCAATTTATACAAATACTTGGAACAGCAACAGCCATTAGTGAGGTATCCAGGGCACCTAGACAGGGCAGGGCATGTGGCAAGTGTGCTGTCATGGACCAGCCACGTAACTGTCCAGCATTTAGAGACACCAGCAAGATGCATGGTTTAAAAGGACAGTGTGCAAGCTCGTGGAGAAAGGGTGGCACTGAGGAAGTGGGCAGAAGCCACAGTTCAAAAGAAAAACAAACACCTAGTGGCAATAGTGAAAAAGTGTTCACCAAGGACAGTATCATCCCAGATTTGCACAAAGTAGAGTAGCGGGCAGGTAAAACGACGTTTTACCCACCGGCCATGATGGCGGGTTTTCACATCGTATCGTCCCAGGGAAACACGCTATTTCCATGGTGGGCGGGCTCTCATTCACCCGCCATGCCATCACCTTGTCGCTTCAACATGCGAGGCACCATATTTAAAGTCCAGCTCCACATACACATCTTAGTGCTTCCAGCCCACAACTGCTGTAGGGAAAATCTCCACTAAAGGCAAAAATCTGCAGCCCCCAGATTTAGTGACACATCACTGGAACACCTTTTGGATGCCATGGAGGCCCCCAGTGATTTCCTCTACCCTAGTTCTGGCCACAGGAAGGGTAGCGGCATGACAAACCAGGCTTGGGAGGTGGGGGCAGCTGTGGTCAGCGCCAACACCCTTCAAAAGAGGATAGCCAAACAGTGCCACAAGAGGGTGAATGACCTCCTCCTTTCCACCAGGATAAGTCACTCTTCTCTGTTATGACACAGCAGTTGGTAAAGGCTGAGTTGTTTAAATCCCAAAGGGAAACTTGAACAACTGTCATAACCTATATTTTCAATTGGTATGTTTGAGATGCAGCTCTGAATTCAGGAATAAGGCCATCAAGCCTCGAGGTTTTTTTATATAAAACTAAATTAAACATTTATTAATTTAACAAAAAATTAAACACATACACATGTCTATAAATTACTACCATAATAACTTTTAAACAAATCCCCAAATTAATCAATCACAGGTAAATCTTCACCAAGGCAACAATAACCCATAGACTTTAAACAGACACCAGGCAAAGCGCATTTGACTTTACAAATTCAAAATGAGGTTCTTTGCAATTTGGTTCCTTTGCAGACACAGTTGTAGTCTTACAGGCTGTTTTGATCTTAAATGCCTCTGACTTACACACACAAACTTCTTTTTATTTATATCTAGCTTTTCCTTTGAATGCAAATTTTCCATCGTATCACCAAGCTTTTAACATTATATCTCCTAACAATAATATCTTTTCATTACAACAATTTTATTAGTAAGCTGAAAAAAATAAACACATTGCTTGGTGTCTCCTAGCTAGGTACAAGATTTTACCCCCACACTTGAATGCTTTATTCAACCAATGCAAATGTACACTTTACCTTCTATCCTCCTTACTGGTTATCCAATTAACATTTCAAACTGCTATACATCAAAGCAACCCAAACTAGCTGGCTTTAATCCAATTAAGACACACACAGTCAAACACATAGACACAGACCCTACTCCAACTCCATTTTAACAATACTTTCATTGTCGGATCAAGAGAATCACCATTTACTCTCTCACACACACATTCATTGTCCTCATTTCATCCATGGGGCTACTTACCACCTGCAGATGCCAGGCATCCTTATCATCTGGCCTGGCAGACGTCCTGCTTAAATTCTCTCCATCTCTATTCACGCAGGACAAGCTGGCACACAACAAGAGGGAGAGAGTGCAGATCAGTGCAGGAATGCCTGATATCAAGGTCCTCATGGACTTTGAAAACAGAGCCATCCAGCTGGCCGGCGAGGGTCTGGACCGTTTCTGTGCTGACGGTGAGGTTGGCAGTGCTCAACCAAGTGAGGAACCAGCAGTGCAACATTCATCAGACAACCATGCTGTGAGTGATGTGTCCTGCTTCACAGGCCATGCCATGTACTAATTATCACTCCTTGCTTTTGCAGGCACATCTGCCAAACAGCCCACAGAGTCCATGCCTCAGGGTCTCCAATCAAGACCTGAAGAAACCTCTGAAGAGGAATCTGGAGACACCCTCCTTGAAGTTCCATTACAGCGCTCACCCACACCCTCCACCAGCGCAGTCACACACACCTCGATGGGACCTAGTTTTATAATGGCCTTGGGATCATAATCTACTGAGCACAACTGTCTGATCCACAGCTGACAGTGGCAGAGACTTCCCAAGGGACTCAGAAGGGACTCAGAAGACTGCTGGAGGCCAGAAATTTGCTGAGTCTGAGTCAAATGACGAGCCTCAGGACTCGTTCATGTCTCAGTTGCTGGAGCTGCAAAAGCAACCAGCTCCACAAGCTGAGGAGGGTACCACTGCCACTGAGCAGGACCCTGAAAGCAGGCCTGGGCCCTCCAGATCTCAGCCCTCCAGAGGACGCCAGCCAAAGTCATCACAGACAGGGCATCGCAGTCAGCAGGCTGCCTCCACCTCTGCTGTGGATGTCCGGGGAGCACCAAGACGTAGTGGCAGGGTTAGGAAAGTTAAGAAGATGTAGTTGCACAGCCTGGGCATGGGTGTTAATCACTTGTACATAATGTTCACTATTGTCAATAAACTCCCAAGAATATCTCCCTGCCTGTGGCTCCTTGTTCTGAAGAACACTGTTCTTATCACTCAGATGTGAAACCTTTCTGCACCAGATAAAAGACGGGTGTGTCAGTCCAGGGCCTCTTCCCTGTGCTCTGTGCAGCCTTCAGACCACAGTGATGGTCCAGCCTCGCACTCACTGGAAACATTACTGATGTCTGCACCTCGGCGGTGCTGGTCATTGCTGCCAGAATATAATGGGCAGGCGTCACAGAGTTCCGACATTCTCTCTGTGTGCTCTCAGCACCTTTAAAGAAGGGCTGGTCCCCATCATACCAGCATCTGTGACCGGTGACGCTGTGCTCCTGAAGGTCACAGGTGCTGAAGGCGGATAAAGGATCAGATGCTTCTAAAGTTTCATGGCTGCATCTCTATGATATGACCTTGATCACAGAGCGCAAGTGATCTGCCCTCAGCCAGACAGATGTCAGACATTCTCAGAGGCTATGTGAAGATCTATGGAGTGTCCTCACTGCATGTCATCATCATCCTCCTGCAATCAAGAGACTATTAGGGCCTCCACTGCGTCTCCATGACAGGAGCATTCTCACAGAGGGTATGCGCGCTTCCCATAGGCCAGACTGGAATCAAATATTCACAGATGCTATGCAAGGATCTACGGGGACCTCACTGCATGTCAGCATCATCCTCCACAAATCCAGCAGCTATGAGGGTAGCCTGTGCACGTCTGGCCAGTGTGTCGGCCTCCTCACCCTCATCCCATTGGCTTCCTCCTCATCGGAGGAGACGTGCAGCTCCTCCATCTCCTCCTCAGGCAGCTCCTCTCCCTGTTGCAGCGCCAGGTTGTAAAGGGCACAGCAGGCAACAATGACGATGTGTGACACCCTCTGCGGACTGTATTGCAGGGCTCCACCAGACTGGTTCAGGCACTGGAACCTCATCTTCAGCATCCCGATGGTCTGCTCATTATACCTTTGACAGAGACATGAGTGTCACATGAGTGCAGTCGATGGCACCCTGCACCTGTGGAAAACCCGAGATCTGGGAGAATCTGATCACTCTTGCATCCTGGCTCTCTGGATCCCAGGCAAAATGCACAAAGTTGTGCGCCCTTAGAAAGAAGGCATCCGTGATCTCATGGATGCATTTGTGGGTGGAGGCTTGTGATATCCCACAGAGGTCACCTGTGGAGTCCTGAAAGAAGCCACTGGCATAGAAATTGAGCACCGCAGTCACTTTCACAGCTACTGGCAGTGGATGCCCTCCATGTTCCCGTGGCACCAAATCCTGCAGCAGCTGGCAAATGTGAACAACCAATTCCCCAGATATGCGCAGTCTTCAGCGACACCGGTTCTCACTCATCTGGGTGTCGCTAAGATCTGACCAGCAACAGCTCGCTGTGGCTCTTTGGCGCCATGTGTGTGTGCTCCAGTTGCCCCTTTCTCCGGAGGGTGCTGTTCCTGTCCCTGCGCAGCCAGGCACCTCAGTTGCTCTCTCCCCCATTGTCTTCACTCTCCGTAAGTCATGAGGCACACATCTAGGTCACCAGGCTCCATAATCCTGATATAATCCTCCTGCAGGATGAAAGAGGGAGACACGTGTGTTAGCATGGATGTACTTAGAACCTGTCCTGGTTAAGTGTGAAGGCCCCATAACCCATCCTAGAGAGTGCTGGTCACCACTTGGATAACCAGAGATCAGTGCACTGCATGGCTGCCCGAAACCCCACCTTCTCCGCCCCACTCCATCTGACTGATTGGCAGCAGCTTTTCCCATTGGACTGCATGCTGTGCTCTCAGCTCAGACACAGACATTCTCCTAACCCACACTGCAAGGCTGCACTGTTATCTTGAAACATGGGGGAGACTGGTCCAAACCGGGATGCTGACATTGCAAAGGGCTGTGAGCCCCATCAGCAGTCAGCTTTAGCAATGAGATTTTACAACATGCGTTGTCTTTCAACTGTTCTGCAGTCCACTGAAATGCTCATTAGTTTGCCGTCTGTGCTGAAGGAGTGAAAAGCTCTGGAGCACTTGGTGGCACTTTGATGCTTCTGTGTTTCTTGAGTGGGCAGTGTCATTGAAAATATAATAATTTTCATAATATTATTGTGATTTATTGTAGGAGCTGGTCTGGAGGCTTTGAGTCATCAACAAGAAGCCAAGTTTGAAATGCTAAATACGTAAACATGGCTGAAGTTTTAGAATGTGAGGTAGAAGGAAAATTTGCATTTTTAGATAAATTAGAGTAGTTTCAATTTCAAAGAGATTGTAAGATGTTACTCCTGGCTAGAAGAAACCAAGACAAACAACCTTTTCTCAAAGGTTACTGATAAAACTAGTACTATGATAAGATTTGTTATGAGTGGGTAAAGTTCCAAAGACATATCAGAACAAAGAGGAAGGCATTCTAAGATCTAACACAAGTGTGAAAAGTCTCCAGCCTCTGTGCATCAAGTTGCTGTATACAGGGACTGAAGCTGAGAAAACTCACTTTGAGTATCACTGTCCAGGATATTGTATTGCTTTGCCTGGGTCTGTTTAAATATATTTGTTTCTACTGTTGCCTTAATGGAAGTGTAACTGGAAGCCATATTAATTGGGGGTTTTAGGAGATATTATAGTACTAATTTGTAGACCTATGTATGTGCTTGAAATCTTTTATTTTGTTAATAAATGTTTAATTTAGTTTTCTAAAAACCTCTGAAGTCGTGGTAGTCTTATTACTTCTGAACACAGGGCATGCATCTCGGAATAAAATACAAATTGCAAAACAGTTGTGACCATGTAATCAAGTTTCCCTTGTGGAGTTGGTCTGCCAGATGCACATCATCTGCCACAACATAACATCAGATGAGCTAGGTGCCCGACTCCAATCATATCAATGGCTGCACCTGAACTGTCTCAGTTGCAGAGGAATTGTCGCTTTATACAAGGTATCCTTAATGCGTGGCCACTTCTCTCGCCTACCCTACTCCACCCTGAATGCTTGTGTGCTACATTCAGCCGTAGGGCAGCCCTACACTCCCTCAAGTCACCTCAAATGCAGGGCTGCCCTTGCAACCCACCCCCCCCCCCACCCCCCACCTCCACCAATACACCTCAAGCTTGAAGTCCAACCATGACCCTGGTGAGTGCTGTGCAACGTTTTTGTAGACTCACCTCTGAGTTCCCCTCAAAGTGCAACCTGCCAAGTGCATGCATTTTATATGCTGTTGTGAAACATGTCAGCATGCTTTCCCACTGATGTGGGTGGAAGATCCATCATATGGCAATGATTCCGGCAGGCTGGTCTAATAATGATATGCAGATGTATTACAATGAGATTCCCAACGTTCAATGGCGGGAAACACGGCCCACCATCAGCAGGCTGAGCAGATGATCGCAAACTGGTTTCACAGCATCATGAAACCAATCATGCCATATTGTCTGCTCATGCCAGCAAACATGCCTGACACCAGTGGGCATGAAAAATCCAGCCCCAAATATCATTTCAAGCACAGGAATGTCCACAAAGGAGGCAGAGACCCCGACAACAAAAAAAAAGCTCTGAAAGAGACAAAGTCGAGATCGAAAGTGAATAAGCTTCCCATACAGTGACAATCACACAGCATATAGATGCAATCACACAGCTGGAAGCTTTCAACACATTCAAAATCACACGCTCTAGTAAAAATGGCAAACACAAGCTGCAACTAACGATAGATACTGGGGAAAGTGTCAACATTTTACTACTACAGACCTCAAAGCCATGTACATAGTGAAGTGAGAGTCCACGTTACAGCTAACAACAGCTAGACTCAATTCATATAATGATTCGCCAATCTAGTGCATGAGACATTGATGTTAAAGTGCAGATATGGAAGTTCTGCATGGTTGTCATGAGACCAATGCTTGCAGGACTGCCAACATGCAGTGAACTCCAGATCGAAGGTCTCATGCTCATTTGTTAAAACTGTGCTGTTAATGTGACCCACATCAATTTTTTTCAGTTTAATCCACTTTAATTCTAGAAGTTGACCAGATCCCAGTAAAGCTGAGGATATGCAATCAATGCCTACTCCTCACGACAGAGAAGATTTACAGAGGTGTTTGGGCCCGTTTAATCTCTTAGCACCGTATTTCTCGACTATCCCTGAGAAAGAACCATCACTGCTCTCCAGAAAAATACACCATTTTTGTGCACGAAAATCATCAGCAAACAAACGATTCATTAAAGCAGTCACTTTCTGCTGAGGAACGCCAATGACTACTACGATCCAAGGAAAGAACTACACTCAAAGTGGATGCTTGACAAAAGTGACTCGGAGCACATCTATTACGAGAATGTAGACCAATTGTGCTTAGTTCTAAAGGTTTGTCATCTGCCCTGGCGAATTATTCAAACATTGAACGAGAAACATCAAACCGCATTAGTGATTAACACCAGCAGATTCCATATGCTCCTGTTTGGCGAACAGTTTGATGTTGAGACTCATCACAAGCTGCTAGAGATGATTTCGCAAAAGCCACTGACCAGCACTCTGCCTCGACTCCAAAGATTGTTAATCAAAGTATGGTTAATAAGTCCGGTACAAACCTGGAAATCTCATGGTTATGTCTGACACAACGAGCAGGCTACCCAACCCCAAGAAGACAGAAGATATACCATTGGATGCCCAAGTGGACAAAGATGATGAGGAGGTAGAACATGTGTACAACATTGACTTAACGCATGGGAAAACAACACAAAGATCTCCAGAGAGAGATTTCCAGTGATCCTGTCTTCAAGGCACAATGGTAGCTCAACATAAGTGGGAATGGCCAGTAACAAGACAAGAGGTTCTCACAGACCTCAGAACCTTTTGGCCATATTGTGATGAATTAGACATTTCAAATGGAGTCATTCTCAAGGGCAGACAAGTATTAATACCAAAAGCACTTTGTCAAGATATCCCTATCCAGTTACATCAAGGTCACCTGGGTATTGAAAGATCAAGGCAAATTGCACATCAAACAGTTTATTGGCCAGAGATCAATAATGACAGAATGAGCTGTGGGGATGTGCGATGCATGTCAGAAGCATCAGCCGAGTGAACCCAAAGGCCCACTTCATCTGCATGATGTTCCCTCACGTCAAGAATAGCGACTGACTTATTCACTGTTAGAGGGGATGTCTTCTTGTTACTGACTACTTCTCCAAATCTCCTATCATTCACCAACTAAAGGATTCATCAAGCACATCGGTAGCAAAAATAATAAGTGCAATTTTCAGTCCTTTTGTTTCCCTGGAGCAGATAGAGTCGGACAACTATTCACATTATGGTGGTAAACCCTTATAAGGCACTTGAGCAAAGTGGGTTGGAAATCAACATCAGTTACATCATCCCCCCACTTTGCAAAGTCAAACGGACTAGCAGAAAGGATGGTGTGCACAATCAAATTACTCATTTTGAATTGTAAGGGGACCAATGAAGAAATTCAAGTAGCATTGTTGCACCTGTGAGCAACACCACTGGGTATGGGTTACCATCCCCAGCAGCGATCATGTTCAGGTGGCAAGCCAGGAAAACCCTTTTGAGTTATCACCTGATCAGGTCATTGTCAGTCTAAGACAAGAGAAAATGAAAATCACACATGACAAACATGTAGGCATGCAGTTGCCACCTCTGCATAAAGGGCAGAAAGTCAGAATGATCCATCCATGAGAGAAGGCATCGCTCCCTGAGGAAGTGCCAAAGGTCTGTAATGAGCCATGGTCATAGAAGGCAATCATCCTGAATAGAGCAACACTCCAATAGATGTCAGTTGAGAGAGTTATCCAACAGCACCATACCTAACACCCTTATAGCATCAAAAACAAGTGCAAATTCACGTACTGAGAGTGGAGTTAAGGGAAATGACACACACAACATTCAAGTAAAGAAAATTGTCAGTCTATATATACAAGTCAAGAGTTAACAATTCCAACTCTCAGTAAAATTTCACTGTTACCGGATCAAGATGAGTCAGCAGACGACCTAAACATTTCAGAGACACTTGAATAACTAACTTGGGAGACCATACATGTATAAATGCTGTTCACAATTGTTCTATTCCATAATGTGTGTAGCTTATAACTCATGCAATCTTTCTATTTAAGGAAAGGAGAAAGTTGTGATGTTGCTTTAATTGCTTTATTACTGATCAACATACTACTGAATATGTAAGAAGTTTAGCATACATCTTCACAGGAAGTGATGCAAGTTAACATGTGATACGTTTGTATAAGCAATGTTCATCAGCAGATAGCATGTGCATTGCAGAGCTCTCCTAAATCTTCTTATCCTTCAATAAAGAATCCTTCATTTAGTTTACCAATCATTCTTACAGTGTTTGGTACATTTGTGTTTAGAGCCAATAACACAATACTATTCTATGAATCTACAGTTGAATCCTTCTAACAGTTGAAGCCGAGAGGAAGGGTAGGTTAATACAGGAAACTGCGAAAACCTTTTTGCGGATTGTGATGGACTGAATAAATCTCAGGGCATTATCAGTAACCATGAGTTCATTAATTTTCTGACCCATTTTCATCCTTAATGACCTTTTGAGGTCAAAATGCTGTTTTCTTCAGCCCATTCACTACAGAGCTAATGTTAACTCTGGCAGGAAGGGTGCGGCATGGGAGAGCTTTAGATGGTGGAAGGGCTTGTGCTGCAGTTCTGATGTGTTACCTAATCTCCTACACCGCACTACTTTCATTTTCCTGAATTCTGGAACTGGTCCTCCCAGAGGAATTGCCTAACCTAAAGAGCTTTATTATGACCTGATGACATCACTGGGATCTGCCTGTCATTTTTACCAAAGCCTGACTATAACTGACAGTCTTGAACTCACCAGCAAAAATATAACAGCAACAAGGACCTGGGCCAATTAAGCCCTTCAAAAAAAAGTAATGATTACTTGTGGGCCGGAAGGAGCAGGAATGCTGAGACTCCACAAGGATACCTTGGGCCTCCCCTGCCATTGGCTACTCCTCCACCTCTTTCCAACCGTGGGATGAAGGTTTTATCCCATGAAGAAAGATTGAACAGATTGGGCCTATACCCATTGGAGCTTAGAAGAATGAGAGGTGATCTTACCAAAACATATAGGATCCTGAGGGGATTTGATAGGGTAGATACCAGGAAGATGTTTCCACTTGTGGGACAGACTAGAACCTGGCAGCATGGTTTAAGAATAAAAGATCTACCTTTTAAGATGAAGATGAGAAGACATTTTTTTCTCTCAAAGATTTGTTAGTATGTGGAACTTTCTTCCCCAGAAAGTAGTACAGGCTGGGTCATTGAATTCATTCTAGACAGAGTTAGACAGATTTTTGATTGACAAGAGGGTCAAAGGTTATGGGGGTCGGACAGGAAAATGGAATTGAGACCACAAACAGATCAGCCATGATTTATTGAATGTGCAGCAGGCTCGAAGGGCTGAATGGCTTAAACATGCACCTAAGTCCTATGTTCCTATATACTCTTGCTAACACCTCCCCCAATCCCTGTTCACTTTGCTGGGCCTGTTTCAATGGGTCCCAATAGGTGACCAGGCCTATTCCAGTGCCACTAGTTACTGACTCCCACCTAATTGCTGTCAGTGACATCACGGCTGCCATCAGTGACATCACTTCCTGATAGTGACATAACTGTCGCAGTCAATATCATCACTCCTGCCAGAAGGGACATCATTCTCGCTACCAGTGGCATCATCTTAATGGCAGTGACATCATCCTACTGTCAGCAACATCATTCCTGGTGGCTCTGGGTAAGAGTCAAAGGTGGAGCCAGTCAATGAGGCCTCGAAGCTAAAATCTCCTGCACCTCTTGCAACTGGGAGTGTTGGACGGTCTGCATAATATATTTTCTTAAACGGATGAGATCTTATGAATAAAACCTCAGATGTAATAAAAACAGCAACCTCCAAGATGTCCATACACCATGATGATGGAATCCTATTTGTGTACCAACTAAACCGCTGCGTGAGACTGTTGGACTTCACTGGGAATAACAATAAGAGCTGGTTATTCTACTGAGGTCTCTCACTGAGTAGCAATTTGGGAATCTGATTTATAAAGTATTGGCTATTTAATTTATTACCAAATGCTTTAAAAAACTAACGTATCGGTTTTCCTCTGTATATGTCTAGGTGGCACATAACTGTTAAAACGCTTTTGAACAATTGGAATACTGCTAATTCCAGGCATGAGGATCTTATGCCATCAATGAAACCACGAGCCTATCGTCCCCATATTAAAGTGACTCTGTTGACCCGGGTTAAAATTTCCTATTTCAAGTTCTACTGGTGCATGTAAAGGGTTAACTCTAATGATAGCTACTGAGCATGTACATAAGCAATTATGTCATGGTGATGGCACTCACTGAGAAATGATGACTGAGAAGCATCTTAGAGAGCAGCTTCGGCTATATCTTGGTCTTACTTTACCTTTGTAAATTGTTTTAAATAAACGTGCTTTCAACAAAAAAACATTGCTTCGAGCAAGATCTCTTCTACAGTAAGAAGCTAATGAATCCCAAGATAAGACCACAATAACAGAGTGCATATTGTAAAGGGTTAACATCAGAAGCATGCATGATATTTATGTAATAATGATGACAGATCACATGTTTGAGAAGTGAGAGAGATCTGGAAGGTGGAGAAGCTCTAGCCTTGTGTAGAGGTCCAAATGTGTAAATACGTGCTGTAGATAAAGAGTAATGGTTTTGAGAAACTACAGGCTTGAGCAGCATCCATTGGGAGAATGGACAATCCCCAAAACACCTGTCTAGGCCCCAACCACAAAATGAACCACACATATATGTAGGGCATAGTGGGAAATTTAACTAGGAGCATTGAAGCAGAAAATTGTAACCCTGGTTGTTCCAGGTTTCCCTCCCAATCTCTGAGCCCTCTGAGAAATCTGCGTTCCACCAACTCTGGGTTCTTGTGCACTCCCACTCCTTTTGCCCCTCTTTTAGTGGCGATGCCTTCAGCTGTCTATACCCAAAGCTCTGGATTTAACTTTTCCAAACTTCATCAACTCTCTACCTCTCTATCCCCTATTTAAAGATGCTCCTTAGAACCTGCCTTTGATGTCGAGTATCTTGCAGGTTCATGCAACTGAGTAATGGACATGTTTAGCAGTGCTACTATCACAGACAGTGTTAGCAATAGTGAAGCAACTTGCCACATTGAAAGTTACATTACTGTGCTGATTTCACACACGACCATGAATCTTGTTACATGAGATGAGTTTAAGGTAGCATTGGCAACAGAGCGTATTGGAGAAAATAAGCTAGTATCTAAAAACAGAGTGGCCTTGTGAAATAGAGGAAGATTCTGTACTACAGTGTATGAAATGAGCTTGCATTGTTTGATGACAACTGCATCACACGGGGATCTCGAGGAGTTATCTCATAGGCGCTACAGCAACATGTATTGCATCTTGCCCATGAAGGACATCTGGGTGTTGATAAGGTGAAACAGTGGTCTTGTGGAGCAGCCTGGTGGCTGTCAATAGATCACCACATTGAAGAGTTCATTAGAAACTGTGTAGCATAGGCTTGCCCAACCTCTTCGCGTGGGGGGGCGTTTTCTTCTTGTCAAGGTAATGAGCCTATCAGCAGCAAAAGCGGGCAAGAAGCAGCCTGTGATTGCAGGAGCAGTTCCTTGCAGAATCTTTCATTGAACTTACCTATAGTTTGAATATTGGCTCAGGGGTTGTGTTGTGGTCTCCGGGCCATGTGTTATACAAGCCTGGTGTAACATGTACACTCAGTGAAAACTCTGTTAAACTGTGCCGTGCACTCTACAATCGACCCTAAGGCCAACAAAGCCATTGCAACAACACCAAGTAGATATTTCTGGAGAAGTGCAAGCAGCCCCCAGTGATCAATGGCTTTTGCTTGTTGTTCACGATCTACATAGCAGATGGCCAGAAATCACTATAACATTTCCCATTGCCACCACTTTGGTCATTGTTATTCTAGAAGAGTTGTTTACAAAATGTGGTTTGCAGATCAGAACTTCACACAAAGTTCCTTTATTTATTATGGAAGAAACATTGCAAGAGACATGCTGACCTCTGTGCTGAAAACTCTGATGCAGCCCTATTGTTTCAGTTATAAAAAAACCACCAGAGGGTGATGAATCAGTCCTAGTTTTACTCATCTGTGGGGAAAATTAAGCAGAGGGATCAGTTTCCATGCCCTGTTTCACAGCCGATATCCCTGGAGAGTGCCTGACTATTGAACTGGAAGCACATAATTTCCAAATGCCTAAGGTGTCCACCTGAACAAAGCATTGATCATGCTAATCAGGGTCCTAATTCCTGTTGTAGAACTCCTCACCCAAATTTAGCATGAACTAGGCAGACCAGCTACCCTGAAATTCTCTCAGTTTTCCTGGCCCCACAGCCTAAACCAATGGTTCTTAAAGAGGGCTGCAGGAGGCCACCATCGATATTACACACCGATGCTGTAAGCCATTGACAACCTGGGCTCAACTCCCCCTTCCCCATCTTCTGTTTTCCCCAACCCCTTCCAGGATTAGCAGGCTGGCTCTATGTTGAAACCTGTTGTGTTTCCTGAGGCCTCAACTGGTGTGCAACATAGGGATGATCCAGAGGCCTCCATAGCTCCTTTCAAGTGAAGCAGCACTTGCACTTCCCTCAGTTTAGTCTACTGCATTCGTTGCTCCCAATGCGGTTTCCTCTGCAGTGGAGAGACCAAACACAGACTGGGTGACCGCTTTGCAGAACACCTTCAGTCTATCCACAAGCAAGACCCAGACCTCCCTGTCGCTTGCCATTTCAACACCCATATGTGCTCTCATGCCCACATGTCCATCCTTGCTGCATTGTTACAGTGAAGCTGAACACAAACTGGAGGAACATCACCTCATCTTCCGACTAGGCACTTTACAGCCGTCCGGACTGAATATTGAGTTCAACAATTTTAGATCATGATCTCTCTCCTCCATCCCCACTCCCTTTCCGATCCCCTCCCCACTTTTTTTTCCAATAATTTATATAGATTTTTCTTTTCCCACCAATTTCCGTTATTTTCAAATGTATTTCCATCCATTGTTTTGTCTCTATCTTTTAGCCTATTTTGATCCCTTCCCTTCACCCCACCCCACCCCCATTAGGGCTATCTGTACCTTGTTTGTCCTGCTTTCTACCCTTAATTAGCACATTCCTTAGATAATATCACCACCTTCAACACCTCTTTGTCCTTTTGTCTATGACATCTTTTGGCTATCTCCACCTATCACTGGCCCTCTATCCAGCTCTACTGGTCCCACCCCCTCCCCTTAAACCAGCTTATATTTCACCTCTTTTCTATTTTTACTTAGTTCTGTTGAAGAGTCATACGGACTCGAAACGCTAACTGTGTTCCTCTCCGCAGATGCTGTCAGACCTGCTGAGTTTTTCTGGGTATCTTTATTTTTGTTTTGAATTTCCAGCATCCGCAGTTTTTTGCTTTTATCTCCATAGCTCCATTGAGTTTATGGAATTAAGGCTTGAGGTTCAAACTTCAATGAGCGTTGGGCGCGCATTGCTGGCACGGCTGTTAATTCACGTCACCTATTCCTCTCAGATTTTTAAATCAGCTTATAAGTTTTATTGCCTAATGATTTACATATTTAATTATATGTAAATACAATGAATCAATTTTCAGTGGTACCTGCATTTCTTCCTGCAGCGTCTCCAAATCACGAAGTGAGAAATGTGCGCACACAGGAAGAGTTCCTCTTTGCTGACTTTGCAGTACATATTCACTCTTTCTAGGGGCACACCTAATTACCATGTCCAGGGAGTCTAGCTGCAGGTTTGTCAGAGGGACTTCCAGGTCTGTACAGGGGTACTGTTGGAGATTAAATCCACAGTACAGCACTGGCCAACATCCTCTGTTTGTCCCCCACTTTTCATGATGGCATCTTTCAGTGTTATTTGGAATGGAATGGGAAGCTCCCAGAGACAGTCTGCACCATCAGTCCCCCTCATAAGACAATCTAACTAGCCATTCAACTGCAGTCCTCTGGATTACTGAGCACATGCCAGATTACTGAAGCTGCCACAGGGACAGTGCCATTCTTGATCTCTTGGAATCTCCTTGATTTCAATCCCACCGCTTAAACCACAATTAGGCCATTTAACAACTAAGAAGTATGGGTTTTAACTGTCATCAGACAGCTAAGTGATAACAACTTCCTCACAGGAATCACGATGAGAATAATCCCACCATGAAGTATGTGAGCATATATAAATGAAATTCATCTGTGAATGATATTTGATTCTTCATGATATTAGCAGAAAAATTGGCAAGTAACTGTTGACAATTTTAAGCATTAGCTAATTTGCAACTAAATTCAGAAAAATAATTTTACACAGGTATGAGAATGAATGAGAATTAGATAATAACATACATTTCTGTTGAGTTGTTATATGATTTTTAACAATGTCTGATTATTCTTTCTGAAAATGATTGTTCAAGAATTTTTCATTTTTATTTTAATCTTTATGAAATAGAAGCTGGCACTATATTTATTATTCCATGTTGCAATTTTCCTGAAATTATTTGTTACTTAATGATCCTTAAAAGTAATTACAAATATGAATTCTAACTTGAATTTGACTGAGGTTCTATTATTTAATTATAATATTTTTCATTCAGACTGCTTCAAGGAGGCTCATCTGCAATCCTGCATAATTATTTCAGGTACACTTGTGTCAATTAAATATAGATTATGAACAGCAATATAAAGGAGATGAACAATGGAAGGAAAATTTCGTATTGCTACCTTCAAAGAATTGTTAAGAAAATGAAGCCTCCTTCAAACACTACAAAAATTAAATTATACACGGATAGCACAACAAATAACTTTCTGCTCAAAAGGACGAGTGGTTTGACAGAGGAATCAAAATTTCATTATAATAAGAGCTGGATCTTGCATCATTATCCATGGACGGCTCCAGTGAATTGTGTTTGCATTGTTACCCATATGGTGCAGTGTTTTTACTTTTGATAATGTGACAACTAATTTGACAGGCAACATTTCTTTCACACACATTCTACAGAAACAGTGCACTTATTCTGTGAAGCCCTACTTTCTGTTAATTGTGTTGCAGTTGTTTAAGTTGCCTTGGCTGTTGAAGAGAGAGTATTTGCATTTATATTAGACATTTCATAGAATCATAGAATTATAGAATGGTTACAGCACAGAATGAGGCCATTTGGCCCATCTTGTCAGTGCCAGTTCTCCTCAAGAACGATAGTCCCACTCCCTAGCCCTTTCCCTGTAGCCCTATAATTTTTTTTCTCTTCAGCGGCTGGTCTAATTCCCTCTTGAAGGCCATGATTGAATTTACCTCCACCCACCTCTCAGGCAGTGCATTCCAGATCCTAACCGCTCACTGGGCGGGATTTTCCACACCCAACAGCTGCTGGGATCTCCCGGTCCCGATGCAAGTCAATGGACTTCTGGCTGGGGCGCCACCTCACCCGTGGGGCCAGAAAATCCTGGCCACTGTGTAAAAAGATTTCCCTTGTGTCACCGTTGATTCTTTTACCAATAACCTCAAACCGTCGTCCGCTGGTACCCGATCCTGCCGTCAGCGGGAACAGTTTCTCCCTATCTACTTTGTCCAGACCCCTCAAGGTTTTGCACACCTCGATCAAATCTCTTCTCAGCCTCCTCTTCCCCGAGGAGAACAGCCTCAGTTTCTTCAATATAATCACATGTCTGAAGTCCCTCATCCCTGGAAACATTCCAGTGAATCTTTTCTGCACTCCCTCTGAAGCCTTCACATCCTTCCTCAAGTGTGGTGCCCAGAATTGGACACATGACCTCAGGGTGTCCCAACATGCTTTGCAGCCGAAGAAGTATAGGCATTGTTCTAATATAGGAAACAAAGCATCCAATTTGCACATAGCAAGATCCCATGAGCAGCAAAAGATAAATGATAAGGTCAACTGTTTTTGCTGTTGGTTTAATTATAACTCTAGGTCAAAGCACCAGGAAATTCCCCTGCTCAACTTTTAAGCTCACTTAGGAGGGCAGGCATGGCCTGTTTAATATCTCATGTGAAAAATGGCACCTCTGACAGTGTTACACTCCCTCATTACTATACTGAAAATCAACTTAGGTTATGTGCTCAATTCTCTGGAGTGGTGCTTGAAATCATGACTTTGTGTCTTAGAGCTGACAGTTCTATCACAGGGCTACTTGAAACATAAAATTACATATTATTGCTAATCTATGTGTCCCTATTGGGGGGATTGGGGGGAAGATATGTATAGGATCCTTAGCACCAATTGTTTATATGATCACAGATTGGAATCAAATCTAAATGCCAGACTTGACAATACCTTAGCCAGACTAGTTTGCAGTAATTCACTAGTTTACCAGTGCAGTGTGCTGCAGACAGTGCGATTTTAACCAATTAATCTTTATCACAACCCTCTGAAATGCCTAAACCTTGGCTGTAGTCAAACTCTGATGAACTGCCCTAAGATAATTAAGTATGTTGTGTTTCTACACTATGTGATCATACGCTTCCCCTGCATGGTAAAAAAAATGTCTTAAACATTTTAATCTCTTTAATTTTAGCAAAATTGCATAAACCGATAAATGTAAGTTTTAATTATGTGCATTTAAAATACAGTGGAGTGGAGTGGACTGGAAGAGATGCTGAAATGGCTAATACTGAGAAGGTACTGTCTGTGATTATCAGAAGATGAACATTAATACATTTATTAAAAGAGCAAGAAGCACACATCCCTTACTAACTCTATAAAAACATCAACAATGTTTCAAAAAAAAAAATCACATTTGGTGCATTCCTTATGTGCTGTCTTTACATGACTCTTCCAATGCTCACCTGGCTGATCTCCCACATTCTGCCCTCTGTAAACTTGGGCTCATCCAAAACTCTGTTGCCCATATCCTAACTTGCACCAAGTCCCATTCACCTATCACCCCTGTGCTCACTGTCCCACATTGGCCCCCGATCCATCAACACCCAAGTTTTAATATTCTCAACCTCGTGCTCAAATCAATCCATGACCTCTCACCCTCCCATCTCTGTAATCCCCTCCAGCCCAACAGCCCTCTGAGAATTCTGCTTTGTTTCAATTCAGGGCTTGTGTGCTTCCCTTACTTCCTTCACCCTACGATTGATGTTGTGCCTTTCTTCAAGTTTGTCAAATGAGTAATTCTGCACTAAACTTGCTGTTTTGGTCTGAGGGTTATTATTTAAATGTACTCCATAGATGTGCGCTAAGCTCTGGAATTCTTTTCCTAAATCTCTCTGTTTCTCTATCTCTTTCTCCTCATTTAAGATGCTGCTTAAAGTCTACCTCTTTGACAAAGCTTTTGGTCATCAGCCTAATATCACTGTATGTGGCTCACTGTCTGGTACCACTCTAGGGATATTTTGCTAACTACAATCATTATATAAATGCAGTTATTGCCCCTGATGGACGTTCGATTTCCTCTGCTTTAATGCACTCGGGCAACAGATTATATTGGAAAACTGAATCAAGGCCATTCAGGCATGATGCTCTTTGCATATTAATCATTATAAGTTATGAGGAGAACGAGTGAAATGACCATTGTCAATCTAAAACTGGCACAAGCAAACTGGTTAACTCAATATTACTCCCTATCCCTTCTTCAGTTTTCAGCCTGAAAGCAGTCCGACACACAGGACCCTGACCTACACCATGGGCAGGACAAGGAGGCAGGTCCTGAATCCATCCAGCCAGCACAGGGAATGAGCCCTGTGCTATTGGCACCAATCTGATCCACATCAGCCATCCAGCTGACTGGCCACTCAAGGAGTCTGAGTAAACATACATGTTTACAAAGATGTTGTAGCTCAGAGCTATAAATAGTGATGGTAGAGGCTGCAATGTTCTTTCCATCACATGGCTGACCAGCAATTGCTCCCACTCTTACTATCAGTATCCAATGGAAAGATTTACAAGTTGATAATCAACCTGTTTGGCCACATTATGAACACACCTTCCTTAGCCATCAAGTCCTGAAGTGGGACTTGAAGCTGTGGTCTTTGGCTCAGAGGCAGAGGCATTACCCACTGTACCACAATACTGCTATTCCTTATCTACTAAATTTGATAATGAGCCATAAAATTAAGATAATAAAACTAAAAAACTAAATAGACAGTTTAAAAACTGTACAGCTGCCTTGTGACTTTTACCATTTAACTGCTCATTAAAAATAACCGAAGTGTCCTAATATAAAGATAGATATAGCTTCTCAGTAGCTAAGCCCCAGTTCTGGTCTTGGTTATTCTAAGGCGTACTCCAATTGGAAAGGCCATTTATACTTCAAAAAATCAACAACACGATTCAATCAACAAATGGCTCACGTTAAACACAGCACACAAGGAACAATTCCTCTTATGAAATTCAGTTATCAACGACCTCTCGATTTGATTTTCCCTTTAACCTTACCAAACTTCTTCTCTGAACTTTGTTTCTGAGTATTTTTTGTGCTTTTAGCCAGGATTGGCTAATTAACTTCATATTGAAGAGATGAAAAAGGCCAATCAAGTTTAGGAACATAGGAGCAGGAGGAGGCCATTCAGCCCATTGACCATTTATGTTCCTTCTCAACTTGTTTTTCACTTGGTTATGTAAATGGGTGCGGGGCATATCACAAAGGAGCTCTTCAGGCAATGCTCAGCTTTCAATAAATGGATGCCCAACATTTCAATGAGCACTATTTTTACTGGCTGTTGAGTGCCTGCTGTTTACTGTACACAGTTGGACACCAATTAGAGGAGGCTGCTTTGAAGCATGTTTAAATTGATTCAAAATGATGCAGACCTGCATGCACGCTGCAGAGCAGCTCATGTCTTCCTGAGGCAGACATCTCCAAAAGGGCCCTTTCCCCAAGGCTCCGCTCTACTCTCATTCAGCAATAAAATAGGTTGCAGATAGGTGGAGTTGGGAGTGAGTGAGTTCAGCATCCACAGTACACTGTTATTTCTATGAATCCGACACTAACTTCATGTGGACTGCTTGTTCAACATCACACCTGTGCAGGGGTCAGGGCGAATGTTGGGGTCAGGGTGTGCAAGGATTGGGGATCAGGACGCGTAGGGTTCAAGGTGTAGGGTTCAAGGTGTAGGGTTCACGGTTCATATCGTAGAGTTCAGGGTGTAGGGTTCAGAGTTCAGGATCTAGGAATCAGGGTATAAGGTATGGTGTTCAGGGTGTAGGGCTCAGGGTTCACGGTGTAGGATTCAGGGTTCAGGGTGTAGTCATCAGGGTATAGGATTCAGGTTTCAAGGCGTAGGGTTCCGGGTGTAATGTTCAGGGTGTAGGGTTCAGGGATCAGGTTGTGGTGTTCAGGGTTCAGGGTGTAGGGTTCAGGTTGCAGGGTACATGGTTCAGGGGTAGTGGTCAGGGTTCAGGGTTCAGGGTGTGGTGTTCAGGGTGTGGTGTTCAGGGTGTAGTGTTCAGGGTTCAGGGTGTAGGGCTCAGGGTATAGGGTTCAGGCTGCAGGATACATGGTTCAGTAGTAATGTTCAGGGTTCAGGGTGTAGGATTCAGGGTGTGGGGTACAGTGTGTAGGGTCAGATGTCAGGTTGTGGTGTTTGGGGTGTAGGGTTCAGGGTGTAGTGTTCAGGGTGTAAGGTGTAGTGTTCAGGGTTCAGATTGTAGTGTTCAGGATTCGGATTGTGGTTTTCAGGGTGTAGAGTTCAGGTTGTAGGGTGTAGGGTTCAGGGTTCAGGGTGTGGTGTTTAGGGTGTAGGGTGTAGTGTTCAGAGTGTAGTGTTCAGGGTTCAGGGTGTGGTGTTCAGGGTGTGGTGTTCAGGGTGTAGGGTGTAGGGTTCAGGGTTCATGGTGTAGGGTTCAGCGTGTAAGGTTCAGGGTGTGAGGTTGTGCAGGGAGTGGAGCTTGTCGAGGAGTGACATCCCATTCCTCCAGGATACTGTCCTACCAGCTTCTCAGAAGACAGTGGGAAGACATTGCAGGACTCATCTATGCCAAAGAGCATTGCAGCAACAGTGGCTCCCACCAATGATGGAGCCACTGCTGACATTTCTGACAGCTGCCATGACAACATAGACTACTGCTATATTTGGACCTCTTAGCCAGTTATCAGGGCCGACATTCTAGGTTGTTGACTGTTTGAAGCTCAGGCCATGGACTCTTTATTGAAGGGCTGATATGGTGTATTTCATAGTGCATTCTAGAGACATGCTTTGTTGCAGCATTTTCATGCTCATTTATCAGCACTGAGTGATGCCAATTCTGCTCATATTTAGCCATCCAGTGAAACAAAGAGTTCATCAAATCCCATAAATAAGTCAGATGTAAACTAGCTTCTATTCACGTCTGAGTGAAACAGGCTGTGAATGCTGAGGAATTATTGAGGCCTGTAGTGGAATAAAGCCCTGCTTACTGTCAGCTTGTTCTCACAATACATCAATGGCCCTGGCTGCTTCTGGATGAGAAAAATGTAGAGTGAGAATAATTTTTATTACTTTAGTTATGGTTTCACTTGACATCATTCATTACAGATTTAAATCTGCAGAATTTGGCACAGAAGACAACTGGACACTTGGCAAGAGAAATTCAGGAAACAGCTGTTTCTTTGGCATATAATTGGCATTAGCCTACGCCTACACAATGCTGGAACTGTGTCAGACACCGTGGGCGGAATCGTCCCAGAGTTGCACTAAGTGCAGTATAGCCGGCCGCAATGTCTGCTTCTCACACCGTATTGTCCCGAACCCGGCGCCTTAATTATGCATTCCTGGGAAACATGCCTTTTCCATGGTGGGCGGGCTCTCATTCGTCCGCCACTCCATCATCTCGCCACTTCATCATGCTGAGCCCCATATTTAAAATACTGCTGCACGCACACTTCTCAGTGCCTCCAACACAGGACTGCTGAAAATAAGACAAGGCCCCGAAAGGCAAGAAGACTGCAGCCCCAGGTTTACTGATACATCCCTCAAGTGTCTTTTGGACACTGTGGAGGCCCGCCGTGATGTCCTCTACCCCCAATCTGGCCGCAGGAGGGACAGCAGCATCACCACTCCGGCTTGGGAGGTGATGTTCAGTGCCAATGCTGCACAGAAGAAGTCAGCCATCCAATGCACAAAATGGATGAATGATCTCATCCGTGCTGCCAGAGTAAGGCAACCATCTCATCACTCTAAACTCACACACTCAGGTCCATCACACACTCACTGGCATCTCACTCACTGCCAGCTCAAGGGACATCAGCACTCACTCTCTCTCACACACAGTCTCACATCTCCATCTGGACTCATCTCCTCTGGAGACTGCCTCCTCAGCCCTCCCCATCTTGCCATCAGCCCCAACACACACCCTGGGCCTACCCTCCTTCCCCAGTACAGCGTCCGCCCTGCAGCCTCTTCCTTTGCCTGAGGACACTTGTCCCCCTTCACCAAGCAAGCCCTAGCCCTGCAGCCATTGAAACGCCACCTCTGCCTTACGGCTGGTCTGGTAGGTAGAGACCTGCCCGTGAGTCCCCCTAAAAGTGATATGGTGCTGTCTGCAAAGCCTGGCGCTGATGACTGCGAGTGCTGCCCAAAGCAATGTAGCCAAACAAACCTTGAAGTCCCAAGCGAAGCGCAGCTCGTCAGGTGCACGTCACTTATGTACAGTTGTGAAACACATTTGTTTGCACTCACGCCGACATGGATGGACGATCAAGCACGGTGGGATGAGTCCGGCGGACTAGCCTTACAATGATATGCTGATGTATTACAATGAGGTTCCCGACATCCAATGGTGGGTAATATGGACTGCCATCGATGGGCTGAAAGGGCATCACAAACTGGTTTCATGGCATTGTGAAATCGATTTCCGGCCTTCTTGCCATATTGTCCGCTCACGCCGCTGAACACACCCGACACCAGCAGGCATAGACGATTCCGCCCCCTGTTGGTTTGGGTGACTTGTCCACCTCACTGCCTCAAGTACGTGGAGCAGGTGCTGCGCAGGTTTTGAGAGGCCAAACCAGCAATGCTTAACGAGACCACTGGAGGTGCCAAAAAGACAGCCCGGTAATTTTAATTTTAACTTTTGTGGTCCCAGAAGCAGGCATGATCCTCCAAGGGTGGTCCCCCAACATCCCTCCCCAGAACCCTAAAATTCTGACTCATTGACAATCACTTTCAAGGCATCACCAGCCGCCTGCTCCAGCCAAACCTAACCTGCCATTGGGCGCAGCTTTGGGGTTGGATAATTTTCTGTGCTCCCTGACCAGTAAACAGTAGTGAGGAGTCCATTTCTCACCTCCAGTTCACCGATGCTGTTTAATTGAGGCCAAAACTAACTTTGCATCTGCCTTGGGTACCTTTTGGGCTGCTAGGCCTTAGAATTGAAATGCAAAAGTGTGGTAATCTGAGGTGCAATACACCTTTAAGAGAATGTCAGCAGATTGACCACGTATTATCCAATTGCTGTGTAGCACGGGCTACAATGTTAATCAGTAGGTTAGAGTAGGGTCTGGTTGGAGAAGCACACATTGTGTTGGCAGTCTGTTACTTGTGTTAATAAACAGCATGTGCTTCATCTTACATTGGCCTCTGCATCTGCAGTATCTTGTTTGTCGACTCACTCACCAGTAGATAGGTGTGCAAACATGTTTGGCAAAGTGATCCGACAGAAGGAACATAACAACTGGCGATGAGGCAAACCATGACCAGTCGACGACACCAAGGAAAGCCGCAGAAATTCCACTGATGTAAATCAGCTGCGCCCTGCAGGCCGATTGTAAGAACAGCCTTCATCATTGTCGTTGATGTTATCTCTCTCTAGTGTGATACATTTTGGCCGTATTGAACCATTTGATCAGACTGGTCACATTATATTGAACGCCTCGCGTTTTTCTTTTTGGCAAACGGCATATTGGGGGAGGAGAAGAGGCGAGCGATCCTCTTGTCAACATGTGGCAGTAAAACATACAACCTAATTCATAGTCTAACGGCACCCAATGCCCCAGATTCTAAGAGCTTTGATAAGTTGGTGAATCTAGTGAAAAGCTACTTTCAGCCAAAACCCTCAGTGACAACATAGCGTTTTAAATTCAAAATGAGGTGTCGCGCTCCTGGAGAGACAGTCGCTTGCTATGTAACAGCCTTAAAACAACTGACAGAGCACTGTGAGTTTGGGACATCGATTAACGACATGTTAAGAGACCAATTAGTATGTGGGATTAATGAAGACGCCATTCAAAAAAGGTTGTTGTTAGAATTGAATTTAGACTCCAGCAAGAAGCTGGAGTTGATGCTCACAATGTGGAGACACAGTCAGGGGTTCAGAAACAATCAAGGGAGCACAAAATGGCGCCGCCCTTCATGTCGGGAGGGGAGGCACCGGTTAGAAATGGTGCGGAAGCGCAGGGCTCCGCGGAAAGATAGGAAACAACCACCATTAACAGACCAGCAAAAAGCAATTGTTTAACAGAGAAAACCCACAATAATAACGACAGAAATGGAACCAGATAGCCTGCAAGCGAATGGCAATTTAAAAGAATCAAGAGTTTCTGCTGCCATTGTAATGGATACATTATGAATATTGTAAAGACAGATTGAGACAAAGCTTTAAGCAGAAAGGTATAAATCATGAAATCCACATAATAGAAGAACCAGAAGAATCAGAGTCAGATATTTAATCATTACACAACTTAAAAATGGGTAAAACAAAGCCAATCTACGTGACAGTGAAGGTCAATGGGAAATCCATCCGAATGGAGATGGATACAGGGGCATCCACGACAGCTATAGGGGAATACACGTTCAAATATCTGAATGGAGGAAACCGCTCATTAAATCTGGAGAATTCAGATGCTAAATTAAAGACGTATACTGGTGAAGACATACGAGTAAGAGGTTTTTGCAAGTTTCCAGTACAGTATGGGATCCAGTTGTTAATTTACCCCTGATAGTGGTAGCAGGGGAGGGTCCAGGTCTACTTGGTCAGATCTGGCTTAAGGAAATAAAGTTGGAGTGAACTGAGATTTTTCAACTCAGAATGAATGATCTGCAAGAATAATTACAGAAATATGCCCCCATGTTCAGGAAAGAGCTCGGGAAGATTCAGGGGCTGCAAGCTAAAATCCACGTGGATCCCGGGGCAACCCCCAGATTCTTGAAGGCGAGGTCAGTCCCCTATGCATTATGAGAAAAAGTGGATATTGAATTAGACAGGCTGGGAAGGTTGGGAGTCTTACAACCTGTACAATTTTCCAAATGGGCAGTGCCCATGGTTCCAGTACTAAAGCCTGACCAGAGTGTGTGAATATGCAGGGACTACAATTTGACTGTTAACAAAGTGGCCAGACTTGACAGGCAGCCTATACCAAAAGTTGATGAATTGTACTCCAAGCTGGCAGGGGGAACTCGACATGAGCCACACTTACCAGCAAGTCGAACTTAAAAAGGCCTCTTGGGATTTTGTGACATAAACGCACATAGGGGGTTATACCAATATACCAGGTTACCCTTTGGAGTCTCATCAGCTTGTGCCATTTTCCAACGGACTATGGAAAATTTATTTAAAGGTTTGCCCCATGTGGTGGTTTATCTCGATAATGTCCTAGTAACAGGACTAACTGATGAAGAACACCTGGCTAACTTGGAAGAGGTATTGAAGCATTTCTCACAAGCCGGAGTACATTTGAAAAGGGAAAAATGTATCTTCCAAGCAAAAGAAGTGGCTTACCTGGGTCATAGAGTCGACTCGCAGGGCCCTCATCCAGTAGGATACAAGGTGAGGAGCTATTTGTGAGGCACCAGCACTGAAAAATGCCACAGAACTCAAGTCCTTCTTGGGAATGGTTAACTATTATGGCCGTTTTCTCCCAAACTCGTCAACAGTACTGGCTCCATTATATGGTTTATTCAAGAAAAACCACAGGTGGACTTGGCAAGCTCCACAACAACAGGCTTTTATGACAGTAAAGCAGTTGCTACATTCATCGGCCCTGTTGGTACATTTCGACCCAAAGAAACAGTTAATTTTAACCTGCGATGCATTCCCTTACAGAGTAGGCGCAGTACTTTCCCACTGGATGGCAGACGGCTCCAAATGGCCCATTGGTTATGTTTAAAGAACACTCAGTGTTGCAGAACAAAAATACTCACAAATAGAGAAAGAAAGCTTAGCCATCGTATTTGGAGTTAAGAAGTTGCACCAATACATCCATGGCTGCCACTTCACCATCGTATCCAACCACAAGCCACTGCTAGGCTTGTTCAGGGAAGATAAGGCAATATCCCCAATTGCCTCTGCACACATCCAAAGGTGGGCAATGATTCTAGCTGCTTACGAATATACTTTTATCCACGGACTGGGAAGCCAGGTTGCCAATGCAGACACGCTGAGCCGATTACCTCGAAAGGACAGTAATGTGAACATCCCCATCCCTCAAGAACTTGTGTTGTTATTGAACTTTCTGGATTCATCACCAGTGAATGCCAAACAGATCAGAGAAAGGACAGACCACAATCCAGTTTTATCTCACATCAGGGAACAAGTCTTGTGGGCCGGACTAATGAGCCAAAGCTGGATGAAACAAAGCTTTATTTTAACAGGAGATACAAACTCACCTGCCAGGATGGCATTTTACTGAGGGGAGCGAGATTCATTGTGCCTCTGAGAGGAAGACAGCCAAAATTGATAGAATTGCATAGTGATCACCTAGGCATCTCTACAATGAAAATGTTGGCGTGCAGCTACTTATAGGGGTGGGCATAGAAATCGAAACTTAGTCAAGAGGTGCATGCAGTGCCAACAGGTGCAGAAATCTACCCCTTCTGCTCCACTGCATCCCTGGGAATGGCCAGGAAGGCCATGGGTCTGCCTGCACGTTGACTACGTCAGGCCTTTTTTGGGCATAATGCTCCTCTTGTTTATAGACACCCATTTGAAGTGGATGGATGTATACGAGGTGAGATCACCTACATCTGCTGCCACCATAGACAGATTGTGATAGAGTTTTGTGATACAAAAGTTACCAGAGGTAATAGAATCTGATAATGGAACAGTATTCTCCAGCAGGGAATTCCAAAGAGTTACAAGTCTCAATGGCATAACACATGTTACAACTTTGCCATGCGACCCTGCATCCAATGGTTTGGCTGAGAGGACTTGTCATGAAGATATTAATGCATATAATGTTATTGGGAATTATCTTAAAATTGGGCCTGTGGTAGGGTCTGTGCCTGTGAGTGTGAGTGTGTGTGTCTGAATTGGATTAAAGCCAGATAGTCTGGGTGCTTTGATGTATAGTAGTTTGATAATAAGTGGGGTTCATGGAGATGCTAAATCTATTCCATGTGGAAAGTAAATTTAAAGGACAGATGGAAGACTTGTGAAGTTATTGTTGGAGTAGTGAAAAAAAATTCTCATTGCAGGGTTCAATTTGTTCTGGGTAATAATATAGCTGGGTCACTAATGTGGGTGATGCCTATGGTAATTGAGCAGCCTATAGAAGTATTTTCAACAGAGGTGTTACAGAAGGAGAATCCTGGATTGTTTCAAGTTTGTATGGTAATGAGGTCACAGGCACACAGGTTGAAGTAAGAAAAGCAAGAAGGGCAGACAGTTGAAAAGCAAGAAGAAGGTGTCAAAATCCATTTAGCTGGCATTGTGTTTGATAACATTGTTCAGGAAGAAAGAATGCAGGACAATTCAGCTGAAGTGTTTAACTCAAGGAGGTTAGCAGAGTTACAGAAAAATGGTTTGCAATTAAAGCAGTTATATAATAAAGCTTATTCAGAAACAGAAGCAAACAGTATTCCAGTATGTTATTACCTTAAGGGAGATATTTTAATGAGAAAATGGTGGTCAGATCATGTTTCAGCAAATGAAAGCTGGAGTGAGGTGCATCAGATTGTTATCCCATTAGGGTATAGAAATGAGATTCTGAGGATTGCTCATGAAATTCCAATGGATGGGGAGGGGGAGAAATTAGGAATTAGGAAAACACATGAAAAGATGCAGAGTTTTTTTTGGCCAGGATTGCATAGGGATGTAGTCAAATTCTGTACAACATGTTACACATGTCAAGTAACAGGGAAACCACAAGCAGTGATTAAGCCGGTGCCTTTAATCCCAATACTAGCTTTTGAAGAGCCTTTTACTAGGGTCATAACTGATTGTGTAAGACACCTCCCTTATACTAAAAGTGGAAATCAGTACATATTGACAATAATGGATGTGTCTACCAAGTTTCCTGAAGTGATACCTTTAAGAAATATTACAACTAAGAAGATTGTGGAGGAGTTAATTAATTATTTTTTACAAGATTTGGTTTACCTAAGGAAATGCAATCAGGTCAGGGTTTAAATTTCACGTCACAGCTGTTTAAGGAAGTAATGAACAGTTTGGGGATAAAACAGTTTAAGTCAACAGCGTATCAACCAGAGTCACAAGGAGCTTTGGAAAGATGGCATCAAACTTTAAAAACTATGATGAGAGCTTGCTGTCAGGGTCATCCACAGGCCTGGGATAGGGGATTTCTATTCTTGTTATTTGCTATTAGAGATGCTCCTAATGCATCTACTAGTGTTAGCCCTTTTGAACTAGTTTATGGTCATGAGGTAAGGGGACTACTGAAATTGATTCATGAGAAATTTGTGGGTCAAAATCGGAAACTATTCTCCTGAATTACATATCAAATTTCACGGAAAGATTGAACGGAGCATGTGAACTGGTTAAGGAACATTTGAAGATATCACAGCAGGTGATGAAAATGAAGGCAGCCAAGAAAGCTAAAGCCCACAGTTTTGTTTCTGGAGAGAAAGTACTAGTTCTGTTACCAGTACTAGGTGATTCATTAAATACAAGATTTAGTGGACCTAACAGGATTGAAAATAAACTGAATGAAATAAATTATTTATTAAATACTTCAAATAGAAAAACGAAGCAGAAGGTATGTCATATAAATATGCTTAAGACGTACTTTCACGGGGAAGAGGAACAAAGAGAGGTATTAGTGATGGTGGATGATGAGAAAGAGGTTGAAGTGTAGGACTCTGAAATTGATTTTCCTCTAATCAAATTGGATAATGATGAGGTGCTTGAAAATTTAAATGAAATATTGAGTTACCTTCCAAACAGGTATCAAAGTGATTCGGAAAAGCTATTGTAGTCATGCAAATCTATTTGTGAGAATAAATTGGGAAAGACAGATTTAGCTATACATGATATCTCTGTACATGTTTCATCTTCAATAAGGCAA
This sequence comes from Carcharodon carcharias, assembly GCF_017639515.1. NCBI lineage: Eukaryota > Metazoa > Chordata > Chondrichthyes > Lamniformes > Lamnidae > Carcharodon > Carcharodon carcharias. The sequence continues at coordinate 48,252,572 of NC_054483.1, read as the reverse complement.
CATCTTTATTGATTAAACCTGACAGAATTATCAAAAGTACGAAAAGAAATTGATTTCATGCTTCAAAATGACATCAGAGAGTCTAGTTGTAGCAACTGGAGTTCACCTTTTGTGCTGGTACCGAAACCAGATGGAACACAAAGACTAATCCGGATTCATATCCTATACCACGGTTGAATGATTACATTGAGAAAGTGGGACAATTGAAATTATCACAAAGATTGACTTGCTAAAAGGATATTGGCAGGTACCGTTGTTGGTGAGAGCAACAGAGATATCGGCTTTCGTAAAGCCAAATGGGCTATATCAGTTTAAAGTCATGCCATTTGGTATGAAAAATGCACCTGTGACACTTCAAAGACTGACAAAGTAATTGCAGGTCAAGCAATTGTGTTGTTTATATTGATGATCTAATAGTTTTCAGTTCTACATGGGAGGAGCATTTACAGCATCTGAAAGAATTATTTTCTCAATTACAAGAAGCTAATTTGGTGATGAACTTGGCTAAAAGTGAATTTGCAAAAGCGCAAGTTACATATCTAGGCCATACCATTGGATATGGTAAGGTGGCTCTAAGAGGTAGAGTCATTGAGGCATTGAGATCTACAGCACAGAAAAAGGCCCTTCGAGTCTGCGCTGGTCAAACAAGTACCTAACTACTCTAATCCCATTTTCCAGCACTAGGCCCATAGCCTTGTATGCCATGGCATTGCAAGTGCATATCCAAATACTTCTTACATATTATGAGGGTTTCTGCCTCTACCACTCTTTCAGCCTGTGAGTTCCAGATTCCCACCACCCTCTGGGTGAAAAAATTCTTCCTCACATCCCCTCTAAACCTTCTGCCCCTTACCTTAAATCTATGTCCCCTGGTTATTGATCCCTACTCTGAGGGGAAAAGTTCCTTCCTGTTTACCCTCATAATTTTATACAGCTCAATCATGCCCCCACTCAATCTCCTCTGGTCCAGGGAAAATAACCCCAGTCTATCTAATCTCCCCTCACAACTAAAACTCAGGCAACATCCTGGTAAATCTCCTCTGCACTCTCTCTATGCAATCACATCCTTCCTATAATGCAGGTTCCAGAACATACAGTTCCAGCATAACCTCCCTGCTCTTATATTCTATGCCTTGGCTAATAAAGACAAGTATCCCATATGCCTCCTTAACCACCTTATCCACCTGTCCTGCTACCTTAAGGGACCGATGAACATGCACACCGAGGTCCCTTTGATCCTTGGTACTTCCCAGGGTCCTGCCTTTCATAGTGTATTCTGGTGCCTTGTTTGTCCTGCCCAAGTGCATCACCTCACACTCATCCGGATTAAATTCCATTTGCCACTGATCAGCCCATCTTACCAACCTATCAATATCCTCCTGTAATCCAAGGCTATCTTCTTCACTATTTACCACCCCACCAATTTTTGTGGCATCCGCGAACTTACTGATCAACTCTCCTACATTCAAGTCTAAATCATTTATATATACCTCAAACAGCAAGGGACCCAACACTGATCCCTGTGGAACCCCACTGGACACAGGGATCCAGCCACAAAAACACCCCTCGACAATCACCCTCTGCTTCCTGCCACTCAGCCAATTCTGGATCCAATTTGCCAAATTGCCTTGGATCCCATGGGCTCTTACCTTTGTTATCAGTCTCCCATGCGGGACCTTTTCAAAAGCCTTGCTGAAGTCCAAGTAGATTACTTTCATTCCTTCTCATCACATCCCTTTCTTTCTTCTTCATACAGGCCAAGCTGGTGCACAAAAGGCATGAGAGAGCACAGACCGGGGGAGGGACGGCCGACACCATTGCCCTCACTGAGTTTGAGGAGGCTGCAGCTGAGTGGCTGGGGAGGATAAGGATTGCTCCTGTGGGGAAGGAGAGATTGGCCTCTCTCATCAACCCAGTACGGATCACAGCTCCATCATTTCATCAAATCCTGACAATCACAGTGAGTCATGTGCAGTTTTATCTGGCTCATGCTCATTAACTGAGACTCTATTTTCTAGGCACCAGCAGATCGAGGCCCCCAGGCCAGTCCAGCACCAGAGTGAGCCCCCAGACTTCATCCGAAGAGGAAGCTCTGGAAGAGGCATCACAGCGCTCACATACGCTCTCCACCAGCTCAGAGACACACACGTCAGTGGGGCACAGATGCAGATTAGGCTCGGGCTCACTTTCTGGGGAACACCTCACTGAGACGACCCCACAGCAGTCAGAGGCAGGGACAGCCCAGGCCTCTAGCTCTCAGAGGGCTGCCGGAGACCAGCCACCTGCTCAGTCCGAGTCAGACGATAACCCTTTGGAAACGCCCACCAATTCAATGCTAGAGATGCAACAACAGGCAGCGGGACATCAGGCAGAGATTCGACAGTCACTCAGCAGACTAGAGCAAACGATGGAGGAGTCTGTCTGTGCTCCGCCTGATATCATGATTCCAACATCCGAGTGCCTCGAGGTCACCATGGGAAGATGGGAAGGCTGGTGATCACCATAGAGACCTTGGTCCAGCTGGTTTTGCTGGATTTCTGCTCAGCCCTGCACTCCATGGCCACACACCCTGGTGGGCACCATCAAGATGTAGGTGACATGGGTACAAGGCACCTTGCCCTCCCTCCGGATGCACCATCTCCTGTAGGAGTCAGGGCAGGGTCCTTGGGCACCCACAGGGAGGATGAGCATCAGCCGGGCACCCTGGGGCCCTCCTCTCAGAACTCTCCAAGGGTGCGCAGCTGCTCACAGCCCCTCTACCTGTGACCCCATCCACTCCAGTTTCTCAGGCTGCTGAGGGAGCTTTTCCCCCTGAGCAGGTGACCCTTATCAGGCCGGCGCCCTCCAGGCCTCGGGCCACCAGGTGATGTCCGCCAAGGTCATCACAGACATCAGGACATAGCAGTCAGCAGCTGTAGAGGCTGCAGCCAGGCGTAGCAGTAGAGTTAGGAAAGCTAATAAAAATTGATGTTATATTTGAGTCATGGGTGTGCTAAACATGTAAATAAATTGCACTTTTGTGAATACATTTGATGGTTATGCGAATGTTTTGATCAACTGAAGTTGTTGTGATTTTGTACTTTGGAAACCTCTTATGTCGAGGTTTAGCCTTCCTCCCACTCAGTGACAGTGTCCCACTATGAGATTCACATTCCTGTGACGTCAACCTCAGGTGAACTAGTCTCTGCTCCCATGTGTGATGTCAGGGAGATGTGTTTAAATCTTTATTGGAAATGTGTGATGTAAGCATTTCTAACCTTTCTTCCTCAAGGAACACCATTGAGTGAAGGCAGCTCATCAGCATTGATAACCTAGCAGCATGCGTATGTCCTCAATGGTAGTGGCAGAAGAAAAGACTTGTACGGGAGGAAGGAATCCCATGGCATGTCCACATTTCAGTCACAGCAGTGTTTGCATCATTAAATGGCGGTGAAGGCTTCAAGTCTTCTCTCACATCGTTCTTGTTCCTTCGTGGATCCTCTGTTCCCAGAGTGAGCTCACTCACAGGGCTCCAAGTGCCAAAGCAAAGATCGTAGCCTGGTGATTCATGGGGTCAGAATGCACAAGTGTAATGTGGGACTCGTTCTCGCTGCAACTGGCTGGACATCCCCTGAGATGAAAGAAAATGGCATTGACGGCTAAGAGAGATGTGGCCATATTTCCTCCCTTAACTTTACTCTTCCTGGAACCTGTCAGCGATTAATGTATCACTGGCATGTCTTCCATGTCTTCCTTCCTCCATGGCGTCATCGCGCTCATACTGACCCTCAGCAGCTTCCTGAGGTTCCTGAGCCTCGAGATCTTCACCCTCTGATGAGCTCTCATCCTCCTCCAGTTCCTCCTCTGACAGGAGTTCACCTCTTTGCATTGCCAGATTGTGAAGGGCACAACACACTGTGATGATGCCGGAAACCCTGTCAGGAGTGTATTGTAGTGAGACACCTGAGCAGCCCAAGCATCTGAACCGCACCTTCAGCATCCTATAGTTCCTCTATAAGGAAGCGTGTGGAGCAGTGAACAGTGTTGTACCTCTCCTTGGATAGACTCTGAGGGTGACGCACCCATGTCATCAGCCAGCATTTCAGTGGGTAGCCCTCCTCCCCAAGCAGCCATCCCTGTAGACATAATGGCCCCTCAAAAATCTCAGGCACCTGGGAGTGACACAGGATGTAGGAGTATTGAAACTCCCAGAATACTGTGCACAAACGTGCAGCATGTGCTTCCGGTGATCATACACCAGTTGTACACTGATGGAATGATAGCCCTTGTGGTTTATAAACACCACGTGCTGCTGCCATGGAGACCATATAGCCACATGGATGCAGTCTATTGCATCCTGCACTCTTGGGGATCCTGAGATGGTGGTGAAGCCGGTGAATCTCACAGTCTCGCCATCTTCATCCAGAGCAAACTTGACATAATGATGGGCCTTCCTGTAAAGGGCATCTGTGACCTCCTTTATGCATCGGTGCATTGCAGATTGACAGATGCCGCACTGGTCCCTTGTTGACCCTTGGAAAGAACCAGAGGCCAAGAAATTGAGCACTGCAGTTACCTTGAAAGCCACTGGCAGTGGATACCCTCCAATTCCATGTGGCTTTAGGCCTTCACGAAGAATGTGGCATATGTGATATACCAGAGCTCAGGACAAAAGCAGAGATGCACAGCCTCTCACTCATTTGTAAATAGGAGACTCTTCTACGATAGTTGCCCCGGTTGTCTGGGTCTCTCCTCCTGACCCTCCTGTTCATGCCCTGGCTCTGCTTGACCATGTCCCTCCTGCTGAAACTGCGCGCAGAGTTGCCTCTCTCCCATTCACCTCCTCCATTGCATTAGGACTGTGGGAAAGGTAGCATTGAGCCCTGGATCCATATGTACTTCTGACTTTTCTCTGAAAGGAAACATTGAAGACATTAATGATTCAAGGGGCAAGAAATTGAAGCTCAGAAGGTGACACATTTGGAAGCTGTAAGGATCCATAGCTTTTCCTACTTACATGGTAGCTGATGCCACCTTGTCCCTAAGACACTAGCACACACATCGAGGTGACCAAGATGGCATCACAGATATGTAACGTCTTGAGCCCTGCCTGGGATGCTAAAGTTTCAGTGAGATGAATGACCCAACCCAGCTCCGTGCTCCATTCTCTGATGTGTCATATTAATGAGCAATCAGTTGCTCATGGTCAATGAGTGGCTGTCCTTTGACCCATTTGGAGTATCAATTCTGGTGAACATGTGACACACCTTCATTGATGGAATGATATATATGATATAGATGATCCTCCTTCACTATTGCCTGCATCCCCAAATTCTACATTCCTATGTGTTACTCTTGAGATGCAGTGATTGTGATGTGAAGCCATTGAGATCTGAATAGCCTTTTAACAGTGCTAATGAAGCCATTGGCTTTCAGTGGCTTTCATCGCAAGGAGGTTTTCCTCCTTTCCTTCTAAGCAGAATCCTGCTCACTCCTGCGGCAACATGAGGCTAGAGGTCAACAGCAGAAAGGCCTTCTCATGTTCACCATTCCCCCTGACAGCCATTCCACAGCCTTCCCTCCCCATTGCCCCCCAAGTCTTCATCAACCCCACCCTCACCTCACAGCCCACCCACCAGTGGTTGAAATGGTAGTTTCTGAAAGTGGAGGCCTGCATGAGTACCACAGCCCAGTGGTGTCCCTCGGGACAATGTAGGCAAAGAGCAGGAGCAGAGCAACCCTACAGCCCCAGCAGAGTGATGTTCATCACAACAAGACCGGTGCAGAGCTATGGCAGGTATGTTCCACTCACCTCGAAGTTGCCAGCGAGCTGAAGTCCGAATTGTACACGCCAGCCCTTTTCAAACGGGTTTGAGGCCGATGTAATTTCCTGCTGGCATGGTGCAAGATTGGAAGGCCTGACAAGATTCCGGTGACCAGCTGTTTTAATGAGCATTCATGACAGGTTAATGAATGTAAATGGCATTTGTGTCACTGGTCTGCGGGATAACTGACCTGCCATAAACCCGTCATCAGGAGAATTACAACCCATTTTGGCCCCGGCGGATTTACAACTTTTTGCCGCCGGATTCTCTATTCCCGTCTGCCACAAAACCCGCCACGAACGGGATGGGAGAATTCTGCCCTTGGTCTTTCAGCTTCTCTCTCTCTCTGTCTCTCTCTCTCTCTGTCTCTTTGTCTTCATTTCTCTGTCTCTGTCTCTCTCTCCGTCACTTTCTCTGTCTCTTTGTCTCCCTTTCTCTGTCTCTTGCTCTGTCTCTCTTTCTTTCTCTCTCTCTCTCTGTCTTGTCTGTCTTTGTCTCTCTGTCTCTTTGTCTCCCTTTGTCTCTCTGTCTCTGTTTCTCTGTCTCTACCTCTGTCTCTCTGTCTCTCTTTTTCTGTCCCCCTTTCTCTGTTGCTCTCTGTCTCTCTTTCTCTGTCTCTCTTTGTCTTCCCCTCTCTACCTCTCTTTCCCTCTCTGTCTTTCTCTCTTTCTTGTCTGTTGTCTTCTGGTTCCTGGATTTCTCCACTGCACAAACCTGATTGGTAGGATCTCTTTTATCTGGGGTCTTATCCAATGAACCTCTCCACCTCCCCTATCATAATCCTCCTGTGGTGATCATGTCCTGAGCCTGCTTTTCTTGACCAACCAGGTAAAGTTCATCCGCCTGTTGCTAACGCTATATATTTACCTTAAGCCCTTTGTATACCCCACTGCATCTCAAGGCTTTTACATCCTGTCATCTCTCATCTCATAGAGTGAGGTCTCTGCATTCCCTTCTTGTCATTTCTCCTTGCACAAGCAGCCTTCAAGGCCTTTTATCTTTTAGCTGCAGTAAGCTTTTAAAACTTGACATAACCTCCCAGCATCCCTCTACCTTGGCATCATTCTATACTGTGCCCTATTTCTATGCTTTCCCACTTTACCATTCTACAAGGAAGTGTATCTATAAAGTTAAATGTTGGTTTCTAATTAAGTTAAATGTTAATAACCTTATTAAGAACCTAATAACCTTACAGCTCGATTCCCATAATTAGTCAACAACTCCAATATCATATGATGACCAGGATGGTAAAAGACGAACGAGATGGAACTTGGTCTATTTCACTCTAGCAGTTCTTAAATTTCTATAAAACCTTTTAGGAAAGCTGTAAAAAAGGTAAAGGACAAAATCAGCTCAGCAGGATTGTTCTAGGTATTCCAATTTGAAAATAAATAAGAGGATGATATAATAACATAACTGGAAATAAAACAGCTCCAACTAGTCAGTCAAGATACCTTATCCTTCCTTGCATCTTTCTCCCACTCTCTCTCACGCACGCAAACACATACATCTACACACACGACCTCATGCACACACACACCCACACACACACCCTCATACACACACACACATCTGTACATACGCCCTCATATATACACACACACACCTTTACACAACAAACACACACACACACATCTGCACATACACACCTCCACACACACACACACACACACACACACACACACACACAAGCAAACACCTGCACACCTACACACACATGCACACACGTATACACACATATATGCTGACATGTTCTCTAATGCACACATGCATAGCTCCCTCTACCAATTTCACACACGGTCCACATGTTGATAGGAACAGAGTAGTCTATAATAAGGTGCCAGATATCCCAGCTGTACCGATTCATGCAGAGCAGGACTGCATGTACTTAAAGACAATATGCACACAGTTATACACAGGGCTTTGACTCATGTTTCTGGGAAAATGCAGAATTTATGCATTACGAGTTAATTTTGCAGAGATTTGTTCAAAAGCCCTTGACTCCTGATGAAGTTGCTGATAACACGATGGGTGACTTTTTTTGGTCATCCGAGGACAAAGGCTGCCTAAGAGTATTTTCAAACTTTAGAAAGACATCAGGACTGATTCTTGTGTTGATCAATTGTTCAGTGAACATGGGGTGCACACATTCCACACACACATGGCTTTCTCACTGAACTGGGAGATATCACAGGGCAGGAATGGTCTTTCTGGTTTGCTGTATACTTGGAGTCGGAAGAGCAGCCTGTGTGTTACTGCAGCAGCGTAACAGTCAGAGTATTTGGTGACTTCTGTTTCTCGAGGAAGTAGAACCCCAGGAATCCACACAGTAGAAACCAAAGTATTTATTAACATTGCTGCCAATTTTTGACAATGATCAAGGCCTGAACACTCTTCAGTCCAGCACAAGACAATGGGTGGAATTTAGTGTTTGCGACAGGGGTCTCACCCAATGGTTGGAGAACTGGTGGGAACAATGAGCTGATTTTCACTGGGAGGCTTGATGCAGTTGCCAGGTAATCAGGCACTTACCTGGACAGCATTGGGCCTCCCATCAAATTAAGTCCCCAGTAGGGCAGAATTTCTGCCCCCAAGAGTTGCCGGCCAATCAGAGGCTGGCAGATCTCCAGTGCCAGCAGCGCCACCAGGAGCAGTGGCCACTGCTGGGGCCACAGGAATCGACGTTGGATCCCTGGAGACAGGCAAGTGGGACAGGATGGGGTCTCAGGCAGTGGAGGGGGAGGGTTGTCAGAATCAAGAGCAGGGGGTAACTTTCTGTGGACACCTCCCTTTCCAATGTCAAGACCCTAAATTGGGCTCTGAGTGCCTCTGAACAATGGGCTCCCTGGTAGGTCACTGACAAACCCAACAGGATTTGCTGCCGTGTTTCTGGAGGCACGAGAAAAATCACACAAGTACTATTTGATTCCTGAGCCATCATTAAATCCCAGTGGGTTCAGTGATAATTGGAATTAAGTGGCTCCTTAACGAGCCTAATTGACTTCCTGCTGCTAGTGAATGACTTTCCAACAGTGGGGCCTTCGTACTGCACACTTAATGCGGGGTAGTTTTCCTGCTGCCAGGAGTCACCCAGAAGGCCTCCTGTGCAATTCTCTGGACCCACCTTCCATCTTGCCTGCTCCAGGGGCCTCCGCTAAATTCCACCCAATGACGAGGAAAGCACTTCTAGGCCATTTAAATGAGAAAGAAAGACTTACATTTATATAGCACCTTTCATGACCACAGGATGCCCTAAAGCACTTTACAACCAATGAAGTACTTTTAAAGTATAGTCATTGTTGTATTGTAGGAAACATGGCAGACAAGTTTGCACAACAAGCTCCCACAAACGACAATGTGATAGTGAACAGGTAACTTGTTTTAGTCATGCTGTTTGAGGGATAAATATTGGCAAGGACTCTGGGAGAACTCCCCTGGTCTTCTTTTAAGTCTCCCTGAGAGGTCAGACAGTCTTTGTTTAATGCCCCACCTGAAAGACAGCATGTCCGACAATGCAGCACTCCTGTGTCAGCCTAGGTTATGTGCTCAAATCTTTGAGGTGGGGCTTGAAGCCATGTCTACTGAGGTGGGACTGACAGGAATGTGTTAGTAACAGCTCTGTTATATTTTTAATGCAATTCAGATATGGGGAAATCAAATTTGTGGTAGCGAGACTGAAATCTGGGGCCACAAAATTGGGTTACGTAACGTGTGTAGTGTTGGTGCTATGGGTGCCATTTGATACCAAAACATACACTTCTGTCATGGCATGTGCCAAGTACCAGCTTAGTAAGAGCATTAATGTGGTGTTATGAAAGATGTATAATTTTTCAGTTGAATATGTACATATTTGTATGTTCGGAAAGGTAAAATGGTTTCAGTTTAATTTATGTTGTTTGTGAATCTTAGTGCCTGGGAATTTGGATGGACTCCTGACTAAAACATCAGGTCTTTTGGGTTTACTTGTATATCTACATTTTTAATGAGGCTTTACAATCCTGAAGTTAAAGAGATGGGTTAAAAGGGGCTAAAAGTTTAGTGATTCTGGAGAAAAAACACACAAGTAGAAAACACTTAACTGTTGCCTAGTGACAGATGTTTAGGGATACAGACACAAAAAAGACAGGAGCTGAAAGGGAGACAGTTTGGTGTGTGTCAGAAAGAGAGGACAGGAATTTTAAGCTCTCTGATAAGAAAGACTATAAGGCTATTGGGGACAATAGTTGACTGAATTGCCGGGTATAGGACTCAGTAAAGTGAACAGTTTAGCAGAGGTGCAACTGGAAGACTGAGTTTGAGGAACTCATTTGTTTGTTTTGCATTTGAAGAAACACTGAGTTTAGAGTGCTGTTTTTGGGTGTTTCAGGGAGAGGTACGAGTTGGGTGAGAAGCATCAAGTGAATGCTTAGCAATTCACCAGAAGAAAACCGTCTGCAACTGTTCCAGTCCCAAGTGAGAAGCCTTTTTGTCAGGCTGGTAGTAACTCTTCACTGGTTTATGTGTTGTAAAGATATTACTGGGATAAAGGAAAAGTGAGAATTTGAATCATCTTCTTGCGTTTGTGTTGCGATCTTTCCAACTTTTTTGTCAGGTGTAATATATTTCATTTTTCTTGTTTTAATGAATATTTTATTCTTTGTGCTGAAAGTTCATCAGCAGACTCCTGTGAATTTATTCAATAACTTTCCTCCACAGTTTCAAATAAAAAAGTTAGGATCTATCAAGCCAGGTTTCACTCTAGGATCTGACTTGTCCAGTATTAACAACAGCTGCGATCGTAACAGTGGGCATTAGGACCATGATCTGGAGCTAAGCAGAAGAGTGAAATCGCGATACCTTACTGAATGTAATGTTGTCTTGACTCTACTGTTGTTATTTTCACTCTCCCCATGGCAGCTAATGCCCTCTATTCACACACACGGCTAAACAGGCATTCAGCAGCAGGAAGGATTCCTCACCTGTGTTATTTAAAGGAACATCCACAATTGGCAGGCTAGTTGCTGATTATTTTCTACTGGCCATTTTTGAGCCTATGGAAATGCTGGGTGTTTGGAAAGAGTTGGTCACGGTTGGTAAAGTCTATAGGGAATGATGCTGTACATGGGGAAGGCATTGCTTTTGACTGTAAGGGCCCTGGTCAGACTCGCTTCCAGTAGCACACAAATTAACACTGTACAATGGCACCCAGTCCTGTCTAATATTCCACTCCCTGACATGCACCGGAAGGCAAAACACTGAAAGAGTTTGGCCACATTGAAACCAACCCAGAACTGCCAATCCATGAAGACCTTCAGAACCCACAGAATCAGCAACTCAAATCACGCAAGCTGTTCTGGAGCTCCGTAACTCCTTTGAGCGATGCAGATTTTGACAAAGAGGACAAATGGCACATCCTCTGGGCTGACACCAATATCATCAATAAAGATTTGGTGAGTGATCTGACAGTAGGACCTCCAAGACTTGATCTCCTTTGGAAACAGTGGGTCTACACTCAGCTGGAGTGAGAACTGTAACGTCTCAGTGTTACAATGGATACTCAGCCTGGGGCCACTGAGATCTCTGTTTGGTGACACGCAGGCTCCAATTGCTGCCATGTGGCTGCAGACACCAGTGCTCAAAGAGGTTCCTGGGCTCTCACAGAAGAGCAGCAACGTGTCCTCCAGCTGAGGCACCGGCCCAGGAAAGTGACAGTGATTCTATGGAGCATGAATCTTCTGTCCTCCCTCAGGATGACGGTATTCCTGCTCCCCCTAATGCCACTCCAGCAGCCCCTCATACTGTGGTGGTACAGTCTGAACCCAGGCCTGCACTTTCCATGCAAGGACATCACGATTCCTTCACAAATGGAATTTTACGGTCAGCCCCACATCTACTGTGGTCACCCAGATCAGACTGTTCACCACATTATGAATGAATGTGGCCTGCGCACGGCTCAAAGCAATTGACCTAATAACTCATGGTGCTGTGATGTGGTTGTCCAACTTGGATGTAAACTTGTAATGTTACAAGATGTTCTATAGATGAAGATGTGTCAGCTTGGAGCTGGACTCCTCCAGCTTCCTTGACAGTGACAGCAACTCTCTGGCAGGTCTGCCAATGCACCAGACATTCCTGTGTTAATATCCACCTGCCTTATTCTCTACGTTGTCCCATTGAATTTGTCTTTAAGGTTCTCAGCAGCAGAACATGTGTGGCCTCACTCTCCAATGAGCTGGCACACATGCAACCCTTTCTCCTGGTCTATCAGCAGGATATTTGCACCCAGTATCTCACCATGTGCACATCCCCACTATGTTACCCTCTGAAGAATGCGAGGTGTCAATATCTGAACTGATAGCTCTGAGTGATGGTGTTTCTCCGTTATCAGTGTGTCGCTCCATTTTGGTCTTTATGTTCCCATTCCACTGTCTGGCCAGGTGACAGTTCTTGGGTATCCAAAAAGAGCAAGGCACAAGGGTAGGACTGTGGTGAGGGCCATGGGTTCAAAGTAAGAGGCGGATGCGTATACCATCTGCAGCTCGCATATCAAAGAGGTTGTGGGATGAAGGGGAAATGGGATGTGAGAAGATGGGTTAGAAAGGAACACATCATCATCTTCTATGGCATCAACTCTGTCACCCTGCTACTGGCCTTGGTCTCAGAGGTAACAAGGCAAGAGAGCCAGATATTAATATGGGAAATGATAAACAGTCTGTGACAGGGAGGAACAGATTACACAAATCTAAGAGTAAATCAGCAAATAAGGCTGGATGCTACAAAAATAATAAAAGAACAAAACTAAAGGCTCTGTATCTAAATGCAAGTAGAATTTGAAACAAAACAGATGAACTGATAGAGAAAATAGAAATAAATAAAGCATGATCTGATAGCCATTACAGAGGCATGGCTGCAGGATGACATAGATTGGGACCTGAATATTGAAGGGTACGTGACATTTAGGATGGAAAATGAGTTAGGAAAAAAGTGGAGGGGTGGCTCTGTTAATTAATGATGGTATTAACACATTAGAGAGGAATGACCTATGTTCAGGAAACCAAGATATAGATGCAGTTTGATTTGAGATGAGGAATGATAAAGGTAAGAAGTCAGTTGTGGGAGTGGTGTATAGGGCCCCTAATTGTAACTACATGGTAGGACAGTGTATAAAAGAAGAGGTAATGGGAGCTTGTCAGAAAGGCACAGAAATAATCATGGGGGATTTTAATCTACATATTAGACTGAAAAAATCAGATGGACAAAGGTAGCATAGATGAAGAGTTCATAGAATGTTTTCGGGTTAGTTTCTAAGACCAGCACATTCTGGAGCCAACCAAAGAGCAGGCTATACTAGACCTGGTATTGAGCAATGAGATAGGATCAATTGATAACCTCCATGTGAAGGAATCCCTAGATATGAGCAATCATAATATGATTGAATTTTGCATTCATTTTGAGGGAGAGATGAGTGCATCCAGGACTAGTATTTTAAACTTAAATAAGGGCAATTATGAAGGCATGAAAGTGGAGCTAGCTAAAGAGAACTGTAAATGAGGTTAAGGGATAGGTCAATAGAAATTCAGTGACAGACATTTAAAGGGATATTTCAGAATAAACAGAATATATACATTCCAATTAGAAAGAAAAATTCTAAGGGGAGGGCCCACCATCTGTGATTAACTAAAAAAGTTAAAGACAGTTTCAAACTTAAAGAAAAAGTATATAATTATGCAAAGACAGGTGGCAGATCAAAAGATTGGAAAGAATATAAAAAGCAGCAAAGAATGACAAAAAGATTAATAAGGACGGAAAAATTAGAGTATGAGAGAAATCTAGCTAGATATATTAAGTTTCTGTAGATATTTAAATCAGAAAAGAGTTAACAAAGTGAGCATTGGTCCTCTAGAGAGTGCATCTGCAGAATTGATAATGGAAAGTAGGGGATGGCGGATGAATTAAACAGATTTTTTGCTTCGGTCATCACTATAGAGGACACAAGTAATATCCTGGAAATAGCTGTAAATCAGGAAATGGAAGGGAGGGAGGAACTCAGAAAATTACAATCACCAGGGAAGTGGTATTGAGCAAATTGTTGGGGCTGTGGGCTGACAAATCCCCAGATCCTGATGGACTTCACCCTAAGGTCTTGAAAGATGTGGCTAGTGAGATAGTTAATGCACTGATTTTAATTTTCCAAAATTTCCTAGATTCGGGGAAGGTTCCATTAGACTGAAAAATAGCAAATGGAGCTCCTTTATTTAAAGAGGGAGGGAGATAGAAAGCTGGAAACTATAGGCCAGTTAGCCTAACATCTGTCATTGGGAATATGTTAGAAACTATTATTATAGATGTTATTGCAGGGCACTTAGAAAAATTCAAGGCAATCAGCAGAGTCAACATGGTTTTGTAAAAGCAAAATCATATTTAACCAATTTATTGGAGTCCTTTGAAGGAGTCACATGTGCTGTGGATAAAGGGGAATCATTGGATGTACTGTACTTAGATTTCCAGAAGGCATTTGATAAGTTGCCACATCAAAGGTTATTGCATAAAATAAAAGCTCATGGTGTAGTGGTGTAGGAGGTAATATATTGGCATGGATAGAAGATTGGTTAGCTAACAGGAAGCAGAGAACTGGCATAAATGGGTCTTTTTCTGGTTGGCAGGATGTGATGAGTGGTGTGTCACAGGGATTAGTGCTGGGGCCTCAGCTTTATATAATTTATATAAATGACTTGGATGAAGGGACCAAAGAAGTAGTTGCTAAATTTACTGACGACACAGAGATAGGAAAGTAAATTGTGAAGAGGATGTAAGGAGGTTACAAGATGATATACATAGGTTAAATGAGTGGGCAAAGACTTGGCAAATGGAGTATAATGTGGACAAATGTGAAATCATTCATTTTGGCAGAAAGAATAAAAAGGAAGCTTGTTATATAATTGGTGAACGATTGCAGAGCTCTGAGGTACAAAGGGATCTGGGTGTCCTAGTGCATGAATCACAAAAGGTTAGTATGCAGGTACAACAGATAAATAGGAAAGCTAATAGAATGTTATTGTTTATTGTGAGGGGAATTGATTAAAAAAGTAAAGAGGTTATGCTTCAGTTTTACAGGGAATTGGTGAGACCACGGGCTGAAATTTCCGTCTGGCAGTGGGGCGGAGCATGAGCGGGTGCAAGTGGGCACAGACCCGATTGCTGCCCGCGATCAGGTCTGCATATCCATTTTACGCAGGTGAGACAATTAAGGCCCGCCCAGCGTATTTCCCGACTCCCGAGGATAGGGGGAGTGGGCGGGCTGCGGCGGGCGTGCACAGACCACCAGGTCCAACGGCGACCCAGCAGTCTGTTTAAAAGAAGGCCTGGCAGCCTTTTGTAGGCTGCTCACAATGGCCAGAGCTAGGTCACAGCAGAGGGGTTCAGGTGAGCAGGCCAGGCTGCAGGGCAGGCCAGTGGGGGTGCCAGTGTGTCCCTCGTTTTTCTGATGACTGCCTTGCTGCCCTCCTTGAGGAGGTGGCAGCACGGCGAGAGGTGTTGGTCCCCCAGGATGGGAGGAGGAGGCCCCCCCCCCACATGACGAAATGCGCCTGAGAGGAGGTGGCGGAGGCGATGAGCTCCCGCGATGTGATGCGGCACACCTGGATGTCGTGTCACAAGTGCTTCAACATTTTGTTGCGCTCTGGCATTGGGATTTAACCCAGCAGGTCGGCTTACTCCCTGCTGCCCACCCCCCACCCACTAAGTCTGAGTGTAATGACTGCATTGGATCGTTGACAGCATTTTTCCTTTGCTGGGTGGGCCAGCAGATACTGCCCATGCTGAGGTCAGCCTGAGTGGGCCATGAGGAGATGAGTTTTCCCCGCAGCATGTGTTACACTGAGTCCCACATGACTGGTTTGGGGGCAACCTAGTGGAGCTACACATAGGCACAGACCCAGAACTCCAAGACATGTCCTAGTCAGGGTGATGAGATGGTGGGAGGGGAGCTTCAAGGTGGCGTGGCAATGAACCATCTACTGCCCTCTGCGCTCCACGTGCTTGCGCCTCCTTGGGAGGAAATACCATGTGGCCCCTAATGTGATGTGGTCATGGGGGGTGGGCAGCAGGCCATGCACGAACAGAGTCCATGTGCAATTTGCCCTAATCAATGCTCTTCTCTCTTTTTCAGGAGAAGAATGTACAGAACGTGGCAGAGCATGTGAGGACTGGAGGCGGCCAGGCACATCTCTCCATAATAAGTCGCTTC
The DNA here is from genome assembly GCF_017639515.1 of Carcharodon carcharias. Classification (NCBI taxonomy): domain Eukaryota; kingdom Metazoa; phylum Chordata; class Chondrichthyes; order Lamniformes; family Lamnidae; genus Carcharodon; species Carcharodon carcharias. Next base: position 48,236,543 of record NC_054483.1, on the reverse strand, counting down.
AAGCAGGAGGTCCTTGAACTGGAGAAGCGCCATGCACCCAGATCTACTGGTGTCGGTGAGGCTGGGGTGCCACGGCCAGGTATTTATGCTCAACAGTGAGGTCAGCATTGTTCTCCCAACAGCCATAGCAGTGCTGAACATTAATTGATTTAATTTTGCAACATGGCTTGACCATTGCTTATGGAAGGATGAGCGCATAATGATCCAGGGGACAGGGATGCACTTTGTCATTATCTCTACGTTAACTGATCCAATGTCCTTGTTCTTCCTTTCAGCATCAGCAGAGCAGGGCTGGGAGGAAGAGCAGCAGAAGCCCCCTCTCAAACCTGAGGGCCCTGAAGTCTCATCAGCGTTACACAATCTCTGCCAGGCAGGCACCAGCGCAGATACTTGCACCTCGGTGGGAATTAGAACATCGGCTAGTGTCCCGGGGCACAACAATGACGGCACTTCATACTTGCTGGAGGAGCTGGCAGAGACAGAGAGTGCCCATGCTGCCAGCAGTCGGAGGACTGCAGGGGACCAGGCACATGGTCAGTCAGTGCCTGATAATGGGCCTCTGGAGGCGTCCACGACGCAGCAGCTACAGGAAATGTGGCCGGGTGTGTGGGATCATCTGGGGGGTGAGACATGAGGCTATGTTTGGGCTTGGTCTCCGTAGTGGAGGAGTCTACGCAGATGCTTGCCAAAGCAATGAGCCACATGTCCAAGTACCAAGCGTCCTCCTTGGAGAGAGTGGCGACTCTCATGGAGAGCCTATTCCAGGAGACCTGTCAAGGCTTCCTGGGGATGCCCTCTGACCAGCAAGCCCTCACATCAGCATTGACCTCAGCTGGTCAGTGCTAATGTGGTAGATGGTCTGGGCACCAAGCTTCCCAGCTCGTTGCCCATCCATCCACGGTGAGCAGGGAGGCCCGAAGCGACCTCATGTCTGTGCAGCAGCTGCCTGTTGTCTCTGCGGGCACCTCTCAGGGCGCTCCAGATGAGGGCAGCAGCTCGTCCGTCCCCTCTCCCAGTGACCGTATCATCCAGTGAGGCTGCGACCACTGGGGAGATGCCAGCTGTAGAACGGCAGCTCCCTCCCAGGTGGGGCCAGCACAGGCTCCACAGGCCAGAGGATGCCTGCCATCATCATCAGCAGGCTGTCTCAGATGCCACTCCCAGCGATGGGACAGCACCAAGACGTAGCACCAGAAGCATAAACATAAGGCACCTTAGGTGCACCAGGGGTTTCTCACTGGTGCTTTTGTGTTGGCCCAAGATGAGGTCCATATGATTTCTTTTTGATTATTAGCACTATTGTTTTCTCTTTCTGATAAGTTCTTTTGCTTCACACATTAAATGCAGATGTGTGAGCATGCCTGAGGGTGCCTCGTTTCTATTGCCTGTGTATGGTTGACAAAAGTGTAATGAGCGATTTGTTGGACCCTTAGTTACAAGACCCTTAGTTAATACTGCTGACCTGGCAGATTTTGTACTTGGGTATTGAGTATGGAGCCTGCAGCCCAGGCTTGTCCTGGTGATCCATTTGTGTTGTGCTAGCTGAAGGTTCATTGGATTAAAGGTGTCCCTTCCTCCCTGCAGTATGCCCAGATCAGCGTCTACTCTCTCAGCATTTCCCTGTGCATGCTCATCCTCGGACTCACCGCTGGACTCCTTGTGTGCAGTCGCAGCAACTGCATCGATGTCTTCATCATCCACTGCATCCCCCCTTTTCCAGGGCAAGATTGTGTAAAGCACAGCATATTACCACTATCACAGGGACACGATCTGGGGGGCCCTGGAGTGTGCTCCCTGAGTGGTCTAGGCGTTGGAAGCGCATCTTGAGAAGACCGATGGCTCTCTCCACCACAGCCCTTGTGGCTCCTATTGTACCGTTGCTCAGCTTCTGTTCTTGGATGGCGGAGAGGCGTCATAAGCCACCTTTTGAGGGGATAGCCCTTGTCATCCAGCAGCCATCCATCCAGCCAGGCTGGAGCACTGAAGAGCCTCGGCACCTGGGAGTGTCTGAGGATGTAGGCATTGTGGGCGCTGCCTGGATATCTTGCACAGACTTGCAGAATATGCATCCTGTGGTCACACACTATCTGCACGTTCATGGAGTTGAAACCCTTCCTGTTGACGAAGGCACCGGGCTCACCTACTGGTGCCTTGATGGCCACATGTGTACAGTGTATAGTACCCTGGACATGGGGGAAGCCAGCAATGGCCGCGAAACCTCTGGCTCGCTGTGTCTGACTTGCCTGGTCACAATGTAAATGGATGAAGGTCAATGCAGGCCTGAAGAGAACATCTGTAACCTGCTTGACACAACTGTGGACAGCTGATTGAGAGATACCGCAAAGATCACCCACCGAGCCCTGGAAGGAGCCAGAGGCATAGAAGTTGAGGGCAGCAGTGACCTTTAGAGTCACTGGCATGGGGTGTCCGCCCACACAGTTAGGGGAGATCTCAGGGTCAATCATCTGCAAGTCTGTGCAAGATATCCAGGCAGTGCCCAAATGCCTACATCCTCAGACACTCCCAGGTGCCGAGGCTCTTCAGGTGAAGGTCTTCCTTGAGACCCGGAGCCTCCTTCAGCGCTGCATCTCAGTCATATTGAGATAGCTGCTTTGTCGCCTGTAAACCCTGGCAGCAGGATAGTGGCATCTTCTGCTGCCCCTTGGACTTTCCCTTGGCCCTGCGCCCCTTGTGCCTGCGCCTGTCCTCCCAAAGGTGGCTCCCCTGGAGGCTGAATGTGCACTACTGGCCTCCTCCCCCTTCTAGCCCTCCCTTCCTCCTCAGAGAAGCTGTATCCAGTGGATAGATCAGCTCTCATTCCCAGGCTAAGGGAAGGCTTCTAGAAACCTTCAGGCCCCGAAAAGATTACTGACCTGAAGGTTAAGAGTCCAGAAAAAGCAGTTGGGATGCATTTTGAAGTATTGCAGATCACACAGGCAAGTTTGAAAAACTTTCAACAATAAATACTTCGCAGAGCAGATTCATGACCCCAGTGAGCCCTCTTATCATGCCTGTGGATGAGGTTAATACAAATATCTCCCACCTGCCTGTCCGTCGCACCCATGTGCCAACCCGAAGATTGTATGGGCACTGAAAAATCGGCGTTGATTGAACACTAAAGAGCCTTAAGTGGCCCATTAATCAATGGTGCCCTGACTTCTATCACCCCCAACTCCTCATCCCTTTCCCATGGCACCTTCCCATGCAATTGCAGGAGGTGTAACAACTGCACCTTTACCTCTTCCACCCTCACCATCCAAGGCCCCAAACACTTCTTCTAGGTGAAGCAGTGACTTACTTGCATTCTTTCAATGTAGGTCTATTGCATTCACTTCTCCCAATGTGGTCTCCTCTACCTTGGGGAGACTAAATGCAGACTGGGTGACCACTTTGCAGATCATCTCTGTTCAATTCACAAGTATGACCCCGACCTTCCTTTGTTTGCCATTTTTATTCACCATCTTGCCCTCATGCTCACATTTCTGTCCTTGGTCTGCTGCAATGATCAAGTGAAGCCCAATGCAAACTGGAGAAACAGCACCTCATCTTCTGATTAGGCACTTACAGCCTTCCGGACTTAACATTGAGTTCAACAACTTCAGACCATGAACTCTGCCCTCCATTTTGATTTCAACGCCCCCACCCCCACCCAAGTATCAGCCTGTATCTTGTTCTCATGTTTTTGCTTTCAGACAGCACTGATCTTTTTTCTGCTATTAACACATTCTGCTATTTTGCTTTCAAACAGTGCTGACCTTTATCCTGCTGTTAACATCTACTTTAGTGTTTATTACTATCATTACCACTGCCTTTGTTTTGTGTTCCATGACATCTTTGTCCTTTTCTCTCCTGCCCTCTAATGTATGCCTGACCTTTGATTTTGCTCCACTTGCCCCTCCCCACTTTTACAACAGCATAAAACCCATCCTATTTCTACCTGCCTTCCAGTTCCAAAGAACTCAAAATGTTAGTTTTTCCCTCTCTCCACAGATGTCAGCAGACCTGCTGAGAGTTTCTAGCATTTTCAGTTTTTATTTCAAATTTCCAGGAATTGTAGTATTTTGCTTTTATTTATCCCCAGGCCATTACCCTGGGCCTGTGACATTACCACTATTCCACTGCCTCCCCCTTGCCACTATCATTTAAATTAGCCGGCAGCATGAAGTTAGCATGATGCTTGCATCACTTTGAACGGGTACAGGTTAACTATACATTGGGATCCCCATGGCTGTTTCTGACAGCTATCAAAGTTTTGGCCCCACATTTATTGAAACAATGAACAAAAACAAAAATACCTGGAAAAACTCAGCAGGTCCAACAGCATCTGCGGAGAGGAACACAGTTAACATTTCGAGTCCGTATGAACCTTCATCAGTTGAAGAGTCATAGGACTCGAAACGTCGATTGTGTCCCTCTCCGCAGATGCTGTCGGACCTGCTGAGTTTTTCCAGGTGTTTTTGTTTTTGTTCTAGATTTCCAGCATCCGCAGTATTTTGCTTTTATTGAAACGATGCTCTCTAAGACGAGAGGCCACACTAAAAGCTAAAGCCACCATGTAACCTGCCCATTTAAATCTGTTATTTCTCATGTATAATTTCCAGTTCAATGCTTTGGATCAGCGTAAGAGAATATATCTTCTGTCCTCTGTCCCTTGGGAATAGCTTACATTTCTAAATCAGCACTATTAAGTGTCTGGCATAGGTACACAGCAGCAACTGGAGATAATCAGTCAGAGTTTCCCCCCCCAGGTTGGATGAAAGGTAATTGAGGCATACATGTTGATGTGTTTGGCATGTAGCTGATGGTAAAACCTTGGTATTCTGAGCTCATCGGTTTGAATTTCCCCCTCGTCGGTGGGGGCTTGTGTGGGGGTGGGTGGGGAAGGGTGCGAACCCGATTAGCACCCCTGATCGGTTCCACGCCGCCATTTTACGTGGGTAGGTCAATTAAGGCCCACCCAGCATGACTCTCGCCCGAAAGCGCTGAGCGCTCCCTGTGCAGGTGGGGGTGGATTCCCTGAGTTGGGGCCTGCACTCTTTCATGCATGGGCGGTTTGAAAATTTAAATAAAGTAAAAAAAAACTTTTAAAACATGTCCCCTCATGTGACGTTGGGACATGTCAATTAATTTTTTAAATAATTTTTATTGATTTTTAAAACATTTCATGAAACCTCATCCTGCCTGTGGATGAGGCTTCATGAAAAATGCAAGGCTGCCTGGACTCTTCACCTGCCCGCCAACCTTAAGGTTGGACAGACAGCTCATTTAAACGTTTTAATTAGTTTCTAACAGGCCTTTGACAGTTTGCCGAACTGAAAATCTAAATGATGCGCGGTGATGTTGGGACACCCGCCTGTTGCCACCGTGCATCATTTTATGCATCGGCGAGCGAGCCCTACCCCCGCTTGCGGATGAGAAAATTCTTCCCATAAAATCGGCATTGTAATTGGGGTAGGTTTTATAAGTTAGGGACAGAGTTTTCTTGGAGTCAATCCTGACCTGCTGCTTTACTTTTACGGAAATCTCCTTTATGGCCAGAAACAGGAGTTGTGGCACACTTATGATGAATTTATGGTGCGATATCAGGGCCAGTTTGAAGGATATTCTGGCTGAGGGTTCAGCCTCGCTGAAAATGGACATAGTATGGAAATGGTACAGTTTGAAACAGGATAGAGCTCAGCTTCTGTTATACCCTGCAAAGCAAATACAAAAACAATGCCAAAGGTATGCAGATGTTAAATAAATACATATTATAATTTGGACCTTCTCCTGACCCTTTTTATTCATGCATACACTTTCTATTAGCTTCATGTCCTCTCTGATGTGAAATGTCAAATTTTTCCATAATCATTCAGCTTAACATCTTCTCTTCCGACTGGAATATTTTGCATGAGGTGTCACATGGGTTGTCAGCTTTGCATGATCTTTCTTTCTAATGGGAAAAAATAACATTATGTATCAGACTATACAATTCAGGCTAAAATTACAAGCCAAATTTATTACAACAATTAAATTGACACCAAAGTAAAAAAAAAGCAGAGAAGCTACTGACACTAATGTTTATAAAACAATAAAGATTTAGATCAGCCCATGAGATTTTAATTTTTCTTTTGACCAGACCATATTTTTTACGCACTCCAATAGACTGCAAAATGTTTTAATGTGGGACTGAAAATCCAACAGAGGGAGAATGCGTCCTTTCCAGAATAATCTGCAAGATGTATTCAAATGCCACCCCCACACTGACTGCTAAGACAGGAGGTTCACGGTTTTGTACGTGCATGCCAGATGAATGCGCCATCAGGATCTCTTCAGGAGTGCTTGCAGTTTGTGTGTAACCTGCTGATTCTGGGTGAGAGATGGCCATAGTTAAAAGAAAACTCACCCACTTTTCTTCAGGGATACAATCCCACACCTTACAGTCACTATCTGTCCTTTTTTACAAGTACTATGAAACACATATCTGCCTGGTTTTGCATATATTTTCATGCCCATATTATCTTGTGCATTTGTAGCTACTCTCAGACTTAGAGACTGACCCCCTGAGTAGCTGACACCATGTTTACCCTTTCAGTAATTTATAGCTCAGTTCAACATCTTTGCCCATATGGCAGCTGTTAACCCCCACATAAACAAAACCTGCTTTTCTCCATTATCAAAGCCAGCCATGTTTTTTTTATTCAGTCATGGGATTTGGGCATCACCAGCTGGGCCAGCATTTATTGCCCATCCCTCATTGCCCTTGAGAAGGTGGTGGTGAACTGCCTTCTTGAGCTGCTACAGTCCATGTGGTGTAGGTACACCCACAGTGCTGTTAGGGAGGGAATTCCAGGATTTTGACCTAGCGACAATGAAGGAGCAACGATTTATTTCCAAGTCAGGATGGTATATGGCTTGGAGGGTGTTGGATCCTAGTTGCCAGTTTGTTGGATCCTGTTTGCATACTTGTTATAAGGGTTGGCCGATTTGGTACTAATGATAGAGCTGAGTAGCAGACAATTCATAGCTAGAAACTCTGTGTTTATTTACAAAGGTACCCAGCGGCAACTAAACATGTGCTTACGCTTCAGACTCTATGCCTATACTACTGCTGCTACTGATTACTGACTACAGATTACTAACTCCAGAGGTAGCCTGCGCTAGTCTGCTTTTGGATACTAAGGTCATGTGATCTTCCATTATAACATTCTTCTTAAACGTATATTACACAGCAGATTACCACATCCCCCCCTTTACTCAGAAATACATTTTATATTTACAATTACAATTTTCTCAAAAATAGCAAAATATTTACACTGATAGTAATTCACAATTTCAGTCTTTCTGGGGGATCCTTATGCTTGTAGAACGTCTCAGCTCCACTTCAGATGCCTTGTCAGGAACCTCCTTTTCCAGAGTTGCCTAAACATCAGGTACTTCGGTGGGCACCTGTAGATCTGTATCCTCAACTCTTGAAGGAACAACAGATGTGTCTGAACTGGGTTGAGTTCTCTCAACAGGAAACACTGATCTGGTCATGAACACTGGTGGAATCATTCCTTGGTGCATAGCTACTTTCTTCCTTAGATGATCCACATGTCTCCATATGACTCAGCCTTCCACCTCCATATGCTATGACAGAGGTCCAATCACTGCACTTATTTCATCCGGTAACCACTTCTCCAAAGGTCTTCACATATTATGTCTCTCCCACAGTAAATTTCCTCTCATGACTATGCCTGTCGTGTCTAGTTTTCTGACTTCCCTGACTGCTTTCCGCCTTCCCCCCTAAATTTGGCATTATTAAGCTCAATCTCAACCTGAGACAGCATTTCAACAATAACTCCACAGGTGTGACATCTGTTGTTGTGTGAAGAACGGTCCTATAATGGAAAAGAAAGCATGCTAACTTGGTTCTTAAAGAATCCTTAGTTAATTTCTTCATGCCAGCCTTGAATGTTTGAACCACCCTTTTGGCCAGTCCATTTGAGGAACGGTCGTAAGGTAAAGTTTTCACATGAGTGATACCGTTAGGGCTGATAAACCATTGAAACTCAACACTCGTAAATGCTGTGTCATTATCAGAAACGACTACTTCTGGTAAAAACAAAAAACTGCGGATGCTGGAAATCCAAAACAAAAACAGAATTACCTGGAAAAACTCAGCAGGTCTGGCAGCATCGGCGGAGAATTAAAGAGTTGACGTTTCGAGTCTTCATGACCCTTCAACAGAACTGAGTGAATATTAGGAGAGGGGTGAAACATAAACTGGTTTAAGGTGGGGGTGGGGGGTGGGGGAGAGAAGTGGGTGGGAGGTGTGGTTGTAGGGACAAGCAAGCAATGATAGGAGCAGATAATCAAAAGATGTCACAGACAAAAGAACAAAGAGGTGTTGAAGGTGGTGATATTATCTAAACGGATGTGCTAATTAAGAATAGATAGCAGGGCACTCAAGGTACAGCTCTAGTGGGGGTGGGGTGGAAAGACCAGCAGGGCATAAAAGATTTAAAAATAATGGAAATAGGTGGGAAAAGAAAAATCTATATAAATTATTGGAAAAAACAAAAGGAAGGGGGAAGAAACGGAAAGGGGGTGGGGATGGAGGAGGGAGTTCAAGATCTAAAGTTGTTGAGTTCAATATTCAGTCCGGAAGGCTTTAAAGTGCCTAGCTGGAAGATGAGGTGCTGTTCCTCCAGTTTGCCTTGGGCTTCACTGGAACAATGCAGCAAGCCAAGGACAGACATGTGGGCAAGAGAGCAGGGTGGAGTGTTAAAATGGCAAGCGACAGGGAGGTTTGGGTCTTTCTTGCGGACAGACCGCAGGTGTTCTGCAAAGCGGTCGCCCAGTTTACGTTTGATCTCTCCAATGTAGAGGAGACCGCATTCGGAGCAACGAATGCAGAAGACTAAGTTGGGGGAAATGCAAGTGAAATGCTCCTTCACTTGAAAGGAGTGTTGGGCCCTTGGATGGTGAGGAGAGACGAAGTGAAGGGGCAGGTGTTGCATCTTTTGCATGGGCATGGGGAGGTGCTATAGGTGGGGGTTGAGGAGTAGGGTGTGATGGAGGAGTGGACCACGATGTCCAGAAGGGAACGATCCCTATGGAATGCCGCTGGGGGGGGGGGTGAAGGGAAGATGTGTTTGGTGGTGGCATCATGCTGGAGTTGGCGGAAATGGTGGAGGATGATCCTTTGAATGCGGAGGCTGGTGGGGTGATAAGTGAGGACAAGGGGACCCTATATTTCTGGGAGGGAGGAGAAGGCGTGAGGGTGGATGCTTGGGAGATGGGCCGGACACAGTTGAGGGCCCTGTCAATGACCGTGGGTGGAAAACCTCGGTTAAGGAAGAAGGAGGACAGTCCAAGGAATTGTTTTTGAATGTAGCATCGTCAGAACAGATGCGACGGAGGCAAAGGAACTGAGAGAATGGGATGGAGTCCTTACAGGAAGGTGTGAGGAGCTGTAGTCGAGGTAGCTGTGGGCGTTGGTAGGCTTGTAATGGATATTGGTGGACAGTCTATCACCAGAAATTGAGACAGAGAGGTCAAGGAAGGAAGCTCTCTTGCCCACATGTCTCTCCTTGGCCTGCTGCATTGTTCCAGTGAAGCCCAACGCAAACTGGAGGAACAGCACTTCATCTTCCGACTAGGCACTTTACAGCCTTCAGGACTGAATATTGAACTCAACAACTTTAGATCTTGAACTCTCTCCTCCATCCCCACCCCCTTTCCGTTTCTTCCCCCTTCCTTTTGTTTTTTCCAATAATTTATATAGATTTTTCTTTTCCCACCTATTTCCATTATTTTTAAATCTTTTATGCCCCCCACTCCCACTGGAGCTATACATTGAGTGCCCTGCCATCCATTCTTAATTAACACATTCGTTTCGATAATATCACCACCTTCAACACCTCTTTGTTCTTTTGTCTGTGACATCTTTTGATTATCTGCTCCTATCACTGCTTGCTTGTCCCTACAACCACAGCACCCCCCCCCACTTCTCTCCCCCCACCCCTACCCCACCTTAAACCAGCTTATATTTCACCCCTCTCCTAATATTCACTACTTCTGATAGTCCGTTACTGGCAATAGTTTGACATAACTTCTTAATTGTAGCAGAAGACATTGGTGACTTCACCTCATATTTTGAGTGGGCATCAACAATGAACAGGAGCATTGTTCCCATGAAAGGTCCCACATAGTCAAGGTAAAACTGCACCCATGGTCTTCCTGGCCTTTCCCAAGGGCATAACGGAGCTGTTGAAGGTAACTTTTGCAGTTGCTGACATTGCACATAATTCTTCACTAAACTCTCTATTTCTCCATCCATCCTAGGCCACCATAGGTAGCTACGTTCTATAGCCTTCATTTGGGAAACTCCTGGATGTGAGCTCTGTAATTCAATTAGCAATGGCTCTCTTCCTTTTGGAGGCACTATCACTCGAGCTCCCCACAATAAGATACCCTCCTGGCTGGTTATTTCACGTCTTCTGTTAAAGTACAGTTTCATTTCTTGTGACCAACTATAAAATACTTGTTCTCATACCAGCGATAGGATTGGGTCACTACTGGGAGATGAACAGCTGATATCAATAAACTTTGACCTGAGGGAATCTTGCCATGTGTGAAGGTCTTTCAGCAGGTTTTCTTTTTCTTTTTGAAGGTTGCTCACCTCGTCTCGAATTGTCTCCTCGAGTTCCTTCTGCTGTTCTTCTATCTTTTTACTCAAGACAGTCTGCAGTTCTTCAAGTTATTGAGTCTTCACATGTTCTTTTTCCAAAGCAGAAACGCTTCCTGTTTCCTTTTGGAATCTTAGTAGTCCCTCAAGACTGATTTCCCTTAGTCAGTTTCGCCCTAGGAAGCTTGGTCCTCTGCCTCTCAATACCAACACTGGTAGCTTTATCGATTGGCATCCATAATTAACAGTTACACTACTTATGTCTCTGATTTGAATGCCTTCACCTGTGTATGTTTTTAGTTTGGCAGTTGTTTCTTCCAAATATAATTGATGTTCACCATTATTCAGATATCTGAAGGTATGTTCCCCAATTACTAGAATTGGAGCTCCTGTGTCCACTTCCATTCAAACAGGCCTACCATTCACTTTCACTGCTACGTAGGTTGGTTCTGTTCTTCCAACCTTCAAGTTATACAATGAATCAATATCTGAATCTGTTGCTTCAGGCTCTTCTACATTATAGGTCTCATTGTTTTTTGTTCTTTCGTTTAAATGTTTGCTTGACTTTTTCCTTACACTGTTTCATTATGTGACCATTTTTATAACAATAAAAACATTTTATTTTTTAAAAATTCCAATCATTAGAAGATTGTTTGTTTCCACATCTATTGATATTACTCCTTGTTTTCACTATTAAATCATTTTTTTCTCATTTTTTTTGCTAGCGGGGGCTGTTTCCTGCCTCTCAGTACAGTCCTGCATTTTCACACCCTTTTTGGCTGGGGTTTCCCACGTGATATGAAGGACGGCCATTTTTCGTGTCCTGTATGGCTTCCGAATCTCTAACTACCCTTTCCATTGCCAGAGCAATCTCCAGCGCCTTCTTAAAATCCAACATTGTTTTGGATAACAATCGCTTCTGAATCATGTCTTCATTCGCACCCCACACTAAATGATCTCTAAGCATACCGTTTAAGGATGTACCAAACTCACAATACTCCGTTAATTGCTTCAAGCTTGTCACATAGCTCACGGCTGTCTCCCCCAGGGCTCTAATTCTTGAACTTTTGTATCGTTACTGAGGGCTTAGGTTGGTAATGGCCCTTCACCAGTTCCACTAATTCATCAAAATTTCTCGAGTCTGGGGCATAAGTCATAAGTCTTATTCCCATATGTACTTAAGAGGATTGCCTGCCTCTTCTCTTCCCCCATAATCTCATTTGCTTGGAAAAAGAATGAGACACACTTGTGTTGTGGGACCCATCGTCTATTGCTGGATCAAAAGGACGAATTCTTCTGAATTCCAGTGTGCTGTGAGGGAGTTACTTTGACGATTTGAATGGAACTTCAACTTACAATTGCTGTGCGAGTTATAGTGCTAATTTTGTTTCTCTTGCTTGCTTCTGTTTAACTTGTTTAATCCTTGTCACCTGTTTGTTGGATTCTATTTGCACGCTTGTTGTAATGGATGGCCGATTTGGTACTAATGATAGAGCTGAGTAGCAGACACTTCATAGCTAGAAACTCTATTTATTTACAAAGGTACCCAGCGGCAACTAAACATGTGCTTACGCTTCAGGCTATATGCCTATACTACTGCTGCTACTGATTACTGACTACAGATTACTAACTCCAGAGGTAGCCTGTGCTACTCTGCTATTGGATACTAAGGTCACATGATCTTCCATTACAACATTCTTCTTAAAGGTATATTACACATCAGATTATCATGGAGGGGAGTTTCCAGGTGGTGGTGTTTCCAGGTGGTGGTGTTTCCATGTGTCCACTGCATCTTGTTCTCCTAGATGGTAGCGGTCGTGGGCTTGGAAGGTGCCGTCTAAGGAGCCTTGTTGAGTTGCTGCAGTGCATGTGTGCAGGGATGAGCCAGTAAACTAAAATCTTTCTCTAATAGTCGCTGAGCAATCATTCACAAAAATCACACTTTCTACAGCTGCATTAATAGCTCTTCAACATTCATTCCAGGTTGGTCATTAACCATGAGAAATACTAAAAAATAAATTTCCATTATGATTGGCTGCCAGTTTTTCATTCCTGCTAATGGGATCACATTTTTAGAAAGCTGATATTTCAAAACAATCCTTTTGTGGGTTTGTTAGTGAGCTATAAATTGTGATGGAGATTGAATACTTCCTTTGTTCTTCAAAAAATAAACATAAATCTAGTCTATTGTTTTCAAAACAAATCAGTCTGATTCAGGGAGTTCTAGAAGGATCTAGTGCTGATTGATTAATTTCACATCATTTGCTGCAGCACAAACTCAGTTTTGCTGACTTTTAGATTTTATTAAACTGTAAAATATAAATAATAAATTGATAACAGTGGATACTATATGGGGAAGCTAACAAAGGTGTTCCACCTCCATTCCCATCATCTCCATTCCTGACATCAATAATAATGTGCTAAAGTGTCTTGAGTCAGTGGCGGCTCTGTTGACTGGGTCATGTGAGTTGAATGGATGATGACCGCATCCCCAAAGATAGCTATGGTGAGCTGGCTATCAGCACAAGACCAACAGGCCACCCATGTCTGCAATACAAGGATCTCTGCATGTTGACTGGGATCGGAGTCAATGCTTGGGAAGTCCTCACTGCTGACTGGAGTGCTAAGAGACAAACAGTCAGGAAGGGTGTGGAAAAAACAGAGGACTAAAGAAATGAGCAGGTGGTTGAAAAGAGAGCCTGCTGGAAGATATCTGTTGGTCTTGAGCCAACACTATTCACCTGTGCCAAGTGCAGAAGGGACTGTCACTTATGAACCAACCTGTACAGCCACAACAGACGATGCTCAATCCAGAAGTGACATGCACCCTGGATACAGTCCATCGTCGCCCGAGATGGACAGATGCCAGAGTAAAGAATGTCAATAATATGATGTATTTTCACACAGTTAACATGTCTCAACTTTTCTCTCTTGGACACCCTGTCAGATTGTTTCCTGGCTGAATCTACATTGCATTTTGCAATGGTATCAGTTTTGGTTCAGGGGTAGCACTTTCACCTCTGAGTCAGAAATTGATCTTGGGAGGTGTCATGGTTATGTTAGTGGATCTGGTGCCCTTGAAGCCTGGGCCAATAATACTGAAAATATGAATTCAAAGCCCCCACTGCAGCAATTTCAGAATTCAAATTCAATTTAAAAATTTGGGAGATGAACAGCTGATATCAGTAAAAGTGACTATGCAGCTGTCTGATTGCCATAAAAACCCAGTTGGTTCAATCATGCCATTTAGGAAAGGAACCTTCCATCTTTACCTGGTATGTCATTCCAGTCCCATGTCAATGTGGTTGACTCTTGACTGCTCTCCGTGCCTAGCAAGCCACTCAGTCACCACATCTTTCTCAAGGTGCAATAACTGCTGGCCTTGTCAGAACTACCCACACCCTTAGAATGAAGAAATAAGAACTCTAAATGATTTTGCCTTCATATTGACATAAATGGTGTGACGGCGTGACATTGTTTCAATTATCCTAACATCTTATCGGAGGTCTTAATGTTGGACACCAGTTGGAGGGAGTGACTTTAACCTGCTGGGAGACATATGGAGGCTGGTGGTATTGATCTGCAAACCAATCCCATAAGTTCTACAATGATTTCCTAAAAGAATAGCATATAATTGGTGGAGAATCTGGAACCAAGGATAGAGTCTTGAGGTGAGAAAGAACCTCCATTTAAATAGCTCCACACATGACTTTAGAATGTTCTAAAGTGCTTCACAGCCAATGGAGTACCTTGGAAGGGTAGTCACTGTTGAGCTGTAGAGAATGCAGCAGCCAATTTGCATACATGCAAACAGCAATTAAATAAATGACTGAATTACGTATTGGTTGAGGGAATCAATGTTCATCAGGATCAGGTGAAAAACTCTGGGGGAATAAAAGGGACACTTGACCAGGCAATTGGGGGATTCTGATGAAACTTGGGAAGAATGAAGATGGCCAAGACCTCTTCCTGTTCTAAGGAAAATAACCCTAGCCTATCCAATCTTTCCTCACAGCTGCAATTTTCAAGCCCTGGCAACGTTCTTGTAAATCTCCTCTGTACTCTCTCCAGAGCAGATATGTCCTTCCTGTAATGTGGTGACCAGAACTGTACACAAAATTCCAGCTGTGGCCCAACCAGTGTTTTGTACAGTTCCATCATTAAATCCCTGTGTTTGTATTCAATACCTCGTCCAGTAAAGGAAAGCATTCCATAAATGCTTTCTTTACCACCTTGTCCACCTGTCCTGCCACCTTCAGGGGCCTGTGGGCATGAAATCCAAGGTCTCACTTCATCAACCCCTCTCAATAAACTCCTGTTTATTGAGCATTCCATTGCTTTGTTTGCCCTCCACAAATGCATTACCTCACGCTTTTCTGGACTGAATTCCATTTGCCACTTTTCTGGCCACTCAACCAAACCATTGATATTATTCTGGAGCCAACAGCTATCCTCTTCACTATCAACTACACTGCCAAATTTTGTGTCATCTGCAAATTTCCCAATCATACCTCCCACATTTAAGTCCAAATCATTAATATATACAACAAACAGCAAGGGCCCCAACACTGAGCCCTGTGGAACACCACTGGAAACCGTTTTCCATTCAGAAAAAACATCCATCGACCCTTACCCTTTGTTTCCTGTCACTGAGCCAATTTTGGATCTAACCTGCCACCATCCGCTGTATCCCATGGGATCTCATGTTCCTGACCAGTCTGCCATGTGGGGCCTTGTCAAATGCCTTACTGAAATCCATGTAGACAACATCTCCTGCTCATGGTGTGTGTGAAAGAGTGAATGGTAATGCCTCATCAATCCTCCTTGTTACTTCCTCAAAAATTTGATTAAATTAGTAAGACATGATCTTCCCCTAACAAAACCATGCTGACTATCACTGATTAATCAGTTCCTTTCGCAGTGACAGTTTATCCTGTCTCTCAGAATTGATTCTAATAGTTTGCTCACCACTGAAGTCAGACTGACCGGCCTATAAATATTTGGCCTATCCGTCGCACCCTTTTAAATAATGGTATAATGGTTGCAGACTTCCAATGCTCTGGTACCTCGCTTGTGTCCAATGAGGATTGGAAAATGATCCTCAGAGCATCCGTTATTTCCTCCCTGGCTTCCTTTAACAGACTGGGATACAATCCATCCAACCCTGGTGATTTATTCACCTTCAAGGATGACAATCCCTCCAGTACTACCTCTCTCATTATGCTTATTCTATATAATACTTCACACTTCTCCTCTTTAGCTAGAATGTCTTCATCATCCCTCTCCTTAGTGAAGAAAGTGTCAAAGAGCGGAATGTTCCCAGAATTGCACGAGGTGCAGAAGCAGGTGGGTAAAATGGAATCCTACCCGCCAATGAAACACGCCATATGCATGGAGGGCGGACTGTCATTCGCCCTCCCGCCATCATCCTGCTGTTGTATCATGCCGGCTGCCATATTTAAAAAGTAGCCACCAGCAAAGCACTCATCACCACCAGCTCACCACTGCTGCCCAGGAGACATGGCCAGCAAAGGCAAAAAGACTGCAGCCCCCCCGCTTCAACGATGGGTCCCTCGAGCGACCGCTGGATGCCACACCTTCCAACAGTGCAGAGACACACACCTCTGTGGGACCTAGCTTTAGATTAGCCTTGGGATGTGCTCTACCCCCGCTCTGGCCGCAGGATGGGCAGTAATGTTACCAACCTGGCTTGGGAGGCAGTGGCAGTGGTGGTCAGCGCGAACACCCTGCAGAGGACAGCCACCCAGTGCCGCAAAAGGATGAATGATCTCCTCTGCTCTGCCAGTGTAATTCACTCTTTTCATCCCTCCCAACTCACACACTCACAAACCCATCCATAGGGCTTTCACTTACTGCCAGTGCAAGGAACATCACCATTCACTCTCTCACACTCACCGTCACTGTCCTTATCCCGTCCATGGGACCACTCACCACCCACACAGGCCAGGCATACTTATCATCTGGCCTATCAGGAATCCTGATACATTCTCCCCATCTCTGTCTATGCAGGACAAACTGGCACACAATAGGAGGGAAAGGTCACAGACAGGTGGAGGGATGCCAGAGATCAAAGTTCTGACCGAATTCAAAAACAGAGCCATCCAGCTGGCTGGCGAGGATCTGGACCGGTCCTGTGCTGATGGTGAGGTTGGCGCTACTCAACCAAGTGAGGATCCAGCAGTGTAAAATCCATCAGATAACCATGCTGTGAGTGACGTGTCCTGTTTCACAGGCTACGTCCATGCACTAATTATCTCCCCTTGTTTCACAGGCACATCTGGGAAGCAGCCGATAGAGTCCATGACCCAGGGTCTCCAGTCAAGCTCCAAAGAAACCTCTGGAGAGGAATCTGAAGGCACCTTCCCTGAAGTCCTATTACAGCGCTCACCCACACCTTCCGCCAGTGCAGTCACACAGCTCAGTGGGACCTAGCTTTAGATTAGCCCTGGGATCACAATCTGGTGAGCACATCGCACTGTCTGATCTACAGCAGTTGGCGGCAGGAACTTTCTGGGTCCCCAGCACTCGGGGGACTGCTGGAGATCAGAATGTTGCTGAGTCCAGGTCAGATGATGAGTCCCTGGAGTTGCTGGAGCTGCAAAGGCAAGCACAGAAACATTAGGAAGGGATGTCCGCTGCACTCCTCAGATTGTAAGGCATGATGGAGGAGTCCATCAGTCTTCATTCTGAGGTGATAGCACCAGCATTGCAATGCACTGAGGTCAACACTAGCAGGATGGTTGCCGCCACAGAGACCCTGGTCCAGGATGTCACTCCTGCACTGCTGCATGGGCTGAACTCCGTCGCTGATGCCATTGTTGGCCTCCAATAGTGTGTACATGAGAGGGGTGTGGGGCAGCTCGATGTCACTCCAGTAACCCCTTCTGAGCATGGAGTCAGCCTGGGGCCCTTGGGCACCCATAGGGAAGAGGATCAGCAGGTGCATAGTCTAGGGTCATCCACCAAGGTGACTCTGGAAGTGAGCGGCTCATCCAAATCCCCTCTTCCTGTGACTCCGCAGATCCAGCTTCTCAGGCCAAGGAGAGAGCCACTGACACACAGCAGGACCCTGAATGTTGGGGCCCTCCAAGTCTTGATCCTCCAGACGACACCCAACAAGGTCATCACAGACAGGGTGTGGCTGTCAGCAGGCTGCCTCCACCTCCACAGTAGATATCTGGGGAGATCTAAGACATAGCGGCAGTGTTAGGAGATTAGGTAAAAGTAGTTGCACAGCCTGGGCATGGGTGTTGATCACTTGTACATAATACTCATTATTGTCAATAAACTCCCAAGAATGTCTCCCTGCCTGTGGCTCCTTGTTCTGATGAGCAGTGTTCTTGTCACCCAGATGTGAAACCTTTCTGCACATGATAAAGGCAGGTGTCTCAGTCCAGGGCCTCCTCCCTGTGTTCTGTGCAGCCCTCAGACCACAGTGATGGTCCAGCCTCACACTCGCTGGAAACATTACTGATGCCTGCACCTCAGAGGTGCTGGTCGTTGCTGCTAGAATGTAGTGAGCAGGGGCCACAGAGTTCTCTCATTCTCTCTGTGTGCTCTCAGCATCTTTAAGGTAGGGCTGGCCCCCTCACACCAGCATCTGTGACCAGTGGTGCTGTGTACTAGCTCCTGAAGGGCTGAGGTGCTGAAGGTGGACACAAATCAGATGCATCTAAAGTTTCATGGCTGTGTCTCTATGGTATGACTCTGATCATGGAACACAAGTGAGCTGCTCTCAGCCAGACAGGAGTCAGACATTCTCAGAGGCTGTGTGAAGATCTATGGAGTGTCCTCACTGCATGTTGTCCTCATCCTCCTGCGATCGAGTGACTATTAGGGACTCCACTGCATCTCTATAAAGGAGCATTCTCACAGATGGTATTGGCGCTGCCAAAAGCCAGACTGGAGTCAAACATTCACAATTGTGATGTGAGGATCTATGGGGACACCTCACTGCATGTCATCATCATCCTCCACAAATCTGATAGCTATGGGGGCCTCCCAAGTGTGCCTGCCTCATCTAGCCAGTGCAAGGGCCTCATCCCTGTCATCGTCACCACCGAGGACCCCCTCAGCCTCATCGCCGTAGGTGTCCTCCTCATCAGGGGAGACGTGCAGCTCCTCCATCTCCTCCTCAGGCAGCTCGTCTCCTCATTGCAGCGCCAGGTTGTAAAGGGCGCAGCAGCAGATGACGATGCATGACACCCTCTGTGGACTGTATTGCAGGGCTCCCCAGACCGGTCCAGGCACCGCAACCGCATCTTCAGCATCCCAATGGTTGCTCCACCAAGTTAGGAGATGCTGCATGAGCTTCATTATAGCGTCGCTCTGCTGCAGTCTGAGGTTGCCGCACGGGTGTCATCAGCCACGACCTCTGTGGGTAGCCCTTGTCCCCGAGGAGCCAACACTGCAGCCTCTGTGGACCCTGGGAGACTGCAGGGATCTGTGACCGACTGAGGATGTAGGTGTCATGCACAATCCCTGGAAACCATGCACACACCTGCAGGATGCATTTCTGGTGGTCGCACACCAACTGCATGTTCAGTGAGTGGAAAGCCTTGCGGTCAATGAAGTGATCGAGTGTAGTGATGGAGACCTGAGTGCCAGAAGTGCAGTCAATTGCACCCTGCACCTGAGGGAATCCCGAGATCAGGGCGAATCCAATGGCCCTTGCATCCTGGCTGTCCCGGTCCTGGGCAAAATGCACAAAGCTGTGTGCCATGGAGAAGATGGCATCCGCGACCTCATGGATACATTTGTGGGTGGCAGATTGTGAAATCCCACAGCGGTCACCTGTGGAGCCCTGGAAGGAGCCACTGGCAGTGGATGCCCTCCATGTCCCCTTGGCGCAAAGTCCTACAGTAAGTGGCAGATGTGAGCCACCAGGTCCCTGGACATGCACAGTCGCAAGAGATACTGGTTCTCAGTCATCTGCAGGAATGGCAGGCGGTGTCTATGCACCCTGGATGTCACTTGGCACCGACCAGCCACAGCTCACTGTCACTCCTGAGCAGTGTGTGTGGGAGCCCCTGCTGCCCCTTCTTCATGAGGTTACTGCTCCTGCCTTTGCATGGCCAGGAGCTCCAGTCACTCTCTCCTGCGTCTTCTACAGTCTCTGTAGGCCATCAGGCATACAGCTAGGTCACCAGGATTCATGGTTCTAATGTGGTCCTCCTGCAGCATTAAAGAGAGAGAGAGACATGGTTATCATGGGTGTACTTAGCACCTTTCCTGGCCCTATGTGACCGCCCCTTAATGCTTCCCAGGAAGTGCTGGTCACCCCTCGGATGGCCAGAGATGAGTGAGCTGCATGGCTGCCCTGTCAACCTGCAACATGGGGGAGACTGGTCCAAACCAGGATGCTGAGATTGCAAGGGGCTGTGAGCACCTCCAGCAGTGACTGCTACATGGCCAATGTTGGCGAAGAGATTGTACAACGTGTGCAGTCCAACTGCTCCGTGGTCCAGTAAAGTGGTGGCAGAATCGATGTCTGTGCCGTGGTGGTGCGTGCTAAGGTATGGAGCATTTGGTGGCCCTTTGGTGCCTTCGCGTTGCTTGCATGGGTGGGCAGGCTAGGAGACTGACTCTATCATATCACTGTGGCTGTGCCTGATCTGTCTTAGTTGCAGAGGCATGGTCAGTTTATACAGGTGTCTCTAATATGAGGCCACTCCCCTTGCTTACCCTGCACCCCCCCCCCCCCCACCCCCCACCTCAATTACTTGTGTGTGGGATGCAGTGCCAGGGCAGCAATGGACCCCCCTCCCCCACCAACAACAGTTGGCTGGCCAGCACTTGCCCCCAGACACCCCCCACCCCTCAGCAGTCGCCTCTGAGGCTGGCAAGCACTTACCCCTGGACACCCAACCCCCCTTCAGCAATCACCTCTGGAGCCAGGCATCAATTGCCCCCATCCCCTGGTGCCCCTTAGGCCTATAAACAACGGGCGAGCTGTGGAGAATGCTGCTGCTCACTCACCTTAGTTCTCCCAAAGTGAAGGTCGCCAAATGCATGTTGTGCATGTGTTGTCGTGAAACACGTCAGCGTGCTTTCCAACCGATGTGGACGGACGATAGCGCGGGCATTCAAGAGCCTGTTGGGATGGCCTTTTAATTATACGCTAATGTATTACAATTAGCTCCCTGCTGACCAATGGCAGGAAATGCGGCCCGCTGTTGGTGGGCTGAGTGGACGATTGCGACCAGCCTTCACAATGTCGTGAAGCAGTTCGCACCATATTTTCCGCTCACACCACCCATCATGACCGCTGCCAGCTTCCATCCATATTATTCATTAAGAACCCCACTCACATCTTCTGCATCCAATGCATAAGTTACCTTGTAGATCCCTGATGGACCATACCCTTTCCTTAGTTATTCTTTTGCTCTTAATGTACTGCCTTTCCTGTCTACTCTATCTAGGTCCCTCATAATTTCAAGTTAGGTCACCCCTCAGCTTCTTCTGTTCTAAGGAAGACAACCCTAGCCTCACCCATCTTTCCTCATAGCTACAATTTTCAAGCCCTGGCAATATTCTTGTAAATCTCCTCTGTACTTTCTCCAGAGCAATTATGTCCTTCCTGTAATATGGTGACCAGAACTGTACACAAAATTCCAGCTGTGGTCTAACTAGCATTTTATACAGTTCCATCATTACATCCCTACTTTTGTACCTCATCCAATAAAGGAAAGCATTCCATATGCTTTCTTTACCCATATCCACCTGTCCTGCCATCTTAAGGGACTTTTGAGTTTTCTTTGATTTTACCTGACTATATAATTTCATATCATCTCTTTGCTTTCATAATTTCCCTTTTTACTTCACCCCTGTACCTTCTATACTCCTCTAAGCTTTCTACAGTACTAAGCTTTTTGTGACTGTCATAAGCTTTCTTTTCCTTCTGCTTTATCAACCCCTGTGTGTTTCTGAATAACCAGGCTCTAGATTTGGCAGTACCGCCCTTTTACTTCATGGGGACATATCTACACTGTGCCCGTAGAATCTCACTTCTGAATGCCTCCCACTGATTTGACACTGATTTCCCTTCTAGTAGCTGTTTCCAGCCCACTTTCCACAGATCGCTTCTCAGCTTCGTAAAATTTGTCTTCTCTCAATATAGAACTTTTACTCCTGTTCAATGCTTTTGCATAATGATGCTAAATCTAACAATATTATGGTCACAATCTCCAAAAAACTTCATCCACTTGCCCGGCTTCATTTCCTAAGACTAAATGTGGATTTGTGCCCCCTCTCGTTGGGCTTCTTATGTACTGTCTAATAAAGTTCTCCTGAATACAGTTCAAGAATTTTGTGCCCTCTGTGCCATTCACACTGTTCATTTCCCAGTTAATATTAGGGTAGTTGAAGTCCCCAACTATTACTGCCCTATTGTTTTTGCACTCAGAAATTTGCTTACATATTTGCTCTTCCACCTCCCTCTCACTATTTGGAGGTCTATAGTACACTACTAGCAATGTGGCTGCGCCTTTTTTTATTTCTGAGCTCAAACCATATGGTCTCACTTGATGCTTCATTTAGTATATCATCCCTCCTCACAGCTGTAATTGATTCTTTAACCAATAATGCTACACTCCCACCTTTTTTACCTCCCTCCCTATCCTGCCTGAAAACTCTATATCCAAGGATGTTGAGCTGCCATTTTTGCCCCTCTTTAAGCCAAGTTTCCGTTACAGCGATGATATCATGCTGCCACATGTCTATTCTGTGCCCTCAGCTCATTGGCTTTAGTTGGTTGGTGCTGGGAAAGATATTGGATATTACGGAAAAGTATTTAGGGGCTGAAAATATATTAAATAGGCAGCATGAATTTCAAAAGGGAAGGTCATGCTTAACCAACTTTATTGAATTTTTTGAAGAAATAGCAGAAAGAGCAGACAAAAGAAATGCAGATTTGGTATATTTGGATTTTCAAAAGGCCATATAAGGCACCATATCATAACCTTATGACTAAGGTCAAAACATGCAGGGTCAGAAACAAGTATCAGAAAGGTAGGCTAGGAAAACAGGGAATAACAGTTAAGGGTAGCTCCTCAGATTGGTGAAATTTGGGCAGTGTGTTTCACAGAGATTAGTAATAGGATCACTGTTGTTAATCATTTACATAAATGATTCTTGGGATTGTGAGCATGATTAGAATTTTAAAACCTATATTTCTCAGCAGGGGAATCTCTCTCAATTGACAGCAAGCATCTCCAATTTTATTATTGGAATCCATGATTGATGTAAATGTGCCAATAGCGCACTAATTCAGTAAATGCTGCAATCGCAAATCATAGCAAGAGTTTTGTGCTCCATTGTTTTAATATCATGCAGATCAAACTAAACACAGTTTCACAAACAACAGATGTGAGAAGTGGGAATTATTGCCATAGTTCGGTTGGTAGCACACCATCATCTGAGACAGATGGTTGTGGATTCAATTCCCCACTTCAAAACCTTGAGCACAAAATCCAGGCTGACACTCAGGTACAGCGCTGAGGGAGTGCTGCAGTGCTGGAAGTGCATTCTGACATCTAACCAAAGTCCTGTTTTGTCCTCTCAGGTGGACTTAAAAAATCCCATGGCACTATTTCAAAGAAGAGCAGGAGAGCTCTTCCTGGTCGATATCTACCCCTCAACCAACATTATTAAAAGACTACCTGATCAGTGTCATGTTGCTGTTCATGGGAGCATGCAGTGTGAAAATTAACTGCCATGCTACCTACATTACAACAGACTAGACTTTAAAAGTACATGATTGGCTGCAAAGCACTTTGGGACATCTGGAGGTCATGATGTTGCATATTTAGCTCATTCCAAAGAGGCGGAACAATTACATGTTTTACAAGGACTGGGTGAAAATGTCTGAAACGATTTTAATGAATCTGCGGTTTGGAAATATATAAAATTAAATTTAAAATGGCTTCAGGCCATCCAGGTAAAAGCCTATCATGAAAGAGAGATTTCATTGGATCTGCATAAAAATGCACTGCCACGAACCAGAAGCTAAATTTCCCCTCAAGTGTGGCACACTGCAAGTAAGAGATGAGAGAGTGGGAGGGGAAGATAAAAGGGTGGGAACGGTATTCATAGTATTGTCACGTTTGAGGGGAGTTGTGTGTCCTTTAACAATAATTGACAGTGGGTGATGTGTTTGAGCTCTCATTAAAAAGCTTCTCTATGTTTAAATAAACCCCAGAGTAGTCATAAGGCATCAGGCCTAACTGGAATGCAGCACTGAAAACTGGAGGGAAGGAGACTAAATCACGTGTGCTCTGGTTTGCTGCCACACTCATTGCTGCAGGTTCAGAGGCTCCTCTATCAAAACGTGGAGCAGTTGTTTCCTTCCAGGGATTTTGAAAGATAACCTATCCAAGTTTCTTTTGAAGTGCAATTACGCATACTAATAGATACCCCGTTGCGTTTGACCGCATGTGTCATTAGCTCTTTTCTTGTCAAGGGCTGCATCAGTCAATTTGTACAAGGGTTCATAGGGCCTGAGACATTAATGACTGCATCTCAAAGTTGTACAGCAAACATCCATAGCAATTTTCATGAACAAAAAAAAAGCTACACATATTCACATGCAGGGACCTGTCCTATGTAGACAAAAGGAACATGTCCAGGCATTGCGCCTTTTTTGAATTCAACAAAAGCGTGGGGGACAATAGTTCCCTGGTTCATTTTTTATGATAACGCCTCGACCAATCACAGCCAACTTGCCACCAATTAGCACCCTTTTCACATGCAGCATAAATTGTTGCCCCCTTTGAAATTTGGGATTTTTACATCTGTCCCGATGAGTGCAAAATGAAAATCTTTGACATCATGTCCTCTTTTTCAGTAATATTCAAGTTCTGCACTACCAAATGACTAAACAAAAAAAATTGTAAGTTGTGGGGGCTGTTGGTGGCTGTGAGGTTCATGTGTCAGCCTTGGTCAAAGACTTTCTGCACCCCTGTGAGCATTATAAACAGCTACTAGCATAAAACCTTGAACAAAACCATAGTGAGAAACTGAAAATTAATGCCAGATGGGTTGGCTGAGGGAAATAGCATAGATTTCTTAAGGAGAAACCAGAGAACTACATGAGGGAGAAAGGAATAAAGAGATGGAGTGAGGAGTGAGGAGGAGGAGGAGGCTCATGTGCAGCATAAACACCGACAAAGACGAGCCAGTCTGAAAGGCCTATTCCATTGATGGAAGAATGGAGGACCAGGTGACTGGTAAAAGAAGCATAACTACATGAGGAAAAACTTTTTACGCAGTGAGTGGATAGGAACTGGAATGTATTGTTTAAGCTTATGAATGAGGCAGATTCAATTCTGATTTTACGAGCATATGAATTAGGAGCAGGAGTAGGCCATTCGGCCCCTCCAACCTGCTCCGCCATTCAATAAGATCATGGCTGACCTGAATGTAACCTCAAACCCACATTCCTGTCTACCTCCTACAATCTTTCGTCCCCTTGTTAATCAAGAACCTAGCTAGCTCTGCCTTAAAAATATTCAAAGTATCTGCTTCCACTGTCTTTTGAGGAAGAAAGTTCCAAAGACTCTCAACCCTCAGGGAAAAAATTTCTCCTCATCTCTGTCTTAAATGAGCGACGCCTTATTTTTAAACAGTGACTCCTAGTTCTAGATTCTCCCACAAGAGGAAACATCCTTTCCACATCCACCCTGTCAAGGCCCCTCAGGATCCTAAAGGTTTCAGTTAGGTTGCCTCTTACTCTGCTAAATTCCAAAGAGATTTCGATAATTACCTGAAGAGAAAAACAATTGCAGTGATACAGAGAAAAGGAAGGGGAGTGGGACTAAGTGAGTTGCTCTTGCAGAGAGTTTGCATTCTCATAATGGGCTGAATGACCCCTTTCTGTGCTGTAACCATTCTATACTTAATTGGTTCTGTGTTATAAATTTCTATGTAATTCTATGAAAGTCCTGAGAACTTGTGGATGCTTTACAGAATGGTTCTTTCAAAGATTTGGCACATGCATGATGGGCTTGATGACCTCCCTCTGTTCTGTATGGTACTGAAAATCTTTTGACAATGTTTATTCCACCAGATTAAAGGTTCATGGCAAATTCAATCATGGGAGAAGAACTGAATATGGTCACAGCAGTCAGATAGATGGAAGTCCAAAGCCCATGCAATTCCAGCTGATCATTTTAGTTCACTAGTTTTGTCACTAACTTTACCAATAACAATACAAAAAGTAATTTGCATTTTTGTATCACTTTTAATGTAGACAAATATGTTCCAATATATATCACAGGGATGTAAGTAAAAATCCATAGAAGGAGATATTAAGAGGGGTGATCAAATGCTTGACCGAAGCGGAGGATATTAAGATCTAAAAAGGAAGAGAGGTTTCCAGAGGAAGTGGTCTAGGCTATTGAAGGAACAGTGCCAATGTGAGGTGAAAGGAGAAGGGGGCTTTATTTTATTCATTCATGGGGTGTGAGTATTGCTGGCAAGGCCAGAATGTGTTGCCATCCTTAATTGCCCTTGAACTTAGTGCTTTGCTCGGCCATTTCAGAGGTCAGTTAAGGGGTCGCTCATTTAAGACAGAGATGAGGATGAATTTTTTCCCTCAAAGGGTAGTCAATCTGTGTAATTCTTTACCGCAGAGAGGCTGGGTCATTCAGAATATTCAAGGCTGAGATAGATTGATTTTTAATCAGTAAGGGAATCGAGGGTTATGGGGAAAGGGCAGGAAAGTGGAGTTGAGGATTATCAGGTCAGCCATGATCTCACTGAATGGTGGAGCAGACTTGATAGGCTGAATAGCCTACTTCTGCTCCTACATTTTATGGTCTTATAGTCTTAGCCACATTGCAGGAGTCACATGTAGGCCAGACTGAATAAGGACGGCAGATTTCCTTCCCTAAGGGACATCAGTGAACCAGATGGGTTTTACAATGATCGATGATGGTTACCATTACTGAGACTAGCTTTCAATTCCAGATTTATTAACTGAATTCAAATTATACCAGCTGCTGTGGTGGGATTTGAGCCTCTATCCCCAGAACGTTAGCCTGAGTTTTTGGATTACTAGTCCAGTGGCCAGGATTTTCCAGTCACAACAGCGGTGGGTTTAAAGGCGGGTATGGAGGAGACATGCAGCAGGAAAAAGCAGTTTCCTGCTGGTGTGAGATGATGACGGGAATGTGCACTCTCACCCGTCATGGTAGGTTACCATACCTGCCAGAGGCTGGCATGAAGCCATTTTGCATCCTGTTGATGGGATCCAGATGAAGGCCCGATTGGAATTGCCCCCCACCACGTTCAATTATCCGTGTCGCCAGTGGGATATCACACCGGTCCGGAACACATCAGACCACTGTGGCGTGGATATGTCGGGACTCACCTGGAAGTAGGCCTGGGGCAGCTTGCAGAGATCAGAAGATGGAGGCCTCCAGTGACTGTGGACCCTGGGACAACTTGTGCAGCAGTGGGTGGGTGGAGCATCAACCACGCGGATCTTCCAGCTGTAGGTAGCTGGCTGCGTGAGGTACTGTTGTGCGCTGGTGGCCTGTGCTGTGGCCAGGGGGGTGCCGGTGAGTTGGGGAGGAGAGGAATGAAGAGGTGAGGCGGGTGTGGAGGCCTAGAGGAGGGGCGGGGAAGGTTGGGGTGGTCGGCGAAAGAGAGAGTTGTTGTGGGGGTCGTGGCATGGCTGAGGCAGTAAGGAGCTGGAGTAAGGAGGGCCGAGATGGAGTGGGCTGGTGGGGAGCACAGGGTGTGCACCTTGAAAGGGCATGAGGGGGAAGAGGGGAAAGGGGTTCAGAGAGAGGGGTCCGTGGTGTCAACTGATGAGTTGTGGGGGGCATACTGAGGGAGTTGTCGAAGGGATGGTGAGGGTTAAAAGGAGCCAGTAGGGTGGGAGTGTGAGGGTCCTGCAATGAGGGGTGAAGGAGCACTGTGTTGCTGGAGGAGACAGGGAGGTAAAAGCACATTTTGGGGGTCGGCAGGATGGGGATGGGGGGTCATGTCTATTATCATGGGGTGGGCTCCTTGGGAAGGTAGGGGCCGTGGACATTCATCTGCATGGGCTGGAGGGTGATGTGGGAGGGTTGTAGGGTGACTGTGAGGAGGTCAAAGGTCACACCAGGAAGGTCAATGGTTATGGGGGAGAGGGTGTGGGCCACAGTGGTGGGGGGAAGTGTTGTGGGTCACAGGGGGAGGTTGGAAGGTGTTGGGCTCAACCTGAAAAGTCACACGCAGCATGGCGACTTGCAATTAGCTAGAGCCTCGTGCTGGAGATCTGGAGATGCTGCATGGGGATTGGGTCAGTGGGTGGGCGGAGCTGCAGGTCATCTCAACTGGACAATTGATGGGGAAGGCAGCATGTAGTACTGACAATGCTAGGGCATTGGAACAGATGAGACTGTGAAGGGCAAAGGATCAGTGTACACGGGAGGATTCTTGCACACAGCTTGTGAAGCGCACGTAGACCACCCTGCACATGCATGATTCCGGGGGCATAGACTCAGCCTGGGGTGTCCCCCTGAAGACTGGGGCATGGGGTGGGACACAAGCTTAATGACTATGAATCACAATTAAACTACATCAGACCTCATTAAAGTGCAAGTGTACTCTATTTACAAAAGCATCAAAATATTAATCATAAGACCATAAGACATAGGAGCAGAAATTAGGCCATTCAGCCCATCAAGTTCGCTCCACCATTCAATCATGGCTGATAAGTTTCTCAACCCCATTCTCCCGCCTTCTCCCCGTAACTTTTGATCCCCATACCAATCAAGAACCTATCTATCTTGGTCTTAAATACACTCAGTGACCTGGCCTCTACAGCCTTCTGTGGCAATGAATTCCATAGATTCACCGCTCTCGGCTAAAGAAGTTTCTCCTCATCTCTGTTCTAGAAGGTCTTCCCTTTACTCTGAGGCTGTGCCCTCGGGTCCTAGTCTCTCCTACTAATGGAAACATCTTCCCCACGTCCACTTTTTCCAGGCCTTTCAGTATTCTGTAAGTTTCAATCAGATTCCCCCTCATCCTTCTAAATTCCATCGAGTATAGACCCAGAGTCCTCAAAAATTGCTCATATGTTAAGCCTTTCATTCCTGGGATCATTCTCGTGAACCTCCTCTGGACCCTCTCCAGGGCTAGCACATCCGTCCTGAGATACGGGGCCCAAAATTGATCATAATATTCTAAATGTGGTCTGACCAGAGCCTTATAAAGCCTCAGCAGCACATCCCTGCTTTTATATTCTAGACCTCTCCAAATAAATGCCAACATTGCATTTGCCTTCCTAAATATCGACTCAACCTGTAAGTTAACCTTAAGAGAATCCTGGACTAGGACTCCCAAGTCCCTTTGCACTCCAGATTTCTGAATTCTCTCCCCATTTAGAAAATAGTCTATGCCTCTATTCTTCCTAACAAAGTGCATGACCTCACACTTCCCCACTTTGTATTCCATCTACCACTTCTTTGCCCATTCTCCTAACCTGTCCAAATCCTTCTGCAGCCTCCCTGACTCCTCAATACTACCTGCCCCTCCACCTATCTTTGTATCATCTGCAAACTTAGCCAGGATGCCCTCAGTTCCTTCATCTAGATCATTAATGTATAAAGTGAAAAGTTGTGGTCCCAACACTGACCCCTGCGGAACACTGGCCGCCATCCTGAGAAGGACCCCCTTACCCCCACTCTCTGCCTCCTGTCAGACAGCCAATACTCTATCCATGCTAGTACCTTGTCTCTAACACCATGGGCTCTTATCTTACTAAGCAGCCTCCTGTGCGTCACCTTGTCAAAGGCCTTCTGGAAGTCCAAGTAGATAACAACCATTGGCTCTCCTTTGTCTAACCTAGTCATTACCTCCTCAAAGAATTCTAACAGATTTGTCAGGCATGACCTCCCCTTGATGAAACCATGTTGACTTTGCCCGATTTTACCATGCACTTCCAAGTATTCTGAAATCTCATCCTTAATAATGGACTCTAAAATCTTACCACCGACCGAGGTCAGGCTAATCGGCCTGTAATTTCCCGTCTTTTGCCTCACTCCCTTCTTAAACAGTGGGGGTTACATAAGCGATTTTCCAGTCCTCTGGGACCCTCCCTGACTCCAGTGATTCCTGAAAGATCACCACTAACACCTTCACTATCTCTTCAGCTATCTCCTTCAGAACTCTGGGGTGTAATCCATTTGGTCCAGGTGATTTATCCACCTTCAGACCTTTCAGTTTTCCTAGCACCTTCTCCTTGGTAATGGCCACCACACTCACCTCTTCCCCCCTGAGTCTCTTTAACTATGATTAACAATCATAGTACACTCGTGCAACCACGTGAAATCAAAACTTCTTAATCTTTCGTTCCCTACTGCTTCTTCTCGGTGCCCCTACAACATCTGCAGCAGTGCAGGAGGCAGCCTGCTGACCAGACATGTTGCCTTGGATGACCTTTGCAGCTGTCCTCTGGAGACCCGAGGCCTGGAGGGCCCTGGCTTACTTTGGCTGCCCTGCTGTGGGGCAACTGGTCCCTCAGCAGTCATAGAGGACAAAGCCAAAGGGGTCACAGGCAAGGGGGATTCCAAAGGGCCGGACGCCTTAGAGAGTCCTGAGTGGAGGACTCAGGGGTGTCCAACAGCTGGTCCTCCTCACTTTTGGTGCCTGAGGTCCCTGCTTGACTCCTTGAGGAGAAGGGACACCTGGCAGGAGGTCTAGATGCCCCATCCCCCTCTTGTGAAACACAGC
Organism: Carcharodon carcharias; assembly: GCF_017639515.1. Taxonomy (NCBI): domain Eukaryota; kingdom Metazoa; phylum Chordata; class Chondrichthyes; order Lamniformes; family Lamnidae; genus Carcharodon; species Carcharodon carcharias. The sequence goes on along the minus strand of NC_054483.1, from coordinate 48,206,146 downwards.
AAGATCTCGCCCATGGCTACAGCGATGGAGCTTGGGCGCGTGCAAGTCCAGTAGAAATTTGGGGCAGAATTTTTAGCTTGGCGTGCGAGCATGTGCCCAACCTGCTTGAGCATAATATAATGCGTGATGACGTCATGCGAGAGTCCCAACATCTTCCTGCGCTCGTGTGATATTTCAGTTGGCGGGCGCGCGCAGAAGTCAGAAGTGCACCCGCCGACAATTATGAGGGCAATCAAGCCCATTAAAGTTCCAATTGTTCCAGATTTTTCATGGTCCATCCAAACTTACAGTGGGTGGATGGACAAATCAGCCAGGCGGCCTTTACATTTTTGCTGAAACTTCATCCAAGGGCGGGATGAGGTTTCTGTTATTAAATACAAAAATAAAAATGTATGGACAGAATTTTCATTATGTATATGTTCAGGTGACTGATTCCGATGCGTGGATATTTTTTTCCAGATTTAAAATCCCTATTTATTGGTTTTAAATTCTTCAGCTCCCCAAGCAGCTCTCAGCCTCCAGAGAGCCTTCATTCCACGCTCTCCCGTGCCCGCACTTAAGTCATCGCTTGTCCTCCTCGTGCCCCTGCCCTGGCAGCGCTGGGCATTTCAGCGCATGTTTCACACTGGCTGGCCATCAATTGGCTAGTCAGCGTGAAAACATGGTCCGGAGGCCGATCATGGGCAGTGGCTGCTCCTGGGCCTGCCGATTGCGCCCGCACTCCGACCTAAAAATCCTGCCCTTGGCATTCTGCTGGATGAGGTTCTCCATAGCATTCACCATCCTCCTCATGGAGACCCCATGTGCACATGTCGGCGCCACTTCATCAGACAGCAGGCAGGCAGATGGGCTCCTCCACCACATGTGCCACTCTGTTGAGGGCCTCTGCCTAATGTTCCTCCACCTCTCGCAGCTTCCCCATCACCTCGTGCAGGGCCCAACCCAGAGGCTTGTCATCCAACTAAGATGTTGTAGATGCCTCTTCCCCAGCAGTCCTTCAAGTGCTGGTGAGCTTGGCTGACCCTGACTCCTGCTGCGGACAAGTGTCCGTGCAGTGACCACCAGAATGTGAGATCTTGCCTGAACTAAATCTAGTTCCCACCGAGGTGTGTGCCTCTGCGCTGGTGGAGGGTGCAGGTGACTGCTGTGACACCTCTACATGTGCACTTCCTTCCCCCTCCCCAATGTCCTTGGCCCTCTGTGGGCTGGCGGTACTGCTGGACAGGCCTGCTTCTGGCTTTCCTCTTTCTGCTGGTTCCTGTAAATAAGGAGAGGAGAGCGAGTGACTGCATGAGCTGCCTCCAACGTGGACGAACACTTGACTCTTGGGTTTCTATGTGACTATATCATGCAGGGATTCTCAGAGGCCACTGCTGACGTCTCCATCTGTACAGGCTCAGTATAGTTCCCCTCCTGCCCGCTGGGCTACCTGCTCCGCGAACTCAGTTCAGGCTGGCCCCCACCCGTCTTCTCTCTCTCTCTGTCTCTCTGTCTCTCTTTCTCTCTCCTGTTGTGCCTGAACTTTTCCTGTGCAAAGAGAGAAGATGGAGTAGGGAGCTATTGGGTTTCAGGTATCTTTCTAATGCTTTTGGTCTTACAAATAACCCACTGGATTATGGGCCATTTGACTGATGCACTGCAGGTTGTCCACAAGGGTTGTGGGGCAGCAGCCTCCTGAGCGCTGAGCCCATGCAGAAAGAAGGATAAGGCTCACGGAGGCCTGTCATTTGCAGTGTTTGCTGGCGCTCTCAATGCCTAACCCCCTCACGCCCTGCAACCCACCCCTCCCAAGACAGCATCTGAGCTCTCTGTTTGAAAGGCTCAGGGACCCACATGACCTCTCCACCTGCAGACTAGATGGACTGCAGTGGGACTATGAGGCATCACCTTATCATGTTGAGTCATTCCTTTATGTATGGGCTTCATGGATGGTCCCTTGGCACTGAGGCCCCCATGCCACTCTGCCATTTTGTTGGGCGAGAGTGAGCAGTTGAGGGTTCATTTACCCTGGCGATGCAGATGAGGTCTTTCATCAGCTTGCGGCACTGCAAGGCAGTTCTATGGCGGCCCTGGGCACTGACCACCCTGGCTACTTCCTCCCATGCAAGATTGGCCACACAGCTTGGCTGCCTCCTTCCATTCCTGGGGTTCAGGACACCCGTCACCCAGCCCGCTCCACTGTGCAATATGTTGGGGAAACCCCCGATTGCATAATTAATGAGCCCAACATCGTGCAATTTGGCATGAATTCCCAATGGGCTTTATGGTTGGAAACACTGCCGGTTCCTGCCCCGGCCACGGGATTTCGGCCCAGTATGCTGCCATGTCCCCCCAGGGGAGAGCTTGGGCAAGAGACCAGGGTCATAGAAATGGGAAGGGGTTTGGTGGGTAGTGGTTATGGGACTGGATGAGATTACAGAGAAAAGGAGGGAAGAGGCCAGAAATGAACTTAAACATAAGGCTCAGAATTTAAATTTGCTCTATGTTTGGACTGGGATCCCCTGTAGGAGAGGGACTAATGAACAGAACTTGGTGCAGAGTTTCAGATGGAGGATGGGAGGCCATTCAGGACAGCATTGGACTAATTTTAGTGGGGGTAACAAAGGCTTGGAAGAGGGTTTCAGTAGTAGTTAGAAGGATGTAGGGACAGTGATTGGTGATTTTATGCAGGTGGAACTAGGCAGTCTTTGTGATAGAGAGGATATGGAGCACGGTGGAGGGGAAAGCAGGGGGAGGGCAGGAGCATGGCGGGGTGAGAGCAAGAGCACAGGAGAGTAGGAGTATGGGGCGAGAGTAGGAGCACGGGGTGAAATGGGAGCATGGGGGGAGGGAAGGTGCATGGGTCAGGAGAGCAGGAGTACGGAAGGAGAGCAGGTGCAGGCGGGGAGAGCAGGAGTACGGGGCGGGATAGGAGGAACATATGGGAGAGCAGGAGCATGGGAGTGGAGCAGGAACACGGGGGAGAGCAGGAGCATGAGGGGAGAGTAGGAGCATGGGGAGAGCAGGAGAACGGTGGGGAGAGTAGGGGCATGAGGGGAGAGCAGGAGCAAGGTGGGGAAAGCAGGAGCATGGGAGGAGAACAGGAGCACGGGTGAGAGCAGGAGCACGGGGGGAGAGAGCAGGAGCACGGGGAGCGAACAGATGCATGGAGGAGGGCGGGTGCACAGGGGGAGAGTAGGAGCATGGGGAGAGCAGGAGCACATGGAGGGGTAGCAGGAGCACAGGGTGGGGGAGAGCAGGAGCAGAGGGGAGAACAGGAGCATGTGGAGAGTGGGAGCACAGGGTCGGGGAGAGCAGGAGCATGGGGGGAGAGCAGGAGAATAGGGATAGCAGGAGAACAGGGTCGGCAGAGCAGGAGCATAGTGGGGAGAGCAGGAGCTTGAGGGGTGAGCAGGAGATGAGGGGAGGGCTAGAGCAAGCGTGGAGAGCAGGAGCATGGGGAGAGCAGGAGCACAGGATCGGGGAGAGCAAGAGCATGGGAGGAGAGCAGGAAAATGGGAAGAGCAGGAGCATGGGGGAGAGCAGGAGATGGGGGGAGAGCAGGAGACGAGGGGTGAGCAGGAGCAAGGGGGGAGAATGGGACCACAGAGGGGGAGAGAAAGAGCACGGGGTGAGAGCAGGAGCATGGATGTTGAAAGCAGGGGCACGGGGGAGAGCAGAAGCACATGGGGAGAACAGGAGCACGGGGAGAGAGCAGGATCCTGGGGAGTGACAGCAGGGGCACAGAGGGAGAGCAGGACCATGTGGGGAGAGCAGGAGCACGGGGAGAGAGCTGGAGCATGGGGTGGGGTGGGGGGGAGCAAGAGCACAGCAGGAGAGCAGGAGCCCGGTGGTGAGCACAATCACGGGGAGAGTAGGAGCATGGGGAGAGGAGAAACACAGGCAGAGCACTAGCGATGGAAGGGCACAGGTGAAGCAAGGCCCTTTTCCAACCACAACTCCCTCACTTAACCTGACTCCGGCACCCACCTGCTTGGCGGTTATCTGCTCACTGGAGCATTCTCCATGGAATCGCCTCTACAAACCAGAATCCACTTTCCAACCAATCAACACTCTTTTTTCATGCTGTTCCCATTGCTATTGGTATTCTTGTAAATTTTATCCTTATGAGTGCAAGACGGAAAGCTTTGACAGCATGTCTTTTTTTTTAGCAATACCTCTCCTGTATTGACATCAACCATTCCCTGCGGTAGAGAGTCCAACACATTCTCACAGCTCTCTGGGTAAAGGAGTTTCTCCTGAACCTCTATTGGATTTATTGGTGACTATCTTATATTTATGGCCCCTAGTTTTGGGCTCCCCACAAGTGGAAACATCTTCCCTATGTCTATGCTATCAATCACCTACATTATTTAAAATTCCTCAAGTCAGATTACCTCTCGGCCTTCTTGTTTCTTTAGAAAACAGCCGCAGCCTGTTCAATCTTCCCTAACAGGCATAATCTCTCAGTTATTGATTGGTTAATTTATAGGCTGATTGGGAACATTTCTGTAGTCCTTTAATTAACTTATGAATGGATTGGCCACAAAGGCGATTACAATAACAGAAGCAGTACGCTCCAGTCAACACAACACTACATCGTGTTGCTGTAAGTCCTGACTGAGCCAAATTGCCTGCGGACAGTATTTTGCTAAATGTTTCTCAACTGACCTTTCAAGAAAGCTATCTTCGGTGTCAGTAATGTTGAGCAACCTGAGTAACTCTCTGCGGAAGAGTCAGGAATGGATCAAGCTGCTGAATATATTCAGTGCCCCCAAGCATATGTCGGAAACAGAGCTGATGATCAGTTAAATATGACTGTAGCGTGGGCAGGAATTAATTTTGTACAAGGTTCACTGGAATTATAAAAGATCAAATATAGCATACTTTTTAACTTGAGCACATAGTCAAGGCTGACACTGTAGTGCAGTATTGCTGGAGGGCTACACTGTCAAGGGTGCCGTTTTTCAGGTAAGACTTTAAACTGCTCCATCAACAGTATCCTAAAGATCACATGGCCCTGTTTAAAAACAAGCTGGGGAGTTCTCCCAGATGTTCTGCCTAATATTTATGCTTTAACCAATGTCATTAAAAACTTAACATGTCATTTCAATCATTTCTATTTGTGGGAACCTGCTGTTTGTAAATTGCTGTGTTTGCTTACAGAACAGGAGTGACTACATTTCAAAATTGTAGAAGACATTGAGATAGTCTGAGCTATGGATGCCTTATAAATGTAAGTGCTTTCTGTCCAACTGCAATACTTTTTAAAGAAACTATCTGAGTATTAGATCTGGGGTTTGCTTTAATTTAAGTGTAAGATTTAGGTCAATTACAATTACAGACTAAGTTGGGGGAGTTGATCTAAAAGGGACTATCAGCTCAGACTAGCTGCAGACCCCACTAGGTTTTCACAAGCTTATTGGAATTATTAAGTTCATTACAATAAGTACAAAACTGTAATACTTAACAATAGGCAATGGTAAGCAATCACATACACTATGGTACACCAGCCCTCAACCTCTGGTTGACTGCAGCGCTTCTCTCTTAATTTTTTTTTGGAAAAATATACTTTATTCATAAAATATCTGAAATAACATTACTAACCCTTTCAAAATGGCCATCACAAAAAGTACAATCATATTCAACGTTTCCACATAGATCATGAAATGCTTCAATACAATCAATGAGCATTACAGACATTTCAATATGGTCTTTACAGACAGACAGTGCAATGGTATTCAAGTTATCTACATAGGTTTTGTTGCACTTTGAGGTGCTTCAATATAATTATGATACATTTAACATTACTGCATACATTCCTCCTGAGTCATACAGCCTGAGGGATCTATGCAATTTCCAGCCCCTCGGTTCATTATGGCAGAAAGGTCTTATACAGCGACTCTTAATTGAATGAAAGCAAATTACTGTGGATGCTGGAAATCTGAAACAAAAACAAAAATAGCTGGGAAAACTCAGCAGGTCTGACAGAATACAGTTAAAGCTTCGAGTCCGTATGACTCTTCATGTTAACTGCGTTCCTCTCTGCAGATGCTGTCAGACCTACTGAGTTTTTCCTGCTATTTTTGTTTTTGTGACTCTTAATTGGAGTCTATCTTCTTCTCCTCTTCTTGATGATGCACTTTTTGGGTCTTACAAGTTCCTACTTTATACTGCTCTTCCAGCCCTGGTTCTGTGCCATATTAGGTAAAACTCCTTTCCTGACCAGCTGATTGGTCACTAATTACCTAATTGATCTACAGTGACTATAATGTGAACTGGCATGTATTTCAAGCACCTCATGGCCATGATTCGTGTCTCTTTTGTTTGTGGGGACTTCAGTCTCACACTTCCTCGATACTGTTAACTCTATGCAATGCATGCCTTTTGTTTTTCACACCTCTTGAACCAAAGGGTCACACCTCCTGCTGCTGTGGCTCTGTGCTCAGTTATCTAACAGTGGCAGTTTAAAAAGGTCTATACACACAGATAAAATGAAAATACTGTGGATGCTGGAAATCTGAAACAAAAACAAAAATAGCTGGAAAAACTCAGCAGGTCTGACAGTATCTGTGGAGAGAAAGACAGAGTTAACGTTTCGAGTACAGATGACTCTTCTTCAGAACTAAAGGAAAGTAGAAATGTGGTGAAATATATACTGTTTAAGGGGGGGTGGGACAGGTGAAGCTGGATAGAAGGTCAGTGATAGGCAGAGGCAAAGGAGAGATTACAAAAGATGTCATAAACCAAAGGTCGAAGGGATGTTGATGGTGGTGATACCGGCTAAAGGAGGTGCTAATGATGACATTAAGAGTAGAAAGCAGGATAAGCAAGTGACAGATGACCCTAGTGGGGGTGGGGTGGGGAGAGGGGATGGAGTCTGGTTTTACAGCTCTTTCCTGGGTATATTTACAGTCTTTTACTGGACAAAGTGTCAGAAGTCTCTCTGAAGCTGTCTACAGTTTAAAGCATTCCAAGTGAAGTATTACAATGACTGAATTAACCATTTCACATCATTTCTCAATATTTTATAATATTTGTGCAACACTTTAGTTAACATTCAACTGAGTTTATCCATCATGTTACACGCGGAACACAATGTTAACAGATATACTTAAGGATGTGACAGTTAAATTCGAACCATAAAATAATTATAAAAGTAAAGCCTAATCCTATGTGAGGATTATCAATCCTAATGAAACTTAATGTTATTGCTCCACAAGTGAGTTCGCTCTTGAGAGAATAGAGCTCTGTGCCCAGCGCTCTGTCGATGATTCAGGGATTCAATCTTTAGAATTTGGGTTTTCATTTGAATGAAAACCCAGCCTTTGGAGCTGCGTTTGAGTGCAGTGATGTAAACAGGCAAAAGGCTGACCTTGTTGACCTGACTAATGTTAAAATAAAAATATAGAAGCAACTAGAATGAAGTACAGTTCCGATGAAGAGTCACAATGGACTTGAAACGTTAATTCTGTCTCTCTATCTCTCTCTGCAAATGCTGCCAGACCGGCTGAGCTTTTCCAGCACTTTCTGTTTTCATTTTAGAAGGACATGCAGATGGATTATTCAACCTCAAGTAAAAGCAAAATACTGTGGATGCTGGAAATCTGAAACAAAAATAAAAATAGCTGGAAAAACTCAATAGGTCTGACAGCATCTGCAGAGAGGAATACAGTTAACGTTTCAAGTCCATATGACTCTTCTGATGAAGAGTCATTTGGACTTGAAATATTAAATGTATTCCTCTCCGCAGATGCTGTCAGACCTGCTAATTACTCAACCTAGTTTAACACGACTGTGAGGATTCCTGGTCCTGGAAGATGAAGCTAAATATAAGGGAGAAAAGGTGACACACTCCACACGTATCTGTACCCCATGCAGCTAAACTCAAACAATAAGATGTCAAACTTGGTTCAGTGGTAGATTCTGAGACAGAAGATTGTGAGTTCAAGCCCCACTTCAGCAAGTGAGCACATAGCCTGAGGTAATGACTAGGTAACCTGTTTTTAGTGATGTTGGTTGGGAGATAAATGTTGGCCAGGACACCGGAGATAACTCAGCTGCTCTTTGAGATAGAGCCATGAGATTTTTCGCATCCACCTGAGAGGGCAGAGAGGGTTTGAGTTTAATGTCTCTTCTGACAGACAGCACCTCTGACAGCACAGCACTCCTTCAGTGCTGTACAAAATATAGACATAGACATAAACAAACACAGCGTTGTGTTCAATTTTTAGGTGCTACCAGGCTTCCTAATGCTCAAAAAAGACTTGCACGTTCACACATCTGACACATAGTACACAGGCTGACAAATGCCGGCTGGTTACAAAGCAGGCAGGTTATGAATTAAATCAGCACTGCCATTCACATGAATGGAGACGAACACTATGCAATCATCAGCGATCATCCCCACTTCTGACCTTATGATGGAAGGAAGGTCAATGATGAAGCAACTGAAACAAAAACAGAATTACCTGGAAAAACTCAGCAGGTCTGGCAGCATCAGCGGAGAAGAAAAGAGTTGACGTTTCGAGTACCCATGATCCTTCAACAGAACTGATTTTTCTTTACAAGGAGAGGGTTGAAATATAAGCTGGTTTAAGGTTGGGGGGGGCGGTGGTGGGGGAGAGAAGTGGAGTGAGGGGTGTTGTTGTAGGGACAAGCAAGCAGTGATAGGAGCAGATCATCAAAAGATGTCACAGACAAAAGAACACAGGTGTTGAAGTTGGTGATATTATCTAAACAAATGTGCTAATTAAGAACGGATGGATGGTAGGGGACTCAAGGTATAGCTCTAGTGGGGGTGGGGGGGCATAAAAGATTTTAAAATAATGGAAATAGGTGGGAAAAGAAAAATCTATATAAATTATTGGAAAAAAAAACAAAAGGAAAGAGGAAGAAACAGAAAGGGGGTAGGGATGGAGGAGGGAGCTCAAGACCTAAAGTTGTTGAATTCAATATTCAGTCCGGAAGGCTGTAAAGTGACTAGTCGGAAGATGAGGTGCTGTTCCTCCAGTTTGCGTTGGGCTTCACTGGAACAATGCAGCAGGCCAAGGACAGACGTGGGCAAGAGAGCAGGGTGGAGTGTTAAAATGGCAAGCGACAGGGAGGTTTGGGTCATTCTTGCAGACAGACCGCAGGTGTTCTGCAAAGCGGTCGCCCAGTTCACGTTTGGTCTCTCCAATGTAGAGGAGACCGCATTGGGAGCAACGAATACAGTAGACTAAGTTGGGGGAAATGCAAGTGAAATGCTCCTTCACTTGAAAGCAGTGTTTGGGCCCTTGGACGGTGAGGAGAGACGAAGTGAAAGGGCAGGTGTTACATCTTTTGTGTGGGCATGGGGAGGTGCCATAGGTGGGGGTTGAGGAGCAGGGAATGATGGAGCAGTTGACCAGGGTGTCCCGGAGGGAATGATCCCTATGGAATGCCAACAGGGGGGGTGAAGGGAAGATGTGTTTGGTGGTGGCATCATGCTGGAGTTGGCTGAAATGGTGGAGGATGATCCTTTGAATGCGGAGGCTGGTGGGGTGATAAGTGAGGACAAGGGGGATCCTATCATGTTTCTGGAAGGGAGGAGAAGGCGTGAGGGCGGATGCGCGGGAGATGGGCCGGACACGGTTGAGGGCCCTGTCAATGACCGTGGGTGGAAAACCTCGGTTAAGGAAGAAGGAGGACATGTCAGATGAACTGTTTTTGAAGGTAGCATCATCGGAACAGATGCGACGGAGGCGAAGGAACTGAGAGAATGGGATGGAGTCCTTACAGGAAGCGGGGTGTGAGGAGCTGTAGTCGAGGTAGCTGTGGAAGTCGGTAGGCTTGTAATGGATATTGGTGGACAGTCTATCACCAGAGATTGAGACAGTGAGGTCAAGGAAGGGAAGGGAAGTGTCAGAGATGGACCACGTGAAAATGATGGAGGGGCGGAGATTGGAAGCAAAATTAATAAATTTTTCCAAGTCCTGACGAGAGCATGAAGCAGCACCGAAGTAATCATCGATGTACCGGAGAAAGAGTTGGGGAAGGGGGCAGGAGTGGGACTGGAACAAGGAATGTTCCACATACCCCATAAAAGAGACAGGCATAACTGGGGCCCATGCGGGTACCCATAGCCACACCTTTTATTTGGAGGACTCACACAGCTACCTCGACAACAGCTCCTCACACCTTGCTTCCTGTAAGGACTCCATCCCATTCTCTCAGTTCCTTCACTTCCGTCGCATCTGTTCCGATGATGCTTCAAAAATTGTTCCTCAGACATGTCCTCCTTCTTCCTTAACCGAGGATTTCCACCCACGGTCGTTGACAGGGCCCTCAACCGTGTCCGGCCCATCTCCCGTGCATCCGCCCTCATGCCTTCTCCTCCCTCCCAGAAACATGATAGGATCCCCCTTGTCCTCACTTATCACCCCACCAGCCTCCGCATTCAAAGGATCATCCTCCGCCATTTCTCTAGCTCACATGTCTGTCCTTGGCCTGCTGCATTGTTCCAGTGAAGCCCAACGCAAACTGGAGGAACAGCACCTCATCTTCCGACTAGGCACTTTACAGCCTTCCGGACTGAATATTGAATTCAACAACATTAGATCTTGAGCTCCCTCCTCCATCCCCACCCCCTTTCTGTTTCTTCCCCTTTCCTTTTGTTTTTTTTCCAATAATTTATATAGATTTTTCTTTTCCCACCTATTTCCATTATTTTTAAATCTTTTATGCCCCCCCACCCTCACTAGAGCTATACCTTGAGTGCCCTACCATCCACTCTTAATTAGCACATTCGTTTAGATAATATCACCAACTTCAACATCTATGTGTTCTTTTGTCTGTGACATCTTTTGATGATCTGCTCCTATCACTGCTTGTTTGTCCCTACAACAACAAGCACCCTCCACTTCTCTCCCCCCCACCCCCCCACCACCTTAAACCAGCTTATATTTCAACCTTCTCCTTGTAAAGAAAAATCAGTTCTGTTAAAGGGTCATGGGGACTCGAAACATCAACTCTTTTCTTCTCCGCCGATGCTGCCAGACCTGCTGAGATTTTCCAGGTAATTCTGTTTTTGTTTTGGATTTCTAGCATCCGCAGTTTTTTGTTTTTATCTCTATGAAGCAACTGAAGATGGTTGGGCCGAGGACGCTGCCCTGTGATGTCCTGGAGCTGAGATGACTGACCTCCAACAACCACAACCATCTTCCTTTTTGCTAGGTATGACTCCAACCAGTGGAGATCTTTCCCCCTGATTCCCAGTCTGACACCAGTTTTGCTTGGGCTCCTTAATGCCACACACGGTCAAATGCTGCCTTGACGTCAACGACAGTCACTCTCATCTCACCTCGAGAGTTCAGCTCTTTGGTCCATGTTTAAACCAAGGCTGTAATGAGGTCAGGAGCTGAGTGGCCCTGGTGGAACCCAAACTGGGCATCAGTGAGCAGGTTATTGTTAAGCAAGTACCGCTTGATAGCATGCTTGATGACCCCTTCCATTACTTTCTAATGATCGAGAGTAGGCTGGTGGGGAGGTAAGTGGCCTGGTTGCATTTGTCCTGCTTTTTGTGTACAGGACATACCTGGGCAATTTTTCACACGGGTAGATGCCAGTGTTATAGCTGTACTGGAACAGCTTGGCTAGGTGCTCGGCAAGTTCTGAAGCACAAATTTTCAGCAATATTGCCGGAATTTTGTCAGGGCCCATCGCCTTTGTACTATCCAGTGCCTTCAGCCATTTTTTGATATCAAGTAGAGTGAATTAAATTGGCTGAAGACTGGCATCTGTGATGCTGGGGACCTCTGGAGGAGGCCGAGATAGATTATCCACTCGGCACTTCTGGCTGAAGATTGTTACAAGTGCTTCAGCCTTATCTTTTGCACTGATGTGCTGGGTTCCCCCATCATTGAGGATGGGGATATCTGTGGAGCCTCCTCCTCCAGTGAGTTGTTTAATTGTCCACCACCATTCATGACAGGATGTGGCAGGACTGCAGAGCTTAGATCTGATCCATTGGTTGTGGGATCGCTTAGCTCTGTCTATCACTTGCTGCTTATGCTGTTTGGCACACATTTAGTCCTGTGTTATAGCTTCACCAAGTTGACACCTCATTTTTTGGATGTGCCTGGTGCTGCTCCTGGCATGCCCTCCTGCACTTTTCATTACACCAGAGTTGATCCCCTGACTTGATGGTAATGGTAGAGTGGGGGATATGCCAGGCCGTGAGGTTACAGATTGTGTTTGAGTACAATTCTGCTGCTGCTGATGGCCCACAGCGCCTCATGGATGCCCAGTCTTGAGTTACTAGATCTGTTGGAAATCTATCCCATTTAGCACAGTGGTAGTGCCACACAACACGATGGAGGGCATCCTCAATGTGAAGGCAGGACTTCATCTCCACAATGACTGTGCAATGGTCACTCCTACCGATACTGTCATGGATAGATGCATTTGCAGCAGGCAGGTTGGTGAGGATGAGGTCAAGTATGCTTTTCCTTCTTGTTGGTTCCCTCACCACCTGCCGCAGCTATGTCATTTAGGGCTTGGCCAGCTCGGTCAGTAGTTGTGCTACTGAGCCACTCTTGGTGGCAGACATTGAAGACCCCATCCAGAGAACATTCTGTGCCCTTGCCATCCTCAGTGATTCCTCCAAGTGGTGTTCAAAATGGAGAAGCACTGATTCATTAGCTAAGGGAGGGCGGTAAGTGGTAATCAGCAGGAGGTTTCCTTGACCATGTTTGATCTGATGCCCGGAGATTTCATGGGGTCCGGAGTCAATGTTGAGGACTTCCAAGGCAACTCCCTCCCGACTGTATACCACTGTGCTGCCCCCTCTGCTGGGTCTTTCATGCTAATGGGACAGGACATACCCCGGGGTGGTGATGGTGAAGTCTGGGACATTATCTGTAAGGTATGATTTCGTGAGGATGACTATGTCAGGCTGTTGCTTGACTAGTCTGTGAGGCAGTTCTCCCAGTTTTGGTATTAGCCCCCATATGTTAGTAAGGAGGACCTGAAACATTAAGTTTGTTTTGGCCTCCACAGATGCTGCCAGACTTGCTGAGTATTTCCAGCTTTTTCTGTTTTCCTTATGGTAAGTCAAATGCTGGCTACTGGGAAACAAGGGTTAACTGCTCATAACATGACTCATGGCTGGAATCCATGTACATGTGCACTGCTGGTCTACAATAAGAGCCATACTGTCACAGGAACATTATAGAGCGCACCGTCGATATCTTCACTTTACAATTCTGCTACCTGGACCATCCTGGAGGAATTCTGCAGTTCTCAGCTGAGCAGAATCAAGATTTGTGCATCCTGCACAACTTCATCATTATGAAGAAACAGCCCTTGTTATCAGCTCTCAGACAAGAAGCTGAGGAGAAGGAGGGGCACGAGGCAGAGGAGGAGGAAGAGGAGGAGGAGGAGGAAGAGGGGAGAAGGAGGAGGTGGAACAGGAGGTGGAAGAAGAGGAAGAGGAAGGGAGATTACAACAGAGATCTCCTTTCTGCCTGGGCTCTATGTGATGAAATAATTACTGAGCGATACCAGTAACTTCAGCCACACCAACAGTCTCATCACTCTAACTTTCCTCTAACTGACTATCCATGTCATCATCTTTCTGGCAACACAAAAATAAAAATCATTAGAAAATACACATTACAATCTGAATTTATAAATCCAATCTTAACATATTGCATAGAAACCTAAATTAAACACCCTGATGCTTTCCCCGAGTGCCTGTCTCCCCTCGGCCTTTGTCACTCCTTGGGCTCCTACGAGGTGCAGCATCAGTTGTTCTGAGATATGTCCTTCTATCCTGGACTCTAGGTGTGGGGCTTGGTTAGTAGGCATACTGCGGACATACTCTGGCATCTGCTTACCACTTGTTTATTAGTACTGCATCCAAACAGGCTGCAGAGCAGGCATGTTGCTCCTAGGCATGGTGTTCCAACCTTTGTCTCAAAAGTCTAATACAGACTGACTGAAGTCAGTGGTACATCATCATCTACGTCATATGTTGGCATATCCCATCTGTTAACCCTTGAAACTACATCAGTGACTCAGCATAGGTAAGTGGAAGGCTGCTGACCTGCATATGAGGAGATTTCAGTTAGCCTTGAGTGGATGACCTCGAGCAGCTTGAGCCTAGAAAAGACCCAGCTTTAGATTGCACTGTTTTGGCAGCAGGTCACAGCAAGGGCACTGGTGGAGTGGCAGGGCTGGGAGCACAAGTGCTGTCATCTTGACAGAGGGCAGCAGGTTCATGCTCCATGCAGTCACTGCCAATATCTTGGGATGGCATCTCAGCAAATTTACTGATAAATCAGCACTATCAACCCTCTACAGCAGAACTAGTGTGTGGCTTTGCCCTCTGATGAGCTGGTACCCGTGTTATTGTTTCCCCTCGCCTTGGCTGCTCGGTGACTCACCACATTGAGATCCCTTTCCTATCCCAACCTCTAAAATATGCAAAGTCTGAGTTGGTGACTATGAGTGGAAGAGTGAGTGATGGTGACTCTTCCATCCTCACTGTCTTCTTCCTCTCCCTCCATTGGGAAGGTTGCAATTCTTGGGTTTTTGAAGTGAGAAAAGGGACAAAGGTTGGTTTGTGGTGAGGGGAGAGGAGAAAGTAAGAAGTGTGCACTTAGAACCATAGAACCATAGAAAAGTTACAGCACAGAAGGAGGCCATTTGGACCATCTTGTCCATGCCAGCCCGAGGACACCCAAATGCCCTTTCTAATCCCACCTTCCTGCACCCGGCCCAGATCCCTGCAGTTTATAGCACTTAAGGTGCAGATCCAAGTATTTTTTAAAAGAGTTTAAAGTTTCTGCCTCTACTACCAACTTGGGCAGCGAATTCCAGACACCCACTACTCTCTGCATAAAAAAGTTCCTCATGCCCCCTCTACACCTTCTGCTACTTATCTTGAATCTATGTCCCTGGTTCTAGAATTCTCCTTCAAGGGAAACAATGTTATCCTGTCCACTCTACTTATTCCCCTCATAATTTTGTACATCTCAATCAAGTCACCTCTCAGCCTTCTTTGTTCTGAGGAAAATAACCCCAGCCTATCCAATCTCTCCTCATAGCTACACTTTTCTAACCCTGGCAATATTCTTGTAAACCTCCTCTGCACTCTCGCCAGAGCTATTACGTCATTCCTTTAATGTGGTGACCAGAACTGCACACAGTCCTCCAGTTCTGGCCTCACCAGTGTTTTATACAATTCCAACATTATATCCTTACTTCTATATTCTATACCTCTGCAAATGAAGGAGAGCATTCCATATGCCTTCTTTACAACCTTGTCTATTTGAACTGCTGCCTTCAGGGATCTGTGTACTTGTACACCAAGATTTCTCACTTCATCTGCCCCTCTTAGTATATTCCCATTTATTTTGTAATCCCTGTAACTGTTTGACCTCCCCAAATGTTTGACCTCACACTTCTCTATGTTAAAATCCATGTCACTTTACCGCCACTCCACCTATATCGTTTTGGAGATTATGGCTATCCTCTACACTATCCACTACTCGGCCAATCTTTGTGTCATCTGCAAATTTCCCAATCGTGCATCCATGTTCACATCCAAAACGTTAATATATAACACAGATAGCAAGGGTCGCAACACCAAGCTCTGTGGAACAACACTTGAGACAACTTTCCATTCGCAAGGGCATCCATCGACCATTACCCTTTGTTTCCTGTTACAAAGCCAGCCTTTTATCCAGTTTGCCACATTACCCTGAATCCCATGGGCTTTTACTTTCCTGACCAATCTGCCATGTGGGACCTCGTCAAATGCCTTGCTAAAATCCATGTACACAACATCCACTGCACTACCTTCATCAACCCTTCTTGTCACTTCCTCAAAGAATTCAATCAAATTTGTGAGGCAAGACCTTCCTTTAACAAGTCCATGCTGACCATCCCTGACTAGTCCCTGCCTTTCCATATGACAGTTAATCCTATCTCTCAGGATTGATTCTACTAATTTGCTCACCACTGATGTAAGACTAACTGGCCATTAATTGTTTGGCATTTCCTTTGATCCCTTTTTAAACAATGGAACTACGTTTGCATTTCTCCAGTCCTCCAGTACCTCCCCTGTATCTAGTGAAGATTGGAAAATCATCTTCAGAACATCTGCTATCTCCTCCCTGACTTCCTTCAGCAGCCTCGGAAACAATCCATCTGGCCCTGGTGACTTATCAACTTTCAGGGATTTCAGCCCTTCGAGTACTTCCTCTCTCTTTATGACTATCCCGTCCAATATCTTGCAGTGTTCCTCCTGGACTACTACATCTACATCCTCCATTTCCTTTGTAACACGGAGACAAAATATTCATTCAAAACCCTTCCCACAGCTTCTGCATCTACACACAAGTTTCCATCTTCATCTCTGAAAGGTCCCACTTTTTCCTTAACTAACCTTTTAGCATTAATGTATTGGTAAAACATCTTTGGGTTATCTTTAACTTTACTTGCTAATCTTCCTTTATGCCCTCTCTTTGATTTCCTTATTTCCTTTTTTACTTCGTCCCTGCACTTCCTATATTTGTCTAGGCTCTCTGCAGTGCTTAGCTCTTTGTACCTATCGTACGCTTTCTTTTTCTGTTTGATCTTCCCCTGTATTCCTCTAGACAACCAGGGAGGTCTAGCTACCATCGTCTACCATCTACAGGATGTGGGATGAGGGAAGAGTGAGCAGTGGAAGAGAGAAGGAGGATTAGATATTTAGACGCACTCATCATCGATTCCTCCAGCCCCATCAGTCATCATGGCTTCAGCAATGTCCCTTCCCAAAGGGGCCAGCACCACCTCCTCCAAGAGGTTTAAAACCTGTAGGTTCACTTGTCCTCCTCCAGCTCTTTCCTGCTGATTCTTGTTATACACCAGCTTCATCTGCAAGAAAGAGCGAAGTGTGTCAGTGAGAGTCCTGCAATAGGTTTGAGTGACGTGGCTGTCATGATTGAATTGCTGCCAGTGAATGCAAGCTGTGAGCTGTGGATGTGAGTCTTGAAACAGTGCTAAATATGTGAGGGTGAAGTAAAGCTTATGAATTGAAGACTTGAGTACTGATTGATAGGAATTGAGGGTTGGTTGATAATGGGGGAGAATTGAGCAATAGATAAGGCTAGTGGTGCAGCTGCTGGAATATACAATTTGAAGATGAATCCATTCACCTTGAGCATTTTAATGAGATCATTAACCTTCTTCCTGCACTGCATCCAAGTTTTTAGAGCAATTCTCCTGACATTGAGCTCCGTCATTATTACTTCCCACTGCTTCTCGAGGATCTGTCTGGAGGGCCTCTTGCCTCTCTGCAGATACAGGATGTCTCTCCTTCTTTGCATGTCTAGCATCAAGGCCTCCAGTTCATTGTTTGAAAATCCTGGCGATCGCTTTCTTGCATGTTCAACCATTGCTTAAAACATCAGGGCCCAGAATACACTTTTCAAAGGACTCCCACCATATCCTGCAGTCACAATACATCTCTCCTTTAAAAAGTGCAGGCTGCCTGAGTAGTGCTGAAAGAGAGAGAGAGAGGGAGAAAGAGAGGGCGATCAATGTGTGTGTTTGTGTGAGAGAGTGTGTGTGTGTGTGTATATGTTTGCGAGAGAGGGACCTGTGTGTTAATTTAAAATATTTATTAAAAAATAAAAGATGTCAAGTACATGCATAATACTACAATTATTCATATAATGACTCCTAAAATTCCTAAATAACCTGACTCCCAGTTACATTCCCTTTAAGGCAACCGTCCATAATAAATTTTAGATTTAAAACAAACTCAGCAAGTTAACACAACACCCCAGACAGTGGCTTTTCCCCTTCTTCAGTTTTGTTATATAGCAAACCGATGCACAAATGCTGGAGGCTTCATTAAGGCTATTTCACATACTCCTGTTAGATCTTACATGGCCTTCTGACACATAACCTTCATTTATATATGTTTCTCTCTGTTTAATGTGTAAATTATATTGTTCCACATGTCTTTGAAACTGTATCTTCCTCATAATATAAAAACTTTCATGCTGCCAATATATATTGTCAGTAACCTTTGGGAAAAATAAACTCATTCTGTAGCCTTGCTTATCTGGCTTGTTGTAAAGAGACGAAGACCGCGTTAAAATCCAAATATCCCTTCATTTATGTAAAAATGCAAATTCCCTTCACACCTTACATGCTAAGCCAGCATCCATGTTTACTCACTTGCCTGTCAAGCACCTAACATCTTTTGATGATTAAAAGCTTGCGGTCTGCTTGACTACAAAATGTAAATAAGTCACGCACAGACCCAACTACACTATCCCTATAAACCTACTTCACAATAAACCAGAAAAATATTATGAAAAAAAATGTTAGTCTTATGACACCTATGAAAGCACATATACCCTCAGAGAGAATGCTCCCATCATGGAGATGCAGTGGAGGCCCTAATAGTTATTTGGTTGCAGGAGGATGATGACAAAATGCAGTGAGACACTCCATAGATCTTCCCTTTTCCCTCCTGTGCCTCCCTGTCCTTCACTCCTCTCCCTCCTCTCCTCTCCTGTACAAAAGGGGGAGGTTATTACTACTCTCCCTAGGGAGGAACATTGTATATTTAAAAAAATATATATATATATAAAAAAATATATATAATTAAAAAAAAAATGGCCAATCCTTCCCAGGGTGGGCGTGGCTCTGGCCCTAAGGCCAGTTCAACATCTCCTGTGGCCGGGCCCTCGAGGGCTAATGTGGAGGCGGCTTTGTCACCGGTGGCAGGGCCTACAAAAAAGACCTATGCGGGGGTGGTTGCTTCTGCAGCTCCTGCTGCTCCCGCTGCCCTGTCGCCATTCCGTCTCCTCACCAGGGCCCTTGGGGTAAAATGCTACGCTCACCCTGAGATGACTATTGAGGCCTACGTAAAGGCTATGGCTGGGGTTGTCGGCCCCTCAGCCCATTGTTGTGGCCTCAAAGATGTATGGGAGGGCCATCTTTTTCTTGAGGTCCGAGCGGGCGGTGCAGCTCGCCCTGCAGAAGGGGCTCACTGTGGGCGGGACTTTTCTGGCGGTGGATCCCCTTGAGGTCACCGCCCAGAAGATTGTTATTTCAAATGTCCCGCCCTTTATACAATGTGAGCTCCTCCTCCCCCACCTTAATAAGCTGGGGGAGGTCAGGTCAGGAGTTGTGCCAGTCCCGCTTGGCCTCAGAGACTCGGCCCTCCGCCACGTGTACTCCTTCCGACGCCAAGTTTTCATCCGCTTGGCCCGGGAGGAGTGCCTGGAGGGGGCCTTCTTGGTTAATTTTGAGGGGACCGCCTATCGGGTCTTCTGGATCACGGAGGGCGTGTGGTGCCACGCCTGTAAGGAGGCAGGGCACGTAAGAAAGAACTGCCCTGCCTCCAAGGCCATGAGACCCACCCAAGCGGCCGCGGCTGGCACCGCCCCTCCTCCCCCCCGCCACCACTCCATCTCCCTCCCCGCAAGGGGAAGTGACCCCGGCAGCAGCTGCCATCACGGCTGCCGGTGAGGCAGGGGGAGAGCCCCCGCGCCGTAAGAAGGCGCGGAGGAAGACCCGAAATTTGGAGGCGGCCCCTGAAACGCCCCAACCCCTCCCAAACACTTGGAAAAACCGGCTCGGGGGAGAAAACATCATCCGGCCTCGGCGTCGTCCCTGCGCGTGCTCCCGGGGCCGGCGGGGAAAAGACGCGGGACCCCGAGCCGGGGAATCAAACATCCAAAACCCAGAGGGTGGAGTGTCCAGGAGGGCTGGACAAGGAGGAGGGGGCCTCGGAAATGGAGGTCTCCCTAGCCCCCAGCCTGACCCGGAAGAGACGTCACGCTTCGGAGGAGGAAGTGGGTGATGCCCAAACTGAAGAAGTTGGGTGTGTCCCTTCCCCCGATGAAGAGGTGGTGGCGTCTCCACCAAGTAAAATCTCGCCCTGTCCTCTGGGGGAACCCAAAACCCCTGCACCTACTCCCACCACTGTTACCCCCATCAACCTGCTGCAGTCCCCTGAACAGGGCTCCTCGGGGGTCACTGAGGGCACCTCCCTTGAGGTGGTGCCTGACTCAGGAACCCTCGATACCCCTGAGGTACCTTCTGGCTCATCGGGGGACTGTAGCTTTCAAAATTTAAAAAATGTTAATGGGTCATTGGGTGGCGGCGAAAAGGAGGGCCTTCCCGCTCCCTCCCAAACCTTAGCACCGGGCGTCCTAGTTTTAGGTCAGGAGCTTGTCCTGAGCTCCCCGGACAACCCGGTGCCGGGAGGAGAGCGGGCATCAGAACTGCCGCTGCCCTCTGACCCAAAACGTTTAGAGGAGACCAGAGAGGACCCCTCTGGCCTTGATCCTGGGGGTGGGATCGAGGCACAGATAGAGCCAGCTGGCAGCTCCGAATCAGCCCCCGTACTCAATGCGAGGGAGGGGTCGGAAGCTGGAGGCGACGACCTGGAGGAGAATGGGGTGTCCGTGGTGAGCGCTGGAGATTACGCTGAGTCGCTCTCAAGCGAGGCGGTGGATCCCATGGTGCCCTCCACTGACTCCCCCCTCATCCCCCCAAGGGAACTCCGGGACTTTTTGGCGAGTCATCGCGGTCGCCGAGACAGTGTTCAGTTGGACTTGGACCGGTGGCATTCGTTTCCGCTGGTGTTCTGGTCCACTCGCGAGGCTCTCAAGTCTCCTGAGTTGGATAGGAACACGCGGCGGAGGGTCCAAACGTTTCTCGCTGGGCTCCTGAAGGAGAGGAAGGACTAAAAAGTCCTCTTCTCCTTTTTAATGACTTAAGGTGAAGGTTTGATGTACCTTTGACAATGAAGACGACTATAGCCAGCCTCAACATCCGCGGCAGCAGGGGCGCACAGCGCAGGTTCCAGAACTTCTTGGTCCTCAGGGACGGGAAGTATGCGTTGTGCTTCCTGCAAGAAACCCATACCGTTCCGGGAGACGAAGCCATGTGGCTCCTGGAGTGGCGAGGGGGGGTCTACATGAGTCACCTAGCCTCCAATTCGGGCGGGGTGGCTATCTTGTTGGCCCCGCATTTTCAGCCGGAGATCTTGGGGGTCAAGGAGCTGGTGCCAGGCCGGTTGCTGCACCTGACTGTGCGTCTGGGGGGGGCGGTGCTTCACTTGGTGAATGTGTACGCCCCCCTGGGCATGCAGCAGCAAGCGAGCTTCTTTGAAGAAGTGTCCACTCATCTCAGCTCCATCGACGCTGGCGAGTGCATCGTCCTCGGGGGGGATTTCAATTGCACCCTCGGGGTCCGGGACCGTCACGGTAGCCCGCACTGCACGCGAGGTGTGAGTACGTTGCGGGACCTGGTCAGGTCCTTCGACTTAGTGGACGTCTGGCAAAATCTCCATCCTGACTCCAGCGTGTTCACCTTCGTGTCACCTGGAGTCGGAGCGTCCAGACTCGACCGCCTTTACGTTTCGAAGGCGTACGTGTCCTGCGTTCCGGCTGCTTCTATACAGCAGGTTCCGTGCACGGACCACCGTCTGGTGTGGGCGGAGCTCACTTCGTTCTGCGCTCGGACGGGGTCCGCGTACTAGCATTTTAATAACCTGTTGTTGGAAGACCAGCGGTTCCTGGACTCGTTCCGTCGCTTCTGGGCCGGCTGGAGAAGGAAGCGGGGAGGCTTCCCCTCCTTGAGGCTATGGTGGGACGTGGGCAAGACTCACGTCCGAGTTTTCTGTCAAGAGTACGTGAAGGGGTCGACAAAGAGACGCAAATCCAGGGTCGAGGAGCTGGAGAAGGAGGTGCTCGACCTGGAGGCACGTCTCCGTCAGCCCGACGCGGACCCGGCCCTGCGGTCGGTGTACGATGAGAAGAAGGGAGCGCTGCAGGACCTGCAACTGGTCGGGTCTCGGGGCGCGTTCGTGAGGTCGCGGATCCAGTTCCTCAAGGAGATGGACCGCGGCTCCCCCTTCTTCTACTCGCTGGAAAAAAGGCACGGGGTCCGTAAGCAGCTCTTTACGCTGCTGGCCGACGACGGATCCCTTGTCTCGGATCCGGAGGGCATCAGGGCCATTGCCCGAGATTACTACACTGCCCTGTTCTCTCCGGATCCGTCCAGTGAGGAGGCTTGCAGAGTTTTGTGGGAGGACCTGCCGCAGGTCGGCCCGGAGTGCGCCGGAAAGCTCGACTCCCCTATAAGTCTGGGGGAGCTGACCGGCGCACTCGACGGTCTTTCTAGGGGCAAAACCCCGGGACTAGACGGGCTGACCGTGGAGCTCTTCAGGGCGTTCTGGGACGTCTTGGGGAGCAACTTCGCGGGGGTCCTGGGGGAGAGCATTGCTACCGGGGAGATGCCCCTTTCGTGGCGCAGGGCCGTGATTGCCCTGCTGCCGAAGAAGGGGGATCTCCGCCTTCTTAAAAACTGGCGCCCGGTCTCCCTCCTTAGCACGGACTACAAAATTTTCGCCCGAGCCATGTCTTCTCGGCTCGGCACCGTGCTGGACCACATGATCCACCCTGACCAGTCCTACACCGTCCCGGACCGAACCATTTATGATAACATCCATCTGGTCCGGAACATCATCCACCATTCCCAGAGGGCTGGTCTGTCGAGCGCCTTCCTGTCTCTCGATCAGGAGAAGGCGTTCGACAGGGTGGATCACGAATACTTACTCGGAACTCTGCAAGCTTTCGGGTTCAGGATGCATTTTGTCGCCCGGATCCGACTTCTGTACACCGCCGCGGAGTGTCTAGTGAAGGTTAACGGGTCCCTGACGGCGCCCCTTCGCTTTGGGAGAGGGGTACGTCAGGGCTGCCCCCTGTCTGGCCAATTGTATTCTATTTGCGTGGAGCCTTTCCTGCGCCTCTTGCGGAGGAGGTTGTCGGGATTGGTTCTACGCGGACCGGGCATCGGGGTGGGCCTTTCGGCTTACGTCGATGACGTGCTCCTTATGTTTAGTGACCCGGCTGACCTGCGGAGGATGCGCGAGTGCCAGGAGGTCTACTCTGCCGCTTCTTCTGCCAGGATCAACTGGGGTAAATGTTCTGGACTCCTGGTCGGTCAGTGGCAGATGGACCCCCTACCCGAGGAGCTCAGGCCTTTCACCTGGAGCAGGACCAGCCTCCTCTACCTGGGGATCCACCTCTACCCTGCTGAGGAATCCTGGCCGGCAAACTGGCAGGAACTGGAGACGAAAGTCACCGCTCGCCTGCGGCGCTGGACAGGACTGCTCCGAGTACTATCTTACCGAGGTCGAGTTCTGGTCATAAACCAGCTGATCGCCGCCATGTTGTGGTATCGGCTGGTCACTTTGACCCCTCCCCCGGACTTTGTCACAAGAATCCAGAGATTGTTAGTCGACTTCTTCTGGGACAAAAGATTGCACTGGGTCGCTGCCGAGGTTCTGAGTCTCCCGCTTAGGGAGGGTGGTCAGGCGCTAGTGTGCCTACGCACACAGGTGGCGGCTTTCCGCCTTCAGACCCTGCAGCGATACCTCTACGTCGAGCCTCCTCCTAGATGGTGTGCCCTGATGACGTATTTCTTCCGTCAGGTGCACGGCCTGAATTATGACGTGCAGCTCCTGTTTATAGAACAGCTGGGCCTCGGTGGCTCCTTGCAGGCGTTGCCTGTCTTTTACCAGGACCTGATCAAAGTCTGGAAAGTGGTCGCCTCGCGACGCAGCTCTCCCCTGTCAGGAGTAGCGGCTATCGTCAGAGAGCCGCTGCTCAGGAATCCGCCCCTCCGTCCTTTTCAGTGGTTGGCAGAGAGGAGGGCTGTGGCCGGAGGGGTGACCAGGATCGGGGACGTGCTGGGTGGCGGAGGACTGGGCTGGATGCTCCCGCAGGAGTTGGCGCGACGCGCATCTGTGAGTGTCCAGGTCGCAGTCGATGCCATCCAAGACCTGAGAACGGTCGTGCTCGGACCCGACGTTATTTTGGGTCTTGAGGTGGCCCAGGTGCGCGGTGGTCTTCCGTCTGAGCGTTCCCCTGTTCGGACAGAATTCCACATTGGCCCCAAGCCCCGAACCCTCCCTCGGGTGCTGGTGCCCCGCAATATGAGCCGCCTCGGGGACATGCCCTCTGTGCCTTTTGGCACAGCAAAGAGGGGCTTTTTGTACGGACTGTTGCTGCACACCTTCCATTTTCTCGCCCTTGTCCGTCGACCGGACACGCCCTGGAGTGCCTTGTTGCCGTCCGGCGGCGGAGGCCCCCGATGGGAGGCCCTCTACGGAGGTGTCCTCCCCCTTTCTATCGGGGACCTGGGTTGGAGGGTGTTGCATGCAGCAGTCCCTTAAAATAAGAGGATGCATAGGTTCACGGACTCTCAGGACACGTGCCCTTTTTGCGGTCTTGTGGAGTCCGTGGACCATGTATACATAGGGTGTTGTAGACTGCACTCCCTTTTTAGTTATTTGAAAAACCTTTTATTGATGTTTTGTTTGCACTTCAGCCCCACGCTCCTGATCTATGGGCACCCGGTGCGGAAGGGAGTCGGGAAGGAGGAGGACCTCCTCGTGAACCTGCTCCTGGGCCTGGCCAAGTTGGCCATTAACAGGTCCAGGCAGCGGGCGATCGACAGGGGAGTCCCGCCCGATTGTTTGTCCCTCTTCCGTGGCTACGTTCGCTGCCGGATGTCCCTGGAGAAGGAGCACGCGGTGTCTGCTGGCCTTCCGAGGGACTCTCGAGGCCTTCCGTGCTCGGTGGGCACCACGGGGACTGGGGTGTTTTGTTGACCCCTTTAATCACATTTTGATTTAAAGTTTGTAAGTTTCCTTTAAACTTTGTTCTTGGTTTTACGGCTGACCTGAATTAGGGGCTGTGCCTGATTTATCCCAATTTTGTTGATTTGGTTTTTCATTTAAAAGATTATCAGGAGTTCAAATCTCACAATGGCAAACTATGAAACAATGTAACTTCATCTGGAACATATGGAAACGAGTTTGTACTCGAAAGAGTTACAAAGGGAATCAAGTTTGCTTGGCCTAAATAGCCAAGTGGATATGGTACTGGGTTTGTAACCCCAAGATCAAGAGTTCAAATCTCACAATGGCAAACTATGAAAGAATGTAACTTCATCTGAAACAGATGGAAACTCGAAAGAGTTACATCTTCTTAACCTTCCCAACCCTGCCACTATGCCTTGGTGCTCCCTGGACACACACATCAGAGGTGGGGGCAGCCTGCTGACTGTGACACCCTGTCTGTGATGACCTTGGCAGGTGTCGTCTGGAGGACCGAGACTTGGAGGGCCATGGCCTGCTTTCGTGGTCCTGCTGTGTGGCAGTGGCACCCTCTTCAGCCTGTGGAGCTGGAGCTGCTGGGGTCACTGGAAGAGGGGATTTGGATGGGCTGGACACTCCTGGAGTCAGCTGAGTGGATGGCCCCGGAGTTTGCACCTGCTGATCCTCCTCCCTGTAGGTGCCCAAGGACCCCTGGCTGACTCCATGAGGAAAAGGGGTAGCTGGAGTGAGATCGGGTTGCCCCACACCCCTCTCGCTTACACACTTTTGGAGGCCAACTATGGCATTAGCGAGGAAGTTAAGCCCACGTAGCAGTGCAGGAGCGACGCCCTGGATGAAGGCCTCCATGGTGGCCGCCATCCTACCAGTGTTGACCTCAGTGCGCTGCAATGCTGGAGCTATCACCTCAGCCTCTATTGTGCTTTTCAATCGGAGGAGTGCAGCTCCTGATGTTCCCGAGCTTGCCTTTGCAGCTCCAGTAACTGAGGTATGACCGAGTCCTGAGGCTCGTCATCTGACTCAGAATCAGCAGATTTCTAGCCTCCAGCAGTCCTCCAAGTGCCAGAAACCTGGGTAGACCCTGCTTCCACCTGCTGCGGATCAGACAGTGTGATCTGCTCACCAGATTGTGGTCCCGAGGTTACTCTAAAGCTAAGTCCCACCGAGGTGTGTGTCTCTGCGCTGGTGGAGGGTGTGGGTGAGCGCTGTGACGGGACTTCAGTGGGGTGCCTTCAGATTCCTCCTCGGAGGTTTCTTTGGGGTTTGACTGGAGGCCCTGGGTCATGGATTCCATTGGTTGTTTCCCAGATGTGACTGTGAAAGCAAAGGGAGATAATTAGTGCATGGCAGTGGTCTGTGAAAGAGCACACATCGCTCACAGCGATGTCTGATGGATGTTGCATTGCTGGATCCTCACTTGGTAGAGCAGCGCCGACCTCACCGTCAGCCCAGGGCTAGTCCCAGTCATCGCTGGCCAGCTGGATGGCTCTGTTTTCAAAATTCGTGAGGACCTTGATTTCAGGCATTCCTCTACCTCTCTCTCTTGTTGTGTGCCAGCTTGTCCTGAATGAATAGAGATGGAGAGAGTGTAAGCAGGATGCCTGCCAGGCCAGATGATAGGTATACCTGTGTGGGTGGTGAATGGCCCCATGGACGGGAAGAGGACAATGAAAGCGTGTGTGTGAGTGAATGGTGATGTCCCTTGAACTGGCAATGAGTGAGGGCCCTGTGGATGTGTGATAGGTTTGTGAGTGTGTGAGTTGAGGGTGCTGAGAATAGTGACTTCCCCTGGCAGAACGGAGGAAATCATTCACCCTCTTGCGGAACTGGGTAACTGTCCTCTTTTGTAGGGCATTGGCGCTGACCACCACAGCCACCACCTCCCAAGCTGAATTGGTAATGTTGATACCCCTCCTGCGGCCAGAGTGGGGGTAGAGGACAGCACGGCGAGCCTCCGCTGTATCCAAAAGGCACTTGAGGGATGCCTCATTGAACCTGGGGGCTGCAGTCTTTCTGCTTTTCAGGATCATGTCTTCTATGCAGCAGCCCCAGGCTGGGAGCACTGAGAGCTGTACATGCAGCTGTATTTCAAATATGGTGCCCGGTGTGATGAAGCAGTGAGATGCTAGCTCGTTTCCTGAGAATTAATGCGGTGGGTTTGGGATGATACGGTGTGAAAAGCTACCACACTTATTGCAAATCTGGGATGATTCCGTCCAAAGAATAGAAGTACCTGAGAGAAAAAGAGTGAAGTTAACGTTCAGGTAGTAAAAACAAAGGGATAGAAATCAAAGATGTGAGAAGATGGGGCAAGTAATTGGAGTTATCTTTTTAAAGTGTTTTGTCTTGAACTAAAATTGTACTTTGTTTTTACTTAATTGTAGAACACAGGTCTAGATTTTAAACTGGTGATACACTGGGAGTTGATTGGTGTGGGGGTCGAGGGGGCTAGGGTGAACAGTACCACACAGTCAATCAACAATTAAATTTTACGTTTAACCCAAACACTTCATTGCCATATCATTTGAGGTTTCCTGTCCAATCAGGATCAACAAGTGTGATGACGACCTGATTAAGTCAATTTCAACTCGCTTTTTAAAAGGGAAGTGGCAAATATGACATTTGATAGATTCTGGAGCTGGGAGCAGAGCACAAACAAGTGTCAAAATGCAGTGTCTCCCAGGATATGATGCTGGGCCTGCCAGTGAACCAAGAATACATGGCTGGAGGTTGCCTGTGAGGTCAGTAGAAGGGGTATGATATTACACTTGTGGATTCAATGCTGAAAGTGGTTTAATGGCCTAAGCAGGTGAGGAACAGTGAGTCCAGTGGCACATTCCCCAAAATCCTGATGTGCACATCACTCTAACATCCTCACCAGCCTTCCTCTTGCGCATCACTCCTCACTCCAATTTCCCCTTCTTAGGCAGATCCTCTGGATCAAGGATGACTTGCTTCCATTCTGGTTCGATGGGTTTTGAGATGTCTGATGCATGATCTGTGGACTGTGCCACATGTGGGGCAGGCGGTGTTTGAAGCATCAAGCAGATGAGGTGTTTGGAGGTTTGTGTGCCCTGTCCATCAACTTGACTTCACCTCTGCAGGCTCCCAATTGTCTTTCGATGTGTTCGGACCCTTCCTTAATAAGCTTCCATTTTGGTTGGTCACAAGTCAATCTCCCCATGAGTTGGCAGGGACATTTGATTTCTTCAGGGATGCTTTGGAGACATCCCCAAAGCATTTTTGATGCCCTCCTGGAAGTTTCCTGCCGTGACTGAGCTCTGAGTAGAGCAGGTGCTTTGGGAGTCAGTGTCAGGAATACAAGCAACATGTCCTGCCCAGCAGAGATGGCTTTGAGTGATAAGTGCCTCAATACTGAGCAAATTGACTTAAGGAGAGAACCCTGCTCTTGGGCCACCTTTCATGTCACCAAATTTGGAGGATTTTGTGAATGCAACACTGGTGTGACTTCTCCAGTGCTTTGTGGTGCCTGCTGTAGGTTGTCTCAATCTGAAACATATAGGAGCACGGAGATCACTTAGTCTCGGGTTTGAGATCCTGCTCCTCAAATACTCTTTTCCTCAGTTGGCCTAAGGCTGAGTCAATGATGAATTTCACCAACTATATCTACCTTGGTTAAGAGGAGGCTCCCAAGTTATGGAAAATGTTTCACATTTTCCAGGATCTCACTGTTGATCTTAATCGATGGGGAGAGGTATTGTGCTGTGGGAGCTGGTAGGAAAAGGACCTCAGTTTCCTATATGTTTAGTGAAAGACTCAACCTACCTTGAAGGCACACTCATCCCTCTCTGCTTATGCACTTACTCACTGTCGATCCATCATTGATGCTCACCCTCATCTTTGTATGTTCAAGGTTTATCGCGAGTGAAATGTTTAGAATGCAAATAATTGATGTTCTTGTCCTCAAAGAAATCCACCGAAGTGAACCCAACCCATACTGGATGCAGATTTATGGACTCCCTTCAGTAACATGTTGATACCATGTGAAATATGGTATGGCCACATATGTCCAGCAACCTGATTTCCAAACCTGAAGAAACCCCACTGGCAGACAGTTCATTATTCTCCACTACAATCCGAGTGGCCAAACTGACCATCGTGAACCTCTACATGATACCGATGGAGACATGGACAACCCCGAACCTAACAACTGTCAACCACCCAGCTATCTACATTGGCGATTTCAACAGCCATCGCTACATAGATTCATAGGGCAGAATTGTCCCAGACTTGCACTAAATGCAGTAGCAGGTCTGAAAAAAGACATTTTACCGACCAGCTGCAATAGCAGGTTTTTGTGCTGTACCCCATCACTTCCTCACACCAGGCTTCCTGTTTAAACTGCAACTGTGTGCCCTGCTCTCAATACTTGTAGCCCAGTACTGCGCCGGTGAAGACATGGCCTCAAAAGCCAAAAAGAGTGCAGCCGCTCGATTCAGTGACACATCCCTGGGACAGCTTCTGGCCACTGTGGAGGCCCACCGCAATGTCCTCTACCCCCACTTTGGCTGCAGGAGGCCCACCAGTCTCAGCACTCTGGCTTGGGATGTGGTGGCAGAGGTGGTCAGTGACAACGCTGCACACTAGAGGTTGGCCATCCAGTGCAGAAAGATGATGAATGATCTAGTCTGTGCTACGAGGGTAAGTCAACCATCTCATCAATCTCAACTTACACACTCACAAACCCATCACAGGGGTGGTGATGGCGTAGTGGTATAGTCACTGAGGCAGAAAGCCAGGGTTATGCTCTGGGTTCGAATCCCGCCACAGCAGATGGTGTTATTTGAATTTGAATTCAATAAAAATCTGGAATTAAAAGTCTAATGGAGCTATTGTCGATTGTCATAAAAACCTATCAGGTTCACTAAGGAAGGCAATCTGCCATCGTTACTGGGTCTGGCCTACATAACATATACAGCAATGTGGTTGACTCTTAAATACACTATGAAATGGCCTAGCAAGCCACTCAGATGTAACAAACCACTACAAAGTCACACCTACCTCACCACATAGCATTCTCCCTTGTTACACCCTCTTCTCCCCCAGACTCTCTTCTCCCCCCAATACTCCCTCCCCTACCCCGGCACCTTCCTTCCTCCTTCCAAACTTACCCCCCGGTACACCTTCCTCTTCCCATCACAGTGAGTCCTTCCTCTCCTTCCCCTTCACTGATCATCCGTGGCAATCCATGGCCAAGACTGTGATGTCCTGAAGCAGACCCGAAGCGTCAATGGAGAACTCTCACCTTCTGAGAGTTGCATTGCGGCGGAGCCATGTCTATGGGATGCGATGCTTGTGTTCCTCCAGGGTCTGGTAGCTGTGGGGCTCCAGCATCTTCTACTCCTCGAATGTCCGTAATCTGAACAAGGCTCTAATGGTAAGTCCTGACCTCTGCACTTCACACTTGTCCAGATATGTTCTGGCCTGGCGTGTTTTCCCACTGGCAGAATGGTAAATTGGGCACGGGGGGTGATTCTGGTCAGGCCTTACTTTGCACCCGATTAACAGGACGCAAATCGTGTTCACGCCGGCCCCCTGTGGGATTGGCGTTCCACCATGGTGAACACCATTGGATGATCCCGCTGTGATTTCACAGTGGAGTGAAATCTGTTTCTGCCCCTCATGCCGAATTCTTCCCCCCCCAGCCCATCTGCCGCCAATAGGACCAGATGATTCCACCCATCCAGAATCATAGGATATTTATAGCACAGAAAGAGCCCATTCAGCTCAATGTATCCATGCCAACTCTCTGCAAGAACAAGTCACCTAGTCACACACCTCTGCTTTTTCCCTCCAAATTTTTCTCTTCAGTAATTTAAATTCCCTTTTGAAAACCAAAATTGAATCTGCCTCCGCCACATTCTCAGGCAGTTCATTCCAGATCCTAACTACTTGCTGTTTAAAAAGGTTTCCCACATCTCACTAAGGGCTCTTTTGTTTATATTGGTGACCTCTGGCTCCTGACCATTCCAACAATGGGAACAGTTTTCCATATCTACTCCGTCTAGACCCTTTATGATTTTGAACCCCTCTATCAAATCTGCTCTCAACGTTCTCTGTAAGGGGAACAACCCCAGCTTCTCCAATCTATCCATGTAACAAGTTCCACATCCCTGGAACCGTTCTCAGAATTCTTTTCTGCAGCCTTTCTAAAACTTTCATATTCCTCCTCGAGTGCAGTGCCCAGAATTAGATATTTTACTTCAGGCCTGACCGGTGTTTTAGAAAGGTTCATCATAACTTCCTTGCTTTTGTACTTTATGCCTCTATTTATAAAGCCCATTATCCCACTTCCTCAACCACATGGCACCTTCAAAGATTGGTACATATATACTCCCAGGTCTCTCTGTTCCTCACCTCCTTTAGAATTGTACCTGTTATATATAGTTTATATTGCTTCTCATCTTCCTTCTAATCAAAGTGTATCACTTCGCACTGTTCGGCATCAGATTTCATCTGTCAAATGTCTGCGCTCTCCACCAGCTTGGCTATATCTTTTTGAAGTCTATCACTATCTTTCTCACAGTTCACAGTACCTCCAGGTTTTTTGTCACCTCTAAGTTTTGAAATTATGTCCTGTACACTGATGTCTCAGTCATGAATATATATCTTGAAAAGCAGTGATCTGAACACTGACCCCGGGGAATCCCACTGTATACCTTCCTCCGGTCCAAAAATGAACGTTCACCATTGACTGCCACTTTCTGTTTCTTGTTGCTCAGCAATAATTTATATCCATGCACTGTTGCTTTTATTTCATGGGCTTCAACTTTTCTGGTGGGTCTGTTATGTGGCACTTTTTCAAATGATTTTTGGATTTCCATGTATACCACATCACCCACATTATTGTCATCTACTCTTTCTGTTACCTCATCAAAAAAATCAAATTAGTTAAACATGGTTTGCCTTAATAAATCCATGTTAGCTCTCCTTAATTAATCCATACTGTGACTGTTAGTTTTAACCTGAATTATCATCTCTAAAAGCTTTCCCATCACCGAGATTAAACTGACTGGACTGTAGTTGCTGGATTTACCTATTCACTATTTTTTGAACAAGGGTGTAACATTTGCAGTTCTCCAGTCCTCTGGTACCATCCCCTGTACCTAAGGAGAATTGGAATTTTATGACCAGTGCCTCTACAATTTCCTCCCTTACTTCCCTCAATATCCTCACATGGATTCCATCTGGTCCTTACTAACTATAAGTACAGACAGCCTTTTCAGTATCTCCTCTTTATCAATTTTTAGCCATCCATATATCAACTGCTTGCTCTTTCGCTGTCACTTGGGCAGCATCTTCTACTTTGGTAAAGACAGATAAAGTATCTCTGCCATGCCCTCTGCCTCCATGTGTGGACTCCCTTTTTCATCTCTAATGTCCACTCCATCCTCTTATTACCCTTTTACTATTTATATGTTTACAGAAGACTTTTAGATTCCTTCTAATGTCAGCTGCCAGTCTCTTCTCAAACATTCTCTTTGCTGATCTTATTTCCTTTCTCACTTCCCCTCTGAACTTTCTATGTTCAGTATGGTTTTGACTTGTCTTGTCAACCTAACATCTGTCATAGACCCCCTTTTTCTGCTTCATCTTACTCTCGATCTCTTTCGCCATCCAGGTAACTCTGGCTTTGGTAATTCTACCATTTCCGCTTGTAAGAATGTACCTTGACTGTACCCGAACCACCTCCACTTTAAAGGCAGCCCATTGTTCCGTTATATTTTTGCCTGCCCATCTTTTGTTCCAATTTACCAGTCCAGGTATATTTTCACCCCACTGAAATTGCCCCTCTTTCAATTAATTATTTTTTACTCTGGATTGCTTCTTGTCCTTTACCATAGCTAACCTAAACTTTATATTACTATGATCACTCTCCCTTAACTTTCCCCTACTGACACTTGATCCACTTAATTCTCCAAAACCAGATCCAGCATTGCCTGCTTTATTACTGGGCTGGAGATATACTGATCAGGAACATTTTCCTGAGCATTTCAAAAATTCTTCCCTCTCTCTGCCTTTTACACTGTTACTATCACAGCTTTATTGGGATAATTAAGGTCTCCCATTTGAACTACTCTATAATTTTTGCACCTCTTTGTAATTTCCCTACAAATTTGCTGCTCCATATCTTTCTCACTCGGCCTGGGATGTAGAACACACCCAGTAGGATAATAGCATCTCTGCTGTTTCTTAACTCTAACCAATTAGATACTGTCCTTGACCCCTCTAGAACATCCTCTTGCTCCAGCACTGTAAAATTCTCCTTAATCACTACAGCCACCCCTCCTCCTTTCTTTCCTTCCCTATCTTTCCTTGTATCCGGAAATATTTAGTACCCAGTCCTCCCTCTTATGAGTCCAGTCTCTGTTATTACCATGGCATCATATTTCTGTCTGCAGCTCAGCAACCTTATTTATCATGCTTTGTGGATTCACACACATGCACTGTAATCCTAAGGTTGATCTTATCATATTGCCTCTCAGTCGGATACTGCCTAATACCTTCCTATTTCTTATTCTAGTACTATCTGCTTCTCCTAAGCCTTTGTTTGTTTTTTCTAATGCTGCACCCTGGTTCCCATCTTCCTGCCATTATACTACTGGGTGTATTCAATAGGCCTCCAAATAGTGGGAAAGATAAAGAGAAGCAAATTTGCAGGGAATTAGAGAGGTGCAAAATTGGTAGAATAGTTAGAATGGGAGACTTAAATTATCCTAATAAAAGCTGTGATAGTAATAGTGTAAACAGCAGGGATGGAGAAGTGGTTCTGAAGAGAGTTTAGGAGAATTATTTTGATCGATTTATCTCTGGCCCAATGATGAAGGAGGCATTGCTTGAATTGGTTTTGTGGTGGGTCAAGTGGAACATGCGTCAGTAGCACTAGCAAACTGCCCCGCGACATTGGTCCCGGCTCTGTTGGAATGCAACCTGTCTGGCCTGCGTAGATCCTATCTCCCCCAGGACCGATCGCAGCATTCTAGGAATCTAAAAGCCTTCCCTCCTGCATCATCATGCCTGCCAAAAACCTTAATCTGCTTTATCCTTCTATTTCTATACTCACTACACTTATGGAGATTACTACCTTTGAGGTCCTGCTTGCTAGTCCCCTTCTTAGCTCCCTAAAATCTACCTGCAGGGCATCATCTCTCTTTCCACCTTTGTTGTTGTTGGCACTGATATGGATGATCAGCATTGGCTGTTGATTCTCCCCCCTCATGTGCTCCACATGTGAGGATAGCAAAAAGTAGACCAAGCAGGTGAACAGCTAGAAGACTGGGCAATGCTCCCGGGTAGCTATCTGATCTATGAAGCCAAACGGCCAAGCACGTTTTTCTCTGTCCACCGGCAGAAGGGATACTCATTGGAATTGTCCTTTACGACAGGTGACAGCAAAGGACAGCCACTCACTTCTCCCTGAGAAGATCCTAAGGGACGTTCCCCACCCACATAACACCCACCCAGCATTATACATGTAGGGAATTAGAATCATCTCTCCCTCAAAACTTCATAGCTTCAAAGCTTACTATCACATGAATTGTCAAGTACACAATCCAGAAAAAGCTGCTGTCCCCAAAAGCACATGACCAATTTGCTGGACTGCTGAAAGCGGGCTCACCAGAAGTTTCCTGTGTGGCTACAGGAAAGCAATAGGTGCCAGGCTGGGTCCCAGGACAGTGAGAGATTGCGGGCACAGTTTAATGTCACTCAAAGTCCAAATGCAGCAACTGCACTCCTGGATTCCCCAGGGGAAGGCAGGGAAGTGTGATGGTGAGAAACCAATGAAAGCCGGGAATTCCCACATTCCAGCAGGAAGCTCTAGAACATGCTTCATCAGCGAGGCTCCACCTCACTGCCTTGGCATGAGCTGCCGAAAGTGAGAGCCTCCTAACCAGTTCAAAGGCAATGACTACCACTAGAAACAAGCCAAGTGAAAAACCTGTTGAAGCTTTCACTGCAAAAAGCCATTCCGCTCACTCTGTCTTTACAGCACGGCCTGTGGGCCAGGAGGAACTGATCTTCAATATCAGCACCCCCCCACCCCATACAAAGACCATGAGTGTTGGGCATCAACCCCACTCCCACCGCGGGTTTTGCGATCAACCCTCCCAGGGTCAAGATTTGGCCCTCTCTGGGTCCCCATTGCAAATACAGGGGCCCTGTCTGGTCCTTAGGCCCAATCTGAAAATCTTCTCACCTGACTGGAAACCAAGTGTGTCAATTAGATTGAATTCCGGGTGGGAATCTGTCAAACAGAAAAGACACAGTTTGTAGAGTTAAAATTCCATCGCATGTAGTGAAATGCTTCGGGTTTTCCGTCTGGAATTTCCCCACCTCCAATGAGCCTAAAAAAAACCATAGATGAAACTGCACAAACGTTAAACTTTTGAGCTTTTTATGGGGCTATTTTTGTTTTATTATGGAAATTTATATTTATTAAAGTGTGTTTAAGTTAACAAACTCAGCAATGGTACTTCCATTAAGTGTTCTTGACATGCAAAACAGGTTAAGAAGCAGAAAAATTATGGTGTAATGTTTTAGCACAGGAACACAATGTGAGAGAAAAAGGAGGCATATGAC
This sequence comes from Carcharodon carcharias, assembly GCF_017639515.1. Classification (NCBI taxonomy): domain Eukaryota; kingdom Metazoa; phylum Chordata; class Chondrichthyes; order Lamniformes; family Lamnidae; genus Carcharodon; species Carcharodon carcharias. The sequence continues at coordinate 48,170,901 of NC_054483.1, read as the reverse complement.
ACATTATAATACAGTAGAGAACCAAGCTGAATACAGGAAGTACAGAGGATATACTAGAGAAACTAGGCAAGGTTTTCCCCTCACTGAATGGGCCAGCCCAGGAACGGCTATGAGACCGACCCCTGCCCGCAATTGGGCTCCAACCACGATTTTACGCTGGCTGGCCAATTAGCGGCCAGCCAGCATGAAAGGCATGCTGAAGCATTCAGTGCTGCCAGGATGAGGGTGGAAGGAGTGTGAACGCTGAAGTCTGCACATGTGCAGGGGAGCACACACTGAAAGTTCCCTGCAGGCACAGATCTGCCTCAGGGAGTTGAAGATTTTCAAACACAAAAATAAACTTTTTACAAATGATATAAACATGACCCCACATGTGACTCAGTCACATGAAGAGGAACATGCAAAAAAGGATGTTAAAAATGTCTTACATTTTAATAACTGTCGGAAAACTCATCCCAACAGTGGATGAGGTTTCGTGAAAAATGCAAAGGCCATCGGGCCTATTTGCCCGCCCACCAACCAGCGCTTGAGTAAGCAGACAAAAATGCAACTTAATTAATTGCTTAAGGGCCTTAATAAGTTTCTTAATTGTTGGCAGGCGTGCTGTCGCCTCTTGCACGCGCCCGCCGACTGAAAGATTGTGAGTATGCGTGATGACGTAGGGACGTTTGGCTGATGTCGTTGTGCGCTATTTCACCCCCATTCATGTCATGCACGTGCCCACCTGTGAGACAAAAAATTCTGCCCCATGTGATGTTCTGACAGAGTAAATAAGGAGAAACTGTTTCCAATGATAGAAAAGTTGATCACACAGAGGATACTGATTTAAAGTGATTAGCAAAAGAAGCAGAGTTGACAGGAATAGAAACCATTTCATGCAGTGAGTGGTTGTGATCTGGAGAGCACTATCCGAAAGGCTGGCGGAAGTGGAATTAGTATTGAATGTCAAAGGGGATTAGATAAACACTTGAAGCAAAATAATTAAAGGACTATGTAAAAAGAACAGGTGCACGGACAAACTGGATAGCACTGCCAGAGAGCCAATACAGACACAAAGGGCCAAATGGACTCCTTCTGTGTAGAAAAATGATGTTTAGCAGTTAAGGAACATTTCAGTGATGTATGCCAGTTCTAAGATATTATTAGACAGGAATTAACTGACAGTATGGAAAGGGGTATGATATGGATTGAAAGGGGCCAAGGTAGATATACAATTGAGATTAATTATTGGGTATTGGGGTATAATTAGGATTAGCGACCGGGTATTGGGGTATAATTAGGATTAGCGACTGGGTATTGGGGCATAATTAGGATTAGCGACTGGGTATTGGGGTATAATTAGGATTAGCGACTGAGTATTGGGGTATAATTAGGATTAGTAACTGGGTATTGGGCTATAATTAGGGTTAATCCCTTAGTATTGTGGTAGATTTAAGGTTAGTGAAAGGTTATTGGGGTACAATTAGAGTTAGTGACTGATTGGGATTTAATTAGGGTTAGTGACTGTTTATTGGGGCCTAATTAGGGTTAGTAACTGGGGACTGTGATATAGTTAGGACTAGTAACTGGGTATTGGGGTATAATTAGCCTTAGTGAACTGTAGTGGGGTATATTTAGGATTAGTCACTGAATTTGGGGTAGAATCAGGGTTAGTGACTGGGTATTGGGGTATAATTGGTGTTAGTAACTAGGCATTGTGGTGTAATTAGGTTTAGTTACTGGGTATTGGTGCATAATTACGGTTAGTGACTGGAAATTGGGGTGTAATCTGGGTTAGTGACTGGGTATCGGGGTATAATTAGGGTTAATGATTGGGTAATGATGTATAATTAAGGTTAGTGACTGGGTATTGGGGTTTAATTGGTGTTGCTGATTGGGTATAATTAGGGTTAGCACAGGGTATTGGGTTTTAATTAGGGTTAGTGACTGGTTATTGTCGTATAATTAGTGTCATAGAATGGATATTGGTGTATAATTGGGGTTAGTGACTGGGTATTAGTGTATAATTAGGGTCAGTGACTGAATATTGGTGTATAATTAGGGTCAGTATATTATATTAGTATAAAAATAGGGAAGTGTTGTTGCAACTGTACAAGACCATAAGACATAGGAGCAGAAATTAGGCCATTCGGCCCATCGAGTCTGCTCCGCCATTCAATCATGGTTGATAAGTTTCTCAACCCCATTCTCCCGCCTTCTCCCCGTAACCTTTGATCCCCTTACTAATCAAGAACCTATCTATCTCGGTCTTAAATACACTCAATGACCTGGCCTCCACAGCCTTCTGTGGCAATGAATTCCATAGATTCACCACTCTCTGGCTAAAGAAGTTTCTCTTCATCTCTGTTCTAAAAGGTCTTCCCTTTACTCTGAGACTGCGCCCTCGGGTCCTAGTCTCTCCTACTAATGGAACCATCTTCCCCACGTCCACTCTATCCAGGCCTTCCAGTATTCTGTAAGTTTCAATCAGATCCCCCCATCATCCTTCTAAACTCCATTGAGTATGGACCCACAAGGCATTGGTGAGACTGCACCTGGAGCACTGTGCACAGTTTTGGTCCCCTTACTTGAGGAAGGATGTAGTCGCACTGGAGGCGGTTCAGAGGAGGTTCACTAGATCAATTCCAGAGATGCAGGGCTTGTCTTATGAGGAGAGATTGAGCAGTTTAGACCTATACTCGCTAGAGTTTAGAAGGATGAAAGGAGATCTAACTGAGGTATATAAAATGCTAAAGGGGGATAGACAAAGTAGATGTCGAGTGGATGTTTCCCCTTCTAGGGCATTCTAGAATGAGAGGTCATAGATTTAGGCTAAGGGGTGGTAGATTTAAATCAGAGATGAGGAGGAATTACTTTTCTCGAAGGGTCATGAATCTGTGGCATTCACTGCCTTACAGCGCAGTGGATGCCGGGATGCTGAATAAATTTAAGGAGGCGATAGACAGATTTTTAAAAGTAATGGGTTGAAAGGTTATGGGGAGAGGGTGGGAAATTGGAATTGAGGCCAAAATGAGATCAGCCATGATTATAATGAGGGGCTGAATTGCCTACTCCTGCTCCTAGTCCTTATGTTCTTGTGTTCTTATGTCCGTGTCTGGCTATTGGGGTATAGTTAGGATCAGTGGCGAGGTATTGGGGTATAATTAGGGAAAATGTCTGGATATTGGCCATAATTATGGCTGGTGAATGAATTTTGGGTATAATTAGGATTAATGACATGACATTAGCATATAATTAGGTTTATTGACTAGCTGCTGTGGTATAATTATGGTTAGTGACTGCGTATTGGGGTATAGCTAGGACATGGCTGGGGCATAATTCCTTTTAGTTACTGGGTATTGGGGTGCAATCGGGGTGAGTGAGTGGATATTGGTGTGTAATTGGCGTTAGTGACTGGGCACTGGATATAACTAGGGTTAGTTATTGGGTATTGGGCTATAAGTTGGTTTGTGATTGGACATCGAGGTATAAGTAGGGTTTGTCAGTGTGTATTGGGGTATAATTAGTGTTATTGACTTGATATTGGTGCATAATTAGGGTCAGTGACTGGATATTGGGGTATAATTAGGGTTAGTTACTGTGTATTGGGGTATAATTGGGGTTAGTGTGACTGGGCATTGGGGTAGAATTAGTGTTGTGACTGGGTATTGGGGTATAATTTGGTTTACTCACTGGGTATTGGGGTGTAATCAGGGTTTGTGATGGGAAATTGGGGTATAATTAAAATTAATGACTGCATATTCGGACATAATTCAGGTTAGTGATTTGATATTGTGACATAATCAGGGCTAGTCACTGGGCATTAGTGTGTAATTAGGGTTAGTGACTAGGAACTGGGGTATAAATAAGGTTAGTGACTGGGTTTTGATGTATAATAAGCATTAGCGACTTGATATTGGGGTACAATTAAGATCAGTCACATGTTTTGAGGTAGAATTAGGGCTGGGTATTGGTGTATACTTGGTATTAGTGACTAAGTATTGAAGTCTAATTAGGGTTAGTGGCTGTGTATTGGGGTATAGTTAGATTTAGTTACAGGCTTTTGGTATATAATTAGGGTTAATGACTGGAAATTGGGGTATAATCAGGGTTAGTGCCTTGGTATTGGGGTATAATTAGAGTTAATGACTGGGTATTGGCATATACTTGGAGTAGTGTTTATCAAAATCCATCTGGTTTAAAAATTGTGATGATTGTTTGTGACAGCATCGGGTACAATTAGGGTTAGTTACTCGGTATTGGGATATAATTAGAGATAGTCACTGGGTATTGGGTAGAAATAAGAGTAGTCACTGGGTATTTGGGTATAATTAGTGTTAGTGACTGGGTATTGAGTTATAATAAGGGTTAGTGACTGTGTATTGGGGTATAATTAGGGTTAGTGACTGGGTATTGGGGTGCAATTATGAGCAGTGACTGGATATTAGGGTATAATTAGGGTTAGTGCCTAGATATTGGGGTATAATTAGTGTCAGTGACTTGATATTGGGGTATAATTAGGGTTAATGACAAGATATTGGGGTATAATTAGGGTCAGTGACTTGATATTGGGGTATAATTTGGGTTAGTGATTGGATATCGGGGTATAAGTGCAGTTAGTGACATCGTATTGGGGTATAATCAGGGTTAGTGGCTGGGTAATGGGGTATAATTAGGATCAGTTACTAATTATTAATGCATGATTAGGGTTAGTTACTGCATATTGTGATATAATTAAATTAGTGACTGGGCACTGGCACTTGACTAGGGTTAGTCACCAGGTATAGAGGTATAATTAGGGTTAGTGCCTTGGTATTGTGGTATAATTATAGTTAATGATTGTGTATTGGCATATAATTGGGGTAGTGTTTATCAAAATCCATCTGGTTTAAATATTGCGATGAAGTATGATTGTTGCTAACCCTAATTATTCCCAATTACTGGGTACTGGGGAATAATTGGTATTAGTGACTGGGTATGTGGGTATAAATATGGTTACTCACTGGATATTGTGGTTTAATTAGTGTGAGTGACTGGGTATTGGGCTTTAATTAGTGTTAGTGACTGGGTATTGTTGTATAATTAGTGTCACTGACTGGATTTTGGGATATAATTGGGAATAGTGACTGGGCATTGGGGTACAATTATGGGCAGTGACTGGATATTAGGGTATAATTAAGGTTAGTGACTTGAAATTGGGGTATAATTAGGGTCAGTGATTTGACATTGGGGTATAATTTGGGTTAGTGATTGGATATTGGGGTATAAGTGCAGCTAGTGACATCTAATTATACCCCTGGTCTGTGCCTGCCCCCATCTGCCCTTCACAACCGCCCCCCCCACAATGGGCGTAAATTCTACCCTTGGATTGGGGTATAATTGGGGTCAGTGATGGGTTAGTGGGGTGTAATTAGAGTTAGTGACTGGATATTGGGATTTAATTAATTTTAGTGACTGGGCATTGGTGTATTATTAGGGTCAGTGAATGGATATTGGGGTATAGTTATAGTTATTCACTGAATATTGGGGTATAATTTGAGTTATTCAATGGATATTGGGGTTTAATTGAGTTTGTGACCGTGTGTTGGGGTGTAATCTGGCTTAATGACTTGGTATTTGGGTATAATTGGGGTCAGTGATGGGTTAGTGGAGTATAATTAGAGTTAGTGACTGGATATTGTGGTTTAATTAGTTTTAGTGACTGGGTATTGGGGCATAATATGGGTTAATAACTGGATTTTGGTGTATAATTACAGTTAGTGGCTGGGTATTGGGGTATAATTCAGGTTAGTCACTGGGTATTGGGGTATAATTAGGGTCAGTAGCTGGATTTTGGAGCATAATTGGGTTTAGTGACTAGATATTGGGGTATCAGACTACACTAATCCCATTTTCCAGCGCCTGGTCCATAGTCCTGGAGGATATGGCAACTTCTTAAACGATATGAGACTCATGGGGAAGGTGATCTGGGGAGCAGTGGTCTGGGGGAGCAGTGATAAGGGGGAGCAGTGATACAGGGGAGCAGCGATATGGGGGAGCAGTGATACAGGGGAGCAGCGATACAAGGAGAGCAGTGATACGGGGGAGCAGCGATACAGGGGAGCAGTGATACAGGGGAGCAGCGATACAAGGGGAGCAGCGATACGGGGGAGCAGTGATACAGGGGAGCAGCGATACGGGGGAGCAGTGATACAGGGGAGCAGCGATACAAGGGGAGCAGTGATACGGGGGAGCAGCGATACGGGGGAGCAGTGATACAGGGGAGCAGCGATATGGGGGAGCAGTGATACAGGGGAGCAGCGATATGGGGGAGCAGTGATACAGGGGAGCAGCGATACGGGGGAGCTGTGATCTGGGGGAAATGTGATATGGGGGGTTGCTGTGTCTTGGGGAGCTCTGAAATGGGGGGGGGGTGTAGGCTATTGCACTGGGGAGCTGTGATACGGGGCAGCTGTGATACGTGGGAGCTGTGATATGGGGATGCTCCTATATGGGAGAGCTGCGATACGGAGGGGCAGCTGTGATATGGAGGGTTGCTGTGTCTTAGGGAGCTGTGAAATTGTGGGCGGAGGGCATTATAGCACAGGAGAGCAACAGGAGAGCTGTGATATGGGGAGCTGTGATATGGGGAAGGTGTGATATGGGGGAGCTGTGATATGGAAGAGCTGTGATACAGGGGAGCTGTCATATGTGGGAGCTGTGATATGTGGGAACTGTGACATGGGGGAGCTATGATACATGGGAGCTGTGAAATGGGTGGAGCTGTGATATGTGGTAGTTGTGACATGGGAATGTGTGATATTGGGGAGCTGTGATATGGGTCGGTTGCTGTGTCATGAGGAGCTGTGACACGGGGGGAGCTGTGACATGGAAAATGTGTGATATGTTGGGGCTCTGATATGGGGAGCTGTGATATGTGGAAGGTGTGATATGTGGGAGCTGTGACTCGTGGGAGCTGTGACATGGGGAATGTGTGATATGTGGGAGCTGTGACTCATGGGAGCTGTGACATGGGGAATGTGTGATATGGGGGAACTGTAATATGGGCCAGTTGCTGTGTCATGGGGAGCTGTGACACGGGGGGAACTGTGATACAGGGGGAGCTGTGACACGGGGCAATTGTGATATGGGGCAGCTGTGATATCGGTGGGCTGTGATATTGGGAAGCTGTGATATGGGGGAGCTGTAATATTGGGGGCTGTGATATGGGTGGGCTGTGATATTAGGGAGCTGTGATATGGGCGAGCTGTGATATTGGGGGCTGTGATAGTGGGGAGCTATGATACGGAGGAGCTGTGATACGTGGAGCTGTGATACGTGGGAGCTGTGATACTGGGGAGCTGTGATACAGGGGAGCTGTGATACAGGGGAGCTGTGATACAGGGGAGCTGTAATACATGGGAGCTGTGATATGTGGGAGCTGTGACTCGTGGGAGCTGTGACATGGGGAATGTGTGATATGGGGGAACTGTAATATGGGCCAGTTGCTGTGTCATGGGGAGCTGTGACACGGGGGGAACTGTGATACAGGGGGAGCTGTGACACGGGGCAATTGTGATATGGGGCAGCTGTGATATCGGTGGGCTGTGATATTGGGGAGCTGTGATATTGGGGGCTGTGACATGGGGAGCTGTGATATGGGGGAGCTGTGATATTGGGGGCTGTGATAGTGGGGAGCTATGATACGGGGGAGCTGTGATATGTGGGAGCTGTGATACAGGGGAGCTGTGATTTGGGGAAGGTGTGATATGGCAAATCCATGATCTGAGGGATATTTGGCATGGGGGAGCTTTGATACAGGGATTGTCTGATTTATGGGGTATGATATGAGGGAGCTGTGATATGGGAGGCTGTTTTAAGGAGGTTTGTGATATGGGAAAGATGTGATATGGGGGAACTGTGATATGGAGTAGCTTTGTCATGGGGAGCTGTGATATAGCGTAGCTGTGATATGGGGGGAGCTGTAATATGGGACCTTTGTCATTGGGAGCTCTGAGGTGCTGCTTTTCATAGTCAGTGGTAACGACGATATATGTGCTTGCATTTTTACCCTTGTTGTGATGTGATCTTATTGATTCAGGCATTATAATAAAGTATAACTTCGTGATACAAGCACCAAAGCATTCAGGTACAAAGAGAAAGGAATATTAACTGTCTTCAATAGCAGCCAGAAAGATGTATTCAATAATGGGTTGTTCCATTTGACGCATTTTGATGTGGTGCATGCTGTGTGAGAGTCACAGTGAGAGGGCTGGTGGCTGAAGATCAATATAAGTTCTTTGATGATGTAGTTATCCAAAGTCACAATTACCCTATCTATCTAAAGTTGCGTAAAAATGTTAACATCTCTCAGAGTAATGTTAGTGAGTTATTAGATATCTTATTACTGTAATTATTGCCTTAATTGATCATTTACTGCTTGAGTGTTCACACCTAATGCTCATTATTAATTTCTGTCCTAAATATGACCATGAAGATGTTTTATAGCACAGGCACATATTTGCTGAGCAGTACACCATGTAGCTGCACTGAGGGGGTAACTCTCCCAGTGTAGAATAGTGACAAGGATCCTCACACAGCAGGAGTACAGGGCAGAGTGTCATATGTCTTCTACAAGTGGCCATCTATTGATTTCATCAGTCAGGAAATTGTGGGCAGTTTTCCGGTGGATTTTAACTGGTTGTCCTGCTGGAGAGGTTTCCTGGCCATTAGTGTACACTCCAGGAAAAGAATAGCTGCTCTCTAGGTGTCTTTAATAGCAGGAGATGATTAGAAAGTGACTTTAAGTGCACAAATTCCATCATGCATAGTTTATGGTTATATCGCTAGACTAGAGATCCAGGCTAATGATATGGGTTCAAGTCCCCCCATAGCAGCTGGTGAAATTTAAATTCAATTAATAAATCTGTGCTTGAAGGCTAGTCTTAGTAATGATAACCATGAAACTATCATTCTGAAGAAGAGTCATACAGACTTGAAATGTTAACTCTATTTCTTTCTCCAAAGATGTTGTCAGACCTCCTGAGTTTTTCCAGCATTTTCTGTTTTTATTTCAGATTCCCAGCACCCACAGTGTTTTGCTTTTATGAAATTATCAATGATTGTTGTAAAAACCCATCTGGTTTACTCATATTCACTTTAGGGAAGGAAATCTGCTGTCCTTACCTGGCTTGTCCTACATGTGTGACTCCAGACCAACAACAATGTGGTTTACTCTTTACTGTCCTCTGAAATGGCCTAGCAAGGCACTCAGTTCAAGGGCAACAAATGCTGGCCTTGCCAGCAATGCTCACATCCCATGAAAGCATTAAAAAATAAGGGGAATTTATCATCTGTATAAAGATCTTTTCACAACCAAAATTTCTTTCCTTTGTCATTGTTCGTTGCTATCTTTCTCAAATGACAGATTCCCCAGGATGAGATGTTGTAAAGAGAAATCATTTCACTCCCGACTTTTCCATTAAACTTACAGAACATCCAATTAACAATATCAATAATGAGATTTTACCCTGTTCTAACTAAACCTGATTTGTATAACTGCAAACTGAGGACGAACAATTAACTCCAGTTCAATAAACTTTTGATCTAAGTTGCTGTATTCCATTAAAACGGAATCAGGTATGCCATTTAAATAAGTTTAATAGTGTCCAGAGGTCAGATTTAACAGGTTCTCACTCTATATAATTCCCTTGCTCGTGTCTGAGGATAGACAATAATAGGGATTGGGCTTAAAAAGATTCAAGGTATACAACAGCCTTTAGAAATTGCAACTCATCTTGCACTTTTCCTACTGCAATTCCAGATTTGGAATCTTCATAATAATAGTTTTAAATTCATTTTAATAAAACAATTAGGAAGTGTATATTTAAATATGGAAAAATCCAGAAACAACTGAGTCTGTTTTTAAAAGTAAAATGATTACATTGAGAAGTTTTATACTAAGTTATTCAAAAGTTCTGCCCCAAGGGTTGTTAGAAAGATGTAAAGGTTGATTTTAATCTTTAGAACTGTGATGTAAACCATTGGGTAGATGGAGAGTGAAGGGGACAATTAGTTAAAGACTAGCATAGGCCTGAAATGGAGCCTGTCCTACTTAAAATTAACTGAAGGAAGATAGGAGGGGTTCAGTTATAGTCGTGTGATTTCCCGGCTTGTTATTCCTCTCAGTGTGCCCAGGTGATGCGGCCCTCTACCTCCAGGCACTCACGACAAAATATATCCCCAAACATGATATATTCCTGTGTGAGTAATTCCTAAGCACTGATGAGCATGCAATTGTTTCCACGAATCAGGTTATTCACAATTTTTGGCATTGCATTTGACTCTGACCCCATTTCCTCCTGTTATAAATGCAAGATTATATAAGATGATTGTGTTTTAAACTGCCTTCTACAATTCAAGGTAAAATGGAGTAGAGGAGAGGGACATATAATCTATTAGTTCTGCCTGATGATAAGCCTATGTGACCTAGTTGCCATGGGGACTGGGGGCTCAAGTCATGTCCTATCAAGTGCCAGCTTTCACACCTGGGAACAAAGAAAAATTTAGTAATGGGCAGACTTACAGACTCTCAGACAGTCAGATTCAAAGACCTTGGAGAGATAGAGAGAGAGAGAGAGAGAGAGACCTTGAGATAAAGACAGGGAGACAGTAGTTGCAGTGAACAGTTGAGAAAAAAGGCTGCTCACTGGTAGCCACCAGATAAAATGTAGGTAAAATCTTGGTCTCTGGTCAGAGATGGAAACTTAGGGACACTGGAGGATTCACCCTGGCGTGGCTGGAAGAAGGAGTCATTGGACTGGGTCTTGCTGCTAGAAGTTGGTTCAGGGATTCCCAGAAGGCTGAGAGAAATGACTTTCAATGGACACAAGATGTTACAATTCAGCAAAATGGAGAGAAGTGAGTCTGTTGGAAGCTGGGAGTGACTTTGGACCAGTTCCAGTAAAGACTATAATTCTGTGGAGAATGCAATGTGCTATATATGCAGTTGATGTAGTTTATATGGATTTCAGCAAAGCCTTTGACAAGGTCCCACATGGGAGACATATAAAGAAGGCAAATGCACATGGGATACAGGGTAATTTGATAAGGTGGATTCAAATTGGCTTAGTTGTAGGAGACAGAGGGTGATGACAGAAGAGTGCTTTAGTGACTGGAAGCCAGTGTTCAGTGGTGTACCACAGGGATCTGTGCTGGGTCCCCTATTAATCGTCATTTATATAAACGACATAGATCACTATGTGGGGGGTAGGATTAGTAAGTTTGCAGATGACACAAAGATTGGCCAGGTGGTTAACAGTGAGGTTGAATGTCTTGGGCTACAGGAAGATATAGATGAGATAGTCAAATGGGCAGATAAGTGGCAGATGGAACTTAACCCTGAAAAGTGTGAGGTGATACACTTTGGAAGGAGTAATTTGACAAGGAAGTATTCAATGAATGGCATGACACTAGGAAATTCTGAGGAACAAAAGTAGAGGGGCACGTAAGTGGGGTGGTGAAAAAGGCATATGGGACACTTGCCTTTATTAATTGAGGCATAGATTACAAAAGTAGGGAGGTCATGTTAGAGTTGTATAGAACCTTGGTGAGGCCATGACTGCTGTGTGCAGTTCTGGTTGCCACATCATAGGAAGGATGTGATTGCACTGGAAGGGGTGCAGAAGAGATTCACCAAGATGTTGCCTGGGATGAAACGTTTAAGTTATGAAGATAGGCTGGATAGACTTTGGTTGTTTTCGTTGGAGCAGAGAAGACAGAGGGGCGACCTGATCGAGGTGTACAAGATTATGAGGGGCATGGACAGGGTGGATGGGGAGCAGCTGTTCCCCTTAGTTGAAAGGTCAGTCACAAGGGGACATAAGTTCAAGGTGAGGGGCAGGAGGTTTAGGGGGGATGTGAGGAAAAACTTTTTTACCCAGAGGGTGGTGATGGTCTGGAATGCACTGCCTGGGAGGCTGGTGGAGGCGGGTTGCCTCACATGCTTTAAAAAGTACCTGGATGAGCACTTGGCATGTCATAACATTCAAGGCTATGGGCCAAGTGCTGGTAAATGGGATTAGATAGGTAGGTCAGGTGTTTCTCACGTGTCAGTGCAGACTCAATGGACCGAAGGGCCTCTTCTGCATTCTGTGATATATACATGGCATGGGCTTTCCATCGTATTAGGAAGCTAAGGGGGTATATCTTTTCTGTAGTTTAGTGTATTATTTACCTACTATTTAATGTTTGGTCAATGTTGATTTTAGTTTGTTCCAATTAAAGTCTTAAAACGCAAAATCTTGTCATGTGATCCTTTAAATCAGTCACTGAGAACTCAAATCTCTTTTTAAAATTTATCGGTCTCTATGGGGATTGTAACACAAATACTGCTTACTTTCTCCCTTGTAATATTGCCAATCTCAGTCCCAACCTCAGCTCATTTGCCATTGAAACACTTACTCATTCTTTTGCCACCTCCAGGCTTAATGGATATGTACTAATTATGGTTTAGTTAAATGTTGGGCTGTAACCTTAAGAATAGTCCTGTGATGTAAGATCACATGATCTGCGTAAACGTGTGTCAGCAGCACAGGTTACCTCCACAATCACTGTAGAGATGGAGTTGAAAGCACACGTGTAGTTGCTGCTGGTTGTATTGTAAATAAGACTAATGTTTCCACTTAGAAAGTTGTTTGCAGATCAACTCTATTAAAATAGGCTATACTACAACAAACTGGCTAAGAGGATAAATCAGGATAAGTCAAAATAAATTGGAATCGGTATTGTACGTCACCCAGTGATTGTGAGTATCAACGTCCATTTAAAATAACAGAAAATATACTAACCCAAAATGCCACAATTTGGTAGAACCGATCCCTTTGAGCCAGCCACAGACAATTGGACTCAGTATATAGATATACTGAGTATAGATATACAGATACTTGTGGGAGCAAAACCTACAGTTTGATTCAAAGTTTGATGGCCTCCAGTGCCCCAGATTTGAAGAATTTTGGAGAATTGGTGGACCTTATGAAGGGACATTTTCAACCCAAGCCCTCAGCGACAATGCAGAGTTTCCAGTTCAATTCACAAAATAGAGCCCAGGGGAGACAATTGCTAGATTACGTGGCAAATTTGAAGCAACTAATGGAACATTACGAGTTTAATGAAACTCTGAACCATATGCTCAGAGATCGTTTAGTGTGTGGGGTGAAAGAAGGCACTATTCAAAGAAGATTGCTGGCTGAAGTGAATCTGAATTTTAAGGTGTTATAAATACCACTGGCCATGGAAAGCATTGTAAGAGATTCACAAGCAAATACAAGAGGTGCAAAATGGTGCCGCACTCCAAATCGGGCAGGAGCAATCAGCTGAAAGTGACATGAAAAAGCAAGACTCTGCCGCGAAGTGGGAAAACAGCCCCTGCTAACCAAAAAATAAGAAGAAATAATTTAGCATGTAAATCGAAAAACAACTTTAATCAATGTGGAAACAAATAGTCTTTTAGCGATTGGCAGTTTAAAAGAGTAGAATGTTACTTTTGTTACCGAAGCGTACATATAATGAGACACTGCAAAGCCAGATTCAAACAACAAATGAACTCCAGTGAAATCTACAGCATAGAATAGCCTGAAACAACAAATTCTGACACTTATTCATTGGTTAACATGAAAGTTGGGAAGATAGAGCCAATATTTGTTACAGTACAAGTGAATGGTAAACCAGTAAAAATGGAAATAGACACGGGAGCTTCCATTACTGTAATAGGAGAACACACTTTCAGATATTGAAATAATGGTGAACATCAATTAAATTTGGAACAAATTTCTGCCAAGCTGAAAACATACACAGTTGAAGAAATCCAAGTAAAAGGTAACAGGAGAGCAACAGTTCATTATAGAAACCAATCAGCACAGCTACCAATGATGGTATTGAGAGGCAGAGGACCAAGCCTTCTAGGGTGAAACTGATTAAGGGAAATCAGCCTTGATTGGCCAGTGAGATTTCAAAAGAAAGCTGAACGTTCATGTGTTGATAAAGGAACAAGGCAAAGTATGGCAGAAAGAACCTGGAGAGTCCAAGGACCGCAACAGGATGAAAAAGGAGTGTATAAGAACTCTACCAGAAGAAATGCAGTCTATCTCAAACAAAAACATAGAAGAACAACAGAAGAAACTCAAGGAGACCCTGCTGAGTGACAGAGTTCAAGACAAAGTGGGTAACCTTTGCATGGAAAAGGAAAACCCGCTGAAAAACTTTCGCACACGACAAGATTCCCTCAGGTCAAAGTTTGTGCCTCTGGAACAGTACAAGGAGAAACAGAAAGAATTCAGCACCTCTTTGAACAAACTGAAGAACCGGTTGGCAGAGAGGACACATCAATGTTCAAGTTTCCAGGAAGCAGCCAACAAATACAAAAAAGAGACAGAAGACCTGAAGAATCAGCTAAATGAAGTCAAAGTTGCTTTGAAAACAAAAATTGGAGAGCTTTCCAAGAGGCAAACAGATAATGAAGTTTTGGGAGGCTCAGCTACTGAACTAAGTCAAGTTGAGATTTCAACTGAGAGAAGTTTGGCCGACAGTGAAGTCAAAATGAAGGATGAGACTAAACTCTGGTAGAAAGAAGACAAAAAGGAAGAAGGCTCTGAAAAGACAATAAAATGGTGGTTGGTAGCACTTATAAACACTTGAAGGAGGCAATAAACAAATTATTGAACTGCACTTACTTTGATATCATTCCAGTCCCTCACAACGGTTTGCTGGATGATGATGCTGAAGATAAAATCAAAGAGGTACAAGTTACTACCAAGGCCTTATCTGGAAAGAATTCTAGATGCTGTAGACAAATATGAAGAAGATAACAGGTAATTCGTTGGAGACCAAGCTTGCACGCTTTCTTTCTCACTACAGAACGAGCCCCCGCACGACAATAGGAGCAACACCTGCAGAACTGTTGATGAGACACCGTCTTAGGACAAGACTGAGTCTAATGTTTTCAAAATTTGGAGAGAAAGGTGGAGAAGAGTCAAGGAAAACAAAAAAGCTGCACATAACTCGCATAGTCGTGAGCGACAATTTACTGTTGGAGAAGCAGTATATGTGAGCAATTTTGGTGAAGGACCGAAGTGGCTACCGGGTAAAGTAAGTTCAGTGACTGGACCATTATTATACCACGTGCAAGTGGAAGGCTGGATCACCTGTAGGCATGTGGATCATTTAAGAAAGAGAGATATGGTTCAACAAGATATGGTTCACCTGTATCCATTACCGAACCAGTGTTTCCTGTTGAAGAGGACTGACATGTCTGATGTCTCTATCAAAGTAGAAGACATTGAATTGTGGGCAAGTGCCCACCGAGGTACCTGACACTCATGCAGTTCCAGCGAATGTGGTTCCTGAGAGAGAATCTATAGCAATTATGTTTTATTTAGTGTATAATGTACCTTTAAGAATAATACATGTTAGGTAAGATCACATGACCTGTAGTAACCAATAGAAGAGTAGTGTGGGCTACCACAGTAGGCAGTGTAGAGTTAAAGTTGGAATTGAAAGCACAAGTGTAGTTGCTGCTGAGTAAATTGTAAATAAACTTAATGTTTCCACCCAAGAAGTATTTCCAGATCAACTCTATCATTAATGGTACAACATAATGGCCACCCTACAACAAACTGTCAATGAGGATAAAACAGGATTGAATAGAAGAAATCAAGTTAAAAAGAAATCGGCACTGTACCTCGCTTGTAAGTAGCAAGCTCCGTTAGAATTGAAGAAGTTATCCCCTCTCAAAATGCCACAATTTGGGAGAATGGATCCTTTTGAATCTATCACAGATGATTGGTCTCAATACATAGAATGTCTCATGTTCTTTTTACAAGCGAACAATATTATGAGGGAAGAGAAGAGGTGAGTGATCCTCTTAAGTACTTGTGGGAGCAAAACTACAGTCTGAGTCGAGGTTTGACAGCAGATTCAAAGAATTTTGATGAATTTGTGGACCTCATGAAGGGTCACTTTCAACCCAAGCTCTCAGTCACAATACGGAAGTTTTGGTTTAACTTGAAAAATAAAGCCCCGGGTGAGAAAATTGCATGCTATGTGGCAAATTTGAAGGAGTTAACGGAACATTGTGAGTTCTGCGATGAGTAACCCACCTCCTGACACCCCAAAGTCTGTCCACCATCTACAAGCCACAAGTCAGTAATGTGATGGAATACTCTCCTGGATACAGCTGCCTGGATGAGTGCAGCTCCCACAACACTCAAGAAGCTTGACACCATCCAGGGCAAAGCAGCCTGCTTGATTGGCACCCCATCCACAAATATTCACTCCCTCCACCACCAATGTACAGTAGCAGCAGTGTGTACCATCTACAAGATGCACTGCAGGAATTCATCAAGGCTCCTTAGACGGTACCTTTCAAACCCATGACCACTACCATCTAGAAGGACAAGGGCAGCAGATAGCTGGGAACACCACCACCTGAATGTTCCACTCCAAGTCACTCACCATCCTGACTTGGAAATATATCGGCGTTCCTTCACTGTCGCTGGGTCAAAATCCTGGAACTCCCTCCCTAACAGCACTGTGGATGTACTTATACCACATTGGCTGCAGCGGTTCAAGAAGTCAGCTGACTACCACCTTCTCAAGGGCAATTAGGGATGGACGATAAATACTGGCCCAGCCAATGAAGCCCACATCCCATGGATGAATAATAAAAAAAAGTTTGGAATGACTCTGAACGACATGCTCAGAGATCGTTTAGTGTGTGATGTGAATGAGGACACTATTCAGAAAAGATTATTGTCCGAAGTGAATCTGGATTTGAAGAAGACGCTAGAGATGGCGCTGGCCATGGAAAGTGCAGTAAGAGATTCAAAAGCAATACAGGGTGTGCAAAATGGTGCCGTCCTCCACATCAAGTGGAAAACCTCAACCAAAAGAGGCGCGGAAAAGTGAGACTCTGCCAAGAAGTGGGAAACAGCCCCTGCTAGCCGGAAAGTAAAGAAAAATAACTTAGCAGCGAAATTGAAGAATAATTTCAATAGAGTTGGAAACAATCCGTCTTTTAGCGTTTGGCAGTTTAAAAAAATTGAATGCTATTATTGTCACAGAAATGAACATGTAATGAGGCAGTGCAAGGAGAGATTCAAACAGTCTTGTAAACAAAAGAAGAAGCCCAATGAAATCTACAATGTAGAAGAGCCTGAAACAACAGCAAATTCAGGCATTTACTTGTTGTTTAATCTGAAAGTTGGAAAGACAGAATCAATATTTGTCACAGTGAAAGTAAATGGCAAACCTGCTAGAATGGAAGTGGACATGGGAGTTTCCACTACAGGAATTGGAGAACGTACCTTCAGATATTTGAATAATGGTGAACATCAATTAAGTTTGGAAGAAACAGCCGCCAAGCTACAAACATATATGTGTGAAGACATTTAATTAAAAGACATAAGCAGAGTAACTGTCCATTATTGAAGCCAATTGGCAAAGCTACTAGTGTTGGTTTTGAAAGGCAAATGACCAAGCCTTTTGAGGGCAAAATTGGCTAAGGGAAATCAATCTTGATTGGCCACTGAGATTCCAAAAGGAAGCTGGAAGCATTCCTGATTTGAAAAAGGAGTGTGTAAAGATTCAATTACCTGAAGAAATGCAGGCTGTCTTAAGCCAAAACCTGGAAGAACAGCAGGAGAAACTTGAAGAGACCCTGTTTGATGAGAGTTCGAGATGAGGTGAGCAACCTTCGAAGGAAAAAAGAAAACCTGTTGAAAGATCTTCACACACTACAAGATTCCTTTAGGGGCTAGATTTTGCCCTCATTGAGTGGGCGCGGTGGGCAGGCCCAGGAGCGGTTGTGAAACTGGCCGCTGTCCGCGATCGGGCCCCAATTGTGATTTCACACTGGCTAGCCAATTAGACACCAGCCAGCATGAATCATGGGCTGTAATTCTGAGTGCTGCCTGGATGGGGCTGGAACAGGATGAGTGTGGAAGTCAGCACATGTGTGCGGTTGCGCACACTGAAAGCTCCCTGAAAGCACAGCGCTACCTCAGGGAGCAGAAGATTTATAACAGTACAAATAAAGGTTTAAAAAAATTAGATGAACATGTCCCAGCTCATGGATTGCTGTCACATTAGCAGGGACATGTTATAAGTGAGATTTAAACATTTTTATTTTATTTTTAATTCCTGTTGGAAACCTCATCCTGCCCGTGGATGAGGTTTCATAAAAAATCCAAAGGCCACTTGGCCTTTTCGCCCACCAGCTAAGCGAACGGTTGGAGTGTCAGCGAAAAATCCGATTTAATTAATGCCCTTAATTGTCGGCGGGCGCGCTGCCGCCTCTCGTGCTTGTCCACCGAGTGAAATATTGCAAGAGTGCACAAAGACGTTGGGACGCTTGCCCGACATCATCGTGCACTACTTTACTCTCATTTGGGTTGGGCACGCGCCCGCCTGATGAGAGAAAAACTCTGCCCCAGGTCAAAGTTTGTATTTCTGGGAAAATTACGAAGAGAAACAGAAAGAATTCAAGACCTCCCTGAACAAACTGAAGAATCAGTTGGCAGAAAAGACACAACAATGTTCAATTTTCCAGGAGGCAGCAAACAACTACAAAAAAGAGGTGGAAGAGCAGTAGGATCATCTAAATGAAGTCAAAAAGGCTTTGGAAGCAAGAGTTGCAAAATTTTTCAAAAAGCAGACAGATAGTAAAATTTTGGGAGACTCAGCCACTGAGCCCAGGCAAGTTTACCTGGCACCTGAGAGAAGTCTGGCCAACAATGAAGTCAAAAAGAAGGCTGACATTAAAGTCTGCACTAGAAAGAAAAGCGAGGGAGGTAATCTATTTAGGTCACCGGGTAGATTCACAGGGCCTCCACCTGGTTGAGGAGAAAGTGAGAGCCATAAGAGAGGCACCTGCCCCAAAGAACGCCTCAGAGCTCAAATCATTCCTAGGAATGATCAACTATTATGGGCTGTTCTTCCCCAATTAATCTACAGTGCTGGATCCCTGCATTCTCTACTCAAAAAGAACCAACGTTGGTCTTGGGAGGTGCCCCAGAAAGAAGCTTTCATAAAGGTGAAACAATTATTAGTGAATTATGACCAGAAGAAAGAGTTGGTGTTGACATGTGACGCATTTCCCTACAGAGTGGGAGCAGTGCTCTCTCATTGGATGGATGACGGCATGGAGTGGCCAATAGGTTACGTATCAAGAACGTTCACCACAAGAGAAAATAGATACTCACAGATAGAAAAAAAAGGCCTGTCCATCATCTTTGTTGTCAAGAAATTTCACCAGTCCGTACACCGTTGTCAGTTTACAATTGTTTCAGGCCACAAAACATTGCGAGGATTGTTTAGTGAGGAAAAGGCTATCCCACCCATAGCCTCAGCAAGAATACAACGATGGGCCTTAATTCTGGCAGCATATCAATACACTTTCACACATAGGCCTGGCAATCAAATCGCAAACACCAATGTCCTTAGTCGTTTACCTTCACAAGAAAATGATGAGCATGTCCCAGTTCCACAGGAACTAGTTTTACTGCTAAATTCCTTAGGTTTCTCGTCGGTATGTGCTCGACAGATCAGAGACTGGACAAGTCGGGACCCAGCACTATCTCAGATACAAGAACAAGTGCTACATGGTCAGTCACAGGAGCCCGTATCTGACGAAATGAAACTGTACTTCAACAGAAGACATGAAATAACCAGCCAGGATGACATCTTATTGTGGGGAGCATGATTGATTTTTCCTCCAAAAGGAAGGGAGCCACTTTTAATTGAACTACACAATGCCCATCCAGGAATTTCCCGAATGAAGACCATAGCATGCAGCTATCTATGGTGGCCTTGGATGGATGGTGAAATAGAGAGTTTAGTAAAGCACTGTGTGCAATGTCAGCAACTGCAAAAGTTGCCAGTGACAGCTCCATTAAACCCATGGGTGTGGCCAGGTAGACCCTGGGTGCGGTTACACATTGACTACGTTGGACCTTTCCTGGGAACAATGTTTCTGCTCATTATCGATGTCCATTCAAAATGGTTGGACGTATATGAGGTGAAGTCACCAATGTCGGCCGCTACACTTGAGAAACTATGTCAGAGTTTTGCCATTCATGGACTACCAGAAGTAGTCATTTCTGATAATGGCACGGCATTTATGGGTGCTGACATCAACGGTTTAACAGGCTCAACGGTATCACTCATGTGAAAACTGCACCGTACCACCCTTCCTCAAATGGACTGGCCGAAAGGATGGTTCAAACGTTCAAGGCAGACATGGAAAAGCTAACTGGCGATTCCTTGGCAACCAAGCTAGCATGCTTTCTTTTTCATTACAGCACCCCTCACACAACTACAGGTGTCACACCTGCAGAGTTATTGTTGAAACACTGTCTCAGGATGAGATTGAGCTTAATAATGCCGAATTTAGAAAGGAAGGTGCAAAGGAGTCAGGGAAGCCAGAAAACTAGACATGACTGGCACAGCCATGAGAGGAAATTTACCATGGGAGAGACGGTATATGTGAAGTACTTCAGGGAAGGTCTAAAGTGGTTACCAGGCGAAATAACTGCAGTGACTGGACCTCATATTACCATGTGGAGGTGGAAGGCTGGATCATCCATAAACATGTGGACCATTTAAGGAAGAGAGAGACAAATCACCAAGATTTGACCAGATCTGTATTTCCTGTTGAGGATACTCAACCCAGTACAGACATATCTGATGTTCCTGTAAGAATTGAGGATACAGAACTGCAAATGCCCACCAAAGCACCTGATGTTCAGGCAACTCTGGAAAAGGAGGTTCCTGACAGAGAATCTGATGTTGTGGAGCTGAGACATTCCACATGTACCAGAGAACCACCTGAAAAACTGAACTTGTAAATTCCTTAGCTAGTGTAAATATTTTGTGTCTTGAAAAATATGTACTTGTAAATATATGTTTAGCCGAGTTAAAGGGGGAGGAATGTAGTAATTATGGTTTTATTTATTGTGTAATGTACCTTTAAAAATAATACTTGTTAGGCAAGATCACATGATCTGCAGTAACCAATAGGAGAGTAGCACGGGCTACCTCTGTGGGTAGTGTAGAGTTAGAGATGGAGTTGAAAGTACACATGTAGTTGCTGCTGGCTGTTTGGAAATAAACCTAGGGCAAAACTTTTAGCTCAGCGGGTGGGCCTGCGCCCAGCCTGCTTGAGCAAAAGATAGTGCGGGTTAACGTCGTGTGAGCGTCCCGACATCAACACGCAGTCACGCGATATTTTGGTCGGTGAGCGTGGGTGGGAACTGCTAGCACGACTGCCAACAGTTAAACAGCCTATTAAGGCCATTAAAGTATCAATTGACTGATATTTTTCGCTACCTGTCCAATCTTATTATTGGCAGGCAGGCGAAAAGGCAAAGCGGCCTTTGCACTTTTTAGGAAATCTCATCAAAAAGCAAATAGAAATAAAATTAAAATTTTTAAGTTAATTACTAACCTGTCCCTGCTCAAGTGACAGAGTCACTTGAGGGGACATGTTTTATTACATTCTTCATGTCTATTATTTTTTTGAAAAATCTTCATCTCCTCTGTGCCTCAGGGAGGTTCTCAAGCGCATGTGTGCAGTTTGCGCTCGCACTCCTCCCCCCACCTGCACAGGCAGTGCTGAGCGCTGCTGCTTGGGTTTCACGCTGGGCGGGCCTTGTTTGGCCTGCCAACTTGAAATCGCCTTCCAGCCTCGATCGTGGGCGGTGGTCGGCTTCCTGACCGCCCTTACCTGCCCCCGCTGTGCCCACCCAACAAGGGCTAAATTATGCCCCTAATGTTCCCACTTAGAAAGTTGTCTGCAGCTCAACTGTATTACAAATAGGCAACTAGGCCGCATTATAACAGGATATTAACAGGGGCAGGTTATGAAGGCAAGAGTTTGTGTGGGGGCAGTGTTTTGGACAGGAAATTTGGAAGCCCGGGTTTCTCAGATGGCTGTGGAGTTTGAACTCCACAGTGTGTGTCCTTTTTCCTCAATGGGTTCCCCGCCTGGAAGTCAGGCTCATTGGCAGGCTTGGTTTCTAATTGAGCAGGAAGGGCTCTGGAGTAGGTCACAGGAGCAGGAGGATCTGACCCATAACCCGGATCTCGAGCAGCCAGGGCATATGATGGCCAGAGTTCCTGACCCTGGGTCCAATCCCTGAACCTGGCCCAGGTCTTTGTACAGTGGGGGGGTCTGATGGAGAGGAAGTTTTCCGGGGAAGGGGATGGGGTGTAAGGGGGAAGCAATCATGCACTTACTTTCTTTTTGAAGCTGCCCTCACCTTGCTTTATCTCTGCACCTTCTTCAGTTGCAGGCTTCCCTAAAACAGGTTAATGCAGAGGCTGCCAACTGATTCTAAACCCAGCCCTCCTGGGAGCAGTTTGACTGCCCATCCTTGCCCTGGCTCCACTGTAAGTGGGCAGGCAGGAGACGGGTTGGGGTTCAGGTTTGAGATTTCTGATCCAACCCCCAGACCTCCTGTTTCTAGCCACTAACACACAGCCCAATTAGTTTAGCATGTTCTTGGTCGTCCTCTCACTTTCCACCCTTGGGAAACTTCAGTTCATTCGAAACCCAATTCTCCCTCTCTTCAGAGGTGGGACAGAAAAGAAAAACAACAAAAGAGAAATAAATCCACTGGCCAATTTCAGGAAAAGCCCTGGTTCCTGAATCTCTAAGGGAATTGATCATGTCCTTCGGCTAGCTGGATAGTGAGGTAAGATCCCTCCGGCTGGAAGCCTGGTTCATTTCGAGAGAAGCACCTTAAAAGCATCTCTGCCGTCCTACTGCAGCTCACTGATACTCGGTCACACTGAGACTACCGGCCGGATTTTTTGGCCCCACCAGCAGCAGGTGTCGTTGCCGGTGGAATGGAAACTTCTGGAGAGCGGCCAAAAGTTAAATGACATTTTCCCAAATTTTCCCATCCTGTCCCGGATGATGACTGATGCTGGTGGGACCAGACAATCCCAGCATAAGCTGGCTCCTTCTGATCAGCAATTATCCATCAGATTGTTCAACTCCTTTGAAAGGAGTGAGAAACGTGTGAGACCTTGTATTGCCTATATCCTAATATGGCAGTCAAATGTTGCTGGAATTCGCTAAAGTGACTGCTTACAGAATGGAAAAGAGTTTGAAGAAATTGCCTGTATAAACTGATCGGTATAAAGGTGTAAAAGATCTTCAGTAATCTGGGAAATCCAGGGCCAGAATTTTCCCATTGGCATGTGGGGGCGGGCCCCGCACACTGATGGGTAAAATGACATGGTGATGTCGGGCGAGTGTCCTGATGTCACCGCGTGCCATCGCGATATTTAGGTGGGCGGGCATGCGACATTCTCAGATGCAAACCCGCCATTGATTATTCATGTACATAAGGCCCCTGAGGCACCAATTGTCTGCTATTTTTCGGGGCCTATGCGATCTTCAGGACGTCACATGGGCACAACGGGCAGGCGGGTAAGAGACAGTTGTACAATCCTCATCCACGGGCGGGATAAGAGGGGTGAGTGGGATCGCAAATGTTATCTTTCAGGTATTTAAGTGTGAAAGTTACTGATACTTGCCTGTGTGAGCAGGAAGACTTCAAAACTCATCCCAGCTGTTTGGACAGGAGTAACAGCCTTCAGGTCAGGACTCTATAGTAAAGATCATTTTTGGGGCCTGCAGGTTTCAGGAAGCCTTCCCTTAGCCTGGGAATGGGAGTTGTGCTCTCCACTGGAGGCACCTCCTCTGAGGAGGAAGGGAGGGCCAGAAGAGGCAGGACGCCAGGATTCCACATTCAGCCTTTGGGAGGAGAGGCACGGGCACAAGGGGCACAGCAGGAAGTCCAAGGCGGAAGGAGCCACAGAAGACACCACTATCCTGCTGCCAGGATTTACAGTGACGAAGCAGCTGCTTCAATATGACTGAGATGCAATGCCGAAGGAGGCTCCATCTCTCAAGGGAGACAGTCACCTCCATTTGTCAGATGATAGGCTCTGAGATCTCCGCTAACTGTGCGGATGGAGGCCCATGCCAGTGGCTCTGAAGGTCACAGCTACCCTCCACTTCTATGCCTCTGGCTCTTTCCAGGGGTTGGTGGGTGATCTTTGTAGTGTCTCCCAATCAGCTGTCCACATTTGTGTCAAGCAGGTGACAGACGCTCTGTTTTGGTGTGCATTGACCTTCATCCACTACCACTGGCATGGGGCCAGCCAGACAGAGCGAGACAGAAGCTTCACAGTGATTGCTGGCTTCCCCCGCGTCCAGGGTGCCATCGACTGCACACATGTGTCCACTCCAGTACCCTCCAGGTCGTGTGTTGGTGATAGTGGTTGCATGCTGCGCACTCCACAATCTGGCACTGAAAAAGGGGGATGCAGTGGATGATGAAGACATAGATGCAGTGGCTGCGGATGCACATGATGAGTCCAGCAGTGAGTCCGAGGATGAGAACGCACAGGGAAATGCTGAGGGGGTAGATGCTGACCCGGGCATATTCCGGGGAGGCAGGGACACTTGGGAGGCTTTAATCTCAAGAACCTTCAGCTGGCACACCACAGATAGACCTTCAACACACGCTAGGGCTGCAGGCTCCATACTCGATACCTGAGTACTAAATCAACCTGGATACTAACATTAACTAAGGCCCTTGTCAATAAAGCTCAATCTCAAATAACTCACTCATAACATCATGGCTTCCTGTCCACTTGCAGAAGTAAGGAATCACCCTGAGGCATGGCAACATGTCAAAATTTATTGAGAGAACAAATGCAACTTCATAAACCAAAAAAAAGGTGTTGTACATCATACCAAGTCTTCAATGAACTACTATAAGCCAACATAAAAGCACCAGTGAGAAACCCGTGGTGTGCCTAAGGTGCCTTAAATTTACGCTTACAGGTGCTACGTCTAGGTGCTGTCCGCTCGCTGGCACTGGCATCTGAGACAGCCTGCTCACTCTGCAGTCCTCTTGGCCTCGCTGACCTTGGCGGCTGTCCTTTGGCCCACGGAGCCTGTGTTGGCCCTGCCAGGAAGGGAGCGGCCATTTCCACAGCTGTCATCTCCCCAGTTGCTGCAGCCTCATCGGATCCCACAGTCACTGGCAGAGTGGCGGAGGAGCTGCTGCCCTCATCTGGAGCGCCCTGGGAGGTGCCCGCAGAGACAACAGGCAGCTCCTGCTCTGATGTGAGGTCGCCTCGGACCTCTCTGCTCACCATGGATGGATGGGCACCGAGCTGGGGACCTGAACTTGCGCTGTTAGCATTATTTGAACCACACACTAGCCATCTAACCAACTGAGCTTTACCACCACACTGGAAACAGCAAAATAAGGAGGAGGAGCTGGAGGAGGGGAGGTAATGATTAGCAGTCCCCTAGCCGCCAGAACCCTCAGAGACCAGCTCATTGGACAGTACTTCACCAAAATCACCCCACCCCCATACACTAGCACTCCAACATTCCTTTCCACTGCCCCATTATAAATCACCCAATTGCCTTCCTTCAACCAAGCCTTATGGGTCTTACTCTTACTTCATGACAAAATCTTATGCTATATCAATTCCTGAGCATTTTTATCATTCAATTTCATTATATCTCTAACAGTTAAAGTATTATGTACTAATCAGCCTTGGGCCAGCCCTCTGTGTCTGTCTTGGGTTGGCCTTTTCTCATCCTGATATTTCTCTGAAAGGTTGTCCTGGCAACAGCTTGAGCAACTTTGACCAGCTCTGGGCCATGAGGTCCTGGCTCGAGGGTGCAGTATCTTGACCTGGACAGGACTACATAGTCTGAGCAAGCTAGCTGTGTGATAATTGCAAGAGCTCTAGCAAATTGGATGGCAGGGGAGCTGCTATCCTGAGAGAGGACAACAGACACTTTTCCCATGTAG
Source organism: Carcharodon carcharias (assembly GCF_017639515.1). Taxonomy (NCBI): domain Eukaryota; kingdom Metazoa; phylum Chordata; class Chondrichthyes; order Lamniformes; family Lamnidae; genus Carcharodon; species Carcharodon carcharias. Next base: position 48,145,039 of record NC_054483.1, on the reverse strand, counting down.
GTGCTGTCTTTTGGAATATGTTAAACCAACGTCCCAATTGCCCTCTCAGGTGGACATAAAACATTCCAATGCGCTACATGAAGATCAAGGAGTTCTCCTTGGTGACATTGCCAATAATTCACCTTCAACAACCATCACATAAAACAGGTTATCTGGTCATGGCTGCACTCAAATTTGTTGTTGCACTTCCTACATTACAACACTAACAAAACACAGAAGTACTCAATTGGTTGTGAAGTACTTCGGGATGTCCAGCAGTTGTGAAAAGTGCGATATAAATAAAGTCTTTCTCTCTTTTTATTTTCATAAATGACCTGGAGGAAATGATGGATTGTGAGTTTGTGGGCAATATGAAGATATGTGCAAAATCTCCTCCCAGGAATGTGGAGAAGTTTGAACTATTGCAAGAAGATCACAGTATGTGCTCATATTTGGCAAGTGACAGTTAACTTAGACAAATGCAGGATTATGCATGTGGGCAAGACCAACACAAAGCATAATTAGATCCTACACGGAACAGGGTTGAAGTCTGTGGCGAAAGAAAAAAGTCTTGGCAACATAGTTCATGAATGTTTGTGACAAATTCCGTGCAGCTGTAGCTAAAGCAAATCGGGTACTGGGCTGGCGGATTAGGAAATGGAATATACTATTTTGTCCTTATACAAGACCTTGGGCAGGCCTCATTCAGACTATCATGTACAGAATTGGTCCTTACACATCGTGGGCACTATCACGGCAGCAATTCAGAGCAGGGAACCCGATTAATTTAAACCATCTTAGCTGCTCAGATAAGGTTAATGAGCAGAGTCTATATACTTCAGAGAAGTGTAGAATCAGGGGGTGATTAGATTGAGGTCTATAAATAATGAAAGGTGTAGATTGTTTACACTAACAATATTTCAGTTAGATAGGGGGAAGGACCAGAGGCCTTGCATGTAAGTTACACAAGGGAAGAATTAGGTTAGATGTTTGAGAGCTCATTTTTCACAGAGAACAGTAAATCGATGGAACAATGCAATGAGCGGCGATGCATTGAGTACATTCAAGGGAGAACTGCACTGCTTCCTGGCTTGTGCAGAGATTACATCAAAGAAGAGGGAGGCACCAAATAATGTGCCCACCCTCACCACCACCCCCCCCCCACCCCCCTCACCAAGTCAATGTGGCCTCCCAGACTTGTTTCAATCACCCAAATGGATCAGGGAGGAATTTATCTGACTTGTCCTTAATTGGGCTCGAGGTTTTGGTCTGTTTTGTTGTCCTCCCCCAGGGGTGAGGAGTCTCCTGGAGTGGTGCAGATGACATCACAGCTGTATGGGACAGGCTAAATGTACTAGCAACATTTTGATGTGATCGTTCTTTTATTCACTTTACCTCACTCGTCATGTCTTATGAAAACTGTTCATTGTTCTCCTTAAAACTAGGCAATTTTATCAATAATATTGAAACAAATTTTGGAGAGTAAGATCAAGGACTGGCTTCGAGAAGTTGCGCTCTTATCATGCATTCATGCTACAGCTGGAAGATCAGGGTAAAGTGCTTTCCATTCACAGCATTGCTGCCCTCTTTGTACAAATGCAGCATGATTCAGAGCCCTTCCCCAGCGAGGTTATTTCACTCTTCCATCCATGCCTGTGTTTCCTCTAGACTTGACTATTCCAACATGCTCCTAGCTCACGCTTCTAGCTGGTCTCTTACTTTCTACCCTCTGTCAACTTGAGGTCATCCAACACTTGGCTGCACATGTCTTAACTCACACCAAGTCCTGTTCCCCTATCACCCCTGTGCTTGCTAACTTTCATTGGCTCTTGGTCAGGCAATGTCTTGATTTTAAAGTTCTCATCCAGGTTTTCAAATCTCTCCATGGCTTCGAGCCCCTCCCTATCTCCGTCATCTCCTTTAGCCCCACAACCCTCTGAGATATCTGCATTCTTCTAATCCTTTTCTTTCATGCCTTCCCAATTATAATTACTCCATCATTGTTGGCTGTGCCTTCAGTTGCCTGGGCTCCAGGATCTGGGATTTCCTCCCTACTTCTCCCAGCCTCTCTACCTCCCTTTCCCCCTTTAAGACACTCTTTAAAACCTACCTTTTTGTTCAAGCTTTAGGTCATCTATCCTAGTATCTCCTTATGTGGCTCGATGTCATCCATCATTTTATGATGCTCCTGTGAGAGGCCTTGGGACATCTCATTGCCTTAAAGTTGCTATACGAATATAAGTTGTTGTTGTTACTTTGTTTCCGAGTCAGTTTGGGACTTGATGCCTAACTCCCACCACACAAGCTTAGCACTGCTGCGAAGCTCAGGTGGGCTTTTCTATGGCCATGCTGTTTTTCCCTGTCCAGTATTCCTCTATGTGTTTTGTCCAGGCGATCATTGAATGTCCATGGGCAAATGGGCAAAAGAGGGAATTCGGCCCAGGTGTGGTGGACAAGAAGTGCAGATATCTTTCTATTTAGTAATCAAGTCCAAAGCTCAATGATTGAACATGTTTGAGACAGAAATCGTTAGGTTTCTGGATACTAATGACATCAAAGGGATAAGGGGATAGTGGGGAGAAATGGTGCAAAGATAGATGATCAGCCATGACCTGTTTGAATGGCAGAGCAGACTTGACAGGTCGAATGACCTACTCCTGCTCTTTTATTCGTATGTGTGCAAAGGAAACCACTTCAGGAGGACTTCCCCTTATAGTGAAAAAGGATATGAAGCAAAACTGCCCTGTGGGAAACCTTTAATGACTTTTTTTAACTCTTTCATGGGATGTGGGCTTCGCTGGCTAGGCCAGCAATTTTATTGCCCATCCGTAGATGCCCTTGAGAAGGTGGTGGTGAGCTGCCTCCTTGAATCGCTGCAGTCCATGTGATGTAGGTGTACCCACAGTGCTGTTAGCGAGGGAGTCCCAGGATTTTGACCCAGCGACAGTGAAGGAATGGCAGTATCGTTCCTAGTCTGAATGGTGTTAGCTTGGAGGGGAACTTGACTTCTTTGTGATGGTATCAGAATATATCACAGGTGGGGTTATAGCATTTTCTATGGAAAAATTAAAACCTAATTTTTCCCCCTTGGGTAAATTAATTTTAGCTTACATTGAGGGATGTCACTGCCCTGAAGTTAAACAGATAGCTGAGAAAATGAAAGCAATTATTGTGTGTTCTCCCTCATCTCTTAGAGTTTCTGCCATAATAAGATCCATTAGCAGAGAGTATAGTGGAAATGTCCTTAAGGTGGGCACCTGAGAATGGGAGAGACAGAGGGATATAAGTCACAGTAACATTCTGAGAGCTGTAAGGGGAATGCAGGTCCTATGGAAGAATTACCAACAGGCTTATCTTTTAACCCTTGGTGACTGTCTTTGATAGTCCTGTTTCCCACATGAATCACTCTTTTGGCCTGCCTGAATCAGATTGCCAAGTTAATGCCAGTTTCATTGATAAATTGGATGGTTTTGTACAGAGGAGCTGTGCTCACAAGGCTTGAGATTTTTCAAATTTATTTTGTACAGGACAATTACTGCAAGAAAGAAAGGAGAATTTTATCTGATTATCTCATAAAATGGCCAAAAGTTATCATTCATGCAGTTTTACCTTTTGCCTGAAAAATGGTTCAGAAGAGTAGTTACTTAATTGAGTTTTCCACAGCAACGACTAGCAATTTATTCTCTGTAGTCTCTCTGTTTTCAGTTCGAATCACCAACCAATAATCTAGAATCCCAGGTGCTTCTGTTTACATCTGTTGTTTATAGCTGTTTTCTGTCTGAGCAGTTCAGGGAGAAAAGCAGACTTATTAGTATAGTTATCTAAATGTCATTCACTGGTAAGCAAAGGAAGCTTTGAGGATTTAATCTCCACTTTCCCACAATGATAGGAAAAGCGAAAGGAACGCTAATCTTCACAGGATGACATGTTCAGCTGTCCTCCCCTCTCACCCACCAACTCCAAATGAAACACAGTCATTTGTGTTTGGAAAGTATTATCAGCAGCACACATGTGGAAAGTATAGATGGGATTGTGCACCCCTTCTAACTGCAGTGTAATAAAGAACATCCACTCTCTAAGCTCTGGCTTCTGAGGCAGGCTGAGTCATTGACATTAAAAATGATGGTGAAACTGTTAAAAGACACAAAAAAACAATTCAATGAATAAACCTAATCATGTTATTCTGAACGGTATTGCCTTTTAAAATTTTGATTTAAAGCCCCATTTTGAGCTTGGGAAATTTCAGCTACTGAAGAAAAAGCATCAGAAGGTATCATTGGGTTTTGGCTGTTCCACATAAATTAAGCCCCTACCTGCTGAGACTGGCTAGCTACCCTTAAGGTCAGCTGAGTTGGTCAATGGTGGGAATGTGTTGCCATGTGGTGCGATACCACTTCCGTGCTCACCCCCACTGCCACCCCCACCCCCTCTCCCCACAGCCATCTTTACCCTCTCCTCCTGCACCTTTCCCACTTGACAATGAGTTACCAACTGTGTTTGGGTATATTCCAGGAGCTGTCATCACATGACCTCCTGTCTCCAACCATCCAACACTGCCATTGGTTGTCCAGCTTGCACACCCTTTGTGCCATACTGCCTTTACAGCAATTGTAAAGCAAACAGGCCTTTCATTATTTGATTGGATGATTCTTGGCTGTCAGCCAAACAGCCTTTTTACCCCTTGTCCGATGTTTTTAAAACCAGCAAACAAAAAGGCTCAAGTAGGTGTCTCATCCCTGCTTGTTTTTTGTTTCAATCGTGCACCACAAGCCGTCAAAATTGTAACTGAGCTAACTTTATTGATAAGCTCATTTTCCCCTAACACAAACACATATCTGCAGTAACTGGATTCTTTCAAGACAGGCTCCAATATGTGCTATCAGACCTTCAACCCAATCGCCCCCCCAGGATCAGGTGACCCATATCTAGTATGGAGTACTGTATAGTATCTAATTCTGGAGTCCACAGCCAAAATCAGCTATTATCGCAACATTTCCCTTTTTTTAAAAAAAAACTTTTATAAAACTCAGGTACACAAAGTCTATTCTTTCTCACTCTGTTTTGATCAGTCTGTTTCGACTTGTACTCATCTCCGTATCTCTGTGGTTTTTTTCATAATTCTTCCACTGGATGTTCTGAATGGTGACAGAGGTGATTTTGAAGGACACGGGGCCTTCGCCAGCTCTGTGTCACTATCGCTGCTTGGATAGTTTTCAGGACACTCAGGCTTTGTCTGGTTCTGTTGCTTCACTGGTGCATTCTGGTTTTTGATCTTCAGCTACACTTTCTGGTTCAGAGCAGGGTTGCGTTTTATTTGTTTTCTGTAAGGATTTCCAGTTTCTCCTGTACTATTGTCCATTTAGAGTCTGCACTATATAACCTTGGTTCTCCTGTGATTCTTATGACAGCAGCAGGATTGCAGATCCCTTCATGTTGAATTCTCATTGTCTCTCCCATGTTCAGCTCAGGCAGAGGTCGGCCGCGTCGATCAAAGTACTGATTCTGTTTCTGCTGTCTCAATTTGAGCAGGTCCTGCACACTGTAGGTCACTGGCTGTGGAAATAATAGTTGGGGCAGAATTGGAAGCTTAGTTCTTAGTCTTCTCCCCATCAGGAGCTGTGTGGAGATGATCCAATGCCCTCTAGTGGAGTATCCCTGAAATCCAGCCGAGCCAGGTCAGGTCTCTTCCGTCCACCTTTGCCTTCTTCAACAGTTGTTTTAAGGTCTGCATGGTACGTTCCACCATTCTGTTGGATTGTAGATATTTGGGACTTGATGTTGTGTGGCAAAACTCCCAGTCCTGTGCAAAGTTGCAAAATTCAGTGCCTGAGAATTGTGGACCATTAGCTGAGATGAGCACTTCAGGTGTGCCGAGGCGTGCAAAAATTGATTTTAAATGATTTATTACAGTGATGTTCTTCCTATAATTTCTCAGCAGCACAGACTCAAAAACCTTTGAGTAATGATCTACTGTGAATAGGTACTCACTGTTGTCAAATGTGAACAAGTCCACTCCAATTTTCTTCCAGGGCCTCTCTGGAACACTGTGTGGCTCAGGTAGTTCTTTTTACTGCGATTTACTGTACTTTTGGCACAATGCATACGTATTCACCATTTCCCCAATTTGTGCTCCCATTCCAGGCCAATACATTACATATCTTCTCCTGCATGTTTCTATGCCGAGGTGACTTTCATGTTTGTGCTGCAGCATTTCTTTCCTCAGTGTTGCAGGAATTATGATCTTTTCTCCCTTGAAAAGTATTCCTTTTGTTACATGAAGTTCTTCACGAAAGTTCCAGTCCTCTTGCACAGCAGAAGGGGCTCCGCTCTGATGTGTGGGCCAGCCAGTTTGCACAATCTGCTGCAGTTTTCTCAGGGTGACATAGTTCTTGGTCACCTCCATGATCTCATTTAGTTTGGTACAGCCACAGGTAAGCTCTTTGTCAGCATGTGAATCTGTGCTTCTGTTTCTTTATCCTCTTCCTCCGTGATGGGTAGGTCTGCATGTGATAGAATGTCTGCGATGTACATTTCCTTGCCTGGTTTCTATTTAACTCTGACCTGTACTGCTGCAGACGCATTAGTAATTTTTGGACTCTTGGTGGTGCACAGTTCAGGGGCTTTTTGGTAGAGCTTCCAAAGGCTTATGTTCAGACTCTACCTCCACTGTTGGAGGTAGACAGACTGGAGGAATGGTTCTTGGCCAAACTCAATTGCTAGCATTTCTTTCTCTATTTGGGCATACCACTGCTGTGTTTCAGTCATTGCCTTTGAGACGTATGCCACTGATGCCTCATATTGCAAGAGGACAGTTCCCAGGCCAGTCTTTGAAGCATTCACTGAGATCTTGACCGGCTGACTGACATTGTAATACTTCAACGCTGGTGCCTGGGTCAGTGTTCTTTTCAGGCCAGTCAAAGCTTCCTGGTGACTTTGTTCCCAGTGCCATTCTACATTTTGTTGCAGTTCTCTGAGAGGTGTTGTCAGGTCTGACATGTTCAGAATGAATTTTCCAAGATAGATCACCATTCCCAAAACTTCTCCGAGTCTTCCTTACACTCTGGGGGTGGCAAGTTCACGGCCGCTTCGATCTTAATCAGGTCCAGCTTCAGTCCCTCACTTGTTAGCACATGTCCCAAATACTTGATTTCATGAAGAGTTATTTTGCACTTTTCCTTTTTCAACTTTCTCTAGCGCTGGCCAGCACCTGCCTCTGTCTGTGGTCTTCTCATGAGGCTCTCCAGACCAGCAAATTGTTGATGTAGGTTTCCACGCCCTCTAACCCTTCAAACAGGTGCATTCACTGTTCTGTGGAACACCTCCGGAGCTGAATTAATACCAAAAGCTAAGCGTAAAAACCTGTATTACCTGCATGGTGTGTTGAAGGTACAGTGTTAGGAGCTGCATTCATCCAGCTTGACCTGCCAGAAGTCTGAACTCACATCCAAGACTGAATAGTATTTAGCATCAGCTAGCTTACATGTGATCTCTTCTACTGTGAGCAACTGGTAATGCTCTCCTTCTACTGCCTGGTTAGGTCTCTGGGATCCAGACAGACTCACAGATTCCCATCTGGCTTTTCTACAATTACAATTGGATTAACCCATTTTGTCGGTTCTTCAATTTTCTTGATGATGTGAAGTTTCTCCATTCTGTCCAACTCTGCTTTCAGTTGCTCTCTCAGCATTACTGGCATTTTCCTGGGTGGGTGTATTTTGGTGTCACAGTTTGGTCAGTATTGCTGCTGTGTTCACCTTTTAGGCAACCAATCCCCTGGAACACATCTTTATACTTGCTCAGAATGTCATCAGTGGTGACAGTCATTATTCTCTTGATTAGCTTCACATATTCACAAGCTTTGATTCCAAGAATGGGTTTTGCATCAGTTTTCACCTCGACGAATGGAAGTGTTTGTGACTGTTTTTTAAAGTTCACTTTAAGGGCAGGATTTTATAGTCGGCGAGTGGGCCCCGCCCCTACTCACCAATGCTTAAAATGATGCTGGATGACGTTGAGCAGAACTCCTGATGTCACCGCACCCCGTTTAAATCTTCAGGAAGGTGGGCCAACAGCAAAATCAGCTGCATGCCAGCTGACCTGTCAATGGCCAATTCAGGCCATTGACAGGATCAATTAAGCAATTAAAGGACCTGCCTGTCCAACCCTTAAGGTTGGCAGGCAGGCCAGGAGCTCCAGCGGCAACTAGAAAAAACATGAAACCTCATCCACCAGTGGATGAAACAAGAGCAGAAGTAGGCCATTCAGCCCCTCAAGCCTGCTGTACCATTCAATAAGATCATGGCTGATCTCCTTGTGTTTCGATTTCCACATTCCATCTAACCCTGATAACCTTTGATCCCCTTGCCTAACAAGAATCTATCTACATCCGCCTTAAGAATATTCAATGACCCCGCCTCCACCACCTTCTGAGGCAGAGAGTTCCAAAGTCAGACAACCCTCTGAGAGAAAAAATTTTCTCCTCATCTCTGTCCTAAAAGGCTGGCCCCTAATTTTAAAACAGTGCCCCCTAGTTCTGGACTCGCTGTCAAGAGGAAACATCCTTTCCACCTCTACCTTGTCAATACCATTCAGGATCTTATATGCTTCAATCAAGTCACCCCTCATTCTTCTAAACTCCAGTTGAAACAAGTCCAGTCTGTTCAACCTATCCCCATGAGACAGCTCGCTCATTCCGGTATCTCTCTAGTAAACCTCTGCTGAACCATCTCCAATGCACTTAGATTCTTCCTTAAATGAGACCAAAATTGCACACAGTATTCGAGATGTGGTCTCACTAATGCCCTATATAACTGAATCATAACATCCTTACTTTTATGTTCAATTCCTCTCATAATAGAGGATAGCATTCCATTAGCCTTCTTGATTATGTGCTGTACCTGCAATCTAACTTTTTGTGACTCATGCACGAGAAAACCTAGATCCCTCTGCACCTCGGAATTATGCAGTCGTTCTTTGTTCAAGTAATACTCTGTTTTTTATATACTTCCTGCCGAAGTCAAACCAAAAAGTCAAAGTAACAAACGTGTTGGAGTTTTTTGAGGATGTAACTTGCAGAGTAGATAAGGGGAACCAGTGGATGTGGTATATTTGGATTTTCAGAAAGCTTTTGATAAGGCCCCACACAAGAACACTTGGGATTGGAGGGTAATATACTGGCATGGATTGCGATCTGGTTAATGGACAGAAAATAGAGAGTAGGAATAAATGGTCATTTTCAGGTTGTCACGCTATGGTTAGTGTGGTACCATAAGGATCAGTGCTTGGGCCCCAGCTGTTCACAATCTATATCATGCACGAGATTTGGACATGGGGATTAAATGTAATATTTCCAAGTGTGCTGATGACACAAAACTAGGTGGAAGCGTGAGTTGTGAGGAGGGTGCAAAGACACTTCAAGGGGATTTGGAGGGGTGAAGCAAGTTGGCAAAAATTTAGCAGATTGAGTACAATGAGGAGAAATGCTATCCACTTTGGTAGCAAAAAGAGAAATACAGAGTATTTCTTAATTGGCGAGAGGCTGAGAAGTGTTGAACTTCAAAGGCACTTGGAAGTCCTTGTTCAGGAGTCACTGAAAGTTAACATGCAGGTACAGCTAGCAATTAAGAAGGCAAGTGGTATGTCAGTCTTTATTATAAGATGCTTTGTGTACAGGAGTAAAGATGTCTTAGTGCAATTATATAGAGCCTTGTGAAACTGTACCTGGAACAGTGTGTGCAGTTTTTGTCTCCTTACCTAAGGAAAGATACACTGTCCATAGAGGGAGTGCAACGAAGGTTCACTAAATTAATTCCTGGGATGGAGGGATTGTCCTATGAGGAAAGATTAAATAGACTGGATCTTTAGGTTAGAAGAATGGGAGGTGATCTCATTCATTCATATACAAATCTTACAGGGCTCGACAGGGTAGATGCAGGAAGGATGTTTCCCCTCGCTGGGGTTGGGGGGTTGGTGGTGGGTGGCGAGAACCAGGGGACACAGTCTCAGAATAAGGGGCAGATCATTTAGGCCTAAGATGAGGAGGAATTTCTTCACTCAGAGGGTGGTGAATCTTTGGAATTCTTTACTCCAGAGGGCTGTGAAGTATCAGTCATTGAATATGTTCAAGACTGAGATTGACAGATTTCTACATATTAAAAACATCAAGAGATATGGGGATAGTGTGGGAAAATGATGTGGAAGTAGAAGATCAGTCATGATCTCATTGAATGGTGGAGCAGGCTCAAAGGGCTGAATGGTCTACTCCTGATCCTATTTCTCATGTTCTTATATCTTATGTGATTATATTTACAGCAAATCATTACCATTGCTCATTACCTGGATAATTCAACTACTTGAGTTGATTTCATCCTGTACTCAGCAATGTGTGCAGTTGAGGCCAACTTTAATTCTTTTACTAAGTACCAGAAGGCTGATTTCACAATTCTCAATGGACACTACAAACAGAGTATGATGGAAAGAAATCTCTGAGAACACCTTGTTATTTAAGTTCAATTAATTTAGTTTTGGATTTTTAAGCACAGATGAAGATAACACAGTTTATGAAAAGCACTTAATCTGTTATCCAAAAATGTATTGGCACAAAACTGGGCTTATTTACACACATTCTTGGGTGCAACTGGTTCCACAAGAGCACCAAGATAGCACCCATAGTGCTTGTGCACACTTTTATGACAGGTTTGTGCTGGATTCCATATTGATAAGGGCGTTAGCTCACAGTGAAATTCCAGGACAACCTCACATTGTTTCTTGCTGAGTTTCAAGTAGGTAATTTGCTCCCTGACACCTTGGGCAGATAGAGTCTTTCGATGAGAGCCTTTCTCCTCTTTCCTCTTCGAACAGCTATCCTGCTCTGTTTGACCTCCTTTCATTGCCCAAGTCATGCTGTGTTCCAAGGGAATGGCTACCAGTGCACCAATATCTGGGGGCAACTGACTTGTGCAGAAGCCTTGAAGGCGGCAAAAACTCATTCAACTCCTGTCTCACGTCTACCTGTCCATGTTGGTAACTTTAAAAATCTATCAAAAACTATAGGGTGTTAGCTCACAATGAATGTCCAGAGCAGCATGATCAAGACTTCAATCAATGTCCAATACTGATTTTACATCAGCTCAATGATCCAACTCTCTTAACTTCTTATTCTCGCACAACTGAACGCACATTCAGCAACAGGAAGGACTCTCCTCCAGTGCTATTAAGAGAAATCATCAAATACTTTCAGGTTAGTTGCAGGTTGATTTCTTCAGGCCGCTGCTTCAATTCCACAAGTATTTTGTGCTTTTTATAGTTTTTTACAGTGCATGTCTTCCTTGTGCCATTGCCTGGTGCAGTTCTCCTGTGCAGTTCTTACCCAGTGACTGCAGCATGGCTGCTGACCTTCACTGAAAGAGACTACAGATGGCCTTGCAGGACAACCTTGAGTCTCTCTGGGCCTAGAAAGCTGGCTTTGAACTGCACCACCTCGGTATGGGCAGCAGCAGTCTGGGCTAGCTGACAGGAGGCAACAAAGGCAGTAATGGAGCGGCAGTGGTGGGAGGACAAGTGCTTTCTTCCTGAGAGTGAAGAGCAGCTTCATGTCCCATGGAACTACTGCCTCTCCCAGAGGGCAGAGCCTGAGCACTCCCATTAATCTGATGGAGGATCAATTGCTGGAATGCTGTTACCCTGCAAACCTCTTTGCAGACTGTAACCCACAGCCATGATGGCAGCAGACTGGCATTGCATAAGCTCCATGTGCTGTAATTGAAGCTGAGACATTGGCTATTGGACATGGCATCATGGTGGGGTCCACAAGTTTGGTAATAGCATTGGCCACCACTTCCATTCTGGGAAAGATGTGCTTCCAGCAGGCAACGACCTGTATCAAGTTGGTGCTGGACTCCTCCATGCTCCTTGACATTGATAACAGACTTTCTGGCAGGTTTCCCAATGTACCAATAGTTTCATTATGCAGACCCATCGGTGTTCTTCTGTAGGCTGTCCCATCAAAATATTTATCTGAGTCTTTGGCAGCAGAAGTCCTGTGTGACCTCACCCTCTAGTATGCACCTGTGCTATGTTTTCCCCTGGCCATACCTGCAGGCCACTCATTCCTGGTGTCACACCATGTACAGACTCCGTCTCTATGCTACCCTCTAAATTACACAGAGTATTAATATTGGAGGAGCGGTATTGTCACTGGATTAGTACTCCAGAGATCCTGGGTAATGCGCTGGGACTGGGGTTCGAATCCGACCATGGCAGATGGTGGAATTTAAATTTGATAAAAATCTGGAATTGTGAAACCATTGTCTATTGTTGCAAAAACCTGTCTGGTTCACTAATCCTCTTTAGGGAAGGAAATCTGCTGTCATTACCTGGTCTAGCCTACATGTGACTCCAGACCCACAGCAATGTGTTTGACTCTTAAATGCCATCTGAACAAGAACAATTAGGGATGGGTCTAGCTAGCGATGTCCACATCCCATGAATGAATAAAATAAAAAAGAGTTGGTGGCTGAGAGTGTGAAAATGAGTGACAGTGTATCCTCATTATCACTATATTCCTGCAGTTCCTCCACTGTCTGGGCAGGCTATGCTTCTTGGGAGATCAGAAATGAGAAAGGTATAAAGGCAAAGTTGTGACACGATAAGTAAATAGGTGCATGCATACACCATCTGCAGCTTGTCAACCCGAAGAGAGGATGGGATGCAGGTGAGGTGGGATATGAGAAGGAGGGGCATTTTGAGCATGCCCCATTTTCAAAAGTTCCAGCTATTCCACTAAGTATTATCTAAGGAATGACCACAATAAAAATGGCCAGCACTGTCTCCACTATGGGAATTAGGAACATAGCAACATAAGAAATAGGAGCAGGAGTAGGCCCTTTGAACTTGCTCTGCCATTCAGTAAGATCATGGCTGATCTGATTGTGGTCTCACCTCCACTTTTCTGTCTTTCTTCCATACCCTTGACCCCCTAGATTATCAAAAATCTGTCTGATTCAGCCTTGAATATATTCAATGACCCAGCCTCCACTGCTTTCTGGAGAAGAGAGCTCCACAGACCAACAACCCTCTCAGAGAAAAAATTCCCCTCATCTCTGTCCTATACGGGAGACCTCATATTCTTAAACTGTGTCCTCTGGTTCTAATCTCCCGTACAAGAGGAAAAACTCTCCTGATATCCAACCTATCAAGTCCCCTCAGGATCTTATATGCTTCAACAAGATCACCTCATTCTTCTAAACTCTAAAGGGTATAGGCCCACCATGTTCAACCTTTCTTCATAGGATAAGCTTTTTTTTCAAATAAGAAAACCAAAACTGTACACTGCATTCCAGATATGGTCATGCCAAGGCCCTGTACAGCTGCAGCAAAACTTCCTTAATTTTATTTCCATTCCCCTAGCAATCGATGCCAATATTCGATTTGCCTTCTTAATCTCTTGCTGGACCTGCATACGAATGTTTTGTGATTCATGTGCCAGGACGCCCAGATCCCTCTGTACCACTGAGTTCTACAATCTCTTTTGATTTAAATAGTATACTGCTTTTCTATTCTTCCTACCAAAGTAAACACATTCACATTTTCCTACATTATACTCAGTCTGCCAATTTTTTGCCCATTCACTTAACCTGTCATTACTAACTCTCCACTTCCTCCTGACAATTACTCTCCTGCCTATCTTGGTGTCATTGGCAAATTTAGCAACCACACATTTGGTCCCTTCATCCAAGTCATTGATATAGATTGTAAATAGTAGAGGTCTCAGCATTGATCTCTATGGCACTCCACTAGTTACAGATTTCCAGCACGAAAATGACCCATTTGTCCCTATTCTCTGCTTCCTTTTAGCTGGAAGTTAACCTTTTAACCACCTAAGTCCTGTTAACCAATCCTTTATCCATGCTAGTATGTTCTCCCCTACACCATGTGCTCTTATCATTTGTAGTAACCTTTGATGTGGTATCTTATCAAATGCCTTTTTGGAAATCCAAGTTTAACACATCTACAGATTCTTCTTTATTCACCTTTGTTAGCACATTTAAGCACACCCGACCTTCTCTGGTTAACTCCTGCACCTCCGTGTCCTGTAAGAGGGAGGGAACTGTATCAATGAGTTTTGTACAAGTGTTTGTGATGTGCTGTCTTGGTTGAATAGCTGGCAATGGGTGCAAGTTCTGAGGTGGTGGTTTGAGTGTGGTAGCAGTGCTGAGGATGTGAGAGGTCGGTTGGAGCATGTGGGAAGAATGGGTTTCAGTTAATGGAGCACGTAAGTGTTGGACAATTACAGGGGCCGATGCTCCTCAAACACTACCGCCTGGGTCCCCATACCTGCTTCACCTAGAGTCACACCCTCCTGTCCCTGATCACAGACCAAATTTGAATTCCCTAATCTGAGGGGTGTGACCGCATCCTATAGCAAACTGTCCAGGTAGCTTTCCCCCTCCCTGATGTGGCACAATATCTACAGCTTGGACTCCAGAACTTCAACTCAGATCCGAAGTTCCTCAAGCTGCAAACACTTGGTACAGATGTGTTCACTCTGGATCACCTTGGTGTCCACCAGTTCCCACATGCTGCAGCAGCAACACATCACTCGTCTTGCCATTGCCATCATATTTTAATTAATTAATTACTCTCGTATGCCTGCACTTTACACTTAAAGAAACCCTACAGTTAACACTTTATTGTAACTAATTTTTTTATACAACAGTATCGATCTTATACTTAATAAGCTATTTTTAAGAAAAAAAAGAGAGAAAAAAGAGACTAGAGACCTAAACACAAACTAAAGACCTTACTTTTACTTTAAAAACTAGCAATACTCATCAATCCTACTCAGCAATCAGCTGCTTCCCTGCACTTGTGTCACGTTGTGGTTCATGATGTCACTCCGTCGCTGGTCTCACTGCAGGTAGGCCCCTCGATCCATGCCTTTTATCCTCCCCCACTCGCCTCTCGCTCAAAACATACTGTTTTGAGCCTTAGGAATAGAATAAACCTTAATCACTTACCAGATACTCATCAATTAACCAGCTTCTTCTCCTGTAGCAGAGCAAGAATTAATTCCTGGAGGCTGAAAAAGTTTAGGCAAAAGCAGCCAAACAGCTCTTTCCCTTCCTCTGCTTAAGTGCTCAACTCTGGCATTCTATTGTAAGTCACACTAAGTTGACTACTTATATATGCCGCTAGCACAAAAGGCCTAGCTTTTTAAACCTAGATCCAGTTTCAGCTGGTTCTTAGTTAAGCTGCTCTTTCACTGGAGCCCTTGATAAAACCCCGCTTAAGGCTGCAACTACAGAATTTAAACTATGGATTTCAGTTTATTGCCAACTGCAAGCTACAAACTTAATTAGGTTTGTACAAAATAAAAATTTAGATTTTCTTACCCAGCAACTACACCCTCTGATCCTCATCGCTATGGGTGCCCAAGGGTGACTCCCTGAGAAGAAGGGGTAGCTGGAGTGAAATCAAGCTGCCCGGCACCCCTCTCATGTTTACGCTGTTGGAGGCCAACTATGGCATCACCAATAGAGTTAAGCCCGCGCAGCAGTGCAGGAGCAATATCCTGGACCAAGGCCTCCATGACAGCCGTCATCCTACTAGTGTTGACCCCAGTGCGTTGGCATGCTGGCACTATCATCTCAGCCTGAAGACGAACAGACTCCTCCATCGTGCCTTGCAATCTGAGGAGTGCAGCGGACATCCCTCCCTGATGTTCCTGAGCTTGCCTTTGCAGCTCCAGCAACTGTGATATGACCGAGTCCAGAGGCTCATCATCTGACTCGGACTCAGCAATGTTCTGGCCTCCAGCAGTCCTCCGAATGCCAGAAACCTGGGAAGTCCCTGCCTCCACCTGCTGTGGACCAGACAGTGCGATGTGCTCACCAGGTTGCGGTTCCCACCGAGGTGTGTGTCTCTGTGCTGGTGGAGGGTGTGGGTGAGCACTATGATGGAACGTCAGGGAAGGTGTCTCCAGATTCCTCTTCTGAGGTATCTTCAGGGCTTGATTGGAGGCCTTGGGTCCTGAACTTCGTCAGCTGTTTGGCAGATGTGCCTGTGAAAGCAAGGAGAGATAATTAGTGCATGGCAGTGGCCTGTGAAACAGGACACATCACTCACAGCATGGTTGTCTGATGGATGTTGCACTGCTGGATCTTCACTTGGTAGAGCAGCGCCGACCTCACCATCAGCACAGGACCAGTCCCAGTCATTGCCGGCCAGCTGGATGACTCTGTTTTCAAAGTCTGTGAGGACCTTGCTTTCAGGCATTCCTGCACAAGTATGTAACCTCTCCCTCTTGTTGTGTCCCAGCTTGTCCTGCATGAATACAGATGGAGAGAGTGTAAGCAGGATGCCTGCAAGGCCAGATGATAAGTATGCCTAGTCTGTGTGGGTGGTGAGTGGTCCCATGGACAGGATAAGAACAATGACTTTGTGTGTGAAAGAGTGAATGGTGATGTCCCTTGAACTGGCAATGAGTGAGGGCCCTGTGGATGTGTGATGGTTTGTGAGTATGTGAGTTGGAAGTGATGGGGCGAGTGACTTACCCTGGCGGAACGGAAGAGATCATTCAACCTCTTGTGGCACTGGCTGACTGTGCTCTTTTGCAGGGCAACGGCGCTGACCACTGCTGCCACCACCTCCCATGCTGGATTGGTGATGCTGCTGCACCCCCTGCAGCCAGAGTGGGGTGAGGGGACATCATGGTGGGTCTCCACGGTGTCCAAAAGGTGCTCAAGGGACACCTCACTAAACCAGGATGCCAGAATTCTTTTGCCTTTTGGAGCCATCCTGTCTTCTGTGGAGCAGCCCTGGGCTGGAAGCACTTAGAGCTGTGTGCGCGGCTGCACTTTAAGTGTGGTGCCATGCTTGATGAAGCGGTGAGGTGATGGTGTGGCGGGCGAATGAGAGCGTGCCTGCCATTGAAGCGCTGTGTTTCCCGGGAATGCATAATTAATGTGGCGGGTTTGGAACAATACGGCGTGAGAAGCCGCCATTGCGGCCGACAGGTATGACATCATTTGCCCTGCCCACTACTGCACCGAGTGCAAATCTGGGACGATTCTGCCAAATGGTGGAAATGAAGAAAACTTTATCAGCTAAAATAGAACAACATCGTTAATGCTTTATTGTAAAATCATCTGCCATGGTTACACGTGATAAAAAAATCAGCTTCTATATGACTTTCACTGTATGTAAACCAAAGCACCCTGCTTCCACTAATATATTTTTAAAAGTAAATTGGATTGCTTATGAAAAACTTATTGCATTAGTAAAACTACCTCATGCCATTAACATTTAGGAAACGAGTTAAGATTCATTGCTCTGATTTTGCTGTGTTGCATTTTCAGCTGGTTACTGAGCGCGCACCAATACCAATTTTTTTCTCACTCAAGGGCCCAATGAGCAAGTTTCAGAATGATAACGTTTGGCACATTAAACATGGATTTCAAAATAAAATTGAAGTATGAAGTAAAAAAACATATTGCTGAGAAAAAATACAGCAATGTCAAAACAATAAATTCATAATTTAAAAAAAGAGTAATTAATAAAAATGACCATTCGAATGTGAGAGGTCAGAGTGTGTGTCCAGCTCACTCCCAGACTCAGGGTGCTCACTCATTCACCCTCACCCGTTGTGTGAGTGGGCATATGTGTTGGTGTGTGGGGGTGAGGGTGAGTGAGAATCCAGAGACTGGGAGTGAGCCGAGCACTCGCTCACACACACTCTCTCACACACATGCACTTTCTCGTGGACACACACTCTACCTTGCTCTTGCTCACTCTCTTGTACTCTCTTTTGCAGTCTCTCTCAAACTCACTCTCCCACTCACTCTCGCACACACTCACGCATTTTCTCTCATACACACACCCTCCCTCTCACACATAGGAGAGGGTTTATTCCTCGCCGGACAGGCTTGGCGGGGGTGGGCGGGAGCAGTCAGGAAGCTGACCGCCGCCCACAATTGGGCAATGACTGCGCGCTGCAGCGCTCAGCTCTGCCTGTGTGTGGGAGGTGGGGGTTGAGAGCACAGCTTGGTACATGCTCGTGGGTGCACAGAGCTGCCTCAGGGAGATGAAGAGCTTTGTCAATTAAAAATGAAGATTTTTGAAATGTCATATGGCTCTGTCACATGAGCAGGGACATGTTAGAAATTAGGATGAAATTTTTCAATTTTTTTTATCCACCAGTGGATGAGGTTTTGCAAAAAATGGTCTTGTTGCGTTGGTGGGCAGTGAAAAATTTAATTCAATTACCTTTTTAATGGCCTTAATACTGAAATGTGGTGAGAGTGCACGATGATGCCAAGACGCTCGCCCGATGTAATAGTGCTTCATTCAGTCGGGCATGTGCCCACCCACTCAGTGAAAACTCCTGCCCATACTCTCTTACACACCCATGGCAGCGAATCTCTTCACTCCCACACCCACCCTCCCACCCCACCTCGGCCCACCCCTGGCCTCCACAGTGCCTCTCTCCACCCTGGGACCCACAGCACCTCTCTCCACCTGGACCTGCAACATATCTCTCCCTTGGGCCCCGCAGCATCTCTCTCTCCCAAGGCCCCGCAGCGTCTCTCTCCCCCTGGGCCCCACGGTTGCTCTCTCTCCCTGGGCCTGCAAGGTCACTTTCCACCATACCCCACAGTGTCTCTCTCCCCAGACCCCACAGTGTCTCTCTCTCCCAGGACCCACAGTGTCTCTCTCCCCCAGGACCCACAGTGTCTCTCTCCCCGAGGACCCACTGTACCTCTCTCCCCCAGGACCCACAGTACCTGTCTCCCCCAGACCCCACAGTGCCTCTCTCCCCCAGACCCCACAGTGTCTCTCTCCCCCAGACCCCACAGTACCTCTCTCCCCCAGACCCCACAGTACCTCTCTCCCCCAGACCCCACAGTACCTCTCTCCCCCAGACCCCACAGTGTCTCTCTCCCCCAGACCCCACAGTGTCTCTCTCCCCCAGACCCCACAGTGTCTCTCTCCCCCAGACCCCACAGTGTCTCTCTCCCCCAGACCCCACAGTGTCTCTCTCCCCCAGACCCCACAGTGTCTCTCTCCCCCAGACCGCACAGTGTCTCTCTCCCCCAGACCCCACAGTGTCTCTCTCCCCCAGACCCCACAGTGCCTCTCTCCCCCAGGACCCACAGTGCTTCTCTCCCGAAGACCCCACAGTGTCTCTCTCCCCCAGACCCCACAGTGCTTCTCTCCCGAAGACCCCACAGTGTCTCTCACCCCCAGACCCCACAGTACCTCTCTCTCCCAGGACCCAGAATGCCTCTCTCCCCAGACCCCACAGTACCTCTCTCCCCCAGACCCCACAGTACCTCTCTCCCCCAGACCCCACAGTAACTCTCTCCCCCAGACCCCACAGTGTCTCTCTCCCCCAGGCCCCACAGTGTCTCTCTCCCCCAGACCCCACAGTGTCTCTCTCCCCCAGACCTCACAGTGTCTCCCTCCCCCAGACCCCACAGTGTCTCTCTTCCCCAGACCCCACAGTGTCTCTCTCCCACAGACCCCACAGTGCCTCCCTCCCCCAGGACCCACAGTGCTTCTCTCCCGAAGACCCCACAGTGTCTCTCTCCCGAAGACCCCACAGTGTCTCTCTCCCCCAGGACCCACAATGCCTATCTCCCCAGACCCCACAGTGTCTCCCTCCCCCAGACCCCACAGTACCTCTCTCTCCCAGGACCCAGAATGCCTCTCTCCCCCAGACCCCACAGTACCTCTCTCCCCCAGACCCCACAGTACCTCTCTCCCCCAGACCCCACAGTACCTCTCTCCCCCAGACCCCACAGTGTCTCTCTCCCCCAGGCCCCACAGTGTCTCTCTCCCCCAGGCCCCACAGTGTCTCTCTGCCCCAGACCCCACAGTGTCTCTCTCCCCCAGACCTCACAGTGTCTCTCTCCCCCAGACCCCACAGTGTCTCTCTTCCCCAGACCCCACAGTGTCTCTCTCCCACAGACCCCACAGTGCCTCCCTCCCCCAGGACCCACAGTGCTTCTCTCCCGAAGACCCCACAGTGTCTCTCTCCCCCAGACCCCACAGTGCTTCTCTCCCGAAGACCCCACAGTGTCTCTCTCCCCCAGGACCCACAATGCCTATCTCCCCAGACCCCACAGTGTCTCCCTCCCCCAGACCCCACAGTACCTCTCTCCCCCAGACCCCACACTGTCTCTCTCCCCCAGACCCCAGAATACCACTCTCCCACCGACCCCACAGTGTCTCTCTCCACCAGACCCCACAGTGTCTCTCTCCCCCAGGACCCACAATGCCTCTCTCCCCCAGGACCCACAATGCCTCTCTCCCCAGACCCCACAGTGTCTCTCCCCCAGACCCCACTATGCCTCTCTCCCCCAGACCCCACAGTACCTCTCTCCCCCAGACCCCACAGTGTCTCTCTCCCCCAGACCCCACAGTACCTCTCTCCCCCAGACCCTACAGTGCCTCTCTCCCCCAGACCCCACAGTGCCTCTCTCCCCCAGACCCCACAGTGTCTCTCTCCCCCAGACCCCACAGTGTCTCTCTCCCCCAGACCCCACAGTGTCTCTCTCCCCCAGACCCCACAGTGCCTCTCTCCCCCAGACCCCACAGTGCTTCTCTCCCCCAGACCTCACAGTGCCTCTCTCCCCCAGAGCCTACAGTGTCTCTCTCCCCCAGACCCCACAGTACCTCTCTCCCCCAGACCCCACAGTGTCTCTCTCCCCCAGACCCCACAGTATCTCTCTCCCCCAGACCCCACAGTGTCTCTCTCCCCCAGACCCCACAGTATCTCTCTCCCCCAGACCCCACAGTGCCTCTCTCCCCCAGACCACACAGTGCCTCTCTCCCCTAAGCCCCACAGTGTCTCTCGCCCCCAGGACCCACAATGCCTCTCTCCCCAGACCCCACAGTGTCTCTCTCCCCCAGACCCCACAGTGTCTCTCTCCCCAGACCCCACAGTGCCTCTCTCCCCCAGACCCAACAGTACCTCTCTCCCCAGACCCCACAGTACCTCTCTCCCCCAGACCCCACAGTGTCTCTCTCCCCCAGGCCCCACAGTGTCTCTCTCCCCCAGACCCCACAGTGTCTCTCTCCCCCAGACCCCACAGTGTCTCTCTCCCCCAGACCTCACAGTGTCTCTCTCCCCCAGACCCCACAGTGTCTCTCTTCCCCAGACCCCACAGTGCCTCCCTCCCCCAGGACCCACAGTGCTTCTCTCCCGAAGACCCCACAGTGTCTCTCTCCCCCAGACCCCACAGTGCTTCTCTCCCGAAGACCCCACAGTGTCTCTCTCCCCCAGGACCCACAATGCCTATCTCCCCAGACCCCACAGTGTCTCCCTCCCCCAGACCCCAGAGTACCTCTCTCTCCCAGGACCCAGAATGCCTCTCTCCCCAGACCCCACAGTACCTCTCTCCCCCAGACCCCACAGTACCTCTCTCCCCCAGACCCCACAGTACCTCTCTCCCCCAGACCCCACAGTGTCTCTCTCCCCCAGGCCCCACAGTGTCTCTCTCCCCCAGGCCCCACAGTGTCTCTCTCCCCCAGACCCCACAGTGTCTCTCTCCCCCAGACCTCACAGTGTCTCTCTCCCCCAGACCCCACAGTGTCTCTCTCCCCCAGACCCCACAGTGCTTCTCTCCCGAAGACCCCACAGTGTCTCTCTCCCCCAGGACCCACAATGCCTATCTCCCCAGACCCCACAGTGTCTCCCTCCCCCAGACCCCACAGTACCTCTCTCCCCCAGACCCCACACTGTCTCTCTCCCCCAGACCCCAGAATACCACTCTCCCACCGACCCCACAGTGTCTCTCTCCACCAGACCCCACAGTGTCTCTCTCCCCCAGGACCCACAATGCCTCTCTCCCCCAGGACCCACAATGCCTCTCTCCCCAGACCCCACAGTGTCTCTCCCCCAGACCCCACTATGCCTCTCTCCCCCAGACCCCACAGTACCTCTCTCCCCCAGACCCCACAGTGTCTCTCTCCCCCAGACCCCACAGTACCTCTCTCCCCCAGACCCTACAGTGCCTCTCTCCCCCAGACCCCACAGTGCCTCTCTCCCCCAGACCCCACAGTGTCTCTCTCCCCCAGACCCCACAGTGTCTCTCTCCCCCAGACCCCACAGTGCCTCTCTCCCCCAGACCCCACAGTGCTTCTCTCCCCCAGACCCCACAGTGCTTCTCTCCCCCAGACCTCACAGTGCCTCTCTCCCCCAGAGCCTACAGTGTCTCTCTCCCCCAGACCCCACAGTACCTCTCTCCCCCAGACCCCACAGTGTCTCTCTCCCCTAGACCCCACAGTATCTCTCTCCCCCAGACCCCACAGTGTCTCTCTCCCCCAGACCCCACAGTATCTCTCTCCCCCAGACCCCACAGTGCCTCTCTCCCCCAGACCACACAGTGCCTCTCTCCCCTAAGCCCCACAGTGTCTCTCGCCCCCAGGACCCACAATGCCTCTCTCCCCAGACCCCACAGTGTCTCTCTCCCCCAGACCCCACAGTGTCTCTCTCCCCAGACCCCACAGTGCCTCTCTCCCCCAGACCCAACAGTACCTCTCTCCCCAGACCCCAGTTTCTCTCTTCCCCAGACCCCACAATGCCTCTCTCCCCAGACCCCACAGTTTCTCTCTCCCCCAGACCCCACAATGCCTCTCTCCCCTAGACCCCACAGTGTGTCTCTCCCCCAGACCTCACAGTGCCTCTCTCCCTCAGAGCCCACAGTGTCTCTCTCCCCCAGAGCCCACAGTACCTCTCTCCCCCACACCCCACAATGTCTCTCTCCCCCAGACCCCACAGTACCTCTCTCCCCCAGATCTCACAGTGTCTCTCTCCCCCAGGACCAACAATGCCTCTCTCCCCAGACCCCACAGTGCCTCTCTCCCCCAGACCCCACACTGTCTCTCTCCCCCAGACCCCAGAGATCCTCTCTCCCCCAGACCCCACAGTGTCTCTCTCTCCCCCAGACCCCACAGTGCCTCTCTCCCCCAGACCCCACAGTTTCTCTCTCCCCCAGACCCCACAGTGCCTCTCTCCCCCAGACCCCACAGTGCCTCTCTCCCCCAGACCCCACAGTGCCTCTCTCCCCCAGACCCCACAGTGCCTCTCTCCCCCAGACCCCACAGTGCTTCTCTCCCCCAGACCCCACAGTGCTTCTCTCCCCCAGACCCCACAGTGCCTCTCTCCCCCAGACCCCACAGTGCCTCTCTCCCCCAGAGCCCACAGTGTCTCTCTCCCCCAGACCCCACAGTGTCTCTCTCCCCCAGACCCCACAGTGTCTCTCTGCCCCAGACCCCACAGTGTCTCTCTCCCCCAGACCCCACAGTGTCTCTCTCCCCCAGACCCCACAGTGTCTCTCTCCCCCAGACCCCACAGTGCCTCTCTCCCCCAGACCCCACAGTGCCTCTCTCCCCTAGACCCCACAGTGTCTCTCTCCCCCAGACCCCACAGTGTCTCTCTCCCCCAGACCCCACAGTGCCTCCTGCCCCCAGGACCCACAGTGCTTCTCTCCCCCAGACCCCACAGTACCTCTCTCCCCCAGACCCCACAGTGTCTCTCTCCCCCAGACCCCACAGTACCTCTCTCCCCCAGACCCTACAGTGCCTCTCTCCCCCAGACCCCACAGTGCCTCTCTCCCCCAGACCCCACAGTGTCTCTCTCCCCCAGACCCCACAGTGTCTCTCTCCCCCAGACCCCACAGTGCCTCTCTCCCCCAGAACCCACAGTGCTTCTCTCCCCCAGACCTCACAGTGCCTCTCTCCCCCAGAGCCTACAGTGTCTCTCTCCCCCAGACCCCACAGTACCTCTCTCCCCCAGACCCCACAGTGTCTCTCTCCCCCAGACCCCACAGTATCTCTCTCCCCCAGACCCCACAGTGTCTCTCTCCCCCAGACCCCACAGTATCTCTCTCCCCCAGACCCCACAGTGCCTCTCTCCCCCAGACCACACAGTGCCTCTCTCCCCTAAGCCCCACAGTGTCTCTCGCCCCCAGGACCCACAATGCCTCTCTCCCCAGACCCCACAGTGTCTCTCTCCCCCAGACCCCACAGTGTCTCTCTCCCCAGACCCCACAGTGCCTCTCTCCCCCAGACCCAACAGTACCTCTCTCCCCAGACCCCACAGTACCTCTCTCCCCCAGACCCCACAGTGTCTCTCTCCCCCAGGCCCCACAGTGTCTCTCTCCCCCAGACCCCACAGTGTCTCTCTCCCCCAGACCTCACAGTGTCTCTCTTCCCCAGACCCCACAGTGTCTCTCTCCCACAGACCCCACAGTGCCTCCCTCCCCCAGACCTCACAGTGTCTCTCTCCCCCAGACCCCACAGTGTCTCTCTTCCCCAGACCCCACAGTGCCTCCCTCCCCCAGGACCCACAGTGCTTCTCTCCCGAAGACCCCACAGTGTCTCTCTCCCCCAGACCCCACAGTGCTTCTCTCCCGAAGACCCCACAGTGTCTCTCTCCCCCAGGACCCACAATGCCTATCTCCCCAGACCCCACAGTGTCTCCCTCCCCCAGACCCCACAGTACCTCTCTCTCCCAGGACCCAGAATGCCTCTCTCCCCAGACCCCACAGTACCTCTCTCCCCCAGACCCCACAGTACCTCTCTCCCCCAGACCCCACAGTACCTCTCTCCCCCAGACCCCACAGTGTCTCTCTCCCCCAGGCCCCACAGTGTCTCTCTCCCCCAGGCCCCACAGTGTCTCTCTCCCCCAGACCCCACAGTGTCTCTCTCCCCCAGACCTCACAGTGTCTCTCTCCCCCAGACCCCACAGTGTCTCTCTTCCCCAGACCCCACAGTGTCTCTCTCCCACAGACCCCACAGTGCCTCCCTCCCCCAGGACCCACAGTGCTTCTCTCCCGAAGACCCCACAGTGTCTCTCTCCCCCAGACCCCACAGTGCTTCTCTCCCGAAGACCCCACAGTGTCTCTCTCCCCCAGGACCCACAATGCCTATCTCCCCAGACCCCACAGTGTCTCCCTCCCCCAGACCCCACAGTACCTCTCTCCCCCAGACCCCACACTGTCTCTCTCCCCCAGACCCCAGATTACCACTCTCCCACCGACCCCACAGTGTCTCTCTCCACCAGACCCCACAGTGTCTCTCTCCCCCAGGACCCACAATGCCTCTCTCCCCCAGGACCCACAATGCCTCTCTCCCCAGACCCCACAGTGTCTCTCCCCCAGACCCCACTATGCCTCTCTCCCCCAGACCCCACAGTACCTCTCTCCCCCAGACCCCACAGTGTCTCTCTCCACCAGACCCCACAGTGTCTCTCTCCACCAGACCCTACAGTGCCTCTCTCCCCCAGACCCCACAGTGCCTCTCTCCCCCAGACCCCACAGTGTCTCTCTCCCCCAGACCCCACAGTGTCTCTCTCCCCCAGACCCCACAGTGCCTCTCTCCCCCAGACCCCACAGTGCCTCTCTCCCCCAGAGCCTACAGTGTCTCTCTCCCCCAGACCCCACAGTACCTCTCTCCCCCAGACCCCACAGTGTCTCTCTCCCCTAGACCCCACAGTATCTCTCTCCCCCAGACCCCACAGTGTCTCTCTCCCCCAGACCCCACAGTATCTCTCTCCCCCAGACCCCACAGTGCCTCTCTCCCCCAGACCACACAGTGCCTCTCTCCCCTAAGCCCCACAGTGTCTCTCGCCCCCAGGACCCACAATGCCTCTCTCCCCAGACCCCACAGTGTCTCTCTCCCCCAGACCCCACAGTGTCTCTCTCCCCAGACCCCACAGTGCCTCTCTCCCCCAGACCCAACAGTACCTCTCTCCCCAGACCCCAGTTTCTCTCTTCCCCAGACCCCACAATGCCTCTCTCCCCAGACCCCACAGTTTCTCTCTCCCCCAGACCCCACAATGCCTCTCTCCCCTAGACCCCACAGTGTCTCTCTCCCCCAGACCTCACAGTGCCTCTCTCCCACAGAGCCCACAGTGTCTCTCTCCCCCAGAGCCCACAGTACCTCTCTCCCCCACACCCCACAATGTCTCTCTCCCCCAGACCCCACAGTACCTCTCTCCCCCAGATCTCACAGTGTCTCTCTCCCCCAGGACCAACAATGCCTCTCTCCCCAGACCCCACAGTGCCTCTCTCCCCCAGACCCCACACTGTCTCTCTCCCCCAGACCCCAGAGATCCTCACTCCCCCAGACCCCACAGTGTCTCTCTCCCCCAGACCCCACAGTGCCTCTCTCCCCCAGACCCCACAGTTTCTCTCTCCCCCAGACCCCACAGTGCCTCTCTCCCCCAGACCCCACAGTGCCTCTCTCCCCCAGACCCCACAGTGCCTCTCTCCCCCAGACCCCACAGTGCTTCTCTCCCCCAGACCCCACAGTGCTTCTCTCCCCCAGACCCCACAGTGCCTCTCTCCCCCAGACCCCACAGTGCCTCTCTCCCCCAGAGCCCACAGTGTCTCTCTCCCCCAGACCCCACAGTGTCTCTCTCCCCCAGACCCCACAGTGTCTCTCTGCCCCAGACCCCACAGTGTCTCTCTCCCCCAGACCCCACAGTGTCTCTCTGCCCCAGACCCCACAGTGTCTCTCTCCCCCAGACCCCACAGTGTCTCTCTCCCCCAGACCCCACAGTGTCTCTCTCCCCCAGACCCCACAGTGCCTCTCTCCCCCAGACCCCACAGTGCCTCTCTCCCCTAGACCCCACAGTGTCTCTCTCCCCCAGACCCCACAGTGTCTCTCTCCCCCAGACCCCACAGTGCCTCCTGCCCCCAGGACCCACAGTGCTTCTCTCCCCCAGACCCCACAGTACCTCTCTCCCCCAGACCCCACAGTGTCTCTCTCCCCCAGACCCCACAGTACCTCTCTCCCCCAGACCCTACAGTGCCTCTCTCCCCCAGACCCCACAGTGCCTCTCTCCCCCAGACCCCACAGTGTCTCTCTCCCCCAGACCCCACAGTGTCTCTCTCCCCCAGACCCCACAGTGCCTCTCTCCCCCAGACCCCACAGTGCTTCTCTCCCCCAGACCTCACAGTGCCTCTCTCCCCCAGAGCCTACAGTGTCTCTCTCCCCCAGACCCCACAGTACCTCTCTCCCCCAGACCCCACAGTGTCTCTCTCCCCCAGACCCCACAGTATCTCTCTCCCCCAGACCCCACAGTGTCTCTCTCCCCCAGACCCCACAGTATCTCTCTCCCCCAGACCCCACAGTGCCTCTCTCCCCCAGACCACACAGTGCCTCTCTCCCCTAAGCCCCACAGTGTCTCTCGCCCCCAGGACCCACAATGCCTCTCTCCCCAGACCCCACAGTGTCTCTCTCCCCCAGACCCCACAGTGTCTCTCTCCCCAGACCCCACAGTGCCTCTCTCCCCCAGACCCAACAGTACCTTTCTCCCCAGACCCCACAGTACCTCTCTCCCCCAGACCCCACAGTGTCTCTCTCCCCCAGGCCCCACAGTGTCTCTCTCCCCCAGACCCCACAGTGTCTCTCTCCCCCAGACCTCACAGTGTCTCTCTCCCCCAGACCCCACAGTGTCTCTCTTCCCCAGACCCCACAGTGTCTCTCTCCCACAGACCCCACAGTGCCTCCCTCCCCCAGACCTCACAGTGTCTCTCTCCCCCAGACCCCACAGTGTCTCTCTTCCCCAGACCCCACAGTGCCTCCCTCCCCCAGGACCCACAGTGCTTCTCTCCCGAAGACCCCACAGTGTCTCTCTCCCCCAGACCCCACAGTGCTTCTCTCCCGAAGACCCCACAGTGTCTCTCTCCCCCAGGACCCACAATGCCTATCTCCCCAGACCCCACAGTGTCTCCCTCCCCCAGACCCCACAGTACCTCTCTCTCCCAGGACCCAGAATGCCTCTCTCCCCAGACCCCACAGTACCTCTCTCCCCCAGACCCCACAGTACCTCTCTCCCCCAGACCCCACAGTACCTCTCTCCCCCAGACCCCACAGTGTCTCTCTCCCCCAGGCCCCACAGTGTCTCTCTCCCCCAGGCCCCACAGTGTCTCTCTCCCCCAGACCCCACAGTGTCTCTCTCCCCCAGACCTCACAGTGTCTCTCTCCCCCAGACCCCACAGTGTCTCTCTTCCCCAGACCCCACAGTGTCTCTCTCCCACAGACCCCACAGTGCCTCCCTCCCCCAGGACCCACAGTGCGTCTCTCCCGAAGACCCCACAGTGTCTCTCTCCCCCAGACCCCACAGTGCTTCTCTCCCGAAGACCCCACAGTGTCTCTCTCCCCCAGGACCCACAATGCCTATCTCCCCAGACCCCACAGTGTCTCCCTCCCCCAGACCCCACAGTGTCTCTCTCCCCCAGGACCCACAATGCCTCTCTCCCCCAGGACCCACAATGCCTCTCTCCCCAGACCCCACAGTGTCTCTCCCCCAGACCCCACTATGCCTCTCTCCCCCAGACCCCACAGTAACTCTCTCCCCCAGACCCCACAGTGTCTCTCTCCCACAGACCCCACAGTGCCTCCCTCCCCCAGGACCCACAGTGCTTCTCTCCCGAAGACCCCACAGTGCCTCTCTCCCCCAGACCCCACAGTGCTTCTCTCCCGAAGACCCCACAGTGTCTCTCTCCCCCAGGACCCACAATGCCTATCTCCCCAGACCCCACAGTGTCTCCCTCCCCCAGACCCCACAGTACCTCTCTCCCCCAGACCCCACACTGTCTCTCTCCCCCAGACCCCAGAATACCACTCTCCCACCGACCCCACAGTGTCTCTCTCCACCAGACCCCACAGTGTCTC
This sequence comes from Carcharodon carcharias, assembly GCF_017639515.1. Taxonomy (NCBI): domain Eukaryota; kingdom Metazoa; phylum Chordata; class Chondrichthyes; order Lamniformes; family Lamnidae; genus Carcharodon; species Carcharodon carcharias. The sequence goes on along the minus strand of NC_054483.1, from coordinate 48,116,371 downwards.
TCTCCCCCAGGACCCACAATGCCTCTCTGCCCCAGGACCCACAATGCCTCTCTCCCCAGACCCCACAGTGTCTCTCCCCCAGACCCCACTATGCCTCTCTCCCCCAGACCCCACAGTACCTCTCTCCCCCAGACCCCACAGTGTCTCTCTCCCCCAGACCCCACAGTACCTCTCTCCCCTAGACCCTACAGTGCCTCTCTCCCCCAGACCCCACAGTGCCTCTCTCCCCCAGACCCCACAGTGTCTCTCTCCCCCAGACCCCACAGTGTCTCTCTCCCCCAGACCCCACAGTGCCTCTCTCCCCCAGACCCCACAGTGCTTCTCTCCCCCAGACCTCACAGTGCCTCTCTCCCCCAGAGCCTACAGTGTCTCTCTCCCCAGACCCCACAGTTTCTCTCTCCCCCAGACCCCACAGTGTCTCTCTCCCCCAGACCCCACAGTGTCTCTCTCCCCCAGACCCCACAGTGCCTCTCTCCCCCAGAGCCCACAGTGTCTCTCTCCCCCAGACCTCACAATGCCTCTCTCCCCAGACCCCACAGTGTCTCTCTCCCCAGACCCCACAGTTTCTCTCTCCCCCAGACCCCACAATGCCTCTCTCCCCTAGACCCCACAATGCCTCTCTCCCCTAGACCCCACAGTGTCTCTCTCCCCCAGACCTCACAGTGCCTCTCTCCCCCAGAGCCCACAGTGTCTCTCTCCCCCAGGACCAACAATGCCTCTCTCCCCAGACCCCACAGTGCCTCTCTCCCCCAGACCCCACACTGTCTCTCTCCCCCAGACCCCAGAGATCCTCTCTCCCCCAGACCCCACAGTGTCTCTCTCCCCCAGACCCCACAGTGCCTCTCTCCCCCAGACCCCACAGTGCCTCTCTCCCCCAGACCCCACAGTGCCTCTCTCCCCCAGACCCCACAGTGCCTCTCTCCCCCAGACCCCACAGTGCCTCTCTCCCCCAGACCCCACAGTGCCTCTCTCCCCCAGACCCCACAGTGCTTCTCTCCCCCAGACCCCACAGTGCTTCTCTCCCCCAGACCCCACAGTGCCTCTCTCCCCCAGAGCCCACAGTGTCTCTCTCCCCAAGACCCCACAGTGTCTCTCTCCCCCAGACCCCACAGTGTCTCTCTGCCCCAGACCCCACAGTGTCTCTCTCCCCCAGACCCCACAGTGTCTCTCTCCCCCAGACCCCACAGTGTCTCTCTCCCCCAGACCCCACAGTGTCTCTCTCCCCCAGACCCCACAGTGCCTCTCTCCCCCAGACCCCACAGTGCCTCTCTCCCCTAGACCCCACAGTGTCTCTCTCCCCCAGACCCCACAGTGTCTCTCTCCCCCAGACCCCACAGTGCCTCCTGCCCCCAGGACCCACAGTGCTTCTCTCCCGAAGACCCCACAGTGTCTCTCTCCCCCAGACCCCACAGTGCTTCTCTCCCGAAGACCCCACAGTGTCTCTCTCCCCCAGACCCCACAGTACCTCTCTCTCCCAGGATCCAGAATGCCTCTCTCCCCAGACCCCACAGTGTCTCTCTCCCCCAGACCCCACAGTGTCTCTCTCCCCCAGACCCCACAGTGTCTCTCTCCCCCAGACCCCACAGTGTCTCTCTCCCCCAGACCCCACAGTGTCTCTCTCCCCCAGACCCCACAGTGTCTCTCTCCCCCAGACCCCACAGTGTCTCTCTCCCCCAGACCCCACAGTGTCTCTCTTCCCCAGACCCCACAGTGCTTCTCTCCCGAAGACCCCACAGTGTCTCTCTCCCCCAGACCCCACAGTGCTTCTCTCCCCAAGACCCCACAGTGTCTCTCTCCCCCAGGACCCACAATGCCTATCTCCCCAGACCCCACAGTGTCTCCCTCCCCCAGACCCCACAGTACCTCTCTCCCCCAGACCCCGCACTGTCTCTCTCCCCCAAACCCCACACTGTCTCTCTCCCCCAGACCCCAGAATACCACTCTCCCCCCGACCCCACAGTGTCTCTCTCCACCAGACCCCACAGTGCCTCTCTCCCCCAGGACCCACAATGCCTCTCTCCCCAGACCCCACAGTGTCTCTCCCCCAGACCCCACAATGCCTCTCTCCCCCAAACCCCACAGTACCTCTCTCCCCCAGACCCCACAGTGCCTCTCTCCCCCAGACCCCACAGTGCCTCTCTCCCCAAGACCCCACAGTGTCTCTCTCCCCCAGACCCCATAGTGTCTCTCTCCCCCAGACCCCACAATGCCTCTCTCCCCCAGACCCCACAGTACCTCTCTCCCCCAGACCCCACAGTGCCTCTCTCCCCCAGACCCCACAGTGCCTCTCTCCCCAAGACCCCACCGTGTCTCTCTCCCCCAGACCCCACAGTGCCTCTCTCCCCCAGACCCCACAATGTCTCTCCCCCAGACCCCACAGTGCCTCTCTCGCCCAGACCCCACAGTGCCTCTCTCGCCCAGACCCCACAGTGTCTCTATCCCCCAGACCCCACAGTGCCTCTCTACCCCAGACCCCACAGTGTCTCTCTCCCCCAGACCACAGTGCCTCTCTCCCCCAGACCCCACAGTGTCTCTCTCCCCCAGACCCCACAGTATCTCTCTCCCCCAGACCCCACAGTGTCTCTCTCCCCCAGACCCCACAGTATCTCTCTCCCCCAGACCCCACAGTGCCTCTCTCCCCCAGACCACACAGTGCCTCTCTCCCCTAAGCCCCACAGTGTCTCTCGCCCCCAGGACCCACAATGCCTCTCTCCCCAGACCCCACAGTGTCTCTCTCCCCCAGACCCCACAGTGTCTCTCTCCCCAGACCCCACAGTGCCTCTCTCCCCCAGACCCAACAGTACCTCTCTCCCCAGACCCCAGTTTCTCTCTCCCCCAGACCCCACAATGCCTCTCTCCCCTAGACCCCACAGTGTCTCTCTCCCCCAGACCTCACAGTGCCTCTCTCCCCCAGAGCCCACAGTGTCTCTCTCCCCCAGAGCCCACAGTACCTCTCTCCCCCAGAGCCCACAGTACCTCTCTCCCCCACACCCCACAATGTCTCTCTCCCCCAGACCCCACAGTACCTCTCTCCCCCAGCTCTCACAGTGTCTCTCTCCCCCAGGACCAACAATGCCTCTCTCCCCAAACCCCACAGTGCCTCTCTCCCCCAGACCCCACACTGTCTCTCTCCCCCAGACCCCAGAGATCCTCTCTCCCCCAGACCCCACAGTGTCTCTCTCCCCCAGACCCCACAGTGCCTCTCTCCCCCAGACCCCACAGTTTCTCTCTCCCCCAGACCCCACAGTGCCTCTCTCCCCCAGACCCCACAGTGCCTCTCTCCCCCAGACCCCACAGTGCCTCTCTCCCCCAGACCCCACAGTGCTTCTCTCCCCCAGACCCCACAGTGCTTCTCTCCCCCAGACCCCACAGTGCCTCTCTCCCCCAGACCCCACAGTGTCTCTCTCCCCCAGACCCCACAGTGTCTCTCTCCCCCAGACCCCACAGTGTCTCTCTGCCCCAGACCCCACAGTGTCTCTCTCCCCCAGACCCCACAGTGTCTCTCTCCCCCAGACCCCACAGTGTCTCTCTCCCCCAGACCCCACAGTGCCTCTCTCCCCCAGACCCCACAGTGCCTCTCTCCCCTAGACCCCACAGTGTCTCTCTCCCCCAGACCCCACAGTGTCTCTCTCCCCCAGACCCCACAGTGCCTCCTGCCCCCAGGACCCACAGTGCTTCTCTCCCGAAGACCCCACAGTGTCTCTCTCCCCCAGACCCCACAGTGCTTCTCTCCCGAAGACCCCACAGTGTCTCTCTCCCCCAGACCCCACAGTACCTCTCTCTCCCAGGATCCAGAATGCCTCTCTCCCCAGACCCCACAGTACCTCTCTCCCCCAGACCCCACAGTACCTCTCTCCCCCAGACCCCACAGTGTCTCTCTCCCCCAGACCCCACAGTGTCTCTCTCCCCCAGACCCCACAGTGTCTCTCTCCCCCAGAGCCCACAGTGTCTCTCTCCCGCAGGCCCCACAGTGTCTCTCTCCCCCAGACCCCACAGTGTCTCTCTCCCCCAGACCTCACAGTGTCTCTCTCCCCCAGACCCAACAGTGTCTCTCTTCCCCAGACCCCACAGTGTCTCTCTCCCCCAGACCCCACAGTGCCTCCCTCCCCCAGGACACACAGTGCTTCTCTCCCGAAGACCCCACAGTGTCTCTCTCCCCCAGACCCCACAGTGCTTCTCTCCTGAAGACCCCACAGTGTCTCTCTCCCCCAGGACCCACAATGCCTATCTCCCCAGACCCCACAGTGTCTCCCTCCCCCAGACCCCACAGTACTTCTCTCCCCCAGACCCCAGAATACCACTCTCCCCCCGACCCCACAGTGTCTCTCTCCACCAGACCCCACAGTGTCTCTCTCCCCCAGACCCCACAGTGCTTCTCTCCCGAAGACCCCACAGTGTCTCTCTCCCCCAGGACCCACAATGCCTATCTCCCCAGACCCCACAGTGTCTCCCTCCCCCAGACCCCACAGTACCTCTCTCTCCCAGGACCCAGAATGCCTCTCTCCCCAGACCCCACAGTACCTCTCTCCCCCAGACCCCACAGTACCTCTCTCCCCCAGACCCCACAGTACCTCTCTCCCCCAGACCCCACAGTACCTCTCTCCCCCAGACCCCACAGTGTCTCTCTCCCCCAGGCCCCACAGTGTCTCTCTCCCCCAGGCCCCACAGTGTCTCTCTCCCCCAGACCCCACAGTGTCTCTCTCCCCCAGACCTCACAGTGTCTCTCTCCCCCAGACCCCACAGTGTCTCTCTTCCCCAGACCCCACAGTGTCTCTCTCCCACAGACCCCACAGTGCCTCCCTCCCCCAGGACCCACAGTGCTTCTCTCCCGAAGACCCCACAGTGTCTCTCTCCCCCAGACCCCACAGTGCCTCTCTCCCCCAGACCCCACAGTGTCTCTCTCCCCCAGACCCCACAGTACCTCTCTCCCCAGACCCCACAGTGTCTCCCTCCCCCAGACCCCACAGTACCTCTCTCCCCCAGACCCCACACTGTCTCTCTCTCCCAGACCCCAGAATACCACTCTCCCACCGACCCCACAGTGTCTCTCTCCACCAGACCCCACAGTGTCTCTCTCCCCCAGGACCCACAATGCCTCTCTCCCCCAGGACCCACAATGCCTCTCTCCCCAGACCCCACAGTGTCTCTCCCCCAGACCCCACTATGCCTCTCTCCCCCAGACCCCACAGTACCTCTCTCCCCCAGACCCCACAGTGCCTCTCTCCCCGAGACCCCACAGTGTCTCTCTCCCCCAGACCCCACAGTGTCTCTCTCCCCCAGACCCCACAGTGCCTCTCTCCCCCAGACCCCACAGTGCTTCTCTCCCCCAGACCGCACAGTGCCTCTCTCCCCCAGAGCCTACAGTGTCTCTCTCCCCCAGGACCCACAATGCCTATCTCCCCAGACCCCACAGTGTCTCCCTCCCCCAGACCCCACAGTACCTCTCTCCCCCAGACCCCACACTGTCTCTCTCCCCCAGACCCAGAATATCACTCTCCCACCGACCCCACAGTGTCTCTCTCCACCAGACCCCACAGTGTCTCTCTCCCCCAGGACCCACAATGCCTCTCTCCCCCAGGACCCACAATGCCTCTCTCCCCAGACCCCACAGTGTCTCTCCCCCAGACCCCACTATGCCTCTCTCCCCCAGACCCCACAGTACCTCTCTCCCCCAGACCCCACAGTGTCTCTCTCCCCCAGACCCCACAGTACCTCTCTCCCCCAGACCCTACAGTGCCTCTCTCCCCCAGACCCCACAGTGCCTCTCTCCCCCAGACCCCACAGTGTCTCTCTCCCCCAGACCCCACAGTGTCTCTCTCCCCCAGACCCCACAGTGCCTCTCTCCCCCAGACCCCACAGTGCTTCTCTCCCCCAGACCTCACAGTGCCTCTCTCCCCCAGAGCCTACAGTGTCTCTCTCCCCCAGACCCCACAGTACCTCTCTCCCCCAGACCCCACAGTATCTCTCTCCCCCAGACCCCACAGTGCCTCTCTCCCCCAGACCACACAGTGCCTCTCTCCCCTAAGCCCCACAGTGTCTCTCGCCCCCAGGACCCACAATGCCTCTCTCCCCAGACCCCACAGTGTCTCTCTCCCCCAGACCCCACAGTGTCTCTCTCCCCAGACCCCACAGTGCCTCTCTCCCCCAGACCCAACAGTACCTCTCTCCCCAGACCCCAGTTTCTCTCTTCCCCAGACCCCACAATGCCTCTCTCCCCAGACCCCACAGTTTCTCTCTCCCCCAGACCCCACAATGCCTCTCTCCCCTAGACCCCACAGTGTCTCTCTCCCCCAGACCTCACAGTGCCTCTCTCCCCCAGAGCCCACAGTGTCTCTCTCCCCCAGAGCCCACAGTACCTCTCTCCCCCACACCCCACAATGTCTCTCTCCCCCAGACCCCACAGTACCTCTCTCCCCCAGATCTCACAGTGTCTCTCTCCCCCAGGACCAACAATGCCTCTCTCCCCAGACCCCACAGTGCCTCTCTCCCCCAGACCCCACACTGTCTCTCTCCCCCAGACCCCACACTGTCTCTCTCCCCCAGACCCCAGAGATCCTCTCTCCCCCAGACCCCACAGTGTCTCTCTCCCCCAGACCCCACAGTGCCTCTCTCCCCCAGACCCCACAGTTTCTCTCTCCCCCAGACCCCACAGTGCCTCTCTCCCCCAGACCCCACAGTGCCTCTCTCCCCCAGACCCCACAGTGCCTCTCTCCCCCAGACCCCACAGTGCCTCTCTCCCCCAGACCCCACAGTGCCTCTCTCCCCCAGACCCCACAGTGCTTCTCTCCCCCAGACCCCACAGTGCTTCTCTCCCCCAGACCCCACAGTGCCTCTCTCCCCCAGAGCCCACAGTGTCTCTCTCCCCCAGACCCCACAGTGTCTCTCTCCCCCAGACCCCACAGTGTCTCTCTGCCCCAGACCCCACAGTGTCTCTCTCCCCCAGACCCCACAGTGTCTCTCTCCCCCAGACCCCACAGTGTCTCTCTCCCCCAGACCCCACAGTGCCTCTCTCCCCCAGACCCCACAGTGCCTCTCTCCCCTAGACCCCACAGTGTCTCTCTCCCCCAGACCCCACAGTGTCTCTCTCCCCCAGACCCCACAGTGCCACCTGCCCCCAGGACCCACAGTGCTTCTCTCCCGAAGACCCCACAGTGTCTCTCTCCCCCAGACCCCACAGTGCTTCTCTCCCGAAGACCCCACAGTGTCTCTCTCCCCCAGACCCCACAGTACCTCTCTCTCCCAGGATCCAGAATGCCTCTCTCCCCAGACCCCACAGTACCTCTCTCCCCCAGACCCCACAGTACCTCTCTCCCCCAGACCCCACAGTGTCTCTCTCCCCCAGACCCCACAGTGTCTCTCTCCCCCAGACCCCACAGTGTCTCTCTCCCCCAGGCCCCACAGTGTCTCTCTCCCCCAGACCCCACAGTGTCTCTCTCCCCCAGACCTCACAGTGTCTCTCTCCCCCAGACCCCACAGTGTCTCTCTTCCCCAGACCCCACAGTGTCTCTCTCCCCCAGACCCCACAGTGCCTCCCTCCCCCAGGACACACAGTGCTTCTCTCCCGAAGACCCCACAGTGTCTCTCTCCCCCAGACCCCACAGTGCTTCTCTCCTGAAGACCCCACAGTGTCTCTCTCCCCCAGGACCCACAATGCCTATCTCCCCAGACCCCACAGTGTCTCCCTCCCCCAGACCCCACAGTACTTCTCTCCCCCAGACCCCAGAATACCACTCTCCCCCCGACCCCACAGTGACTCTCTCCACCAGACCCCACAGTGTCTCTCTCCCCCAGGACCCACAATGCCTCTCTCCCCAGACCCCACAATGCCTCTCTCCCCCAGACCCCACAATGCCTCTCTCCCCCAAACCCCACAGTACCTCTCTCCCCCAGACCCCACAGTGCCTCTCTCCCCCAGACCCCACAGTGCCTCTCTCCCCCAGACCCCACAGTGCCTCTCTCCCCCAGACCCCACAGTGCCTCTCTCCCCCAGACCCCAAAGTGTCTCTCTCACCCAGACCCCACAGTACCTCTCTCCCCCAGACCCCACAGTGCCTCTCTCCCCCAGACCCCACAGTGCCTCTCTCGCCCAGACCCCACAGTACCTCTCTCCCCCAGACCCCACAGTGCCTCTCTCCCCCAGACCCCACAGTGTCTCTATCCCCCAGACCCCACAGTGCCTCTCTCCACCAGACCCCACAGTGTTTCTCTCCCCCAGGACCCACAATGCCTCTCTCCCCAGACCCCACAGTGTCTCTCTCCACCAGACCCCACAGTGTTTCTCTCCCCCAGGACCCACAATGCCTCTCTCCCCAGACCCCACAGTGTCTCTCTCCCCAGACCCCACAATGCCTCTCTCCCCAGACCCCACAATGCCTCTCTCCCCCAGACCCCACAGTGCCTCTCTCCCCCAGACCCCACAGTACCTCTCTCCCCCAGACCCCACAGTGCCTCTCTCCCCCAGACCCCACAGTGTCTCTCTCCCCCAGACCCCACAGTGTCTCTCTCCCCCAGACCCCACAGTACCTCTCTCTCCCAGGACCCAGAATGCCTCTCTCCCCCAGACCACAGTGCCTCTCTCCCCCAGACCCCAATGTCTCTCTCCCCTAGAACTCACAGTGTCTCTCTCCACTAGGACCCACAATGCCTCTCTCCCCAGCCCCCACAGTTTCTCTCTCCCCCAGACCCCACATTGTCTCTCTCCCCCAGACCCCAGAGTTCCTCTCTCCCCCAGACCCCACAGTGTCTCTCTCCACCAGACCCCACAGTGTTTCTCTCCCCCAGGACCCACAATGCCTCTCTCCCCAGACCCCACAGTGTCTCTCTCCCCAGACCCCACAATGCCTCTCTCCCCAGACCCCACAATTCCTCTCTCCCCCAGACCCCACAGTGCCTCTCTCCCCCAGACCCCACAGTGCCTCTCTCCCCCAGACCCCACAGTGCCTCTCTCCCCCAGACCCCACAGTGTCTCTCTCCCCCAGACCCCACAGTGTCTCTCTCCCCCAGACCCCACAGTGTCTCTCTCCCCCAGACCCCACAGTACCTCTCTCTCCCAGGACCTAGAATGCCTCTCTCCCCAGACCCCACAGTACCTCTCTCCCCCAGACCCCACAGTACCTCTCTCCCCCAGACCCCACAGTGTCTCTCTCCCCCAGACCCCACAGTGTCTCTCTCCCCCAGACCCCACAGTGTCTCTCTCCCCCAGACCCCACAGTGTCTCTCTCCCCCAGACCCCACAGTGTCTCTCTCCCCCAGACCCCACAGTGTCTCTCTTCCCCAGACCCCACAGTGCCTCCCTCCCCCAGGACCCACAGTGCTTCTCTCCCGAAGACACCACAGTGTCTCTCTCCCCCAGACCCCACAGTGCTTCTCTCCCGAAGACCCCACAGTGTCTCTCTCCCCCAGGACCCACAATGCCTATCTCCCCAGACCCCACAGTGTCTCCCTCCCCCAGACCCCACAGTACCTCTCTCCCCCAGACCCCGCACTGTCTCTCTCCCCCAGACCCCACACTGTCTCTCTCCCCCAGACCCCAGAATACCACTCTCCCCCCGACCCCACAGTGTCTCTCTCCACCAGACCCCACAGTGCCTCTCTCCCCCAGGACCCACAATGCCTCTCTCCCCAGACCCCACAGTGTCTCTCCCCCAGACCCCACAATGCCTCTCTCCCCCAAACCCCACAGTACCTCTCTCTCCCAGGACCCAGAATGCCTCTCTCCCCCAGACCACAGTGCCTCTCTCCCCCAGACCCCAATGTCTCTCTCCCCTAGAACTCACAGTGTCTCTCTCCACTAGGACCCACAATGCCTCTCTCCCCAGACCCCACAGTTTCTCTCTCCCCCAGACCCCACATTGTCTCTCTCCCCCAGACCCCAGAGTTCCTCTCTCCCCCAGACCCCACAGTGTCTCTCTCCACCAGACCCCACAGTGTTTCTCTCCCCCAGGACCCACAATGCCTCTCTCCCCAGACCCCACAGTGTCTCTCTCCCCAGACCCCACAATGCCTCTCTCCCCAGACCCCACAATGCCTCTCTCCCCCAGACCCCACAGTGCCTCTCTCCCCCAGACCCCACAGTACCTCTCTCCCCCAGACCCCACAGTGCCTCTCTCCCCCAGACCCCACAGTGTCTCTCTCCCCCAGACCCCACAGTGTCTCTCTCCCCCAGACCCCACAGTGTCTCTCTCTCCCAGGACCCAGAATGCCTCTCTCCCCAGACCCCACAGTACCTCTCTCCCCCAGACCCCACAGTACCTCTCTCCCCCAGACCCCACAGTGTCTCTCTCCCCCAGACCCCACAGTGTCTCTCTCCCCCAGACCCCACAGTGTCTCTCTCCCCCAGACCCCACAGTGTCTCTCTCCCCCAGACCCCACAGTGTCTCTCTCCCCCAGACCCCACAGTGTCTCTCTCCCCCAGACCCCACAGTGTCTCTCTCCCCCAGACCCCACAGTGTCTCTCTTCCCCAGACCCCACAGTGCCTCCCTCCCCCAGGACCCACAGTGCTTCTCTCCCGAAGACCCCACAGTGTCTCTCTCCCCCAGACCCCACAGTGCTTCTCTCCCGAAGACCCCACAGTGCCTCTCTCCCCCAGGACCCACAATGCCTATCTCCCCAGACCCCACAGTGTCTCCCTCCCCCAGACCCCACAGTACCTCTCTCCCCCAGACCCCGCACTGTCTCTCTCCCCCAGACCCCACACTGTCTCTCTCCCCCAGACCCCAGAATACCACTCTCCCCCCGACCCCACAGTGTCTCTCTCCACCAGACCCCACAGTGCCTCTCTCCCCCAGGACCCACAATGCCTCTCTCCCCAGACCCCACAGTGTCTCTCCCGCAGACCCCACAATGCCTCTCTCCCCCAAACCCCACAGTACCTCTCTCCCCCAGACCCCACAGTGCCTCTCTCCCCCAGACCCCACAGTGCCTCTCTCCCCAAGACCCCACAGTGTCTCTCTCCCCCAGACCCCACAGTGTCTCTCTCCCCCAGACCCCACAATGCCTCTCTCCCCCAGACCCCACAGTACCTCTCTCCCCCAGACCCCACAGTGCCTCTCTCCCCAAGACCCCACAGTGTCTCTCTCCCCCAGACCCCACAGTGTCTCTCTCCCCCAGACCCCACAATGTCTCTCCCCCAGACCCCACAGTGCCTCTCTCGCCCAGACCCCACAGTGCCTCTCTCGCCCAGACCCCACAGTGTCTCTATCCCCCAGACCCCACAGTGCCTCTCTACCCCAGACCCCACAGTGTCTCTCTCCCCCAGACCACTTTGCCTCTCTCCCCCAGACCCCACAGTGTCTCTCTCCCCTAGAACCCACAGTGTCTCTCTCCACCAGGACCCACAATGCCTCTCTCCCCAGACCCCACAGTTTCTCTCTCCCCCAGACCCCACAGTGCCTCTCTCCCCCAGACCCCACAATGCCTCTCTCCCCCAGACCCTACTGTGCCTCTCTCCCCCAGACCCCACAGTACCTCTCTCCCCCAGACCCCACAGTGTCTCTCTCCCCTAGACCCCACAGTGTCTCTCTCCCCTAGACCCCACAGTGTCTCTCTCCCCCAGGACCCACAATGCCTCTCTCCCCAGACCCCACAGTGTCTCTATCCCCCAGACCCCACAGTGCCTCTCTACCCCAGACCCCACAGTGTCTCTCTCCCCCAGACCACAGTGCCTCTCTCCCCCAGACCACAGTGCCTCTCTCCCCCAGACCCAATGTCTCTCTCCCCTAGAACTCACAGTGTCTCTCTCCACTAGGACCCACAATGCCTCTCTCCCCAGACCCCACAGTTTCTCTCTCCCCCAGACCCCACATTGTCTCTCTCCCCCAGACCCCAGAGTTCCTCTCTCCCCCAGACCCCACAGTGTCTCTCTCCACCAGACCCCACAGTGTTTCTCTCCCCCAGGACCCACAATGCCTCTCTCCCCAGACCCCACAGTGTCTCTCTCCCCAGACCCCACAATGCCTCTCTCCCCAGACCCCACAATGCCTCTCTCCCCCAGACCCCACAGTGCCTCTCTCCCCCAGACCCCACAGTACCTCTCTCCCCCAGACCCCACAGTGCCTCTCTCCCCCAGACCCCACAGTGTCTCTCTCCCCCAGACCCCACAGTGTCTCTCTCCCCCAGACCCCACAGTGTCTCTCTCCCCCAGACCCCACAGTACCTCTCTCTCCCAGGACCCAGAATGCCTCTCTCCCCAGACCCCACAGTACCTCTCTCCCCCAGACCCCACAGTACCTCTCTCCCCCAGACCCCACAGTACCTCTCTCCCCCAGACCCCACAGTGTCTCTCTCCCCCAGACCCCACAGTGTCTCTCTCCCCCAGACCCCACAGTGTCTCTCTCCCCCAGACCCCACAGTGTCTCTCTCCCCCAGACCCCACAGTGTCTCTCTTCCCCAGACCCCACAGTGCCTCCCTCCCCCAGGACCCACAGTGCTTCTCTCCCGAAGACCCCACAGTGTCTCTCTCCCCCAGACCCCACAGTGCTTCTCTCCCGAAGACCCCACAGTGTCTCTCTCCCCCAGGACCCACAATGCCTATCTCCCCAGACCCCACAGTGTCTCCCTCCCCCAGACCCCACAGTACCTCTCTCCCCCAGACCCCGCACTGTCTCTCTCCCCCAGACCCCACACTGTCTCTCTCCCCCAGACCCCAGAATACCACTCTCCCCCCGACCCCACAGTGTCTCTCTCCACCAGACCCCACAGTGTCTCTCTCCCCCAGGACCCACAATGCCTCCCTCCAAAGACCCCACAGTGTCTCTCCCCCAGACCCCACAATGCCTCTCTCCCCCAAACCCCACAGTACCTCTCTCCCCCAGACCCCACGGTGCCTCTCTCCCCCAGACCCCACAGTGCCTCTCTCCCCAGGACCCCACAGTGTCTCTCTCCCCCAGACCCCACAGTGTCTCTCTCCCCCAGACCCCACAGTGTCTCTCTCCCCCAGACCCCACAATGCCTCTCTCCCCGAGACCCCACAGTACCTCTCTCCCCCAGACTCCACAGTGCCTCTCTCCCCCAGACCCCACAGTGCCTCTCTCCCCAAGACCCCACAGTGTCTCTCTCCCCCAGACCCCACAGTGTCTCTCTCCCCCAGACCCCACAATGTCTCTCCCCCAGACCCCACAGTGCCTCTCTCGCCCAGACCCCACAGTGCCTCTCTCGCCCAGACCCCACAGTGTCTCTATCCCCCAGACCCCACAGTGCCTCTCTACCCCAGACCCCACAGTGTCTCTCTCCCCCAGACCACAGTGCCTCTCTCCCCCAGACCCCACAGTGTCTCTCTCCCCTAGAACCCACAGTGTCTCTCTCCACCAGGACCCACAATGCCTCTCTCCCCAGACCCCACAGTTTCTCTCTCCCCCAGACCCCACAGTACCTCTCTCCCCCAGACCCCACAGTGTCTCTCTCCCCTAGACCCCACAGTGTCTCTCTCCCCCAGGACCCACAATGCCTCTCTCCCCAGACCCCACAGTGTCTCTCTCCCCCAGACCCCACCGTGCCTCTCTCCCCCAGACCCCACAATGCCTCTCTACCCCAGACCCCACAATGCCTCTCTACCCCAGACCCCACAATGCCTCTCTCCCCCAGACCCTACTGTGCCTCTCTCCCCCAGACCCCACAGTACCTCTCTCCCCCAGACCCCACAGTGTCTCTCTCCCCTAGACCCCACAGTGTCTCTCTCCCCCAGGACCCACAATGCCTCTCTCCCCAGACCCCACAGTGTCTCTCTCCCCCAGACCCCACCGTGCCTCTCTCCCCCAGACCCCACAATGCCTCTCTACCCCAGACCCCACAATACCTCTCTACCCCAGACCCCACAATGCCTCTCTACCCCAGACCCCACAGTGCCTCTCTCCCCCAGAACCCACAGTGTCTCTCTCCCCCAGAACCCACAGTGTCTCTCTGCCCCAGACCCCACAGTGTCTCTCTCACCAGACCCCACAGTGCCTCTCCCCCAGACCCCACAGTGCCTCTCTCCCCCAGACCCCACACTGTCTCTCTCCCCCAGACCCCAGAGTTCCTCTCACCCCCAGACCCCACAGTGTCTCTCTCCATCAGACCCCACAGTGTTTCTCTCCCCCAGGACCCACAATGCCTCTCTCCCCAGACCCCACAGAGTCTCTCTCCCCAGACCCCACAATGCCTCTCTCCCCCAGACCCCACAGTACCTCTCTCCCCCAGACCCCACAGTGCCTCTCTCCCCAGACCCCACAATGCCTCTCTCCCCCAGACCCCACAGTGCCTCTCTCCCCCAGACCCCACAGTGCCTCTCTACCCCAGACCCCACAGTGTCTCTCTCCCCCAGACCCCAGTGCCTCTCTCCCCCAGACCCCACAGTGTCTCTCTCCCCTAGAACCCACAGTGTCTCTCTCCACCAGGACCCACAATGCCTCTCTCCCCAGACCCCACAGTTTCTCTCTCCCCCAGACCCCACAATGCCTCTCTCCCCCAGACCCCACAATGCCTCTCTCCCCCAGACCCCACAATGCCTCTCTCCCCCAGACCCCACAATGCCTCTCTCCCCCAGACCCCACAATGCCTCTCTCCCCCAGACCCCACAGTGTCTCTCTCCCCCAGGACCCACAATGCCTCTCTCCCCAGACCCCACAGTGTCTCTCTCCCCCAGACCCCACAATGTCTCTCTCCCCCAGACCCCACAATGCCTCTCTACCCCAGACCCCACAGTGCCTCTCTCCCCCAGACCCCACAGTGCCTCTCTCCCCCAGACCCCACAGTGTCTCTCTCACCAGACCCCACAGTGCCTCTCCCCAGACCCCACAGTGTCTCTCTCCCCAGACCCCACAGTGTCTCTCTCCCCCAGACCCCACAGTGTCTCTCTCCCCTAGGACCCACAGTGCCTCTCTCCCCCAGAACCCACAGTGTCTCTCTCCCCCAGACCCCACAGTGTCTCTCTCCCCAGACCCCACAGTGCCTCTCTCCCCCAGACCCCACAGTGTCTCTCTCCCCCAGACCCCACAGTGTCTCTCTCCCCTAGAACCCACAGTGCCTCTCTCCCCAGACCCCACAGTTTCTCTCTCCCCCAGACCCCACAATGCCTCTCTCCCCCAGACCCCACAATGCCTCTCTCCCCCAGACCCCACAATGCCTCTCTCCCCCAGACCCCACAATGCCTCTCTCCCCCAGACCCCACAATGCCTCTCTCCCCCAGACCCCACAGTGTCTCTCTCCCCCAGGACCCACAATGCCTCTCTTCCCAGACCCCACAGTGTCTCTCTCCCCCAGACCCCACAATGCCTCTCTCCCCCAGACCCCACAATGCCTCTCTACCCCAGACCCCACAGTGCCTCTCTCCCCCAGACCCCACAGTGTCTCTCTCACCAGACCCCACAGTGCCTCTCCCCAGACCCCACAGTGTCTCTCTCCCCAGACCCCACAGTGTCTCTCTCCCCCAGACCCCACAGTGTCTCTCTCCCCTAGGACCCACAGTGCCTCTCTCCCCCAGAACCCACAGTGTCTCTCTCCCCCAGACCCCACAGTGTCTCTCTCCCCAGACCCCACAGTGCCTCTCTCCCCCAGACCCCACAGTGTCTCTCTCCCCCAGGACCCCACAGTGTCTCTCTCCCCCAGGACACACAGTGTCTCTCTCCCCCAGACCCCACAATGCATCTCTCCCCGAGACCCCACAGTGTCTCTCTCCCCCAGACCCCACAATGCCTCTCTCCCCCAGACCCCACAGTGTCTCTCTCCCCCAGACCCCACAATGCCTCTCTCCCCCAGACCCCACAATGCCTCCCTCTCCCAGACCCCACAGTACCTCTCTCCCCTAGGACCAGCAGTGTCTCGCTCCCCCAGACTCCACAGTGTCTCTCTCCCCCAGGACCAGCAGTGTCTCACTCCCCCAGACTCCACAGTGTCTCTCTCCCCCAGTTCCCACAGGATCTCTCTCCCCTGGGCCTGCAGCATCTTTCTCCCCCAGGTCCCACAGCATCTCTCTCCCCCTGGGCCCCGCAGCATCTCTCTCCCCCTGGGCCCCACAGAATCTCTCTCCCCCTGGGCCCCACAGCATCTCTCTCCCCCTGGGCCCCACAGCATCTCTCTCCCCCTGGGCCCCACAGCATCTCTCTCCCCCTGGGCCCCACAGCATTTCTCTCCCCCTGGGCCCCACAGCATCTCTCTCCCCCTGGGCCCCGCAGCTTCTCTCTCCCCCTGGGTCCTGCAGCATCTCTCTCCCCCAGGCCCTGCAGCATCTCTCTCTCCCAGGCCCTGCAGTGTCTCTCTCTCCCAGGCCCTGCAGTGTCTCTCTCCCCCAGGACCTGCAGTGCCTCTCTCCCCCAGGACCCGCAGTGTCTCTCTCCTCCAGGACCTGCAGCGTCTCTCTCTCCCACAGGCCCCGCAGCATCTCTCTCTCCCTCAGGATCTGCAGCATCTCTCTCTCCCAGGATCTGCAGCATCTCTCTCCCTCTGGATCTGCAGCAATTCTCTCTCCCAGGACCTACAGCATCTCTCTCCCTCTGGAACTGCAGCATCTCTCTCTCCCAGGACCTACAGCATCTCTCTCCCTCAGGATCTGCAGCATCTCTCTCTCCCAGGACCTACAGCATCTCTCTCTCCCAGGACCTACAGCATCTCTCTCTCCCCAGACCTACAGCGTCTCTCTCCTCCAGGCCCTGCAGCATCTCTCTCTCCCTCAGGATCTGCAGCGTCTCTCTCTCCCAGGATCTGCAGCATCTCTCTCCCTCAGGATCTGCAGCATCTCTCTCTCCCTCAGGATCTGCAGCGTCTCTCTCTCCCAGGACCTACAGCATCTCTCTCCCTCAGGATCCACAGCATCTCTCTCTCCCCAGACCTACAGCGTCTCTCTCCCTCAGGATCCACAGCATCTCTCTCTCCCAGGACCTACAGCAACTCTCTCCCTCAGGATCTGCAGCATCTCTCTCTCCCTCAGGATCTGCAGCGTCTCTCTCTCCCAGGACCTACAGCATCTCTCTCCCTCAGGATCCACAGCGTCTCTCTCCCTCAGGATCCACAGCATCTCTCTCTCCCCGGAGCTACAGCATCTCTCTCCCCCAGGCCCCGCAGCATCTTTCTCTCCCAGACCTGTAGCATCTCTCTCCCTCAGGATCCGCAGCATCTCTCTCCCCCGGGCCTGCCAGGCTCTCTCTCTCTCCTCTGGGCCCCGCAGTGTCCCCTTCCCTTGGGTGCCACAGCATCGCTCTCCCCCTGGCCCTGCAGTGTCTCCTTCCCACTCGGCCTGCAGGTTCTCCTCCTCCTGGGCCCCGCAGCGTCTCTCTCTCCCTTGAGCCCCACAGCATCTCTCTCTCTCTCTCTTCCTGTCTCTGCCCCTCCCCTGCCCCCTGTAAACCTCTTTCATTCCAGCAAACACACTGCCACTGGTGTTCGCTGCTCCTCCAATCACAGGCTGTTTCTCTCCCACATTTGCTGTTGATGCCTGTGGTTGGAGGAGCAACTCCAAGCAGACTCTTCCACTCCACTTACCTGTCTTACTATTAATTTGAAGCCTCGCTCTGCGGGCCATGATAGGGGGCTTTGTGGGCCTCATCTGGCCCATGGGTTGGGGGTTGGGCAAACCTGATTTAAAAGTATCATCTTCAGCAACTTTCCTTTCTCTGCTGGGAAACCCACCTATGCCATGGGATCAATGGATTTTGGGTTCAAGGTGAACTTAATTGCGCCTAACGCAAAAGAGCTGGCATCGTTCCCCGATACTACCAACTTATATCACAAATTTGTTCCTGAGTACACAGGGACGGAGCGTCTTCGAAAGCTGATGCATAAAGACACCCAATGGGAAGTCACACAATTAACATTTGATACGTTAAAGACAAAGATAACATCTCCACTAGTCCTTGCTCATTTCAACCCAAACATATGTCACAACGGATTGGAGCTATACTCTTAGCCCATTGAAGGAAGTGAATGGTCAATTGCTTATGTGTCATGCCCATTGTTGGAAGTTGAACGCAAATACTCTACTCAACAGCAGGAGATACTAGGCTACATCTATGCTCATGAACATTGACACATGAATGTCTCTGGTAGAAAGTTCACTCTCTGCACTGATCACCGGGCACTGACTGCATTGTTAGCCAGGTCCAATATTGTGATCTATGATTCTTTCTTTAAAATACATTGGCCAACACACTTAATACCACATTTTTGCTCCAAGCTGGAAAGAAGGACAGAACAATGTTGAACAAACTACCTTAAAGGAGGTATTATCCACTGGAACAGAACAGAACCAATGGTGAACCATTTGCACAAAGAAACTGAAAATTGTTGCACAGAAAACAAAGAATCTTGATACAAATGGTTAAAGAGACAACATCAAGTGGTGCTGATAATCATCACTGATCAACTCCACCAGCGAAACAACTCAGCCCTCCGTCTGGTATTAGTCACTTCTGACTTGTCATCCTTCAGCATGAAATTTATCACTGAGTAATATTCATGAAGGAAGATATGACATGACTCATTAATACTGAGGGCTGACAGTATTTCAATATTTCAGAATGATTGACATGCAAGCCATTCTATTTAGTACTTGCAGGTGACCAATCAGACAGTGAACATTTCCATAATCTATTCTGAAGATGCTCTGCAGACCTTTAAAAATGGTAGCCGGGATTCTAATTCTGGGATACCCAGCCCTGTTCCTGGCGCTCCCAATTTTCACCAGTGTGGGATAAAGGTGCAGGTCGTGAGTCTGCACACACAGCCTACACTCCTGACCTGGCCGGCTCCATTGCAGGGATAGGCATCTCCTAGCAATCCGCAGTTTTCATGGAGATGTTCAGCTTTTCAAGGACTTGTAACTCACAGCCCCTCAGAGGTGTCGTGAACTAGAATCTGGATGAGGGAACCTTTGAAAGGTAAGTTAAAAAGGTCATACCATGCCCGCTTGCCGACCTATGGCCTGAATTTTTCCCTCGCTGGGCGTGTGCGATCGGCAGGCCTGGGAGAGGTTGGGAAATGGGCCCCCGACTGCGACTTCACACTGGCTGGCCATTCAACTGCCAGCCAGCATGAAACGTGCACTGAAAAGCTCAGCCCTGCCGGGCTGGGGGCGGGAAGAGGGCAGGTGATGACGTCACTGTGGACGCGGGTGAACGCTGCGAGAGAGCTTCCGGAAGGCAGCGAGCTGACTCAGGGAGCTGCAGCCCTGCAAATAATAAAATAAAGCATGAAAAAGCTGCAAAAAATGTCCATGCAACACAATCAAAACACCTGAAAGCATACCTCAAACCTCATCTGTCCCCAGATAATTATTTTTATTTTATTTCCTAATGGAGGATTCATTCCATCTTTGGATGAGGTTTCATCAAAAATGTAAAGGCCGCCTGGACATTTCGCCCGTCTACCAACCGTAAGGATGGACAGGCCACGAAAAATCGCTGACAATTGCGGTGTTACTGGGCTTAATTGTCAGCAGGCGTGCTTCCAAATGCAGCGCGTGTCCACTGAGCGAAATATCACACGAGTGTGCGATGACTTCGGGACGCTCGCCCAATGTCATTTCACGCAATTTTATGCCCAGTTGGCTCAGGCGCACACCTACCTGCAGAAGGTAAAATCTGCCCTATGTCTCCCACCCACACTCCATGGCCTCTCATACACTCCATACCAACCTATGGCACTTCCGTGTCCATTCATCCAGTGTGCACTCTTTAAAAAACAGTTATACATTCATAAAAATTGCTTTCACAACAGCCCCATAAAAGTGTCAATGATCCAGACATTTTAAAATATCAGTAGCAGAAACTGCAAGCCCTTGGCCAGAATTTTCCTGTTGGCATGTGGGGGGCGAGCCCCCCATACTCACGCATAAAATGATTTGCGGTGATGTCGGACGAGTGTCCTGACATCACCGTGCGCCATCACGATATTTCGTTGGGCGGGTGTGTGATGATATCTGATGCGTGCCCGCCATTAATTAACGGGACACTTAAGGCTCTTGAGGCGCCAATTGATAGGACTCATCCATGGACGGGATAAGAGGGCTCACTGGGGTTGCGAGAGTGCACTGTCAAACATTTAATTTTCAAAGTTACTGAAACTTGCCTGTGTGATCTGCAATACTTCAAAACGTATACCAGCTGCTTGGTCTGGACTCACAACCTTCAGTGAAGAATCTTTTCTGGGCCTGCTGCTTTCAGGAAGACTTCTTTTAGCCTGGGAATGGGAGCTGAACTGTCCACTGGAGGTAGCTCCTCTGAGGAGGAGGGGAGAGCTGGAAGTAGGAGGAGGCCAGGAGTGCACATTCAGCCTCCAGTGGAGCCACCTTTGGGAGGGCCGACACAGGCACAAGGGGTGCAGGGCCAAGAGTTGTCCAAGGTGGAAGGGGCCGCAGAAGATGCCACTATCCTGCTGCCAGGGTATACAGGCGGTGAAGCAGCTACGTCAATATGACTGTGGTGCAGCGCTGAAGGAGGCTCCATCTCTCAAGGGAGACAGTCAACTATATCTGTCAGGTGATAGGGATTGAGATCTCTGCTAACAGTGTGGGTGGACACCCCATGCCAGTGGTTCTGAAGCTCGCAGTTGCCCTCAACTTATATGCCTCTGGCTCCTCCAGGGCTTGGTGGGTGATCTTTGCGGTGTCTCCCAATCAGCTGTTTACACTTGTGTCAAGCAGGTTACAGATGCTCTGTTGAGGGGGGCATTGACCTTCATCCACTTCCATTGCGACCAGGCAAGCCAGACACAGCAAATCAGAGGCTTCGCGGCCATTGCTGGCTTCCCCTGTGTCCAGGGTGCTATAGACTGTACACATGTGGCCATCAAGGCGCCAGCCGGTGAGATAGTGTATGACCACAGGATGCAGATTTGTCACCATGGCTCTTTTCTTCTGCAGTTGGGTAGTTACCAATAATGTTATGACTGTTTTGTGGGACATTCAGCTTTATTAACAAGGCCCTTAGTTAATGTTCCTAACCAGGCAGATTTTGCACTTAGGTATCAAGTATGGAGCCTACAGCACAGGCTTGTCCTTGAGGTTCATCTGTGGTGTGCTAGCTGAAGGTTCATTGTATTAAAGCCTCCCAGGTGTCCCGCCTCCTTGGAGCATGCCCGGGTCAGCGTCTACTCCCTCAGCATTTCCCTGTGCCTGCCCTGCTCTGCTGATGCTGAAAGGAAGAACAAGGACATTGGATCGGTTAAAGTGGAGACAATGTCAATGAGTATCCCTGTCCCCCGTATCATTATGCACTCATCCTTTCATAAGCAATGGTCAAGCCATGTTGCAAACTTCAATCACTGAAAATTCAGCATTGCTATGGCTGTTGGGAGAACAGTGGTGACCTCACTGCTGGGCAAACATACCTGCGCGTGGCACCCCAGCCTCACCGACACCGGTGGACCTGGGCACATGGCAACATGGCGCCTGTCCAATTCTAGGGCCTCCTGCTTGAAATGGCGGAGAATCGCCAACTGGGCCGGCCCTCCACCAGTCCTCACCCGCTCGGTGGCATTATGTGCATTCTTCTCCTGAAAAGGAGAGAAGAGAGTTGATTATTGCTACTTGTACCTGGACTCTCTTCACGGACGGCCCACCCCAACCAGAGTGGGACATTGCAGGGCTCCAGTGCCTCCTCACCCCGCTGCTGCCGAACACTCGCACAAAGATGCTAGGCCCGTCTCCATCTCCCCCCACCACCCCCCTCAGCCAAATGCTGCCGACATCACATTAGGCACCACACAGTCTAACCTTCCATAGCAAGGAGGCACCAGCATGTGGAGCACAGAGGACAGCAAATCGATCAGTGCCATGACACCTGAAGCTTCCCTCCCAGCATGTCATCACCCTGACTTTGACATGTCCTGGAGATCCAGCACAGCGCCTGGGTGCAGCTCCTCCAGGTTGCCCCCAAAGCAGTAATTCAAACCTCAGTGTACCACATGCTGCGGGTGCAGAACCCATCTCTTCACCACCCTCTCAGGGTGACCTCCGCATGGGCAATATCTGCAAAGGACACATGTCATCAATGATTTAATGCAGTCACTACACTCAGACTTGGTGGGGAAGGGGGGGGGGGGTGGCGGGTGGGGGGAAAGCCTATCTTCTGGGTTAAGTGACCAATGCCAACATGGTACTCACCCTTTCCGAGTGCAACAGGTTGTTAAAGTGTTTGCGACACTGGATCTAGGTGCACTGCACCACATCGCGGGAGCTCACGATCTCCGCCACCTCCTCCCAGGCATGTTTGGTCATGTGGGTGGGGGCTTCCTCTTCCAATCTTGGGGAATGAGCACCTACTGCTGTGCAGCCTTCTGCTAGAGGAGGGAAGCAAGGAAATCATCAGAAAAACGAGGGGCACAGTTCCCCTTTGCCCTACCATCCTGCCTGGCCTACTCACCAGCAGCGCTCTGGGGAGCCCTTCCAGTAGTCATGATTCGCAGCCTTTGAAAGGCTGCAGCAGCTTTTTAAAACAGGCCGCCGGGTCGCCAATGGACCCAGTGGTCATTGCAGTCCCACTGCCGCCCGCCTACTCCCTCTGTCCTCTGGAGCCGCGATTCATGCTGGGCAGGCCTTAATCACGTGTGAAATGGTGGCGCGGTCCTGATCGTGGGCGCCACTTGGGTCCGCACCTGCTCCCGCACCACCCCCCTGAAGGCAGAAAATTCTGCCCCTTGAAACCTTTTTATCTTGTGTAAATAAACACTGTGCAATTGACAGAATAGATCAGAGAGAAACAGCTGCCAACAAACAATGTTTTATCTTGGGTAAAGCTATTTCAACAGTCTAATGGGTGACTGGTCTCTCAGCCAAGTCTCATTATACATTCCTGGCTGAGAGCCCAGACATCCATTACTTTGTTGAAACAGCTGTGTCCAGGAAAAACATTACTTGGTTGACAGTTCTTTCTCTCTGATCTGTTCTGTCAATTGCACAATGGCCGAATCCTCCAAGGAGTGGCTGTCATTGTCAGCTTGCCTCTCTGCTCCTACTTTTTTACACAGTGCTGGAGCTCTGCATTTCTTACCCAGACTTCCGAACTGCGCCTCTTCAGAAATGCAGAGCACACCTATTCTCGGAGTCCTTCTTCATTGACAAGGGTTATTGGGGGAAGCTGAACGACACCCCCTTTTTATGGCACTAGCTGCTGCATTTTGATAAGTCTTCACTTACTAATGCAGTGAAAAGCTTTGGCACATTTAAATCGATTTTCACTGTGCTAGTGAATAAGTGTGTGAGAGGTAAGTGGGTAGGGTGCCAGCTGGGTAGAGTGGCAGGTTGGGTAGGGTAGCAAAGGGGTGGGATGGATAGGATGGCTGGAGGGGCAAAGGATGGCATGGAGGGCGATAGAGGCGACGGGGTTGGTTGTAGGGATAGCTTGGCATGGAGGGCTTTGGGGCCATGTGGGTCACTAGATGGGGCAAGAGGTGACATGAGTTGGTATGGATGGGGAATGAGGGTGCGTTCGGGGGTGGGGGGGTGTGAGGGGTAAGGGCTGATATTTGTTTTATTGTTTTTATTGTAACTGGGACAAAGACCCCGAGCACCAAGGTAAGCCTTTTAAATAGCCCATCGCCACCCCTGGCAGCCCCTGTGGCTGCCTCCAAATCCTTTCCAGTGCCAGTGGGCCCAACACCTGTTATCACCCGCCATGCCCCCAACCCTGGAATGAAAATCCCCCCTTTACAGGCACTTTCGCCTGAGACAGGTGCACCAAGCCAGGAAATTTCCCAACTCCCGCTACCAGCCTCAAAGATGAAAATCCAGGCCTTAGATTCAGGTCAATGACCTTTCATCAAACCATCCGGCAGATCTGAGCTCAAGTCTGATATTCTTACTCGGGTGGTTTCCCATCACCTTCCTCATGGTTTTTATCTTTAGAACACCTTTTCTTAGGTGGGCCAAAACCAAGGTTAAAGAACCCCACCCCTCCTTTATGCTGGGTAGGGGATGAGGTGATTCGTATTCATTTGGCCCAAGAGCCTCCACTGGATGTCAGTCCACTATACAGAGTCACATTGCGGTCTCTGGGCCCTCTGGAATGCAGTTCAAAACCTCCCCTTCCAACACAGAAGTGGCTATACTGGGCTTGAGTATCCACCCAGATGTCAATCCAGTATTTGGAAGCAGATTCCAATTCCCATTTGCTGGAAAGGTCTGGAATGGGGCTTCAAACACAACCCATCTGCCTCAGAGGCAGGGAAACCAGCACTAAACCAAAGGCTTCCTGCTCTAAATCCTTTCTGTAAAGTTTAATGTAGCATATCCTCATAATAGTTTGGTACTGATCGGGATTTGATGCTTTGATGCTCCTCCTATCTTAAAGCTTTGAAGATTTGCCCTTATAAAACTGCGCATCCTTGGCCTAATCACGAATGGTGCCCTGGGAGATTGACTAGCCTAATATAATTATGCGTGACTGTATTTTGTTGCATCCGTCACATAGCTGCTAAGGAAAGTGTGGCATTTCTATTAAAAATGTAATCATCCTCTAAAACATAGGGATAAATCACATAGGATCAATAAAATTCCATTAAACTGTGTGCAGGTTGTTCTGAGCAGACCATTATATTAATGCAAATGAGTATGATGCGTCAAAAACCTCTGGTGAAATTGTAGCCCCAAATCAGCTTTCCGAATGTTAATTTATTTCTTTGGTTGCTAGTTTCAGTGCATCTGTTTGAACAAAGCCTCGATTAGACAGCTCTGGATATTAGTCACATATTGTAACAACACTACTACAGTGTAAGAATTAAGATCTGCTTGCCTGATCTGTCTGTGCCATTAAACAGTCATTACAATCCTTTCTGGCAGTTCAACTGTCAATATTATGTGAGATTTTAATAGTTGATAAGAGGTCGGAATGCCATTAGTGATATTAATAATACATTTATTGTGAAGTCTACATCATGAGAGGGCTATTAGCACAATATTCCCAATTCAGTCATGGACCTGGCAATTAGTGCTATACATTATTATACTCTGTATTTGAGAATACTGAGATTTTTGTGCAATTTTCATCAATGTTCTGAGAGTGATAGGGTAGAAAGAGAGAAGCTATTTCCTCTGGTGGGAGAGTCAAGTACAAGGAGGCATACAAAATTGGAGCTGGGCCCAATGGAGGGTGATGCCAGGAAGCATTCCTTCACAAAGGATGGTGGAACCCTGAAACTTTCTCCCCAAAAGGCTGTCGAGGCTGGGTGGGGGTTAACCGAAACTTTCAAAACTGCGATGGATAAGTTTTTGTTAGGTAAGGGTGTTTAGGGTCATGCAGCCAAGGTGAGTCGATAGAGTTAAGATACAGGTGAACTCACATCTTAAAATTAGAGCTATGCTGGCTAGGAAATCAGAAAGCTAATTTTAAGACTAAGGCTAGTGAAAATCTGGAACACATTCCCCCAATTGGGTTGTGGAGATAATGAGTATAGAACAAAGACAGGCAGATGGAGTTATGATACAAAACAGCCATCATCCAACAGAAAGGTGAAACAGGCTCGAGAGTCTGAATGGCTCGGTCCTGTTCCTGTGGTACTGGGGGTGAGCAATTCGAATTATTTGTAGAAATCAGGGAATCTAGAATTGTTCCCCTCAGAGCAGAGAAGGTAAAACAGAGATTTAATAGAGAATTATGAGGGGATTTGGCAGAGTAAATTAGGAGAAACTATTTCCGTTGGTGGGTTGTGGGGTGGTGGGTGTCAGTCACACAGATTGAAAGTGTTTGTCTAAAGAACCAGAGTGCAGATGAAAAGAGTTGTTATGATTCCAGTTGATTCCACATGCTCTTACCTTCCTTATTAGTTTATTATGTGGTACCTCATCAAAGGAAATTTATATATATTAAATCAACTACATTACCCTGAAATAAAAACAGAAAATGCTGGAAATACTCAGCAGGTCAAGCAGCATCTGTGGAGAGTGAGACAGAGTTAATGTTTCAGGTTGATGACTTTTCATCGGAACTGGGAAAAGTTAGAGATGTGACCTTTCATTATTTCAGATTTCCACCATCCACAGTATTCTTCATTTCGATTCCTACCTTACCTGTCTACTCTCTCCATTAACTCTTCAAAGGATTTAAGGAGGTTCGTCAAGCAAAACTTTCCCTTTTGCAATCCATGTTGACTGTTCATCATTATAGTCTTGTTTCTAAATGTTTTTATTATTTTTATCTTTAGTACGGATACCATTATTCTACCCACTGCTGATGTTAAGCTCACTTGTCTATAAGATGTTCCAAAGCACTTTCCAGCCATTTAACTGCTTTTGAAGGCAAGGCACTGTTGCAATGTAATTTATGTTATGTAGGCAACAGTTAATGTTGTAATGTGATATTAGAAACTTGGCACAGCAAGCTCTCATAAACTGCACTGAAATAAATGAGCAGCATATAGGACCCAGGGCCAGGGTACCCAACCAGTTATGGGCCCCTAGTTAAACTCACCCTAACAAGGAGAAACTGCAAACAATTGAACAAAATATTCCAGCGTTTTAAAACACCATTGGAAGGGGTCAAGGCAGCCTCCTAGGTGGGCTCCTCCTCCAGTTAAAATGCATAAGAGGCTATTGGTGACCATGGACTTCCATTGGATTGGTCCAGGGTTATGCTTGGCCCAAGTGGTTTGCCATTGTCTTCTGCAGTATGGCTAATCAGGAAACAATTCTGCTGTTACTGCCTGCCATTAGGTACATTGGAAGGATTTACAGGCTGATAACCAGACTATTGGGCCACGTTATGAATGTACCTTCCACAGCCATCAGGTCCCAGAGTGGGACTTCAACTCAGAGGGAGGGACACTACCACTGCGCCAAAGGCCTTCACTGCTAGATGGGTTACAATAGAAATACTGAGACTTACCACTGCTGTTTACCAAAGTAAGATATAAATTTTCATGTTATTTGTGTGTATTTACTTTTTTATATTTCATTATACACTTAATGTGTGCATATGTGTACATTCAAGCAGGGGTCACTGGATGCTGTGCACATTTCTGGTCTCCATATTTCAAGAGACATATAGAGACATCGTAGAAAGTGTAGACAAGGTTTATGGGGGCGTAGTGGTATTGTTGCTGGACTGGTATTTCAGAGACCCAGGGTAATGCTCTGGGGAATCTGGGTTCAAATCCCACCATGGCAGGTGGTGGAATTTGAATTCAATAAACACCTGGCATTAATGGTTTCATGAAAATTGTTATAAAAAACCCACCTGGTTCACTAATGTCCTTTAGAGAAGGAAATCTGCTGTCCTCACCTACATGTGACTCCAGACCCACAGCAATGTGGTTGACTCTTAAAAATGCCCTCTGAATGAGGGCAGTTAGGGATGGGCAATAAATGCTGGCCTAGCCAGTGATGCCCACATCCCATGCATGAATAATAAAAAAATGAGGATGAGAAGTTAAAACTAGCAGAAGTGGTTGAACAGGCTGGGATCTTTTCTCTCTTTCTTCTAGAAAATAGGTGTCGTACTGGGAAGTAACCCAGCCTAGAAGAGGGAGCCACCAGAAGCCCACACACATGGATTGTCTTGGAAATTCAAACCCCCATTGGGCAATTACCCTGCACCTGGAACCTTTGGAAACTCTGATTTAAATTGGATGGTTCTGGCTCTCTTAGCAGAATAATTATCTAGGAAAAGTTAGAAGGATTAAAAACAGTTCTATGTCCTGTGTAACTATAGTACTGACCCTCATTAGACTATTCCCTCTACCCCTTCACAAACCCCTCCCTCAACAACTACCATCCCCACTGACTGCTTTCCTGACACCTCCAACCATTCCCATTATCTCCCGTCCCCCAACTACCCTGTCACTGCGACAGACCACCTGACACTACCATCGTAACACCTCATTCTATCCTCCCAACTGATAACCCAACTCCGCTCCTGATGGACCACCCAACTCACTTCATGAATGGCCACCCAACCCCACCTCCCCCATATTTGGACCACCCTAATCTCTCACTCACTTTACATATTAACCTTCTCCCTAGTTTCTCAAAATGGCTGGACCTTTACATATGAACAAGAAGCAGAAGTAAGCCACTCAGCCCCTCGAGCCTGCACTGCCATTCAATAAGATCACAGCTGATCTGTTTGTAACCTCAACTCCACATTCCTGCCTACCCTGATAACCTTTTGCCCCCTTGTTAATCAAGAATCTATCTAGCTCAGCCCTAAAAGTATTCAAAGACTCTGCTTCCACTGCCATTTCAGGAAGAGGGTTCCAAAGCCTCAAAATCCACTGAGAGAAAAGATTTCTCCTCAATTCCTTCTTAAATAGGTGACCCCTTATTTTTAAACAGCGACGCCCCTATTCTAGATTCTCCTACAAGAGGAAACATCCTCTCCACATCCACCCTGTCAAACGCCTCATTTTTATACATGTCAATCAAGTCACCTCTTACTCTTTAAACCTAGCCTGTCCAATCTTTCCTCATAAGACAACCCACCCATTCTTGATTTAGTCTAGTAAACCTTCTCTGAACTGTTTCCAATGCATATACATCCCTCCTTAAATAAGGAGACAAATACTGTATGCAGTATTCCAGATGTGGTCTCACCAATGTTCTTTATAACTGAAGCATTACCTACTCCTTACTTTGGTAATCAAATCCTCTTGCAATAGACGATAGCATTCTATTAGCTTTCCTAATTACTTGCTATACTTGTATACTAACTTTTTGCGACTCATGCACCAGGACACCCAGATCCCTCTACATTTCAGAGCTCTGCAATCTCTCACCATTTAGATAATATGCTTATTTTTTATTCTTCCTGCCAAAATGGACAATTTCACATTTTCCCATATTATACTCTATTTGTCAGATCTTTGCCCACTCACTTTATCTTTCTATATCCCTTTGTAGCCTCCTTATGTCTTTCCTACCTATCTTTATGTCATCAGCAAATTTAACTACCATTCCTTCGGTCCCTTCATCCAAGTCATTCATATAAATTGTAAGGAATTGAGGCCCCAGCACTGATCCCTGTGGCACACCACTCATCATATCTTGGCAACCTGAAAATGACCCATTTATGTCTACTTTCTGTTTCCTGTTAGCTAGCCAATCTTCTATCCATGCCAATACGTTACCCCTACACCATGAGCTTGTATTTTCCGCAATAACCTTTGATGTGGCACCTTATCAAATGCCTTCTTTAAACTTAGCTGCTTTATGGCAGCTAGTACCGCAAAAAGGGGGCTTGGTTTCCTTTCCTCTGACTCTGTTGCCCTTGACTGAAGGCCTTGGGAACCCACTGCACTGCACATTTCTCACCTGGCTCAAGTCGGAAGGTCGGATGAGAAATGTGCAGCTGCATTCCAGCGTAAGTGAAAAGGAACAGAGTGGCAATCCGACTGTGATTGGCATTCTTTGGAAGCTCTGGCCCTGTTGAGATGAAGTGAATAAATTGCAGGGAGGCTTGTGTGGAACATAAATACCAGGACAGACCAACGTGTCCAAATGTTCAGCAGCTGTGCTGTAAATTCTATGTAATTGTACATATTATCATGGAATTAAAAACTCAGGCATTTTCCATCAGATACTTGTCCATACCACCTCTGTGTTTGTGATCATTGCAAGTTTGGTAACCATTTATAGTAAAACCTAGGTTTTGAGTGTGCGGCAAAATTAAGCAGCTTGATTTTAGATGCAATACATTGCCGTATAATTTGCTTTATTATAAACGTGGTGTATAAATATTCTACAGGCCGATTTTTTAATATATTTTACACATTTGAGTTTTAATTGAGTTATTTATTTTGATTAAAGGATTCGACAGGATAGATAGAAGTAAATTACTTCTTCTGGTGGAGGAGTTCTGAAAATTAGAGCTCGGCCATTCGTGGATGATGTCAGGAAGCGAAATCTGGAACTCCCTTCCCTCCACAGGATGTTGAGGCTGGGAGTCAACTGAAAATTTCAAGACAGAGATTGATAGATTTTTGTTGGGTAAGTGTATTAGCAGGTAGATGGAGTTAAGGTGCATATCAGCCAGGATCTAATTGAAGCAAGGCTCCATTCTCACTATACATTTTGCTATTCAGTCCCTTGAGTATGTTCTACTATTCAAAGTCACATCTGAAATAGCTACACTTCAGACAGTGCAGCACTCCCTCAGTACTGCATTATTGTGTCAAACTAGATTCTTGTGTTCAAATCCCGGAGTGGGCCTTGAATCCTCTTGCTTGGGTGCGAGAGTGCCGACTGAGCTGGGACATGAATAGCCCACCCCTATCGTTCAAGAAGATGGAATGGGGATTTTGCTGTGTGGGAGATGTGGTAGTGGGGTGGAGGGATGGAGGGGGTGCAGGGATGGAGGATTGCTTTTGATGCCCAAGGGACCACGTATGCATGTATATACGCATGTATGTATGTATGCATGCAGGAATGCATGTATGCACACATGTACATATGCATGCATGTGTATGTGTGTATGTTCATATGTATGTATGCATGCGTGCATGTGTGCATGACTATGTATGTAGGCATGTATGTATGCATGTGTGCATGTATGCATGTATGTATGAATTTCTCGACCAGCCATGGGTGGGTAGGTGAATTGTTTGAATGTTGTTAATTGAAGAAATGGGTGGTGGGATCTTTTCCATAGATGTTTGGTTAAATTGCAATCCAAACAAACATTTGCTCAGATAGATTCTGTGCAGAGATAAGCATTTACATTTTCAGGTTCTTAATGAAATTCTTAAAGATTGGACTCAGTTTCAATGTTCTGCTCTTTGTAGATTCTTTTTGGCCAGAGGCTCGATGCCAAATCTGCTGGGTATATTCTGCTCTGCATAATATATTCAGTGTGACAGCAAATTTGTGAATTAAATGGAATAATCAAGCATGCAGGACAAGATGCTTGTTCAATTTTGAATCTGTTTAAAGTTTTTTTCATGAGATCTAATTACTGAATTTTGGATGCTGAAAATCTAATCGTATTGAGGCCATTTTATGTAAACAGTTGAGTAATTTTTATGGGTTCCTTTTTCTGAAAGGGATACTTCCAGCTTGTGTGAAAGCATATTAATCATTTTTACACGCTGGTGAGCATTCATAAATGATTAAGACAATCATCTTCTTTCAACAGCAGGCAGAAACAAACATTTCATTTTCACAGCTCATTGATATATCTTCCATATTCTGCTCTTTGATTAAGAATCCAAATAAAGTAAATATTCAGATTTTATTATTTTCATGTATTATATTAATTACTTGACAAGATGGCTCAATTTATGGAGGGCCAAGTATGGAACCGCTGACATCTCCTTTCAGAGTGAATAAAACAAATCCGCTGACTTCATAACTATTTTTAGTTCATTTTAATTTCCTTGGTTAATTTCAGGCAAAGCATCTGAAAAACAAATTAAACTGTATTTCCTATGAGTATGATTTTTGGGTAATGTTAACGCACAGCCTAAGAAGTTTCACATGGGGCGCTCTGTATGATCGCCTCAGCCATGCAAACATTTAGCAGACTGACCTATCCTACGGAGGGTAGATCTTTTCCTCATTTGGTGTAAAAGGTTGCTTGTGTGAGGTGAAAAGAGCCAAGGAGAGAAAATTGAAGAGGATCCATCGCTGTATTGGAACCTTCCTGATTTCCCTCCTGTTAATTTAACTGTTGGGAATTGCTTCTGGGCCCTTTTTCCGATTAACCGTTGAAACTTCCTGGCAAATGTGTGCAATGAGGGCGAAGAGAAACTGTCCCTTAAGATCCAAAGGGATATAATTTTCAACAAAGGAAATATTTTCCTCTTAATGTACTATGTGTAAGAGGTTGCTATGTGCTTGATTTATGTGTAACACTCTCTGCCTCTATCTCTGCAGTGTGGTGTTAAGACATAATTATCATTTACTTTAACTACATTCTCAGGATGTGACCTCATTTCCCATTCCTAGTCGCCCTGTATTTGTCACAACTCTGCGGTTTGCTCGGTCACTTCAAAGGGCAATTAAGGGTTATTGCTGTGGGTCTGGAGTCACTTAGAGGCTACTCCAGGTAAGGACAGAAGATTACCTTCCCTCAAAGGACATCAGTGAATTAGTTGGGTTTTTTATCAATCCAATAGCTTCATAGATGGATGCCAGCTGCTTATTTCCAAATTTTTTCAACTGAATTCAAACTCTGACAATTCCCATGGTGTGATTCGAAGTCATGTTTTACTGGCTCATTTCTCTGGATTATTAATCTAGTAACATAACCAGTACACTACCATTGCCAAAATGAGAGTAATAGAGTACCCACGTAATGGATATCAAATCAAGAAAGAAAATGCTTGCATTTCTATTGTGCCTTCGAGGAGTTCAGGTCATTCCAAAGGGCTTTACATTCATGAAGTAGTTTTGAAATATAGTCACTATTATAAGGCACGAAACATGGCAACCAAAATCTCACAGAAAATGCCGAAATATGTGAGATTTCTATAGTGCTGTGGAATCTAGCGATCCCTATCTCCAAGCCAGAAGCTCTGAGTTTAAGTCCTGCTCCGGGGCTTGATGGCCATGGAATGTGCGTTCACCATATGGCCAAACAGGTTGGTTGTCAACCTGCAAATCCTCCCATTGCTCCTATGACAGGTGGTTAGAGTGACAGTGTCTCCTGGTCAGCCATTTTAATGTCTGTCCAGCATCCCGACACTTCCCTCAGGAGCTGCAAATCCAGAATTTGAGCCGTCTCATGGAAATTTCCTCTGCGCTTTCCCTTTAGGCGTGGAGCCTTTAGGCTGCTGCACACCCTCCACTTCCTCCACTGTCAGGACATGCCGTGGCATTCTGTCCTGCTGCCTGGCGAAGGGAAGGTCCCCTGTGGAGGCCCTTTTATGTAGGAGTCCTCCCTTTTTCCATCGGGGACTTGGTGTGGAGGGTGTTGCACCCAGCAGTGCCATGCAATTGTATGTTAAGGTGGTTCATGGACTCCCAGGCGTAATTTTTCAGGCAGCGTGTGGGGGCGGTTGCGGAGCCGATCGCCGCCTGCAATCAGCTCTGCGCCACCATTTTACACGGGTGGGCCAATTAAGGCCCGCCCAGCATAAGACGCAACCTGTAGCACTCAGCGCTACCTGTGCGGGCTGGGGGTGGGGTGGGGGGAGAGTCGGGGCCAGTGCCCTCTCGCGTATGCGCGCAAAAGAGCACTTCAATCTCCCATAGGCAAGGAGCTGCCCGGGGAGATTGAATCAATGTTTAAAAAATTAAATAATAGGTTAAAAAATTTATTTAAACGTGACCCCTCATGTGACACAGTTACATGGGGCATGTTTTTATATGAATGAAATGTATTTATTTATTTAATAAAAGCTTTAGGATGAGGTTTCCTAAAAAAACACGAAGGCCGCTTGTGCTTTTCGCCTGCCCACCAACCTTAAGCGTTACTAATGACATGACTTACTTTCTTAATGGCCTTAACAGACTGTTTACATATTGGCGGGCGCACAGCTGACTCCAGCGAGCGCCCCCTCAACGTAATACTGTGGCACTGCCTGATGATGTCGGGACGCATGCCCGACATCATCGTGCGCCATTTTGTGCGTCGGTGTGTTGGGCCCGCCCCTGCAAGCTGACTGAAAAATGCTGCCCCCAGGCCTCATGTATTTTCTGCAGCCAAGGGGAGTCTGTATTTCATGTTTATCTAGAGTCCCCAAGGTTGCAGCCCCTCTTTAGTTATTTGAAGGGGCTGCTCCTCAATGTTTGGTTGTCCTTCAGCCCCACACTCCTGATCTTTAGTCACTCCTCGTAAGCCTGCTCCTGATCCTGGTCAAGGGGGCCATCAATGCGTCCAGACAGTGGGTGGTCGAGGGGGTCATCCAGCCTGACTGTCTGCCCCTCTACCGTGGTTACTTTCATGGCTGGTGACCCTGGAGAGGGAGCACGTTGTGTTCACCGGTACGCTAAAGGTCTTCCATGGCTGGTGGGCACGAGGGGGACTGGGGTACATCATGACTCTTAGAAATGGTATTTTGATTTGATTTTGTAAGTTTCCTTTTGAAATTTTGATTTTTTGTTGCAGTGCCCCATCAGGAGCTGTCACCCCCTGTTTATTAGCTTATTTTGTTGATTATTTGGTTCATTTCAAAAGAGTAATAAACGGGGTTCATAACCCCCAGGAATGATACTTTAGTTTAGTTAGCTAAGTTTCCCTTGATGTCCTTGTTTTAGTTACAGTGCTGTCACTGTTATTGATTAATTTTATTGATTTTTTGATTTGTTTGTTTAAAAGAGCATATAAATAGAGGATAGCTGGGACACTGGATTGGGTGGGAGGAGAGTTGTGAGACTGAGCAAGTTTGTAAATTCTCTCAATAGAGGAAAGTTCCGTGTCTTGGTTTCTGCTTCACCAACCAGCTTGGAACCTTTTAACAAGCCAGAACCAGGTGGTAGCTGCAGCGCACCAAGTTCCCCGTGTTAAAAGACTCTGCATGCAGCCTTTTGTGATGGAATGTACTCTGTGGCAAGACTCCTCCATGCTTTGAGGGACTACCAGAGAAAATGTCAACGTAATCTATTATAATATTGTTGATTGAGGGAATAAATATTGGCAGTATATTGAGTAGAACTTAGCCACTCTGATCTACCATAGTGGATCTGTTATGTCCACCTCCTCTCAGGGAAGAAGGTACATTGGTCTCATCTAAAAGATGGCACTTCCAGAAGTGCAGCACACCCTCAGTTCCTAAAGGACAGCTGCTAACCCTTGAAAAGAATGCATTTCTTACTTCGCAAAGTAGTTTTGCTGGAGGCTAAAATGGAGCCGAATGGGAAAAGTGGAAAGAATTTCCCCCTTCAGGGCAGGGCGTTGGAAGCACTGATACAGGCTGGTGGGTTTTTTTTTTTGAAGCATTGTGACTCTGCTAGAAATTATGGATCAGCGTCAGACATTCCTCCAGATGCCTGGTCACCACCATAAGTGGACTGCATGTCCCCTATGATCAGGTGTTTGCCTTTACTGCTCAATATTTAATCATTCAAAGATTGGAAAGCAAAACTGTAATGGAATAAAGAAGAGATGGTTCAGATACATTCAAGATACATTCTCATGAGGGGGAAAGTTCAGTCAACCAAAGCCAGATCTCCCTGATTATTGAAAGAGATAGGGAACCAAATAAAGCACATAAAGTGTGACTGATGTCAGGTTGATAATAGAAGTGAGAACTAGGTTGAATGTCGAAAATTCAATGGGAAGCAAAATAAAAGGTGCAAAGAAAGAGTATGAGAAGAAACTGGCAGTTAACATAAAAGGAATCCAAAATACTCCTATAGGCATATAAATAATAGGCGGGTAGTAAGAGGAGAGTGAGATAATTAACTAATTTAATTATTTCAATCAATTAAATTAATTAAATGGGACCAAAAAGAGACCTACACATGGAGGCAGAAGGCAAGGCTGAGATATTAAATTAATAATTTGCATCTGGATTCAGCAAGGGAGAGTATCCTACCAAAGTCACAGGCCTGAATTTTCAGTTTATTTTTATTCATTCATGGGATGTGGGCTTCACTGGCTGGGCCAGTATTTATTGTCCATCCCTAGTTGCCCTTGAGAAGATGGTGGTGAGCTGCCTTCCTGAACTGCTACAGTCCATGTGGTGTAGGTACACCCACAGTGCTGTTAGGAAGGGAGTTCCAGGATTTTGACCCAACGACAGTAAAGGAATGGCAATATAGTTCCAAGTCAGGATGATGAAGGATTTGGAGGGGAATTGCAGGTGGTGGTGTTCCCATCTATCTTGTTCTTCTAGGCGCGAGTGGTCATGGTTTTGGAAGGTGCTGTCTAAGAAGCCTTGGTGAATTCCTGCAGTGCATCTTGTAGATTGTACACACTGCTGACACTGTGTGTCGGCGGTGGAGGGAATGAATGTTTGTGGATGTGGTGCCAATCAAGTGGACTGCTTTGTCCTGGATGGTGTCCAACTCCTTCAGGGTTGTGGGACCTGCACTCATCCAGGCAAGTGGAGAGTATTCCATCACACTCCTGACTTATGCCTTGTAGATGGTGGGCAGGCTTTGGGGAGTCAGGAGGTGAGTTACTCATTGCACGATTCTGAGTCTCTGACCTGTTCTTGTAGCCACAGTATTTATATGGCTAGTCCAGTTCAGTTTCTGGTCAATGGTAACCCCCAGGATGTTGATAGCGGGGGATTCAGTGATGGTAATGCCATTGAACATCAAGGGACGATGGTTGGATTCTCTCTTGTTGGAGATGGTCATTGCCTGACACTTGTGTAGCGTGAATGTTACTTTGCACTTGTCAGCCCGAGCCTAGGTATTGTTCAGGTCTTGCTGCATTTGGACATGTACTGCTTCAGTATCTGAGGAGTCGTGAATGGTGCTGAAACTGTGTAATCATCAGCGAACATCCCCACTTCTGACCTTATGATGGAAGGAAGGTAACTGATGAAGCAGTTGAAGATGAGTGGGCCTAGGACACTACCCTGAGGAACTCCTGCAGTGATGTCTGGGAGCTGAGATGACTGACCTCCAACAACCACAACCATCTTCCTTTGTGCTAGGTATGACTCCAACCAGCGGAGAGTTTTCCCTCTGATTCCCATTGACTCCAGTTTTGCTAGGGCTCCTTGATGCCACACTCGGTAAAATGCTGCCTTGATGTCAAGGGCAGTCACTCTCACCTCACCTCATGAGTTCAGCTCTTTTGTCCATATTTGAACCAAGGCTGTAACGAGGTCAGGAGCTCAGTGGCCCTGGCGGAACCCAAACTGGGCATCAGTGAGCAGGTTATTGCTAAGCAAGTACCGTTTGATAGTACTGTTGATGACCCCTTCCATTACTTTACTGATGATCGAGAGTAGACTGATGGGGCAGTAATTGGCTGGGTTGGATTTGTCCTGCTTTTTGTGTACAGGACATATCTGGGCAATTTTCCACATTGCTGGGTAGATGCCAGTGTTATAGCTGTATTGGAACAGCTTGTCTAGGGGCACGGCAAGTTCTGGAGCACACGTCTTCAGTGCTATTGCCGGAATGATGTCAGAGCCCTTTGCACTTATCCAGTGCCTTCAGCCGTTTCTTGATATCATGTGGAGTGAATCAACTTGGCTAAAGTCTGGCATCTGTGATGCTGGGGACCTCTGGAGGAGGCCAAAATGGATCATCCACTCGGCACTTCTGGCCGAAGATTGTTGTGAATGCTTCAGCCTTATCTTCTGCACTGCTGTGCTGGGCTCTTCCATTCATGGCGATGGAAGGGGTCTGCACCTTAGCCAAAATGATGCCATAGTCCAGAATCCAGATGTTCTGCCCTCCCATGGTGGGTAAATGGGGGAATTTTTAAAATTACAGATGCCTTCACTCAGAAGACATTTTCATCACCCATGTTTTTGAAAATAACTCATGGGCTTTAAACATTTCAGAGTTATTTCTAACTTACCAAAGCTTTATTAGAGAGATTGGGTGCCCTTTTGGAGAGCTTAAAAATGTTTAACCAGTTGCCACAGAACTTCTGCAAATTTAATCACAATGTGTGTGGCTATCACCCACAGGAGTTAGAAGTGGGGTCTGTGGCCTTGGAAGGGGAGATATTTTTGCCTGTCATGATTCAGGTACTGGAAGGAGTGCGTGGCAGAGAAAGGAAGAGTGCACAATGTGGTAAAGAAACTGCAAAATGGCATCTTTGCACATTCACGTCATAGAGGAACATGAGCGTGAGCAACGTAAGATCAGAAGGAGGGGAACAGGCCAGGAGTTAGAAGCAGCACAGCATGCACAAAGGAGCAAGAGGACGAGGAGGACAATCAGGTTTTACCCTGAGGTAAGGGTCCACCAACTGTGGAGATTGTACCTCGATAAGACTGAGAATCAACGCAGATGGTGGCTCAGGTTAACCCGTCTATTGATCACCGAAATGTGTGTCATGGTCCAATAACAACATCTTGAACCAGTCAGTCAATCCTCATGCCCTGCCAGTGGCTCTCATGGTCACTGGGGCTCTGAATTTTTATGCAGCTGGTTCATTCCAGGGCTCAGCAGGAGGCCCCTGAGAAATCTCACAGTCAGCAGTCACTGATATTCCCTTCACTTGGGTGAGGGAGCACATAAACCTCCCGATGGATGTGGGATCTCAGACGCAGAGGGCAATGGGGTTTGCAGAATTAGCAGTCTTCCATCAGGTGCAGGGGGTTATTGGCTACACCCACGTCAAAAAAAGGGCACCAACTCATCAACCTGATACCCTCGGGAACAGGAAATCCTCCCACTCCCTGAATGTGCAGGTGTTGTTTGACCAAAGCACATCTGTGCATGGTACCCTGGGAGCTGCCATGACCCATTTTTCCTGAAGATTTCACAGCTACCTCCGCTTTCTCAAACACGGACACAGGTCAATGGTTGCCTTTTGGGGTGTGAGGGGTCACTGATGACTTCTCCCACCCTCCCCTTGGGTGGCCACAAACAAAGCCCGAGCGGCACTCCAACAATTGGTGACCCACAGTCCAATAGAGCAGGCTACTGGCATTCTCAAAATGTGCTTCCGGTGCCCTGGCTGTTCCCGGGGAACACTACAGTATTCCCCTACAAGGGTCTCCCGAACAGTAGTGGTGTGTTATATAATATGGTGCAGAACAGGGGCCTACAAGCAGATGGGATAGAAGCTGGGGCAATAACCTCTAACATTGGAGGAGGACAGCCATGAGCAGCAAGAGGAGGCAGGCTAATGGATCTGACATGGAGGAGGAGGAAAAGTGCAGCAATAGCAGACCAGCTGAAGAGCAGGCTCATGGCTGAATCTTTGCAGGAGAGAGACATCACCAGACGCCCTACTAACCCAGGGTTGATTCTCCTAGGTTGCTGCAAGGTCACAATTTACATCAGCCAGTCCCCACTGAACAGCTTCTATGTAATAAACCTTTCACATGGAAGCTACACATCCTCAAGGAAATGCCCATCCCTAACAAGGGAGAAAACCAATGGCACAGATTGAAAGTCAATGCATTAAGCGTGGCTGGAACCATGGCCATCATAACACTTGGCCTCTTACTCATGCACAAATACACCTTGAGATGTCCTTCACAGCCTGGACCCTGCACATATATGTTAGTGGCTGCCAAAGAGCCAGACAAATCGCCAACATATACCAACTCAAACCATGTCCATGATGCAGAGAGTGCCAGTATGAAGTTAAAGTTTGCACTTATGGCCTGCAGATATGATTGTATGTGCTAACAGTATTGCGGCTAGGGTGAGGCCACAACTGTGTTACAACAACTACTTTAAATACCTTCCACATTATCCATCCACCACTGGCACCAATTTTCAGGAGAGTGCAACATCTGCAGCATGCACTACTGCCAGACATCTCAGCTCCCTGTGAAAGCACAGCCTCTAGAAGACAAAGGCTTCCAATGTAGTGGGGAGACAACACAAGCATCCTTCCCTGGAGCATAATGGCATCCTGACATGCAGAAAATCCACTTCAGTGACTGTGTAACATTTACATGGGCACGACTGCCTTTGACTCAGCACTCATGCTTGATGTTCAGCTGATAAACTGGTTTTGATCATTAAGTCTAATTATTGATTCTCCCTTAAAGACAATCATTGATGAACAAGAAATGCTGTAACCTCAATCCACAACCCTTGGTGTACTACTAACTTATCTGAAGATCCGGCGAAAGAAGCAGCCTTGGACTTGCCCGGGCACATCCTTATTCCTGATGGAGTCAATGAGAAATGGTTTCAGCATACAGTCTTCAGTGCCACCGGTAAGGACCACCTTCATTCTGTTAACAGTTTCATTGAGGGCATTAGTGTACAAAATCAGACAGAGAGATTTTTGACTATTGTGATATATATTTACAAAGTGTTTACTTGTGATACGTACAAAGTGGTGTTCCCAGGTTGAACCCATTATTGACTGAGGTGACACAGTGCCCTGAGCTCTCGAATGCTCCTACAAAGTGCCCCAACTATTGCCTGGGAGGAGGTGGAGACAGGCTGCTCAACTCTTGTGTTAATAGCATTGAGGAGCATGGTGGCTGGCCTCATTGTGCAGGGAGCCATTGGGGGTCTACTTCAGATAGCAGCCTTTGCATTTCTGCAGGGGCAGCCATGGTCACTGGCACAAGTAGAGCAGATGACGCTCTGGTGGAAGGACTGGAGAGTTAGAAGAAGATGGGGATGCTGAGATGCTCTTTGTACCTGTAATGGGTTCACTAACCCCCACAGGGTTAGGTTGGCCTTCAGGTGGGTTAGTTGGGGCTGGCTGCTGGTCCCCAGCTGTCGGCCATCCCAGCAACCACTGTGCCAACAGTGTGACCATCCTGTTAGGGGTACATAGTTTCTTATGTATTCTATGGATGTCAGTGCTCATACTCTGAGTGAATTGATCCATGCTACTGAGTGAGACTTGTACCATTTGCAGGTTACACTGCTCTTGCATGCACTCTGAGTAATGCTGCATGTGTCTCCCCATAAGATTGGCCATTCTCTCACGGTTGGAGCTCATCTGGTTGAGCCCCCGAGACAAGATAGAGCTCATCATTGCCATGGACTCTTTCACTCGCAGTGTGTGAGTTCACATTTCCTCAGGGAACTCTGTCAGATGTCCACATATCTGCTACTCATGCTCCAAATACAGTGCTTCAATAGGAGAGTCCCGAGGCTCCATGTTCCTGCCTACTCCCTCCTCTGAGGGGGACTGCGCACACATGTCGCTGACTCTGACACCTCCCCCATACTCTGTGCCTTTCACCCCAGTGCCACCGACTCTACAAGCATACAACCCCTGTTGTGCTGGTGTCTGTGTTAGCGGAATGTGGGTTGGTCCGATGTGATGCTGCCTTCTTAGACATCTCTTCCTTCTCCTGATGCCAGAAGGATGAAGTCACCCAAGGGGATGAGCAAGTGGTGCTGCTACCAGTTTGAGGCATAAAAAGAGTTAATGAAAGAAAGCCCTTTATATTGTGAGAGAAATTAACAGTCACTTGAACAAATGTGGATGAATTAAGCAAAGCCTGCATGAATTTATTAAGGGCAAATTATGTTTAACTAACTAGCTTGAGTTTTTTTAAGGTGGTAACCGAGAGGGTTGATGTGGATAATGTGGTTGATGTTGTGTACATGGATTCCAAAAGGCCTTTGATAAAATGCCATATAACAGGCTAGTCAGTAAAGTTGAAGCTCATGGAATAAAACGAACCGGAGAATGGATGCAAAGTTGGCTGAGTGACAGGAAACAGTAGTGAATGGTTGCTTTTCGGACTGGATTTAGAGCGCTCCCCAGGGAACGGTGCTAGGACTGTAGTGTAAAGGGTGAATGGAATGGATATGCTAATCTATGGGGCACTGATGTCAGATAGTCATTTGTGAGGTGCTGGAGGCAGCAGACAGATAGCCCTGAGGAGAGATGTGCCTACCCTGTAACTCACTATGTACATAATGTGTGAAAAAAATAGAATTTAAATAGATGCCCTGATACACCTACACCTCTATCTTGCTGGAATCCTGACTTAGCACATTCTACAACATGGTAACAGCAATGGTGGCACCAATTTGGTCCATTGCTGGTGCCATACGATGAACGCCCGTGGTCCAAGATGACCGTGGTCCTGGTTCGGCATGACACCTCAGCGAAACACTCACCGTAGATGGGTAGCGATGGCAGTGATGCTATAACAATCACTGCCCCTACCCTATCTGTTTCCAAGCCTCAAAGGCCCACACAGAGAAAGGTGCGCCATGAAAGATTTCTACAACCAATCCAGGTCGGTTCTTTTCCTTCTTTGTGGGGCTGGATGCCAATCGGATCATTGATACCCATGTCTCCCCGGCCTCAGTTCACTTGGTCCTGACCACTCTGGACGCAAACGCGGTAACTCCGCCTGCATCAAAGCCTGTCAAAAGGCTGGAAACGGGTCCACTGCCTGAAATGTCTGTGCTGTGGCATGAGACAACAGTGCAAATAACAGGATTACCCAGCAGAGGGTGCTGGGTGTTCCAGATGCAGCAGGATGGGCATTTCCAGTGTTTCTGCTTGGTTAGAGTGTCCAATAAACAGGGCAAACATTTACACCACCAGAAAATAATGCCTATCTCACACTTCCTAGGTGAAGTTCACCAGCATTCACAAGACTTCTCATCTGTCAATTTAGAGGTCAGAGGGTTCCCAACATCAAACTTGACACAGCTGCAGGGGTATCTGTCCTGGATGATCACCTCACATGGCTTCACACAATTCCTCTCCAGCCTTCCGACATGAAACTCTGGGGGCCGGAATGAACAAACCTACATGTTAAGTGTCAGGGTACAGCCACACTGTGTCACAAGGAGCGACAGATCACAGAGACCCTTTGTGTCATGGGTAACTAAAGCATTTTCCTACTTCGCAGGAATGTGTGTGTACAGTCTGGCATCATACAAAAAATCAACGAGATCCTTCCATTGGACACCAGGGTCACACTCCGTCAGGAATTTCCATAACTTTTTCAAGGGCTGGGGAAGCTGAAAAACGAATATCATATTTCTCTGCTCCCAGATGCCATGCCAGTGTGTCTGTTCACCGCGGGGGGGGTGCCACACCCCTTCTTGCTGAAGGTTAAGGAGAAACTTGACCACATGTTGTACAGGGGCTTTATTTCTGCCGGCATGCAACCAACCCACTGGTGTTCCAGTCTGGTCATCGTTCCCAAGCCCAATGGCTACCTCCACTTTTGTGGGGGCCTTATGCAGCTTAATAAAGCTGTGCAGAGGGAAGTCCACCCGATGGCATCAGTAGATAAATTTTTTGGCAAGCTCATCAATAGTGTCCTTCTTACTAAGTTAGATGCAAATAGCAGGTTTTGGCAAATATCCCTGGAGGAATCTAGGCTCCTGTTGACCTTTATCATGCCCTTTGATCGATTTTGCTTTAACTGCCCCCTTTTGGTATTTCTTCTACCCGAGATATTCTAACATACTGTCATGATCAGAGGACATGAAGGAAAATATATATATCTACGTCATCTTGACTACTTTATAAACTTACTACATTTAAAACAAATGGACAAATGCCTTGACTGATAAAATGGCCGCCGCTGACCACATGATAGTAGATTTTGGAAGTTTCTGAGTAGTTTAAGAATGGATAAAGGTTAACACATCATTCCGCTGGAATGTAACACTCCTTGCATTGTATAAACATTCCAGCCAAGGCAACACAAAGAATAGCAGATGAGGCAGCTCCACCAGCTAGCTATGGAAAAAAGGGCAGAGCTCTTTGTGACTCCTCATCTCCAATGTTGTGTTAATGGTTCTACAGTTATCTGTTCAAAACACAATGGGTTTTAACAAGGAGCTTCATTCACTGCATAGTTTGACCTGCAACCATCCTGTCACAGGACTGAGACCCAAGCTGTTTGAATTGCTTTAATTATGCAGCTTTTGGGTTATATCTTCAGTCACTGTTTAACCTCAGAAGGAAACCAGGACTTCAGGCTAGCAGCCTGCTTCTGTCTGCTGTCTTTCATCAATAGAGCAGCAATGGAACCAGGGCTCTGTTCAGGGTTTAAATTACCTGGCCCTCATCTACACTGTGTGCTCTGAACTTCTGCATCTGTGCCTACGAGACTAATTCATCTCTATGAGGCTTCTTCCATCATGGAAGTCATTGCTTCTGGGAACTGGGGAGCACCCTGCAATGGTTTCAGTCTGCTAACCCCTGAATGAATGCGCCTTTGGACTTTTTGATTCTGGACTCTGGATTCATGTGAAACCATAATTCTTATTTTTTTCAGTGGTGTTGGCCCTGAACCCCTTTCTTTCCTTTATCCCTCTTTTATTGTATGAATGCAAAAATTAGGGACATTGCAAACCTGCTTCCCACATTTTGTATGTGTGTAAAAAGCATTGCAAACTGTGAGGGGGACAGCACAGAACTTCAAAAGGACATAGACAAGTGGGCAGATAGGTGGAGTTCA
This sequence comes from Carcharodon carcharias, assembly GCF_017639515.1. Lineage (NCBI taxonomy): Eukaryota > Metazoa > Chordata > Chondrichthyes > Lamniformes > Lamnidae > Carcharodon > Carcharodon carcharias. The sequence goes on along the minus strand of NC_054483.1, from coordinate 48,072,531 downwards.
ATGTGGAGAAGTGTGAGGTGATTCTTTTTTTAGGAAAAACATGGAGAGGCAATATAAAATAAGGGGTACAATTCTTAAGGGGATACAGGAGCAGAGAGCTCTTGGCGTATATGTGCATAGATCATTAAAGGTGGCAGGACAGCTGGAGAGAGCAGTTAATAAAGCATATAGTATCCTGGGCTTTATTAACAGAGACACAGAGTAAAAGAGCAGGGAGATTATGCTGAGTTTATATAAGGCCTCCGCTGGAGTATCATGTATAGTTCTGGGCACCACACTATAGGAAAGATGTAAATAGATGGGACAGAGTGCAGAAGAGGTTTACAAGAATGGTTCCAGGGGTGAGAGACTTCAGTTGTGAAAATAGATTGGGGAGGTTGGGACTGTTCTCCTTGGAGAGGAGAAGGTTAAGAGGAAATTTGATAGAGATGTTCAAAATCATGAGGGGGCTGGATAAAGTAGATAGGGAGAAACTGTTCCTGGTTGTAAAAGGATCAGGAATGAGAGGGCACAGCTTTAAAGTGATGTGCAAAAGAAGCAAACGTGATGTGAAAAAATAACTTTTTCACACAGCGAGTGGTTCGAGTCTGGAATGCACTGCCTGGAAGTATGGTGGAGACATGTTCCTCAGGGATCAGTGTTGGAACACTTGCTTTTACTGATATATATTAGTAATCTAGACCTTGGTATACAGTGCACAATTTCAAAGTTTGCAGATGATACAAAGCTTGGAAACATTGTGAACTGTGAGGAGGATCAAGTAGAATCTCAAAAGGACATGGACAAATTGGTGGAATGAGTAGACAGGCGGCAGGTGAAGTTCAATGTGGAGAAATGTGAAGTGATTCATTTTGGTGGGAGGAACATAGAGAACCAATATAAAATAAAGGGTACAATTCTAATGGGGGTGCAGAAACAGAGGCACATGTGTGTAAATGTGCATAAGTTATTGAAGGCGGTAGGACAAGTTGAGAGCGTGGTTATTGAAGCCTACAATTCCTAGGCTTTATTAAAAGCAGCATGGAGTACAAGGGAAAGAAGGTTATGTTGAACTTGTACAAGACACTTGTATTAAGTTCAGCCTTAACTAGACTATTTTAACCAAAGCTGGGCACTGCACTTAAGGAAAGATTAGAGAGAGTGCAAAAAAGATTCTTCCAGAGATGAAGAACTTCAGTTATGTGGATAGATTGGAGAAGTTAGAGCTGTTTACTTGGAGAAGGCTGAGAGTAGCTTTATAGAGGTATTCAAAATCATGAGGGGTCTGGACAGATTAGATAGGGAGAAACTGTTTCAACTAGTGAAAGAATGGAGAACAAGAGGCACAGATTTAAAATAATTGGCCTAAGAAGCAAAAGTGATATGAGAAAGAACTTTTTCATGCAGTGAGTGGGTAAGATCTGAATGTGCTGCCTGAGAGTGTGGTGGAGACAGGTTCAATTGAAGCATTCAAAAGGGAATTAGACTGTTATCTGAAAAGGAAGAATGTGCAGAGTTACAGGGAGAAGGTGGGAGAATGGCACTAAGGGAATTGCTCATTTGGAGAGCTGGTGCAGACATGATGGGCCAAATGGCCTCCTTCTGCACCATAACAATTCTGTGACATGGTCTGTCATGCCATTCCCTCCTGCCTAGTCTCCATGGTCCACCTTTTTGGGAGTGCCCAGTTCTATCTATTCCAGCACATCCCCATCAGTGGCTTCTCCTGCCTCTCTACTGTCACTTCCATAATGCCTGAAGTTCCATCCTTGTTTACCTCCTCTTCCTCATTTGTATGCGGCACTTTAGTGCATCATATTTATAGAGATAGGGTGGCTTCTCTAGATGCTGCTAACACCCAAGTCTACTTCTTCTGCATCTTTCTTAACCACATGTGTTATCAGACTGACTATCAAACATTAAGTTATGGATGAGACAGAATTTCCTTGAAGTGAATGTCCGGAAGACCAAAGCCATTATTTTTGCCATGGCCCAACCCTCCACTGTTTACACAAATAGAATCTCAATTCCATTGCTCTTCTGACTGGTCTTCTATTTTTTATTTTCCATTAGCTTATGCTCATCAAAACTCTGCATCCCTATCCTAATTCACATCAAGCTCCATTCAACCACCACCCTGTGCTCGCTTATCTGTGTTGGCTCTTGGTCCTGCAATGCCTCACTTTTAAAATTCACATCCTTCTGTTCAAATCTTTCCATCCCTCCCTACTTCTGCAACCTTCTCCATCTGTACAACCCTTCAAGAACTCTGTATTCCTCCCACACTGGTCTCTTGTGCATTCCTGATTTCCTTCACCCATCATTGGCAGCCATGCCTTCAGTCATCCAGGCCATAATATCTGGAATTCCCTCCCTAAGCTTCTCCACCTCTTTCTCTCTCTCGCTCTCTCTCTTTCCTCCTTTAAGATGCTCCTTAAAGTGGCCAAAAGCATGGCTAAAGAGGCAAGTTTTATTAATTTCACCTTTAAGTGCCTCAGTGTCAGATTTTGTTTGATAATGCTCGTAAGAAGCACCTTGGAGATGTTTTACTGTGTTAAAGATGCTACATCAATGCAAGTTGCTGTTGCCATGGAGTTCAGGCTGAACTAGTCTGAGCTCCCCTGAATGTAATGTTGATGTTTCTTCAATCCAGTGTGAATTCCAACCGCTAAACCTCATCCATGATCAAAACTGCTTACATTTACTTTCATAATATTATCTTCCTCCTTCATTTCTACATTAGTTCCACTGTCACTGAACCCCTTTTCACCCCTCCTTTTAGCTTATCATTTGCAGTTTTGCCTCCAGCACTCCCAGCCCTGAACCCTTCTGCCTCCCTTCCTCCCACTTGTGACCTCAATCAGGCTTTAAGTCATTTCTCTTAACTTTCCCATAAAGGTTAGCACTTCAAGTTAAAAAATATTCTAGTTAAAATAAAATCGTAAATATTATTTTCCATCAGCCTTGGTTCAGTGGTAGCAATCTTGCCTCTGAGTCAGAAGGTGGGTGAGTCACAGGCTAGTAAAGGAATTCGCTCTGTATGAAAAGAATCCATTCACCCGAGGTTCTATTTTATATTGAGGTCTTATAAAATAAAAACCTGCAAATGCAGCTGACATATAATATCTGTGGAATGCTAACTAATCTGATAGGCTGTAAGCATCAGTATATAAAATGGCTGTGGATAGTTCTCATCTTTTTATAGATATATTTGCATGTTCGTTCTTTTCTCTACATATGAATAGATCAAGTAGTTAATGTTATGTCCTCAAATGACACAATGGGGCCTATTTGATCTTTGGTATGTTGTGCTAATCTTAACAAATGGAAAACCAAAAATCTAAGTTAGGGTCTGAAGAAAGTTAGAAGGTAAATCAGAAGGAAGTGATCCAGAAAGTTCAGCACAACTGACGGTAACATTCAGTATCACCATGAGCTTTTGTTACATGGGGTTTTGAGTACAGGACTAAAGATATCTTAGTGCAATTAAATAGAGCCTTGGTGAGACCATACCTGGAACAGTGTGTACAGTTTTGGTCTCCTTACCTAAGGAGACATATACTTGCCATAGAGGGAGTGCGACATAGGTTCACTAAACTAATTCATGGGATGGAGGGATTGTCCTAAGAGGAAGGGTTAAATAGACTGGACCTTTATTCTCTGGAGGTTAGAAGAATGGGAGATGATCTCATTCGACAGGGTTCGACAGGGTAGATGCAGGAAGGATGTTTCCCTTGGCCGGGGTGTCTAGAACTAGGGGACACAGTCTCAGAATAAGGGGCAGATCATTTGGGACTGAGATGAGGATGAATTTTGTCACTTAGAGGGTGGTGAATCTTTGGAATTCTATGCCCCAGAGGGCTGTGGAGGCTCAGTCACTGAGTATATTCAAGACTGAGATTGATAGATTTCTACATATTAAAAACATCAAGGGATATGGGGATAATGCAGGGAAATGGTGTTGAAGTAGAAGATCAGCCATGATCTCATTGAATGGCAGAATGGGCTTGAAGGGCTGAATGGCCTACTCCTGATCCTACCTTTTATGTTTGTATGTAACATCTACCTGAATAAGCTGCAGGTTTTTGATTCCTGCTTGAGTTGCCAACTCTCCAGGGTTGGCCTGGAGTCTCCAGAAATTGAAGATCAATTTCCAGGACACTACTGTGTGCAACCTGGTAGAAAAATCCTAGGGGCATTAATTTTTTTTTTGTCATTTTCTTTGAATATTTCTCTATACCAGATATAAAAATATTAAAAATGAGGGAAAAAGGCTGTTTGGCTGACAGGCAAGCATCATCTAATTGGGTGAGGTGTCTTTTTGCTTTCCAATTGGCCTAGGAAGGCAGAATGTCACTAGGATGGCTGTGTTGGCCAACTAATGGGGGAAAGTCATGTGATGAAACCTCCAGGAATCCATTTAATCAGAGTTGGCAACCTTAATTCCTGCACCTCAGATTCTTACTTCCAGTACAGATACAGCACTGCAAATTCTCCCTATTATTGCAAAAATACATTCTCTAACAAGTTCCATTCCTGAGATTTCAGTATATAATCCAAGTCAATACACTAATGCAGTATTGAGGGAATGCTGCACTGCTGGAGGTGCCACGTTTCAGTTGGGATTAAACTGAAGCTTCAGGTGGACTTCTAAGATCCCATGGTGCTATTTGAAGAAGAGCAATGGGGCTGTCCTGATTTAACATGAATCTGTCAGTGAACAGGCCTAAAATGGATTAGCCGATGATTATCTTATTGCTTTTTCTGGGACTTGGCTGTGGACAATGGGCTTGCAACATTTCCCTACATTATAACAGTGGCTGCTCTTCAAACAGTACCTCAATGACCGTGAAGTGCTTTTGAGGTGACTCAAAGTGATAAAATGCACTTTACAAATGTAAGTCCTTGCTCTCTGTCTCTCATCAATAGAGCCAAATAGCTCTAATTTCCTTCATCTTATGTTTCCTATTCAGTTTATAATGCATGTTAATTAACATACTTAATTTACTTATTCCTAAAGGCAGCAACAACTATCTCATTTTTCTCCGTATGTAGTTAGTTCATTTTCAACCTTAACAAATAATAGGCTTTCCAAGTGATAATTTTGAAATATGATAAAGAACCTGTGATGCCTTATAATAACATACAGTATGAGGCCTAGCTAAACCAACTTTTTCACTAAATGGAACATCATCCAGTTACAAAGGATAATTTGAACATGAATCTTTTAACCTACAAAGGGAAATATCTACAAGGGTAAACAAAATCAAGAAACTTTAAATCGGAAACAGGCCATTTAGCCCCTTGGGCCTGTTCCAATATTTAGTTAGATAACAGTTGTTTCTTTTACTCTTTCATGGAATTTGTGCATTGCTGGCAAGGCCAGCTTTGTTGCCCATCCCTAATTGCCCTTGAATCAAGTGGTTTGCCACACCATTTCAGAGGGCAGTTAAGAGTCAACCACATTACTCTGGGTCTGGGGTCATATGTAGGCCAGGCAAGGACAGCAGGTTTCCTTTCCTAAAGGGCATTAAGGAACCAGATGGGTTTTGATGGCAATCAACAATGGTTTCAATTTCAAATTGTTAACTGAATTTAGATTCCACCAGCTGCTGTGGTGGGATTTGAACCCATGTCTCCAGAGCATTAGCCTGGGCCTCTGGATTACTAGCTCAGTGACATTACCACCACATCAGTGTCTCCCCAGACTTTCATTGTAACTGCTTTACCAGCCTTAGCTCCTTATGCCTTCATACACTTACTGAACACTTACTTCTCTTAATCTTGAAAGCTCCAACTGACCCTCAGCATCGACAGCCTTTTGAAGGACAGAGTTCTGGATTTCCAGTATCGTATGTGTGAAGAATTGCTTCCTGATTTCCCTCCTGAATGGTCTCGCTCTAATTCTAAGACTGTGTCTGTTGTTTTAGATTCTTCCACCAGGGGACATACGCCTCAATGACTTAAGGCATTGAAGTTTCTGTCTTACAATTATTTGGGGAATAGCTGTAGAATTAAATAAAATAGTTGAGTGCCTTGCCCTTATTGTTTAAATCCTTACTATATCACAAATGAGTTGCCTCATTCCTGGTTTGACCTGACTACCTTTGCAGCAGATAGAGACACATTGCAACATGAAATAACCCTTCCTGGCTAATGCAAAAATATTTGATTACATCAAGTGGAACCTTAAAAGCACAGAGTGCTTGGTTAAAAAAACACAGAGAGAGGATATGGCATAGCTGGGAAAGGGAATTCAATTTGGAAATTAGGTGAAATTAAAGTTAAAGGAATAAAAATCTGGGAATGGGAAAGGAGACAGAAGGGAGGACTAGGGTAAATAGAAATGTGAACATTTGTTAGTTTTATATTCAAATTGTTTTGCAGTGTAAGGTTAATCTTTCAGTAAAGTTACTGTTGCCACTTTTTCTGCATTTTTGTTGTCCAAGCTGGGATACCACCCATAAATGGCAAATAAATAATGTCCTGATGTCATTGATGGTTAACCATTTGGTGTATGAGTATACATATATATGAATTAGGAGCAGGAGTAGGCCATCAGGCTCCTTGTGCTGGCTCCACCATTTGATAAGATCATGGCTGATCTACTTGTGGCCTCTACTTTCCTGTCTGCACCCCTATACCCTTTGATTGCCTTGTCAATCAAGAATCTATCTAATTCATTCTTAGAAATATTCAACGGCCCTGTCTCTATTGCTCTCTGAGGAACAGAATTCCAGAGACCAATGACCCTCTGAAAGAAAAAAAACATCTCCTCATCTCCGTCTTAAATGGGAGATCCCTTATTTTAAAACTGTGTCCCCTAGTTCTAGTCTCTCCCACAATTTCAATAAGATCACCTCTCATTCTTTTATACTCCAATGGATACGGGCCCAACCTGTCCAAGCTTTCCTCATAAGACAACACCTTTATGACTCTTGATTTAATCCCTCCCAAAAATTCTAATGGCTAAAATATTAAAAACCCTTAGTAGCTTGTTGATAAGTCCATGCTTGCAATATGCATTGCCTTCAATTGGACATTGATACACTAGGTATAGCTCAGAGAGAATTGAAACCTGTTTTTACTGGAGAACAGAAGATTTAGGAGGAATGTGATTTACGTCTCTTGAAATGCTGAGAGACATGAATAATGCAGATGTACGCAGGTTATTTAATTTAGAATCCCAGAACTAAAGGACATTGCTGTGAAATAAACAAGCCTTGAGCAAGATTAAGATTAGAAGAATTCTCATTTTGCAACAGCATAGTCAATACATGGAAGGGGCTTTCAGGGAAAGCCATTAGTGATTTGTCAGTTAGCCTCATTAAAGACAAAAGTTGGATAAATATCTAGTTAAAGACAGTATCAAAGGTTAGATAGATAAATAGGCATCACGTTTGCCACAGAATATGACAACTTGTGTGTTGTTCGATTCAGAGAAATCTCATCTTTTGGATGATACTGGGCAGGTGTATTAGGAGATTGCTATTCCAGTGTATGATGAGGTTACCATTAATGGTGAGAGGACCAGGAAAATGTCTTGCTGCACTTGAAAATCATCTTACAATGTTGAGCAAACTCTTATAGGAGATAATCTCATTCACAAGTCAGGGGCATGGTCAGACACTTTTTTGGGTAGAGATTTGCTCATTGGAGGTTTTGGATAGATGGATATAAAAAATAGAGGAGATTTGGGTGTATTGTAGTTACGAACATAACTAACTTGTGGCCAAAATTCTGCAATCTTATACGTCATGTAATCAGCTTGCACTGAGATTATGGGTTGAATCAACCCTGGATCAATGAAAAGTGCAGGAGAGCATGCCAGGAGAAGAACCAGGCATACCTAAATATAAGGGGTCAACTTGGTGAGGCTACATCACTGGACCACATGCTTGCCAAACAACAGAAGCAGTGTGCGATAGAGCTAAGTGATTCCACAACCAAGGGATCAGATCTAAGCTCTGCAGTCCTGCCACATCCAAATTGTGAACGGTGGTGGACATTTAAACAATTAACTGGAGGAGGAGGCTTCACAAATATCCTCAATAATCGGGGAGGTCCAGCACATCAGTGCAAAAGATAAAGCTGAAGGACTTGCAACAATCTTCAGCCAGTGGGCGACCTACCTTGGCCTCCTCCTGAGGTCCCCAGTATCACAGATGCCAGTCTTCAGCCAATTCGATTCACTCCACATGATATCAAGACACGGTTGAAGGAACTGGATACTGCAAAGGCTTTGGGCCCTGACAGTATTCCAGCAATAGTACTGAAGACTGTGCTCCAGAACTTTCCGCACCCCTAGCCAAACTGTTCCAGTACAGTTACAACACTGGAATCTGCCCAGCAATGTGGAAAATTGCCCAGGTTTGTCCTGTCCACAAAAAGCAGGACAATCCAACTTGGCAAATTACTGACCATCAGTCTACTTTCAATCATCAGCAAAGTGATGGAAGGGATCATCGACAGTGCTATAAAGCAGCACTTAATCAGCAATAACCTGCTCACTGACTCACAGCTTGTGTTCTACCAGGGCCACTCAGCTCCTGACCTCATTACATTCTTGGTTCAAACATGGACAAAAGAGCTGAACTCCCAAGATGAGGTGAGAGTGACTGCCCTTGACATCAAGGCAGCATTTGACCGAGTGTGGCATCAAGGAACCCGAGCAAAACTGGAGTCAATGGGAATCAGGGAGAAAACTCTCCACTGGTTGGAGTCATACCTAGCACAAAGGAAGATGGTTGTGGTTGTTGGAGGCCAATCATCTCAGTCCCAGGACATCACTGCAGGGGCAGGATTTTTAGGTTGGCAGGCGGGTGCAATTGGCCCGTCTGGGATCGGCGGTGAATGGGCCGCCAACTTGGATTGGCCCTTGACCGTGATTTCACGCTAGCTGGTTAATTAATGGCTGGCCAGCAAGAAGCGAGCGGTGAGAAGCTCAGTTCTGCCAGGGTGGGGGCCGGAGGAGGGCAGGTGCTGATGTAAGTGCAGGCGTGGGCGAGCACTAGAAAGCTCCCTGAAAGCAGAGAGCTGCCTTAGGGAGCTGAAGACCTGAAAAGCGTTAATTAAAGATTTTAAAATCAGGAAAAAAATGTCCAAGCAACACAATGAGTCACCTGAACATATAGATGATAAAAATGCTGTCCAAAGATTTTTTTTTCATTTAATAATGGAAACCTCATCCCACCCTTGGATGAGATTTCTTGAAAAATGCAAAGTCCACCTGGTCAATTCGCCCATCTCCCAACCATAAGGTTGGACAGACCACGAAAAATCGGAGACACTTACACCTTTTATAACCTTAATTGGCTTCTTACATGTTGGCGGGTGTGCTTCTGACTTTTGAGTGTGCCCGCTGGCCGAAATATCAGACAAGCACCAGATGACGTTGGGACACTCGCTTGATGTCATCTTGCATGATTTTGCATCCAATCGGGCCAGGCCAATCAGTGTAAAATTCTGCTCCAGGAGCTCTTCGGGGCAGTGTCCTCGGCCCAACCATCTTCAGCTGCTTCATCAATGACTTTCCTTCCATCATAAGGTCAAAAGTGGGGATGTTCGCTGATGATTGCACAATGTTCAGCACCATTCGCGACTCCTCAGATGCTGAAGCAGTCCATGTCCAAATGCAGCAAGACCTGGACAATACCTAGGCTTAGGCTGACAAGTGGCAAGTAACATTCACACTACACAAGTGTTAGGCAATGACCATCTCCAATAAGAGGGAATCCAACCATCGGCCCTTGACGTTCAATGGCATTGCCATCACTGAATCCCCCACTATCAACATCCTGAGAGTTACCATTGACCAGACACTGAACTGGACTAGCCATATAAATACTGTGGCTACAAGAGCAGGTCAGAGGCTAGGAACTCCGTGGAGAGTAACTCAGCTCCTGATTCTCCAAAGCCTGTCCACCATCTGCAAGGCACAAGTCAGGAGTGTGATGGAATACTCCCCACTTACCTGGATGAGTGCAGCTCCCACAACACTCAAGTAGCTTGACACCATCCTGGATAAAGCAGCCCGCTTGATTGGCACCTCATCCACCTTTGATATTCACTCCCTTCACCACTGATGCACAGTAGCAGCAGCGTGTACCATCTACAAGACACCCTGCAGCAACTCACCAAGGCTCCTTCGACAGCACCTTCCAAACCTGCAATCTCCACCACCTAGAAGGACAAGGACAGCAGATAGATGTGAGCACCACCAGCTATTATTTCCCCCCAAGTCACTCACCATCCTGACTTGGAAATATATCATTGCTCCTTCACTGTCACTGGGTCAAATTCCTGGAACTCCCTCCCTATGTAGGTGTACTTACATCACATGGACTGCAGCGGTTCAAGAAGGCAGCTCACCATGACCTTCTCAAGGGCAATTAGGGATGGGAAATAAATGTTTGCATCGCCAGTGACACCAACATCCCGCAAATAAAAAAGTAAAGTCCCAGCAGCGCCATTGTGATTGTTGGCCATTGCTGGTACTGCATCCAGCCCAGAGAATCAAAATGGATGTGGCCCTCAGAAGAAGGTAAGTGGGGTTGGGTTTGCCATAGTCAGTCAGAAAGGCCCTGGCGAGGAAGATGGGGTGGTTTGTGCGGGCAGATTGGATGTTGCTGTGGGGCTGACCATTGCCAGCAGAGTGCCCCTCCATGGGCCAGAGAGTGTGCAACCAGAATGCCATTCCACTGAGCCTGCAGGCAAGCAGCCAGGTTTTACTGATGGTCCTTAAATGGCTACTGTAGGGCCTCAATTAGTGTCTTGGTGGAAAGGCCTTCCCTGTCGCTGATAGAATTCCATGGCATCAGAATGATGATGGGCACTTCCCTCGAGGTCTCACACCTTCCAACATGCTCCTAAAGGCCTCATTAAATTCCATCCAACATCTGCATGTGGATCTAAATGCTGAAAACTCTCCTGGGATTGATAAATTAGGCTGAACACATGAAAGGCCTATACTTTCTCATGTACCGAACCCTGAACTGTGCTTGCGCATTTTAACACGCTACAGACTGTGCTATCCCATACATATGTTGCATTTTGTTCTGTTCAAATGTGTCGAATTATGTGGCCCTTTTTTACAATATCACAGACTTACAGAATCACAGGATTTTAACGGCACAAGAGGAGGCTATTCAGCCCATTGTGTCTGCACCGGCTCTCCAATGGGCATTATGACCTTGTGCCATTGCCCTGCCTTTTCCCCATACCCCTATACCTTGTTTCTATTCAGATAATCATCTAATGCCCTCTTGAATGCTTCGACTGAACCTGCCTCCACCACACTTCCAGTTAGTGCATTCCAGACCCAAAGCACACGTTGTGTGAAAAGTTTTTTCTCACATCACATTTGCTTCTATTGCAAATCACTTTAAATCTGTGCCCTTTCATTCTTGATCCTTTTATGATTACAAACAGCTTCTCCCTATCCAATCTATCCAGCCCCCTAATGATTTTGAAAACTTCTATCAAGTCTCCTCTCAGGAAAACATCCTAACTTCTCCAATCTATCCTCATAGCTGAAGTTTCTCATCTCTGGGACCATTTTTGTAAACCTCTTCTGCACTCTCTCCAATGTCCCTATAATATGGCGCCCAGATCTATACACAATATTCCACCTGAGATCTAATGAGGGTCTTACATAACTCTATGCCCTTATTAACACAGTCCAGGATATTACATGCTTTCTTAACTGCTCTCTCCACTTGTCCTGCTACCTTCAATGATCTATGCACATAGATCCCGATGCAAGAAAGATGTTCCCGATGGTGGGGGAGTCCAGAACCAGGGGTCACAATCTGAGGATACGGGGTAGACCATTTAGGATTGAGATGAGGAGAAATTCTTTCACCCAGAGAGTGGTGAGCCTGTGGAATTCGCTACCGCAGAAAGTAGTTGAGGCCAAAACATTGTACGTTTTCAAAAGTTGAGATATAGCTCTTGTGGCAAAAGGGATCAAAGGATATGGGGAGAAAACGGGAGCAGGCTCTTGAGTTGGATGATCAGTAATGATCATAATGAATGGCGGAGCAGGCTCGAAGGGCCGAATGGCCTACTCCTGCTTCTAATTTCTATGTTTCTATATACACCCAAGTCTTTCTGCTCCTGAACCCCCTTCAAAATTTCACCCCTTATTTTATATTGTCTGTCCATGTTCTTTCTACCAAGATGCATCACCTCACCCTTCTCCACATTGAACTTCATCTGCCACCTATCCACCACTCCACCAACTTGTCTATGTCCTTTTGAAGTTCCACACAGTCCTCCTCGCAGTTCGCAACTCTCCCAAGCTTCATATCATCCACAAACTTTGAATTGCCCCCTGCGCACCAAGATCTAGATCATTAATATATCAGGAAAAGCAAGGGTTCCAATACCAACCCCTGGGGAACTCTACTACAAACCCTCCTCCAGCCCGAAAAACATCCATTGACCATTACTCTCTGCTTCCCATTTTTCAGCCAATTTTGTATCCATGTTGCTACTGCCCCTTTTATTCCATGAGTAACTTTTCTCACAAGTCTGTTGTGTGGCACTATGCCAACTGCCTTTTCAAAGTCCATGTACACCACATCAACAGCCTTACCATCATGGGCCTTTTCTGTTACCTCTTCAAAAAACTCCAGCAAATTAGTTGAATATGATTTCCCCTTTAGAAATCCATGCTAGACCTTCATTATCAACCCATATTTTTCCACGCAACTACTAATTCTATCCCGAAAAATTGTTTCTAGAACCTTGCCCACCATTGAATTTAAACTGACTGGTCTGTAATTGCTGGGCTTATCCTTACAACCTTTTTTGAACAAGGGCGTAATGTTTGCAATTCTCCAGTCCTCTGGCACCTCCCCTGAGACTAGGGAAGACTGAAATTATGGCCCGTATCCCTGCAATTTCTATTCTCACTTCCTTCAATATCCTTGGATCTTCTCATCTGGTCCCAGTGCTTGGTCAACTTTAAGTACCGACAGTCTATTCAACACTTCCTCCTTATCAATTTTGAACCCTTCTAGTGACAGAGTTTCATCCTCTGTCACCATGGCCTGGGTGGCATCGATCTCTTTGGTAAAGACAAATGCAAAGCATTCATTTAATACCTCAGCCATGCCCCCTTCGTCCATGTGTAAAATCCCTTTTAGGTCCCTAATCGACCCTACTCCTTTTACCATGTTTTTACTATTTATATGTCTATATAAGACTTTGGGATTCCCCTTTATGTTGGCTGCCAGACTTTTCTCATAACCCCTCTTTGCTTCTCTAATATGCTTTTTCACCTTCCCTCTGAACCTCCTGTATTCCCCTTGGTTCTCAATTGTATTTTCTATCTGACATCTGACATAAGCACATTTTTTCTTCTTTATCTTAATTTCAATCTCCTTCTTCATCCAGGGAGCACTGGAATTGTTTGCCCTACCTTTGCCTTTCGATGGAATATACCTTGACTGTGCCTGAACCGATTCCTTTTTGAAGGTAGCCCATTGTTCAGCTACAGTTCTTCCTGCCAATCTTTTGTCTCAGTTTATCTGGCCCAGCTCCATTCTTGCCCCATCAAAGTTGGCTCTTGTTCAGTTAACTATATTTACTCTGGATTGCCTAATGTCCTTTTTTTATCATCATCCTAAAACATACAAGACAATGATCACTGTCTCCTAAATATTTCCCCACTGACACTTGATCTACTTGACCCACCTCATTTCCAAGAATCAGGTCCAACCGTGCATCTTTTCTTAAAAGCAAAAAACTGCAGATGCTGGAAATCCAAAATAAAAATAAAAATACCTGGAAAAATTCAGCAGGTCTGGCAGCATCTGCGGAGAGGAATACAGTTAATGTTTCAAGTCCGTATGACTCTTCAACAGAACCTAGGAAAAATAGAAAACAGGTGAAATATAAGCTGGTTTAAGTGGGGTGGGACAGGTAGAGCTGGATAGAGGGCCAGTGATAGGTGGAGATAACCAAAAGATGTCATAGACAAAAGGACAAAGAAGTGTAGAAGGTGGTGATATTATCTAAGGAATGTGCTAATTAAGGGTAGAAAGCAGGACAAGCAAGGTACAGATAGCCCTAGTGGGGGTGGGGTGAAGGGAAGGGATCGAAATAGGCTAAAAGGTAGAGATGAAACAATTGATGGAAATACATTTAAAAATAATGGAAATAGGTAGGAAAAGAAAATTCTATATAAATTATTGGGAAAAAGGGGGGGGAATTGGAAAGGGGATGGGGATGGAGGAGAGAGTTCATGATCTAAAATTGTTGAATTCAATATCCAGTCTGGAAGGCTGTAAAGTGTCTAGTCGGAAGATGAGGTGCTGTTCCTCCAGTCTGCATTGAGCTTCACTGGAACAATGCAGCAGGCCAAGGATGGACATGTGGGCATGAGAGCAGGGCGGAGTGTTGAAATGGCAAGCGACAGGGAAATCTGGGTCATGGTTACGGACAGACCGAGGGTGTTCTGCAAAGCAGTCACCCAATCTGCGTTTGGTCTCTCCAGTGTAGAGGAAACCGCATTGCGAGCAGCGAATGCAATAGCTAAATTGAGGGAAGTGCAAGTGAAATGCTGCTTCACTTGAAAGGAATGTTTGGGCCCTTAGACAGTGAGGAGAGGGGAAGTAAAGGGGCAGGTGTTGCACCTTCTGCGGTTGCATTGGAAGGTGCCGTGGGAGGGGGTTGAGGTATAGGAGGTGATGGAGGAGTGGACCAGGGTGTCCCGGAGGGAACGATCCCTGTGGGATGCCGCCAGGGGGGCTGAAGGGAAGATGTGTTTGGTGGTGGCATCATGCTGGAGTTGGCGGAAATGGCGGAGGATGATCCTGTGAATGCAGAGGCTGGTGAGGTGATAAATGAGGACAAGGGGGATCCTATCATGGTTCTGGGAGGGAGAGGAAGGTATGACGTGGATGCGCGGGAGATGGGCCAGACACGGTTGAGGGCCCTATCAACCACCATGGGTGGAAAACCTCGGTTAAGGAAGAAGGAAAACAGGTCAGAGGAACTGTCTTTGAAATTGACATCATCAGAACAGATGCAACGGAGGCGAAGGAACTGAGAGAATGGGATGGAGTCCTTACAGGAAGCGGGGTGTGAGGAGCTGTAGTCGAGGTAGCTGTGGGAGTCGGTAGGCTTGTAATGAATATTGGTGGACAGTCTATCACCAGAAATTAAGAGAGGGAGGTCAAGGAAAGGAAGCGAAGTGTCAGAGATGGACCATGTGAAAATGATGGAGGGGTGGAAATTGGAAGCAAAATTAATAAATTTTTCCAGATCCAGACGAGATCATGAAACAGCACCGAAGTAATCATCGATGTACCGGAGAAAGAGTTGTGGGAGGGGGCCGGAGTAGGACTGGAACAAGGAATGTTCCACATACCCCATAAAGAGACAGGCATAGCTGGGGCCGTGTGGGTACCCATAGCCACACCTTTTATTTGGAGGAAGTGAGAGGAGTTGAAGGAGAAATTGTTCAGTGTGAGAACAAGTTCAGCCAGACGGAGGAGAATAGTGGTGGATGGGGATTGTTTGGGCTTCTCTTCGAGGAAGAAGCTAAGGGCCATCAGACCATCCTGGTGGGGGGTGGAGGTGTAGAGGGATTGGACGTCCATGGTGAAGAGGAGGCGGTTGGGGCCAGGGAACTGGAAATTGCTGATATGATGTAGGGAGTCAGAGGAATCATGGATGTAGGTGGGAAGGGACTGGACAAGGGGAGAGAGAATGGAGTCAAGATAGCAAGAAATGAGTTCCGTGGGGCAAGAACAGGCTGAAACGATCGGTCTGCTGGGACAGTCCTGTTTGTTGATTTTGGGTAGGAGGTAGAAGTGGGCTGTCCAAAGTTGGGAGAATATGAGGTTGGAAGCTGTGGAAGGAAGAACTCCAGAGGAGATGAGGTCAGTAACAGTCCTGGAAACAATGGTTTGATGTTCAGTGGTGGGGTAATGGTCCAGGGAGAGGCAGGAAATGTGGCAACTGATTTACCCACAACAAAATCCCACAAACAGTAATATGATAATATAATGACCAGATGATGGTAATGGCTTTGGTGATGGTGGTTGAGGGATGAATAGTGGTAAGGTCACGAGGGAGATGATCTTCCCTATTCTTCTTTGAAATACTGCCATGGGATATTTTACACTCACATGAGACAGCTGATAGGGGCCTCAGTTCAATGTCTCATTTCAAAGACCCCACTGTGGACAGTGCAGCAATCCTTCAGTATTGCACTACAATGTCATTTTTAAACCCACAACCTTCTACCTCAAAAGCAAAAATGCTACCACTGAGCCACAGCTAACACGATAGAGAACTAGTTTGTTTTTGAAGTCCAGATGATGTTGCAATGACCCAGGTTCCTTCAAGTATTGTACCTTCCATGAAAACAGTCACCCCTCATGAACATTTGCAATCCCAGCAGGAGTAGCAGACTCTGCTTTTTGCTGTGGGATCCATCTTCTGCAATGAAACCAACAGGATGACAGTTTGAGTCACACATCAGAAGCCAACATTCTTCCCACTGCCACTCTCCTACCTACCCAAGGCATGTGAGTGATGCAAATGATGATAAGTGCTGTAAGGTGTCGATATTGATCAGTTATTGACATTCTGTGGCACAGATGCAAGGTTCTCTCAGTGATATACTGTTGGATGATGTGAGATTTTTAAAAATTCATTCATGGGATGTGGACATCACTGGCTAGGCCAGCGTTTATTGCCCATCCCTAATTGCCATTGAGAAGGTGCTGGTGAGTTGCCTTCTTGATCCACTGCAGTTTATGTCATGTAGGTACACCCACAGTGCTGTTAAGAGGTGAGTTCCAGGATTTGACCCAGCGACAGTGAAGGAATGGCAATATATTTCCAAGTCAGGATGGTGAGTGGCTTGGAGGGGAATTTTGAGTTGGTGGTGTTCCCATCTATCTGTTGCCCTTGTCCTTCTAGGTGGCAGCAGTCGTGGGTTTGGAAGGTGCTGTCGAAGGAGCCCTGGTGAGTTGCTGCAGTGCATCTTGTAGATGGTACACACTGCTGCCACTGTGTGTTGGCGGTGGAGGGAGTGAATGTTTGTGGATGGGGTGCCAATCAAGCAGGCTGCTTTGTCCTGAATGGTGTCAAGCTTCCTGGGCGTTGTGGGAGGTGCACTCATCCAGGCAAGCGGATACTATTCCATCACACTCCTGACTTGTGCCTTGTAAATGGTGGACAGGCTTTGGGGAGTCAGGGGGTGAGTTATTCGCCACAGGATACCTAGCCTCTGACCTGCACTTGTAACCACAGTATTTATATGGCTAGTCCGGTTCAGCTTCTGGTCAATGGTAACCTCCAGGATGTTGATAGTGGGCGATTCAGCAATGGTGATGCCATTAAATGTCAAGGAGTGATGGCTAGATTCTCTCTTCTTGGAGATGGTAATTGCCTGGCACTTATGTGGCAAATGTTACTTGCCAATTGTCCGCACTTGCCTGGATATTGTCCAGGTTTTACCACATTTGGACATGAACAGTATCTGAGGAGTTGAGAGTGGTGCTGAACATTGTGCAATCATCAGTGAACATCCCCACTTCTGTCCTTATGATGGAAGGAAGGTTATTGATGAAGCAACTGGAGATAGTTGGGCCAGGGACACTACCCTGAGGAACTCCTGAAGTGATGTCCTGGAACTGAAATGATTGACGTCCAACAACCACCACCATCTTCCTTTGTGTTAGGTATGACTCCAATCAGTGGAGTTACCCTCTGATTCCCATTGACTCCAGTTTTGCTAGGGTTCCTTGATGTTACACTCGGTCAAATGCTGCCTTGGGGCAGAATTTTCTGGCTGGTGTGTGGATGGCAGATCCCACACATCAGCGCGTAAAATGTCGGGTGCTGACATCGCACGAGCGTCCCAATGACAGCACGTGGCAGCGCGATATTTCGGTCAGCAGGCGCACTCAGCAGCGGGACGCACACCCACCATTCATTAAAGGTCTCGTTAAGGCCCGTAACTTGCCAATTGTCCAGGATTTTGAGGGGCCTGTGCGACCTTCAGGTCAGAGCACGGGCTCAAAGGGCAGGCGGGTAGGAGATTTTTAAATAAAACTCATGCACTGACGGGCTATGTGAACTCAGAGGGGTTATTCATGTTTTCCACAAAGTTTTAATTGCAGAAAGTGTTTTAAAGTAGCCTGTGTGATTGTTAGCAGTTCACATCGATTTCCAAGAGCTTTTTGTGTACTTTGAAACCAGTCTGCAGACAGTTATCTTTCTTGGACCTACAGCTTTCTGGAGGCCTCCATTTAGCCTGGGGGTATGAGTTCTGACCTCTCCACTGGAGGCAGCTTCTCTGAGGAGGAAGGGAGGGATAGAATAAAGAGAAGGCCAGGACTGGACAATCAGCCTCCAGGGGAGCCACCTTTGGGAGGCCAGGCGCAGGCACAAGGGACACAGGGCCAAGAGGTTGTCCAAGGTGGAAAGGGCCGCAGAAGACGCCACTATTCTGCTGCCAGGGTTTACAGGCGGCGAAGCAGCTACCTCAATATGACTGAGGTGCAGTGCCGAAGGAGGCTCCAACTCTCAAGGGAGACAGTCAACTATATCTGTCAGATGATTGGCCCTGAGATATCTCCTAACTGTGTGGGTGGACACCCCATGCCAGCGGCTCTGAAGCTCACAGTTACCCTCCATTTTTATGCATCTGGCTCCTACCAGGCCTCGGTGGGTGATCTTTGCGGAGTCTCCCAATCAGCTGTCCACAATTGTGTCAAGCAGGTTACAGGTGATTTGTTCAGCCGGGCATTGACCTTCATCCACTTCCGTTGGTACCAGGCAAGCCAGACACAGCGAGCCAGAGGCATCGCGGCCATTGCTGGCTTCCCTCGTGTCCAAGGTGCAATAGACTGTACACATGTGGCCATCAAGGCACCAGCCGGTGAGCCCGGTGCCTTTGTCAACAGGAAGGGCCTCCACTCCATGAATGTGCAGATAGTGTGTGATCACAGGATGCAGATTCTACAAGTCTGTGCAAGGTACCCAGGCAGCTCCCACAACACCTACATCATCAGACACTCCCAGGTGCCGGGGCTCTTCGGTGCTCCGGCTCAGCTGGATGGTTGGCTGCTGGGAGACAAGGGCTATCCCCTCAGAAGGTGGCTCATGACGCCTCTCCGCCATCCAAGAACAGAAGCTGAGGGGCACTACAATAGGAGCCACGGCTCCTCAAGGGCTGTGGTAGAAAGAGCCATCAGTCTTCTCAAGTTGCGCTTCCGATGCCTGGCCCACTCAGGGGTCGCACTCTAGTACCCCCCAGATCGCATCTCTGTGATAGTGGTAGCATGCTGCACTCTCCACAGTCTGGCGCTGGAAAGGGGGGATGCAGTGGACGATGAAGACCTTGATGCCCTGGATGAGGCTGCACATGATGAATCCAGCAGTGGCTCAGAGGATGAGGAAGCACAGGGCGATGATGAGGGGCAGTACACTGACCTGCTACTACGCCAAGGAGGCAGGGATACCCGGGACAATTTAATTCAATGAACATTCAGCTAGCTCCACACACTTGGATCAGCAGGACCAGCATTGCCTGGCGCTTCCGCACGTGGCACTTAGGTGCTACATCTTCCACCTCATCAGCTGCAGCTAAGGGCTTAGTACAGAAACATCAATGTCCACTCAAACACTCATGAGATGCCTGTGATACAGACAAATGCATCACAAAGGAAATACCCTCAGCCAAGGTCAGAAAAGTGGACTTTATTATGTCCAAAATATAACAGAAACTTCTCCTTTGCAAGCATAAGTATATTTTTCCCTATTCTAAGGCCAACACAAAATCACCAGTGACATACCCGTGGAGTGCCTAAGGTGCCTTATGCTTTCGTTTGCAGGTGCTACGTCTAGGTGCCGCCCCGTCGCTCGGAGTGGCCTGTGAGACAGCCCGCTGACTCTGCTGTCCTGTTGACCTCAATGACCTTGGCAGGTGTCCTCTGGTCCGTGGAGCCTGTGATGGCCCTGCCTGGGAGGGAGTGGCCAGTTCCAGAACTGACAGCTCCCAAGTTGTCGCAGCCTTATTGGAAGCAACAGTCACTGGCAGAGGGGTGGAGGAGCTGCTGCCTCATCTGGAGCACCCTGAAAGGAGCTCACAGCAATGACAGGCAGCTGCTGCGCTGATGTGAGGTCATATTGGACCTCCCTGCTCATCGCAGATGCATGGGCACTGAGTGCCGACGCTTGGTGCCCACAACATCTTCCACATTGGGAATGACCACCCATGGCCAATTCCGCTGTGAGGGCTTGCAGGTCAGAGTGTAACCCAATCAGAAGATTCTCCATCTGCTTGAACCCCCTCTCCATGAGAGTTGCCAATCTCTCAGTGGAAGAAGTGTGAATCTCTGTCCTGACACTCTGCCTGGACTCCTCCATCGCAGAGACCAACTGAAGCACACCCTCATGCAACCCTGCCAGATGCAAACACGATTCCTGCTGCTTGTCCTGCAGCTGCTGCATTGGTGAAAACTCCAGAGGAACGTCATCAGTGCCAGACTCAACATGTGCCTGGTCCCCTGCAGCCCTCCAGCTGCCGGCGCCATCAGCACCCTCTGTCCCTGCCATCTCCTCCAGCGATTGTGAAGCGCACTCTCCACTGTGACCTGGGACACTAGCCGACAGTAAAGTCCCCACTGAGGTGTTTGTGTCTGCGCTGGTGCCTGGCTGGCTGAAATGATGGGCCGCAAGTTGCACGTCTTGGCTCTCAGGTGTGGAGGGGTGATAGGTGTCTTTGGGTGTGGCCATGTGGTGGTGATGCTGAAATTAATAATAAGGACAGTGCATCAGTTAGTGTACAGTCAGTAACACCTTTCATTCCCCCCGCCCCCCCTCCAGGCTCATAATGCGCTCACCCTTCAAGACCCTAAGGAGACGAACATTGGTGGGGGAAAAGAGTCAAGAGGAGGCCCAAACATTAGACGCACATGCAGACAGGCTGGTCAGATGGCCTAAGGAATGCCACATGGCATGTTATGTGTCATTGGAGTGGGGAGAGTGCAGAGGTACCTGACCTGGATGCATTGTGGCCTGGAGAGTTGGAGTGATGAGGAAACATTGCAAACACTTGCGACATTTGCCATGGAGCACAGGAGATTGACAGGTCACATTATTGACCTTCACACCGTTAGGAGGGGCATAGACCGGGTGGACACAAGGCAACATTTCCCCTTGGCGCAGGGATGAATAATGTGGTAGCATTTATTTAAACTGAGGTGCTGAAGACCTTTTGGACAGAGTAATGTGGGGCGTACTGGCTGAAAGAGCGGTGGAGGACCCAACCCCACTAAGATGCAATAAGTCTGTGGATGTGCAGCAGCGATGCCATGGCATGTTAGGCCATGGGGATAGTGGTCACAAGTGGGATAAGGTGACTTTGGAAGGTGGTGGAGACGTGATTCCTCAAGGGGGTGAGGGACCTTTGTGTATGACCCACACGTCAGAATGTCTCAGTCTGTGACCTCAAATACCTGGCCGCTGCACCCCAGCCTCACCGACACCTGCTGCCCTGGTCGCCTGCCTCCTCCCAGCTCCATGGCCTGCTCCTCAAATGTCATGAGGCACTGGAACAGGGCGTGACCACCTCTAGTTCTCTGGCGCTCCCACTGATTGTGGTTAGTTTTTGTCTGCAGAACAGAGAAGAAGATTTATTGGGGCTGATCGCTCATGTACTCTGCACGCGCAGGCCGCACCTCAACCACAGTGGCCCATCTGAGGCCTCCAGCAACTCCTGTCCACTACTGGTGATCAGTCCCCATGAGATAGTACGGTTGCTCCCAACCCCCTCCCCCAATGAACACCTTGGACACATTCAGCGTCCATCACTTTGAATAACACACAGGTTGTAGCGCCCATGGCAAGGAGGCGCAACCAGGTGTGGCTCCGATGCCTGCAGATGGCTCTTGGCCACGACACCTGCCCTTCCACCATCTCATCACCATCAATAAGACATGTGTTGGAGTTCTGAGCATGTGTCTAGCTGCTTCCCCTGCAGGTTGCCCCCAGGATACTCAAATGCGTCAAGCACCAACATATGCTACAGGGAGAACCCAACTTCTCCTCAACCACTAAGGCTGATGTAAGCATGGTCACTATCTGTTTGCCCACCCAGCGTGCGGCAAATGCCCAATGCAGTGACGACCCTAAGACGTGGGGGGGGTGGGGGGGCGGTTCTCAAAGGCTAAGGCTACCTCCTGGGTCAAATGGCCAAGGCTGACATGGTACTCACCCTTCCAGAGTGCAACAAATCATTGAATCTTTTCCGTACTGCGTTCGGGCATGCTGCACAGTATCATGGGTGCTTACAGCATCACCAACCTCTTCCCTGCCTGCTGACATTGGGGGCCTCCTCCTCCCATCATCCGGATACAATACATCCCAAAGGCTGGACATCTCTTGGAGGAGGACAGCAAGGTATGCATCGGAGAATCAAGGGGCACACTGTCCCCCTGCTGGCCTCTCCTGCAGCCTGCACCCCTCCTCCTGCTCATGCTCCTGTCCTGTGACAGCTGCCTCCCACGTTCCCCGAGTGGCCATGCTGCACAGCCTCGAGCAGGCTGCCCGGCCACTCTTTATACAGGCTGCCGGTTCCTCTTTGGCAATCTGAGGCCGCCCGCCCCCGCGACTATTTTCCCGTTCTCCACGGGAGTCGCTAACCCGCTGGCTGGGCCTTAATTGGCCCACCCCCGGAAAATAGCAGTGCGGCCCGTTTTGCCAGTGGCAATCGGCTGCCTGCCTGCCCATCAAGGGCAAAATTCTGGCCTTGATGTCAAGGGCAGTCACTCTCACCTCATCTCAGTGCCCAAATTTGAACCAAAGCTGTCATGAGGTCAGGAGTTGAGTGATCCTGCCGGAACCAAAATTGAGCGTCAATGAGCAGGTTATTGATAAGCAAGTGCTGCTTAATAGCACTGTTGATGACCCCTTCCATCACTTTACTGATGGGCTGTTGGGGCGGTAATTGGCTGGGTTGGATTTGACATGCTTTTTGTGTACAGGACATACCTGGGCAATTTTCCACATAGCTGGGTAGATGCCAGTGTTGTAGGTATACTGGAACAGCTTGACTAGGGGCGTGACAAGTTCTGGAACACAGTCTTCAGCACTATTGCCAGAATATTGTCAGAGCCCATAGCCTTTGCAGTGTCCAGTGCCTTCAGCTGTTTCTTGATATCACGTGGAGTGATTCAAAGTGGCTGCAGGCTGGCATCAGTGAAGATGGGGACCTCCGGAGGGGGCCGAGATCGATCATCCACTCAGTGCTTCTGGCTGAAGATCCTTGCAAAACCTTCAGCCTTATCTTCTGCACTGATGTGCTGGGCTCCCCCATCACTGAGGATGGGATATTTGTGGAGCCTCCTCCTCCAGTGAGTTGCTTAATTGTCCACCTCCATTCACTACTGGATGTGGCAGTACCGCAGAGTGTAGATCTGATCCACTGGTTGTGGGATTGCTTAGCTCTATCATTCACTGCTTATGTTGTTTGGCACGCAAGTAGTCCTATGTTATAGCTTCACCAGGTTGACACCTCATTTTTAGGTATGCCTGGTACTGCTCCTGGCATGCCCTCCTGCACTCTTCATTGAACCAGAGTTGATAACCTGGCTTGATGGTAATGGTAGAGTGGGAGCTATGCTGGGTCATGAGGCTGCATATACAATTCTGCTGCTGACGGTGGCCCACAGCGCCCCATGGTTGCCCAGTCTGTTCGAAATCTATCCCAATTAGCATAGTGGTAGTGACACAGAACATGATAGAGGGTATCCTCAATGTGCAGATGGGGCACTTCTACCACTACTATCATGGCCAGATGCATCTGTGACAGGCAAGTTGGTGAGGATGAAGTCAAATATGTCTTTCCCTCACCACCTGCCGCAGACCAAGTCTAGCAGCTATGTCCTTTAGGACTCGGCTAACTTGGTCCATGGTGGTGCTACCAAGCCATTCTTGGTGATAGACGTTGGAGTCCCCCCCCCGAGCACATGGGCTTCCTTGCCACCCTCAGTGCTTCCTCCATGAGGTGTTCAACATGGAGGAGTGCAGATTCATCAGCTGGGGTTTCCTTGCCCATGTTTGACCTGAGACTTCATGGGGTCCAGATCTAATGTATACCACTGTGCCGCGACCTCTGCTGGTGATGGTGATGTCTGGGACATTATCTGTAAGATATGATTCCGTGAGGATGACTATCTCAGGCTGTTGCTTGACTAGTTTGTGAGACAGCTCTCCCAATTTTGGCACTATCCCCCAGATGATAGTAAGGAGGACTTTGCCGGGTTGACATGGCTAAGTTTGCCATTATCATCCATCCAGTTTAATTCCCTATTGACTTGTTTTTAGCAGTTTGATAAAATTAGGTGGCTTGCTAGGCCATTTCAGAGGGCATGTAAGGGCCAAACCCATGGTTGTGGGTCTGGAGTCACATGTCGGCCAGGCAAGGATGGCAGATTTCCTTCCCTTAAGGACATTAATGAAGCAGATGGGTTTTTATAACAATTGACAATGGTTTCATGGTCATCATTAGACTTCTAATTCCGGATTTTTATTGAATTCAAATTCCACCATCTGACACAGCAGAAATTGAACCCGGGGCCCCAGGCCCAGTGACAATACTACTACAGCACCATCTCCCCCTGTGTCCATCAGGATGTGTAGTTCATCTGCCAACCGGCGACTTGTTGTGAAATTGTAACAGATCCATTTTTACCTTGTCCCTTCTGCTTAAACATATTATGGCATTGGAGACACATCCTCCACCTGTACAGTGGTGGGCATGTCGAAGGCCTTAGTCAGCCACTGTCTGGGATGGTTTCCTATCCAGAGTCTGATTGACTTTTCTCCCAGGCAATGAAGGTCAACATTCAACTTCTTGGAGGAGCAGGTCCAGGCTCTGAGCAATGAAGGGGAGAGACTGAAATTGAGCTCATTCTTGGCAGCTCATTTAAATTATGTTTACAAGTTCATCTGAGCTCTAATGAACATCCATTTCAAACGCCTCTTCAAACATCTTCCACAAAAGAACTGCAACAGGAGTTATAGCAATAATTAGAATAATAACAATAGCCTGATTCTGCTTCCTAATTTCCTGCGTGCAATCAGTAGGCACAGCACGTGCCTCAGAAACAGCACTCCCACTGGTGAGCAGTGGGAGGGGTGGGGGTGAGGGCAGAGGGTGATGATGGCAGGGAATTCACCCTTGGCAGGCTTCATCTGTTTTTCTCCAGGTGCCCCTTCTTCCCAGGAGAGTCCACCCTTTGTTGTTTTTGTTGACAGCTCTGGTTGAGAGAGGAATGTTGGCCAGGACACCAGGAGAGCTCCCTGCTCTTCTCTGAATAAAGGCTTTAGGTGTTTTGGAGAGGATTGCTGCTCGAAGCCATTGATTCTATGCAAAGTGCATTACAGGATGAAGCAGGACTTCAAACGTCACTGAGGACAGCTTGACTTCGAGGTAAACGTGGACCGTGCCAACGAGTGACAGATCAGAGACAAATGACGGTACATGAGCAGCACTTACTGTTTGCTGGAAGATTTATTGATGCCTTGTCAAATGGGACGGTACAGTTATTGCAAGGACTGCAGCTTCTCGGAGGTTGTCTCACGGGGCCCATTAAAAGCAGCATTTTGTTTGCAACTGATTAACCTTGAGGTTTGTTAGGGTTGTAAGACGCCAGGCACAGCTAAATGGAAAGGAGAAGCATTTACACTGAAGCTTGTTCAGCTGCTCTGCCTCAGGCAAGACAGATGGTGAGAGAACCAAATGGGCAAACCCAAGCTATGAGTAAATAAGAGGCTGCCAATTCCATGCTGGCTGGGAGTTAGTTCATGTGCCATGAGCAGGTTTTGTGGCAAATGCCTGATTCAAATAAAAATAACAGAAACCTAAATCCGACCGAAGAAAAGACTTGAATTTATATAGTGCCTTTCATGACCTAAGGACCCCTCTGAAGTAGGAGATATTTTTGGATTATCATTGCTGTTGTAATGTAGGGAAACACAGCAAGCTCCGACAAACAGCAGTGAGTTACATGATTGATAATTGGGCGTGAATTTGTCTTGGTGTAGCACAGGATAGGATCTAAAGAATCAGCAGTCCGCCTGATCTCTTAAAATTTATCCTTTCAGGGATGTGGGGGTCACTGGCAAGGCCAGCATTTGTTTCCCATCCCTAATTGCCCTTGAATCGAGTGGCTTGCTAGGCCACTTCAAAGGGCAGTTAAGAGCTGTTGGCCTGGAGTCACGTGTAGGCCAGACCAGGTAAGATGGAAGATTTCCTTCCCTAAAGGGCATGAGTGAACCAGGGTTTTTATGACAATTGATGATAGTTTCATGGTCAACATCACTGAAACTAGCTTTCAATTACAGATTTTATTAATTGAATTTAAATTCCACCAGCTGCCGTGGTGGGATTTGAACCCATGTCACCAGCGGATTAGCCTGGACCTCTGGATTACTAACCACATGACCATCTCCCCCGATTGTCTTTCCATTTTCACTTCGAAATTGACTTGGAAAGGTAATTGACTTTGGAAGGCAGGACTGGCTGAGTGCATCCCACTTGTCCTTGCAGTCAACCTGCCTCCCCCCTTACCTGCAACTCTCACCCCGCAGCATCCCATCCTGTCACTCACCTTTGACCTGGGATCCAGCAACGATCCTATGCTGTTGAATAGAGCTGCCGGCATCTGGTTGGCCAGCAGCTCTTGGCGGTCAGGATTTCTGCCTTTGGGATCCTTGATCTCGGGGGGAGGCTGCCACTGGCCTGTCAAAGGCTTGAGCAGAACAAGATACTGCGGGCCTTCCTGAAAAGAGATGATGCGGAGCTCTCATCAGCCTTCCAGTCGATGGCTGAGATCTCTCTCGCCTCCATGATTCTGCCCCAATTATACAGGTAAGCTGATTGTTGGCTCGGACATTCCTCTCCCTATATGACCCAGAACATGTTCATGTCAGCCATGGCTCAGTAAGCAGCAACCTGACTTCTGAATCAGAAAGTGGGTGATTTCAGGGATGTGCGCACAAAAATCCAACCGGACACTCCAATGCAGTACTGAGGGAGTTGGTGTGATGCTGTCTTTTGGATGAGACGTTAAGCTAAGGCCTCATCTTCTCTTTCAGTTGGATGCAACAGATCCCAAGGGACTATTTTGAAGAAGATCAGAAGAGTTATCCACAGTGTCTTGGCCAACACTTACCCCTCAACCAACATTACAAAACAGATTATCTGGTCATTGTTCTATTGCCGTTTGTGGGAGCTTGCTGTGTGTAAATTGGCTGCTGTGTTTCCTGCATTACAACAGTGACTCTGCTTTATAGGTTTTTCATTGGCTGTAATGTGCTTTGGGTCTTCAGTCATGAAAGGTGCTATAAAAATGCAAGATTTGTTTTCTTTATTTTTGCTAACCTGTTGCTTTTTCTGTGTTCAAGTCATTAAGAACATAAAGATCAGGAGCAACAGAAGACCATTCGGCCCCTCGAGCCTGCTCTGCCATTCAACACTATCATGGCTGATCTTCTGCCTCAAGTCCAGTTTCCCACCCACTCCCCATATCCCTTGGTTCCTTGAGATCAAAAATATCCACCTATTCCAATATTCAATATATTCAGTGAAAGAGTATCCACAACTCTCAGGGGTAGAGAATTCCAAAGATTCACAACCCTCCGATCGAAGAACTTTCACCTCATCTCAGTCCTAAATGATTAGTGTGGCCCTGAAATACTCCACGAAGCAGGCCTGGCTTTCTGGCAAGACTTGTACACAAAGATGGGACCAGAAAAGCAGCTGGTGGTGTAGGCCTCTCTGTAGTCATAGCCACAAACCAGAAGGCCTCCTGCTCTAAGGATTCCAGGGCTGCACTGAAAAGAAAGGCCACGAGTCCTTTAGGCCGTGTTAATCTTGCTGCCTGCTCAGCTCAGATGTCCTGTCTGAGGGGCAGTGGTGGGGTGGGGGGTGGGGAGGTGCGGTGTGGTTCAGGTACAAGGCCCAGCAACATCTGCTTCAGCCCCACCCCCACCCTTTTGGAAACTGAAGCAGAAGCAGAAAATGTTGCAAAGATGCAAGTGTAGACTCATGTTTTGGATGTAGATCTTTCGTCATGATCATTTTTGGTTTGAAATATAGTAGGTTTGTTTTCTTCAGTTTACATATGTGTGGATGGAAGGAGTCGCTGCAAAATCGTTGTCCTGGAATACTCTCAGTACTGTTCCTGTGTCGGTAATATTCTCAGTACTGTTCCTGTGTCGGTAGTATTCTCGGTACTGTTCCTGCATCGATAATATTCTTGGTAATATTCTCAGTACTGTTCCCATGTCATAACCTGATTGGAAGTTTAACGGAAACCTTCTTTACATAAAATGGAGGAACTGGAGCAGCTTCAAGGAAATTCCCAGTCGTTGTCTACGTTAAATGAAAGATGAAGTAAAAGTCAGTGGACATGTTGAGATTGCCATAGCCATTTGAGTATTGTCTCAGTGTGATTGATGTGCTGGAGTGGAGTGACAATGTAACTGAAATTCTTAGTTTAGTGGAGGCTTTAACCAGGTTAGAATAACCAGGTTAGTGCAGCTGCTAAACTAGTGGAGAGAGAATTTCAGGCCAACGTGTTTTGCCAGAATCCCATGCCAGTTCTGGGGCTGAAGTCGTTACACTGCATGTTGACTTTCCAAATGAGTGTTCCCATCACAGAGCTACACGTGCTGCCAGCCCCCACATCAGGATTTCCGGTGTTGGGGTGGGGGTGGGGGTGCAGTTTCACAGGAAAATCCAGCAGGAAATGCTAACCTATGTGCTTGAATTCCCAGTAGGTGTTTCAGTAAACTTGGGACGGAATCATCCCAGATTTGCACTAAGTGCCATAGCGGGCAAGAGAAAGGTGCCATATCATCCCATTCCCAGCATGTCCTGCCTCATTAATTATGCATTCCCAAGATATACGCTGGGTCACTGGTGGGGAGGCCTCTGATTTACCTGCCTTGACGTCATTTCAGGTCTTCACTGATCCGGGCACCATGTTTAAAGGGGACCCCTGCCCAGAACTAGTGCTCTCTAAGGGATTGGAAACTGCTGGAAAGTCATGGCTGTCAAAGGGAGGAAACATTCGGCCCCCAAATTTAGCGATACCTCCCTTGAACACCTACTGGACACAATGGAGGCTCGAGCGAAGTCCTCTACCCCTGCTCTGGGCGAAGACCAGCAGGCAAGGTCACCAATCTAGCATGAGAGTTGGTGGCAGCAGTGGTCAGCGCCAATGCCCTGCAAAAGAGGACAGTCACCCTATGCTGCAAGAGGATGAATGATCTTCTCTGTTCCACCAGGGTAGGTTACTCTTCTCATCACTCTCAACTCACACACTCATAAACCCATCACACATCCACAGGAATCTCACTCATTGCCAGTCCAAGGGACATCACCATTCACTCTCTTGTATACACCTTTATCTGCCCTGTGGATCCCGTCCTCATCCCATCCATGGCACCACTCACCATCCACACGTGCCAAGCATCCTTCTCATCTGGCCTAGCAGGTTTCCTGCTTACACTCTCTCCATCTGTATTCATGTGGGACAAGCTGGCACACAACAAGAGAGAGAGATCACAGACTCGTGGAGGAATGCCTGACATTAAGGTCCTCACAGACTTTGAAAATAGAATCATCCAGCTGGCTGACGAGGTCAGCAATATTCAACCACATGAGGATCCAATAGTGCAACATCTATCAGACAACCTTGCAATGAGATAAAAACAAAAAAACTGCGGATGCTGGAAATCCAAAACAAAACAGAATTACCTGGAAAAACTCAGCAGGTCTGGCAGCATCGGCGGAGAAGGAAACCAGTTTATATTTCAACTCTTTCTTGGACTCGAACTCAAGTTCTGTTGAAGGGTCATGAGGACTCAAAACGTCAACTCTATTCTTCTCCGCCGATGCTGCCAGACCTGCTGAGTTTTTCCAGGTAATTCTGTTTTTGTAACCTTGCAATGAGTCAGTTTCGCTGTTCCGCAGTCCCCTGCCATGCACTAATTATATTTCCCTGCTCTCGCAGGCACAACTGGAAAACTGCCGAGGGGGTCGACAAGCCAGGTCCTCGACTCAAGCCCTGGAGACACCTTGGAAGAAGAATCTCATTACGCCCTAATTGAAGGCCCATCATAGCGCTCACCCACACCCTCCACCAGCGCAGAGACACACACCTCCTCGGTGAGACTTAGTTCTAAGTAGCCTCGGGATCACAATCTAGTGAGCACATCGCACTGTCTGATGCACAGCAGGCGGCAGCGGGGACTTCCCAGTTCTCCGGCACTCAGAGGACTGCTGGAGGCCAGAAATCTGCTGAGTCCAAGTCAGATGAGGAACATCTGGACTCGGTCATGTCACATTTGCTGGAGCTGCAAAGGCAAGCTCGGGAACAACAGGAAGGGATGTCTGCTGCATGCCTCACATTGCAAGGTGCGATGGAGGAGTCTGTCCGCTTTCAGGCTGAGGTGATGCAGCCTGCATGCCAATGCACTGAGTTCACCACTCGCCATGGAGAGCTGCACTGCTGCGTGGGCTTAACTCCATCGCTGATATAGCAGCTGGCCTCCAACGCTGTGTAGCAGGCCAGCTAGAACTTACTGCAGCCACCCCTTCTCCTCGGAGTCAGCCCCGGGCCCTCGAGCACCCACAGGGAGGAGGATCAGTAGGTGCACACTCCGGGGCCATCCATCCAGGTGACTCCGGGAGTGTCCGGCCCATTCGAATCCCCTCTTCCTGTGACCTCAGTAGCTCCAGCTCCACAGGCCGAGGAGGGTGCCACTGCCACACAGCAGGACCCCGAAAGCAGGCTGGTGTTCTACAAGTCTTGGCCCTCCAGAGGATGCCCGCCAAGGTCAGCACCAACAGGACATCGCAGTCAGCAGGCTGCCTTCACCTCCACTGTGGATGTCAGGGAGCACCAAGATGTAGTGGCAGGGTTAGGAAAGTGAAGAAAATCTAGTTCCACCATGTGGGCAAGGATGTTAATCACTTGTACATAATGTTAACTATTTTAAATAAAGTCACAACAATGTTGCCTTCTCTATGGCTCCTTATTATGATGAGCAATGTTTGTGTCAGTCTGAAACGAAAACTTTGGTTCCTGCACAAGATAAAGGCAGGTGTCTTAGTGCAGGAACTCCTCTTTGTGCAGCCTTCCCAGCACACTGATGATACGGCTTCACTGTCACTGGTCATATCAGTCATGGCTGCACCTCGCATGTCCTGGGCTGGCGGCACAGAGTTCCCTCATTCTCCCTGTGAGCTCCCAGCACCTTGGAGGTGCAGCTGACCCCCCATCTCATCAGCATCTGTGTCCGGTAACAATATGGTCCTGAAGGGTTCAGCTCACGAAGGAAGTCATAGGATCAGGAGAAGTTCAAGAGCAGAATTTTACGTCCCAGGGGTGGGCATACACCTGACCGGATTGGGCGTAAAAACATGTGAGAAGACGCCGGGCGAGCGTCCCAATGTCATCCTGCGCTAGCGTGATATTGGAGGGCGTGTGTAAAAGTTAGAAGCGTGCCTGCCAACAATTAAGAGGGCAATTAGCCCTTTAACAGCACAATTGTCTCTGATTTTTCCTGACCTGTCCAACCTTATGGTTGGCAGAGGGGCAAATCGGCCAGGCGGCCTTTACATTTTTCATCGAACCTCATCCAAGGGCTGGAGGAAATTTCAGTTATGAAATAAAATAAGAATAAATATCTGTGGACAACATTTTTATCAGCTATATTTTCAGGTGTTTGATTGTGATGCATGGACATTTTTTTGCTGCTTTTTAAACCTTTAATGATGATTTTTAGGCCTGCAGCTCCCTGAGGCAACTCTCTGCCTTCAGGGAACTTTCTCGCAGTTTTCGCCTGGGCCCGGGGAAATGTCATTGCCCACCCTCTTCCCACCCCCACCCCGGCAGTGCTGAGCATTTCAGCGCACCAATTAATGCCCAGCCAGCGTGAAATCGTGGTTGGGGGCCAATTGCAGTCAGCAGTCTGTTTCCCGGCTGCTGATTGCGCACGCCCGCCAAAGGTAAAATTCAGGCCAAATTTTCCCCGCTGCATCTCCATGACAGGAGCCTTTTCACGACGGGTATGTGCACTGCCATAAGCCAAACTGGAGTCAAACATTCAAAGATGCGATGTGAGGATCTATGGAGTCTCCTCATTCCATGTTATCAACATCCTTCACGAATCTAGCCTCGTTTTACCTTCTCTCTGCTGCAGTCTGAGGCCACTGCACGGGTGTCATCAGCCACGGCCTCTATGGGTAGCCCTCGTCCCTGAGGAGCCAACCCTGCAGCCACTGTGGACCCTGGAAGATGTCAGGGATCTGTGACCTACTGAGAATGTAGGAGTCGTGCACACTCCGTGGAAACCGAGCACACACCTGCAGGATGCACTTGTGGTGATCGCACACCAGCTGCACATTCAGCGAGTGGAAGGCCTTGCAGTTGACGTAGTTGACCGATTGTTGCCATGGAGATCTAAGTGCCACATGAGTGCAGTGAATTGCACCCCACACCTGTGGAAAACCAGAGATCTGCACAAATCCCAGCACACTTGCTTTCTGGCATTCCTGATCCCAAATGAAATGTACAAAATTGTGTGCCTTCACGAATATGGCGTCCGTGACCTCATGAATGCATTTGAGGGTGGAGGCTTGTGATATCCCACAGAGGTCACCTGTGGAGCCCTGGAAGAAGCCATTGGTGTAATAATTGAGTACCACAGTCATTTTCAGGGCCACTGGCAGTGGATGGTCTCCATGTCCCCATGGCATCAAATCCTGCAGCAGGTGGCATATGTGACTTGCCAGTTCCGTGAACATGCACAGTCTTCAGCGACAATGGTTCTCGGTCATCTGCAGGAATGACAAGCGTCATCTATAGTCATAAAAACAGAAAATGCTGGAAGAAGTCAGCAGGTCTGACAGCATCAGTGGAGAGAAAGACAGAGTTAACGTTTCGAGTCCGTACGATCCTTCTTCAGAGACAAATGGACTTGAAACATTAACTCTGTTTCTCTCTCCACAGATGCTGTCAGACCTGCTGACTTCTTCCAGCATTTTCAGGTTTTATTGCAGGTTTCCAGCATCCACAATATTTTGCTTTTATCTTGTCATCTGTAGACCCTGGGCGTCGCTAGGCACTGACCCATGACAGCGACCTGTGGCTCTTCAGCGGTGTGCGCAGGAGCCCCAGACCCACCTTCTTTTTGAGGGTGATGCTCCTCCCTCTGCCCAGCCAGGTGCCTCTGTCACTCTCTTCTCTTTCATCTCTGCTCCCTATAAGCCATGAGGTATACAGCTAGTTCTCCAGGCTCCATGCTCCTGATGTACTCCTCCTGCAGGATGAAAGAGAGGGATGTGTATTGGTCTCCTAGGGACCTCTCATGACTACATATGCTGCTCCAACTCTGTCTCAAACCCCTTAACACCTGCTGGAGGGTGCTGGCCACCACTTGGATGGCCAGGATTTAGTGAGCTGCATGGCTGCCCAAAACCCCACCCACCTTTGTCCCACTCCACCTGACCGATTGGCAGCAGCTTTGCCCATTGGACTGCATGCTGTGCTCTCAGCTCAGGCACAGGCATTCTCCTAATCCACACTGCAAGGCTGCACTGTTAGCTAGAACCATGGGGGAGACTGGTCCAAACCGGGATGATGACATTGCAAGGGGCTGTGAGTGCCTCCACCAGTGACTGCTCCATGGCCAGCTTTAGCAAGGAGATTATACAACTTGCCTAGTCATCCAATTGTTCTGCTGTCCACTAAAATGCTCATTAGTTTGCAGTCTGTGCCTGAGGGGTGAAACTTTCAGAAGCATTTGGTGGCACTTTCATTCCTCTGCGTCGATTGAGTGGGCCTGACTCCCCGTGTGTCAATGTGGCTGTGTCCCAACTGTCTCAGCTGCAGAGGAATCATCACTTTATACAAGGTTTCCCTAATGCGTGGCCACTTCCCTTGCTTGCCTCCAGCATGTCCTTGTGCGCTACCATCAGACCGTGCTGCCTTGCTCTCCACAACTTGCCTCAACTTCAGTTCAGCCCTTGCCCCAGCACCGCACTGTCAGCCAGCCAGGAGAAAGCGACTTGCCTATGCCTCCGCCTGAATGCACATTGTCTCTTCCTTGAAGTCGAAAGGGTGACCCTCGCGAGTGCTGTGTAACTTTAGTGTGCACTCACCCCCGAGTTCCCCTCCAAGTTCAGCTCGCCAGGTCCATGCCTTTTAAATGCTGTTCTGAAACACTTCAGCATGCAATCGTGCTGGCGTTGCTGGATGATCCAGCGTGGGGGGATGATTCCGGTGAGCAGGGCTTATAATGAGAACAAAAACAAAAAACTCAGCAGATCTGACAGCATCTGCAGAGAGGGATACAGTTGACATTTCAAGTCCGTATGACTCTTCATCAGAAATAAGACATATAGAAATGAGATGAAATATAAGCTGGTTGAGGGGGGTGGGACAGGTAGAGCTGGATAGAGGGCCAGTGATAGGTGGAGGCCAAGAAGAGATTGCCAAAGATGTCATAGACAAAAGGTCAAAGGGGTGTTGATGGTGATGATATTATATAAAGGATGTGCTAATGGGGACATTAAGGGAAGCAAGCTAGTGGCAG
Organism: Carcharodon carcharias; assembly: GCF_017639515.1. Taxonomy (NCBI): domain Eukaryota; kingdom Metazoa; phylum Chordata; class Chondrichthyes; order Lamniformes; family Lamnidae; genus Carcharodon; species Carcharodon carcharias. The sequence goes on along the minus strand of NC_054483.1, from coordinate 48,037,908 downwards.
ATGGCCCTAGTGCAGGTGGGGTGGGGGAAAGGGATCGGAATGGGCTAAAAGGTGGAATGAAACAATAGATAGAAATAAACTTAAAAATAAGATGAGATGCTGAAGTTGGTCGGTGGAAAAGATGGCCCAGCATTGACAGGCAAGGTAGATAATTGCAAATGGGTTTCACGATGGTGTAAAACAGGTTTTGGCTTTCCCACCATATTGTACCCCCTGCCCCCCCACCCAGCCCCTTGCCAATATGTCTGCCGCCAATGGGGGCTGAAAGTTCCAGCCTCTGCCGAGAGTGCAAATTCAGGACATTTATCCTCGCCTGTTTAGTTGGAAGCAATGCTATTGTCAGCATTAGCACAGCATTACACACTATTGGAAATAAATCACAGTTCACAGTTCTCTCATATGTAGTGGTAATATTCTACTGAAGGTAAAGTAACATGTTCAACTATGAATTATAATAACAAATATAATATTACCCAATCATAAAGGTATTAAACATAGACAGATGTGGTTTGATGAAGGTTTTATTAAGGATGACATTTTAGAGCAAGAGTTCAAAAATTGTGTGATGGTTTTGAGGAGCCCCTAATGATTTAAATCCAAGCAAGCTACAGTTGATTGATGTCCAGATGATGAGCTGTTAATAAGTAGGCTGGAGTTATATGGATGAGGTGGGTTAGGTCAACATGACAGTAAATCTCCATAGATTGGATTCATTCACAATCCCTATCCATCCACTGCAATCTTATCCTTTTGGTTCTTGCCTGCACGTAATGCAGGTTATTTGGAAGAGTATTACACAAAGATACTGAGATAACGTACACAGAGAATAGAGGGTGCACAACATATTTGCATAGTGCCACCTACCTGAAGATCCCTGGCGTGGGAGGCAGTGCCTCAGGGCCCACATGGCAGAGCCCAACTGGAGTGGAGCACACAGGAGCATACCCACGGTGTATCCGCTGAACATATGTGATTGTAACATCATTGACCTCAGTATGCTGATACAATGCCAGGATACTAAAACTGGCCAACGAACCTGCAGAGATCCTTCTCTTCAATCCTGAAACAATGGGCATTAAGAAGAAAGACAGATCCTGTCCTGGGGCTAGTTAAAAGGTCACTCAACAAGTTGCAACTGAGGTGCTTTTTCTTCATGTCTTGTCCATTACATTGTTAAGGTTAAGAAAAACAGGTGATGGGTTAACACTTCTGACTTCCTTGGGCTCAGGGAGTTTGAAGGTTTCTGCTGACTACAGAAAGGCTGAGAGAGTTGTGTAGCCTTTAATAAGTAAGGAGGCAGGACCTGCAGTACCACTTGCTCTGTGGGCAGGACAAGAGGAGAAGACCAGTTATCCTGACATTACCCACAATCTTGTGACAGTCTGTACTACCCACTGTTTCAAACCTCCAAGGCAGAGAGCAGGATGGCTGTTTGGTGATGGGAGATAACCCCTCCAACACATAGCATATGACCCCTTTCCACCAACCCACCACACAAGGTTAGAGGGCCTGGAAACACACATATCACTGCGGAGCAAGCTATCAATCTGTTAAAGCAGGGGTTTTTCTGCCTGGATCACAGGAAAAGATTTCTGTAGTACACACTGGTGAGGGTGTTTGTGTTTATGGTAGTGTACTGCCTGGTACTTAGGAGGGTCCAGTCTTCACCTCCCAGGATCTGGAGTCCGTCTTGGGAGGAACAAGAAGTGGAGAAGGAGAGGAGGAAGAGGAGTGGATGATATCCACAATGTCCAACTGGACAGAGTGAGAGGGGTGGCCATTGCGTTGTAAGGCTTGGCTTCAGTTGAAATGCAGTTCTCTTACAGTACATCCATTTCAGAAGCTCCATCATAAAGTCCCCGTGCCTAATATTGTTCAATAAAGGCCAACAGTAAAAAAACTTCACAGATTGCCTCTTGTGAATCGCCAGTCTGCCTGTGCCATGGGTGTTTTTCCTGTTTTACTGCTCTGCTGTGCGACTCCAGTGGCTGCAGCATGGCTGGTGAGAGGCTGCTGACTTTCACTGGGAGAGACTGCAGATGGCCTTGCTGGAATCCTTTGAGCACCTTTGTGTCGTGAAGGCCTACCTTTGGACTGCACCAACTTGGTATGGGTGGCAGCATCCCGGGCTGGCTGACAGGCAACAGTGAGGGCCCTGATGAGTGGGAGCGTGAATACTGTCATCCTGCGAGAGGAGAGGGAAGATGGAGAAAAGGCTGATGGAAGTGGGGGCTATAGTCATGGAGCCCCCATCTCTCGGCCTTTAACCTCACCCCTTCAGTCAGAACTGTGAACACTAGTCCCTGGCCCAATGAGCATCTGCTCAGGTACAGCTGGGACAAGCTTTGGAAAGCCCTCACCTGCTCCAAGACCTAGAGAACATCCACTACGAGCATCTCGTTTCTGAGCAGTGGAATGAGCAGCCTGCCTCCCGCTATATTGAAGCCACACATAGAAATATTATGAGAAAAGAGTCGACATTTCACATAGATGGTTATGAAATTGTTCCTGTTCCATTGATGTTCTTTATTTCAAAGAGAGAACGAGTTGATGTGATCTCCTCATTATCATGGTCTCTACTCTGTCGCATCCCCCACTGACCCTGTTGAATGGAAGGGGCATCTTTGATAAGGAAGTGAAGTTGTGAATGTGATGGTTGGCTGGATGTCTGTAGGGAGGAGATTTGGTGCTAGTGGTGGGAAGCTGGCAATGCTGCAAACCTACTTTTACATGAGGCCATTGTGGGTTTCTCTCATGGGCACCTCTGACAATGGGGCTGTCAATTTTCACTGCTAGAAGGCCTCCTATTGGCCCTCCAGCCTCTGGAGCCTGCCCATCATCCTTAATTGGACAGAAAATGCACCAACTGGCCATAAATTGGCCATTACTTGACAATTGGGTTGGGAGTCAGGTGCCAATGTGATGCAGGACTGGGACCAGGGAATACTCGTGACGTTGAGGTCCTGACCCAAAAATGAAAATACAGCCTGCAGAGTCTGAATCAGGAATTGTGAGTTAGAATATTGAATTGAATGTCAAATCAGGTCTGGAAAACACAATAGAGGGAAAGAAAGATAGGATTAAGAGAGAGAAAGAAAGGAGACAGAAAGAAAAAGTAAAAACAAATATTTTCCAGTAATAATTAAAAGGAGGTCTTGTGGTGCAATGAGTAGCGTCCCTACCTCATCTGGTAGGGACCAGAAGTCTGGCTCAAGTCTCACTCCAGGACTTGATGGTCACAGAAAGTGCATTCATAACACGGTCAGACAGCCTGGCCGATTATTGGCCTGTAAGTCCTTGCACTACGCCTGATGGCAGGCAGTAAGCGTGGGAGAGTTTCCTGGTCAGCCATACTGCAGGAGGCAACGAAACCACTCTTTTGCCAAGCACAATCATGGACCAATCCGATGGAAATCTATGGTCACCAATACCCACTTAGGGCAAGGAGGAGGGGAAATGATTAAAATCTGAAGGTCTACTTTGAGTGCTAGCCAGTTTGTTTATCAGTAATAAAGACTTGCCACACCATTAAAAATTCACTTACACTGGAATTGGCACATCCTAACTCTTTCTGGTAGGTTTAATGAGTATCCATTACATGAGCACCACATCTTCACACCCTTCATGTGTTTCAATGTTGAGTCTCTGGGTGAGCTGGGAGGCAGGACAACTCAGACAGCCTCCCTGATCTCCACATTTAACCGCACTGCTATTATTACACTTTAATAACAGTCAGCACTGTTAACCTCACCACTATTTCCACTGCCAAATCCAGGCCAAGTAAGAATTAACAGAATGGAGATGAAACAGCAATAGATTTAACAATTTTGTTTTTTTAGTTTAAATTTAAATTTAGTTTAGTTGCGCGTGATTGGTGGGCCTGGGACTGATCAGGAAACAGGCCCTCACCCGCGATTGGCCCATGGCCGCAATTTAATGCTGGCTGGCCAATTAAGGCCCACCCAGCGTGAAACGCGTCTTCCCAATGGTTGGGAAGGGCCGGGTGAGGGGGCCTGTTGGAAGCCGGGTCCAATGGCAACTGGGCGGGCGGTTTAAAAAGGCACAGGCAGCTCCCTGAAGGCTACATTCTGGAGTGTGAAGCTATGGCGTCAACAATGGTTGGAGACGCCGGGCGGGAGGGCAGGTTGGGTGGGCACTCAGCTTCCCATTTTTTGGATGAGTGCCCTGCGGTTTGCTTGGAGGAGATGGCTACCAGGAGGGACACCCTCATTCCCAGAGATGGCAGGAGGAGGCCACCGAGGTCAACAACCATGACATTGTGAGGTGCACATGGGTGCAGTGTAGCAAAAGGTTCAATGCTGTTGTGCTCGGCAAGGGTGAGTACTGAGTTGGCATGGATCAGCGTGGTGAAATGTTAAGGGCTAGTCGTTTCCCCGTGGAGCTCAGGTGGTTAGAATCTGAGTGTCAGCCGTCAATGATGCCGGAGCCTCCCAAAGGGGTGAGCCCTGACTGCTTGGCCTGAGTGCCTTGCAGCTTGAGGGCCATGGCTCAGGTGAGCCCTGCAAGGTGTTCCTCAGGCGGGGTTGGCCAGGCTGCATTGGCGCTGCAGGTAGACAACGGACTAATCAATGCTCCTCTGACCTTTCAGGAGAAGACGGCCCATAACAACATTGATTGGTCACAGACAGGCGGAGGTCCCCAAACCTCATAATATTGACCTAATATTTGAGCAGGATGCCTTGGAGCTGGACAGCCGCCACGCATCTCGTTCAGCTGGTCATGGAGAGGCGGGGATGCCAGATGAAGGTAAGAGTGCAGTGCACAGAGGTGAGAGATTCAGATGGTGCAAACATTCTTGTGTAGTCTCATCATTAATGGGAGCCTTGAAACTAGATTCCCCATTGATCATTGAAAGATGATGGCACTGTGATGCAGATCTCCATGGTCTCACCAGGGTGCCTGGCATGCACAGTGACAGTGTGATGACTTTACCTAATGACGTGTCCTTGTTGTCCCTTAGATTCGCCAGCATGCACTCGACTGCAGGATCCCGAAGAGCCACCCTGATGCCAGAGGACCACCAGGCTTCACAAGCACCTATGTCACATCCACTCTCTGCCAGCACAGATATCAGCACCGCGGTGGACATTAGATCCTCGCCTAGAATGTCAGTGCACAGCAGTGAGGGCACTTCACGCTCGCTTGAGGTGCAGGCGGAGGCAGAGTGTGCCCAGGGCGACGGCAGTCGGGGGACTGCTGGAGACCACGGCGATGCTGAGTTGAAGGCAGATGATGAGTCTCTGGAGTCGTCCATTAGGCGGCAGATGCTGGATGTCCAGCGGGCTACGCGGCAGGATCTGGCAGAGATCCATGAGGATATGCGTGCCATGGTCTCTGATATGGAGGAGTCCATACAGACACTCATTGCCAAGCAGACTACCTCCTCCATTGAGAGAGTGGCGACTCTCATGGAGAGGCAGCTCCAGGGACAGAATCAAGGGTTCCTGGGCTTGCGCTCGGACCTGCAGCCCTCACACAGACAATGACCTCAGGTGGTCAGTGCCTTGTGGGAGATGGATGAGGCACCCAGTATCCCAGCTAGGTGCCCATGCATCAATGGCGAGCAGGGAGGTCCAGAACGACCTCATATTGGCACACGAGCTGCCTGTCATCTCTGTGGGCTCCTCTCAGGGCGCTCTGGATGACGGCAGCAGCTCCTCTGCCCCTCTGCCAGTGGCCGTAGCATCTGATGAGGCTGCGATGACTGGGGAGATGCCAACCATGGAACTGGCCGCTCCCTCCCAGGTGGGGCCAGCACAAGCTCCACTGGCCAGAGGACAACCGCCAAGATCACCAAGGCCAATAAGACAGCAGAGTCAGCAGGCTGTCTCCAATGCTGGTGCCAGCAAGGTACGGGGGAGGGGGAGGGGGGGGTGGTGGGGGGGTGGTGGTGGGGGGTACCAAGATGTAGTACTTGTAAATATAAGTTTAAGGCACCATGAACACAAAAGGGACTGGTCATGGGTGATCTTCTGTTCTGTAATGTTTTGTTTATATGTTTACTGGTGTGAAAATGAACACCAGAGATGGTAATGTTTATTTGGTTTGAGTGAGAAAATCACATAAATTCTGCTATTATTGTCATGACCTGAGTATGCTTCACCTTTTCTCTTTAATGTGGTGCAGGGTACGCCAGTTTGTAATGCTGGACATGAGTCGATTGGAACTTTATTGCCCAGGCACTGAGTGGGCTTTGGGTTCAAATTAAAGGATTGTTTCAGACGCCCTGGTCGGAGGCAGCAGCAGATCTTTAGTGGCCTAGATAAGGGAGCGTTGGATCAAGGCATCCCTGGTGTCCCTGCCTCCCTGAAGGATACCGAGGTCTGCCTCCATGTCCTCAGTATTCTCTTCACTGTTCTCCTCTTCTGACTCACTACTGGATTCATCCTCTGTGGCTGTGGAGCTGCCTGAAGATCCTCTTCCTCCTGTGGGTCCCCGCTTGCCAGAGCCAGTGGAGAGCGCATGCAACCGCTATCAGTGACATCTGCTCTGAGGCATATTGTAGCACTCTCCCTGAACGATCCAGGCATCAGAAGCGCATTTTCAGAAGACCTATGGTTCTCTCTACCACCGCCCTTGTGGAGGCATGGCTCCTATTATAACGCTGCTCTGCCTCTGTTCTTGGGTGGCGGGGAGGCGTCATAAGCCACCTCTTCAACGGGTAGCCCTTGTCACCCAGCAGCCAACCAGCCAGTCGAACTGGAGCAGCGAACAGCCTTGGCAGCTGTGAGTTTCTGAGGATATACGTGTCATGGGAGTTGTCTGGGTACCTTGCACAGACTTGTAGAATCTGCATCCTGTGGTCACACATGACGAAGGCACCGGGCTCACCTGCTGGCCCCTTGATGGCCACATGTGTACAGTCTATTGCACCCTGGACATGGGGGAAGCCAGCAATCGCTGCGAAATCCCTGGCTCGCTCAGTCTGGCTGGACCTGTCCAGACAGAAATGAATAGATGTTATTACCCACCTGAACACAGCTTCTGTCACCAGCTTGATGCAACTGTGGACAGCTGATTGGGAGACTCAACACAGATCTCCCACTGAACCCTGGAAAGAGCCGGAGGCATAGAGGCTTAGGGCCACTGTGACCTTCAGAGCCACTGACATGTGGTGTCCACCTACACAGTTGGAGCTGATCTCAGGGCCGATCATCTGACAAATGGAAGTCACGGTCTCCCTGGAGAGGCAGAGCCTCCTTTGGCATTGCAACTCGGACATATTGAGGTAGCTGTCTGTAAACCCTAGCAGCAGGATAATGGCACCTCCTGCAGCCCCTTCCGCCTTGGGCTACTTGCTGGCCCTGTGCCCCTTGTGCCTGCGCCTCTCCTCCCACAGGTCCCTCCCCTGGAAGCTGTATTGGGACACCCGGCCTCTTCTCCCTTCTGCCCCTCTCTTCCTCCTCAGAGGAGGTGCCTCCGGCGGAGACCACAATCCCCATTCCCAAGGTAAGGGAAGGCTGTCTGATACCTGGAAGGGTCCACACGGTTAAAATCTACCAGGGGACTAGGAGACACCAATGAGTCCTTAAATGAAGCCTAGAAATGTTAAGAATGAAGCTCAGAACAGAGATGAAGCTGACGAGCTCAAATAAGCAACCAGCAGCAAACTATCTCCTAAGCTCTTCACAATAACACTGGCAATGCTGCTGACCCTTTTTATTCCACACTTGGATGAGGTTTTGAAAGAAGCGCCTGCCTGTGTTGCCTTTACAATGAAGGTGAAATTGTGCAGGCAATGTAAAATCGGGATCAATTGGCTTTTTAATGGCCTTAAGTGGCCTTTTAATTGATGGTAGGTGCGGCTCCGACACCCGTTCGCACCCTCTGGCCTGAAGGTTGCATGTGTGCGGGATGACGTCAGGATGCTCGCCCGATATCACCTTGTGTGGTTTTACACCCGATCAGGGTGGGTGCACATCCACCCTCGAGGCGTAAAATTTTGCTCCATGAAACTCTCATCGATTGTCAGTTCACTAATGTCCTTTAGGGAAGGAAATCTGCCGTCCTTACCTGGTCTGGTCTACACATGACTCCAGACCCACAGCAACATGACTGACTCTCCACTGTTCTCAAAGGATGGGCAACAAATGATGGCCTTGCCAATGATGTCTACATCCCACGAATGTATTCCAAAAAAGTGGGGTCAAACCAATTCTGACAATTGTGTAGGCACATTCATTAGGATGATCTTGATAGCCAGTGTTTGCATCATAGAAATTATGCTCTTTAATTTTCCATCCAGGCCTCTGTGCTGGGAGGGCCAATTGTGGAATTACCCCAATGTAATACAGGCTTTGTTATCAAGATGACTCTGTAGTTGTATGTCCAGTCATGACCAGTGGTAGACAGGAATTGTTAGATGAAACAAAGACTATGGTCTAACTAGTCTATCTTCATTATCATATTAAGAACACATGATACAATGAAATAGGAGTGTTGGACATTGGGAAACATGTAGCAGGTTAGAAGAGGTTACAATTGTGTAAATGCACAAAGCATGGTATATGAGGCTGGTGAGCTTCAATCACATGTAACTACAGTGGACTATGATATAGTGCCAACAATGTAGGCCTCACTTAAAGAATGGGAGGAATTCCTGAAAAGTGTAGCAAAACTTTCATAATCAATATGTTTGAGCTCAACACGGAAGCAATTCTGAATCTAGTTTTGTGGAATGAAATGGGGAAAGTAGAGCATGTTTCAGTGAGGGACCATTTGCAAAACAGTGATCCAATTAATTATGGAAAAGGACAGGGAAAAGTCAAATGTAAAGAATCTGAACTGGAGGAGAGCTAATTTCAGTGAGTGCAGATCTAGCCCAAATGGATTGGAATCAAAGATTGGCAGGTAAAACAGTAATTGAGCAATGGGAGGTATTCAAAGAGGAGATAATTTGGATACAGAGTCCCCATGAGGTAGAAATGAACGGCACCCAAAGCTAAAGCTCCCTGGATGACTAAAGATGTTGAGATTAAAATTAAACAGAAAGAGGAAACTTATATTGGATTTGTAATTCAGTGGAGAACCAAGCTGCATACAAAAAGTATAGGTATGCAAATAGATTAGCAGCTACTGTAAAAGGGAAGCCAAATATCCTTTATAAACAGAAATGATAACAGGATACTCAAAGGAAGGATGGGGCCTATTAGAGACCAAAAAGCAAATCCTCTTATGGAGGCAGAGGTACTAAATGAATGCTTTTCAATCTGTCTACATCAGGGAAAATGATGTTCTCAAGATCACAGGAAAGAAGGTGGAGAGAAATTGGATTCGATAAAAATGTAGAGGAAGCACTTAAAAAATTGGCAAAGTGAAAAAGTCATCCAGTCTGGATGGAATGCATGTAAGGTTGCTAAGAAAAGTAGTGCTGAGACTCTGGTCACAATTCTTCAATTCTCTTTTGGTTATGGGGGTGGCATCAGAGAATTGATAACTGGAAATGTTATATCCCTTAATAAAAGGGGAGAGCGATAACCCCAGCGACTACCAGCCAGTCAGGCAGAAGCATAATTGATGAGAGACAACTGTCTGGGACAACATTAATTGGCACTTGGAAAAATATGGGTTCATAAATGAAAGCCAGAATGGATTTGTTAGAGGCGAATCATATTTGACTAACTTGACTGAGCTGTTTGATGAAGAAATGGTCATTGAGGATAGTGCAGTAGGCTTTCAAAAGACAAGGTGGATGAGCTTAGAGCTTGGATTAGTGCTTGGGACTATGATGTTATTGCTATTACAGAGACTTGGTTGAAGGATGGACAGGATTGGCAGGTAAACGTTCCAGGATTTAGATGTTTCAGGCAGGATAGAAAGGCATGTAGAAGAGGTGAGGGAATTGCACTGCTGGTTAAGGGGAATATCACAGGAGGACACCTCGGTGGGCTCATGCAGCAGGGCAATATGGGTAGAGCTCTGGAAAAGGAAGGGCGCAGTCACAATGTTGGGGGTTTACTATAGGCCTCCCAATTGCCATTGGGAGATTGAGGAACAGTTATGTAGGCAGATTTTGGAAACATGTAAAAGCAATACGGTCGTTGTGGTGGGTGATTTTAACTTTCCCTATATTGACTGGGGATCACTTAGTGCTAGGGGTTTGGATGGTGCAGAATTTGTAAGGTGCATCCAGGAGGGCTTCCTGAGACAATATGTAGATAGTCCAACTAGGGAAGGGGCAATACTGGACCTGGTATTAGGGAATGAACCCGGCCAAGTGGTCGAAGTTTCAGTAGGGGAGCATTTCGGGAAAAGTGACCATAATTCAGCAAGTTTCAAGGTACTGGTGGATAAGGATAACAGGAGTCCTCGGGTTAAGGTGCTTAATTGGGGGAAGGCTAATTATAACAATATTAGGCAGGAACTGAGGAATCTAGACTGGAGGCGGATGTTTGAGAGCAAATCAACTACTGACATGTGGGGGGCTTTCAAACATCAGTTGATTAGCATGTTCCTGCTAGGATGAAGGATAAGCATGGCAAGTTTCAGGAACCTTGGATAACGAAGGATATTGTGAGATTAGTCAAAAGAAAAGAGAAGCATTCGTAAGGGCTAGAAGGCTGGGAACAGATGATGCCCATGGAGAATATAAAGAAAGTCGGAAGAAACTTAAGCAAGAAGTCAGGAGGGCTAAAAGGGGTCATGAAAAGTCACTGGCAACCAGGAATAAGGAAAACCCCAAGGCCTTTTATACAAATGTAAAAAGCAAGAGGGTAGCCAGGGAAAGGATAGGCCCACTCAAGGACAGAGGTGGGAATCTATGTGTGGAGCCAGAAGAAATGGGAGAGATACTAAATGAATACTTCTCATCAGTATTCACCAAAGAGAAGGACTTAGTGGTCGATTTTTCTAGGGAAGAGTGTGTAGATAGCCTGGATCATGAGACCATGAGATCAAAAAAGAGGAAGTGTTTGGCGTCTTGAAGAATATTAAGGTGGATAAGTCCCCAGGGCCAGATGGGATCTACCCCAGAGTACTGAGGGAGGCAAGGGAGGAGATTGCTGGGGCCTTGACAGAAATCTTTGTATACTCACTGGCTACGGGTGAGGTCCCAGAGGACTGTAGAATGGCCAATGTTGTTCCATTGTTTAAGAAGGGTAGCAGGGATAATCCAGGAAATTACAGGCTGGTGAGCCTTATGTCAGTGGTAGGGAAATTATTGGAGAAGATTCTTTGTGACAGGATTTACTACCATTTGGAAGCAAATGGGCATATTAGTGAGAGGCAGCATGGTTTTGTGAAGGGGAGGTCGTGTCTCACTAACTTGATCAAGTTTTTCGAGGAAGTGACAAAGATGATCAACGATGGAAGGGCAGTGGATGTTATATACATAGATTTCAGTAAGGCCTTTGACAAGGTCCCTCATGACAGACTGGTACAGAAGGTAAAGTCGCACGGGATCAGAGGTGAGCTGGCAAGATGGATACAGAATTGGCTTGGTCATAGAAGACAGAGGGTAGCAGTGGAAGTGTGCTTTTCTGAATGGAGAGCTGTGACTAGTGGAGTTCTGCAGGGATCAGTGCTGGGACCTTTGCTGTTAGTAGTATACATAAATGATTTGGAGGAAAATGTAACTGAGCTAATTAATAAGTTTGCAGATGACACTAAGGTTGGAAGAGTTGCAGATAGTGAAGAGGATTGTCAAAGGATACAACGGGATATAGATCGGTTGGAGACTTGGGCAGAAAAATGGCAGACAGAGTTTAATCCAGACAAATGCGAGGTAATGCATTTTGGAAGGTCTAATACAGGCAGGAATTATACAGTAAATGGCAGAACCTTTAAGTGCATCGACGGGCAGAGGGATCTGGGTGTACTGGTTCGCTGGTCACTGAAGGTGGCAACGCAGGTGGATAAGGTAGTCAGGAAGGCATATGGCATGCTTGCCTTCATTGGCAGGGGTATTGAGTATAAAAGCTGGGAAGTCATGCTGCAGCTGTATAGAAACTCGGTTAGGCCACACTTGGAATATTGCGTGCAATTCTGGTTGCCACATTACCAGAAGGATATGGAGGCATTGGAGAGGGTGCAGAGGAGGTTTACCAGGATGCTGCCTGGTCTGGAGGTTATTAGCTATGAGGAGAAGTTGGAGAAACTCGGATTGTTCTCACTAGAGTGACGGACATTGAGGGTTGACTTGATAGAAGTTTCCAAAATTATGAGTGGCGTGGACAGAGTAGATAGAAGCTTTTTCCCAGGGTGGAAGAGTCAATTACTAGGGGACATAGATTTAAGGTGAGAGGAGAAAACTATAGAGGAGATGTGCGGGGCAAGTTTTTTACACAGAGGGTAGTGAGTGTCTAGAATTCGCTCCCAGAGGAGGTGGTGGAAGCAGGTACGATAGTGGTGTTTAAGAGACAGCTTGACAAGTACATGAATAGGATGGGAATAGAGGGATACGGACCACGGAAGTGCAAAATGTTTTAGTTGATGGGCAATATGTTCGGCGCAGGCTTGGAGGGCCAAAGGGCATGTTCCTGTGCTGTACTTTTCTTTACTAAAACAGAATTACCTGGAAAAACTCAGCAGGTCTGGCAGCAACGGCGGAGAAGAAAAGAGTTGACGTTCCGAGTCCTCATGACCCTTCAACAGAACTGAGTGAATATTAGGAGAGGGGTGAAATATAAGCTGGTTTAAGGTGGGGGGGTGGGGCGCAAGAAGTTGGGGGGGTTTTGTGGTTGTAGGGATAAGCAATCAGTGATAGGAGCAGATAATCAAAAGATGTCACAGACAAAAGAACAAAGATGTTTTGAAGGTGGTGATATTATGTAAACGAATGTGCTAATTAAGAATGGATGGCAGGGCACTCAAGTTACATCTCTAGTGGGGGTGGGGTGGAAAGACTAGCAGGGCATAAAAGGTGTAGATTCAAAAATAATGGAAATAAGTGGGAAAAGAAAAATCTATATAAATTATTGGAAAAAAACAAAAGGAAGGGGGAAGAAACGGAAAGGGGGTGGGGATGGAGGAGGAGTTGTTCAAGATCTAAAGTTGTTGAATTTAATATTCAGTCCAGAAGGCTGTAAAGTGCCTAGTCGGAAGATGAGGTGTTGTTCCTCCAGTTTGCTTTAGACTTCACTGGAACAATGCAGCAAGCCAAGGACAGAAATGTGGGCAAGAGAGCAGGGTGGAGTGTTAAAATGGCAAGTGACAGGGAGGTTTGGGTCTTTCTTGCAGACAGACCGCAGGTGTTCTGCAAAGCAGTCACCCATTTTTCGTTTGGTCTCTCCAATGTAGAGGAGACCACATTGGGAGCAACGAATGCAGTAGACTAATTTAGGGGAAATGCAAGTGAAATGCTGCTTCACCTGAAAGGAGTGTTTGGGCCCTTGGACGGTGAAGAGAAAGGAAGTGAAGGGGCAGGTGTTGCATCTTTTGTGTGGGCATGGGGAGGTGCCATAGGTGGGGGTTGAGGAGTAGGGGGTGATGGAGGAGTGGACCAGGGTGTCCCGGAGGGAACGATCCCTACAGAATGCCGCCGGGGTGGGGGTGAAGGGAAGATGTGTTTGGTGGTGGCATCATGCTGGAGTTGGCGGAAATGGCGGAGGATGATCCTTTGAATGAGGAGGCTGGTGGGGTGATAAGTGAGGACACGGGGGACCCAATCATGTTTCTGGGAGGGAGGAGAAGGCGTGAGGGCGGATGCGCGGGAGATGGGCCAGACACGGTTGAGGGCCCTGTCAACGACCGTGGGTGGAAAACCTCGGTTAAGGAAGAAGGAGGACATGTCAGAGGAACTGTTTTTGAAGGTAGCATCATCAGAACAGATGTGACGGAGGCGAAGGAACTGAGAGAATGGGATGGAGACCTTACAGGAAGCGGGGTGTGAGGAGCTGTAGTGGAGGTAGCTGTGGGAGTCGGTGGGTTTGTAATGGATATTGGTGGACAGTCTATCACCAGAGATTGAGACAGAGAGGTCAAGGAAGGGAATGGAAGTGTCAGAGATCTTTATCTCTGTACATTTCTTTGTTCTTTGTTCTTTGTTCTTGATCAGAACACCACATAATAGACTTGATAGCAAAAATGAAGCCTACAGGATTAAAAGGACCGTGGCCACGTAGATACAAGATTGATTAAGGGGAAGAAGGCAGAGAGTAGTGGTGAATGGCTGGTGATTTTTCAGACTGGAGGGGAGTGTGCAGTTGTGTTTGCCGAGCTAGTCATTGGACCACAGAACGTTTTGATTAATGTTCCAATCTGAAATTGGGGATAGGGAGAATTATTTCCAAGTCTGTAGTTGACACAAAACATGGAATTGTAGAAACCCGTGAACCAGTGAGGGGGACAGGAACAGGCTTCAAGAAGACATCGGGCTGAATAAAGGGACGCGGGGGGTGCAGGAGGGGGGGGCGGTGGGGAGGATGCAGATAGCACCCTCCCCCGAAAACCATGAGATCCTCCTCATTGGGGCGGAAGTCCCACCCCCTAGAGCTGCTGCCCAATCCAATTAGCTGGCGGCTCCATCAGTCCCGGCAGTGCCAGGGAGGGTGGCAGTGGAAGGTGCCAGGGCTGCTGGTTAAGAAAAGACCCCAAGGCCTTGGATCCCCACAGCAGGTGAGATCGGGTCCTGAGCCGAGAGTGTTTGGGTAGGTTAGGGAGAAGGGCAATGGCGGGTGGTGGGGGGGTTTAAGGGAAGGAGTGGGTAAGAAGGAAGGGGGTTTTCAACCTAAGGGGGCTGTCCAGCGATCGGCAAAGGGCAGCCTCCGAAGAGCGAGCCCCCCACCCTCCCAACTCTTTGAGAACCTAAGGTAAAATAATTAGGCTTCCAGCTCTCACTCTGTTGCCCACAGCAAACATGATATGGTGTGGACAGCATATTATCAGGGTCAATTACCTTAATAAAAAGCCTAATTGACCCTTAAATGTTCATTTCAACATGGCGGGTGGTGCCAATTTCGGTGTCATCCATCCCCCCCAACCCACTATTATGGGGTTGAGCTCGGAGATGGGCAGGAAGATGCTGGGATGGGTGCCCACCCCATCTTAGGTGCCTCCCCCCCATTTTACGTGCCGTCCCCGCATGGGAAACGTGCCCACCGGGGGCAGGTAACATTCAGCTCTAAAATCAGCAAACTTGTAGCATGTGATATTTAACAGAGAGAAGTGTGAATTGATAAATTCTGGAGCAAGGATGAGCAAATAGTACAATTTTAAAGGGGGTGCAGGAACAAGAAGACCTGGGAATGTATGTACACAAGCCTTTGAAGGTGAAAGGATAACTTAAAATGGCTGTTTAAAAGATATACTTGTTCCATGCTAAATAAAGGCATAGAGGGCAAAAGCAAAGCAGTTATGCTAAGCCTTCATTAAATGCTGGTTAGGCCCTAACTGGATTTTTGTGCTCAATTATGGCCAGCACACTTTAGAAAGGATGCCAAAGCCTTGGAGACAATGCAGAGGTGTTTTACGTCTATGATACCAGGGATGGAAGACTTCAGTTACATGAAGGGATGAGAGAAACTGGGATTGTTCTTCTTCGAGCTGAGAAGGTTAAGGGGAGATTTGATATAAGTTTTCAAAATCATGAAATGTTTTGATAGAGCAATTAAGGAGAAACTATTCACTGTGGCAGAAAGGTCAATCACTAAAGGATACAGATTTAATGTAAATGCAAAAAGAATCAGAGGCAACGTGAGATAAAAGATCCTTTTTGTGGTGAGTTGTTATGATCTGGCAGTGGAAACAGGTTCAAGAATAGCTCCCAAAAATAAATTGATGTAGAAAAACCTGGAGTGCTTTGGGGAAAGAGTAGGTGAGTGGCACTAACTGGATAGCTCTTTCAAAGAAAATGCACAAGCACAATGGGCCAAATGACCTCATTGTGTGCTGTATCATTTCAGGAGTTATTAACCTATCTTAGCAATCAATCCATATAATCAGTCCATAACAAATGCATAATAACATGAGGGAATTCCTTGTGCTGGAGAGCTTCTGGAACCATAAGTCCTACAGAAAGCACACTCAGTACTTAAAAAAAGTTGCATTAATATTTTACAATGTTTAATATTAATAATGTAATTTACAAACATTACAGCATTGCAATCTGTCTGATTCTGCAGCACCACTGGGAGTTGGGGTGGTGATGGCATTGGGGGCACAGTTGTAAATGTAATGGAGTAGTTTTCCAGATTCACACCCAACCTTGTGTCCCCCGCTTTTTGCTGTGATTCCCATTGGCAGGCAGAACCGTGCCTCTGCCCTTTGTCTGAGCTGCGGATGGCATGGTGGAGGTCAGACATCTCCCTTTCCACCATATATGCCACACAATGAATCCTGAACAGACTCAGAGCTACTTAAAGGTGGGAATAAGTTCAAGGAGGTTAGCTTCTACATAGACAGGCCTGATTAAAATTTTGCTGTTGTGTAAATTTTTCTATTGCTGTTGCCACCTGCTTTAGCCACCTGTCTCCATTCCATTTGCTAACGGATTACTCCACCACTCCACAACCTGCCACCTCCCCTTTCAGACAGGGCAGAATGAAATTCCCTTTTCCTTTGGGCTGTGTCCATTTGCAACGCAAGTAGGTTGGACGAGGTTCCTGATTGGTCCCCTTGGAGGACAAGACATCCCCAGCAGTTTATCTAGAGTGTGTAATTTGATGGTTTGGTGTTGAGTAATTCAAGGTCTCTATAACATGGCATTTAATCCAGTGTCAGGCAGGCACTAGAGCTCAGATTGTGCAGCTATGGTCTTGCTGTGGAAGGTGCAAATCATGGAAGAATGATGTTATGCTCGAATACCACAAAGCAGAACTGTATGATGGCCCTCTTATCAAATGTTCTGCAATTGTAATTATAATTCTTGACCGCTAAACTAAAAGACTTTATACTCTAGTTAGTGGGTTAGTTACTTCTTTCCTCTCCTGGTCTGGTTCGGACGCCCTGCACGAGTCCTGGTGCATCCTTTTTTTTATTCATTCATGGGATGTGGGCATCACAGGCTAGGCCAGCATTTATTGCCCATCCCTAATTTCCCTTGTTCAGAGGCATTTAAGAGTCATCCACATTGCTGTGGGTCTGGAGTCACATGTAAGCCAGACCTGGTAAGGAAGGCAAATTTCTTTCCCTAAAGGACATTAGTGAACCAGATGGGTTTTTACAACAATCGACAATGGTTTCATGGTCATCATTAGACTTTGAATTCCAGATTTTTTATTGTGCCAGCTGCTGTGGTGGGATTCGAACCCAGGTCCCCGGAGCATTACACTAGGTCTCTGGATTACTAGTCTAGCAGCAATATGACTATGCAACTGCCTCCCCTCCACATGGGGATAAGACCCATCTGCTGCAAGGACTGTATTACTTCCTATGTTCCAAGCATTTGGCGGTCTATCAGGGCAAACCATTCATTCTAAATGGTCGCTGAAATATGCGGAACACGGCCTCATCAATATATTGGGCCAGAACTTCCTTGGAGTGACATTTACAGTCGGATTGCTGCTCTGCCCCTTTTTACTTACCCAAGTGGGGAGTTGCACATTTCTCTCCTGGACTTCTGTCCTGGACCTGGTGTTAAATGTGCAATGCAGTAACTCCAGTAGTCCTTCCTGAGCAGGGCTGCAGTGTCGGGGGAAGTGAGGGCACACCCCCATGTTATGGCCTTAGCTGCTATAGAGCAGTAGGTTTAAAGGTCCCTGCCATTTTGAGAAACCAAGGAGAAGGTAAGTGTGTAAGGTAAGTGTGTGAGAGGTTAGGGTGGTCAGGCAGTTGTGGTCGAGGGAGTCGTACAATCGGTGGGGGGGGTGCGGGGGTGGGGGGGGTTCTGGAGTATAGCCGGCAGGTGGGAGTATAGTTGTGACGTGGGGGGTGTAGGTCTGACAGTCAAGGGGGTTGAGTGGTCGTGGGGGTTTGAGGGGGTAGTTGGGAGGGGGTCAGGTGGTGGGTGGAGAGGGGTCAGGGTGGGGTCGTCAGTGGGTGGGTTGGAGGAGGTACCCAGGGAGTGGGGAGTAGTCAGGGTAGTTGGGGAGCTACTCTGGGGGTTGGGACTGTAGTTGGACAGGTCAGGGTGCAGTCAGGAGGGTTCGGGTTTGTAGTCGGGTGGGCTGGGAGTGTAGTTGGAGGGGTTAGTCGGGTTGGGTAGTAGTTGGGGCTTTAGGAGTGTAGTTGGAGGGGTTAGTCGGGGTGGGGGGTAGTTGGGGTTTTGGGAGTGTAGTTGTGGATGGCGGTCAGTGGGGTCATGGGTTACTTGGCGGTGTAGTCAGAGGGGTGGGGGCATCCTGTGGGAGGTCGGGGTGGGGGGGGTTGTGGGGGCGCATTCAGTAGTATGGTTATCCAGAAGTTAGAACTGGTTTTAATCTGTCGCATTTATCCTGGGTAAGAGAGTCAGAAACATCCAAAGTCTCCTATTTAAATTGGAGTATTGGATGGTTCCAGATGCAGTGTAATTGTCTATCAGAAGTTTAACTTCCCATGCAGTTCTTGTGTGGGGACTTCCAGAAGGTACCCCAGCACATCTTCTGGAGGACCTCTGGGTTACGGCAGTCCAGAATGAAAGCTCTGGGCCATTATTATGACAGACCTACCTCTTGAGAGCAGTAACATGGCTGACACTAGCCCGCTATTTGGAGGGATGGCCTGCCCAACACTGGATCAAATTTCACGTTGCAGAGACCTTGAATTTCTTATGCTCACACTCCCAGCAGCCCTACCCCACCCCCCCACACACCCACAAACCCCCACCCACCCAACCAGGTGATTAAAATTGTCTCCATAGAATTTGAAACCAGAAGAGGGGCGGAAAAAAGATTGATAATCCTTTTGCTTGACTACTGTTCTACGCTATAGTAATTTGGACCAGTTTTAACAGTTGCCATCTTGTTAGTCCTTGGCTAGTTAAATGCCAATTCTGATTGAGAAAGATTTAGATTGTCAGGAGAGCGAGAGTAGAAATATTCTCCATAAACTGTCAGACAACAGTGAATACAGAATAAATTGGAAAATATATTTTTTTAAATTCATTCATGGGATATGGGCTTCACTGACTGGGCCAGCATTTATTGCCCATCCCTAATTGTTCTTGAGAAGGTGGTGGTGAGCTGCCTTCTTGAACTGCTGCAGTCCATGTGGTGTAGGTACACCCACAGAGCTGTTAGGGACAGAGTTCCAGGATTTTGACCCAACGACAGTGAAGGAACAGTGATATATTTCCAAGTCAGGATGGTGAGCGACTTAGAGGGAAATTTCCAGGTGGTGATGTTCCCATCTATCTGTTGCCCTTGTCCTTCTAGATGGTAGTGGTTGTGGGTTTGGAAGGTGTTGTCAAAGGAGCCTTAGTGAATTACTGCAGTGCATCTGGTAGATGGTACACACTGCTGCTATTGTGTGTCGATAGTGGGAAGAGTAAATGTGAATGTGGTGCCAATTAAGCAGGCAGCTTTGTCCTGGATGGTGTCAAGCTTCTTGAATGTTGTGGGAGCTGCACTCATCCAGGCAAGTGAGGAGTATTCCATCACACTCCTGGCTTGTGTCTTGTCGATGGTGGAAAGTCTTTGTGGAGTCAGGAGGTGAATTACTTGTCACAGGATCCCTAGCCTCTGATCTGCTCTTGTAGCCACAGTATTTTATGGCTAGTCCAGTTCAGTTTCTGATTGATGGTAACCCCCAGGATGTTGATAGTGGGGGATTCAGTGATGGTAATGCATAAATGATAATTGAACGTCAAGAGGCAATGGTTAGATTCTCTCTTGTTGGAGATGGTCATTGTCTGGCATTTGTGTGGCATGAATGTTACTTGACACTTGTCAGCCCAAGCCTGGATATTGTCTGGGTCTTGTTGCATTTGGACATGGACTGCTATTGTGTGGTTCTCAGTGTACTAAATAAGTAATTCAGTATTTTTGGGGTGACGGTTTTTTCCAAATTACACCCAGCAACATCACTTTTAACAGAATCACAGAATCTTAACAGTACAGAAAGAGGCCATTTGGCCCATTGTGTCTGTACTGGATCTCCATGTAAGCATTATGACCTAGGGCCATTGCCCTGCCTTTTCCCCATACCCCTGCACTTTTCTCTTTATTCTTTCATGGGATGTAGTTGTCGCTGGCAAGGCCAGCATTTATTGCCCATCTCTAATTTCTCTTTGAACTGAGTCGCTTGCTAGACCATATCCGAAAACAGTTAACTATCAACTTCATTGCTGCGGATCTGGAATCACATGTAGACCAGATGAGGTAAGGATGGCAGTTTTCCTTCCCTAAAAGTCAGAACGAGATGGGTTTCTACGACAATTGATGATAGTTGTCATGGTCACCATTAGACTCGCTTTATATTTCAGATTTATTAATTGAATTTAACTTCCACCAGTTTCCTTGTTTATAAAGGTACCTTAACTTTTAGGCTTTTTTGATACCTGTGCTGAGGTCTTTGCTGGGTTTCAATGGTAGCATGCACTATTCTGAGTCAGAAGACTGTGGGTTCAAATTCACACCAGAGACTTGAGCACAAATTCATGGCCTGACACTTCAATTTAGTACTGAAGGAGTTTCTAAAATATCTTGTGGCAATGTCCTGAAGAAGAGAAAAGCTGTTCTCCATGGTCTGCTGGCCAATAGTTATTCCTCAAACCAACGTATAGAAACAGATTACCTCATTATTATATATGAACATACGAACATGTGAAATAGGAGCAGAAGTAGGCCATTCAGCCCCTCGAGCCTGCTCCACCATTCAATAAGATCATGGCTGATTTGTTTGTGTTTCGAATTCCACATTCCCATCCACCCCCGATAACCTTTGATTCCCTTGCCTAACAAGAATCTACCTACCTCTGCCTTAAAAATATTCAATGACCCCGCCTCCACCACCTTCGGAGGCAGAGTTCCAAAGTAACACAACCCTCAGAGAAACAAATTCTCATCTCTGCCCTAAAAAGGCGGCCCCTAATTTTAAAATGACACCCCCTGGTTCTGAACTCACCGTCAAGGGGAAGCATCCTTTCCACATCCACCTTGTCAATCCCGTTCAGGATCTTATATACTTCAATTAATTCACCTCTGACTCTTCTAAACTCCAGTGGAAACAAGCCCAGTCCGTCTACCCTTTCCTCATAAAACAATCCGCTCATTCCATTACACTGCTGCTTGTGCGAGCTTGCTGGGTGTAAACCAGTTGCCATATTTTCTACACTACACATTGACTACGCTTCAAAACCGCCTTCATTGTCTATAAAGTTCTTGGGGACATCTTGAGGTTATGAATTGCAAGTTTTTGTTTTTGTTACTTGGGATAATGTAAAGTTTTTAAAGTATCATAAGCATATGGTACTATGAGTTGAAAAGCTTACCAGATCTATCATTGCTCTATTCTGCTGCCTCAGGTTTCTTCACAAATGTGATTTGCATTATCAATATAATTCAGATTTTATTACTCATGTTTTATTGTTCTTGTTAACTAAATTAAGGGGGAAAAATGTAATTGCATTGAGAACTAATTGAACCAAGCCGCTTCTAAATTTGCCTTGGTATTAAATGTTACAAGGCATTTGAATACTGCATCGCTGTTGATTTTTCCAGGTGAGCTGAGTGTAAGTAATTTTCCAGCTGATGGTACATAGTAATATAATTAAATGAATCAACACGGACTCAGTGACTCATTGAAGATAGATCGGAGTCTATTCTAGAGCTGGGATTTAACATGAGAACAGAAGAACATAAGAAATAGGAGCTGGAGTACGCCATATGTCTGTTTAAGCCTGCCCTGTAACTCAGTAAGATCATGGCTGATCTTCCAGTTCACCTCCTGTCACGTTACGAGCATACAAATTAGGAGCAGGAGTAGGCCACTCGGCCCCTCGAGCCTGCTCTACCATTCAATAAGATCATGGCTGATCTGATTGTAATGTCAACTCCACATTCCCGTCTACCCCCAATAACCTTTCACCCCCTTTGCTTATTAAGAATCTACCTCTGCTTTAAAGATATTCAAAGACTCTACTTCCATTGCCTTTTGTGGAAGAGAGCTCCAAACACTCACAAACCTCGGAGAAAAAAAATTCTCCTCATCTCTGTCTTAAATGAGCCACCCCTTATTTTTAAACTGTGATCCTTTGTTCTAGATTCTACCACAAGAGGAAACATTCTTTCATCTTCCACCCTGTCAAGGCCCCACAGAATCTTATATGTTTCAATCAAGTCATCCCTTACTTTTCTAAACTCCAGCGGATACAAGCCTAGCCTGTCCAACCTTACCTCATAAGACAACCCGTCCATCCCAGGTATCAGTCTAGTAAACCTTCTCTGAATTATTTCCAATGCATTTATATCCTTCCTTAAATATGGAGGCCAGTACTGTACACAGTACTCCAGATATGGCTTCACCAATTCCCTGTATAACTGAAGCATAACCTCCCTACTTCTGTAATTAGTTCCCCTTACAATAAATAATAACATTCTATTAACTTTCCTAATTACTTGCTGTATCTGCATATTAGCCTTTTGCGATTCATGCACTAGGACACCCAGATCCCTCGGCATCTCAAAGCTCTGTAATCTCTCACCATTTAGATAATATGCTTCTGTTGTATTCTTCCAGTCAGAATGGAGAATTCCACATTTTTCCATATTATACTCCATTTGCCAGATCTTGCCCAATGATTTAACATATCTGTGTTCCTTTATAGCCTCCTTATGTCCTCCTTACAGCTTACTTTTCTACCTATCTTTGTATCATCAGCAAATTTAACAACCATACCTTTGGTCCCTTCATCCAAGTCATTTAAATAATTTGTAAAAAGTTGAGGCCCCAGAACTGATCCCTGTGGCACACCACTCATTACACCTTGCCAACCAGAAAATGACTCATTTATGCCTAGCCTCTGTTTCCTCTTTCCTTGTCCTGCCTATGTCATTGGTACTAATATGGACCATGACAACAGGATCCTTCCCTTCCCACTTCAAGTTCCTCTCCAGCCCTGAGCATGTATCCCAAACCCTGGTACCAGGGAGGCAACATAGCCTTCTGAACAGTGTCAATCCCCCTCGCTATACTGTCCCCTACTACTGCATTCTTTTTTGTTCCCCCCACTTAAATGGTTTCCTGTATCATGGTGCCATGGCCAATCAGCTCTTCTACCATGCAGTCCCCACTCTCACCCAAACAAGCTGAAAGAACCTCAAATCTGTTGGACAATTCCAGAGGCTGAGGCTCCTGTACTCCTGCCCTCTGCATCCCCTTACCTACCTCAGCTACAGTCACACACTCCTGCCCCTGACCACTGAACAAATCAGAACACCCTATCCTAAGGGGTGTGACCACCTCCTATTGCAGATAACTTTCCTCCTCCCTGATGCATCGTAGTGTCTGCAGCTCGGCCTCCAACTCAATGGTCCTGAGCCAAAGCTCCTCAAGCCACAACTATCCCCAACTCCCTTGATTCCCACATTGCCCACAAATCTATCGATCTCTGTCTGGAATTTACTCAACTTCTGAACCTCCTCAGCCCTCTGGGGGTAAAGAATTGCAAAACTTCACAACCCTCTGAGTGAATAAATTTGTACTCATCTCCATTCTAAATGATCAACCCCTTATTCTGAGACTCTGACCCCACTCCTCCCCTGTGTTTTAGATTTCCCAACCAAGGGAACCAGCCTCCCAGCATCTATCCTTAAGTTCCTTAAGAATTTTATATATTTCAATGAGATCACCTCTTATTCTTCTAAACTCTAGTGAAGGCTTGTCCAACCTTTTTGCTTGGGGGGAGTTGGGGGGGGGTCACTTTTCCATTTTTTTCTCACTGAAACGGGCCAATGAGCAAATTTCAGAAAGATACATGAATTACAAAAAAAAGTTGAGTATGAAGAAAAGAAACAATTTGCTGAACAAAAATAACGCAATGTCAAAGCAATACATTGATAATATTAAAAAAAAGTATGTGAGAGAGAGAGTGTGTGAGAGAGTGTGTGTGAGAGATTGTGTGTGAGAGTGTTGAGAGTGTGTGTGTATGTGTGTGTGTGAGGGAGAGAGAGAGTGTGTGTGAGAGTATTGAGAGAGTGTGTGAGACAGAGAGGGAGTGTGTGCGAGAGAGTGTTGAGAGTGTGTGTATATGCATGTGTGTGCGTGTGTGAGGGAGAGAGTGTTGTGAGAGTGTGTGTGTGAGAGAAAGTGTATGAGAGAGATAGAGTGTATGTGAGGGAGAGAGTGAGTGTGTGTGTGTGTGTGAGTGAGAGAAAGAGAGAATGTGTGTGTGAGAAAGAGTGAAAAAAGAGTCATTAATAAAGGTGACCATTAGAATGTGAGAGGATCAGAGTGTGTGCATCTGACTTACTCGCTGTCTCAGATGCTCACTCATCCTCACCCACTGTGAGGGTGGGTATAAATATCTGTTGGTGTGTGGGGAAGAGTGAGGATAAGTGAGGATTCTGTGACTGGGAGTGAGACAGGCACACGCGCACACATACACTCTTTCTCTACACATGCACGCTCTCTCACTCTCACACACACACCCACTCTCTCTCTCACACACACACACTGACTCATTCTCTCTCTCACACACTCACTCTCACACACATACTCTCAAACATTCTCTCTCTCATGCAGTTGCTCTCTATCTCACACAGTCACTCTCTCACATGCACTCTCTCTCTCACACACACACACACTCTTTCTCACGTGCATACACCACTCTCACACACACAAGGTGGAATTTTCCATGCCTGCTGTCGTCAGGCGTGTTCGACACCGCGAGCGGAAAATATGACGAGAACTCCAAAATTCAGTTTCACAACGTTGCGAGACCAATTTGCGATTGCCCGCTCAGCCTGTTGCTGGCAGGCCGTGTTTCTTGCTGTCGGACGTCAGGAACCTCAGTGTAATAAAAGAGGAGATTGAAATTAAAATAAAGATGAAAAGTGCATTTATGACAGGTGTCAGGTAGAAATTGAGAACCAAGAGGAATACAGAAGGCTCAGAGGGGAGGTGAAAAAGCAAATTAGAGAAGTGAAGAGGGATTATGAGAAAAGACTGGCAGCCAACATAAAGGGGAATCCCAAAGTCTTCTATAGGTATATAAATAATAAAAGGAGGAGTAGGACTGATCAGGGACCTAAAAGGGAATTTGCACATGGGCGATGGGGCCATTGCTGAGGTATTAAACGAATACTTTGCATTTGTCTTTACCAAGAAGGTAGATGCTACCCAGGCCATGGTGACAGACAAGGAAATCCCCTGTCACTAGAAGGGTTCAAAATTGACAAGGAGGAAGTGTTGAATAGACTGTCAGTACTTAAAGTTGACAAGGCACTGGGACTGGATGCAATGCTTCCAAGTATATTGAAGGAAGTGAGAGTGGAAATTGCAGGGGCACTGGCCATAATTCCAATCTTCCCTAGGCTCAGGGGTGGTGCTAAAGGACTGGAGAATTGCAAACATTACGCCCTTGTTCAAAAAAGGTTGTAAGGGTAAGCCCAGTTTATCCTGGACCAGTCAGTTTAACTTCGGTGGTGGGCAAGATTCTAGAAACAATTATTCAGGATAGAATTTGTAGTCACATGGAAAAATATGGGTTGATAAAGAAGAACCAGCATGGATTTCTAAAGGGGAAATCGTGTTCAACTAACTTGGAGTTTTTTGAAGAGGTAACAGGAAAGGCCAAAGAGGCTGTTGATGTGATGAACATGGACTTTGAAAAGGCATTTGGCACAGTGCCACACAACAGACTTGTGAGAAAATTTATTACTCATGGAATAAAAGGGGCATTAGCAACGTGGATACAAAATTGGCTGAAAAATGGGAAGCAGAGAGTAATGGTCAATGGATGTTTTTCAGGCTGGAGGAAGGTTTGTAGTGGAGTTCCCCAGGGGTTGGTATTGGGACCCTTGTTGTTCCTGATTTATATTAATGATCTAGATCTTGGTGTGCAGAGGACAATTTCAAAGCTTGCAGGTGATACGAAGCTTGGGAGAGTTGTGAACTGCGAGGATGACTGTGTGGAACCTCAAGAGGACATAGACATGTTGGTGGAGTGGGCGGATAGGTGGCAGATGAAGTTCAATGTGGAGAAGTGTGAAGTGATGCATTTTGGTAGGAAGAAAATGGACAAGCAATACAAAATAAAGGGTGGAATTTTGAAGTGGGTACAGGAGCAGAAAGACGTGGGTGTATATATGTGCATAGATCATTGAAGGTGGCAGGACAGGTGGAGAGAGCAGTTAATAAAGCATATAGTATCCTGGGTTTTATTAATAGGGGCATAGAGTAAAAGAGCAGGGGGGTTATGCAGAATTTATATAAGACATTTGTTGGACCTCAGCTGGGATATTGTGTACAGTTCTGGGCGCCACACTATAGGAAGGATGTGAACACATGGGAGAGAGTGCAGAAGAGGTTTACAAGAATGGTTCCAGGGATGAGAAACTTCAGCTATGAGGATAGATTGACGAGGTTGGGACTGTTCTCCTTGGAGAGAAGAAGGAGATTCGATAGAGATGTTCAAAATCATGAGGGGACTGGACAGAGTAGATAGGAAGAAGCTGTTCCTGCTCGTAAAAAGATCAAGAACGAGAGGGCACAGATTTAAAGTGATCTGCGAAAGAAGCAAATGCAACATGAGAAAATGGTTTTTCACAGGAGTGGTTCAGGTCTGGAATGCACTGCCTGGAAGCGTGGTGGAGGCAGGTTCAATCGAGGCATTCAAGAGGGCATTGGATGATTATTCGAATAGAAACAATGTGCAAGGGTATGCAGAAAAGGCAGGGCAATGGCACTAGGTCATAATGCTCACTTGGAGAGCCGGTGCAGACACAATGGGTCAAATGGCCTCGCGTGCCGTTAAAATTCTGTGATTCTGTAATACATCTACATCTCATCATAAGGCCAGCCCACCAGAATTATCCCCCCACGCTGGATCGTCCACCCAATGATGTGTTTCACAACAGCATATATAAAGTGTGAACTTGGCGAGATGCATTTCGCTCGGGACTTCAACGCTTGTTTGCTCACCTTGCTTTGGGCAGCACTCGCAGTCATCAGTGCCAGGCTTCACAGACAACACCACATCACTTTTAGGGGGGTTCACGGACAGGTGTCTACCTACCCGACTAGCCGTAAGGCAGGGGTGACTTTTCAATAGCTTCAGGGCTTGCTTGGAGAAGGGGAAGGAGTGTCTTCAGGCAAGGGAAGAGGTTGTAGAGTGACGGCTGTACTGAGGAAGGCGGATATCCCAGGGTATGTGTTGATCTGTGCAAGTGGCCTCAAGATGGTGAGGGCTGAGGAAGCAGTCTTCAGAGGAGATCGGGCCAGATGGAAATGTGAAGGTGTGTATGAGAGAGTGAGTGGTGATGTTCCTTGAGCTGGCGGTGAGTGAGATGCCAGTGAACGTGTGATAGGCTTGTGAGAGTGTGAGTTTATAGTGATGAGATGGTTGCCTTACCCTGGTGGCATGGATGAGACAATTCATCCTCCATCTGCTTTGGATGGCCAACCTCTTCTGTGCAGCATTGGCACTGATCACCACTGTCACTGCCTACCAAGCTAGAGTGGTGATGCTGCTGTCCCTCCTGTGGCCAGAGCCGGGGTAGAGGACATAATGGTGGGCCTCCACGACATCCAAAAGGTGCTCGAGGGACACGTCATTGCACCTGGGGGCTGCAGTCTTCTTGCCTTTCATGTGTCCTTTGCAGCAGTCCTGAGCTGGAAGCACTGAGAGGACCGTGCCCAGCTGCACTTTAACTATGGCACCCAGTGTGATGAAACAGCGAGTTAACGGTGTGGTGGGTGAATTGAAGCCCACCCGCCATCAAAACGGTGTGTATCCCGAGAATGCATAATTGATGTGACAGGTTTGGGACGAAACGTCGTGGAAACCCGCCATTGTGGCCGGCGGGCAAAACATTGTTTTTCCTGTCTGCTACCACACTTAAAGCAAATCCAGGACAATTCTGCTCACACTCTTGATGTTTTACCTGCCGGCTGACATAGGTGGGGGTGTGGACGTTCCAGACGGCTGATCTTGAGGTTCCCAACGTCCAATGGTGTGAAAAGCGGCCTGTGGACGATCGTAAACTGGATTCATGATGTTGTGAAACTGATTTTTGGTCTTCTTGCCATGTTGTCCGCTCACACCGCTGAACATATCTGACATAAGCGGGCACAGAAGATCGTGGCCTCTCACATACACCCTCTCACCCACACTCTTTCTCTCTCTCTCACACACACACACTCTCTCATTCATTCCTCCCCATGGGCCCCGGAGCCCCTCCTTCCCCTGTGGCCCCTGCAGTGTCTCTTTTCCCAGACACCCCCGCTTTCTCTCTCTGTCCTTCTCCAATGGCCCTGCCGTCTCTCTCTCCTTCCTCATGGCCCCATCAGTCTCTCCTTCCCCACCATACTCACTGCTGCTGGTGTTCGCTGCTGCTCCAATTGCAGCCTGTTTCTCTCCCACAGTTGCTGGTGTTCACTAGTGAGCCTATCAGCAGCAAATGTGGTAGAGGAATGGCCTGTGATTGGGGAGCACCCTCTTGCAGAATCTTCAACTTCAATTACCTGTCCAATCATCATTTTGAACAATAGCTTCGGGGGGCCACAATCTGGCCTGTGGGCCATGGGTTGGACAAGCCTGTTCTAGGGCATTGAGGCCTAGCCTACTCAATCTCTGCTGATAGGATAATCCCCTCATCCCAGAAACCAGTCTGGTGAACTTTCATTGCATTCCCACTAAGACAAGAATATCATTCTTAACCTTCCCTCTTCCCACTCACCATAAATACATTCTTAAGACCCTGCTTAGAACAGCTGATTTTAATTTGGCAGGAGGGTGGGAATGAAGGCTGCAGGGTTATGGGGGTTGGGGCATGGTGGGGAGGGGTAAAATGCTCCACCTTTGTAATTCTCCCAAGCCTCACTTATAGGCTCTGTTTCTGCCTCCCACCTTAAGCCAGTGAGAATGATGCAACATGCCGTGATTAAGGGGTCATTTTGAGTCTCATAGCATGCTATCCCACTCATAAGAACCAAACAGGTTTTGGCTCATGGTGGAGTTGGTCTATCGATGAAACTCCCAAACTGTATCAGCAAATTGGGGGCTGGATCTCTGACACTGGCACACAGGTACAACCAGATCAAACTCTGATGTTATTTTTATGTGCGAGTTACAACAAAGAAATAGGCCATTCTGCTCAACGAGTCCATGCTGTTGTTTATGCTCCACTTGAGCCTCCTCCCATCTTTCCTCATCTAAATCTACCATTGTAACTCTCTATTGCCTTCTCTCCCACAGGCCTGTCTAGCTTCCCTTTAAATAGATCTACCTTAACACTTCCTGTGGTAGAAAGTCCAACGTTCTTACCACTGTTTGGGTAAAGAAATTTCTTCTGAATTCTCTATTGAGTTTTTTGGTGACTATCTTATGATGATGATCTCTAGTTATGCTCTTCCCCACAAAAGGAAACATTTACTCTGTATCCACTCTATCGAAATATTTCATAGCTTTAAAGACCTCTATTAGAACACCCCTCAGCCTTTGTTTCTCATGAGAGAAGAGAATCAGCCTGTCAGTCCTTTCCTGCTTAAACACCCACACATTTCTGGTATCACCTGAGATGTATACTGTGATGACCTTTGACCTGAATGCAGTGCAATGAGGAAAATTTGTAATTTTATTGAAATATCAGTGGTATCTGTAATTGTTTTAAGAATGTTTGAAAAAGATTTTGAGATTGCATCAATTGTAAAGGGACCAATTGTAATTTTCTTAGCTAATTAGAAATACTGGACCGTGTGACCTGGCAACCCTTGACCTGAAAGCAGTATTGACAGGAAGGCAGTTAAGACCAGAAGCTTTGTGACTGGCAGTTGCAAAGGAGAGCTCTGGGCAGAATATGATTAGCACACAGATGCTGGCACAAAGAGAAAGCAGACAGAGACAGAGGAACATGGAATTTGACTGAGATGTAGCCAGCAAAGCTCTCCATGAAAAGGTCCATTTTCTGTTTAGTGGTATGAAGGAAAAAAGAATTCTAGAAACTCTTGTGGAAGTGATGTATGAGTGAGCTAAAAAGACTGAATGCTGTGCGAATAGCTGAGACATTTAAATAGCTGAAAGTTTGTATCAGAGGGCCAAATTTGAACTGGGTTTTGTTGGTTGGTCAGTTGACAAGCAGCTCTGGAGAGCTAAGATATCAAGACTGACATGACCAGAGTGAGAGAGGGTTCATAGATACGTACCTTCTATGTGTTAACCATATCTAGGGACCTCAGATGTATTATGCCTGCTGGTGAACGCAACTCAAGGGTAGAATCAATTGAGTTGGAAAGACTGTGAGATTGCATGTGGTGCCACATTTGTGCTGGGAGCAATGTGGGTGCTTGTGGCTGTGTAAGGCATATCTTTGTTGTATCCACTATCTAAAGTAAAATTTACCTTTTTGAAGTGTTACATGCCTGTTAATTTATGCAGAGTTCTGGTGAAGTGTCATACGGAGTCGAAATGTTAACTGTGTTCATCTCCGCAGTTGCTGTCAGACCTGCTGAGTTTTTCTAGGTATTTTTGTTTTTTGCTTTGGATTTCCAGCATCTGTAGTTTTTTTGCTTTTATATTTATGCTGAATTTGTGTTGGTTCTGATTCATGTTGAAGTAAAAGCTACAGAAAGTGAACTCTTGTTGATAATGTCTTCATATGGAGGTCATTCAGTAAATTTAGTTATTTTGTTTTACAGTTCCCCCATGGGAATTATAATAAAATCCAAGAACTTCTGGTATTATTTTCTGATGTTGAATGGAAGCATGGATGAAGTATCTCAGTAGTTGATGATATCCTCCGAGATATGACTCATCTGGGATGACGTAGGGATTAAAACGCTGGGATGCATAGATAATTCGGAAGTAAGTAGGCTATTTAGCATGAACTGTGAGGACAAAATGAAAGGACACGCATGAAAAATTAGGCCGAGAGGGATTGAAGATTAGTTGGATTCTTTCCCCTTGCAGTGTAGTGAATAACAAAACAACCAACTTACAGAAAATGCAATTAATGCTCTATTGATTGTCTCCTTCAGATAGAGCTGGTTAAGCATCTGTTTAGGAGTTGGATTGAAGGGTATGGGATAAACATAGATAGAGATGATTAAATACTCCATGGAACCACATTGATTTCTCTTTAGCTGGGACTGTTGGGGAGTAACGTTAAGTTTCGGCCAAAATCAAGTCTGGTATTGGATGGATGCATGACCAGTTTTAGCCTTGAAATTGGTCTGAATTTGATCAGTGAGCTGTGGGGATCAAATAGGCACTCCAATCGAAGACAAAAATCTGATGTCACATGGAGGAGAGGTGACTTGGAGTGTTGGGTTTTGGTGGGGTGGGTACAACAGAGCTAACCATGCATTGTGTACTCTGCTTTTTTGTAAATGTCATGATGGTAATCAAAGTTCTACAACCAGCATAGGACCCTGACTTCCATCTTTAAACAGCCTCCTGTCTGTTTTGCACAACAGGCCTGGGTGCCCATTTAAAAGCCTGTCTGAAAATTGAAACGGGAGAGCTTCATCAATGGGTTACCAAGGCAACCACCCAATTTACCTTTGCCAGTCGCCTCAAGAAAGGTGTAGGTACGTAAGTGAGTTGGAGTCCATAATGGGCCAGATCATTGTCAGGTCTGTAGGTAGACTACACCTAATGCAGCAATTACCTTTTCCCTTTCTACCCCAAACCCCACAGCCACATCCACATCCTCCCTTGTCTTGTAAAGGTGACAAATTTGTTGTTGGAGTCCAGTTCAGATTCTTTTTGTAATCTCCATGTAGTTTCTTCTATTCTTTAACTCAATTGTCCATTGTCCATTCCACCCATGAATCTTGACTTCAGATAATCCCAATCCTTTAATCCTTATTTTGTCAGTCCAATTCTAGCACCACTCTTAATCAGCTGCCACACTTGACTTTCTTAGCCTCACTAATTTAAGATTTATGCTTGCACATTAACCTAAATCATGTATCCTATCTCGAGCCGTTCTTAATCAAGATGCATCAACTCCAATGCAGCTCCACTAAACACTGTCAGCTACCTTTTAATACAGTGCCTGAAGCCTCCTTTTCTTTCTACTGTACATTTTCATGCAGCTTGGAGTCACTGTTGAGCCAGACTTGGTACTGATCAGCACTCCATAATTTTCTACCCTATTTTTTAGCAGAAACAAATTCTTGTAACATCTTGCCCTTCACGTTCCAATGTAGTCCCTGGAATTAATTTGACAGAATTGGATTTAAATGTTAACACCCAGGTGAAAAACTATTCCTCCACATGTGGAATCTGTATAGAGTATGTATTTTGTGTAATCACTTTTCTCACTTTTCTGAAACCACTTCATCCAATTCAGGGTGGTAGGATGTTGGACAGGCATTGGGCACTTGGCAGGGTACACCCAGGGTGGGACACCAGTCCATCACGGGGCACACACTGGGGGACAATTTGTTGTAGCCAATCTACCTAAACAGCATGCCTTTGGGTGATGGGAGGAAGCTGGAGCACCCACACAGACACAGGGAGAATGTGCAATCTCCACACAGACAGATACCCGAGGACAGGATCAAACCCGGGTCCCTGGAGCTGAAGCAGAAGCGCTAACCA
Source organism: Carcharodon carcharias (assembly GCF_017639515.1). Classification (NCBI taxonomy): domain Eukaryota; kingdom Metazoa; phylum Chordata; class Chondrichthyes; order Lamniformes; family Lamnidae; genus Carcharodon; species Carcharodon carcharias. Next base: position 48,005,330 of record NC_054483.1, on the reverse strand, counting down.
CTGTGCCACCATGCCGTCCTAATCACTTTTCTATGAGACAAATATATGCCTGACTATTACTAATAATTGGGAGGTTTTGCTCCAACTTCACATGAACCTTATTTGCCCAGAGTGCCACATATACTTTTGAATATGTAACTTTTACTATCTTTATATGACCACCTTTTTATATGAATCAAACAAAAATGTAGTAAACTTGCACAAGCTTGTACCTAATAACCTGAAAACCATCAAACTTTACAAAATTGTGAGGTAAAAGAACTTTTCAGCTCTGAGTGCAATTAACAAAGTGAAATTACTAATATAGCAGCAACTACAGCCACATTAAGAAGTTATCCAGTTGTGCCCACAAGTTAAAGAACTGTCACTACAGGACCCATAGAATTATCAGCCTGAGCCCAGGCCAGGTAAATCAATAGGTAAGATGGATAATGTGAGTGAAGAGTTGACCAAGACTAATACTGGAATTTACAATCAGTTCTGTTATACTCTGAACAATTTGGGTCTTCAACTCCACGTACATAAGAGTTTGTTTCTCACTCAACATCAGCAAGACCAAAATCCTCCACTAGCCCTCCCCCAGACAAGCACCTACATCTCCATCTATTGATAGTGATGGAAAGACTTTAGAAGAACACTTCCCACATCTTGGCAACTATCTCTCTCCAAATGTCACCATCAAAGAGGAGATCCAGCACAGAATCAGTCATGCAGCACAGCTTCTAAAAATTATACAGTTGGATTTTTGACAACAGACATCTCCATAAGAAGACAAAGGTTTCAGTCTACAACATTGTCACCACCCTTCTATATGGCAGTGAGACTTGGGTTACTTACCAAAGGCACTTCTGGGCGCTGGAGAGTTTCCACCAGCGGTGTCTCCACAGGATACTCAAAGTCAAGTGGGAAGCCAAGTGAACAAACTCCAACATCCTCACTGAAGCCAATTTCTCCAGCATCACAACTGTGATCATATGGAATCAGCTCTGCTGGTCTGGACACTGCAAGCACATGCCAAATAATCAGATCCTCTTTTCACAACTTAAGGATGCCATCTGATCTCAAGGGAGACAGGAAACACATTTTAAGGACACTCTGACAGCCTCATCCAAACTGGAACAAATTGATATCAACGCATGGGATGAACTTGCCACACACCATGCCATGTGGTGGTGCCTCATCCAACAAGCCACACCACAGTCGCAAACCGCAGGAATTCTACTGCAGGGAAGAGATGAAAGCTGAAGGAGAGAGGACAGAAAGTTGGCTCAAAAACCCCCCTTTCTCAGGGCAACTCTTGTCCTCTCGGCCCAAAGACCTGTGGCTCCAGGATTGGCCTGTTGAGACACCTGAGGACACAAATCATAAAGCCTGGCAGCTATCACCCTTGTTTCAAGGAACTAACAACATTGATCATTCAGAACAATGACATTTCCACATGTATTACTGCAGGATATTGCAAATATGGAGTTATTGAACAGACTATGGTGAAGTTGGTCTTGGGCAGTGGCAACAAATGACTGATGGCCCATTTACATCCTGCCTGATTTTTATTTTCCAAATGCTGAGTTGCTGTCTCCTGTTTGCCTCTTGCTCACAAGCCCAATTACACCGCCATTAAGTTGCAAGTTCCAACTTCTTGCAGTTATGAATGAAACAGCTCCCAGGAGCTGAAAGAGTGAAATGGCCACAGTGGTTGAATCCAGTACTAATTGAGACCATTTGTTAATGTTTTTTTGCTTTGTGAAGCCCCATTGCAGGCAGTTTTGAAGAGGACAGTATTTGCCAGCACACATCAATGTTAAGGTATTCAGTAATGCAAATGCTTGCTGCTCTGAAAGGTTGAATGTTGAATTCAGTGGAAATTGCATACAGCATGTGACACTCTTAAGGTTGTGTGACAGTTAAGACAAGGCAGGTTGACACTGTCAGTGCCTGGCAAGCTGCCAATCATGGGGCTGGTGGGTTGTGGGGGAGAGGTCATGCCTGGCAATACCCCGAAGCTGTCACTCACTGCGGTGATCCTGTCTCTGCTGAAAGTCACATTGGTAAAAGGATATCTCCCAATCACTGGCTAAACATAATGTGCCTTCGAAAAGTATCCTTCCCCGATAGAAAAACTTATCTATTATTGTGAGGATTCATTAATGACCCCCGAATTGGTCTTAATTATCAATGATACTGACAGGATGCCCAGAGCATTGGTTCAAATTAGCAGTGTGTGAACAGAGTAGAAAGACAGAAACAGGAGCAGGAGAGGCAGTTGCAGTTTCTGGCCAATTTTACACTAATTTCCATGGGCACAAGTCATACAAAATACAGGCACCAATTTCTGATTACTCCCAAATTCAGATCAAAGAATCTGATGACCTGCAGTGAATTGTGTTTATATTCAGAGCACACAAGTGATGCTGAAATCTTAAGCCCTTTTTTTAAGATTACAGTATTTCCTACAATCATGGTGAGAGCACGTTAGTGGTTTGGTTGTGCATACTACATGATGAGAAATACAATAGAGAAACACATCACCCTGACCAGGAGATATATCACCATTCCTTCTTCATTATTCCTGGGTCAAAATCCTGGTACCCCCCCAGCTAACAGCACCATAGATGCATCTTCACCACATGAATTGCAGCAGTTCACAAAGAAAATCTAATGCCTTCTCAAGGCCACTATGGATGGGAAATAAATGCTGCCCTTGCTATTGATGCACAAATCTCAAGATTAAGAAAAAATAAGGTGACTTCCAATAATAACTTAGATGAAGAGGAGCTGCCAACTCCAGTTTTTTGCGAATATTTGCACTGCTCAGATATCTGATTGCAGTAGTTGTTTATTACTTGCTTTTTGTTGATGGGCTTCTCTTTCTAAAACTTCACTCCAATAAATTCCCTCTAATGCTTTCTCATTATAATTCTTCACACTGATCTTGTTTATGTTTGTACCAGGATTCAAACTTGCAGGGCTCTGTTACAGGCAATTGCAAAATTAATTTGAATATAGATAAGTGTGAGGTACAGAAAGAAAAGCAAGTCCTCATGCTGCTTGGATGACAGAAGGTGAAATAGGGCTGAGGGCCAAAGGGATTTGGGATACAGATAGAGTCATTGAATCATAATGGCACAGATTCAGCATATCGAGTCCACACTGGCCCTATGTAGAATAATGCACTCTGTCCCATTCCCACATATTTCCATAGTCCTGTTAGTTAATTTCCTTCCAGTGCCTATCCAATTTGTTTTTGAGATCAATGATCATCTCCACTTCCAACACCCACATAGGCATCCTGTTCCAGGTCATTACCACTCACTGCGTTTGAAAAAAAAATCTTCATCACAACCCCCTTGTATTTCATGCCCAAAATCTTAAACTTGTGTCTTCTAGTCCTTGTACCATTGGCTAATGGGGAAAACCTTTCTTTGTTGACCTTATCTAAACCTGGAATAACCTTATTACTGTAGGTCCAGTGTGACAGCTCAGCCTTCAGCCGACTGAGGAGAAGAGTATTTGAGGACCAGGATCTCAAATCTGAGAATAAGGTCATGGTTTACTGCACCACAACCAAGCTCCTTTATGCTCTAGAGATTTGGACAACCCACAGTAGGCACCTCAAGGCACTGGACAGTGTCATCAGATCTACCTTCACAGGCACCCCAAAATCCGGTGGCAAGAGAGGTGTTCCAACAGTGGTGTGCTCTTCCCAAGCCAACTTGCCCAGCAAACTGTGCTAATCACTCAAAACCAGCACCGGTGGCTGGGACATGTACGTATGTCTAACACTGGAATCCCAAAGCCATTGCTCTACTCGGAACTTGATCGCAACAGGAGATTCCCAGGAGGAAACGTTTTAAGGAGGTCCTGAAAGCATCCTGGAAGAGAGCAAACACCTCTGCCAACTCATGGGAGACCCTGGCTTATGACTGGCCAGAATGGAGAAGACCCATTTGGGAAGATACCAAACATGTGAAGAAACTTTGTCAGGAATGTGCAGTGATGAAGTTGAGGTATTGGAGAGAGTGCACAAACTTATCAGCCATCCTGGAAGCAATTGAACTGGAGTGGAAGTGAATCATCCTCAATCCTGAGGGAGTGCCTGAAAAGATGATGATAATATTGTATGCTTCTTGTCATATCCCTCCTCAATCTCCATTTACTCCGAGGAGATATATAAATTATTTTAAGTAACGATGCTGCTAATAAGCCTATAAAAATGGAAATCAAGCATTGGGGTTCTTTCTGGAGGGATAGAATTGGAAAGCAGGGAAATTATATTAAAGTTACCTACAGCCTTGTTTAGATCACATTTGGTGTAATGCACACAGGTCTAAGGGGGTTTAATGACAGGGCCAGATGGTATTGTACTGGTAATGTTACTGGACTAGTAATCCAGAGGCCCAGGATAATGTTTTGGGCATGGGTTCAAATCCCACCACGGCAAATGGTGGAATTTAAATTTACTTAAATTTAACCAAAAAAAAACAACAACCTGGAATTGAAATCTAGTCTCTGTAATGGTGACCATGAAACCATTGTCAATTGTTGTAAAAAACCATCTGCTTCACTAATGCCCTTTGGGGAAGGAAACCTGCCATCCTTGCCTGGCCTACATGTGCCTTCAGAGCGATGTGGTTGACTCTTAACTGCCCTCAAAGGGAAACAAATGCAGGCATTGCTAGTGACACCCACATCCCATGAAAAAATAACTTAAAAAAACATAATTGGATAGCTCCTGAAAATGGGCATTGGGATCATGCGATTAACCCACCTCTGTTGTATTGCAGGCATCATGTCATCTTTCTGCTCATTATCCTGTTCATCATCATTGCTGGGTGCAGTGAGCGCTAACTGTGTTGTTCATTGCTTGTTCATTCAGCAGGGGGCGCAATATCATTACCTGTTGGCAATACTTAAGGCAAACCAGCACTGTATAAAGCTCGTGGACAGCTCTTGTAGTACTGAATGTGCTGAGATCATTCAGAATAGTGCTGAGCGTGGAGACCAGGGTTCTTGGCTAGGCATCTTGGTGGAGGAGGTGGGAAGGAGGACAGATGTTCTTTATCTGCAGAGGAGAAGGAGCCCCTCCAGACCCATGATGACAAGGTCATGGGAACATATACCTGCAGAGGTCAATGCCAGCAATGTAACCCTAAGGAGCTGGATGCAGTGCTGTATGAAGTTCAATGAACCTCATGAGTGGTCAAAGTCAGTGAATTCATCTTCAAAAGCCCTATCTACACTACTTACCTCAGATAATGGTTAATTCACCACACCCCCATTCCTCACCTACCAACAACCTCTACCAATCAGGGCACATACTCTTCCACTCACTCTAATACATAACACAGCTACAAGCCTCAGATCAACATCTTGTGGCTTGCACAAACTGCTAGCTATTCAATCATGTCAGGCACATCACCCAAACATACTGTGTAATGCTCACTGACACACTCCAGCTCTCTTTCTGGAGAGGATGACATACAACAAGAGGCTGCAGTAGTTTAACTAGCAGGATGGGGCTGAGCACAGGACTGGTTGGCAGGGACGGACATGGCTGCATGTTCCAACCCCAGTGGAGGAGACGGTGCTGGCCGTTATTGTGATGTCCATTGCTGAGACCATGGCCAATGGCAGGATTGAATCTGTTAACTGACAGTATCCTCCTATCTAATCCACCTTCTCACATCCTACTTCCCCCTCATCCCACACACTGTCCCTGATTTATAAGCTGCAGATGGTGTAAGCATATCAGCTATCTAGTCAGCCGCTTTCTGCCTGGCTGTAAATGAGGAACTAATTCAAGTGACCTCAAACACAATTCCCCAATCACCAACAATCCCATATTTTTCCATTGTTGGAGGTTGCCCTGCAAGGCCAGCTGCAGTCTCCCCCGGAGAACGTTAGCAGCCTCTCATGAACCATGCTGCAAGAACTGGGGTAGCACTGCCTGGGAATATTAGGACAGGCAAAAGCACCTGCATGACAGGCACTAAAGGAATGTACAAGGATGATTACTTGAATTTTGTATGAAATATGCCATGCTTTACTTTATAAATTTGCTTTGGAATGTGTATTGGTGTTGGCTTTTGCTTCTTCTGTTTCATGTTAACCTGTACATCTCTAGTCAGCCAGAGAGATCTTGGTTTGCATGTCGTTCCTTTCCCCCTCATAGGAACGTGTCTATTCCGTACCCAAGTAGTTTCCTCCCTTAAGGCCTTCCATTGTGCATTTACTGTTTTGCCTACCAACCTTTGATTCCAATCCACCTGGGCCTGTACAAATCACTGAAGTTAGATCTCCTCCCATTAAGTATTTTTGTGCTTGGATGTGCTTGGATAACTATTCTAAGCTTGATTATTTTATGATTATTGTTTCCCAAATGCTCTCCCATTGAAAAAAGCTTCACTTGCCTCACTTTATTTCCCAGAACTAGATCCAGTACTGTTTCCTTCCTTGTTGATATGGAAATATACTGATTAGGGAAGTTCTCTTGTACACATTTAAGGAGATCCTTTATCTTTGTCTTTGTCTTTTTTATGCAGTTACTACCTCAGTTTATATTAAGATAACTGAAGTTCCCCATTATCACTGCACTGTAGGTCTTGCATCTTTCTGTAATTTGTCTGCAAATTTGCTCTTCAGTCTCTGTTTCACTATTTAGTGGCTTATAGTATACATCCTTTACATAATACTTCTGCTTGTGTCCCTTAGTTCTAACCAAATAAACTCTGTCTTTGACCCCTAAACAACTCCATCCCTCTTTAATACTGCATTAATTTCTTTGATCAATAGTGCCAATTCCTCTCTTTTTTTCTTCTCTATTTTTTTTTAATATTCCTTGTAGCTAGGAATATTAAGCAAGGAATATTAGGCTCCCAATCATTCACTCCTTTGACTCAGGTTCTTGTATGACAACCTCTGTTCTTTGCAAAAAGCTTGTATTTATGAGATATCCCTCTAAACCAATGTGAAACTAAGTAGGGTCTGGAAAGAGCAGTAATTGGATTTCCTGGCTATTACTTCACTTTTGAGAAAGGAACTTGTGACTCAGGTTCCTATGGAAATGAGAGTTAGCTGAAAAAATTCTAACATAAACTAATTAGGGGGTTTTGGATTACAGCTTGCGTTCAGCAGAACACACAGACCATTGTGAGGAGAAGAAGCAAGTCTCTCTCAGGAAGAGATCAGTTTTTCTATTTAGTAGCAACGGAGACAGGAGCTCTTGGAGGCACAGTGTGAACTGGCTAAAAAGGCCTAAAATGTGGAAAGCTGTGTGAATAGCTCAGGGACGCTAAGGAATTGGGTGTTTTTACCGGAAGTGGCCAAACAGTGAACCAGGATGCCATTGGCTGAATGGTTGAAAAGGAACTCTGAAAAGTTACATCATCAGGACTGCCTTGACCCAAGGGGGAGAGGGTTCTTAGAAGTGTGTCTTGTTGATGATAATCATGCCCGCGAAACTCATGGGTGCAATTTCTTGTCAGATAGGACTCCTGGCTTACCCTGCATGGATGAAGAACAGCATATTGTTGAACCGTGCATATACGTAAAGTCATACATGCTGAAGGGGAATGTTGTACTGGGAAGTATCTCTATTGTATTGACTATTTAAAGTGAAATTCATTGTTTCTATTGAAATACCATTTGGCTATGAACCCATGTTTAATTGTATGTTGATTATGGGTCTGACTGTTAACAATAAAAATTTGAAATAGTGAAATCTTGTCCATTGATTCATTTTGCTGAGGTCGTTTGGGGATTCCTTTCTTTTCAGGTTATTAGTCTCAGTGGGGAGGTAACATTTGTTATTGCTGCATTATCATAGTCCCACGTGATGACTTTTGCCTGCAGCTCACCAACCTTATTTAGCATGCTACCTGCGTACATACATCCACTCCAAACCTATCCAAGACCGCCTCACCTTACCCTGTGTCTGATTCCTCATATTTCTGAACTGTTCTCTTCTTTAGTGCTATTTGTTTCCCCAATCCTCTGTGCACCTTGTTTCTCAATTCTGATGTTTCAAACTGGTGTCCATCGCTCTGCCGAATTAGTTTAAACCAATAAACGCATAGGGGAGATGTGCTGATAGGGTGACAGGAGGAATGGAAGCAGGGTCATGTGTTGCATAAATACTAAGAAAGGCCAAGTGGGCTGAATGGTCTGTGTCTGTGCCCTAAACTCAAACTCTATGTAAATCAGGAATTTCTCAGGAGCTGGCTGAGAGTCTCATGGAAGGTAAGAATTTGATGATGCCTTTCATATTGTAAAAGCACAATTAGATATGACAGAATTAGAACCATGTTTTATTGACCAACTTTAAGGAACCATATTGTTTATTTTTACATATTTGATCAGCAAGACATGACAGGAGCATATCTATGAGAGAAAATGTTTGTTACCATTAATTCGAAGTCTCCACAAAAGAATGAGTTAGTGATGCATTAAAATGCCATAAATCGGAGCCTAATGTGAGGGCAGAGAATGAAGGCGTGCAGCACGTAATGGCTAAATAATTGTGTGTGCATTTAGATTGTCAGAAAAGAAAAATGTCTTAAATTAATTTGTTCTGCTTCCAAGCTTACACGGGCGACATTGCAGATGTGTTTTCAATTTGTCCATCGTATTGTAGAAAATGAGTTTGCTGCAGAGAATGAGAAAGTGCAGCTCTCAAATCCTCAGATGTGAATCTTAATTAAAGGTGATTGCAATCTGCGTTCCATGCCCTATCCCTGCCAAATGTTTCAACTAATATATCTCAGCAGGCAAAGCTTTGTTAACACTGCGTGGCATTCTGTGCTCACCAAGCCACCTCTTTATGTAGCCATTTCAGGCAGCCATGTGCTCATTATTAGAGCTGTACTGAGCAGCTTCTGTCATAAGCAGAGGAAATCTTCAGCAATAACTAATAACACAACTCCACAGCGGCTGTCAGATCCTCCGCTGGGAGGGTATAGCCTCTTCTCCTGGAAAGCTTTAAGGATGGGACTGAGTATCTCTCTCTCTCTCTCTCTATAGAACCTGAGAGGAGGGCACTTTTAATGCTGTTTCCAAACATCAGATGGTTTGATTGCTTCCTCTGCTCTTTGCACCCTCCACCCTGGAGTGCCAGCGGGAAGTTCGGAGCCTCTGTTCCATCACCGACAGTCAATATGTCAAACAAAACCCCGGGGGCAGCCCACTGGCTCCCGATGATTGGGTGACCAGACTGTCCTCCCAGCCCAAAGCAAGGTCATCTGGGAGGACGTTGATGGTGATGGCTTCCTCAAGGGAGAGCACAATGCTGGCCTACTTCCAGCCACAATATGCAAGCCGGCTTTCTATGTACATCACGAGACTCTAATTTATACATTAAAATGTTTTCTGCCTGTTGCTTCAGCCCCTCCCCCAGCACTGTACTAGTAGTGCTAGGTGAGGTTGGGGGTGGTGGTGTGAACGAAGTGCTCAATCAGTCCCCACCTCTTACACAGTGCACGTGCCCTGCTTCCACCAGGACAGAAGCCTTGCTTTTACACCAGTGAAGCATACCCAAGAATCTTCTGTGTATCACCCTCAGGAGGTCAATGGTAGGTTAAACAACTTTGCTCGCAATTTTTCAGCCCCGTTGGTGTCTGGTGTCAGGCAGGCGGGGGGTGCAAAATGGCAGAAGGCCAAAAACCGGTTTCACGCCGGCATGAAAGCACAGCGGGATCAGCCGTTGATGTTCACCATGTCAGAACGCCAATCCCACTGGAGGCCAGCGTGAACTCGCTTTACATCCCGCTAATGCGATGCAAAGTAAGGCTCGGCCCGAATCATCCCCCCCCACCGACAGCAGAACACATCTGGACAAGTGTGACGTGCAGAAGTCGGAACTTACTGTTAAGGCCTTGCTCACATTGCGGACATCTGAGGAGCAGAAGATGCTGGAGCCCTACAGCTACCAGACCCTGGAGGAATACAAGCATCGCATGCTGCTCACAGAAGGTGGAGGGGTCTCTGTGGATGTCTCAGGATGTCTCTGCTTCAGAACGTCACGGTCTTGGCCATGGGCTGCAAAGGATGATCATTGAGGGGGAGGAGAGAAAGGTCCAGCTGTGAATGGGAGAGGAAGGCGTATGGGAGGGTTGGTTGGAGAGGAAGGCCTGGGTTTGACTGGGAGAGGAAGGTGAACTGGGAGGGTGGGAAATGGGGGGATGTAGGTGTCAGGGAGATTGAGCTTGCTGGGGGAGACGAATGTTTCTGGGGGGTGAGGTTAGGGGAGTAGGAGGGAGTACAGGAGTGGGAGGTGTAAGGGAAGGGAATGGGAGGTATAAGAGAATGAAGGAAGGAGGGAGGGGAAGATTCCGGAGTGGGGAAAGGAATCTGGGGGGATGTCCGGGTGAACATGCAAGGGAGGGGTCTGTGGAGTCGATGACTGCCTCCTGGAGAGTGAACTGAGAGTGGGTGTGATAGGAGGGAATGGTGAGCCTGAGAGAGGGCAGAGTGAGCCAGAAGGGTGGAAGGGCGAGGGTGCAATGGTAGCAGTAGAAGGGATGGTGAGGGTGGTTGGTGGGGACTTGGAGACAGTCACGGATCCTGGGGTGGAACGAAGAAGTTGCGGAGGTCAGTGCAGATGGGGGTGGGATTCTCAGGAAGGTAGGGAACATGCACATTCACCTGGGTATCCTGGAACGAGAAGGGCTTGGGCTGGTAGGTGACGGTGGGGAAGTGGAAGTTGATGCCAGGGGGTTGATGGGGTAAGGACCTGTGTGACTGGGGGAGAAGAAAGGACAGGGAAGCTTACCAGAAACTTGACTATGGCGATGTTTTTCAAATTGAAAATGAGCGGAGCCTCAAGTTGGATGGGAACAAGTGCTGATGGGAGTGAGATCAGTGGGTGGGCGGAGATACAGGTCAGCTCAGATGGTCAGCTGAAAGAGAAGCCCAGCAGGCTCAGGACATTGAGATGAGTGTGATTGAGGAAGGCTCTGGGGTGTGTGGGAGAGGCTCGCATGAGGCTCCGAAAGGCCCTGCCACACACACACACCTCTCCCTCCAGAATCACTTGTGGTCTGGCTGCGTGCAGCTGAACTGCTAGTGGGGGGTGGGGGATGAGGATGTGAGATGCATGGGGAGGGCTGGCGAAGCCTGTCAATGAAGCTGAAAGATAACGTTACACATTATTCAACGAAAGTGAATATATTTTCAGTTTATAAAGTGACAAAATGTGTTCATCTGTGCAATGAAATGTGATCAGAATTTCTTAGCTTTTCTAGGCCTAATACTTCTAGTTTCTGCCCTGCCATCCGCAGCTGGGGTGGAGACAGCCTGTGCAATAGTTGGCCTGTTGCGTCATATGACTTTGGTGTGGGTCCTCTGGAGAGCCGAGGCCTGGAAGGCCTTGGCTTGCTTTGGCTGCCCTCCTATGGGGCCAGCTGCTCCCTCTGCAGTGACAGAGGATGAGGTTAACGGGGTCACAAGCAAAGGGAGCTGGGATGGAGAGGACAGCATCTGGGATTCCTGAGTGGATGACCCAGGGGTGTCCAGCTGCCGCTCCTCCTCCCTTCGGGTGACTGAGGGCCCGGCCTGATTCCTTGATGGGGAGGAACACCTGAAGGGATGTCGAGGTGCCCATTTCCCTCTCATGTTGCCACTGCAGGAACTCACCCATGGCTACCGTGATGGAGTGCAGGTCCATGCGCATCTCTGCATTCTGTTGGACCAGGGTCTCGATGGCAACTGCCATCCTTCCCATGGAGACCTCCATACATGCACATGTGGGCACCATTTCATCAGAGAGCAGGTGGACGTATTTCTCTGACTCGTGTGCCACTCAGGGCTTTAACAGCTCTGCGTGACGATCCCCTGCCTTCTGCTGACTCTCCAGGATGAGTTGGAAGGCTGAATCCAGAGGCTTATCATCTGACTCGTACCTCACAGATGTCTCTTTCCTCAGCAGTCCTCTGAGTGTCGGGGAGCTTGGCGGACATATGTCCACGCAGTGTCTACCAGATTGTGAACCTGAGCCTGCTCTAGATCTCGGTCTCACCGAGGTGTGTGTCTCTGCGCTGGTGGAGGGTGTGGGTAAGCACTGTGATGGGTCTTCCAGGCTGCTTATTTCCAGGTCTTCAATGTAGGAGGTGTCCTCTTGGCTGGAGGGTGTTGGTTGCTTGGCAGAGCTCCCTGTGAACCAAAGTAGAGACAATTAGTGCATGGCAGCAGAGTCAAAAGCAGGAGAGAGAGCACTCACAGTCACATTGAGAGAGGGATGATGTGGTGGAGGATCTTCACAAGGGTGTTCACCGCAGGCACGGCCCATGTCCTCACCAGTCAGCGTGATGCCCGCTCCTCAAAGTGAGTGAGGGGCCTAATGTGGGCCACTCCACTCCCGGGTCTCGGTCCCCTCCCTGCTGTTGTGAGCCAGCTTCTCCTTCATGAAAACAGATGGAGAGAGTGTGAACAGGACACATGGAGCTGTGTGGAATGTTTGTGTGGTGAGCGGAGCCATGGATATGATGACGATGTGAGCTCCAGAGGATGTGAGCCTGATGGAGATGTGAGGGTGTGTGTGAGAGTTAGTGGTGTTGTCCCTTGAGGTGTAAGATCCGTGTGAGTGTGTGAGTTGAGAGCGATGAGGTGGTTGACTTACCCTGCTGGAACGGTTGAGCATATTCACCCTCTTCCTGCAGTGGTAGCTGACCTCTCCTGTGCTTCAGTGGCACTGACCACCACTGCCACCACCTCCCAGGCTGAATTGGTGACTCGTGCGGCTAGAGCTGGGGTAGAGGACATCTTGGTGACCTTCCACTGCGCCCAGCAGGCACCCCAGAGAGGCGTCACTAAATTTGGGGGCTGCTGTCACCTTTGTTTTCGGGGCTGTCTGTCATCTGGAGCAGTCCTTGTCTGTAGACATGAAGTAGGCTGCGCTCTGGTGCACTTTAAATATGGCGCCCAGAGTGAGAAAGCGCTGTGGTCACGGTATGGTGGGAAAATCCGAACCCTTCCACCAGCGATGCAGCGTGTTTCCGCGAATACATTATTAATGAGGCAGGACGTGCCGGGAATGGGATGATATTGCATGGAAAGCCATTGTGGCTGGCGGGGAGATAATTATGATACATCAGCATATAATTAAAAGGCCATCCTGGCAGGCTCTTGAAACCCCGAAGAATCACCTGTCCACGTCAGTGGGAAGACACGCCGACATGTTTCACAACAGCACACAGGCAACATGCACTTGGCGGCCTTCACTTTGGGGGACTTGAGGTGAGTGAGCAGCAGCTTCTCCGAAGCTCGCCCATTGTTTACAAGCCTCTGGGGCACCAGGGAGGGAGGCAACTGATGCCTGGCCCCCAGAAGCGACTGCTGACTGGTGGGTGTTTCTGGGGGCAAGTGCTGGCCATCCTTGGAGATGCCTGCTGGGGGGGTGGAGGTGTCTGGGGGCAAATGCTGGCCTGCCTCGGAGGTGACTGCTGGGGGGGGTGTGGACGTGTCCAGGGGCAAGTGCTGGCCTGCCTCGGAGGTGACTGTTGTTGGTAGGGGAGGGTGATCAAGTGCTGCCTTGGCGCTACATTCCGCACACAAGCAATCAATGTGGGGGCAGGGTAAGCTATGGAAGTGGCCACGCATTAGGGGCACCTGTATAAACTGACCATGCCTCTGTGACTAAGAGAGGTCAGGCACAACCACAGTGATATGATAGAGTCAGGCTCCTAGCCTGTCCGCCCATGCAAGAAACGTGAAGGCACCAAAGGGCCACCAATTGCTCCATACCTTAGCACGCACCACCCCACCAGCACAGACTTCAATTCCACCATCACTTTATTGGACCATGCAGCAGTTGGACTGCACACGTTGTACAATCTCCTCGCCAACGCTGGCCATGGAGCACTCACTGCTGGAGGTGTTCACAGCCCCTTGCAATCTCAGCATCCTGGTTTGGACCAGCCTCCCCCATGTTGCAGGTTGACAGGGCAGCCATGCAGCTCACTCATCTCTGGCCATCCGAGGGGTGACCAGAACTCTCCGGGAAGCATTAAGGTGGGGCGGGGGGCGGTCACACAGGGACAGGAAAGGTGCTAAGTGCAGCCATGATAACCATGTCTCTCTCTCTCTCTTTCATGCTGCAGGAGGACCACATCAGGATCATGGATCCTGGTGACCTAGCTGTATGCCTGATGGCCTACAGAAACTGTAGAAGACGCAGGAGAGAGTGACTGGAGCTCCTGGCCGTGCAATGGCAGGAGCAGTAACCTCATGAAGAAGGGGCAGCAGGGGCTCCCACACACGCTGCCCAGCAGTGACAGTGAGCTGTGGCTGGTCGGTGCCAAGTGACAGCCAGGGCCTATAGATGCCGTCTGCCATTCCTGCAGATGACTGAGGACCAGTGTCACTGACGACTGCACATGTCCAGAGACCTGGTGGCTCACATCTGTCCCTACTGCAGGACTTGACGCCAAAGGGACATGGAGGGCATCCATTGCCAGTGGCTGTGAAAGTGACTGCGGTGCTCAATTTCTATGCCAGAGGCTCCTTTCAGGGCTCCACAGGTGATCTCTGTGGGATTTCACAATCTACCATGCGCAAATGCATCCATGAGGTCACGGATGCCATCTTCTCCATGGCACACAACTTTTTGCATTTCGCCTGGGACTGGGACAGCCAGGATGCAAGGGCCATTGGATTTGCCCTGATCCCGGGATTCCTAGAGGTGCAGGGTGCGATTGACTGCACTCATGTGGTGCTCAGGTCTCCATCACTACACTCGTGGACTTCATCAACCGAAAGGGTTTTGATTCAATGAACGTGCAGCTGGTATGTGACCACCAGAAACACATCCTGCATGTGTGTGTGCATGGTTTCCAGGGAGTGTGCACGATGCCTATGTCCTAAGTCACTCGCAGATCCCTGCAGTCTCCCAGGATCCACAGAGGCTGCAAGATTGGCTCCTCAGGGACAAGGGCTACCTGCTGACACCCGTGCGGCAGCCTCAGATTGCAGCAGAGTGACACTATCATGAGGCTCATGTTGCAGCTCCCAACTTGGTGGAGCAGACCATCGGGATGCTGAAGGTGCGGTCCTGGTGCCTGGACCGGTCTGGTGGAGCCCTGCAATACAGTCCACAGAGGGTGTCATGCATCATCGCCGCCTACTGCGCCCTTTACAACCTGGCACTGCAAGCGAGCTGCCCTCAGCCAGACAGGAGTCAGGCTGAGGAGGAGATGGAGGAGCTGCATGTCTCCTCCGATGAGGAGAATGCCAACGGAGATGAGAGTGAGGGGGTCCTCGGTGGTGATGATGACAGGGATGAGGCTCTCACCCTGGCTAGATGAGGCAGGCGCACTCGGGAGACCCTCTTAGCAGCCGGATTTGTGGAGGATGATGATGACACGCAGTGAGGTGTCCCCGTAGATCCTCACATCACAGTTGTGAATGTTTGCTTTCAGTCTGGCTTATCTCAGCACCAATACCCTCTGTGAGAATGCTTCTATCATGGAGATGCAGTGGAGGCCCTAATAGTTGCTCAGTCATGGAAGGATGATGACAACATGCAGTGAGGACACTCCATAAATCTTCACACAGCCTCTGAGAATGTTTGACTCCTGTCTGGCCCAGAGCAGCTCGCTTGCGCTCCATGATCAGGGTCATACCATAGAGACGCATCCATGAAACTTTAGATGCATCTGATGCTGTGTCCGCCTTCACCACCTGAGCCCTTCAGGAGCTGGTGCACAGCATCACTGGTCACAGGTACTGGTGTAATGGGGGCCAGCCCCACCTTAAAGATGAGAGCACACAGAGAGTATGAGAGAACTCTGTGGCACCTGCCCACTACATTCTGGCAGCAATGACCAGCACCGCCGAGGTACAGGCATCAGTAATGTTTCCAGGGAGTGTGAGGCTGGACCATCACTGTGGTCTGAAGGCTGCACAGAGCACAGGGAAGAGGCCCTGGACTGAGACACCTGCCTTTTATCTTGTACAGAAAGATTTCACGTCTGGGTGACAAGAACACTGCTCATCAGAACAAGGAGCCACAGGCAGGGAGACACTCTTGGGAGTTTATTGACAATAGTGAACATTATGTACAAGTGATTAACACCCATGCCCAGGCTGTGCAACTGCATCTTCTTAACTTTCCTAACCCTGCCACTACCTCTTAGTGCTCCCCAGACATCCACAGCAGAGTAGAGGCAGTCTGCTGACTGCGACACTCTGACTGTGATGACCCTGGTGGGCGTTCACTGGAGGGCCGAGACTTGCAGGACCCCGGCCTGTTTTCAGGGTCCTTCTGTATGGCAGTGGCATCCCCCTTGAGCTGTGAAGCTGGATCCGCAGAGGTCACAGGAAGAGGGGAGTCAGATGGGCCGGTCACTCCCAGAGTCACCTGGGTGGATGGCCCTGGGGTGTGCACCTGCTGATCCTCCTCCCTATGGGTGCCCGAGGGTCCCTGGCTGATCCATGAGCAGAAGGGGCAGCTAGAGTGATATTGAACTACCCAGCACCCCTCTCGCATACACACTGTGGGAGACCAACAGTGATGGAGATAAGCCCGTGTGACAGTGCAGGAGCAAAATCCTGGACCAAGCTCTCCATGACAGCCACCGTCCTACCAGTAATAAAAACAAAAAAACTGCGGATGCTGGAAATCCAAAACAAAAACAAAAACAGAATTACCTGGAAAAACTCAGCAGGTCTGGCAGCATCGGCGGAGAAGAAAAGAGTTGACGTTTCGAGTCCTCATCACCCTTCGACAGAACAGTTCTGTCGAAGGGTCATGAGGACTCGAAACGTCAACTCTTTTCTTCTTCGCCGATGCTGCCAGACCTGCTGAGTTTTTCCAGGTAATTCTGTTTTTGTTTTTGTACCGTCCTACCAGTGTTGACCTTGGTGCGTTGCGATGCTGGCGCTTTCACCTCAGCCTGAAAGTGGATGGACTCCTCCATCATGCTTTGCAATCTGAGGAGTACAGCGGACATCCCTTCCTGATGTTCCCGAGCTTGCCTTTGCAGCTCCAGCAACTGGGACATGGCCGAGTCCAGAAGCTCCTCATCTGACTCGGACTCAGCAAATTTCTAGCCTCCAGCAATCCTCCGAGTGCCAGGGACCTGAGAAGTCCCTGTCTCCGCCTGCTATGGATCAGAAAGTGTGATGTGCTCACCAGATTGTGATCCCGAGGCTACTTTAAAGCTGGGTACCACCGAGGTGTGTGTCTCTGTGCTGGTGGAGGGTGTGGGTGAGCCCTGTGACAAGACTTCAGGGAGGGTGCCTTCAGATTCCTCTTTTGAGGTATCTTCAGGACTTGATTGGAGGCCCTGGGTTATGGACTCTGTCGGCTGTTTGGCAGATGTGCCTGTGAAAGCAAGGAGAGATAATTAGTGCATGGCAGCGGCCTGTGAAATAGGACACATCACTCACAGCAAGGTTGTCTGATGGATGTTGCACTGCTGGATCCTCACTTGGTAGAGCAGCGCCGACCTCACCGTCAGCACAGGACCGGTCCCAGTCATCGCCGGCCAGCTGGATGGCTCTGTTTTCGAATTCTGTCAGAACTTTGATCTCCGGCATCCCTCCACCTGTCTGTGACCTTTCTCTCCTGTTGTGAGCCAGTTTGTCCTGCAAGGATAGAGATGGGGAGAGATGGTAGGGATGCCTGGCTTGTGTGGGTGGTGAGTGGTCCCATGGATGGGATAAGGACAGTGATGGTGAGTGTGAGAGAGTGAATAGTATGTCCCTTGCACTGGCAGTGAGTGAGGACCTTGTGGATATGTGATGGGGTTGTGAGTGTGTGAGTTAGGAGTGATGAGAAAAGTGACTTACCCTGGCGGAACAGAGGAGATTCTTCATCCTTTTGTGGCAATGTGTGGCTGTCCTCCTTGGCAGACTACCGCTGCTACTGCCTCACAAGTTGGGGTACTTAATTTGCTGTCCATCCTGTGGCCAGAGTTAGGGTATAACTAAAACAAAAACAAAAATACATGGAAAAACTCAGCAGGTCTGACAGCATCTGCGGAGAGGGATACAGTTGACGTTTCGAGTCCATATGACCCTTCATCAGAACTAAGAAATATAGAAATGAGATGAAATATAAGCTCGTAGAAGGGGGTGGGACAGGAGAGATCGATAGGGGGCCAGTGATAGGTGGAGGCCAAGAAGAGACTGCCAAAGATGTTGTAGACAAAAGGACAAAGGGGTGTTGACGGTGGTGATATTATCTAAAGGATGTGCTAATGGGGATGTTAAGGAAAGCAAGCTAGTGGCAGATGGCCCTAGTGGGGGTGGGGTGGGGAGAAGGGATCTAAATGGGCTAAAAGGTGGAGATGAAACAATAGATCCAAATAAATTTAAAAATAGGAGGGAAAAGAAAAAAATATAGTTGTAAAAAAAAATGATAAATTATTGGAAAAAGGAGGATTGGAAAGGGGGTGGGGATGGAGGAGAGAGTTCATGATCTGAAATTGTTGAACTCAATATTAAGTCTGGAAGGCTGTAAAGTGCCTAGTCGGAAGATGAGGTGCTATTCCTCCAGCTTGCGTTGAGCTTCACTGGAACATTGCAGCAGGCCAAGGATGGATATGTGGGCATGAGAGCAGGGTGGTGTGTTGAAATGGCAAGTGACAGGGAGGTCTGGGTCATGCTTGCGTTTGGTGTCTCCAATGTACAGGAGACCATATTGGGAGCAGCGCATGCAGTAGACTAAATTGAGGGAAGTGCAAGTGAAGCACTGCTTCACCTGAAAGGAGTGTTTGGGCCCTTGGATGGTGAGGAGGAGTGATATAAAGGGGCAGGTGTTGCATCTTCTGCGGTTGCATGGGAAGGTGCCATGGGTGGGGGTTGAGGTGCAGGAGGTGATGGAGGAGTGGACCAGGGTGTCCCGGAGGGAACGATCCCTGCAGAATGCCGCCGGGGGGGGTGAAGGGAAGATGTGTTTGGCGGTGGCATCATGCTGGAGTTGGTGGAATAGCTAATCCTGTCGAGCCTCCCTGGCATCCAGCAGTTGCTCAAGGGACCTGTTGTTGATGCGGGGGGGGCTGCAGTCTTCTTGCCTTTGCTGGCCATGTCTTCCAGACAGCGGTGGTGAGCTGGTGGCTTTGCTGGTGGCTGCCTTTTAAAGATGGCAGCCAGCATGATGTAACAGCGGGGTGATGGCGAGCAGGCGAATACAAGCTCGCCCTCAATGGAAACGGTGTGTTTCCCTGGAATGAATAAACAATGAGGGAGGCTCGGGAAGATGCGGCATGAAAACCTGCCATTTTCGTCAGTGGGTAGGATTCCATTTTACCCACCTGCCACTGCACTTGGTGCAATTCTGGGAAAATTCTGCCCAATGAGTCCCCTTCATAGCAGGGATTGAGTAAAAGGCTGTAATGGCTTGAGAGCAGTGGGACCCAGAACCTTGTTTTATTAATTTGTCCTTGGGATTTGGGCATCGCTGGCTGGGCCGGCATTTATTGCCCATGCTCATGAAGGTGGTGATGAGCTGCCTCCTTGGACCACTGCATTCCATGTGGTGTAGATACACTCACAGTGCTGTTAAGGAGGGAGTTCCAGGATTTTGACCCAGCGGCAGTGAAGGAATGATGATACAAACAGATAAATTAGGAGCAGGAGTAGGTCACACAGCCCTTCAAGCCTGCTTTGCCATTCAATAAGATGATGGCTTATCTGATTGTAACCTCTTGCCTGCCCCCGATATCTTTTCATCCCTTTGTTTATCAAGAATCTATCTACCTCTGCTAAAAATGTTCAAAGACTCTGCTTCTTTTTAAGGAAGCAGGTTTCAAAAACTCACTATCCTCTGAGGAAAAAAATTTTCCTAATCCCTGCCCTAAATAAGTGACCCCCTACTTCTAGATTATCCCATAAGAGGAAACATCTTCTCCACATCCACCCTGTCAAGATCCCGTATCTTAAAGGTTTCAATCAAGCCGCTTCTTATTCTTTTAAGCTCCAGTGGATACAAGCCTAACCTGTTCAACCTTTCCTTATAAGGCGACCTGCCCATTCCAGATATTAGTCCAGTAAACCTTCTCTGAACTGCTTCTAATGCATTTATATCCTTTCTTAAATAAGGAGACCAAGACTGTACACAGTACTCCAGATGTGGTCTCACCATTGCCCTGTACAACTGAAGCATAACCTACCTATGTTTGTATTCAATTTTCCTCACAATAAATGGTAACATTCTATTAACTTTCCTAATTGCTTGCTGTGCCTACATTTAGCCTTTTGCAATTCATGCACTAGGACACCCAAATCCCTCTGAACTTCACACGATTTAGATAATATGCTTCTTTTTTATTCTTCCTGCCAAAAAGGACAATTTCACATTTGCCCACATGATACTCCATTTGTCAAATCTTTGCCCACTCCCTTCACCTATCTATGTCACTTCATAGCCTCCTGATGTCCTCTTCATAACTTACTTAGTAGACATCAATAAGGGAGTGTTGCCTGGAAGGTGCTTATTTGTGGGTTTCACAGAATCACATAGTGCAGGAGAGGCCCTTCAGCCCATCGAGTCTGCACCGACACATGAGAAACACCTGACCCACCTACCATTTACCAGCATTTGGCCCATAGCCTTGAATGTTATAATGCACCAAGTGCTTATCCAGGTACTTTTTAAAGGATGTGAGGCAACCCGCCTCCAACCCGTTTGACCAAGTAGAGAGTTTTTGGGGGAAAGTTTTGTGAGGCTAATCTTAATTGTGTAACTGTAATCTTGTGTGCTTAAGTTTTCCTTTTTTTGTTTTTAAAACTTTTTCTTTTAATTTTTAAATTACTGCTGAGATCAGTGCGTTGTCTTCTTAGTTTCAGAATACAAAAAAGGTTATGGCCCGTAAGCCATGTTTCCCTCTGGGGTTTGGTTTGTGCAGCAAGTAACATCAGCTGTGGTCATAACAAATTTGGGGGTTCTTAAGATTCCTAGATTGGGTTGGAGTTTGTGAATCCAAGGGAGACGAGTACAAGAAGAAAGCTGAACTTAAGAGTTTTGTGTTGAGAGGTTTTAATGTGGTTGGACTGCAAAATGGCTTTGGCAATTGCGAAGACTTTTCTGGGAGTGGAAAATGTATCTGTGGAGTATTTGAAATCTGTGACTAAAACTCAGTTGAAAGAATTAGCAGAGAAAATGCAGGTGGCAATAAAAACAGAATTTCATAAGGCTGATATGGTTAAAGTACTTACCCAGCATTTAAACTTGGAGGAAGGGACACCTGGAACTAATGTGTCACAGCTGGAGGTAGTGAGACTTCAATTGCAAATGAAGCAGCATGATCTAGAAGGAGATAGAAAAAGACAAAAGCTTGAATTGGAAGAAAGAGAAATGAATAAATTGAGTTAGAAAGAAAACAGAAGGGAAAAGAAAATGATAGATTAAAAGAAATAGCAATAAAAAAGCTTCAATGGGAAAGAGATGAGCAGGAAAAGAAAAGATTACAAGAGATAGAAATGTGAAGGCTTGAATTTGAACTCCAGAGAGAGAAGTTAGCAATTGAGGAAAGAGAGAGGGAAAGAGATAGGGAGCTTCAGAGAGAGAAAGGAGCCAGACAGCATGAATTGTCAAAAGTGAAACTTAGAATAAAGGAAGAAAGATAGTGATTCCAATGGTGACTTTGATCCCTTTGAGGAATTTGATTTATCTAAAAATCTGTGGTTAGTGCCCAAATTTACAGAGGATAGAGTGGAGAGATATTTCACCTCATTTGAAAAGATGGCTATGAAATTGAATTGGCCAATACATGCTTGGGGTATCATGTTACAGCGTGTTTTTTCAGGGACAGCAATGAATATGTATGCAAACTTATCAGAGGAGCAGTCTGCAGATTACGAAACAGTAAAGAAGACAAAATTAAATGCTTATGAGTTTGTCCCTGAAGCTTATCAGTTGAAGTTTAGGACTCTAAGGAAGGGACCTCATCAGACTTTTGTAGAGTTTACAAGAGAAAAATAAATTATCTGCGATCAATGGTTCAGGGCATTAAAATTAAGACAACACTTTTAAAAATGTAGGAGAGGTTATGATTATGGAAGAATTAAGAAATAGCATTCCAATAAACATCAAGACATATTTAGATGAAAGACAAAGCAAAAAGATTTGGGAAGCTGCTGTCTTAGCTGATACGTATGATATTTCACACAAACAGTTAAGTGCAGGAAAAGGGTCATATGGAAATTAGCAAGGAAACTGGAGATTTAGAAAAACTAGTGATGATAAAAATGTTAGTAATAAGGGTCAAGCTGAAGGATGCCAGTCTATTAAAGATGGAAAAGTGGAAAGTAGAGTTGAAGGAAAGAAACTGATAAGTTACCATTATAATAAGGCTGGACATACAAGATCAAATTGTTGGAGGTTAAAAAGGAAACTAATTGCACTAATTGGAACTCAGAAGAGTTTGGGAGATAAGAGGACTGTGGGCTCTCAGATCCAGAGGCAAGAAAACCCAATGGGTTTTCTACAGGCGGAACAGGAAGAGTCAGTGGTAGCTAGAGAAGTGGGAATGTGTTCACAACCTACCCAGGGGAGTTCTGAACGGCAAGTACAGAGATGTTTAAAGATTTTATATGTGAAGGGAGTGTATATCCATGTGTATAGGGAAGAGCAGGAAAGGATGTCAAAATCTTAAGGGACATAGGGTCTAGCCAGTCCTTAATATTATGGGATGGTGTTATCTGTTGTCCAGAAGTGTTATTGCAGGAGAGAACATTAATTAAATGAATCTATAGCAAAGTCAAACCTATTTCATTGTGTAAGGTAAATTGAAAAAGTGATTTGAAAACAGGAGAGATGATTGTTGGGATAGTAAAGAAATTGCCATTGCAGGGGTTCAATTTATTCTAGTGAATGATATAGCTGGATCACAGATATTGACCATTCCCACTGTAGTAGATCAGCCTGTTGAGACACAACCAACAGAGGTTTTACAGAAAGAACATCCTGGATTGCTTCCAGATTGTGTGGTAACAAGATCACAAGTGCACAAGTTAAGCAGGAAGAGGAGGAATCTAAAAGACAGGAGGAGGTTACTGAAATTCAGTTGGCTGGATCAATCTTTGAAACAATTAGTCAAAAGGAGAAGATTAAAGAGGATGAGGTTGAGGTGTTTAGTTCCACACAGTTACTGGAATTACAGCAAAAGAATTCAGATATGAAGAAATTATATCAGGCAGCTTCTTCTGAAACAGAAGCAGAATGTATTTCAGAGTGTTATTACATTAAGAACAATGTGTTAGTAAAGAAATGGAGACCGCTTCTTGTTCCGGCAGATGAAAAGTGGGCGGTAGTGTACAAAGTAGTGATACCATCTGGGTACCGGAGTGGCTCATGAAATTACAATGGCTGGGCTCAAACTAAGATATAAAAACATTTCTATTGGTCTGGGCTACATAAAGATGTAGTCAAATTCTGTCAAACATGTTGCACATGTTAAGTGTTAGGAAAGCCTCAGGCAATGATTAAGCCTTCACCTTTAATTCCAATTCCAGCATTTGAGGAACTTTTTAACAGGATCCTGATTGATTGTGTAGGACCCCCCAACATCCCCCACCACCACCACCAAAGACTAAAAGTGGGAATCAGTATTTGCTGACAATCTTGGATGTGCCCACTAGATTTCCAGCAGCAATACCTTTCAGGAAAATTACAGCAAAGGTGATTGTAGAGGAGTTAACAAGTTCTTTACAAGGTATGGGTTACCTAAATAACGACAGTCGGATCAGGATTGGAATTTCATGTCACAGCTGTTTAAGGAAGTAATGAACAGCCTAGGAATAAAGCAATTTAGGTCATCAGCCTATCACCCCGAATCACAAGGTGCCTTAGAAAGGTGGCATCAGACTTTAAAGCCTATGATTAGAGCATGTAGTCAAAACTCTCAACATGACTGGGATCGAGGGATTCCATTCTTGTTGTTTGCTATTAGGGACGCCCCTAATGAATCAGCAGGGTTCAGTCCTTTTGAGTTAACTTATGGTCATGAAGTAAGGGGACCACTTAAACTTATTCAGGAGACTTTAGTGAGCCAAGGCTCCGAAACAAATCTCCTGGATCATGTGCTGAAATTCAGAGAGAGATTAAGTAAGACATGTGAACTAGCTAGGAAACATTTAAAGATATCTCAAAAAGTGATGAAAGCAAAGGCAGATAAGAGGGTGAAGGCTTGTAGTTTTGTAGCTGGGGATAAAGGTGTTAGTATTGTTGCCAGTGTCAGGCGAACCATTGAAGGCAAGGTTTAGTGACAGATTGAAAAGAGACTGAGTGAGATAAACTAGGGAGCAGACTCGAGGGCGGAGTTCCAGAGAGGTGAGTATAAAAACCTTACCTCGGGAATTAGCGGCCTAATTCCAGGGAGCAGAGTCGGAGGGCTGAGTTCCAGAGAGGTGAGTATAAAAACCTTACCTCGGGGATTCGCGGACCTTGGTCTTAAAAAAAATTAAAAGCGGTGTCACGGTAAATCTGTGACCTGATTGGCTGGTAGAGAATCTACACTGAATTTGAAACTAAAACATTGTTAAACTAATTAAACCAAATAAATGAATCACTTAATTAATAAGTAGAGGGTATCTAGACCAGAATCAGGGGATTACTGTTCTTCGAATTTAGCATTTATAGTAGAAATCCAGCCCTGGGGGGATAGCCTATCAGGGGAAAACAACAGCAGTAGCCAGAGCAGTGGCACCATGGCTATATCTGTTGATCAGCAGGGGAGGTTAAAGCACAGAAGAGCAATTGTCACAGGGGGCTCTATAGGCAGGGGCTCAGATAGGTGGTTCTGTGGTCGTGAAAGAGACACCAGGATGGTTTGTTGCCTCCCTGGTGCCAGGGTCCGGGATGTCTCTGATTGGGTACGGGACTTTCTGAAGGGGGAGGGAGAACAGCTAGAGGTCATGGCACACATTGGTACTAATGATACAGGCAGGAAGAATGACGAGGTCCTGCAGCGGGAGTTCAGGGAGTTAGGCAGAAAGTTAAAAAACCCTCTAGGGTTGTAATCTCAGGATTACTCCCTGTGCCACGTGCCAGTGAGGCTAGAAATAGGAAGATAGTGCAGCGGAACACGTGGCTGAACAGATGATTTAGGAGGGAGGGTTTCCGATATCTGGATCATTGGGATCTCTTCCGGGGCAAGTGGGACCTGTACAAGAAGGACTGGTTGCATCTAAACTGGAGGGGCACCAATATCCTGGCTGTGAGGTTTGCTAGTGTCACTCGGGAGGGTTTAAACTAGTATGGCAGGGGGATGGGAACCAGAGCAATAGGTCAGCAGGTGAAATAAATGCCTGGGAACCAGTGAATACGGCCAGTAGGACTAAGAGGAAGAGCAGGCAGGGAGAAATTACTGAACACAGTGGGACTGGGGATCTAAAATGCATTTGTTTCATGCAAGAAGTATAACAGGCAAGGTAGATGAGCTTAGAGCTTGGATTAGTACTTGGGACTATGATGTTACTGCTATTACAGAGACTTGGTTGAAGGATGGACGGGATTGGCAAATAAATGTTCCAGGATTTAGATGTTTCAGGCAGGATAGAGAGGGATGTAGAAGAGGTGGGGGAATTGCAATGCTGGTTAAGGGAAATATCACAGCTGTATGACAGGCGGACACCTCGGAGGGCTCATGCAGTGAGGCAAGATGAGTAGAACTCTGGAAAAGGAAGGGTGCAGTCACAATGTTTACTATAGGCCTCCCAATTGCCGGTGGGAGATTGAGGAACCTTCAAGGGTCATGAGGACTCGAAATGTCAACTCTTTTCTTCTCCGTCGATGCTGCCAGACCTGCTGAGTTTTTCCAGGGAAGGGGCAATACTGGACCTGGTATTAGGGAATGAACCCAGCCAAGTGGTCGAAGTTTCAGTAGGGGAGAATTTCGGGAAAAGTGACCATAATTCAGTAAGTTTCAAGGTACTGGTGGATAAAGATAACAGGAGTCCTCGGGTTAAGGTGCTTAATTGGGGGAAGGCTAATTATAACAATATTAGGCAGGAACTGAGGAATCTAGACTGGAGGCGGATGTTTGAGAGAAATCAACAACTGACACATGGGGGGGCTTTCAAACGTCAGTTGATAAATATGTTCCTGCTAGGATGAAGGACAAGTATGGCAAGTTTCAGGAACCTTGGATAATGAAGGATATTGTGAGATTAGTCAAAAGAAAAGGGAAGCATTCATAAGGGCTAGAAGGCTGGGAACAGATGAAGCCCATGGAGAATATAAAGAAAGTCGGAAGAAACTTAAGCAAGAAGTCAGGAGGACTAAAAGGGGTCATGAAAAGTCATTGGCAACCAGGATTAAGGAAAATCCCAAGGCCTTTTATACAAATGTAAAAAGTAAGAGGGTAGCCAGGTATAGGATAGGTCCACTCAGGGACAGAGGTGGGAATCTATGTGTGGAGCCAGAAGAAATGGGAGAGATACTAAATGAATACTTCTCATCAGTATTCACCAAAGAGAAGGACTTAGTGGTTGATTTTTCTAGGGAAGAGTGTGTAGATAGCCTGGATCATGAGATCATGAGATCAAAAAGGAGGAGGTGTTTGGCGTCTTGAAGAATATTAAGGTGGATAAGTCCCCAGGGCCAGATGGGATCTACCCCAGAGTACTGAGGGAGGCAAGGGAGGAGATTGCTGGGGCTTTGACAGAAATCTTTGTATACTCACTGGCTACGGGTGAGGTCCCAGAGGACTGTAGAATGGCCAATGTTGTTCCATTGTTTAAGAAGGGTAGCAGGGATAATCCAGGAAATTACAGGCTGGTGAGTCTTATGTCAGTGGTAGGGAAATTATTGGAGAAGATTCTTTGTGACAGGATTTACTACCATTTGGAAGCAAATGGGCATATTAGTGAGAGGCAGCATGGTTTTGTGAAGGGGAGGTCGTGTCTCACTAACTTGATCAAGTTTTTCGAGGAAGTGACAAAGATGATCAATGATGGAAGGGCAGTGGATGTTATATATATGGATTTCAGTAAGGCCTTTGACAAGGTCCCTCATGGCAGACTGGTACAGAAGGTAAATTCGCATGGGATCAGAGGTGAGCTGGCAAGATGGATACAGAATTGGCTTGGTCATAGAAGACAGAGGGTAGCAGTGGAAGTGTGCTTTTCTGAATGGAAAGCTGTGACTAGTGGAGTTCTGCAGGGATTAGTGCTGGGACCTTTGCTGTTAGTAGTATACATAAATGATTTGGAGGAAAATGTAACTGAGCTAATTAGTAAGTTTGCAGATTACACTAAGGTTGGAGGAGTTGCAGATAATGAAGAGGATTGTCAAAGGATACAACGCGATATAGATCCGTTGGAGACTTGGGCAGAGAAATGGCAGACAGAGTTTAATCCAGACAAATGCGAGGTAATGCATTTTGGAAGGTCTAATACAGGAAGGAATTATACAATAAATGGCAGAGCCCTTAAGTGCATTGATGGGCAGAGGGATCTGGGTGTACTGGTTCGCAGGTCACTGAAAGTGGCAACGCAGGTGGATAAGGTTGTCAGGAAGGCATATGGCATGCTTGCCTTCATTGGCAGGGCTATTGAGTATAAAAGCTGGGAAGTCATGCTGCAGCTGTATAGAACCTTGGTTAGGCCACACTTGGAATATTGCGTGCAATTCTGGTTGCCACATTACCAGAAGGATATGCAGGCATTGGAGAGGGAGCAGAGGATGTTTACCGGGATGCTGCCTGGTCTGGAGGTTATTAGCTATAAGGAGAGGTTGGAGAAACTCGGATTGTTCTCACTAGAGCGAGGGAGATTGAGGGGCGACTTGATGGAAGTTTCCAAAATTATGAGTGGCGTGGACAGAGTAGATAGTCAGAAGCTTTTTCCCAGGGTGGAAGAGTCAATTACTAGGGGACATAGATTTAAGGTGAGAGGAGAAAACTATAGAGGAGATGTGCGGGGCAAGTTTTTTACGCAGAGGGTAGTGAGTGTCTGGAATTCGCTGCCAGAGGAGATGGTGGAAGCAGGTACGATAGTGGTGTTTGACAGGCAGCTCATCAAATACATGAATAGGATGGGAATAGAGGGATACAGACCCCGGAAGTGCAAATTGTTTTAGTTGACGGGCAATATGATCGGCACAGGCTTGGAGGGCCGAAGGGCCTGTTCCTGTGCTGTACTTTTCTTTGTTCTTTGTTTTTTCTAAATACCCCAGATAGAAGGAAGAGGCAGCGAGTGTGCCATGTAAATATACTCAAAAAATACTTTAACAGAGAGAATAAACAGGAGCTACTGGTAGTTGTAAATAAGGAAACAGAGGTAGGAATTAAGAATTCTGAAATAGACATTCCTCTGGATAATGAAGAAATGCTTAATAATCTTGATGTAATATTGGATTACCTTGCAGAAAAGTGTCGGAGTGATTTAAAAGAGCTGTTGTAGTTACCCAAAGCAATTTGTGGAAATAAACTGGGGAAAACAGATTTAGCTATACATGATGTTGATATGAGGAATTCAGAAGGCAACACCCATACAGATTAAATCCAGTAAAATTAGCTCAAGTGTGGAAAGAAATTGAATTTATGTTTCAAAATGACATCATAGAGCCCATTCACACTAATTGGAGATCAGCCTTTGTAATGGCCCTGAAACTGGATAGATCACAAAGACTATGGGTGGAATTTTCCCAGAGTTGCACTAAGTGCGGTAGCGGTTGGGTGAACTGAAGTCCTACCTGTTGCCAAAAATGGCAGGTTTTCACGCTGTATCATCCTGAGCCCGCCTCATTACTCATGCATTCCCAGGAAACATGCCGTTTCTATGGCGGGCGAGCTCTCATTTACCCACTCGCCATCACCCTGCTGTTGCATCTCGCTGGCCACCATCTTTAAAGTGCTGTCGCCAGCAAAGCGCTCATCGCCACCAACTCACTAATGCTACCCAGGAGACATGGCCAGCAAAGGCAAAAAGACTGCAGCCCCCCCGCTTCAGTGATGGTTGCCGTGGTGGCCCGATGGGATTTGATCTACCTCTGCTCTGGCCGCAGGATGGGTAGCGATGTCACCAACCCGGCTTGGGAGGAGGTGACAGTGGTGGTCAGCGCCAACGCCCTGCAGAGGAGGACAGCCACCCAGTGATGCAAAAGAATTAGTGATCTCCTCCATTCTGCCAGGGTAAGTCACTCTTCTCATCACTCCCAACTCTCGCACTCACAAACCCATCAAAGATCCTCAGAGCCCTCGCTCACTGCCAGTTCAAGGGACATCACCGTTCACTCTTTCACACACAGTCATTGTCCTCAGCCCATCCATGGGACCAGTCACCACCTACACAGGCCAGGCATACTTATCATCTGGCCTGGCAGGAATCCTGATACACTCTCCCCATCTCTATCCATGCAGGACAAACTGGCTCACAACAGGAGGGAAAGGTCACAGACAGGTGGAGGGATGCCAGTGATCAAAGTTCTGACAGAATTCGAAAACAGAGCCATCCAGAAGGCTGGAGATGACTGGGACCAGTCCTGTGCTGACGGTGCATGAAAGAGAGAGAGAAACGTGGTTATCATTGGTACTTATCACCTTCTCTGACCCTGTGTGAACCCCCCCCCCCTCCCCCTTAATGCTTCCCGGAGAGTGCTGGTCACCCCTCGGATGGCCAGAGATGAGTGAGCTGCATGGCTGCCCTGTCAACCTGCAACATGGGGGAGACTGGTCCAAACCAGGATGCTGAGATTGCAAGGGGCTGTGAGCACCTCCATCAGTGACTGCTACATGGCCAATGTTGGCGAGGAGATTGTACAACGTGTGCAGTCCAACTGCTCCAATAAAGTGGTGGTGGACTCGAAGTCTGTGCCTGCGGGGTGGGGGCCGTGGAGCGGGGGTAAGTATGGAGCGCTTGGTGGCCCTTTGATGCCTTCACGTTGCTTGCATGGGCGGGCAGGCTAGGAGCCTGACTCTATCATATCACTGGCTGTGCCTGATCTGTCTTAGTCGCAGAGGCATGGTCAGTTTATACAGGTGCCCCTAATGTGAGGGCACTCCCCTCGCTTACCCTGCCCCCACCTCGATTGCCAGTATGTGGGATGTAGCACCAAGGCAGCACTTGACGCCCCTCCCCACCACACACCAACCCTCCCCCCCTCGCCCCAACCCCCCAGCAGTCGCTTCCGAGGCTGGCCAGCACTTGCCCCCAGACACCCCCACCCTCCCGCCTCAGCAGTCGCTTCCGAGGCCAGCCTCCCTCCCCACACCCCACTGCACCGCCTCCCCCCCCCTCCCCGGCGCCCCTGAGGCCTGTAAACAATGGGCGAGCTGTGGAGAATGCTGCTGCTCACTCACCTCAGTTCCCCCAAAGTGAAGGTCGCCAAGGGCACGTCGCCTGTGTGTTGTTGTGAAACACCTTGATGTGTTTCCCGCTGACTTGGACAGATGATACGGGTTCCAAGTGCCTGGCGGGATGGCCTTTTAATTATATGCTAATGTATTATAATTAGCTCTCTGCCGACCGATGGTGGGAAATGCGGAAACTGTCGACAGGCTGAGTGGATGATTGCGACCTGCCTTCACGCTATCGTGAAGCAGGTCACGCCATATTTTCCCCACACGCCACCCATCACACCCACCGCCAACGGGCTTGGAAAATTCCACCCTACATTTTGATTACCAAAAAGTGAATGCAGTAACAAAAGCAGATTCATATCCTATTCAATGATTGGAGGATTGTATCGAGAAAGTGGGACAGTCACCATTTATCACAAAATTGACTTGCTGCGAGGATATTGGCAAGTATCCGAAAGGGCAAAACAGATATCGGCTTTTGTGATGCCAGAAGGTCTATATCAATGCAAAGTAATACTTCTGTGTATGAAAACTGCATGAGCAACATTTCCAAGATTAACAAAGTAATTGAGGGACTGAGCAATTATGCTGTTTAAATTGATTACTTAATAATATTCAGTCAAAAGTGGGAGGAACATTTACAACATTTAAAGGAATTGTTTGACTGCAGGAAGTCAATTTGGTTGTAAATTTGGCTAAAAGCGAATCTGCAAAAGCATAAGTTATATTTGGGCCACACTGTTGGACATGATCAAGTAGACCCATGAGATGCAAAAGTTAAAGCTATTGTGCAATTCCAAGTGCCTACAACAAAATGGGAAGTTTTGAGATTTCTAGGCGTGAGTGGATTTTATTGGAAATTTGTGCCAAATTTCAGCAGTTTAGTTCTCTGCTAACTGAATTGTTAAAAAACAGAAAATTCCAATGGACATAGGAGTGTCAGAATGCATTTGACAGCTTGAAAACTGGACTAACAACTGCACCTGTTCTAAGAGCACCTGATTATACAAAGGAGTTTAAGGTGCCTATTAACACTAGTGATATGGGTGTTGGTGCTGTGTTGAAGATGAACTGGGAATTGAGAAGCTGCTATATTTCTCATAGAAGTTGAATGTACACCAGAGGAAATATTCAACTATAGAGAGAGAGACTTTCAGTTTTGTGTTAGTTTTGTAGTGTTTTGAAGTGGGTGGGCAGAATTTTGAACTTGGCGGGTGGGCTCGGCTTGGGTGGGTGGGGGTAGTTGGGAAGCTGACCACTGTCTGCGATCAGCACCGGACCGTGATTTCACACTGGCAGGCCAGTTAAGGCCTGCCCAGTGTGAAACGCAAGCAGCAGCGCTGAGCGCTGCCTGTGCTGTGGAGGAAGGAGTGTGAGCGGGCTGAATGCAAACTTTGCACATGCGAGTGAGTTCTTCATAATCTCCTTGACACACACAGTTGCCTCAGGAAGATGAAGAGATATAAAAAACACTAAAAAAAATTAAAATGTAATGAAACATGTGACTCTGTCACATGAGTAGGGACATGTCATGAATGAAAAACTAAAGCTTTTATTTTATTTTTATTTGTTTTTGGAAACCTCATTCCACCCGTGCAAAAGGCTGCTTGGACTCTTCACCTGCCTAACAAACGTTAGATTGGATGGGCAGTGAAAAGCTTACGTTAATTGATTAGTTAATGGCCTTAAAAGGCCTTTTAATTGTTGGCGGGTGCGCTGCCGACTCGGGCGTGCTGGTCTACCTAACTATCACACGACTGCACATTGACATCGGCACGGTCAGCCAATGTCAACGTGTGTCATTTCCTGTTTGAGTGGGTCGGGCACGCGCCTGCCTGCGAGGTGAAAATTTCTGCCCTATGTTGCAAACTATTCTCCAGAGACAGTTATATATACTGACCACAATCCTTTGAAGTTTCTGGAAAAGTTTTGAAACAGAAACGCAAGACTGTTTCGGTGGAGTTTATTATTGCAACTGTTCAATTTACAAATTACATGTGGCTGGACGAGAAAATTTGATTGGAGATGCATTGTCAAGAGTTTAAAATTCAACAGAACTTGGATATTGGTAAATGGAGAATGGAATGGAATGAACTCTATTTTTACAGAAGACTTGTGCATATATTTTCATGGTTAATGCATGTACATTATGTTGTAATAGTTCTGTTTGTATAGTTAACTGTAGTAAAGAATACAAAGTAGGTTGAAAAGTGAAACCATATTTTTGGAATTTATGATTGTTCATTTTTTATTAAGGAGGGAAATGTGAGAATGCATTTTTAAAAATATTTTGGGTGGTGTGTGTGAGATTTTAATTAAGCTGGACAAGAAATTGATAGGAAGCAGGTTGTCTGGGAGGTTGGAAACATGAAAAGGACAGAGGTGTTAAGTTTGAGGTTCAAGTAAATAGGTTTGATCTAACATTTGCATTTTTAGATAAGTTGAGGGTTTGTTTGAATATCAAAGGGAGTCAGAGGTATCAAGAAACATGTTTGCACATTGCGGGAGTTCCATAGGTAAATAGTAGTGGGAATATTATATTGTGTTGACCCGAAAGCAAAGACAACATGGAAACATGAAAGATCTTATATTCGGAGGAGATTGAGTTTCAAAGAGATGTGGGAACAATAGAATTGAGATGAAATGGGAAAAAAGGTATTTTAGAGTTGCTGTTGAGCTGGAGCTATAGAGATGGGTGGAGATAGCTTGAGCTGTTTGAGTTGTTGAGCTATAACTAAAGATCTGGGCTGGGAGATGATGCAGTTTGAATCAATCATCCAGACAAGCCAGAAAAGTCTTGGGCTGCAGCAAACAGTTTTATTCTGAAGTGGACTCCATTACAGAGTGAAAGAGGACAGAGGTCATGTGGTATGCCTTTATTGAAGCTACAGCAGGTTGCCTTGTGTAATATTACTGAATTTCATTGTAGACATCTATAAGGGATTGTACCTGGAAGGTGTTTATTTGAGGTTTGACCAAGTAGAGAGTTTTTGACAGAATGTTTTGTAAGACTAACCTTAATTGTGTAACTGTAATCTTGTGTGCTTAAGTTTTCTTTTATTTTTGTTAATAAAATTTTACTTTTAAGTTTTAAAACCCCAAAAGCGTTACTGGACCTCTTATTGCTGAGTTTGGTACATTCTCTTCTCGTTTTCAGAATACAAAAAAAAAGGCTGTGGTCACTTGGTTTGTGCAACAATTAACACTGGCTGTGGTCACAACACAGTTCAAGCCTGAATATTGTCCAGGTCTAGCTACACATAGACACTGACTGTTTCAGTACCTGAGGAGTTGAAAATGGTGCTGAACATTGTGTAATCATCAGTGAACATATCCCCACTTCTGACCTTATGATGGAAGGAAGGTCATCGATGAAGCAGCTGAAGATGGTTTGACCTGGGATACTACCCTGAGGAACTCCTGCAGAGATGTCCTGGGACTGAAAAGGTTGACCTACAACAACCACAACCATTTTCATTTGTGCTAGGTATGACTCCAACCAATGGAGATTTTTCTCCCTGATTCCCATTGACTCCAGTTTTGCTAGAGTTCCTTGATGCCACATTCAGTCAAATGTTGCCTAGATATCAAGCGCAGTCACTCTCACTTCACCTCTGGAGTCCAGCTCTTTTATCCATGTTTGGATGAAGGTTGTAATGAGGGCAGGAGCTGAGTGGCCCTAGCGGAACCCAAACTGAGCGTCAGTGAACAGTGACTAATGAAGCACTAATTGGCCAGGTTGGATTTGGCCTGTTTTTTGTGGACAGCACATACAGGGCAATTTTCTACATTGTCTGGTAGATGCCAGTGTTGTAGCTGTACTGGAATAGCTTGGCTAAGAGTGCAGCTACCTCTGGAGTTACTCCAGGCACCCACCTGGACAGAATGCTGTTTCAGAAATATCACACCGTGCCTTGCTGCAAAGAAGCCATTCATTTAAAGGGTTTTCATCCATGATAAGTGAGTGCCAAATTTCAGAGGACGAAGGCAGCTCACTATGTACTGTGCTGGATTTTACCTCTGGCCTAAGGACCCCGACATCAGGACCAAATGGGGAAACTGAGCTCTCGCTTGCTGGCAGCAATACTGGCTCAATAATCTTCCCAGGAGCGGCTTCCTAATGGTTCTCTCTGTTTTCAGTGTCCTATTAAGGATGGTGGATGGGCTGTCAATGCTGCTGGGCCAATCAGAGTGCTGGTATCTATGGATCCTCAGCAATGCCATCAGGAGAGGCGGTCACTGATGAGGATGGCCAGGGACTGTGAGGGTGTCTTAATAGGAGAGTGCCTTTGGAGCTGTTAATAAAATTCACAAGTAGTGAGGGCTGAAGCCATTAGGCCCTTTGGAGTGGAGGGGAAACACTTCCGTAATTGATTGGGCTGTGAAGGCAGCCTTTCCTGCTCATAGCCCGATCACTGAAGTACGGAGCCTCCAGTTCCAATAATTACCCCCACTACCCCCCTTCACCCCTCCCCAACCAGCTAGCCACCAGGAGGCCACCTCCATTGAGTTGGTGACTTTTGCAAGTGGTATGGGGGTTGCAAAATCACCCCTGTTTGGGGCCTTACGCATCGTAATTGGCTGCCCACCTGTGAGAAGGCTTTCGGGGAAACCTCCCTAGTGGCGGAAATATGTTGGAGGCATCCTGACATGGCTTCTTGCAATTGTCCCAAAAACAACCCCCGGAAACCTCCCCGCCGCCCCCCCCCCGCCCAAGCCCGCTGCCACGGGACTGGGAAAATTTTCCCTATAGATTCTGTGTCACAAGCTCATTCATGGAGTTGGTTTTCTTCTTGTTTATGTGGTTGAGAGGAGGCTCTGTGGACACCTTCAATTTGCCATCGATGGCTGCCTCTACCTGGGCAAAGCCAGGATTCTCATAGAACTGAATGGCTCACTCTCTCTTTCTCTCTCTCGCTGTGCTGCATGGCTGCAATGTCAGAGCTAATGACATGGGATACACCGCCGTATACAGCATCAGTGTGCAGGTGTCAGTGAATTTCCTGCTGTAGAGATTCCCCCGTGGCTGCTTGAAAGGATTTTGACTCCTTGATCTTGAGGGTGGGAGAGACCTTTGAAACCCCCAAAGAGAGCAGAGAGAACTGATGAACATAGCTTTAGGTCCTGGTTAAAAAGAAAGAAATCTTGCATGCATTTATAGAGTAACAGGATGCAACAAAACACTTTAGAGCCAATCAGATACTCTGAAAGTGTAGTAACATAGAAAGTGTAACAGCCAATTTGCACACAGCAAGCTCCCACAAATAGCAATGTGGTGATGACCACATAGCCTGTGATGTTGGGTGACGTTGGGTGAGAGCTCCCATGCTGTTCTTCAAGGATCTTTTAAACCTACACAAGAAGGCCGACAGAACCTCCGTTTAACACCTTGTTCAAAGGCGGCACCTTCCACAGTACAGTGCTCCCCGAGTGTCAACCCAGGCTTTTGTTCTCAGGTTCTAGAATGAGACTTGAACCCATGTTTTCTCTGACTCGAGCAAGAACGCTATCAGTTAACTACACAGCTGGTCTTTGGTAGCTTTGGAAGAGTGTATCTTTCTGATGCAGAGCACCTCAGAAAGGCCCTCCTTTGATTCTTTGAGGAGGGGTAGGTCATTAATAGCTGGTCATCTGCCGGCTGCTGCCGGATTCTCCTCCTCTCCAATTGTCACCCCTCCTCCTTCATAGAAATATGGAGGTATTCCCATGGGGCAGGTCATACCTGCTGCAAAGTTGATTTACCTGCGGCGCAATGGGTACAGAGGTGGGGGCGAAACAGTAGCATTCAGTCAAGATGAAGTATAGGTCTCAGTAAATACAAAGCAAAGGAGAGAGAAAACAAATGGGCTAAAGCTAAGCTCTCAGTAAACAAAGTCTGAGGACTAGTACACTGGGGAAGATAGAAGTCTGAGGTTCTTTCTCTGTCTGATGCTGAAGCGAATGAAGAGAGATGCTCTGTGGGCATCTGGTATCAATTCTACTCCTCTAGTTCATTCATTGTCTGTGTATCTTAAGGAAAAGAAAGACATTATGTAAATACAAATTATTCTTCTATCTCTCACCATAGAGTAAAAATGAAAAGAAAGACTTGCATTTATATAACGCTTTTCGTGACCACAGGATATATACTTTTTGAACTCACTGTTGTAATGTCGGAAGTGAGGCAGCAAATTTGCAAACAGCAAACTTGCACAAACAGCAATATGGTAATGTTTTTATGATGTTGATTCTAGGATAAATATTTGACAGGACACCAGAGATAACTCCCCTGCTCTTCTTCAATGTAGTGACATAGGACCTATTTACACCCACCTGAGTACGAGGGTGGGGGTCTCAGTTGAATGTCTCATCCCAAAAGACGACACCTCTAACTGTGCAGCATTCCCTCAGTGGAATGCCAGCCTTGGCTTTTGTACTCAAGCTCTGGAGGAGGACTTGAATCCGGAACCTTGCGATTTGGAGATAAGAGAGTCACAGCTGTAAAACTTCAAAATGGATAGCTGGTTGCAATTCAGAATGCTGCAGAGGAAAGTTTGATCAAGAGCTACTTTTAATTCTCTTCCCTCGCTATGGAAAGCACCACTGTAAATTGGATAGTGAATCTTGAATTTAGTTAGTTATTATGGTTCCCTAACAGTTCAAAGTGGGAGCACATTGTCACAAACTGGAATCCTTCAATGAGTATGTGTATGAAGAGCTGAAACATAACCTTTAGTTTAATTACCAATTAGAAAGCAACCATAAGAGACACCATTCTAGAAATAATGACAGGCTATGTCATCAGTAAGAAAAGCTTCATGTAATAAATAGCAAGGTGCCCTGTCGTGAATGAAACTAATGTTCCTTTGAACTAAATTTGTTCAGAAAGCGGAATCTGACATTTAATTAACAATTGAACCTATAAACAATGATGTGGTTTGTAAAGTGCAGCAAATGAATTTCATCTGAGCCATTTGAATACCTTCCGTGCAAGTATCCTATAGTTGCCCAGTTCTCACCACCCACTGTAGGTTCCAAGGCAGTTGGACAGAGGGCAAGAAAGGGTGACATTGCTCAGAGCTTATCCTTTGTAACACCAAATGCAGACCCATTTGGAAGCATGAACAGGGTTTCTGCCAAACCCCTGCCAAATTCAGGGGGTCAAAACAGCGGAGGCCTTGAGGTGATTCACCCAACCTGGAAATTTCACTATCTGCAGAGTCGATATGAAAATTTCTCATCCAAGTGATGGCACCTCTGACAGTGCAGCACTCCCTCAGTACAGCCCCTCTGGCAGCGTGGCACTCCCTCAGTACCGCCCCGCCTGGCAGTGCGGCACTCTCTCAGTACACCCCACCCTGGCAACGCAGTACTCCCTCACTACAGCTGCCCTGTCAGTGTGGCACTCCCTCAGTACAGCCCCTCTGGCAGTGCGGCACTCCCTCAGTACAGCCCCCCTGGGAATGTGGCACCCCCTCACTGGTGCCCCTCTGGCAGTGTGACACTTCCTCACTAGTGCCCCTCTGGCAATGCGGCACTCCCTCACTAGTGCCCTTCTGGCAGTGTGGCACTCCCTCACTAGTTCCCCTCTGGCAGTGTGACAATCCCTCATTACCGCTCCCTGAAAGTTTTTTTTAAAATTCATTCATGGAATGTGGGCCAGCATTTGTTGCCCAACCCTAACTGCCCTTGAGAAGGTAGTGGTGAGCTGTCCTCTTTAACTGCTGCAGTCGATGTGGTGTAGGTGCACCCACAGTACTGTTAGGGAGGGAGTACAACACTCCCTCAGTCCTAGATTGGAATAGACCCTGGATTATGTGCTTGCATCTTTGGGGTGGGACGTGAACTTTCTGGCTCAGAGTCAAGAGTGCTACACTGAGCCATAGTCGAAAAGTTATTAATTTAAGCATTCATTTTGGAAGCAAAATGGGGGTTTCGCGAATGGTGACAATGTCTGCAGGCATCATGGTGACTCTAGTGCTGCATAATGGTGTCACACATCTGCTACTACCCAATCTTACTCTGTGCTGTGTTGACCTTTGCTCCCCACCCTTTGTTTCTCAGCGTATCCAATGATTCCGCAGAACGAGACTTATAGGATAACCCTCTAGAAGCAAGATAAGAAATTATGAAAGGGAAGAGACTAGGAGTGTAACTGAGCTGAAAATACAGACTAGCTCCAGGATCTATTCCTCTTCCATACTCCACCTTCAGTTGTAGTATGCCTTTAAGGATGTGGGCATGTCTCCGTATATATCACCAGAGGAAAATGAAGTATGCAGTGTGTGTGTTTCAGTTTTAGTTTCACTTTTGCTTTAAACAGCAGAAGACTGGGTATACGAGAACAGTCTTACATAGTTGTAAAGCTTGGAGCACCAAGATCTTATAATGCTTTTCATGACCACCGGATATATATTTTTGAACTCACTGTTGTAATGTTGGAAATGAGGCAGCAAATTTGCAAACAGCAAACTTGCACAAACAGTAACATGATAATGAATCGCTAAAAATGGAACACACACTGCATACATCATTTCCCTTCTGGTGATGTATACAGAGACATGCTCACATCCTTAAAGGTATATTTCCACACCTACTTCCATTTTGTTTGCACTCAATTTCTTCCCCTTCCTCTTCTGAAGGCTTTCCAGCAGGAGACATTGAATGGTGATCAGAACCTCAAACTAAATCAGTATGGGTCTTGTGAGGAACTTGGAACCTTCCTGGTATATGTGGCTTTGGTCAGCATGTGGGTAACAGCCTCAAAATAGGACTGTGGTTTTGCTCACCAGTATACATGTAGTGGAAGCAGGTGAGGCAGGAGGTTCCATCCCATGTTCATGGATGGGCTGATTTACATGGGGCAGTAGGCAAATTGTGGCTGATAGATCACTCTAGCAGCTGTGCCCCCAACTGTCTGGTAGATGTCAGATGTTCTCCCAGTCACTCCAACAGGAAAGACATAAGAAAGGCCTGGGGAGCTGGCAACAAGTTATCTGTTGCTAATGTATCAGGTGTGCATCCCTCACCAGATCTCCAGGTGACACATTTTCAGGTAATATAACATAAACATGCCCTCAGTTCTGACAAAGTGTCACCGACATGAAATGTTTATTCTATTTCTCTCTCCAACGATGCTGCCAGACTTCCTGAGTACATTCGGCATTTTCTGTTTTTGTTTCAGATTTCTAGTATCTGCAGTACTTTGCTCTCTGCCTATTGGTGTATCTGTTCAATCTCTCTCCTCCCTGTTCTCCTTCTGCCACTTTTCCTAACCTTATTAAGCAACCAGTTTATCTATTAGCCTTCAGTCAGAATGAAGCAAACAAATACAGATTATAAACTGTCCTTTTCCTTCATAGGCCCTGACTAACCTACTCTGTGGTTCCATCATTTTCCACTTCGTACTCATCACACGACTTGTGAATAGTTAAATATTCAGCTCCTTCAGGTATTGCAAGTTTCTAAAATGTACAAAGACATATTTATCTTTCAACTTTTTCAATAGGGAGTGTTTCCACTACTGCCTCCTAACAATTGTCTCCTGCAGCATTAACCTTTTGTTATGAATCAGTCATTTATTGATCAAAAATCTGGGCAGGTTATAAAAGAATTGTGTTTACTGCTTCAAACTGGGCTATTCTGCTATGTATTTCCAATGTCTTGTTTTCTGTTCTGCTTTATAGTTATTTATCTACACACCTCCCTCCAGCCATTCCAGTAAATTACTGATACTTTCTGACATATTTTAGATTGAAATCTTTCTGACTAGAATACAGGAGTCAGCACTCCTTAATATCACATCACTGTATTAACATAGAACATCACAGAAGGAGGCTATTCCATGCCAGAAATATTTAATAACACATCCCCACCTTCATAGATACCAATCTTGAGCCAATTCGAGTCATTTCATGTGATATCACTTATTCACTTTGGTTGCAAGAATAGAAAAGCAGAATATTTTATAAAAGGTGTGAAACTTTCAAGTGTTGATGTTCAAAGAGACTTGGCGGTGCTTGTATAAGGAACACAGAAAGTTAGTATGCAGGTGCAACAAACAATTAGGAAGACAAATGGCATCTTGGCCTTTATTGCAAAGGGCTTGGAGTACAGGAGTTTTTTTATTCATTCATGGGATGTGGGTGTTGCTGGCCAGGCCAGCATTTATTGATCATCCCTAACTGCCCTTGTTCAGAGTGCATTTAAGAGTCAACCACATTGCTGTAGGTCTGGAGTCACATGTAGGCTAGACCAGGTAAGGTTGGCGATTTCCTTCCCTAAAGGACATTAGTGAACCAGATGGGTTTTTAATGACAATTGGCAATATATTAGACTTTTAATTCCAGATTTTTTTTAAATTGAATTCAAACTCCACCAACTGCCATGGTGGATTCAAACACTGGTCCCCAGAGCATTACCCTGGGTCTCTGGATTACTAGTCCAGCGGCAATACCACTACTCCCCCCAGGAATGAAGAAGTTGTGCTGCAATTGTACAGGGTTTTGGTGAGACCACACCTGGAGAAGTGTGTGCAGTTTTGGTCTCCAGATTCAAAGAAGGATATATTTGCATTGGAGCTCTGAAGAAGAGTCATACCGACCCGAAATGTTAACTCTGTCTTTCTCTCCACAGATGCTGTTAAACCTGCTGAGTTTTTCCTGCATTTTTTGTTTTTATTTCAGATTTCTAGCATCCGCAGTATTTTGCCTTTATACTTGTGTTGGATCTGGTACAGTCCAGGTTCACTAGAATGGTCCTGGGATGGCTGTGAGGGTGGAGGGGGGGTGTGGGTGGGGGCTTGTCTTATGATGAGCGGCTGAATAATTGGGTCCATATTCTCTGGATTTTGGAAGAATGAGAGAAGATCTCATTGAAACATACAAGATTCTGAAGGGGTTTGATAGAATATACACTCAAAGATTATTTTTGCTGGTCGGAGAATCTAAAACACGGGGCAAAGTCTCAGGATATGGGGCTGAATATTTGGGACTGAGATGAGGAGAAATGACTTGACTCGAAGCATTGTGAATCTTTGGAATTCTCTATCCCAGAGGGTTGTGGATGCTTCATCGGTTGAATATATTTAAGGCTGGGGGAGACAGATTTTTGGTCTCCCAGGGAATCAAGGCATATGGGGAGCAGACGGGAAAGTGGAGTTGAAATCTAAGATCAGCCATGATTATACTGAATGATGGAGCAGGCTTGACAAGCCCTATGGTCTACTCCTGCTCCTATTTCTTGTGTTCTTACAGAACAAGAAATAGCTGAATGGACTGGATACAACAAAGACTATGGGTTCTGACAACATCCCAGCTGTAATGCCGAAGACTTGTGTAGTTGCAGAAGTAGTAGTCTCCTAGCCAAGCTGTTCCAATACAGCTACAACACTGGCATTTACCTGACAATGTGAAAAATGGCCTTGTCCACAAAAAAAGGGACAAAATCCCAACTGGCCAACTGGTCTATTCTCAATCATCAGCAAAGTGACGGAAGGTATTGTCAAGAGTGCTATCAAGTGGTACTTGCTCACCAATATCCTGCTTTCTGACACAAAAACAGAATTACCTGGAAAAACTCAGCAGGTCTGCAGCATCGGCGGAGAAGAAAAGAGTTGACGTTTCGAGTCCTCATGACTTCTGACGCTCAATTTGGGTACTTCCAGGACCACTCAGCTCCAGACCTCATTACAGCC
This sequence comes from Carcharodon carcharias, assembly GCF_017639515.1. NCBI lineage: Eukaryota > Metazoa > Chordata > Chondrichthyes > Lamniformes > Lamnidae > Carcharodon > Carcharodon carcharias. The sequence continues at coordinate 47,963,420 of NC_054483.1, read as the reverse complement.
TTGGTCCTTGGACAAAAGAACTGAATTCCAGAACAGAGGTGATGTGAGAGTGACTCCCTTGACCTCAAGGTAGCATTTGATGGACAATTTTCCACCCTTTGATTTTATGAGGAGCACAAACCATAAATTCAATTTCTGTCAGATTCCTCTGGGAATATTTATCATGACGATTTGAGGAATGAGGGAAAACATTTTGTATGTGATATCACATAGCTAGCTAAGGTTAACCTGCTGAGTAAATGGGATAGGTTGTTAGTTAGTTGGAACATAGGAATGGACTTAGGAGTAGGAGTAGTTCCTGGGTTTCTATTGAGTTCCAAGTTTGCTTCACTGCCTTAGTGAGGCAGAAAAGAACTTTCCAGAACTTTCCTTGGTTTTGGCTATAGATTTTTTTTAAGCTCATTCCAGTATATAGCATTGCTGGAGGAGGGCAGGGAGGGCAGGGGTGTGTGGTGGAGAGGGGCATTGGGGATGTCAAACAATGAGTTAGTTTATATGGTGAACTGAACAGGAGAATTGAGATGAAATATTTTCTCATCTTTTTGTTCAAGTAAATCACGCATTTTGATGTCAAAGAAGATGTAATTTACTTCTATTAATTATCTTTTTAGATGCAGAGAGAACTCCAAGTTGGCAATATTAATGGCTCTTCTGTACAGAGAATATATTTTGGTCATTATATGTAGCTCATTAAGATTGATCGAGGCAGAAGTATAGGCCCAAGTTCTTGCTTCATATTTCCAGTCTGCATAGTTGTATGCCTGCAATGTGAAAGATGAAAATTCATCCAGTGATATTAAATCCGGCTGCTATCTATCTATCCACTAGATAACATGTCACACTTATTGATCAGAATGAGAACTGATTGACAAACACATATGGTGACATCCCCAAGTTAAACCATTCAGAATGTCTTTACAGAGTTCCAATAATCACAGGTTTTATCAATACTTTTATACCTTTTTTAAAAATTTTTGTGCACCTAAAAGTTCCAGGTCAGAAACGGGTTATTCAGTCCATTCACCCTGGGCAAATTTTCCCCTCCCGTCCGCGTTGGGTTTTGTGGCGGGCAGGAGTGGAGAATCCAGTGGCAGGCAAAAAGTCGGAAACCCGCCGGTGTAAATGGTTTGCGATTCTCCTGCTGAACCGTGACATGAATGCAATTTGCATTCATTACCATCTCATGAATACTCATTAAATTAGTTTCTCACTGGAATCATGTGCCGTCTTCCAACCTTGCGTCACGCCAGCGGGAAGTCATGCCGGTCTATCATTTTATCTCCACCTTTTAGCCCATTTTGATCCCTTATCCCTACCCCACCCCCAATAGGGCCATCTGCCACTTGTTTGTTCTGCTTTCTACCCTTAATGTCACCATTAGATCATTCCATAGCTAATATCACCACCATCAACACCCCATTGTCCTTTTGTCTATGACATCTTTGGCAATCTCTTCTTTGCCTCCACCTATCACTGGCCCCCTATCCAGCTCTACCTGTCCCACCCCCCTCAACCAGCTTATATTTCACACATTTCTATATTTTTTTAGTTCTGATGAAAGGTCATATGGACTCAAAACGTTAACTGTATTCCTCCCCGCAGATGCTGTCGGACCTGCTGAGTTTTTCCAACTGTTTTTGTTTCAGATTTCCAGCATCCGCAGTATTTTGCTTTTATCGGTCTGAATCTCGTTTGCAAAAGAGTGGCATACATCGGTTGGACCTCGCTTCACTTGAGACTTTGAGTTGAGTGCAACACAAGTAGCCTACCTTCCATAGCCCTGTGCCAGTCTTGCTGTGATGCCACTGGAACTCCACACTGCTGGCAATGGAGTGTTGGTCTGCTCCTGGTGGCTGCCTCCGTAGTCGCGAGGACACCACTGTATAGTGGTACAGAGGCAGGGCACAACTTTCAGACACTGACCAGTATTGCGATCGGGGAGGGGTCTGTATGGGTGGTCTGCTCCTGGTGGGTGCCACCATTGTCCAGAAGAGTACTGCTGTACAGTGGTAACCAGACAAGGCTGAGCATTCAGAAACCACCAAATGGATTGGGGAAGAGGTTGGAGTGGTGGAGAGAGGTCGGGTGGGGAAGGGTGAACACATGGAGGGCAATGGGGAAGGAGGGCTTTGCAAGGGTTTGGGGGGGTGAAGGGGGCATGATGGGAGGCAGAGGGGCAGGAAGGCTTTGCACAGTAGTGGAGGAGGAGGGGGAATGATGGGAGGCCGAGAGGTGGAAATCTGGAGCCCAGCAAGGGTAACTGAAACACAAACAAACAAGGGGGTGAAAGGGCTACCACATGTGTGAATGGGAGGGAATGCACACAGACTCTCTTCACCCAAAGAGTGTTGATCCTGTAGAATTCGCTACCACAGAAAGTAGTTGAGGCCAAAACATTGTATGTTTTCAAGAAGGAATTAGATATAGCTCTTGGGGTGAAAGGGACCAAAGGGTATGGGGAGAAAGTGGGAGCAGGCTATTGAGTTGGATGATCAGCCATGATCATAATGAATGGTGGAGCAGGTTCGAAGGGCTTAATGGCCTACTCCTGCTCCTAGTTTCTATGTTTCCATGCGATAGAGTTTCAGTTGGTGAGCATGAGGATTATAAGGCTGCACGTCACTCACTGTGATTGTCAGGATGTGATGAACTGATGGAGGTGTGATCCGTATTCGGCTGCTGAGACAATCTGATCTCCCCTTCCCCACAGGAGCAATCTGTGGCCTCCCAGTGATCTCAGCTGCAGCCTCCTCAAATTCACCGAGGTCAGTGATATCAACCATGCCTCCTCCGGTCTGTGCTCTTTCCCACGTGTTGTGGGCCAGCTTGCCCTGGATGAAGACTAAAGAAAGGCATGTGCTGAGAAGGGATGGAGCAGAGGCTGGGAAACATGTATACCCCCTGTATATGGTGAGCCCTCCCCAGAAGGGGCTGAAATGGAGTGTGAGCCGCGCGATAGATGGAATGGTGGTAATGTGAAAGTTTCCATGAGACAATGAGTGGTGATATGTGTCCCCTGCGCATGATACCATGATGAAAGTTTTATACTAGAGAGAGTTGAAGGGTGACTTACCTTGACGGAGCGGATGAGATCATTCACCCTCTTCCTGCACTGGATGTCATTTTGGCTGCAGTTCTCAGCCGTGCTGACCTCCTTTGCGATGGCCTTGCAGGACGGAGAGATGAGGCTGGTGTGCTTTCTGAAGCCATTCTTGGGATAAAGCACATCTCTGTGCGCTCTTATTCCTCTGATGAAGTTCTCAAGGGTTTGGTAGGTGAAGTGGGAGCTGCTGCCTTCTTTTCCTTTGCAGACATCACTAATGGTTTCCTGGAGACAACTGGACTGGAGAGAATGAGATGCATGTGTTCACTGGCGTTTCAATATGGTTCAATTCGCTGCCAGCTAACGGTGGGGCAGACGAATCCACTCCCGACCCACCAGGTGATTCGAGGACGCGCTCGCCTGTGCTTAATTAATGAGCTTCCAAGTGCGGAATCCAGCACGAGTTCCCACCATTCCAAGCAGAGAGGTACGCACTGCAAAACCCACCTACCACTGCACTTAGTCTCAGAAATGGAAAAATCTGCCCTCTATGTCAGTTTTCACCTCTACCTGAACAAATAGCTCTAATCATGTTGACCTAATCTGTTTCCACAGATTCAGTGTGGTTGAAACAAGATGTAGCTCATTAAGATTTAAACCAAATGTTTCTCTTTCAGTCTAATGAAACAAATGGACTGATAAAAAGATTGAAAAGCAACAAGATGTAATATTATTGTAATAGCCCCTTTATTTGCTATCTTGTCAAACTTCTCCTTGCTGAAGACCAATGGGTTTAACCTTCAGTCTTGTCCTTCCGTTTAGACTATCAATCTTCTGGTAAAACAGCTTGTCTCTGCATCCATGTTGCTTAATGATAGCTCTGACACACAGTGGCATGAAATTGATCCCTCGAACATAGGAAATATTATCCCCTGAGCAAAACTCCATCAATGGGTTTCTGTTGATTATTTTTCTTAATAATTTTGCTGCAAGATGTCTTACTCGTTAATCGATTCCAGAAAAAATTAACTTTGGAGCTTTAAGTAGAAGCTTCTGTCACTAATCTTGAAACCTGAAAGTGTGGCCATGAAAAATAGACCCAGTTTGTCAGTGCTGGTGTGTTGAACACTCACAGATACTGTCCTCAGAATTGATCAGATGGCATACTCCACTGAGGAGATGTAAAAGAACGAACTTGCATTTATGTAGCATCTTTCACAACCCTCATGATATCCCAAAGTACTTTAGAGCCAGTTAAGTAATTTTGAAACGCAGAACCCATTGTAATGTTGGAGACTTGACTGACAAGTTATGCAAGGCAAGGTCCCAGAAACAGAAATGAGGGTGGCCAGATAATCTGTATTAATGTTGTTGGTCAAGGGATAAATATTGGCCAGGACAATGGGAGAACCTCCTTGTTATGGTACCCTGGGACCTTTGGCTTATTTTATGCCTAGTGTTCTAGTTTGTTCATTTGGAATATGTGGGGAGGTGGTGGTGTAGTGGCAATGTCACTGGGCTAGTAATCCAAAGGTCCAGGCTAATGCTGTGGGGACACAGGTTCAGATCCCATCACAGTAGCTGGTGGAATTTGAATTAATAACATTTGGAATTGACAGCTAGTCTCAGTAATGGTAACCATGACAACTATCATTGATTGTTGGAAAGCCCATGGGAAGGAAATCTGCTGCCTTCATAACCTGTAGCAACATGACTGACTTTGAAATGGCCTAGCCAGCCATTCAATTCAAGGGCAATTAGGGATGGGCAATAAATGCTGGCCTTGCTCAGTAATACTGTGAAAGAATAAAGTTAAAAGCATAGAAGTTGGGAGTTTAAAGTGAGAAGTCATAAATATAAGATAGTTACTAATAAACCCAATAGGGAATTCAAAAGAACTGTCTTTGCCTAAAGAGTGGTAAGAATGTGATACTGCAAGGAATAGTTGAGGTGAATATCATAGCTGCATTGAAGGGGAAGCTAGATAAGCACTTGAGGGAGAAAGGAATATAAAGGTGGAAGGGGAATCATGTGGAACATAATGTTGTAATATGCCTTTAAGGGTTTGCAGCATGACACCCCTAGAAAGGAAGTGTGTCATGTGGTCCAGTTTTAGTTTCACCTTTGCTTTCAGCAAAGCACAGACAAACAGCTCTGCAGCTCTGATGTCTTCAAGCTTTATACCCATGCTCACATGTGCCAAGTCTTAATAAATAAACCCACAATGTTTTTATCCAATCCTTTATGAGTGATTGGTGCCTTTATATTGTGATGGGCTAAGACACCACACCGTATATTTTTATGAAATACATACTCATTGTTACTTCTAAGTTTTAAAACTGGACCTTGATTGAACAAGATCCTTAAAATGGCTGAACCTATGTCTTCCTGTGACCCCCAGAACAAAATAAGTTTTTGAGGCCTAGCCAAATTCCAGATGATGGATACACATCATTTGTTGAAAACATGGTGGAGAAGTGTAGGTCATGTGACCTAGGCCTCTAGCTTGTGGAATGAGCAATATTGCCTTGCTGAGCCGAATAGTTTAGTCTGCTCTTTAATATCTGACTAGCAGCCATACAGAAAGGAGCTCTTCCCAGGTTGAGACTTGGCCCCATCTACACTGCTTCTATTGGAAGCTCTGCACCATCGCCTATGAGACTGCATCTTGTGATGACAATGCCACTGGAAAAAGGAATTCTACAGCATTGGTTTTCAGCCTGCTGAGCTCCATAAAAAAATCTCATTGGGCTTTGATCCTGGACACTGCAACTCACGTGAACCAATATTTATTTTCTCTGTGGTCTTTGTTCTGTATAACCTTCTTTTCTCTATCTCTCTCTTTACTGTCTGAGTGTGGAGATGACATTGCTGAGCCCTCCTTCCTACATTTTGAGAATAAACTAACTCCTTGAGATCATCCTGTCTCGAGTTTGTTGTGGGGTTATTCATAGAAACTTTGACTGTACTAAAACCGAGGGGTTGGGGTAATACACCACTACTTATAAAGAGGGAAACAAAACACCTTTCTATTTAAGGATGGGTAGCGAGAGGAGAATTTTTTAAAATTCATTTATAGGATGTGGGCTTTGCTTGCTGGAGCAGCATTTATTGCCCATCCCTAATTGCCCTTGAAAAGGTGGTGGTGAGCTTCCTTCTTGAACTGCTGTAATCCCTGTGGTGTAGGTACACCCACAGTGCTGTTATGGAGGGAGTTCCAGGGTCTTGACCAGCACTGTTTAAATTAACCTCTCTCCTGTCTGTAACAATATCATTATGAAAACACGACACAAATGCTGGCATGGAGCTGTTATAATCAGCCGAGGTTTCAAGCTTACATCCTTCTTCACAACTAAAAGATATATGAAAAGGTGGAGTGTTGTGGGGGACAGTGAAGAAGGAGTGATAAGGAAATCACATAGAGGAAAATAAATAGAATGACCTGTAAAATTTCAAGGTGGAGAAGAGGAGTTGATTAAATTGTTGGAGTGATATATACACGGCACAAATGGAGGCAAATTGTAAGAATTCAGAGAAAGGCATCTTTCTGGCTTTCCAGCGGGCTAACTTTATTAATATTCTGTCCTTGGTGATTACTGGCTAGAAGCCCATGGGGTGCATGTTGCATGTACCCACATACCCAGTACTGTGTACCCAATCGGTGATGCTGTCTGCCAAGGGTGTGATTTTGTAAAATGAACTCGATCATCAGCTATGGAAGTCAGTGTATTATGGCTGTAGGCCAAAGTATGAAGTCATTATTCAGTAGCATTCTCAAATTGGTACCACACATTTACCAATAACCCAACACTGATAACTGCACCTCTAGAATGCGGAAGGATGTTCCTCTAAAACACTTCAAAATGAGTGTATGCAAAATATACATTACACTGATTTGATTGGCTCAAATAGTGTAGTCACAAAATGCAGCAAATCGCTATTAACTGAATGATTCTGATTGCCTCTAATATCACTGAATTTGTAGGGAACTATGTAGAATATTGACTAATGCGCAAGCAGCAAGTAAGATAACTATCAATTTTTTTGCTTTATTCTTTCATGTGCTTTGGGTGTTGCTGACCATTTCAGAGGGCAGTTAAGCATCAACCACATTGCTGTGTGTCTGGAGTCATATGTAGACCAGGCCAAGTAAAGATTTCCTTCCCTAAAGGACATTAGTGAACCTGATGGGTTTTTACAACAATCGATGATAGTTGTCATGGTCACCATTACTGAGACTAGCTTTATGTTCCAGATTTATTAATTCAAAATAAATTCCACCAGCTGCCATGGTGGGATTTGAACCTGTGTTCTTCAGAGCATTAGCCTGGGCTTCTGGTCACTAGCCTAGTGACTTTGCCAATATACTGCTGTCTCCTCAAAATGCAGAATCAGCAAGCCTTTTTCCACTTATCAACTCACCCAAGCTTGAATGTTATCCAAATTTTTGCTGCATGCAGACTGCTCCATTTTCTGAGGAGTTGAAAATGGTACTGGACACTCTGCAATCATCTCCAATTCTGACCTTATGATGGAGAGGAGGTCATTGATGCAGCAGCTGGGGATGGCTGGGCCTAGGACATTACCCTGAGTAACTCCTGCACCAATGTCCCAGGACTGAAATGATTTCTCTTCAACAGCCACAACCATGTGTTTTGTGCTAGTTATAAGAATCTTTCATTCACTTGGGGTTTCTCCACAACCCCTTCACTTTTGTAATGGCTGCCAGGTGTTGCAAATTAATTTTTAGTCCTCTATAATGGCTCAAACAATATTTGTCTCCACATAAAGGACACACCTTAAAGTGACCACCTTCCTTGAAATGGAAGTGATAGCCCTTTAAGAGCTACATTCTTGCAACATTCAGCCCTCCTCACATTGAGCTCCTGGCTGCAACGTAATTCATAAATAATACACCACAGAACATTGCTAACATGTGCTTACTCAATAACATTACTTGAGTATTGCTGAAAAATAACATGTTGTTGAAGCTTTTTGTCTGGCACTCATCAGAACAATTCACAAGAATACCAAATGTAAAAGGAGCAACAATTTATACTTCATGAGAAAAGAGTGCTGATTGGTTGGCAAGTGGACTCTGATTGTTAGAGACCTTACTATGGAGAATGCACCAGTTAACTGATGACTGACAGTTAACTGCCATGCTCTGTTTAAATTCAAACTGGGAAGGTTGACTCTGATTGGTGAAGGCACTGCCCTGGGGAATGAACCAGAGTATGGCTGTTGCCTATTTGTTTAGTTGAAACAGACCAATGTGTGTACATGTTTTTACTGTCTACAAAGGACAGGGCCCTGTGTATTAATATACGTAGCTTCCAGTACATGGAAATGCGCCACATTGTGAGCCTGACTGACAATCTTAAATTGGTTGTCAGTGTAATTTTTAGCACACTGAGGATTGTTTAACATTGTCCAATCTCTGTATCATGTCTAATGCTGGATGCCGTCTTTTGAGTTTTGCAATCATTGAGTACAGTCGGTATCTTGCCTGTTGTGAGCAGCCATAGGGCCATGCTATTTGATACATCCGCAGCCTTTGGGACGTATGGCCTGTATGCTCGGCATCACACAGGCTCTGAAATTCACATACCACATTCCTCATTTATGTGATAGGCAGAACGCCATTTTGGCTTGATGGCAGTGTCTTGTCAGTGGCAAACACTACTCGTGTTGCTACTGCATAGTGGAGTGTGAAACGACTAGCTTCACTTGTTGCTGAAATTTTTGAGATACCTTGCCCTTCCAGGGTAATCTGAGGTAGACTGGGCACTTTTCAGGGCCGAAAGTGGCAGCCTTAGACCCGTTCATGAGTTTGCACGATACACAGCAAGCAATGATCTGGCTGGGTTAGCAATTATCCTGTGGGATGCATTTGATGCTCTCTATTTAAGCCTCAAGCTTGCACACTAAGCAAATGGCTTGGGTCCTATTTATGAGGTTTCCACTAAGGCCAATCTTATATTGCGTGGAACTGTAGGAATCCCAACATGTATATTGACCAGTGAAGGTTGCAGTAGACAGTAGTAGAGAACTCTGTGGCAGATTTTTCAACTAGCATGCCAAGGAAAGGGAGTTCATTTGACTGCTCCATTTCAAAGGTGAATTTGAGCGCAGGATGGAGCTCATTAAGGTGTGTAAAGAAATTGTTACATGTAGCTGCAGATTCAAATATAGAAAACATATCATCTATCTATTGGAAATATGCAAGGGGAAGGAGTTTGGATGTCATTCCATTCAAGACGTTTTCTCATGGAACCCAGCAATGGTGTTTGTGAGTGCTAGGTCTAGAGGAGAACCCATGGCAATACCATCTATTTGGGTGTACATGGTATTGTTAAAACTGAACTCAACTCCCCAAGTTGTTGAGTTCATAAGTTCAATGAATACTGATTCACACAATGGCAGCAGGTTTAGATCGCCAGGATATAGTGCCACAGTGGAAATATCTATGGCTTCCTTGAGCGGTACATTGGTGAAAAGGCTAGCAATGTCAAATGAGCACATGGACACAGCATTGCTATTTATATGGTCTTTACAAATGTGAAGGAATAACTTGACAGTGTATGCAGATCTAGGCCAATGCACAAATGATGGGGATGTGCTAAATGGTGATCCTGAAACATTCTCACTTGAGAGTATAAAAGGCATTAAGGGAGCATATCAGTCACTGCATTTGAGTTCAGGGCTCTCTTTACATGCAATGCAAATTCTACCTTAAAAACTCCAACACAATAACTACAAAAGTTAGATAATTTGAAAACAAATCATTAAGCTCACACGCAATGCAGCTTATCATGAAATCTCTATAGCAACATTTCTCTCTATAGGCCTGCTCCGCTCTCTGGAATTTGAAGCTTGAGTTCTGTATGTTGTCAGAGCTTGTACCAATATTCCTGTTGCTTGACATTACAGAGCTCGAATATTGCTGAAAAGAGAGACATGTTGCCAAAGCTTTTTGCCTTACACTCATCGGGGCCCCTCAATTTTGTACACCTCAATCAGGTCACCCCTCAGCCTCCTCTGTTCTAAGGAAAACAACCCTAGCCTAACTAATCTTTCCTCGTGGCTGCAATTTTCAAGCCCTGGCAACATTCTTGTAAATCTCCTCTGCACTCTCTCCAGAGCAATTATGCCCTTCCTGTAATATGGTGACCACAACTGTACATAAAATTCCAGCTGTGGCCTAACCAGCATTTTATACAGTTCCAGCATTACATCCCTGTGTTTGTATTCAATACCTCGCCCAGTAAAGGAAGGCATCCTATATGCTTTCTTTACTAACTTTCCACCTGTCCTGCCATCTTCAGGGACCTGTAGACATGCACTCCAAGGTCTCTCATTTCCTCAATCTCTCTCAAAATTCTTCAGTTTGTTGAGTATTCCCTTGCTTTGTTTGCCCTCCCAAATGCATTATCTCACACTTTTCTGGATTGAATTCCATTTGCCACTTTTCTACCCACTCAACCAAACCATTGATATCATTCTGGAGACAACAGCTAATCCTCTTCACTATCAACTACATGGCCAAATTTTGTGTCATCTCCAAATTTCCCAATCATACCTCCTGCATTTAAGTCTAAATCATTAATATATACAACAAACAGCAAGGGCCCCAACACTGAGTCCTGTGGAACACCACTGGAAACCATTTCCCATTCACAAAAACATCCATCGACCCTTTGTTTCCTGTCACTGACCCAATTTTGGATCCAATTCGCCACATTCCCCCGTATCCCATGGGATCTCACTTTCCTGACCAGTCTGCCATGTGGGAGCTTGTCAAGTGCCTCACTAAAATCTGTGTGGACAACTTCCATTGCACTACCCCCATCAATCCTTCTCGTTACTTCCTCAAAAAATTCCTTTAAGTTAGTAAGACATGATCTTCCCCTAACAAAACCATGCTGACTATCCCTGATCAATCTATACCTTTCTAAGTGATAGTTTATCCTGTCTCTCAGAATTGATTCCAATAATTTTCCCACCACTGAAGTCAGACTGACCAGTCCATAATTTTCTGGCCTATCCTTTGTAACCTTTTTAATAATGGTACAACATTTGCAGGCCTCCAATCCTCTGGTACCTCACTTGTATCTGGTAAGGATTGGAAAATGATCCTCAGAGCATCCGTTATTTCCTCCTTGGCTTCCTTTAACAGACTGGGATACAATCCATCCGGCCCTGGTGATTTATCCATTTTCAAGGATGTCAGTTGCTCCAGTACTTCCTCACTCACTGTGCTTATTGTATCTAATATTTCACATTCATCCTCTTTAACTAGAATGTCTGCATCATCCCTCTCCTTGGTGAAGACGGAGACAAAGTACTCATTAAGAACCCTGCCTACATCTTCAGCACCAATGCGCAAGTTACCATGTACATTTCTAATAGGCCCTACCCTTTTCCCTTGCTACTGATTCTATTTCTGTCACTGAGACTAAACCAGTATATTCAGATTCTTGGTGTCATATTTGACTGCAGGATGAACAACATATTCACACAATCACTAAGACTGTGTCTTTCCATTTCTGTAACGTTGCCCAAATTTGCCTCTACCTCAGCTCACCTGCTGTTGAAACCTTCATTCATGCCTTTGTTACCTCTAGAATTGACTATTCCAACACACTGACTCTGGTCTCCCATATTCTATTCTCCGTAATCTTCACTATGCTCTATTGTCCATGTCTTAACTGGCACTAAGTCCCATTCACCTGTGCTTGCTGACCTTCTCTGTAGATTGTCACCTTGACATGGCATTCTGATGACCCCCTTCAGTGTTGCCCTCAGGTGCTCCTTGCTCCTGGTAGGGTCACCCAAGGTGGCAAGGTCGGTGGAGGTGCCAGACAAAGTGCAGTCCAAAAGACCTCAATGGAAGAACAGCGGGAGGAAGACTGTGTGGCTCACCTGCTGCAAAAGCAGAAGAAGTCTGCACCGGCAAGGGGTGATCCCTGTCATTGTGGTTTAACATGTTACCAAAATCTGACCACCAGCCCACCAAGAACATGTGGGACAATGATGGCACCTCAAGGTCCACATGTTAAACAAAGTCACTCACAAGCTTCTATTAAGGTCCATTTGCCAAGTCCTATGACGACGGAGAACTGCAGTCGGTGCTTTAATCCCCATAGAGACAGATAACTTTAAAATTAAATTCAAACTTCCAGTTAATGGCTGAAAGAATGACATGCCAAGATTTCATGTCTTAAGACTTTTACTGTAACAATAGCCGAAAAGCACTATTGACGAAAAGCTCTTTGTAGGCAACATACACTTTGAATCAAAGAGAGGAAAATTCCCCATTTATACTTAACGCACATTGCACTCTCCACAATATAGGAAGCAGTCCACAGTTGCCCCCAACATCCAATTGGTTTGCATTTCCCCATTTCACTGAGTAGTAACTTTGAGTGTTTAGGTGCTTCCCTTAGTTTCTGAAATCCACAGCCAGCATAAAGCCTGTCAGATGGCTCTTCCCCTCTGACCACACCGGGGCAAATCTCTCAGAATCTTTAGATGGTCGCAGGATTCGGCTCTTTGAATAGAGATCATCAACCCTCCCGTGTCCAGCTGTAATAGTTTGCAAAGCCTCTTCTCAATGCTGACCCTACAAAACTGCTATCTGTCTCTGATATTCATTGATTTGTAGGGAAGCCTGTAACCTGATCTCAAAAGTGGCTTCCTCTGCACTCTTCCCCATGGCAACATGAAATACATTAGCCTTGCATCTAGGGAGAGATGCTGATTAGTTATTCTTGACTAAAACTCTGTTTTATCTTAGAAATAAATTGACAGTTTACAGTATAATTGCTTACAACCTGATACTTTCAACACCTTTCTGGGACTTTGGGAGACTCAGAGTTTACCCATTCTGAACTCAGAGACTGCTGCCATTGTCTCCAACCATGAGTACCTTACACCATCAGCCCAATAACACAATCTGTGCCTCCCTTTGATCTTTAACTGCCTCTGGCCTGTTGTCAAGCAGACTTCAGGAAAGGTCACATAACCCCTTACATTTGGCCTCTTTTAAAGACACAGTTCCAAAACATTAAACCTCATAATTGTAACAATGGGGATAGGGCTATGAACATGAGAGTCCCTCATCAAGAATCTGCATGCAGGTGGCAGATGACTGAAGGTCACTGGATGCCTGTGTTAGGACTGAGGTGTCTTTGGGCAGCAGCATATGTGATTGAGCAGTCTTCTTCAGGATACCCCGTGCTCACTCCAAACAGGGAGGGAGCTAGAAAAGGTGCCCTAAAAATAAACTGTCCCACTTTAGCCTGGCTGGGGAACTGCATCCTGCAGGATCACTATCTTTGTGGTCAAAGAAAGAAAGTTTAAATTTTGCAACTTGTAATATTAAAACCCTCAGACAGACAATCTCAAGAGTGACTGTCCCAAAAGAAGTCTCCACTGCTGTCCTAAAGAAGATCAACCTTCTGGGGCACTTTAATGCCAGGGTTGTCAGTGATTCCAATATCTAGAGCGGAATCATTGTGTAAAACAAGGTGGGAAAAGCCAATGCGAACAACATCCACCTGCTGACAAAGTGTGCTGAACATGTCCTCATTATAGCCTCTTCAACCAAAAGGACAAATACAAAACAACATGGAGGCATCCTAGATCAAAGCATTGCCACTTCCTGGATTATGTCATTGCTTAGATCAAAGATCTAAGTGATGTCTATATCACTTCATCCATGCGGGGAACTGATAACTCCTGGAAAGATCAGTGAATTGTTCAGTCGATGATGAACATCCAGCTAGTACCAAGACATCACAAAGACCAAAAGTTCAAGAGGAAGAGGATCAATGTCTAAAGCGGCCTGGCCAAAGAGAAGAATTCCAAGTGCAGTCTGAAATGTGGAATATCTTCACACATCCAACTCAATTCCAGAACAGTAGAATCAAATAAAGTCAGCTGTGCCAGACCCCTGTGTCGAGACTATTGGATTCGAGTATTGTTATCACGAGGATTGCTTCAATGAAAATGATGCAGATATATGTGACCTCCAGGGACAAAAATGAGCAGCCTTCATTGCCTGGCAGGACAACCTGAGGTCGTAAGTCAAGAAGGCAGCATTCCAACAGCTAAAGGCTGACACCCAAACACAAATCCGGAAGATAAAAGACATGTGGTGGGAAGAGAAAGCCTGAAAGATCCAACAATAAACTGATCGTCATGACATGCAAATTTTTTTTGAAGCCACCATTGTAACCTATAAACCAAGGTTAGATGGATAAAATCCCCATTGCTCAAAGGATGGTGTTTTTCTTATCAAGGATGATAACAGCATCTGTCAATGCTGGAAAGAACATTTTGAACAACCCCTCAATCATGATCCACAGTGGGAGTTGATACCCTCCAGGTTATCCCCCAGTCCCCTGTGGTAGAATCCATGGGTAAAGCACCATCAATGGGAGAGCTGCAACAAGAGATCAAATGAATGAAAGAAGCAAAGTCTGCAGCCTTCAAAGCTGATGGGCTTTTGCTCACATCAAGACTCAGTGCACTCATTCTATGGATTTGGGAGGAAAAAGAACTCTCCCTAACTTCAGGAATGTGACAATTATAGCTATCTTCAAAAAGAGAGATAAATCATGCTGTGGAAGCTATCAAGGTATTTCCCTCTTGTCCATAGCAGGGAGAATCCTGACATACATTCTCCTGAATAGCCTTCTCCCTGTGGCTGAAGAACTCCTCCCAGAGCGCGGATGCCTCCCACCAAGGGGCACAACGGACATGAACTTCACTCCACAGCAACTTCAAGAGAAATGCAGGGAACAGCACAAACCCTTGTACATGGCCTTCTTTGACCTCACAAAAGCCTTCGACACTGTTAACCGCAACACTGTTAACCGCGAAAGATTATGGTGCATCCTCCACCATTTCGGCTGTCCCCTAAAGTTTGTCACCATCCTCCGCCTGCTCCACAATGACATGCAAGCCGTAATCCTGACCAATGGATCCACCTCAGACTCAGTCCACGTTCACACCGAGGTCAAGCAAGACTGTGTCTTTGCACCGACACTCTTCTCGATCTTCCTTGCCGCAATGCTCCATCTCACCCTCAGCAAGATTCCTACTGGAGTGGAGCTAAACTACAGAACAAGTGGGAACCTGTTCAACATCTGCCATCTGCAGGCCAGATCCAAGGTTGTCCCACCCTCTGTCATGGAGCTACAGTGTGTAGACAATGCTTGCATCTGTGCGCTCTCGGAGGCCGAGATTCAAGCCACTGTCAACACTTCATCAAGGCATACGAGAGCATGGTCCTTACATTAAACATCCATGAGATAAAGGTCCTCTGCCAACCTGCCCTCTCCACAACACACTGCATTCCGGTTATCAAAATCCACGACAAGGCTTTGGACAACGTGAACCACTTTCCATACTTTGGGGGCCAACTGTCAATAAGGGCAGACAGCGACGACAAGATTCAACACTGCCTTCAGTGTGTCAGCGCAGCCTTCAGCCGCCTGAGGAAGCGAGTGTTTGAAGACCAGGATCCCAAACCCAGCACCAAGCTCATGGCCTACAGAGCAGTAGTGATAACTGCTCTCCTATGTGGCTGAGAGGTGGACAATGTACAGTTGGCATCTCAAAGCTCTGGAGAAGTACCAACAGTACCAACTCCATGAGATCCTACAAATCCACGTCAGTGTTCTCGCTCAGGCCAACATTCCCAGCATTGAAGCATTGACCACTCTCGATCAGTTCTGCTGGGTGGCCACATCATCTGCATGCCTGACATAAGACTCCCAAAACAAGCTCTCTACTCAGAGCTTCGATGTGGCAAGCGAGCTCCAAAGGGTAAAGCAAATGCATCAAGGACACCCTCAAAACCTGCTTGAAAAAGCATAACATCCTCATCAACATCTAGGAATCCCCGGTCCAAGACTGCCCGAAGTGGAGGGAAAGCATCCGGGAGGGAGTTGAACACCTCAAGTCTCATTGCCAAGGCTAGCTGAAGCCAAGTGTCAACAGCAAAAGGAGTGTGTGGCAACCCAGGCACCCACCCACCTGTTCCCCCTACCACCATCTGCTCCACCTGTGACAGAGAATGTAGGTTGCACCTTGGACTCTTCAGTCACCTGAGAACTCAGTTTTAGTATGGAAGCCAGTCATTCTCCATCCAAGGGACTGCCTAAGAATGAGGATTGCTGAAAAAGAGACATGCTATCAAAGCTTTTCATCTTGCACTCATCAGGACAGCCCACAACACTGAAGAAGCTTGATATCATCCAGGGAAAAGCAGTCCGCTTGATTGGCACCACATCCACAAACATTCACTCCCTTCACCACCGACACACAGTAGCAGCAGTATATACCATCTACAAGATGCACTGCAGGAATTCACCAAGGCTCCTTAGGCAGCACCTTCCAAACCCACAAACACAACCATTGAGAAGGACAAGGGCAGCAGATAGATGGGAACACCACCACTTGAAAGTTCCCCTCCAGTCACTCACCATCCTGACTTGGAAATATATCACCGTTCCTTCACTGTCGCTAGGTCAAAATCCTGGAACTCCCTTCCTAACAGCACTGTGAATGTATCTATACCACATAGACTGCAGCAGTTCAAGAAGGCAGCTCATCACCACCTTTCTATGGGAAACTAGGAATGGGCATTAAATGCTGGCCTAGCCAGCGAAGCCCACATCCTGTGAATGAATTTAAAAAAAAAACAACAGTAAAGAAAACAACAATTTATACTGCATAAGAGAGAGAGTGCTGATTAGTTGGCAAGTGGACTCTGATTGGTAGAGGTGTTGCCATGGAGAATGCAGCAGAGAACAATTAACTGCCACATTTTTGTTCAAATTCAAATCAGGCAGGTCAACTCTGATTATTCCACGTGGAATGAACCAGGGAATGGCTGTCTCCCAAGCTTTTCTTTAGTTGGAGAAGTTCTGCAAGGACAGGGTTCTGTGAGAGAATATATATATCTTCCAGCATGTGAAATTGAGCCATACCGTGAGCCTGACTGATAATCTTAAATTGGTTTTCAGTGTAATTCTTAGCTCAATCAGTATTGTTTAGCAAGTGTTGTCCAATCACAGAACCACATCTAATGTTGAACCTAATCTTTATTTTAATTTATGTTTTCTCATGCCAGGCAGCACCTAGCTAATCCACATTGCACTTGATTGCCTCAACATTATTCCTATAGTGCAGTGTCCAAAACTGTTTGCAGTACTTACAGCTGGATGTAACTGAAGTTTATGTAGGGCAAGATTTTTCAGATGGTGGGGTTTCCCAACCTACCACTGAAAAAAATCGGTAGCATTCGGCAGCCTCAAAGCCATTTAATGCTACATAGAATGTTAATAGGCTGGAGACAGAAATTACACTCCTCACTCAGGGGGAAGTCCCACACTATAGGTGTACCTTCACCACTCGACTGCAGTGGTTCAGGGAGATGGCTCCTGGCCACCTTCTCAAGGGAAACTGCAGTTGGGCAATAAATGCTGGCCTTGCCGGTGACACCTACATCCTGAGACTGAATAAAAAATAAACCTGGTTTTCCATCAGCTTCTTGGATGATCCTATTCACTTGAGGCACTGTTTTCAATGTCTTGTGAACCTGAATACCCAAATCCCCATTTGAGGTATAATTACTAATTTTGTTTTGTTTTCCAAAATACACCACATCAAATTTACTGATATTGAACTCCATCTGCCATTTAATTGTCAATTCTACCATCTTATTAATTACCCCTTCAGCTTTCCTTTGTCCCTCAGAATGATTTCTTATCCCTTTTATTTTAGTATAATCATTAATTATAATCATTGATTATAATCAAGTTTGGTCATTACTTCCTCTGAACCTATATCCAAATCATTGCTTGCACAGAAACCATTCCAAAAAGGACCCTGGGACACCATCACCCACTTCCACCAGCTCTGCCCATTTCTGCTCTGCTGCCTCGTCCTCCTCCTGGCTTCAGTAAGTTAAGTCACACCTAAGCCTCCGCGTCTTACTCCCAGGTTTTACTGAGCAGAGGGTCTAGGCAGTTACCCTCACCTCCCCTCACTCAACAGTGGGCTGATAAACTCATTTTGGGGGGTCCTCAGTGCGTCGCAGGACCCCACTTGCACTCACAATGCTCCAGCCTGAGTTGCAGTTGGATGTGAGTTTAGGAAACTCGGCTCCTGGTGCAGATCTTCACCTGGTGGGACAGCACATTGGAATTTTACAGGAGTGGCAAGAAGCCAGATTCCTGATGAGTGCAGGGTTTCTTGAAACCACCCCCAGACAGAGCTAAAAACAATATTCTAGTTCAAGACAGAATTCGATGCAAAGATTTGATGCCCACCCCTTGAGAGGGGTACTTAAATAAATGGGTAAACACTATTTTAATTCATTATGATGCTGTCTTGGTGGATTAGATAAACAACATGTTGAATTGGAAATATATTTTCCAATGACTTCAAAAACAGGGAGAGTAGGTTATGCAGAAAGAAACACATATTAAGGTGGACAGCATTAGATTGTGTACAACTGCACAATGTTAGTTACCATATATCACCAAGGTACAAATCAAAACCTATTTCTGTTTTGCTTTGCATTTATTAGCATAAAACACATTAAGGTTGAATGTTTGATGCACAGTGATATATAATTCAATGTACCTATAATTAGTCATGTGGAGCGTATGCAAGTGCTTATCTAATATTTATCTTGGCTGGCAATTCTTGGATTTTGAAAGTGTTTAAAGGCTATAACAATAAGCTATGAAAGAAGCAAAACTTGAGAAATGAATGCATGACTGTTTCAGATGCACATCCCTTGCATTTTTTTGCAACTCACAAATAAAATCTTCGCTCAGAAAAATCTTGCATGGAAAATGGCGTGAGATCCAAACCAGTCTCAATCCCCTGCATCTGGTGCTACATGACTCTGCGGCGGCTGATCCTGGCTATTGTAGGCTTCGAGGGACAGCCTGGGTGAAATCGTCCTAGATTTGCACTAAGTAGGGTAACGTGTGTGAAGAAAGCCATTTCACCCTCTGGCCACAAAGTTTGGGGGTGGGAGGGGGGGGTCGGGGTGGGGGGTGGGGGGCGGTGGGGGTGGGGGGTGGTGTTTTCTTGCCCTTCCTCCCTCATTAATTATCCAGTCATGGAAAACACACTGGACTACTGGGGGTAGGCCTCCGATTAGCCCATCACGCTGTTAACTTGCTACTTCCTCACACCAGAGCCAACCAGAGAACAGGCTACACTGGACCTGGTATTGAGCAACGAGGTAGGATTAATTGATAACCTCCTAGTGAAGGCACCCCTAGGTAGCAGCGATCATAAAATGAATGTAAAATTCAATCATGTTGAGCGGGAAATGAGTGTGTCCAAGACTAGTATTTTAAACTTAAATAAGGGCAATTATGAAGGCATGAAAGTGGAGCTAGCTAATGTGAACTGGCAAATGAGGTTAAGAACAAAGAAAAGTACAGCACAGGAACAGGCCCTTTGGCCCTCCAAGCCTGTGCCGATCATATTGCCCGTCAACTAAAAAAGTTAAGGGATAGGTCAATAGAAATTCAGTGACAGACATTTAAAGGGATATTTCAGAATAAACAGAATATATACATTCTAATGAGAAAGAAAAATTCCAAGGGGAGGGCCCACCATCTGTGGTTAACTAAAAAAGTTAAAGACAGTTTCAAACTTAAACAAAAAGTATATAATTATGCAAAGACAGGTGGCAGATCAGAAGATGGGAAATAATATAAAAATCAGCAAAGAATGACAAAAAGATTAATAAGGAGGGAAAAATTAAAATATGAGAGAAAGCTAGCTAGATATATAAAGACTGATATATAAATATCTATAGAAACACTTACTAAGAAAAGAGTTAACAAAGTGAGCATTGGTCCTATAGAAAGCGCGACTGGGGAATTGATAATGGAAAGTAGGGGATGGCGGATGAATTAAACAGGTATTTTGCTTCAGTCTTCACTATATAGGACACAAGTAATGTCCTGGAGATAGCTGTAAATCATGAAATGGAAGGGAGGGAGGAACTTGGGAAAATTCCAATCACCAGGGAAGTGGTATTGAGCAAATTGTTGGAGCTGTGGGCTGACAAATCCCCAGATCCTGATGGACTTCACCCTAAGGTCTTGAAAGATGTGGCTAGTGAGATAGTTGATGCACTGATTTTAATTTTCCAAAATTTCCTAGATGATTCGGGGAAGGTTCCATTAGACTGAAAAATAGCAAATGGAGCTCCTTTATTTAAAGAGGGAGGGAGATAGAAAGCTGGAAACTACAGGCCAGTTAGCCTAACATCTGTCATTGAGAATATGTTAGAAACTATTATTATAGATGTTATAACAGGGCACTTAGAAAAATTCAAGGCAATCAGGCAGAGTCAACATGGTTTTGTAAAAGGGAAATCATATTTAACCAATTTATTAGAGTTCTTTGAAGGAGTCACATGTGCTGTGGATAAAGGGGAACAGGTGGATGTACTGTTTTTAGATTTCCAGAAGGCATTTGATAAGGTGCCACATCAAAGGTTAGTGCAGAAAATAAAAGCTCATAGTATATATAACATAGTATATATATATAACATATTGGCATGGATAGAAGATTGGTTAGCTAACAGGAAGCGGACAGTTGGCATAAATGGGTCTTTTTCTGGTTGGCAGGATGTGATGAGTGGTGTGCCACATGGATCAGTACTGGGGCCTCAGCTTTTTATAAATTTATATAAATGACTTGGATGAAGGGACCAAAGAAATAGTTGCTAAATTTGCTGACGACACAGAGATGGGTAGGAAAGTAAATTGAGAAGAGAATGTAAGGAGGCTACAAAGTGACAAGATAGGTTAAGTGAGTGGGCAAAGATCTGGCAAATGGGGTATAACGTGGACAAATGTGAAATCATTCATTTTGGAAGGAAGAATAAAAATTGACACCCACTGCCAGTGGGACTGGATGATTCCGCCCGTGTTTGATGGCTGTGGGGCGGTGGGAGGTTGGGGTGGGGGGGGGTGGTGTGGTGGGACACGGCAGTGTGTAAATTGCTGAGTAAGGTGGCATTATATAGCATATACCCTGGCACAAGGATATATCCAGTCTTGCCAATAATTATAAGAGAGAAGTTACATTTATATAGTAATTTTCATGACCACAGGGTGTTCCAAAGTACTTGGCTGCCAATGACGAACTGTGGTTATGTCGGAAATGCAGCAGCCCACAGCAAGATCCCACAAATGCAGTGATACAATAATTCAAAATCATGGAACGATTACCGTGCATTCACCCCATCGTGTCTGTGCTGGCTCTCTGCAAGAGCAATGCAGCTAGTCCCTCTCCCCTACATTTTCCCCATAGCCCTGCAATCTTTATTTTCTCTTCAGGTGTTTATCCAATTCCCTCTTGAAAGTCATGGTTGAATCTACTGCCACCAGCCTCTCAGGCAGTACATTCCAGATCCTAACCACTCGCTGCGTAAAGAAATGGTTTCCTCATGCCGCTGTTGGCTCCTTTGCCAATTACCTCAATCGGTGTCCTTTGTTCGTGACCCTTCTGTCAATGGGAACAGTTTCTTTCTATAAGGACATAAGAAATCAAAGTAGGATTAGGTAATGTGGACACTTGAGACTGCTCTGCCATTCAATAATATCATGCCTGATCTGATCTTGGCCTCACCTTCATTTCCTACCTGCCCCTGAAAATCCCTGACTCCTCTATAGTTCAAGAATCTGTCAGAAAGAACTTTATATAGACCCCTCATGACTTTGAATGCTTCCATCAAATCTCCTCTCAACTTTCACTTCTGTAAGAAGAACAACTCTCGATACTTTCATCTATCCATGTAGCTGAAGCCCCTCATCCCTGTAACCACTCTCGTAAATCTTTTCTACATTCTCTATGAAGTTTTCAACTCCTTCCTAGAGTGCAGTGTACAGAACTAGACATGACACTCCAGTTCAGGCTGAACCAGAGTTTTATAAAAGTTCATTAAGCACAGCCAGCCATTCTAATAACTCCACTTTATCAATTGTTAATCCATCCAGTATTTCAACTAGATTGTTTCACAATGACTTTGGCAGAATCTTCTTCTTTGTTAAAAAGTACTCATTTAGTGCCTCAGCCATGCCCTCGATCTCCAAGCACAGATCCCCTATTCGGTCTCATCCCTTCTCTTCTTTGCCTTTTGTATTGGCTGCAGGGCTCTCCATATGCTCTCTCTTTGTTGTTCTTATTTTTTTTACATTTTCTCTCTGAACTTTTTACATTCAGCCTGGTTCTCACTTGTCTTAACAACCTGATATCTGCCACATAAACCTTTTTTATGTTTTATCTTACCTTCTTTCTATTTCATCGTCCAGGGAGCTCTGGCCTTGTTTATCCTACCCTTTTCCCTCATGGGAGTGTAACTCGATTGTACCCAAACCATCTCCTCTTCAAAGATAGCCTTGTTATTCTTGACAATCTTCGATTTTAATTTTCCTGTGACAGTTACCTTTTCATCTCACTGAAATTGAAGCATTTGTACTCCAAATTGCGCCTAGTTCTTTTCCATAGCCTTTTGATACTACGATCATTATTCTTTAAATATTTCTATTGACATTTGCTCCATTTGTCCTCCTCATTCCCCAGAACTAGATCATTTCTCGTTGTGCCAGAAACATACTTAAGAAAATTGTCCTCAACACATTTCAGAAACTCTTCCCCCTTTCTGGCTTTTATACTATGATAATCCCTGTTTAGATAAGGATAATTAAAGATCCCCATTATCACTACTCTATAGTTTGTGCACTGTCTCCAATTTCCTTGTAACTTTGTTCCTGTATATCTTTCCCATTATTTAGTGGTGTATAAAATACACTGAGTGGTGTAATGGTACATCTATTGTTTCTTAGCTCTCACCAAATAGATACCATCCCTGGTCCTTCTAGGACATCCTCTTTCCCCCGCACTGTAATATTCTCCTTAATCAATAGTGTCACCCTGTGGTGTTCAATTGTTCAATTATTCCGTGTTTGATTATGTGGGTCTGTTTAATATAGATGGTAACTGTGCTTGATTAGTTAAGCCTGGGCATGCACTCAGAGGAAAGTAAACAAAACTAGAAGCTAGTTGCTAGAAGCATGAGAGAGCAGGTATTTTAAAGCACTGTGCATAAATTCCTGCTACACACTTATAAGTTGTGTGTCATCTCCGCATAGCTCTGAGATTCAAAATACACAACACACCCCCCCTCCTTTCCATCCTTCCCAATCTTTCCGGAACACCTTGTATCTAGGAATATTTAGTACCCAGTTTGACATGTTTTTTGGGCCAGGTCTCTGTTATTTAACACCATCATAGTCCTATGTAGCTAATTGCACCTGCAGCTCACCAACCTTATCAAGCTTCTTGTGTTTACATACAAATAATGACCAGATAATCTGTATTTTTAGGGATGTTGGTTATGGGATGAATAAATTAAAATTCTCCCTTGGGAATTTTCACAGAGGCCAAATGGGAATCACTTTAACATCTCATGCGACAGTGAAGCAATCCTTCAGTACTGATCTGGCACAGTAGCCTAGGCAGAATGCAAGTCCCTGGAGTGACAGCTGGATCCAAACCTTGTGACTCATAGGCAAGAACTCTATCCACTGAACTATGGATGGCTCAGGACTGCAAAAATCTATTTCTAAAAAATTACCTTTATGTGAAGTGACACTATAAATAATATCTGCTACCTGTCCAGGAAAAGACGTATATATGATATTAAATGTCAAGTATTGAACACACTTCTGTCACCTATGAAAGCATTTATCCTAATTGCACTGGAATAACTCAAATATCATAACCATGAGAAAAGCACTCTCATAATTGCAATCTACCAGTGAAGGAACAGCAAACAGCTACCAACAAAGCTACTGGCAAGGAGGTGACGGGGATCCAATGGCACTTTGTGAGTATTTTTCCGTCAACTTTTTCTGTTAGTAGCCCAAGGATGTTATACTAAAAATAAAGTTTTGAACATAATAGGCATATAAAAATGCATTATTCATAACAGATTCATTAAACATACTCATACAGCTGCCTTTTCTGTGCTTGAAATATCTCCAAGATTTTCCTCTGCAGCTTGTTCCTTATTCATGAATTTGGATTTTGCTCGATCCCACATTTACCACTGCCCAGCGGACTCCCTGGGTAAAGAGGCTCAATGAGGCAGAGGTCAATGAGGTGGAAATTTGTTTTGGCTTGTCTTTGGGTCCAAGATAGAGGACATGCTGTGGACTTTCACTGGGAGTGTGCAGCCCAAGACTCACCCAAAATAGGGCCTTGAGCTTGGCTGGCATATCCATTTGGAGCCCAAGGCAATTTGCTGGTTTCTGAAGGATAAAGCTAGACTGTCTCCCTGGCAACAGCCCTCAAAAGTAAGTCTTGGGAGAGTGGGAGTATGGTGATATGTGACCCAATGGGGTGATTGGGAGGGGGAAGAGGGTGTAAGAGATGGGGAGGGATGATCAGGACAGAGAAAAGATAATTGCGAAAGGGAAAGGGAAGGGGCTGATGACAGGAGAGAGATTGAAGGGGAAGAGGGTATCGAGAAGGGGAGGAGTTTTCAGGGGAGGGAACTGGCAATTGTGAGGGGAAAGAGGTGATTAAGAGGTTGGAGGGATTGTTCAAGAGGTGAGAGGATGCTCAAGAAGGGGCAAGCGAGGTGGGAAGGGGCGATCAGAGAGGAGGGTGTGAGACAATTAGAAGGGGTTGGGGCGATCAGGAGGGTGTGGGGTGATCAGAAAGGTGTGGGGTGATTGGGGGTGGCAGTCAAGGGTGAGCACTGATTTTGAGGAGGCTGTACAAATACCAGCAGAGGCTTTTGAAACTGCAGTGGAGCTGGCGTGTGCAGTCCCATTCTTCTCGGACCAACATCCAGGAAAATATTTTTGTAAAAACCTAGCTTTCTGGTGGAATTCCTGATCTGACCCTTTAAGAAACCCTAGTTAAGCTGCAGGTAAACCTGATTATCCTGAATGGAACATACCTGACACTGGCTGCATCTAGGGCAGACCAGTTTTGTGCAAGAGGCTTCAAATAGGCTTTAGGTCCCCTAAACACTGGTTTTAGGCATGATCACTGGATGCCTATAGTGAGCAATTACCAATATGGAATATGCAGACTCATATTGGGTGTTGTGGGCCCCTGATTTACGTCTGGAAAATGTGTATGACCTCAACAATGTTCTAATCCCATATGTTCCAGGAAGGATGAGTGTCACTCAATTTGAGCCAGTCACTCAACAGCTCCCAGAATCCCTTTTATTCAAATTAAAAGTAGCACTTTTTCAGTAGGGAAGGTGTTGAGCACACCAGGAATTATTATTTTCAGCCTTGACAGCAGTTCTGATTTTAACCTAACTCACCAGGTGGGAAATGTTTTGATCAGATGCTCACTTTACACCCCACCCAATGACTTTCTCCATTGAAGCCAACAGAATGTGAAAGTGGATAAGATGTGAACCAGGAAACTGACCCTAAACTTCCCCATTCTTGTTGGGCAGGTTTGGCTAACAGTGGAGCTGTCAAGCTTGGCCATACATTGAATGAGCCAGGATTTGCTGCTGTTAGAAATAGAGCCTGCCCATCGTCTTCTGGTAGGGCAATAAGATTGATAAAGGAGAGAAGCCAGTACGAGGTTGGATGAATATTTTGATGATGGGTTTGATTTGTTTTGAATGTAAAAGCAACAACAGATTAAACCGTCTACTATCCTAAATCATCCCTACCTACGTTTAACAGCTAAAGCAATATAATTATTTAGAATATGAGGGAGTCTGACATAGTAAACAATAATGTTCTTTGTTGTATGTTTTCTCTTGAAGAAGTGGAGAAGTTAGTATGATTGAACAATAACTGTTTATTAATAACACATAACTATGTGTCATTAATATATACAGGATACAAACCTGTCTAGGTGCTACCTTCATGCTGACCTCTGCCAGATTCACTACAACACTCTCGTACTCCCATGTCTCTCTCTACATGTGGGCGCTATAGTTTCTCCAGTCATACATTAACCCTTATAGTCCTGAACACCTAATACTACACTTCCCCCCAAATATTTACCCAAATGTATATTTAAATAATATTTACATGCTACTCCTTCTCTCCCCAAGTCTGACTTTACGAACCTTCCACATCTCATTATTTTCAAGTTTGGGGGAGTGGCAGCCTCAACTGCTTTGGGCTGACTTTGTGGCCTGGAGTTGAAGTTGTAGTACTTGGTGTTTCAAATACTCAG
Source organism: Carcharodon carcharias (assembly GCF_017639515.1). Taxonomy (NCBI): domain Eukaryota; kingdom Metazoa; phylum Chordata; class Chondrichthyes; order Lamniformes; family Lamnidae; genus Carcharodon; species Carcharodon carcharias. Next base: position 47,937,094 of record NC_054483.1, on the reverse strand, counting down.
GTGTCAACATCTGGTTCACTTCTTGCGGTCCTTAATGGTGTCTTTATAATTGTTGCCAATCTGTTTTCCGTGGGTGTATCCCTCTCCTTCTGGAGGGAACCTTTGCTCTGTTCATTCATGGAGTGGACTGGTGTTTATTTTCTTGGTGGGGTCCGCCTTGTTGGTCCTGCAAGTTGAAGGTTTACCTCCCTCATGTTTGTATGTTCCTCATCCTTGAGCTCAGCCTGCAGTTTGGCTTCCAATGCCACACTCTGTTTCTTCATGTGTATTTGTGCCTCCCTGAGGTTTGCCTTGGTGAGTTGCTGGTTGCTTCTCTCCTGCTCCAGGATCGACTTCATGTTGTGCTTGTGAGCTTGAAGCTCCAGCTTCGTTGCTGTAGCCTTTCCTGCTTGTGACAACAACTGTTTGACTCTGAAGCTCGGGCTCAACCTTCTGCTGCTGCTTCTTCTCCTCCGCACCTTCTGTTTTAAGTTTCCTGGTGCTTATCTAGCAATTTGGCTGGTCTGACTGCAGAAGAGTATTTTCTGCCATCTGCAAAGGAGCTGGAATAATTGCCTCTGCAAAGAGTGAGGACAGTTCCAAACTGAAGCCCAGTGAGATAATCAGCACTGGTGGGCCTCCCAGGAGTCTCAAATTCAGTGGTTGTTTTGGTGTCTTCTGCTGTTTTGAGGAGCTTGATGGCAACTCAGTCACCTTTACTCAGGAGAGAAAAGGGTTGATTGCTGATGACATATAGAGTATCAATTATTTGCTTGTTGCCATACTGGTGTGGCTGTTGAATCATGCCTCTGGCTTGTAGTTGGATTCCTCTGGGACAATACAGTGGTGTGTCTGTCATGCACAACCATTTAGTCACAGTTCCTGATCTGATAGGACCATCACACTAGCTCCTGTGTCTAACTTGAATTCATGAGGCCACCATTTATAGATATGCCAGCATTCCAAATTGTGAATCTGGGATGCTTAATTTCTCCCAAGGAACATTGTTGGACTTTTCCTTGGTGTGGCTAATCTATCTCATGGACTCGTTTGGGATTCTCCACATGTCTTGAGGTTTTGTATTTACACATCTTTCCAAAGTGTCCCAGACAGTAGCAGTGAAAGCACTGCACAGTGACTCCTTGACACTGCACGCACCTGAGGTCTTTTGGTGCCACAGTGCTGACATGGTCTAACGCCATCTTGTAATTTGCTTTGGTGTTGCTTTCCATGTCTTGGAGTCTCCTTGCCTTTTTGTTGCTTTATGAGCTGGACTGTTGGGGTTGCTCTGTACCACAGTTTAGCTTCACCACGCAAAATGAATCAACTTTGCTGGCAGACTTCTGATCGTTTGATGATCTGGGTGGTTTTTTCCAAAGTCAAATCTATTTTAGATTGGATATATCCGAAAGAGTATAATTGACCACTCCTACTACTATTCAGTCTCTTATGAGCTCCAACTTAAGGTCACAGCCTTCAGACAATTTGTATAATTCATTTATGAAAGACCCTACAGGTTCCCTGGGATTTGGACTGTCTCGTTAAATTTTGCTCACTCCAACATTTTATTGCTTCTTAGGTTGAAGTTGGTGTCAAAGGATTTCATGACCTCTTCAAAGTTATCGGAAAATTAATTTACTCCTTTTCTGGTAATTCCTTGTCATCAGCTATTGCACCAACTGAATATAATAATGTATTCATTTGTTCAGCCTTTGTTTTCTTATTCAAGCCTCATGCTATCATATATTTTAAAAAATATTCCTCTCCATAACACTCAATTTTGCTCCTGTCTGGCCCTTCCCCCATCTGCCTTAATTGGTCTGGCAATGTTGATTTACCATCCATGGCTGTTTTCAGCACAGGGGAGTACAGTTTTAAATTTTGTTTCTTTCTTCCTGTGCTTATTGGGATTGGCAGGCTTCCATTATGGTTATGGAGCTATTTTAAACCTCAGCGATTCTGCAGAAAATCTTTTGTACAAAATCATTTTGGTCAGCTAATTGCTTTCCTGAACTTAGAGAATCAGCAAATCTTTTGCCCTGGCTTCTCTTTAATTTTTTTTTTAATTCACCTGTGGTGGCTGTGTGTTATGGCACTGACTCTGGATCCAGGCTGCGGTGTGCTTCAAGTCACACTCATTAAACAAACTATCTGCCAGTCCTGCCTGATTATTGAGCTGAATTTAAAGCTTATTTTAGGCTTTTTTTGGAGCTTGCGCATCCTTTTGCAATTTGGCTGGGTCCTTTGACTCTGTTTTTGATTGGATCTCACAAAGGACCTCTGTGCTCTGGTGGACTCCTCTGCCCTTCAGCTTCCATGCCTGTAATGGAGCCTCTTAGGTGATCTCCAGCTATGTATTCGAGGTCTTCAAGTTAGGTGCACTTCTCTCAGGTGAGTCTGTAGTTACTTTACTTCTTCAGTCTTAGGGATGTGGGAGTCCTTCATCTGCTGCCACCATGTTGTAAGGTTCTCTATTGTCTCAGACTCACTCCTCCACGCTACTACTCCTATGTGACTCTCTTCATCGTAATGTGGGCAGTACTATTCCCCGGTCCCACATTCACCTGTACAGTCCCAAACGCCCTAATAATAACACGAATAATGCGACAAATAACATGCTACAAACAACAATAACAGCATGTTATAACTTTCACCTGCAATAGGTTCAACATCAGTCCAGGAATGCCTGCAGTCCTTGGCACATCTCCAGGAATAATGGTCCTCTATTCCACAGCTTAACAATGACTCTGCTTTGTGTCCCAGCTCTAGAACTGCTCACATGCCAGATCTCAATCCCAGGTGTACCTTTGCTCTCCTTAGGCCATTGGATTTTGATGATTCTAGCTGCCAGATAACAGGAGAACAATCTGCTCCATCCCTGTTTCAGCTGGGCCTTTGTGTTCAACTGTTCCACTTGACAGCTCTACCCTCTGACTCTGTGCTCCTATACCTACTCCCTGTACTCCATTCTCCATTTGACTGCTCCATGCCATGGCATGAGTCCTGTACTATTGTAAGCAATACCATGGGAGATCTACTCAGCTTATTAAATTGCAAACTAAGGTTCCCTCAGTTCAATGGGCAACAAATGCTATGGACTGATCCTATTCCAGCTTCTAGAGCTCAGTGGAATGCTAGAATTAAAGAGAGGTCCTCAATCTGAAATCCTGAAACTGAAACAAACTTAAATGGAAAAAGGGAAAAAGGAAGGACTGTATTTATATTGCATCCACCATATATTCAAGATGTCCCAAAGCACTTCACAGCCAATGACTATGTAGTCAGTGTTGTAACAGAGGAAATGCAGCAGCTGATTGTTGCACAGAAGAAGATCCCACAAAAAAAAACAATCATGACCAGATAATCTGCTTTTTTTTGTGATGTGATTAAGGGATAGGGTTGAGGGCCCATCCAATCCTCTTGAGGGGTAGGGGTTGGAGTGGTGGGTAAAAGATCCCATGGCACTATTTTGAAGAACAGCAGCAAATTTACCTCCGGTGTTCTGAACAATATTTATCCCTCCATCTCACAAAAGCAAATAATCTGTTAGTCCTCCCATTGCTGTTTGTGGGATCTTGCTGTGTTCAAATTGGCTGCTGCATTTACTCCATTTACTAAATGACTATACTTTAAACGTGCTTCATTGGCTGTAAAATACTTTGGCGTATCCTGAGGTTGTGAATGGCACAATAAACATACATCGACTCTCTTTCTCAATAGGAATTGAATTACCACATATGATTCAGATGGTGCAATATGTAATATTTCTGCATATTTACATTCCTTACTCACACAAACAGAACAATCTCCCAATGGGTTTGAACTACCAACAAATGCAAAGGGGCATTATTGGTCCTTTTGTATATACTTACTTGAATGGCGCACTGCAGATATTTTTGGATGTCTAAAAACATCTGCAGTGGTCAAAAATCTAAATTATTGACAGAGCACACAGCATCAGAGCAGTCTAATCATATAAGTCACCATTGTCTGAAATTTTATGTATGAGGTGCTTCACTTACAACAGGGAGATGAGGTTGACCAAGATAGGCAAGAAGATCTAACTCATCCAGCCAGGGGAAACAACCTCTCAGAGCCAGCCCTGTCAAGCCCATTCTGAATCTTGGATGTTTCAATGAGATCACTTCTCATTTTTATAAACTCCAGAGAACATAGGCCCAAGTAACAGCCTCTCATCATAGGCCGACCTTCTCATCCCAGGGACCTATTGCTGTGCTGCCTCCAATGCAAGCATACCCTTCCTTAGATTTGGAGAGCAGAACTACGCACAGTACTGCAGCTGTGGGAGATTGTTCTGTGTGTGTGTGTAAGGGTTGTAAATATGTAGAAATATTACATGTTACACCATCCAACTCATATGGTAATTCCATTACTATATAATTGTAGCAAGACTTTCTTATTGTACTCTAGTTCCCTTGTAATAAAGACCAACATGCCATTTGCCTTCCTAATTGCTTGCTGTATCTGCATGTTAACTTCCTGTGCTCCTTGGACAGATACACTCAAGTCTCTTTGAAGATGAGCATTTAAAAGTTCCACACCTTTTAGAAAATATTCTATTTATCTATTCTTACTTTTGAACTGTATAACCTCACACTTCCCTACAGCATACTCTATCTGCCTTCTTATAGCCCACTCACTGAACCTATCTCTGAGCAGCCTCTTTAATGTCGTCGCTACAGCTTGCCTTCCCACCTAAATTAATATAAATTACTCTGTCACTTTATCTAAGTCATTAATATAGGTTGTAAGTAGCTGAGGCCCCAGCACTGATCCTTGTGGAACTCCACTGGTCACGGCCTGCCAACTTGAAAATGCCCCATTTTCTTCTACTAACTATTTCCTGTCCATTAACCAATCCTCTGTCTATGCAAATATATCATCCTGGGCAGAATTTTGCCCTTGCTGGGTGGGCTCGGCGGGGGTGAGCGGATGGGAAGACGACCACTGCCCTTGGTCGGGGCCGGACCATGATTTCATGCTGGTGGGCCGATTAAGGCCAGCCCAGAGTGAAAACCGGCTGGAGAACTTCCAAGAAGGGGCGGGCAGGGGTAAGGGCCTGTTGTCTGCCAGTTCCATTGGCAGCTGGTTCAAAAACGGTGCAGAGTTGCAGCAGCGGCATGGCTGCAAACGGAGATGTAGAGACCAGGCAGGTGAGGTCGGCTGGGCACTTGGCCCCGTTTGTCCAATGAGTGCCTCGCTGCCCGCCCGAAGGCAGTGGCTGCCAGAAGGGACACCCGTGTCCCCAGGGATCGGAGAAGGAGGCCACCGCACTTCACAAACAGGGCATGGGAGGAGGTGGCAGCCCAGCTGAGCAGCCATGACGTGGAGTGGCACACTTTGGTGCAGTGCCAGAAGTGTTTCTGTGACCTGCTGCACTCAGGAAGGGTGAATACCGTGTTGGCATGGGTCAGTGTGTTCAATTGTTTTTGGCTGGCCATATCCCCCATGGAGCTCAGGGGTGTTAGAGTCTGTTAACTGTCAATCACGCTGGAGCTGGCCAAAGGGGTGAGTTCTGCCTGCTTGGACTGAGTGCCTTGCGCCTCGAGGGCCACAACCTGGATGTGCCCTGCAAGGTTCTCCTCAGCTGGGGTTGGCCAGGCTGCAATGGCGCTGCAGGCACAGAGTGGACTAATCAATGCTCCTCTGTCTTTTCAGGAGGAAACATCCCATAACAATGCTGAGAGGTTGCGGACTGGCAGGGCAGCCCCGCACCTCCTCATCCTCTCCCGATATGAACAGGAGGTCTTGGAGCTCGAGAGGCGCCATGCACCTCGATCAACCGGCCGCGGTGAGGCTGGGGTATCAGGTGAAGGTAAGAATGCAGTGCACTGAGGTGAAAGTTTCAGCTTGTGCAACTATACTAGTGCAGTCTCTTCATTGATGTGAGCCTCAAACCTGGAGTCCCTATTGATCATTGGAAGACGATGGCACCATGATGCAGATCTCCATTATCTCACCGGGGTGCGTGGCATGCGCAGTGACAGTGTGATGACTTTAACTAATGACATATTCTAGTTTGTCCCTTTCAGGTTTGCCAGCAGGTGTTCGCACTCAGGACCCTGAAGGGCCACCCCTGGCCCTGGAGGACCATCATGCTACTGAAGCATCTGCTTCATACCTGCTCTCTGAACCAGGGCAGATACCAGCACCTCGGTGGGCAGTAGATCGGCAGGTAGTATCTCAGTGCACATTGATGAGGGCACTCCATACTCACTTGAGGTGCAGGTGGAAGCAGAGTGCCCAGGGCGCCAGCAGTCGGAGGACTGCTGGGGACCAGGATGATGCTCAGTCAAAGGTTGATGATGAGCCCCTGGAGTTGTCCATTAGGTGGCAGATGCTGGATGTCCAGCGGGATGTGTGGGAGGATCTGGCGGAGATCCATGAGGGTGTGCATGCCTTGGTCTCTGTTGTAGAGCAGTCCCTGCAGAGCATGAGCACTGCACTGACCCTCATGGCCATGAGAGGGAGAGATTGCAAGTGGCACAGGTGGTGTCAAGGAAGTCTTGAGCAGAGAAAACATGCCGAGGGCTGCTCTCTCTCCCCCTCTCTCTTTTGGAATAAGAGTGTGTTACCTGGTTTGAGAAGCCAACTCTACCAGAAACTCTACCAGCAAACTAAGATCTTGTAATAATTGAAAAATCTTCTACATATGACTGCATCCAAGAAACCAGCTAGACTAAATCAGCCGTGGTGTGTAAAATCTACACCTCAAGGACAATCAAAGAGCATCTAACTGTATATTCTATTATTTTTTTTTTTTAAATTGGTCTCTAACTCCCCTTATTTTTGATACCTGTGATTTTTTTAACAGGATGTGGGTGTTACTGGCGAGGCCAACATTTATTGCCTATCCCTAGTCACTCTTGAGAAGGTGATCATGAGCTGACTCCTTGAACGTGTGTGTGTGTTTGTGTGTGTGTGTGAGAGAAGGGATCACAGATTCAGTTATTTCACTGTGTTAGAATAGCTTTGAGACGCATTATCTGGGATCAGTTTCAATTCTTGTTCCTGAATTCCTTCGAGCTTGTTCATATGTTCTTCGCCAAGTCCAGCGTTCAAAACAGATGCTGCGTATTCAACAGTGGGACTCAATTATTAATCACAATGATTAGGTCAGTTTGAGATACATTGTGATGCTTGAGAAGCCATAGCGTGTGAATTCTTCCATTTGCTCTCTTAAGTATTTCACTAATTTGGTAATCCCATAGGAATTCACAGTCAAAGTGACCTCATATTAGTTTAATGTGAGCTTACTGTGTCGTCTAAATTGATTATAGGGGCATCAGGAGGGTTGGACATGAAACACAATTTCATGGCATTGCACTTTTGGGGATTCAGTCTCACTGTTGGTTACTTCATGGTTACTTTTACCAACACTAACTTTTCTTCTCTCTTTGAACGTCTCTCCTATGTCTGAACTTATTTTTCTCTTCTGCTGTACTTTTCATTCTTCTCCTTTCCCCCTCTGAATGTGTCTGAGCTTCTGTCTCTGAGTTTCTCTCTGTTTTGAACCCTCCCTTACTGAACTCTGTCTAAATATCTCTCCTCTCAGTCTGTCGCTCTTGCTTTTTCTCTCTCTCTGAAATTCTTTCTCTTCTCTTCACTCATTTCCCCTCCTCTCTCTGTTCCATTCATCTTACTCAAAGCATTCTTCTGCCTTGTTCCCACTCCTCATCCCTTCTCTCTGCCTCAATCTTCCTCTTTTCTCCCGCTCCTTCACCAACATTATTCCTTGAGGCCTTGGGTCAGTAATCCATGCCAACTGGCCTAAATCCACCAATATCAGTGCCAGGAGAAATTTTTCCCAATCTCTTGGAAATGCAAACTGGCGGAAAAAGATCAGACAGAGCTGAGCAGGTGACATAACAGCACAGGAGATAAGTGGAAATTGGAAAATATATGAGTTTTCTACAAACTGTCTACCTCCATCTAGCTTCTCCATAATCTAAATGTTGAAGATCAGGATACCAAAAGGATCAGCCTTGAGAATTGCTTTCCAGGAGCTTCCAAAATCACTGTGACAAGGGAAATTTAAGTAGAATATTAAAGTTTTCTCTCTGCTTCTCCTCTGAACACCATTTAGAAGATAATGAAAAGGAAGTCCCAGACCGAGGCTCAAGATACCTCAATAATCATCACTACCAGACTTGATAAAAATGCCCTTTTCTATCACTTTCTGTACTCTTTTATGAACCAATTCTTCATTCAATTCACAACTACTCACACCATTCCTAAAGCTATTATCATTGCTGGAAGTGCTTTCTTTCTTTGGCTTGATCAAGTTGGAGTTCAAACAGGAACCACAAAAGCAGAGCAGCTCGCTCACGCCTTTTCAATCCCATCTTTAATTTTTTTTTGATGAGAGCGAAAAAGGACTGCCAAAGCATAATTAATATTTCATTCAGTCAGCAATGGTAAATGCAAAAACCATTATAAGTGGTCACATTTCTTACTTGTGATCATATTATTTATATGATCATCATCAGTTTCTCTAGCAAATGTCTGCTCAATTAAATTAACTTTGCACCACGATCTTTACCCAGTACCTCACAGATTAAATAATTGTTGTTTGGAATTTCATTTTGTTTCAGTGAAGTGAATTACCTGAGTATTGCAATTCAATTCAGTTCGGCAACTCCCATCAGAAATGAAGTTATATACGGTGCAAAAAAATTGTCTCACAAATGGCTAACAGCCTTTATTTGGTTAATTGCTTGTGCTCACTAACTGGCCTAGACATCCGTCTACACAGAATGAAGAAGAGTCATCTGGACTCAAACCGTTAACTCTGTCTTTCTCTCCACAGGTGCTGCCAGGCCTGAAGAATTTTTCCAGCAATTTTTGTTCATGTCCAAAAGCAATAAGGCTTAGATAATATCCAGGCTTGGGCTGACAAATGGCAAGTAACATTTGCACCACACAAGTGCCAGGCAATAACCAACTCCAACAAGAGAGAATCTAACCATCGCTCCTTGACATTCAGTGGCATTATCAGCACTGAATTCCCCACTATCAACATCCTGGGGGGTTACCATTTACCAGAAATGGAACTGGACTAGCCATATAAATACTGTGGCTACAAGAGCAGGTCAGAGGTTAGGAATCCTGTGACAAGTAACTCTCCTCCTGGCTCTTCAAAGCACATCAATCATCTAAAAGGCACAAGTCAAGATTTTGATGGAATACTCTCCACTTGCCTGAATGAGTGCAGCTCCAACAAAACTCAAGAAGCTTGACACCACCTAGGGCAAAGCAGCACCCCTTCCACAAAAAATCACTCCCTCCAACACTGATGCACAGTGGCAGGAGTGTGTATCATCTACAAGATGGACTGCAGGAACTGACCTTAGACAGCACCTTCCAAACCCATGACCACTTCTAGAAGGACAAGGGCAACAGATACATGGGGACACCGCCGCCTGGAAGTTCCCCTCCAAGCCACTCACCATCCTGATTTGGAAATATATCGCTGTTCCTTCACTGTCACTGGGTCAAAATCCTGGAACTCCCTTCCTAACAGCACTGTGGGTGTACCTACATTGATTTAGCATCAAGCAACAGAATCAATTTTGAATTATAAATCAGATATTAATCTATTGAAGATTATGGTTTCTCATACTGCTGAGTTAAGTTTGCTTTGGTGTCTTTTGATGAATCACTGGCTTAACTTGCTGTTGGAGAGGCTGTGATCTGACAGGGAGAGGCCTTGTACATCTGGCTCTTTTTCACATTGCTGCTGGCCAGTGGTGCAGACTGAAAATGAAAAGCAAACCAGTGCACAAAAAGTGGGAAGCATGCGATCTCTCTTCACTCACACACCACCTCGGCCTGTTGGACACACTCCCCGTGAACACCAGAGCAGTTATTTATTTTTGTCCAGATTGTGCCAATCAGCTGAAGTAGCCATACAATTACAGGACAAGAGCAGGGGAGCATGGCTAATTGGATAGTGCCTTCAAAGAGCTGGTGCTGGCATGATGGGCTGAATGGCTCCTTCTGTGTTGTATCGTTCTATGAGGCTATGTACTGAAAATGATTTAATTTTCAAGTGATAACCATGTGGATAATGCACTGTTTTAGCATTCAAGAGTATAGGTGTTTCAGAGGGCTTGATGTCCTCCCTAATCCACTGACTGACACACCGCTATGGCATGCAGGACTGTGCTGGGATGTGGAGCTGGTGACTCTGTGTTGGAAACACTGTTGGGGAACACCCAGGAGCAGGTGAAATGGGCAACAAGTTTCATTTTGGACTTTGTGCTACACTTGGTTATGAAGAAATAATGTTGAGAGTTATCCAGCAACAGAAGGATAGAAGCGAGTGACAAACTTAATGGCTTTTATGATTACTTGTGTTTTGAAACTTCTTTTTAAAAATATGTCTCTTAACTGCCCTCTGCGATGACCTAGCAAGCCGCTCAGTTCAAGGGCAATTAGGGATGGGCAACAAATACTGCCCTTTATTGCCTGTGACACCCACATCCCATGAAAGAATAAAGAAAAGGAATATATTTACGAAGGAGATTGGAAGCCAAGAGGGAGTTACTGAGGTTAGGGACATAGGAATTCCTACACAAAAATAGACCAAGGGTCATCTTATCCACCTTTTACCACGCTGATGGTAACACGATGCAACGATAATGGGAGTTGTTTGCCCGGCATATCTTGTGGCGGGGACGGGCAGAAAGGCACTATCTTTGAAAGTCTGGGCACTATATTTAAAGGGCACCCGGACTGCCATTCACTCACTGCAGGCCACCGGCATCACTGTTGCTGTCATTCACTCACCCTGCCAATACCAGAAGACAATGTGTGGCCCCACTGTTCAGCGATGCCTCCCTGCAGATTTTCCACCAGGCCCTCTAGGAAAGGCAGGAGGTCCCGTTTCCTAGGGCTGGTAGGAGGAGGCCCTCCTGTCCAACCAGGGCAGCCTAGGCAGAAGTCACAGTGGAGTTTAGCACCCGTAGGGACCACTCCAGAACTTGGGTCCAGTGCCATTAAAGGATGAATGATCTGCTGTGCTCTGCCAGGGTGCACAGCATTGGCTAGTCGCTGCGAAGTTACACACTTACACTGCCCTTATGAGTGTGAGTGCATAGGGATGTCAGGTAGGAGCCTGGGTTGCAGGGCTCAGCAGCCGATGGGACATGTGCACTGAGTGTGCGCCAGCCACTTCAAACTCCCAATGTGCTATCAGTTGCAGGAAATCTTGCTTGTTAATCACTTACTGGGAAGGGCTCAGCAACTGTCATAGCCATGCATGCTCTAAATTGTTCATGCACCCAGAGGGATGGCACTCAATCCTTCAGGACAAAAGTGCTCATAACCCAAAGGAGCGGGCCAAATTGGTGGCGGACCACTGAATGTCATGATCCTCACCAGATTCAAGGAGGAGGCAACTGACATAGCCGGGGAGGACCAGGACCATGCCTGCATGATGGTGAGACAGGACTCTCACAGGAAGCATGTCTCCAGTCAGCAGTTGTCAGACAAGCCAACAGACTGAGGTGTTGGCCGAGATTTTCCGTGCCCGCTGGTGTCGGGTGTGTTCTGTGGCAGGAGCAGACAATATGTTGAGAACGTCAAAAATCGGTTTCATGACATTGCGAAACCAGTTTGTGATTGTCCGCTCCGTCCGATGATGGCGGGCCATGTAACCCACCCATGTGGGGAATCTCAATGTCATACATCAGCATATCATTATAAGACCAGCCCCGCTGGAATCATTGCTCCACGCTGGATCGTCCGCCCACCTCGGTGTGGTTGCACACAGATGTGTTTCACAACAGCATATAAAAGGCGTGCACTTGGCGGGCTGCACTTTGAGATGAAGTCGAGGTGAGTGCACAGTAACGTGGTGGAGCGCTTGCCCAGGTCACCTTTTGGACTTCAAGGTTGAGGTGCTTTGAGGGGGGGTGGGTGGAGGCAGGGCTGCCCTGCGGTTGAAGCAACTTGAGGGGAGGGGAAGGGTGCTCTGTAATTGGAGGAAGCACATAGGCATGCGCAGGGTGGGGGTTGTGGTGGACGAGGGAAGCGGCCATGCATTAAGGACACCTTGTATAAAGTGACTATTGCTCTGCAGCTGAGACTATTCAGGCGCAGCCACATTCATATGATTGGAGTCAGGCCTCTAGCTTATCTGCCCACTCAAGCAACGCAAAGGCATCAAAGTGCCACCAAGTGTTCCAGAGCTTTTCACCCCTTGAGCACAGACTGCAAAGTAATAAACGTTTTAGTGGACTGCAGAACAATTGGACGACTGGGCAAGTTGTACAATCCCCTTGTGAAAGGTGGCCATGGAGCAGTCACTGGTGGAGGTGCTTACAGCCCCTTGTGATGTCTTTATTAAGGTTTGGACCAGTATCCCCCATGGTTCAAGCTAACAGTGCAGCCTTACACTGCAGGTTAGGAGAATGCCTGTGCCTGAACTGAGAGCACAACATGCAGCCCAGTGGGAAAAGCTGCTGCCACTTGGTCAGGTGGAGTGGAGCAGAGGAAGGTGAGGTTTCAGGCAGCCATGCAGCTCACTAAACTCATCCAAGTGGTGGCCAGCACTCTCCAGGATGCATTATGGGGCCTTCAGACTTAACCAAGAGAGGTCCTCAGTACACCCATGCTAACGCACATCTCTCTCTTTCACCCTGCAGGAGGAGTACATCAGGAGCATGGAGCCTGGTGAACTAGCTATATGCCTTGTGGCTTACAGAGACTGAAGACGATGGAGAAGGGAGTGGCTACCACAGATCCGTGTCGATTTTGCACATTGTTTAGATAAGAGTATGCATAGGCATCAACTAACTCTTTCTCTTCTCCATTCCAGATACCAGCAAGTGGGCCAGCAGAAGTAGAGGGGGCATCTCAGTCCCAGCTCCAGCTCTACCTCCAACCCCACCTCTGAGGATGATGACTCATAGCTCTCACCTGCACCCTCCACCAGCGCAGCCACATTCATCTCAGCGGGTGCATGTTCTAGATTAGGCTTGGAGTCACAACCTGGTGAGCCCATCACTGATATTTGCCCACATGGATGAAGTGACAGCCAAGGTCTCTGACACTCAGAGGACTGCTGGAGACTAGGCCCCTGCTCAGCCCCATGCAGATGACAGATCTCTGGAATTTGCCCTAAGCGACCTCTTGGAGATGCAGAGACAGACAGGAGAACACCAGGCCAAGATACTAGAGGCTATGTGTAGACTGGAACGAAGGCTGCAGGAGTCCACCCAAGTTCTATCTGCTGTCATTACTCTGGCATGCGAGCGCTTGGCTGCCTCCATGGAAAGGGTGGCGGCCACCTGAGACCCCCAGGTCCAGCAGAACACGCAGTGGCTGCCAGATATGCGCTCAGACCCGCACTCCGTCAGTCTAGTGTTATGATCCCAGCTGATGTTCCTACTGGTCAACTCAGATCCCAGGATGGAACCTGGTTTGATAGATCCTAACCTTTATTTTTTGTTTCGAACTGTGGAGAGTGGCTACTGAACAGAGTCACAGGAGTTAGCTGATGAACTTTTAACCAAAGTATAAAACATTTATTAAGCAACCAAAAGATGAACTATATGAGAATACTCCTTCACTCAAAACTATGCCTTTATATAGATTCGTAAGGGTAACACAAGTTACAAAAGCTATCTTATACTCTAATATTCACAGTAAGTATACAGCCCTTGTAAACCAAAAGGCAACCTGTGGTCAGACACACCACACTCTGAAACCAAGTGATAGATGCCACCTCAACCAGATGCTATGGTTCACTCCTCAACTCCCCTCAGACACTTGTCACACTGTGAGCCAACCAACCTCACTGAACTCTGTCTTTCATACGAGGGTTTCCAATCTCCACTCTTGAAGAACTCGCTTTGGAATCTTCTCCTAAATGATGCTTTCTCTCAGATGCCTTCTACAAGGGTCCACTTCTAGAGTTTCAAACTCCCCTTCCAATGTTCCTCTCCCCAAATCACCACGCACATTCAAGCTTTGCCTTCCACACATCTCTGACTCACCATGCTAACAGAACACCATTGATTCACATGCCCATAGTAAAAAGAGTTACAGACCTTCAGCTGTCTCCTTGAATCTTCTGGCTTCTCTCAAGCCTATTTTGCTCTAAAGTTGTGTTCTGCAGCATTCTCCCTTTCAGCTTGGAGCTTTTCTCTGCTCCATACCCTTAACTTCTCTTAGCAGGACTTTTTCCAGATTCCGATCCTTGTCCTTTGATTAGAATGCCTTCTCAAGACACCCTTTTTCCGTTCTTTGAGAAAATCTGCTTCCTGCAGCTACCTCACTGTCCAGCTTCTCCTAGGTGCTGTTTCCATCTTTACTTTGGGACTTGCTATCTGTCCCTCACCTATGCTGCTTCTGCTGGCAACTCCTTTCTATTTTAAAGCACACTGACCAGCTGAACTCAGACTGCTTTTAGTTTCTTTAGTTTAGAAAAACATACAATGTGGCAAAGATTAGTGGTAAGCCAGAGGATTGGGAAAGTTTTAAAAATGAACAGAAGATGTCCAAAAAAAAGGAAGAAAATAAACTTTGAGGGTAAACTAGCAAGTAATATAAAAACGGACAGTAAGAGCCTCTTTAAATATGCAACAAGGAAGAGAGAGGCCGAAGCGAACATAGGCTACGTAAAAATGAAGCTAGAGAAACAACAATGGGGAACCAGGAAATAGCAGAGGGGCTAAATAAATACTCCACATCAGTCCTCATGGTAGAGGACACTAAAAGCTTTCTAAAAATACTCAATAATTAAGGGGAAAATGGGGCCCTCTTACTCTGGACCCCTGTTGCTGGGCAACAGCACAGTTTTTTTCTGCCTTGTTTGTTTTAACTCCCCTTCTAGAGTCATAAATCTCATTAAAATGCAGGCATCATTTAAAGTAAAACTAAAACTCAAGTTCTCCCTTTCTTAACAAAGAAATACAGAAATGCAAGTTAAACTCAAACAGTAAAGCTATAACTTATTCCTAACACTCACAAATACAAATATAGCTTAGTAAACTATCTCTAGCTCCTAACACTAGCCATGAGTGCAGTGCAGCAATGGCTAGTCAGTGACTCCAAGAGTGTCCTGCTGCTCAGCTCCCCTCTGCCAGTGACCCCATCTCCTCCAGCTGGTCAGGCCAAGGAAGGCACATGTATACCTGTGAAGGAGACCCTTAGCAGGACAGGGAGGCCTGCAGATATTGGGGCTGTCTAGATGTAGAGGTAGGAAAAAAAGATCAAGAAGGTTTGAAGGCACACAAGAGCATAGGATCCAACCACTCGCGGCATTTAAGGACATGGAACTTGATTCCCCCATCAGATCCTGGTTAGGCCTTACATTCAAGACACCTGTCTTATATTATCAGCATTGTGATCACTGATTATACTGACATGAGGATGCTTAAACATTGGCCATCATTTGGGAATGTGTGGCTTAGGCATGCATCAATCAATCCATCAGATTTAGCTCACCAGGTTTGAACTCTATGAGAATGCTGTCTGTGCAGTGTCTGCTGCAAAGTTATTGCATCTTCTGCTGCTTTTATCCTGATGTGAGATGTGAGGAAGATGCAAAGTGTCCTCAAGGGGAATTATATAGGCCAAGTGAGTGGAAATGAACACTGCAGATGGAGTGTGAGGGTGAAAAGCATGAGGCTCTCTACTGTGGTATGAAGAATGGGAAACCAGAGGCTTTCCTAGATGTTGAGAAAATGGAGAGGTGAGGGCGTCTAATCGGACCTGGCCGTCCTTGTCCAAATGTAGTTTGGACAAGTGTAGTTAACATGCAGGTATAGCCAGCAACAAGGAAGCAACTGGCAAGTTGGCTTTGCTTGCAAGAGGGATTGTGTGAGGGATTAAAGGTCTGACTGCAGTTGACTACAGCCTTAGTGAGACATCGCCTGGAGTATTGTGTGTCTTGCTCGCCTCCTTACCAAAGGAAGGATCAGACCTCGTATAAAGGGGTTACAAGCAAGGTTCACCAGACTTATTGCAGGGACTGGGAGATTATCCAATGAGGTGAGAGTGAGGAGAATGTACCTGTAAGCTGGATAATGTAGAGGACTGAGAGGCTATCAATGTGAAGCATAAAGACCTTTTACAGGCTTCTGCAGGGTGGTTGCAGGACAGATGTTTGACCTAGCTTGGCAGTCCAGAATCAGGTGTCACAGTCTCACAGGGCGCAGTGTACAATGATGATCCAGGACACTCTTTTTGGGGAGTATTGGAGAGCTTTGCCTGAGCAAACCAAACATCTAAACAATAAGTTTTAAAGCTACAGTCACAACATTTCTTAAAGCTACAGTTAATATATTCCTCCCCTTTTTTTTACCACTTGTATTTATAAGAACAACTATATTGATGGCATTACAAATATATGCATTGGTTATGAATTATAAGTTCAGTCTCTCAGGTGGTTTCCTGATCCGGGTGGAATGTTGTAGCTCCACGACTTTAGAATCTCTTGCTGAATCTTCATTTTCTGGAACCACAGCAATATCAGGTACCTCCTTAGGCACAAGCAGTTCAGTGCTACCCACTCCAACAGAGACATCTGCTATGTCTATCTTTGGTTGATGAATTACAATGGGGACCACAGGTTCTACAATGTTTACAGGTGGAACATTGGTTTGTTAGGGTACCTCCCTTCTTCTCAAATGAACCATGTGTTGTCGGGTAATCAGGCCCTGCATTTCTACATGGTATGACAATGGTCCAGTCACAGAAACTATTAGACCAGGTAACCAACTTGATCCACCACCTGAAGTTTCGTGTGTATACTGTTTCACCGAGAGTAAATTCTCACTCTCGACTATGCAAATCATGAGTCACTTTTTGATTTCCTTGACTGTTCTCTACTTTCCCCTCCAAATTGGGAAGTACCAGGCTTAATCTCGTATGAAGGCAGTGCCTCATAAATAATTCTAAAGGTGTTCAACCTGTAGTAGTGTGGGGGGATCGTTCTGCAGTGAAACAGGAAACGTTTAAGTTTAGTCTCCAATGACCCTCCCGGTAATTTTTTCATCTCAACTTTAAAAATTATACTGCTCTCTCAGTGCTGACTTTACGTGTTTGATACCATTTAGGCTCATGAATCTTTGAAATTCAGCACTAGTAAATGCAGTACCATTGTCTGAGGCAATGACTTTGGACAATCCATGTAAAGAAAACCTTTGGTGTAGCCTTTCTATAGTCTCATTTGACATTGGTGATCTAACTTTGTACGTGTCTAACCATTTGGAATGTGCATCAATTATTAGTAGAAACATGGTGCCTAGAAATGGACCTACATAATCTATATGCAGTCTCACCCAGGGTCAACCAGGCCATTCCCACGGGTGCAGTGGGGCGGCAACAGGGAACTTCTGTTGGTGCTGGCACTGAAGACAGTGTTTAACCAATTTTTCTATATCACTGTCTATACCTAGCCACCTGATCTAGCTCCTTGCAAGCATTTTCATTTTGGAAATCCTAGGATGCGCACTATGCAACAGAGCGGTTCTGTTCCTTGTGAAGGAACGATGACTTTTACACCCCATAATAGGATACTATCCTGACTACCCAATTCATTCCTTCGAGTGAAGAATGGCTTCAATTCTTCGGGGACTGGTTCCTGGGATCATCCTTTCAATACTTGGTCTCGTACTCTGGACAAGACTGGATCACAGTTTGTCCAGTTTCTTATTTGTTTTGCACAGACTGGCGAAGGATCCAGGAAATTCATTACTAATATGATCTCTTGGGGAGTCAGAGCATGTTCAGTGTTCTCCTGCAAAGGAAGGCGACTTAGGGCATCTGCATTTGCTACACGCATCCCTGGTCTGTGCATGATAAAATCAAAGCCCATCTTTGATTTCTTGTGGAAGCTATGGGAGGGATAGCTTTTTCTTCGCTAACCAGACCCAAGAGTGGTTTGTGATCACATACTATAGTAAAGTACGTACTGATGGCATTTTTTAACTCCAAAAATAATCGATAATCCTTTTTTGATTTGTGAATAACCCTTCTTGGCCATAAAGAGGGTTCTGGATACATAGCCCATTGACCTTTCTGATCCGTCACCCATCTTGAGATAGTACTACTCCCACGGCATAGGGGATGCGTCGCAAGTTAGCACCAATTCATTTGTCAGATTGTAGTGTACTAACAAGTTAGGAGAGTGCAAGAGATGTTTAACTTTCATAAAGGCTTCTTCTTGAGGTGACTTCCAAGAAAAACATTGATTTTTCTTTAAAATGAGTGTAGAGCAGCTAGGACTATTGATAAGTTGGGTAGGAATTGACCATAATAATTTACCATGCCCAAGAATGACTTAAGCTCTCAGACATTTGTAGGTGAGGGTGCCTTCTTGACAGTTTTAACTTTTTCTTCTACTGGGTGTAACCCTTGCTAAAGTAAATCAGTAAATGATTTCACTTGCCTGAAAGATACACTTTTCCTTTTTTAAGCATACCCTTGCTTTCAAGAATCATTTAAAGACATCTTCCAAGTTAGTCAAGTGTTCTGCTTCTGTTAACCCAGTTATTAGGACGTTGTCTAGGTAGACCATGACTTGAGGTGGTCTTGCAGCAAGCTCCCCATCATCCTCTGGAAAATCTCGCAGGCCAAAGAAATACCGAAAGGAGGTGTGCACATTGATACAATCATTTGTGTGTGTTTATGGTTACAAATCCAATGAATGTACCATCTGGTTCCTGCTGTTGTTATGCGTGACTCATATCTAATTTAGTGTAAGTTCTCCCTCCTGATAATTTGGCATACAGCTCCTCGATCCTGGGGATAGGGTACTTGTCCAATTTGGCAGCCTTGTTTACTGTTAACTTGTAATCCCCACAGATATGGATGATCTGATTCAGCTTCAAGACAAGGACTATGGGCGCTGCCCATTCCGAAAATTAACCCGACTGAGTAATGCCCAGCTTCTCTAAACAGCGTCAATCCTCTCTCTCAGGGCATAAGACATAGGCCTGGCTTTAAAATAAATGAGGAATTGCTTCAGAGTCAACATAGATCTTAGACTGCAGGCCCTTGATTTTCCCCAGTTCCTCTCGAAAGATCTTGTCATATTTCTTTACCAGCTCTGCCCATCCTCCAACTCTCAACTGGAAAACTTCAGACCAATGTAATTTAGTTTCCTTTAATTAATCACGACCTAGACAGCTTGGTCCTCCACCTTCCTCTACAGAGAGCTGTGCTGTCTGATATTTGTAATAAACAGATACAGTGGTAATACCTTTCACTTGAATGGCTCCACCAGTATATGTTTTCAATTTGATTGAAGTCTGCTCCATATTCAATTGTTGAGTACCCTTGTTTAAATATTTGAATGTGTGCTCCCCCATGACAGTGGTTGATGTACTGGCATCCACTTCCATAATCAAAGGTTTTCCATTGACCTGCAGAGTAGCAGTGATAGGCTTTGTTTTCCCTATTTACACATTAAATGGAGAATAAACATCAAATTAGTAGTTTCTGGTGCTTCCACATTATGTACTTCGATCAGTTTAGTTTGCTGCCTGGGAGTCTGTCTCAAACTTGCTTTACATTGCTTCAGTATGTGCTCTTTGTAATGACAATAATGGCACTCCACCTCTTTAAAATGGCAAGTTTCAGGGATATGGTTACTTCCACGTCAGTAACAGTTCATTTTCAGGTTTGCTGCTGAGCTGTCTCCTGTGTGTTTTATTTTTGGGTAGCAGGGGCAGTCTCCCATTTTGCTGCTAACTCTCTGGTTTTCACCCCACGCCCGGTGGTCTGTTCCTGCCTCAACTGGAAAAGGGGCCATTTTTTACACCCTGTAAGGCCTGTGAACCCCGCTCAGCACTTTCCATCACAGTCGCTATTTCCAAAGCTCTTTTAAAATCAATATTTATTTCAGCTAATAACCGTTGTTGAATGGCATCGTGCACACTGCAGACCAAATGATCCCTTAACATATCGTTTAGGGTCTCCCCAAAGTCACAATGTTCAGTTACCAGTTGCAAATTTGCTACCTATGTTGCTATGGTCTCCCCTGGGGCTCTTACTCTTGAATTAAATTTGAACCTCTGCATGATTACGGAGGGTTTGTCTTAGAAATGACCCTTTACAAGGTTTACCAATTCTCATCTTGGGCTTTCAAACTACGGATTAAATTATAAATTTTAGTCGCAAAGACACTAGGGAGAATTGTTTTCCTTTTCTCCTCCACCATTATTTCATTTGCTTGGAAAGAGGAACTGAGGCATTTTATATGTTGACTCCAATCCTCTGTGGATGAGTCAAAGGGGTCGATCCTGCCAAAAAGTGGTATACCCGGTGGGTATATTTTCCCTTTCTCCTGTTTAAAACAAGACATCCACATTCACTGGGTGAGGGACAGTGCCGGAACCAATTTATGATCATCACCAGTTGTTGTCAGCTTGATCTTCCAGACAAGTTTCTCATAAGAAATAGTGAACTTTACTTACAGGGCTTCAGCAGCAGTTATATGTGTCCATCAAGATCCACAACTAGTCAAAAACTACCCCCCTTAAGATTCCCCATGCTTAGGGCTATTTCTTTCACACTGTCACATGATACTACCAGTACAATAAGTCTTAAAGGTACTGTCACTATATTCCTTAAAGCTACAGTTACTACAATATTATTACTGAAGGCTCAGTCCTCTGAAGGGGGGGCCCAACGACAACAGCCATTGAGGTGACCTCAAGTGCAGGTTAGAAAAAAGAAGTTTTTAATGGCGAGTACTGTGACAGATCATTATTATCCCAACAATGTTTTATGGAAACTAAATGCAAAGGTAGAAATGAAACCTTGCATTTATGTAGCACCTTTCATGACATCAAGGCTTCTCAAACTGCTTTATGCCAGGCCAGAACAAACTAAACACTGGACAAAAACAAAAAAACTGCGGATGCTGGAAATCCAAAACAAAAACAGAATTACCTGGAAAAACTCAGCAGGTCTGGCAGCATCGGCGGAGAAGAAAAGAGTTGACGTTTCGAGTCCTCATGACCCTTCGACAGAACTTGAGTTCGAGTCCAAGAAAGAGTTGAAATATAAGCTGGTTTAAGGTGTGTGTGTGGGGGGCGGAGAGATAGAGAGAGAGAGAGAGTGAGGGACAGTGCCGGAACCAATTTATGATCATCACCAGTTGTTATCAGCTTGATCTTCCAGACAAGTTTCTCATAAGAAATAGTGAACTTTACTTACAGGGCTTCAGCAGCAGTTATATGTGTCCATCAAGATCCACAACTAGTCAAAAACTACCCCCCTTAAGATTCCCCATGCTTAGGGCTATTTCTTTCACACTGTCACATGATACTACCAGTACAATAAGTCTTAAAGGTATTGTCACTATATTCCTTAAAGCTACAGTGGACTTTGTTTCTAGAGACATAACATTGAAAGAAAAAGAAATCATATCAAGCTTGTATTAAACCCTGGTTAGACCGCAGATGGAGCATTGTATACAGTTCGAAGGGAAGAATATAACTAATAATGGGACATGTATTAAGGAAGATGTTAATATTCTATTTAATACCGACTTCATGCTCCATTAATTTTCTATAAATCTCCTACAAATGCAAACATGTCAAATATAAGGAGGGCAACCAAATATTCTTCAGAGAAGTGGATGTAGTGTAACGATGTTTGAAATGCTGATCCCTTTAAGAGTAAACCAGGATAAGCTTCAGAGTGAATTGAGAGCAGGTGAAGCTCTGTGAAGCATGTATGTAAGAATTAGGCACTGCTCTGGTAAGGTGGTCTCCTTCTGAACAGGGAGCGGATCCAGAAGTGAAGAGTGGAAGCAGGTGTTTGTACTGAACTATAGTTTAACAATGAAACAGTTGTGATTCACATAATGTCTTCTGCTGCCTGATTCAGTAAATGGATATGCACCCATTAAATTGTGAATAAGTCATCACTACTTTGTCTAAAGGTTGGCAAACACCAAGAATTCATGTCAATTTAAAAATGCTTTTTTTATTTCATGATATCTAGTGAAATTCTTGTTATATTTAATTAGAATCGGGAGAGGCCATTCAACCCAGGATGCCCATGCCACCTCTTTGAAAGAACCATCCAATTAGTCCATCCCGACTCTCTCCCCAAAGCCATGCAATGTTTTTCCCCCTTGTTAAGTATTTATCCAAATCCCTTTTGAAAATATCTGCCTATACCACCCTTTCAGGCAGCGCATTCCAGACCCTGTGCAAAAAGAAAATCCTACATTACATCACTGACTACACTTCAGAAGAAATTCATAGAATGACATAGGATAGACAGCATAGGAAGAGGCCATTTATCCCAACTAGTCTAGCCTGCTATTTATGCTCTACATGAGCCTCCTTCCAACCTACTTAATTTCACTCTATTAACAAATCCATCTATTCCTTTCTCCCTTACATACCAAGCCAGCTTCCCATTAAATGCATCAGTGTAATTCACCAGAACAATTCACTGTGGTAGCAACCCTTACCACTCTCTGGGTAGTTTTCTGTGCATCCCCTATTACATTTCTTGGTGACTATCTTACATCGATGACCTCTAGTTTCACTCTATCCCACAAGTGGAAACTCATTCTGTCTTTATTTACTGTATCAAAAGCTGTCATAATTTTACAGACCTCTGTCAGGTCACCTATTTTCTATCTATTAGATATATGCGTCTGCTGATAGGAAGCTGTAAATGTAACTGTTTCCTACAGATTGGACTGTCAGGAGATTATTAGTGATAAATCTCAGGATTTCACAATGTACATTGTACTCACCCCCAGATAAGAAAGCCCTTCAAGGCCACAATTTAACATTCGAATGCAAGGATAATTCCAAACAACAGACACAG
This sequence comes from Carcharodon carcharias, assembly GCF_017639515.1. Taxonomy (NCBI): domain Eukaryota; kingdom Metazoa; phylum Chordata; class Chondrichthyes; order Lamniformes; family Lamnidae; genus Carcharodon; species Carcharodon carcharias. Next base: position 47,914,282 of record NC_054483.1, on the reverse strand, counting down.
AGCTTTTAATCATTGAGGAGTGCATGAAAATTTCAATCACATGGATGTATTTCTGCAGAACTGATGTGGCAATAAGATCCCAAGGCCTCTGGGGAATGTTGTCAGGTACCAGAAGCAATAAGACAACTTCAGAACCAAGAAGACTTGTGACAATGAATCCAGGGTAATTTCAACATGGCGTCAAGGGGAGCAGTATCAAAAGAGGACAGACCTGATAACACCTTTCTTGGTTTTTATTACCCAGTACTCAAGGGTATTGTCAAGGGATGCTACACGCCATGAAACATGTTCTTGAGATATATTTCATTTTCAGGTGATATTTGAAACTGCTTGACTGTGGACGTTGCTTCCAGTTTCTGCCTCCTTCCAATGTGTTGCTATCCGTCAATTCAGCGGGAATAAAAGCCAGTGTAATTCTAAATAAAGTGCCCATCAAGAATAAATTTTGTGATGTGGCACTCCTGGTTCAATTAATGGACAGACACTCGTACTAGTCATGCTGGCATGGAGTCATCTCCCTGATTGGCGCTCTCATCACTTGAGGCTCTGTGGGGATACGCTGAATTGTAAAATTTACACTCTGAGCTATCCTATGGAGGAACCAAGACTCGAACATTTTTAAAATGTCTTTATTCTTTCATGGGAGATGAGTGTTGCTGGCTGGGCCAGCAGTTATTGCCCCTCCCTAATTGCCCTTGAGTAGGTGGTGAGCCACCTTCTTGAACTGCTGCAGTCCATGTGTTGTAGGTACACCCACAGTGCTGCTAGGGAGGGAGTTCCAGGATTTTGACCCAGTGACAGTTAAGGAACGATGATATATTTCCAAGTCAGGATGGTGAGTGGCTTGGAGGGGAACTTGAAGGAGCTGGGGTTCCCATGTAACTGCTGCCCTTGTCCTTCTAGATGGTAGTTGTTATGGGTTTGGAAAGAAATGGAAATTCAAAATTGGAGAAGTAACATACTTTACATCTAGCAAGTTTTGGTATAGGACATTATGGGGCTAAAATTCAACTTTGTAGTGCAGAGAGGGCCATAACAGATTGACTGCCTCTTAATCACCTCACATTCCACTGTCCAGCCCCAGAGATCTTCAGCTTTGGCACCAAATTGATTTCCTTTGCATTGACAACAGTGGACTGGAAAATCAGACGGACTTTATAAACAGATAGCCCATTCACTATTGTCTATTTTACACTAAGATAAAAGCAAAATACTGCGGATGCTGGAAATCCAAAACAGAAACAAAAATACCTGGAAAAACTCAGCAGGTTTGACAACATCTGCGGAGAGGAACACAGTTAACGTTTCGAGTCTGTATGACTCTTCAACAGAACTAAGGAAAAATAGAAAAAAGGTGAAATATAAGCTGGTTTAAGGTTGGGGGGGCGGGGTGGCATGTGACAGGTAAAGCTGGATAGAGGGCCAGTGATAGGTGGAGATTCCCAAAAGATGTCATAGACAAAAGGACAAAGAGATGTTGAAGGTGATGATATTATCTAAGAAGATAATAATGTGCTAATAGGTGACATTAAGGGTAGAAAGCAGGACGAGCAAGGTACAGATAGCCCTAGTGGGGGTGGGGTGGGAGGAAGGGATCGAAATAGGCTAAAAGGTAGAGATAAAACAATGGATGGAACTACATTTAAAAATAATGGAAATCGGTGGGAAAAGAAAAATATATATAAATTATTGGACAAAGGGGGATCGGAAAGGGGGTGGGGATGGAGGAGAAAGTTCGTGATCTAAAATTGTTGAACTCAATATTAAGTCCGGAAGGCTGCACAGTGCCTAGTCGGAAGATGAGGTGCTGTTCCTCCAATTTGCGTTGAGCTTCACTGGAACATTACAGCAGGCCAAGGACGGACATGTGGGCATGAGAGCAGGGTGGAGTGTTGAAATGGCAAGTGACAGGGAGGTCTGGGTGATGCTTGCAGACAGACCGAAGGTGTTCCACAAAGCGGTCACCCAGTCTGCATTTGGTCTCTCCAATGTAGAGGAAACTGCATTGGGGGCAGTGAATGCAGTAGACTAAATTGAGGTCTCCCTCCAGCAGCACCGTCGCACCCTTTATCAAAGCTGCCCGTGCCCCCAGTTTAATTTTATTCTTCATCTCATCTGACGCCTCCAAAAGAAACTTTGTCTCTTTCTTTCAGGTGCAAAGGAACGCAAGCTCCGACAACTCATCGACACCAAGCCTATACAGGACCCTCCACCCCTGCCTGATCTCTGTCCCCATCCATCTTCCAGTCCCAGCTCCGACTGTGTATTCACCATACCCCCTGACCTTCTCCTCTCCGACGCTGAACATTCAGTGCTCAGCAAAGGACTTAGTTTCATACCCTTATGCTCTCATCTCAATTAATTTCGGGCTCGGCCTGACGCTGAACTCTTCTTCCGTCGTCTTCGTCTCCGTGCTCACTTCTTTGGGCAGGAGTCCTCTCCCCGTTCAATGGATCCTTTTACCCACCTGGACCCCTCCCTCTGGATTCTTACCTTCTCTTGATCTTTTCATTGAGAACTGTCGGTGTGACATTAGTCGTCTCAATTTCTCTGCTCCTCTCACCCACTCTAACCTGTCTCTGTCTGAATTTGCTGCACTCCATTCTCTCAGGTCCAATCCTGACATTGTCATCAAACCCGCTGACAAGGGTGGTGCTGTTGTTGTCTGGCGCACTGACCTCTGCCTCACAGAGGCTGAGCGTCAACTCGCATAGACACTTCCTCCTACCTCCTCCTAGACCATGATCCCACCATAGAACATCAAGCCATTGTTTCCAGGACTGTTACTGACCTCATCTCCTCTGGAGATCTTCCTTCCACAGCTTCCAACCTGATAGTCTCCCAACCTTGGAGGGCCCACTTCTACCTCCTACCCAAAATCCACAAACAGGACTGTCCCGGCAGACTGATCGTGTCAGCCTGTTCCTGCCCCATGGAACTCATTTCTTGCTACCTTGACTCCATTCTCTCTCCCCTTGTCCAGTCTCTTCCCACCTACATCTGCGATTTCTCTGACACCCTACATCATATCAACAATTTCCAGTTCCCTGGCCCCAACTGCCTCCTCTTCACCATGGACGTCCAATCCCCTAAACCTCCATCCCCCACCAGGATGATCTGATGGCTCTCCACTTCTTCCTTGAACAGAGGCCCGAACAATCCCCATTCACCACTACTCTCCTCCGTCTGGCTGAACTTGTTCTCACGCTGAACAATTTCTCCTTCAACTCCTCTCACTTCCTCCAAATAAAAGGTGTGGCTATGGGTACCCGCATGGGCCCCAGCTATGCCTGTCTCTTTATGGGGTATGTGGAATATTCCATGTTCCAGTCCTATCCGGCCCCCTCCCACAATACTTTCTCCAGTACATCGATGATTACTTCAGTGCTGCTTCATGCTCTCATCTGGACCTGGAAAAATGTATTACTTTTGCTTCCAATTTCCACCCCTCCATCATTTTCACATGGTCCATCTCTGACACTTCCCTTCCCTTCCTTGACCTCTCTGTCTCAATCTCTGGTGATAGACTGTCCACCAATATCCATTACAAGCCTACTGACTCCCACAGCTACCTCGACTACAGCTCCTCACACCCCGCTTTCTGTAAGGACTCCATTCCATTTTCTCAGTTCCTTCGCCTCCATCACATCTGTTGTGATGATGCCACTTTCAAAGACAGTTCCTTTGACATGTCCTCCTTCTTCCTTAACCGAGGTTTTCCACCCACGGTCGTTGACCGGGCCCTCAACCGTGTCCGGCCCATCTCCCACGCATCCGCCCTCACACCTTTCTCACCCTCCCAGAAACATGATAGGGTCCCCCTTGTCCTCACTTATCACCCCACCAGCCTCCGCATTCAAAGGATCATCCTCCACCATTTCCGCCAACTCCAGCATGATGCCACCACCAAACACATCTTCCCCTCACCACACCCTTGCGGCATTCCGTAGGGATCGTTCCCTCCGGGACACCCTGGTCCACTCCTCCATCCCAACCTCCTACACCTCAAACCCCTCCCACGGCACCTTTCCAAGCAACAAGCAACTGCAGAAGGTGCAACACCTGCCCCTTTACTTCCCCTCTCCTCACCATCCAAGGGCCCAAACACTCCTTTCAAGTGAAGCAGCATTTCACTTGCACTTCCCTCAATTTAGTCTGCTGCACTTGTTGCTTCCAATGCGGTTTCCTCTACATTGGAGAGACCAAATGCAAACTGGGTGACCGCTTTGCAGAACACCTTCAGTTTGTCCGCAAGCATGCCCCAGACCTCCCTGTCACTTGCCATTTTAACACTCCACCCTGCTCTCATGCCCAAATGTCCGTCCTTGGCCTGCTGTAATGTTTCAGTGACGCTCAAAGCAAACTGGAGGAACAGCACCTCATCTTCCGATTAGGCACTTTGCAGCCTTCCGGACTTAATATTGAGTTCAACAATTTTAGATCATGAACTCTCTCCTCCATCCCCACCCCCTTTCCGATCCCCCGTTTTCCAATAATTTATATATATTTTTCTTTTCCCACCTATTTCTATTATTTTTAAACATAGTTCCATCAATTGTTTTATCTCTACCTTTTAGCCTATTTTGATCCCTTCCCCCCACCCCACCCCCACTAGGGCTATCTGTCACTTGCTCATTCTGCTTTCTACCCTTAATTAGCACATCTCTTAGATAATATCACCACCGTCAACACCTCTTTGTCCTTTTGTCTATGACATATTTTGGCTATCTGCACCTATCACTGGACCTCTATCCAGCTCTACCTGTCCCACCCCTTTTAAACCTGCGTATACTTCACCTCTTTTTTATTTTTCCTTAGTTCTGATGAACGGTCATACAGACTCGAAACGTTAACTGTGTTCCTCTCTGCAGATGCTGTCAGGCCTGCTGAGTTTTTCCAGGTATTTTTGTTTTTGTCTGTTTTACTTCCTGCTAAGGTTCAATTTTATTCTCCACACCTGCTGGCACTGCATGTAGAATAGTGTTGTGCAATACATTAGTCAACAGCCACATTGAGAATCTATCTGGATAACTGGGAACCCATATGTGGTTAACTGAGTATCTGGGTAGCAAATAAAAAACAGGTAATAGATGTCATGCCAAGGCACCTGATTTTAATGTTCACATTCACACAGGTGAACATTTTGTGCAGGTTTTCTTGTTTGAATGGTAAGAGAAAAAGCAAAGTATGTGTGTTTATTGATCATTGTGAATGCGTTACTCCCTTGGTTACTGAGTGATGGCAGATGTTTGTTAAGTAAATAAACAAAATGAAGTATGTTTGCCTAGGCAGTGTGAATGTATTAATATGTTTCCACTGAAAGTTGTGCATGTGGGTAAATCAATGTCACTATAGAATCAAGGAATGTCTACCATACAGAAAGTGGCCATTTGGCCCATTGTACCCATGCCAGCTCTCTGCAAGAGCAACTCAGTTAGTCTCACTTTCCTGTTCTTTCCCTGTAGCCCTTAAATTTTTTTCTCTTCAGGTGTTATCTGATTTCTTATTGAAAGCCCAGTTGGAACCCACCTCTGGCAGATCCTAACCACTCACTGTATAAAAACAGCTTTTCCTCATGCCACCATTGGTTCTTTTGCCAATCACCTTAAATCAGTGTCCTCTGGTTCTCGCCCTCTTGTCAATATGAACAGTTTCTCTCTATCCCTGTCCAAACTCACCATGATTTTGATCAGCTGTATCAAATCTCTTCTCAATCTTCTTTTCTCAAAGGATCACAACCCCAGCTTCTCCAATCTATCCACATAACTGAAGTCCCTGACCCCTGGAATCACCATCATAAATATTTTCTGCACCCTCTCTAAAGCCTTCACACCCTCTTTCAGTTTTGGCACCGGTCCCTGAAGTTAGTGAGGTGGACTTTGCAGGGTCAGTTGGTCTGGGTGTCGAGGCCTTGGCCAACGCCAGCTAGTCTATCTGGTTTTATAGTTTTTATAGTTGTACACAGCAGGTTGATACAACTGAGTGGCTTGCTAGGCCATTCCAAGGGTTAGTGGGGGCCAACCACATTGCTGTGGATTTAGAGTCATACATAAGGCAGACCAGGTAAGGAGGGAAGATTTCCTTCTGAAATGGCCATTAATGAACCATTTGGGTTTTTACAATGACCTGATACTTTCCCGGTCACGAATACTGATATCAGCTTTTTATACCAGATTTATTTAATTTACTGAATTTAATTCCCCAGTAATGATGGTGGGAATTGAACTGATGTCTCCAGATCATTACTAACTCATATAACCACTGTAATACCGTACTGATTCATCCTCAGGATGGCAGTGTTACCCCTAAAATAAACAGTATTACAGGGCCTCTTGTTATTTTTGATTATTCCAGAGGTACTCCTGCCTCAACCAGTTACAACAAACACAGCTTAACGCATGCCAGGTTCAAATTTCCAGGGTACATGAGGCAGGTAGTGAGTGGCATGACTGCAACTAATTAGCATGTAATCATCAACTGCTTTAAGAGAGAATATGCTGATAAATAAGTACCTAGGACATAAACCATAAACCAGCAGACAATGTTCAGAGGAGCTTTCAGTCTAGCTAGCAGTATGTGGTGTGAAGGGGTTGCAGCTGCACTTTCCTGTTAACAATAGCTGTTGAATCTTTATAGTAAATCTGCCTACTGAGCAATCCTGTACTACATTTTCAAATAAACTGAACCTACATTTAGTTTACCAGTCCTGCATGAGATTGGTAATTTTGTATTAAGTAAACTTAGAAACACAACAGTTAGCACTCACCACTCTCTTTGAAGGCATCTGATTGATTGGCAGGATTGAAAATCCATTGGGGAAACTGTTTCTTAAAGGGGAGGGCCAGTTTTTCATGGTGGACAGCAATATTTGGAGCAGGATAAGCCTGGTCAACTGGCTGGGTATACCTTTATCATATCCGATGCCTCAGCCAAGACCTCACATTCCCTAATGACTGGTGAAAGTGCTCAAAACAAGTCAGAAGCACAAAGGAGACCCTCACCTCCTCCAATGGATGATGGATGCCTGGATAAATTTCTCAGTAGCAATGGAGACAGTGGCAGAGCAAAAACAGTGCTGCATTGTTCCCAGGAACTGGCTGAAGTGTAAGAGAAAATATAATGATCTTACAAGGATTGCCTATATAAGCCAACCCTTCACACCTCTTTTACTCTCTGCACAGTGCTGCACCAACCTACTTTAATCCCAGCACTCCCAGTCCTTAACTCTCCCATTTCCAAAGGTCTTTCCCAAGAGATCATGTCACTATCATACTGGCCAGGCTATTCATACCTCATTGTCTATTCAGTGAGAGCTCACAACATGTATGCGATGGCTGGTGTTGTGGTGGACCTGTACAACTTGACCTCATTGGAGGAGGTGTCACTAGGCATTGTGAGGGTAAGTCACAGCAGGCCATTGGCAATGCCAAGACATGAGGCCATGAAGAACAGGGTCATTTGATAGCCCAGCCTTCAGTTGAAGGACATGGAAGAGGCTCTAGCCTCTGCAACTGCTGCCATCTATGGTGTTGTTTGTGCTGATGCACTTGTTGAGTTGCCCAAATTCTCATTGTCACCTTCCTGTGTTTCCATAAGGGTTTTCAATGGAGGTGGAGCAGTATTCCAACCCAGTTGTCACCAGTGTCCTTGGTCGGGTGAGATGTTCCAGGGACAGCACCATCACATCATGCCTCCACACCATTCCCCAAGGCAGACACAATCACTTTGGTTAGGCCTCAATCAAGTTTAGAATGGGGTACACAGGGTGAGCAGCACATCATGAGTGAGCAGGAGGATGGGGGTGAGGCAGAGTCAGCTGTGGGCAGAGCCCCTTGGAAATCGGAGAACAGATACAGCCATGCTCCATTAGGCGAAGCTGGGCCTTTCTGGAGCACCTGAAGCAGATGGGTTCCTGAATGTCGGAGATCCCTGATGCATTGCAGAGCCATGGACAGACAATGGAGGAATCCATACTGTGTATGTGCTGTGTTATGACGCAGGGCTTTGAGCGCATGAGCTCCTCCGTTGAGACTGAGGCCGCCCTCTTGGAGAGCTGTGTGTAGCAGCACTCTGAGTAAGTGCAGGAGCAGTGTGCTTACATTGACAGGAAGAGTGAGATTCTCTTGCAGCATTAACCACTCAATGTGGCTGATGGTGCAGAGATGCGGGAATGGATGCCAGCTCTGTCCCAGCTAATGGCCCCATCCAGCATGGAAGGGCGTGGGAAAGGGCTGAGGCGGTCAAAGAGGCTGATGAGAGGGCCTCACCCTTTGGCTCACCCTCCTTCTCAGGGAGCATCGACATTATCCCTTGCGTCCTCAGCCCCTCTGACTTAGGAACCATCCTTGCCACAAGGCCCTGTGACAAAGGCTGATGCAGGTACAGCAGCCTGTGTAGGAAGCCCCCACTATAGGCACCTCGCAAGATGCCTTCACCTTATCCTCAGCCACAGGAGGAGTTCCCCAGAGAGGGTTGTGTGACCATAAAGCAGTACACTGTCATGTAGCACTTTATGGGTCACCTGGGTGACGTTTACTCAATTTGTTTGTTCATTATTTTTCCTCATTATAATAATCATTGCTTATGTTCTTGATCAGGCTATTAATGCTTAATGTCAAAAGGGAAATGGAGATTAAAGGTGGGGGTGGCAGGGTGTTGGGGGGCCTAGGTATCGGATTCTTGAAGGATAAATACATCACGATAGCTGCTCAGGAATCGAGTGCAAATCTGCAAGTTGTGCTTCTTGTGTTCGCAAACCAGCAGGGCATTGAGTGAATGGAAACCTTTTCTGTTGCGGAATCTGGTTGGTTCGTCTGTCGATGGCTTGATGGCTTACTGATGCCATTGATGCCTACCCTGGACAGGGGGCAATCTATCAATGGCAGCAAACTGTAATGTTTTCCGTACCTGCACCACCACCACCCCCCCTCACCGCCCCCACCTGTCTTAAAATGGATGTAGTCCCCTATCCTCTATAATAACATATTCACGATCTGCCTGAAGGCATGAAGAGCTGTTGACTGCGAGATGCCACCCAGGTCCATGGCTGAATCCTGGATTCACCCAGATGCATAAAAATTAAGTACCATGGTGTCCTTGATGGTTGCAGGTAGGGGATTGCTATGGGGGCACCAGATCATTGGGAACAGGGTGCAAATGTCCAAGACCATCTGACAGGATTAAGGTGCAGTCGCCTACGAAACTAACCCTCTATCATTTTCAGGTAGCTACTTCTTGGCTGGTGGACTCAATGCATTCTTCCCTGCCACGTGCTGTCCCCCCTGAACTCCGCCCCCACCCCCGCTGTCCCTCATTGCCCTCTGCTGTGCCTTTCTGGCGTCTTCCTAACCAGGAGGACACCTTTGCTGAAGCTCCCCCTTACTATAGCACTGTGTCCATTGTAAGAGTAACCTGCTCCCATTTCAAATCCATCAGCTGCTTTATTCACCAATGCTTCCTCTGCCAGCCTCTGCTGCCCAAGTAATGCCAGTAACCTCATGCCCCCCCAGGCGTCGTACATCTCACTGCTCACAAACTCAAGCCTCTCAGCTCCAGTGGTGGAAACTCTGCAACTGGTTGAGCAGTTGAACATTATTCTCCACTTCTTAAGAACGTTAACCAGTGCATCCAACTGCCCTCATTGTTCTCCGCTCTGTTCATTACTGCTGCACCCTGACGTGTCCCAGACACTGGTGTTTGCCATGCCTCCTGCTTGAAAATTTAAAACTGCTCCTCTGGGGCCTTTTAATAAATTTATCAACGAGCTCAACCATCATTTAGTTGGAGGTGGGAGGATCCCAGCCGCTCCTTCTTTGAAAATTGCCTTGTCTTCCGGAGGTTTCAAGATCCAGTGACACACTCCGAAAATATGGTTTTCGATGCATCCCCACACCCATGCACACTCTCACTGACAATGGAAAATCTAGCCTAATATCTCTGTATGCCTATATGTGAGTGAATGCCTACAAAGGGGAGATGGTGGTGTAGTGGTTATATCACTGAGCTAGTAATCCAGAGGCCCAAGCTAATATTTTGGGGACAAGGGTTCACATTCCCACCACAGCAGCTGATGGAATCTAAATTCAATTAATAATCTGGAATTGAAAAGCTAGTGTTAGTAATGGTGACCATGAAACAGTTGTTGTGAAAGTCCATCTAAGTTCACTAATGCCCTTCAAAGAAGGAAAATGCCATGGTTACCTGGTCTAGTCTGTAGCCCATATCCACAGCAATGTGGTTAACTCTTAACTGCCCTCTGACACGGTGTGGCAAGCCACTTGATTCAAGGGCAATTAGGGATGGGCAACAAATGCTGTCCTTATGAAAGAGTAAATGAAAAAAATGTGTGCATGCGCTCCTTTAATTTATTTAAATGCATGCAAAAGGATCTAATCTGTCAATCTTCTTAAATCTTTCATTGTATAATGATATAAAGCTATAACATCCCATCATTAAATATTGCAACTTATCAGCACAACAACATTAATATGCTTAGCAACAACAATGTTCAGCAGTGACAAAGATCTGTTGGCAGAAAATCAGATATGGATTATTCCCAAAACTTCTCTTTTGATTCCTAAACTCTGTGACTGCCACAAAGATTAATTAATGAATAAAGGACAGAGTCTTGGGATACAAACACCTGCTACGAGCTCACTAATCGTTGCTGATGTGAGACAAGCATCTCCACGAGGATCATCGCTATTAGTTCTCAGCTGCTCACAGATTCATTTTATAACTGAGCTGCATTATTTCAACTTAGAAGGATGAAGTGTCATTCTATGAGGGGCTTTTTCACTCTCAGGGTCAAGGTTTCACATTGGTGAAGGATCAGGTTGAAAATTGTAGGCTAAAATTTAGCTGCAGTTATGGTGCATGTTTAATTAAAAAATGCAAGTTCATCAGAAGCAATAGGAAATGGTTTTTAAACTGTTTGATATGGGGGAGAGTCAGTGAGGTGAATGGAGGAAGAGTAGAGACTGAGAGTAATGCATTGCAGCAACAGTGATGCCAGGTGGCAGCAGTGAAGAGAAGCCCTGAAGGCTGCCCATCTGGATTTATGTGAATGATGATGAACACAGTCGGGTACATGGTACCAGCATTGGGTACGGGAGTTGCAGCAGCACTATAGCAACAGGGCTGGTTTTTGTGGGGTGTATCAGAATCCAATACAATGGCTAATTTGTTATTTTTCCATCAATGAGAACATTTTGAAATTTCAGTGCCTTTACGATTGAAGGATAAAATGAATAGAAAAGCTCTGTGGTTTATACTTCATCATCTTTTATTGTCATTGTAAGTCATCTCAAGCTGAAAATGGCTGAAAACACACAGAGAAATCACACTCCTTATCCATTTCGTGATTTGTAAGATTCATTATAGCCATTCGGTAGTACAGAAAATCTTTGACAAAATGTCTTTTTTCAGCAATACTCAAGATTCATTAGGGTTACTTTGATTGCATCCTTGAAAGGAATTGCAGAAAGAAATCCAGTATTCATCACATCTTCTCCCCATTTCAAATGCAACACCATTCACATTTTAAAATTGTTCATTGGGTTAAACAAATTATACCTTCTTCCCTAATCCATATATTTGCATATATGAAGTTGTATAATTTCCTTTACACCATGTGAATTATCTGAATGGCAGATGCACATGACTACTGTTGCTGTAAAGCATAGTTGGAGGCCCATCTTGTTCCAGCCTGGATTTCAGCCTTTGTATGCCATACATAAACACACACCTTTAAAGCCTTAAAACAGATAACTAATCTTGTTAGAAGCTGCGTGCACTTACATCATCAACAAGTAATGGGTTTCTTTTTCGGAACATTAACAGGAGGAGGCCATTCAGCCTGTGCAGCTTGCTCTGCCATTCATTTAGATCATGGCTGGTAAGTACCTCAACCACGTTGACTCACCATTGAGCCACTGAAACTCTTACCGAGAAAAGGTGTAGTGATCTCAGTCTTCAAAATCCTTGAGGAGAAATCTTAAGATTTCTACTATCCTTGATGTGGGAAAAGTGCTTCCTAATGTTATTCCCGAATTACCTAGCTCTAATTTTAATCTGATGTCACCTTATTCTTGATGCTCCCGCCAGATGATACATCTCCTCTGTATCTACCCTATCTTAAATACTGTGATTATATCATTCCTCAATCTCCTAAATTCAAGGGAACACAAACCAAGCTTATGCAGAATTATTGCATATGTTAACCCTTTAAGCCCCAATCTCATTTTAATGAATCTGCCTTCGTATCCCCTCCAAGGCCAAATGTATTTTAGAACAATTGACTTTCGCAAAGAAATCTTAGCAAGAGGAGTTGATGGTCCAGGCAGGATGTTATTAAGTCAGAATAACATCATATCCTTGGTGCTCATGGTTAATTTGGTGATGTCGCTTCATGAGGAACTCCCGCCTTTCCATTCAGAAAATGTTTACTTTTATCTTGAAGATGGTAAGCCCACTTTGACAACAGCTAGCTGATGATAGCCTCTTCATTGTGTTTAATGTACATAGTTCAAGCATGAGCTGAAGCCTCACTCAGTGTCTCTCAACTGATTTGCAGGTTTTTAAAAAAACCTTTAACCCGAGCACATGCACTAATGATTTCTAAATGAGACAAGATCCCATTAAAATTTCCACAGCTTGCACTCACTTTTGCTGACCCTGGTGCATTTCAATTAACACGATGTGATAGCAGCTTACATTGTGATTTATAATTATTGAATAAATCGCAAAAAATTAAACGCAATACATGTGGCAATTGTGACATAAACTGGAATTCTTATTTAATTACAAAATTGCATTTTCATTCTAAGATATTTCAACACTCTTCCCACTCACAGCCGTTCAAGATAAAACACAGGGTAACTTTATGATCCTGGCATCGATGCTTGCCTAGAGCTCACAACAGAAATATAGGCTAGTGTTCCCCTGATCTATCCCAAAATGGTGGAGAGCACATGTCTAAAAATACGCTCCTATCGAAAATTCGAATGAATAAAATCACCTCAAATAAATAGTGTGCCATTATTTACGTAAAAAAAATTTCTGTGATGCTTCATATTCCTGTCTAAAATTGAGTCATTTGTAAACACTAAAATATGACAGCTGCACAATAATAACTGTACACTGATAAACAGAAAACCTTGCTTCTACCAACACACAATAGGTTTTACAAAGGCCTTTGCTGATCAAAGGGTTTGCAAAATGGACTTGCCTGCATGTCTGTGGGAACTGGGGGAAAGGGAGATACTGCCAGAGGGTGGGGGGGGTGTCAGTGAAAGGTCACTGCAAAAAAAATATCTGAATGCTGCAATTTTCACGTGTGTTTTTTTTAACACTCTCAAAAGATTCAAAATTCTTATCATCACCTCCCAAGCAAAACTGAATTTGGTTTCCCCTATACAACAACCATGAAGACTTTGGCTTGCAACCCGATTGATGCATGATAGCAAATTAATGGTTACGGTTTTGTTAAATAAACCTGTTCTGTTGGAAATATTAACCGCTTAAAGACCGAAGGAAAATTTCAAGGCAAAAGGTGAACTTACAGTAAAGATGCCGGGTTGAAGCACCAAGGAGCCATGTTCAATTTTAATTGTGGTAATTTCTGCAAAATTGTCAATCCTCAGCAGATTATTCACACTACTTCATTTCTCATGGTAAAATGCAAAAGCTTTGAATAATAAAACCAACATATTGAAACCAAGCTAATTGGTGCTCAAAGTTGCACTGAATTCAGTTGAATTCACTCAAACATTGAGGCATTGTCATTTCATGAATGAAGTATTTCCCATTAATATATAAACAGTATAACACATACATTTCGTGTAATGTATACATTAAGAATCTGATAAAAGTAATCAGCGACAATTCCAAATGTATTAGTTCATTTTTATAAATTATCTCATATTCTGAGCAGGCGATTTGCAGATATACTATGGAAAATTTACCACATAGTTAGTTCATTCTGTACATTTGCAGCTCCTAGAATAAATGATGTAGAGCAAGACACATGTTTAATGAAAAGATGATGCTCCAGATTGGATTCAGGCTGTTTAAATTGTCAGCATTACTGATATATTATTTCATTTGTACAGTATCAGAGGCACGCTTCTTGAAGCTGTCTTGTGCAGTGTAGATGCCCATTTGTACAGAATCGTGCTGCCAGTTTTCAGGACTGCTTATGGCTTCTAGCATAATTTTAGTGGGGAAAATAAGCCTTTAGTCAGTGTCCAGAATGATTGTTCTGTATTGTAACTGCCTCTTCTGTTGCTTGGTTTCAAAGCACTGCTATAGCCGTGTGCTGAAACATGATGGAAATAGCTTTAGGAATTTGCAGTATCAGATAGGAGTATCGCCCACCTGGAGCACAGAAAAGGAATTGAGGTGCACATTTCCAATGCACCATCCATTAAGATGAATGGACCAAACATTTTACAAGAGAGGAACATATATACTCCATTGTAAACATTGTACAGGAGAGGGACATATATACTCCATTGTAAACATTGTACAGGAGAGGGACATATATACTCCATTGTAAACATTGTACAGGAGAGGGACATATATACTCCATTGTAAACATTGTACAGGAGAGGGACATATATACTCCATTGTAAACATTGTACAGGAGAGGGACATATATACTCCATTGTAAACATTGTACAGGAGAGGGACATATACCCTCCAGACACAGATAGAGCTCCAAGAAATGAGGCTACCTGTTGGACAATGATTTCTGAAAATGATCCTTCATTGGTCTTTTCAAATAATAGTTTCATTTGTCAAGACATTGCTAGAGAGTAAATGACTTCTCAGGTGAATTAATTAAGGATGTATAATAAGGAAATAAAAGCACAGCACTATAATTAAGAACAAAATGTGCTGGGAATACTCAGCAGGTTTGGCAGCATCTGTGGAGAAAGAAACAGAATTAATGCTTCAGGTTGATGACCTTTCATCAGAGCTTTAATCAAGAAGGTCATCTCAAGCTGAAATGTTGAGCTGGATTTGAGCAAGAGCGGGAGTCGGGAAATTTCTCAGCTCGGCCTGTCCGCCTCAAGAGAAGCTGCCTGTAAAGATGGGATTTTCATTCAGGAGGAGAGGAGTGGGGGGGGGGGGGGCTGCATTCTGGAGTCGGACCTCCTGCCCTTGGAAAGAGTCCAGAGGTGTGGAGGTGGCCCGCCTCAGTGCCCTGGGGCTTAATCTCAATTACGATAAAATCAATAAAACAAAAAACAGCCATCTAGCCATCACCCTTCACACCTCCTCATAGCCCCCACACACTCGCCATGAGCCCTTCATGTCAATCTATGCTTCTCCACCCACTACCTCCCCATGGCCACTCATACCCTCCAAGCCAATCTATGGCACTTCCATCCCTATTTTCCTCTATTCACCCCATACAGAACCAACAAACCCTATAGTAACAATGCCATGTGTGAAAAAGCTTTAAAAGAAAGTGATTCATTCACATCTTTCTTAGAAAAAGTATTACAGCCCTATAAAAGTATCAATCAACCAGACTTTTAGAGTATCAATAGAAGAAACTGCAAGCACCTTACACCTCTTTATCTTGTGTAAAATAAACATTGAACAATTGAGAAATAGATCTAAGAGAAAAATCTGTCAATCAAGCAATGTTTTGACAGATTGCTGTGCAGCTGTTTCAACAGACTAATGGATATATCAGCTCTCAGTCAAGACTCATTATGCATTATTGTCTCAGGGTGGCATGGGGGGGTATGAGGGACCAGGGCTTGGCATGGATGCTATAACCTGCAATGGGGATGGTGGAGGGGCATAGGTGGCATGGGGGCATGGGGGGGGGGTCATGGGGTGTGGGAAGATGGGCCTAGCTCGGCATGAAGGGCCGTAGGGGTGAAGGTGGAGGGAGGGGCATATGGGGTTATGGTTAAGACCTTTTGAACTTACCTTTCAAAATGTTCCCTAATCCAGACTCAGGCTCATGACACCTCTGAGGGGTTGTGAACCAGAACTCCTTGAGAAGCTGGCCTGACTCCGAAAATTGTCGTGGGTTAGGAGATGCTTATCCCCACCATGGGGCTGGCCAGGTCGGGAGTGCAGGGTGTGGGCTCACGATCTACACCAGTCAACATCCTTATTCTGCACTGACGAAAATTAGGGGTGCCAGGAATGTGGCTGGGAATCCCAGAATTGGGTCCTGGCTGCCATTTTTAAAGGTCCACAGAGTCTCCCCAACTCCGCAAAAATCCAGCCATGAACTCAGTTTTTCTCCACAGCTGCTGCCTGACCTGCTGAGTATTTCCAGCATGTTTTAGTTTCTCATTTCAGATTTTGCTTTTGGAGAAGCACAGTGCTGTTCCTCACAGATAGCAATCAAGATAAATGGACATTATTGCACTGAAATCAGCTTTACTAAGAATTCAAAAGATTAACTTTTTAAAATGCTATTGTGTAGTAGAATCAACCTTTGATTCTTCATTCTAAATGTTCCTTTGTGTGTTTTTATGACATTGATGATGATTGCTTTAGGATCTGAAAATAGGATTGTGGAGGGTGGGGATTCTGTGGTCACAGCAGCCAGGATCATCCTTTTGACTTCCTGCTTGTCCAAGGTCACAAGAATAATCTGACACTTAAGCTGCTTCAGCTCTAGTGCCCCTACATTGGACTGGTTGGAGGCAGTACTGCATAGGCTTCAAACTGTTCCAACCAAAAATGACAATCTGGGCCCTATTCCGGTAAGGGACCCTGATTTCTATATTAAAGTAGGATAATTGCTAGAAACAGGTGGGTGCATTGGACACTTGGAGGTAAAGCTGCCTTCAACATGGTGCTGGCTGCATCCCTGGTGTTAATGTCTTAGGAGGCTGCTGACCGCATTTTGAGGCTGTTACCTCCCTGTCAGCACCAGGGAATGTCAGTGAGAATCGTCCTGGAGGCTTTCATCCCACACCACTTCAGTTTGGCACTAGATGGAGTGAAATTCCAGTACGATGCCAAGCTGGCTTTGAGAAGTGTCCAGGTGGTCTTCTGGTGCCTGAGCACATTTTATCCCAGTGAGGGTTTGATTTTACTCTGAGGAAGTGCTGCTGTTTAACTCCTGAGAGAGCAATTCTGTAAATTCACACAAGCACCTGGGGCTAAATTTTTCAGCCCTGATGGGGTGGATGGGCACGGAAATTTTGCATCGGTGGCTGAGTGTGCTGGTTTGCTGGCTCCATCCCGCACCCCCCTCCCAGGCACCTCCATTTTCCTGGAGATGTGATCAGAGACAGCAGGCTATCCAACTGCAAGTCAGGGCAACCACTTAATCATACTTAATGGTCTATTCAGGCCTATTCTCAGAGGCTGACCCAAATTTCTCCATTGGTCCCACAAGGCATTGGGGAATGGGCTGGCTCCCAGGGGAGGTGGCCTCCCAGTGGCAGATGGATGTCCCGTACCCAGGCAAGCTTTGAGGTCCGCTCCATCTACCTGGTTTCAGCTCTAGCCACAGGCCACCTAGTGGAGGGATTCCTGCGAAAGATATTTTTTTATTTTAAAGTTTAAAACATTGGAGACAGCGCAACTCCATCTTGAGAAGCCATGTCTCTTGCTTACCTGAAAAGGCAACCTGATGGTTCTTCAATGTCTCTTACTGGTCCTCCAGCTTTGACAGCCCCCCCACTGTTCTTAATTGGATAGTGGGGCCACCCTCTGGCCACTAATTGCTCAATTTGAGAAAATCAATGCCTGGTGACTGTTTCCATACAATGCAGGCTCCCGGCCCTGATCTGATCCTGATGTCCCCGAAGCCTGTGGGGAAAATCCTTCCCCTGGAGTTGCAACCAAGTGGTGTAAACAGGCTACACCTGGTATGAGACTGAGAACAGCAGTTTGAGGGTATGTTTGCACTACAACTGTAGAAGCAGCATAAAACTTCACATTGCATAGTTCTTGCACTGATAGTATAATGCAGCCTGAATCCAGAGTCAGAGCCTGACTTGACACCAAAGCGAAGTAGAGTGAGACTTCTTGATGGAGGGAGCTTCATTTGGCTTCTCATTGGATTCTTCAGGCCTCAGGAATCTCCCTCCACAAGCTTCCTCAGGGATATATTGCACCGGTGTTAAAGCTGCTTTGTGAATGTAACCTAGCCCCAGCATGAATTGATCGGGCTCTCAATCACTTTGGAGTTTATTTTGCAGGATGAAAGAAAATAATTTTGCAAAGGTTACTTCCCCATTACAGAATAGATGCATTAGATAGGAATACTAGAGAAGCACATATGAGAAAGGAACAGAAGGATATGCAGACAGGATAGGATGAAATAGAGTAGGAGAAGGCTCAAGTATAGCATGGACCATTTGGACCAAATAGCTCATTTCTACTCCGTAAATTCTACGTAATTTATTCTTGCTTTGGGAGGGTGTACATTCCATTATAATACTTGAATTCTTTTTAACGCAACATGAATAATTTGCAACTAGCATATCTTTATAACCTTACAATACTGGGGTGAATTCACTGAGCTGGTGGGGGTCAAACTCCAGGGTTGGAGATAGGGTTCTAGTACCACTGATTTTCTGAGCAGTGCTCCCTTTGAGGGGTAGTCCCCCTGAGGGTCACTCCCCCTGAGGAGTACACCCTCTGAGGGGCACTCCCTCTGAGGGTCACTCCCTCTGAAGGTCACTCCAACTGAGAGTCACTCCCTCTGAGGGTCAATCCTGATTTTCTGAGGAGTGCTCCCTTTGAGGGGTAGTCCCCCTGATGGTCACTCCCCCTGAGGAGTACATCCTCTGAGGGGCAATTCCTCTGAGGGTCACTCCAACTGAGAGTCACTCCCTCTGAGGGTCAATCCCTCTGAGGGGCACTCCCTCTGATGGGTGTTCCCTCTGAGGGTCACTCCCTCTGAGGGTCACTCCCTCTGAGGGCTGCTCCCTCTGAGAGGTACTCCCTCTGAGGGACAGTGCTTGCTGGGAGTTGATGAATTTACCCTACCAGTATTACATTCTGAAGAGCTGATTGTATATAAATGTAAAACTATATGATAAGCTTCTTAAAGCCATAGATTTTAATTAGCGATTGGGGCCAAATTTCCTCAGCCTATCTGGTATCAGAATGGCAAAATTTGGAATGGGTGAAGGTTAGTGAGAGCATAAGATGGAACAAGGCCCTATTATTCTGGGTATTTGACTGTCAAAAATATCTGGCCTGGCAGTGGGCAGTGTATAGTATTCCCCATACAAAAATGGGAGAGCACATGCAAATGAGGGGCAGCATCGTGCACTTTAATGCCAATATTTGTGTCTTTAGCGACACTGGGCATTAGGGATCCATGGCATCTGGTGTCACTAAGGGCATTAGTGGCTGTTACTTTATTGATAAATGAGTTGGTTGGTTGCTGTGAGGAAACCAGCCTACTGGGCAAAAGATAGGACTTCATTCAGGCCTGGTCTAATTTCCTGAGGCAGTCATGCCAGTTGTGCCAATACTGGAACCATTGCTGCCCACTTTAGGCAAAAGCTGTGATCTTGCAACTACCCTGAGGAGGATGGGCCACTGAGAGCCATGAAGGAGAAAGCCTAACATTCCATGAATATAATGCCTCCTGTAGGTCAGTTGCCTGGCCACAGTCAGTTGTTGACATTTAACAACAATCAGACAAGGTGATACAGGATGCAATTATGTTCATCATAAGACAGAATCTCTTTTTTTATTCATTTATGGGATGTGGGCTTCAGCTAGGCCAGCATTTATTGTCCATCCCTAGTTGCCCTGAGAAGGTGGTGGTGAGCTGCCTGCTTGAACTGCTGCAGTCCATGTGGTGTAGGAACACCCACAGTGCTGTTAGGAAGGGAATTCCAGAATTTTGACCCAGCGACAGTGAAGGAACGATGATATATTTCCAAGTCAGGATGGTGAGTGATTTGGAGGGGAGTTTCCAGGTGGTGGTGTTCCCATCTATCTGCTACCCTTGTCCTTCTAGGTGGTAGTGGTCGTGCGTTTGGTAAGTGCTGTCTAAGGAGCCTTGGTGAATTCCTGCAGTGCATCTTGTAGATGATACACATGCTACCACTGTGTGTCAGTGGTGGAGGGCGTGAATGTTGTGGATGGGATGGCAATCAAGTGGGCTGCTTTGCCCTGGACGGTAGCAAGCTTCTTGAGTGTTGTGGGAGCTGCACTCATCCAGGCAAGTGGAGAGAATTCCATTACACTCCTGACTTGTGCCTTGTAGATAGTGGTCAGGCTTTGGGGAGTCAGGAGATGAGCTACTCTCCACAGGATTCCCAGCCTCTGACCCACTCTTACAGCCACAGTATTTATGTGGCTAGACCAGTTCAGTTTCTGGTCAATGGTAACTCCCAGGATGTTGATAGTGGTGGATCCAGCGATGGTAATGGCATTGAATGTCAAGGGGTGATTGTTGGATTCTCTCCTGTTGGTCATTGCCTGGCACAGTCTGATGCAAATGTTACTTGCCACTTATCAGCCCAAGCCTAGATATTGTCTAGATCTTTCTTCATTTGAACACGGACTGCTTCAATATTTGAGAAGTCATGAATGGTGCTGAACATTGTGTAATCATCTATGAACATCCCTACTTCTGACCTTATAGTGGAAGGAAGGTCATTGATGAAGCAGCTGAAGATGGTTGGGCTTAAGACCCTACCTTGAAGAATGCCCGGAACTGAGATGATTGCCTTCCAACAACTACAACCACCTTCCTTTGTGCTAGGTATGACTCCAACCAAAGGATAGTTTTCCCACAATTCCCATTGACTCCAGTTTTGCTAGGACTCCTTGATGCCACACTTGGTCAAATGCTGCCTTGATGTCAAAAGCAGTCACTCTCGCCTCCCCCTTGAGTTCAGCTATCTTTACCATCATACCAGGAAAATAACAATCAAAATTAAAGTCTTAGTTTTAGCATGGTGTAACCTGGCTGCTCCATTAGACCAGATTCTGTTTAGCAATATGAGGGGGTAGCTGGAGATATATCTAATGATATTCCCTGTACTGGACACATTTTGTAGCCCTTCACACTCCATGGACGTGGACTTTCGTAGCCACTGTATCAACCAAAAACAGTTTGAACTGATGGGCAGGCATCAATTTTTCCACTTAGCCTCATTATGCCTACTTGGCTGAGCTCCAAGGATGGCCAATGAACTCAACTCAGCAGGGCTCTGTTTACCAGCTGCAAAGAAGAGAGCTAGCTTAGTGTGATTGACATCTTCATTACCATGTAATAAGCTGATATTTTCTGAAGAGACATTTCAATGTCCATGTATTTATTTGGACAAGATTAAGGGGTGTGAAATGGATTAAAGATTTCCTCAATGGGAATATCATTTCCTGTGTTTGATTGATAGTTTTGTGAGAAGATAAGAAAGGAAATATTTTTCAAAGGGATGTTGTGTGGTTGTTTTATTTTTCTTATAAGTATTTCAAAGACTTACCAGTGTGACTATATGGCTCATTGGTTGTGTACCTACAGCATATTGGTTACACAACCAATGAGCCATATAGTGGGTATGGCAAAGGCATGGCAAAACATGAAAGCGGACACGAAGGAGCATGAGAGATATGAGGGGGGCATTGGTAGCATAGAGTGGGCAGGGGGGGGTGGGTGAGAGGGTGAGGGGCAAGGAATAGAGCGACAACAACCAGGATTACAACTGGGACAACGTCCTAATAAACAGAAGTAGACCTTCTGCCCTGCCAGCTTGCCATACACCCACCTCTGTTGCCACCTCAGGCCTACCTCTGGAGCTGGCTGGCCCAACTCCAGGCAATGCCTCCCTCCCCGACACAAAAATGGGGTGAAGACAGGATCGCAAATTGAGACAATTCCCGACTTCCGATACCAGTCTCCTTAATGAAAAACTATCTGATAATTGATCTTAGCACCAGCCTTGTAAATTGTTACATTATTAAATGTGTTATTGTGTTATCTAATGATTTCAAACCTGAAATGTGGTAAATGTAGCATGTTTGGGAGGAACAAGTGATTTTGGACCCAGTACTCCACCACTGGAGGTTTCCCTCACCTCATGTCTGGGTCTGTTGGAGACTAATTGATAGAGATTGAATGCTGTGATTAAAGAACAACTCCATTATCACTGTATCATGTGACTACCAAGATGGTAGAAGGCAAACTAAATGGACCTTGGTCTCCTATTGGCCAGCAATTCCTATGTTTCTAATTGCCAGGCATCATGCAGCTTAATAATGCAAAGCGATTCACCCTCCTAATGATTGAATGATGTATGTTGGTGGTTTTAATGAGCCTTCCTTCCTCTGAACTCACTCATCGCTTTAACAGGGTGGATCTTTTTCGTAACAGAGCCCTTCCTCACTGCAGCGGACAGGTCTTCAGGCTTTTCCCGTTTGATCAACGGTTTCTTTTCCGGAACCTTCATCCTCCACATGACGACAGAGTGGCCGGCCTCCGAGGGGCTCTGCAGTCTAATGATCTTGGTTGATGCGATGTATGACATCTTCACTGTGTCCACCACTGTATTCATCAAATTCTTGGCAGCCTGAATGAGGGAAGTAATACTGTCCAACTATTGAAAAAAATGAAGAAATAATTAATTTATGTAAAATGTTTCTAAATAAATCTTTTACACAATCCTCTTCTCAGTGGCTGACATGTGCAAGCTCCATTATTCAGAATTGATGGCATGTGTTAACATATATGGAACAATTCAGCTGGTTCCTTTCCTTTAAGCAAGTCTTGTTCACCCATCACCCCCATGCTTGCTGACCTACATTGGCTCCCAATCTGGCAAAGCCTTAATTTTAGAATTCTCATATCCTCATCCTCATGGACTTGGTGGCCTCGGCCCTACCTCTTGTAATATCACTTCAAGAACGATGTCCCTTTAAGAAGCTCAACATGCAGATGTTCCAGATAGCTGGATGTCACCATGTGACCGGGAGCCATGGTCTCTCTCTGCACTGTATTACTCTAACAACAGGGTGTGTCTAGAGATTGCTCAACTGCTTGTACTGATTTAGCTGTAAATAAATCCCACCAGAGACCCTCAAGCAAACGGAATCCATGTACCTAATTTGTGTTACATACAGATAGCACAAAGATATCACCATACCTTTCTCTGTACCCTTTTCTAGCCCCACAGCCTTGTGAGGTATCTGTGATTCTCCAATTCTGGCCCCGTGTGAATCCACAATTTTCTTTGCCCCATCATTGGTGGTCTAGTCCTCAGCTGCCCTAAACTCTGGAATTCTCTCCCCTAAACCTCTCCACCTCTCTACCTCTCTCTCCTCCTTTGAAATGCTCCTTAAAACCTACCTCTTTGGATTACTTGTTCTAACATCTTGTCATATGTCTCACTGTCAAATTTTATCTGTCGATGTCCCTGTGAGATATCTCAATATGTTAAAGGCGCTATATAAATGCAATCTGTTATGGGGGCTGAGTTAAGTACCATCCCTTTCTAAAAGGCTTGTGCAAAACAGAGAATATATCCCCTGCATCAGGAGACAGCACTGGAGGCAGCAAAAACCAACAAACAGAGGCTCGGCTCCTTGCTGCTGTTCATACTCTAGCACTCCATTTTCTTGGTGGGAGTGTGAGGCTTTTGCTGGACTGCCTGCTATGATACATGTAACATTGTCAGCCTCTGACGTAGGGTGATCCCACACTTGTTGTTTGGTTGCTGTGCTCCATACATTTATATACATATTATTAGCAATTTTTTTTTTAAAAAGATGATGGAAAATGATTTATTTTGCCAGTCGAGGATCACAGCTTGATGATACAGTTCCAACCTCTACTTAACTGCCCACCAGCTTTTCATTCTTTCTTGGGATGTGGCTGCTGCTGGCAAGTCCAATATTTGTTGCCCATCCCTAATTGTCCTTGAGAATGTGGAAGACCGTTAATTGGCTGGAGGTGAGACTTCATCCCCGACTTGGGTGGAAGTCCCACCTCAGAGAGCTGCTGGACAATCTTACTGACCGGCAGCTCTGTAGTCCCAGCAGCACCAGTGACAGCCATGTTCAGGACTGGGACTACAAAAGGCCCCCAGATTCTAAGTCCCAAAGTTCAGGATCAAATAAATGTGGGGGATCTCACAGTAACGATGGAAGTTGTGGCCTGTCAGGGAGGAGGAAAGGAGCGCTAGGGGTCTTGATGGAGAGTATGGAGGGATGGGAAAGGAGCACTCATTGGGGGCAGACCATGAGGATGGGGGGTGCTCAGTGCGAAAAGGTGGCCCTTGAGAGAGGTGCCCCTTCCTGCCCAAAGTTGAGCAGGGTGATATGCTCCACCCCCTCCCTCCCCGCACCCCCCACCCCCCCCACCCGAGCTCCTGAACACTTCCCGCCAGCTTCAAAAATGAGGCCAAGTGGAAAATGGTCCTTAAACAGCCAATAATTGACCAGATAAGGGCCTCCATTGTGGTGAGGGTGGGTGGACAACCCTAGGCCTTGCCTAACTCATGTAAAATTGCGGAGAGGCCGGGGACAGGAAGGCCACTCAAGGAATTTTACAGGGTCCCTACCTACAAACCTGCTGGTGAGGGCGTGAAAGGCTTCCCTTAGGGTATTGAAGCTGAGAATATATACTCACACTAACACTTCCAGTTCCTGGCAAAAGACAGCACTGCAATACTTTTTAAACAAGTCCAGAGACAGTAAAGAGCAGAGGGGGGTGCGGTTGGTGTGGGATGATGGGGAGGAAAGAACATGAAGGAAGGTCAGTGATAGAAATCCTGTCGCAGAGAAGAGCGGGACTTCTTCAAGCTGGGCAATCCCGGAAAAGAGGTGGCAGCGAATTGTACACTCATACAAAAGCAAAATACTGCGGATGCTGGAATTTTGAAATAAAAACAGAAACCTCTGTAAACGCTCAACAGGTCATGCAGCATCTGTGGAGAGAAACAGAGTTAATGGGTGGAATTTTCTGCTCTCGTGAGCTTGAAGGCAGGAAGGGATTAAGTTCTGGGTGGGAAGTCCCATGTTCAGCCTTCCTGCCTGGCCACCAATTGAGGACCTTAAGTTATAAATTAATGACCACTTAAGGGCCTCATCCCATCGCCGCTGGGATTAATCCAGCTGCAGGTGGACCTGTCGCAATGCATCGTGCATGACAGGTGAACCTGGGTGGGCTGCTTGGCACCTTCGGGGATTGGGGGGTGGTGGTGTGTTCCCTCTATTAAAGCAATTCAGGGCCTGATCGGGGGACTGGGCATTGGGAGGGGAGGGACAATGATGGGAGCCACCCCCCGCCCTTGCTTACAACCCCACCCCCCAAACGCACACCACCACCCAAAAAGAAGCTGTGCGGGTCTCTTGCCAGCTCTTCCGCTGGCAGGCGCGACTCCTCCATGCCACGCCAAGATTCCGCCGAATGTTTTGGGTCAATGACCTTTCATCAGAACTAACAATTCCGCTTCTCTCTTTTACCCTCCCCCTATCACAGGCTGTCCCTTTTGTATGTTACCCCCTCATCCCACTTTCCTTGCCCCTAAGCTTGCTTAAGATGTTATATTCTTAACGAACATCATCTTGACTCAGAACAATATCGCCAAACCTTCACCTCCAGTGGGTCAATATCTTGGAAGTTCATTCCTAACAGCACTATGGTTGTAACTACACCACATGGACTGCAGAAAAAAATTCAAATCCAAGTCAACACTGTCGATAAGAAACTGTAAGGATCCATCACTGACCCATAACTTGGGCCAATACGTTGAATATTCCCCTCACCCCAAACATTGCTGTCCTAATAAACTTCATTCGCCACTCCTTGTCCTTCAGCCAATATATTTTCCAAGCCTAGTTTGGCATTGAAGTCCCACTGCTGTTGCTGACAGCCTTTCATGGGGACCTTTACTGAAAGCTTTCTGCAAATCGAGGTACACTATGTCTTCTGGCTTCCCATAGTTCAGGGTGGCATATCAGTCCTTCTAAAAGAAGTATGAGTGAGAAACATTGTCCTTTTTTGAAGCCGTATCACCTTCTTTTAAATGGTACACACTGCTGCCACTGTGCGTCGGTGGTGGAGGGAGTGAATGTTTGTGGATATGATGCCAATCAAGCGGGCTGCTTTGTCCTGGATGGTGTCAAGCTCCTTCAGTGTTGTGGGAGCTGCACTCATCACACTCCTGACTTGTGCCTTGTAGATGGTGGACAGGCTTTGGGGAGTCAGGAGTGAGTTACTCTTCACTCGATTCCTAGCCTCTGACCTGCCCTTGGAGCCACAGTATTTATATGGTTGGTCCAGTTCAGTTTCTGGTCAATGGTAACCCACAGGATGTTGATAGTGGGCGATTCAGCATTGGTAATGCCATTGAATGTCAAGGGGAGATGGTTGGATTCTCTCTTATTGGAGATGGTCATTGCCATCATTGCCACTTGTGTGGCGTGAATGTTACTTGCCACTTGTCAGCCCAAGCCTGGATGTTGTCCAGATCTTGCTGCATTTGGACATGGCTACTTCAGTATCTGAGGAGTCGTGAATGGTGCTGAACATTGTGTAACCATCAGCGAACATCCCCACTTCGGACTATGATGGAAGGAAGGTCATTGAGAATTGGTTAAAATTGCAGGACACACTAAACTGGGAGTTGAAGGGGCTG
Organism: Carcharodon carcharias; assembly: GCF_017639515.1. NCBI lineage: Eukaryota > Metazoa > Chordata > Chondrichthyes > Lamniformes > Lamnidae > Carcharodon > Carcharodon carcharias. The sequence continues at coordinate 47,887,688 of NC_054483.1, read as the reverse complement.
GGGGAAGGGGCAGTCAAGTCAAAGGAATAATAACTTATAAAAGGTATTAGCTAAAATCTGCAAATGGGTGAAACAGTGGCATATTCACTCTAATAGAGACAAAATGAAAATATTGCAGATTAGGGAAGTGAAAAAATAATGTGATGGTTTATGAAAATGGGTGTGATATGTCTGGTATATAAATAGCTAAAGGTGAATTTTGAGAGTGATTTTGGACTTGGCATTCAATATGTTTAATCACAATGATGCAGCAATAAATCAGGTGACTTGAATGTTGAACTTATTTTTAGATTAGCAGGGATAGACCTTGACTTTATGTGCTGAGGTATAACAGGCAATCGATACCAAGTTGGCAGCTTTGTTTAAATTCATTCACTTCAACCCATGGAATCAAATAGCCAGATTTTCACCATTGAAGCAGAAAGCACGAGTTGGGAAATTTCTTTAATTGGCAGACCTATCTCCTTTAAAAGGCCCCTGCCTGCCATATTTTTGCTCTATTGATGCGGGGCAAGAATGGATTCAGGCCCACCTCCTCTGGAGGCAGTTTGGAGGCAACCTTGGAGGTGGGTGAGTATCGAGGCAGGCTAATTAGAAGGCCCACCTTGGATCTCTGGAATTTTGTCCCAATTGTATAAAAGGCTGTTAGGCCCTTTAGCTCTCAGCCCTCACCTCCCATGCCACTTCCAAGACTCCTCATACCACCATGCTGCATCCCTGCCCCTTCATACCTCCTGCCACCTCCATGCCCCCTTCATTTCTCAATGCCAGTTCCATAGCCACTCACCCTGTATGCAAAAAGGGCAGACCTCAGGAACCATGTGAAGATGAAAAAAATAAACTTCCAACAATCTAAGAGAGCTCTCACTCATACACACTTGATACTGAAAAACTCTCATTCATGTAACCCATTCAAAAATGTTAAATCCCCTCAAGTGGTCAATCTGTTTTAAAAACATACTTCTATTCGCTAATCACATTAAAGACAGTGAATTCTTTATTAGCCTGTGCCATTATTTTAAGTGTGGCAGGGGAAGGTGGAGGCAAGGTAGTCTGGCAGCTTTCACCGCAAGGGCTACTGTTGAGCAGGAAGGGGGAGGATAAGTCCTTTGGTGGGGTCCCCCTTGTCCATCAGTGGACCCCCCAAGTTTGTACCCCATCTTTAATCCTCCACCCCCACCCCCAGCTCTCCACCCTCTCTTCCCCTCACTGGGATTGTCCAAAATCCTAAACTTACCTTTAAATCTGGGCTCCAATGTTCTTCCTTGCAGATTGCCTGTAGTTCCAACATTGGCCAGCACTCGATACTGGCGCTGCTGGGACTGCAGAGCTGCTGCCCAATCAAATTGACTGGTGATTTTCTTGGCAGGGACTTCCTCCCAGATGCGGGCACAAGTCCCACACTGAAACAATTAAGGCTGCTCCCAGCGTGATACCAATGTGGGGCAGCTAGGTTTCGGATGGGTGGGCTGCTGACCGACTTTTCGGTTGGTGGGGCAGTGGTGGTGAATACGGCGTCCCGAAAATCCAGCCCAGAGAACACAAAAGCAAGAAAGTTATGATGAACTGTGAGATGTTAAGATTCAGACCTCACAGATAGGTATTCGAGAACTCCATAGATGATCTTAAGGTAGTTTGCTAAGTTTATTAAAAAGCAACAATTTAAAAATGAAGCATAAGCTAAATAGACAGAAAAAGCATAATACATAATCTAAATAGGCAGGAAAGATATACAACCCATAAGAGTTGAGAACAGCTTATTGGGCCTGAATGGAAATCAGGGATGGAGGAAGCAGGGGTTGCTGATGAGGCAGTTCCTCAGAACAGGTTTACTGATCCCAATCAGAAAACAGATGGATGAAGTTGATCTCCATGACTGGAAATGACAGTCTCTCATCTGTTTGCTAACAGCAGTCTTCTCGCGTTGTTCTTTGTCTCCTCAAATCTGTCAAGATATCAAGAAGGTCTCTGTCTACTCCTAGGCCAGGGTTGGAAGTGACGGTTTCTTGTTTTCTTCAGTCTTCTTGAGCTGAGGTGTTTGACTGGGATCAGGATTGATTGACCTTGAGAAGTTCACTTCCATTTCAAGTGCCCTTTCTTTGCTCTCAAGAGTCCATTTATATACTTTATGATCTGAATTTTACCCTTGGGGTGTGCCTGGGGTCAGCGCAGCTGGAAGCAGATGTAAAACCCACTCCGGAATGGAGGAAGCAGGGGTTGCTGATGAGGCAGTTCCTCAGAACAGGTTTACTGATCTCCAAGTTGGCGCTGTGAACGCAATCTTATGCTGGGTGGCCAATTAGGGCCCACCCAGTGTGAAACACGGCTGCCGCGGGGGTGAGAACGCGTTGGGCGCCGGGTCCAATGGGGACTCAACAGGCTGCTCACAAATGGAAGAGGCAGCTCCCTGAAGGCTGCCTGGAGTTGTGGAGGAGGCTGAGGGAGCTGTCTGGGGAAATGTCCTGGTGTGCAGTCATGGCCTCAGCACCTGGTGGTCATAGAAGGCAGGAGGGCAACTTTGGTGGGGACTCTGCTCCCTGTTTCTCAGATGAATGCCTAGTTGTGCTGGTCGAGGAGGTCAATGCTGGTTGACACATTTTAATGCCCAGGGACGGCAAGAAAAGGCCACCTCACCTGGCCAAGAGGCCTGGACAGGTGTCACTGCCCAGGTCACTGGGCATGATGTGGTGTGCCGCATGTGGCTTCAGCACCGCAAGAGGTTCAGTGACTTTCTGTGGTCAGTGAGGGTAAGTGCAGAAATGGCATGGACCTGTGTGGAGAACTTTAGTCAAGTGCACGTTACTCAGAATGTTCAGGGGTCTAAGAGTGTATATACCAATTGGCACTTAAGCCTGTCCTGCCAAGGCTGGGATGTCAGCACGACTGACTTCAATGCATTGCAGGGTGAGATTGCCACAGTGACCTGGCCTACCTATTGCCCGGGTGGGAGGGCAGGTGGGAACCAGGAAAGGACCTTCAGGGAGACGGAGTAATAATGAGGCTATTTTTCCCTGTCAGAAGAGCTATCATAATGCTGCAGAGCACCACAGAACAGGTGGAGGATTGCCAAATCTATGCATTCTCACGAAGCTTTAAAGCGATGCGCTGGAGCTAGAATGTCACAGGCCAGGTCGCTCCTCCGGTTGCGGTGAGGTGGGGGTCTTGGATGAAGGTAAGAGTGCAGGTGACAGATGTGTGTGTGGTGGGTACTGGAAACATTACGGGCTCCCCTCATCAGAAACTGAACTGTCATAGCCAGAGAGCCCACTGAAGCTCCAATGCAGATGGCACCATGCAGCAGTTCTCCACTGTCTCCTCAGCCCACCAAGCATGCATAGTGACTATGATGATTGAATGTTCTGATCTTTTGCCTTCCTCCCGCAGATGCACCATCTGCAGGAGCTGCCGATGACCCCGAGGACTCCCCTTGAGCTCCAAGGAAGACATCACACTTGCACCAGTGCCACACTGTCTCTCTGAACCAGGCACTAGCGCAGATACTCACATGTATGTGGGCTATTCAGCTCCACGGGTAATGCATAGCAGTGAGGACACATCACACTTGCATGTGGAGCTGGCAGAGGCAGAGAGGTCCCAGGGTGCCAACAGTGAGAGCACAACAGGATCTCTCTGCTGGGTGCCTATCCATCAGTAGTGAGCAGGGAGGTGCAAGTGTATCTCACGCTGACGGACGAGCTGCTTGTCATCTCTATGGGCTTCTCTCAGGGCCTCTGGACGAGGGCACCAGCTCCTCCACCTCTCTGCCAGTGGCCACTGCATCTGATGATGTCATGAAGAGTGAGAAGTGCCCAGACATGGGACTGGATGCACCTTCCCAGGCGAAGCCTCCTCAAGCTCTGGTGGCCAAAGGACGATCGCTAAGGTCATCAGGGGCACCAGGACAGCAGAGTCAGCAGACTGCCTCCAACGCCACTGTCAGGGACGGGGGGGACCAAGATGCAGCACCCACAAACATAAGTTGAAGGCACCTTGAGCACAACAGGGGCGTGTCACGGGTGACATTATTTGCGTTTATTTTAACTCTTGTGTTAGGGATGGACACTCTGTTATTTGTTTGTTTATGTTAAGAACCATTAACATTTATTTGACTTAAATGGGCTGAATTGTCTAGATGGTTTGAATAGGTGCCAGATGCAGCACCGGCTTGTAAAAGTATGGCATTGTGTGGTGCTGGCATAATGAGTTGGGTTCTCATTTATTGATTGTTAGCAAAGGAGGCAGTGCCATTGGCTTGACAAGGCACCGATGTCTTGGATGCCTAGCAGAAGGTTCACTGCATCAAAGCATCCCTGGTGTCTCTGTCTCCAAGAGGGTTCCTGTCCTCTGCCTCGAGGTCCTCACCCTGCGCCTTCCCAGGCTCTTCTTCTGAGCCATCACTCGAGTCATCCTCCGTGGATGCCTCACTTTCCTCAGCTTCCAGTGGGTCCCCCCTTGCCAGAACCAGGTTGTGCAGGGTGCAGCATGTGATGACTGTGAGGGAGACATGCTCTGGAAGATACTACAATGCTCCTTGACTGGTCCAGGCATCTGAAGCACATCTTCAGCAGCCCGATGATCCTGTCCACCAAAGCCCTTGTGGAGGCATGACTCCTGTTGTATCTCTCCTCGGCCAGTTCTTGGGTAATGGAGTGGGATCATCAGCCACCTCTTCAAGGGATAGCCCTTGTCACCCAGGAGTCATCCATCCACTCATGCAGGAGCCATGAACAGCCTTGGTACCTGCAAGATGTAAGCATTGTGTGAGCTCCCAGGGTAACGGGCACAAACTTGGAGAATCTATGTCCTGTGGTCACAGACGATCTGATCATTCATTGAGTGAAACCCCTTTCTGTTTACGAAAGCTCCAGGCTCACCTGCTGGTGTCTTGTTGGCCACGTGAGTGACATCTATTGCACCCTGGATGTGGGGGAACCCAGCCATCACAGTGAAGTCTTGTGCTCTCACCGCCTCATCTATCCAGAAGTGGATGAAAGTGTGGACGTGTCTAAAGATAGCATCAGTCACAAACTTGACATAACTGTGTGCAGCTGATTGAGAAACGCTGCCAGATCCCCCACTGAGCCCTGAAAAGAACCAGAGGCAGAGAAGTTGAGGGTCACTGTGACCTTTAAAGCCACTGGCATGAGGTGTCCACCCACACAGTTGGAGGTGATTTTCAGACCCATCATGTGACATATTGCTGTCACTGTGTCCCTGGAGAGGCAGAGTCCCCTGCAGCACTGAACCTCTGACATCTGGAGGTAGTTGGAGTGCTGCCTGAACACTCTAGACGCTCAGTAGTGGCATCTTCGGCATGCCTTCCCGCCTTAGCCTCCCTGCTGGCCCTGCACCAACTGAGTCTGCGCCTCTCCGCTAAAAGGTCTGCCCCTGGAATGCTGCCCGTGCCCACCTGGCCTCCTTTCCCTCCTGCCGCTCTCTTCCTCTTCAGAGAAAGTCCCACCAGCGGAATACACTGTCCCTATTCGATGGTACGCTGAGGAGTAATGCCTTGAAAGTGAAGGAGCGCTATACTGCAATACTCAGAGGAACTTTCCAGGGAAGATGAGGACCCGAGATGCTAAAAGGCAGGTTTGACAATCAAACGAGATGCCAAGAAACTCTGGGACAACTCCGTACTAACACAGTAAAGAATTGGCAATGACAGAGAAAGTGCTTGCTCTGAGGGCCTTTTATCCTGCCCGTGGATGAGCAAGTGATAAAAATGTGAATTCAACCCACCCGCTTTGCATGTGCGGCCAGCTAAAAATCGCACGGGCAGCGTAAAATTGCTAACAATTGGGTTTTTAATGGATTTAATTGGCCCCTTAATTGTCGGTGGGTAGTGCCCCAATTCCCGCATGCACCAACTGACCTCAGTATTGCATGTATGAGTGATGATGTCGGGAACACGCCCAATGTCTTTTCACCCTATTTTGTGTGCGTTTGGGTTGGGTGCGCGCCCAATCTCGGAACGCAAAATGCAGACCTATTCCTGAGAGGTTTATGACAATCATTTATTCAAATGTCCATTGGCAAAGGACAGGTATTCCAGGTAATTCCTCCTATTTCCTTTGGAAATCATCTTGTGACTCATTGCTTCCTAGAATGCCCTATTTAACGTTCAGAAAGTTGGTTCAGGTATGCCTCATGAGGTCAAAAACCACCCCCCCCCCCCCCGCCCCCCCCTCCGATCCTGCCCTTCTCCACCTCTATTAGGTTTACCAAGGTCTTGTTTCAGTCTGTTTGTGCTAGAGACATACCCTTGGTCTTTCTTGCCTTGTGTTTGTCAGCCCAGGAATCTGGTGTAGAAGCTTTCCTTGTAACAAAAACAAAAACAGAATTACCTGGAAAAACTCAGCAAGTCTGGCAGCATCGGCGGAGAAGAAAAGAGTTGACGTTTCGAGTCCTTATGACCCTTCGACAGAACTTGAGTTCGAGTCCAAGAAAGAGTTGAAATATAAGCTGGTTTAAGGTGTGTGGGGCGGGGGGGCGGGGAGCGGAGAGAGAGAGAGAGAGAGAAGTGGAGTGGGGGTGTGGTTGTAGGGACAAACAAGCAGTGATAGAAGCAGATCATCAAAAGATGTCAACAACAATAGAACAAAAGAACACATAGGTGTTAAAGTTAAAGTTGGTGATATTATCTAAACGAATGTGCTTATTAAGAATGGATGGCAGGGCACTCAAGGTATAGCTCTAGTGGGGGTGGGGAGAGCATAAAAGATTTTTTAAAAATTTTTTTAAAAATAATGGAAATAGGTGGGAAAAGGAAAATCTATATAATTTATTGGGAAAAAAAAGGAAGGGGGAAACAGAAAGGGGGTGGGGATGGGGGAGGGAGCTCACGACCTAAAGTTGTTGAATTCGATATTCAGTCCGGAAGGCTGTAAAGTGCCTAGGCGGAAGATGAGGTGTTGTTCCTCCAGTTTACGTTGGGCTTCACTGGAACAATGCAGCAAGCCAAGGACAGACATGTGGGCAAGAGAGCAGGGTGGAGTGTTAAAATGGCAAGCGACAGGGAGGTTTGGGTCATTCTTGCGGACAGACCGCAGGTGTTCTGCAAAGCGGTCGCCCAGTTTACGTTTGGTCTCTCTAATGTAGAGGTGACCGCATTGGGATCAACGAATGCAGTAGTCTAAGTTGGGGGAAATGCAAGTGAAATGCTGCTTCACTTGAAAGGAGTGTTTGGGTCCTTGGACGGTGAGGAGAGAGGAAGTGAAGGGGCAGGTGTTGCATCTTTTGCGTGGGCATGGGGAGGTGCCATAGGAGGGGGTTGAGGAGTAGGGGGTGATGGAGGAGTGGACCAGGGTGTCCCGGAGGGAGTGATCCCTACGGAATGCCGATAGGGGGGGTGAAGAGAAGATGTGTTTGGTGGTGGCATCATGCTGGAGTTGGCGGAAATGGTGGAGGATGATCCTTTGAATGCGGAGGCTGGTGGGGTGATAAGTGAGGACAAGGGGGACCCTATCATGTTTCTGGGAGGGAGGAGAAGGCGTGAGGGCGGATGCGTGGGAGATGGGCCGGACACGGTTGAGGGCCCTGTCAACGACCGTGGGTGGAAAACCTCGGTTAAGGAAGAAGGAGGACATGTCAGAGGAACTGTTTTTGAAGGTAGCATCATCGGAACAGATGCGACGGAGGCGAAGGAACTGAGAGAATGGGATGGAGTCCTTACAGGAAGCGGGGTGTGAGGAGCTGTAGTCGAGATAGCTGTGGGAGTCGGTGGGTTTGTAATGGATATTGGTGGACAGTCTATCACCAGAGATTGAGACAGAGAGGTCAAGGAAGGGAAGGGAAGTGTCAGAGATGGACCACGTGAAAATGATGGAGGGGTGGAGATTGGAAGCAAAATTAATAAATTTTTCCAAGTCCCGACGAGAGTATGAAACAGCACCGAAGTAATCATTGATGTACCGGAGAAAGAGTTGTGGAAGGGGGCCGGAGTAGGACTGGAACAAGGAATGTTCCACATACCCCATAAAGAGACAGGCATAGCTGGGGCCCATGCGGGGCCTTGTAAGCAAGAGAAAGCTATCCTTATAATATTCAATCAATTTCTTAGGATTTTATAAAATTATTTCATGGTGATTTCTTACAGAACTTTTACAAAACATTGGACCTGACTGAGCAATAATGCTTCAGGCTCCATTCTGACCCATACTGACTTCCCTTTAAATAGAGACCCTTTATGTGCTGCAGGTTGTCAGCACGCCTGCCGCTCTAATTGGTTGAGAAACCTGGGAGCTAATTCCATGGCTGAGTTAAACAGCCACAGCAAAGCTCACTCCAGTAACTCTTCAATTCCCCATTTGCTGCCAGTCTCCCCTGCTGCACGAGGGTCTAAATGTTAACATTCTGCCCAATGAGAGGGGCAATGTAAGTTTATTTGTTCCCTGGACAGATGAGCTTCACGAACGTCCTCATCTCTTATTTATCTTGTGTAATTTGAGCAGAATCAAACATTCTTTTGCCTTTAATGAAGGATGGAATCACAGTTTGTTATGATGGAGGCCTAGTTATTTAATTGAGTATCTTGCCTAATGATTTAACTCTTCCTTTCACCAAGCTGGCTGGTCTCAGTCAGCACCTGTTGTACATTGTTGGCCTGTGTGATCTTCCTCTTGTGCAGTGATTACAGTCCTTCAGCCCAAAACCCTATGCTGAACTCTAGCCCTGCTTCGACATTTCCAAGATGATGTTTTAAACAGCAAGTGCCACAGCTGTTATCACTTTCTATATATGTATAAAATATTCTCATTACCAACTCCACCTTTTCTCCGTTTGTTCACAGAGTTTTGTCAATAGTGAATATTCATTACAGAGAGTTCAATTATTGGCTACGACAGCACAAAAATGGTATTAACATGGTAGGCTTGAAAATGAAACACCCTATGTTAATGACTGGAGTAACTACGGATGTATTTGATGTGCAGTATACCTTTAAGAAGGATGTTATAATGGAAGATCACACAATCTTGCATAACCAATGGTAGAGTAACGCAGCGCAGGCTTATTCTGTAGTCAGTTGAAGTCTCGTCTGCAAGTGAGCAGCAGAAGTATGTAGATAGAGTTTGGTGTAGAAGCACACAGCTGTAGCTGCTGAGTATCATATAAATAAACAGTATGTGTTTCACCTAGTAGTGTCTGCAGAATTACTCTATCTAAGTACCAACTCGGTCACCCCGCAACAAGTGTGCAAGTGTGATTCACAAGTCACCATATCTTGCTGACTGCTCCACAACACATTGGCAACTGAGTCACAATAATGACTATTGCCAGCGAGTCTGCTGCAAGTGAGCAGAACCAAGCTTGATAAAAGTTAAAAAGGTGCACATCCAAGAAGGAAAAAAAGGTAAAAACTGGGAAATAAGAATGCTGATCTGAAATGGTCTTGTATACCTTAAAATGGAACACCAGTAAAAACTGGGAAATAAGGGTACTGGTCCAAAGGGTTTTTTCCTTCTGGGATGGGATTAGAGATTCCAGAGACATTTGTGAGTGGTGATGTGGGTATGGGTGGGATAGATCACTACAATGGCTCAAAGGTGTTGATTCTTATCACTCTTGCTTAATTTTAAAGGAAGGTACTGGCCTCAAAATGGGGTCAGTAGCTTCCCCACCTCATTACCAAGTAGACTACTGTACAGTGTCCAAAGTGCCTGTCTCTTTTAGGTGATATAGGTCCCTTTAAATCTGGAATTGTACCTTAATGACGTAAATAGAGTGCCGATTGACACTTATGGTTGGAACTGGTTAGTGGTACAGGTAATAGAATCAAAGGGTAAAGGTAAAGTGTTGGCTTAATTTTTTGGGGCCTGGTGGAGTAGGATTGCTATTCTGGGGTTGCGCAAAAATAATCTGGGCCATTTCTGCTCTAGGACACCCCACACTCCACAATCGTGCTACAACCCCAACCCTGGACAACTGACATCGCTGATGGCTTCACCAGTCTACCTGGAGGCCTCAATCGAGTGAGCTATAGCCGGATGCCAGTTTGACACCCTGCCTTCTGAACTTAATTGAGAGCGGTGCCTGAAAATGGGTTTCCTTGCCACCAGAATGGGAGAAGGTTGCGGGGGGTTGTGGGGGTGGGGGTGGTGGTGGGATTGACAAGCGCACTCCCCTGTGTTGGTCACTCAAAGAGCAAAGTGAATCCCAAAGTGACAGCAGCTAAATGGATCTGCAGGTCACCCAGTGAATAATAAAGTCTGGCGCAACTATTACCTGCTGCAGCAGTTGCAACTTTCACAGTATATGGCAGATATCCCAGGATGAAAAGGAATGGATGGAAAATTTGCAACACAGGCTTCTGAAGATAAAGCCCCAGCAAGACTTGCAACTGGAGTGGATTTGACATATAAAAACACAATCTTGAGGGAGTTAAAAAACAAGAGTGGTGAGTTTGCCTCCATCACTCTCCTCAAATGCTCTAAAACTGTGGGGAGAGTGAGATTGACAGAAGTCCACAACTCAGGTTGTATAAAAGACAGAGGAATGTGTTTGCAGCGATAATGCTGGAACTGATAACCTTTTCTCAGTCTTTCTTGATGCCCTTGTTACAGCTGGAGGGCCAGAATGAATGAGGAGTGATAGCTAACCCTTCACTCTCTCTGTCTCAGCCCCAGCCTAGGAGAAATCATCAATGGTCAATGTCTCTAGACCACTCAATTCCATGTGTTCTGCAGCTGCATCTGTCTATAAATAGCATGTAATAAAAGTTCTCATTAAATTGCCAGATGAACAATTTTTCCACAACCTTCTAAAAATGAATAATATATATAGATATGGATGGAAAGATGCTGACTTTATCAGGTATCTAAATTGAATAAAGGTATAAGCCATTACGTGGTGCCAGAATTGGAATTAATTCCATTAATTTATGCACTAATTGGTAGACTAAAAAGGAAACAGCAATAAATTACCATAAAGGTAAGCCCCTAATGAATACAAAATAATTAATGAGCAGTGTACTATGTAAACTTTTTTTTAACCCAGCTAATATTAGAATATGTGGATACAGTACCTGAAGGACAAGTATTTGCACTTTACTGAAACTGGATGGATCGCAGAACCTTTATTAAAATCAACATCCTTGTTAAGTCACTGCTTAAGAATGGAGAATAAATGTTATAAATATACAGGTAGGGATTAGCTCCACCTGACCAGCCAGGGTGTGATCAGTACCACAGGTAATATAACTGAGACAGATCCACTCCATCTCTACTCAGCACAGACTAGTCACATTGAAGACAAAGGCCATCTTTGGGAATTTGGTCTGGGATCTTCCTTCCACAATAACTTCAGTACAAACTTAAGAGAAACAGGTAAATAGAACAGCTGACGGTGTTTAATCTGAGGGTTTGACCGAAGCTATGGTGGATCATCAGGAGAACCTGGTGGGAAAAAATCTACCAGTGCCTTTAGAATTCAGGGGAATTAACGAGTCCAGTTACGATAATTAAAATGCACAAAATTTCATTATTTGAAGAACACTGGTTCAGACACTTGGTCTGAATCATTAGCCAGGAGATTACAGGGCAACAGTGACCCCCTTTTCACTGGCTGCAAAGTCGGGGGCCACCCTGCTTTGGTAGATCATGGAAGACCCAACTGCGATCATCATGCAGTTAACTGCCTGCAGTCGGGCCTTCCGAGGGGCAAGGTTTGCCCTCGCCCCTCCCCACCCCAAGAGCTGCTAGCCAATCAGAGGGACAGGTGTGGTGGCCACTGCTAGGACTGCAGTTGGCCAGGACCGGCCACGATGAAGAAGGCCCCAGAATGGCAATAAGCGGGGCTGGGATCATCAAGCCCATTCAGGCAGGTCCCAATGAGGAGGGGTGTGTGATGGGAATCATTTGTGATGGCAAGGGGCATCTTTCAGCAGTGGCTGCCCTCTGTAAGTCACAGTGTGCCCCCATATGAACCCGCAGGGAGGGCTCTCCAAGTGGTGAAGTCCCTGCCCGGAGCTGGTAAAATATCAGCAATTGTAGAAAGAGGCACTTAAGTGTTTTTTAAATGGCCACTTAAGGGCCTCAGCTGGCCTAAGGGTGTGAGGGTCATTTACCACCTTTCCCATCGCTGGTAAAATGCCATAGCGGTGGGAGGGCGATGGGCACACCACTGCCTGCCATCCCACCCAATTTTACTTGCCAGCCAGCGCCCCCCCCCTTTCCCCCCTGCATGCTCCCGCAAGCCTGTAAAATCCTGGCTAACATCTATATCTCTGAGTCCTACTGTCCTATGAATTTGACCATTTACAAGCTATGTTTAACTGAATTGTATTACAATCCTCCCTCAATGGCAGCTTAATCAGAAATCTCAAAACATGACAACTGTTTCATTAGTAAATTCCAGCCAAGGTTTCTAAGAACAAATTAGATAACTAACAATTTTTTAAAAAAGAGATCCTTTTTTTCTGCTCCTAGTCACAGCTAAGTGGTTATTCTTTCTACCCATCCTTGTTAATAAGGCTGGGCTGATCATCATGATTCTCAATACTGGAGCTCAAGGATAAACTCAAAGATTCAGTGGCACATGGTGGAGAACAGTAAAATTAACAGCAAGAGGTATGGTGGGCATGGTACTCATGGCCCCATGGATGGTTTGAGCAGAGAGCATTGAAGGGGTGGTCTGATCTTAAATGAGGGAGAGGGATTAAGGCCCACCCAGTGTGACGGGCACCTGCTGAGTGCTCCCTGTGCGGGCGGGGGGAGTAGGCTGAGTTGGGGCCTAAGCTTTTTCGCGCATGCTCGTTAAGGAGCTCGTTAAGGTAATCTCCCTGGGGCACAGAGCTGCCTCAGGGAGATCAGTTTGATATGTAAAAATTTAAATAGAGGAAGAAAAAAATTTTTAAGACATGTCCCTTCATGTTACAGTGTCACATGAGCTGGAACATGCCAATGAATTTTTTTGAAAAATGTTATTAAAATTTAAAAACCTTCATGAAACCTCATCCCGCCCGTGGATGTTAACTTTACTGTTCTCCAGCATGTCCCACTGATCTGACTCCCTCAATTGTTTCTGTTGCTATAACATGAGATTGTTTGCTTTCCCTTGCAATGCTGAGATTTGGAGAGTTAACCTGTCCTCTCCTTTTATGGGAATATGTTCTGGGAGTTTCCTCCATTTTCCTAGAACTCTGTGCGGTGCTAAAATTTCTCTCAGTGCCATTGCATTGTGTGCAGCCTTGGTTACAGCAAGTGGCAAGTCGCTTCACCATAAAATGCAAATAGTTTATTAATCCAAATGTGCTCAGCGTTTCATTTAAATTTGGTATCATTTGGAGGCCAGACACTGCTTGAGACAAGGAGACAATCAATATATAGCTTGATCTGAATTTTAGCACATTTTACCCTTGCTTGATATGTTCCATTTTTTACGTGTTTCGTTTTTGACATCATACCATGCTATTGAATTGAAGAATACAATCTGTAAGAACATGGCTTACCAAGCTCTGAGGCAACTGTCACTCCCATTCACAACAGAATTTCTTCCCTTGCCTTTCCTTTTACCTTCTTACATCTGACTTTCACTCTCTCTTAAGCTCTTCCTTTTGCACTTCAATCGTTCTCTCTCTCTTTTCCTCATTTCTGCTAAGCAGGTTCTTTCTCCAAATCCTCATAATCAGTGTGGTCTCTCATCTTGACTCCCTCCTTCCTTCAACATCAAATAGGGTGTGTGTTTACCACTCCCTTTAACAGCCTGACTTTCACTTGTTCTCCTCAAAAGGGTTTCACTCTCTTTCCCACTCTCATCTTTCAAGGGTCTCTATCTGCTTCCTCTCATTCAAGATGGTGTATTTCCCTCTTTTCTCTCTCGACTTCAAACATTGATATAAAACTGTGATAAACTGATGTAAAACAGATAAACAATTGCTGTTGAGCAGCTAAGCATGAGAAATTAAGGAGTGTCAGGAGATCATGGCAGGAGGCCATGATCTTATATTATTCTTATATTATAATAATATATTGATGAGAATATGGGTAAATTCAGTGATTTGTACAATTTATAATAATACTACACAGTTTTTGTCTGTCTATACTGTTTTAGTTGATCAGTTAATGGCATGTGTCCGTTGGTGGGTTTATTTGGTGGGCAGTATCCAGTGCACATGGAGGCAGGTGGGCATATTTAGTTTATGGCATTATTGAATTCAATTGTTCTATGCTCAATTATGTGAATCTGATTACTATTGATACTCACTGTACTAGATTGGTTAAGCCTGGGTGTGGACTCAGAGAAAGGTAAATAAAGCTGTAGAAAGAGCTGGAAGCCAGAGCTGAAACATGGAGTAGACATTTTAAAGCACTGTGAATAAAATTTCTTAAGCATATAGAAACTAGTGTTATCTCTGCATAATTCTAAGATATAAAATATACAACAGGTATCGTTTTCAACTGGGACAGAAATCAGTAGTGGAAATAAATCTTTTCTTTTGTGGGAAAGCCAATTTGTAAAAATAAATGTTGCTGTCGGGAATTGTTACCTAACAGCAAGGTTTTTTATGATTCCGCGCATTGAGTTACATTACAGTTTGAGATGTATTAGTATTGAACCCACTAAGAATGCCTCACTGAGATTATAGCACTCAACAAGCAGCAGAGAGTACACTACTGCCATATGCTTTTACCCAGTGGGTAGCTACTATTTGCTATTGATGAAATACATTTAAGGTTTCAGAAGAGCTGTCAGGTGAATTAAAATAATACATCAGCATTGACTCTATTGACAAAGAAGATGATAACAGCCTGAATTCTCCAGAGTTTTTATATAGTTTAACTCCAATGGGCATGCCACCGCACAAGTTTAGATTCAAGGAAGGGCACGTATAATGTTATTATGAAACTTGAATCCTAAACAAAGATTTTGTCATGGAACAAGATTAGCAGTTAGGAAGCTGTTTTCTTCGATGATAGATGCTGAAATTATAACAGGCAGATTTGAAGGAAATCGAATTTTTATTCCTCGAATAACATTGAGACTATTAGATGTAAACTTGCTTAGGAGAAAACAGTTCCCAATTATAGTTTCATATTCTATGAATATAAACAAGTGACAAAGCCAGACATTTGACAAAATTTGCGTTTATATTCCTCGGCCTGTTATTATATAAGGTCAGCTTTATGTAGCTTTTTCCAGCAGTTTTGATTCTGTTAAAGCATTTGGTAAAAGAATAACTGGAAACCTTATATTTAATGAAGTACTGTTACAGTGAAGACTCTAATCTTACTGCAAATGTTTTGTGGGTTTCTATTAGCATTAAATTCATAATACAGATTGTGTTAGGGTCTTAGCTGTGTTTCAGTAATAGTACCTGTGCCTCTCAGTCTGAAGACTGTGGCTGCAATATCCATTTTAGAGACTGAAGGGGTTAGATGAAATAATTTGGGAGGAGGATGTGTGCAGTATAAATTTTGGCAAAGGCCATTTGGACTGAATGTTTGGTTTCTCTGGTGTACATTCTATGTAAATACCATCTGTGCCAACACAGGGTGCAGTACTGAGGAATGCACTGTTAGAGGTGCCATCCTTTGGATGCAAAGTTCAAATGAGGTCCATATCTGCCCTGTCAGGAAGATGTAAAACATCCCAGGGCACTAGTTTTGTTCTGGTCAATATCCATCCCTTAACAACATCCTAAAACAGGTTATTTGATCATGTGTAACATTGCTGTTCAAGGGACTTGATTGTGTGCAAAATAGCTGCTTCATTTCCTCTATTACAACACTTTAAAAAGTGCTTAATTAGTTGTAATGTGCTTTGGGACATCCCGAGGTCTACATAATTAATAATATAAATATAAGTTCTTTCTTTCAAACAGGGTTCCTGATGCAGCTTTCTGGATTGAGCCTCAAGATCAGGCCAGGGCAGCTTTCAAGTTAAGCAGAGGATTGGGCTCCTAGGGGTGGGGGTGGGAAAAGACAGGCAGCTCAGGGGATGAATGGGATCACAGATCATGGGAATCCTGGGATAGCAATGACCCAGACTGTTATGTAGGCCCAGGAGGAGAATTCCTGTTCCTCCACGACCCATAAAAATAATTGGGCACTTATCTTAGCCGGGCTCTTCCATCGCCATGGAACTGGGTAGATTAAGAATTGAAAGAATTGCACAGGATCCAATCCATTCTGACCTAAAGTGGTGCTTGGGGTCCTATTTATGTCATTGGGCCATCATTTCCATATTAAAAGGGGCATACTACCTGGACATCTGAAGAAAGGCCCCTTACAAAATGGAGATAGCACTCATGCATGTGTGAACCCTGACCCAACTCCACTCCCATGCCTACGAAGATGGGAAATGCTGGGTTCTCTCTCCTTCGTGGCAAAAATCTGGGCCTCTGTTTTTCTCTCCACAGATACTGCCTGACCTGCTGAGTATTTCCAGCTTTTAGTGTTTTATTTTTAACTTCAGATTTCCAGTATCCTCAGTATTTTGCTCTTGTATGTTATTGGTTTGGTATCTGGCAGAATTCACTTTCACTCCATCTGAAAACTGCTTAAATACCCTTATTCCTTTATATGTTGCTTGCTATTTGGGAGCTCCATGCATTTTATTATTATTGTGTGTGTGCCAAGTTACTGGATCTCCCTCGCTTCCCCTCTGGTCAATGTCAGCTTACTGCAATTTCCCAGTTTTCAATTATATGAGGTTTCGTTTTCCAGTAATAATTCAGAGAAGATCACTGTGTTTGGATTGCAATCTTTGTCACTGCTACACATTTATAACTCGCATAATTAGGTTTTGTTTTCCAATAATAATTCCTCCAACAAGTTCTGCCTTAGTCAATTCCATGTATGTAATTGCCACTGTGTATTCATTTACATCTATCTGCCTTATAAGTTACTGCTATATATTTAGCAAGACAGGTTCTACAAATTAACACACCTGATGTGCAGTTTCACGTGTAATAATGTCTGCTACTCGAGTTTATAACTATGGCCCAGATGGCCCACCGGAGCATCAACACTGCCAACCCAATAACTGGGGACTGAGCTCCCTCACTGTTAGTGACAGAGGCCCCGCTCCGCCAAAAAAAAGCACAAAGAAGGGAAAACGCTTCAAAGGAAAGTTAAAAGCAATGTTTTGTTTTACCATATTTGTTGTACTAATTTTTAATTTTGATTTGCATTGACTCAGGTGTGGCTGAAGAAACAACATGGCCTGCTCCCAGCCAGAAACAATGTTTTGGCAACTTAGCTGTGTTTTTTTGTGTTTGCTGCTAGTTTGTGCCTAATGAATGAAACTCAGTGTTGGTTAGCTTACTGAGCTGATGGTGAGAAAAGTTTTCTGTGGTGTAAATTTGACGTATTTAAATGGAAGAATCCCTGGAGTGCGGGTCCCTCATGTTTTGGAACAGTGGTGCCCATTTTAGACAACTATCTATGTTTTTAAAGTAAAAAGATACTGCAGTGCTATGAAAGTGTATGAAAGGACAGACTAGTTCCTAAAGACCTGGTTTAATCCAGGCAATGTTAGGGAGTTATTAAATCAATACATTCATTTAAAAAAAAATGGACCACTGGTGTTGCAAACAAAGTTGCTTATTCAAGCAGACAATCCAGTCTTTGAGTCCTTTTGCAAATGTTTCACTGAGTATAGAACACAGCAGTGAAAGCACAAAGGCAAAAAGACAGCAAAGGCCAGCGATTCTTGAATGATGACAGAGTAAATATAAAATACTAAACCAACTATCGGTGGAACTCAGTCCTAATCCTACGCCCACCTCAACTCCCTGCAACAAACTGTGACAAGTCTGTGCAGATCACTACATGCGAAATGTCAGGAAACATCCATCCTCATCTCATTTCATGTTCTATTTTGTCCAAAGCAATGAACTCCAGTAGAGCAAGCCTGGGAGAGGGGGAGGGGTGTGGAAAGAAGGTATCGCCAACCTCCAAATAAAGCCCTAGGATTTTTCTCAGAAGTAGTGCTTTTTCTTGTTCTCAGCTTTCTAACACAGCCTGTAATTATTTTTCAAATGCCAAGATGCAAGCCTTGGCTCAGTTAGTAGTACACTAGCCTCTGGCCTAGATTTTTGTTGCATTGTGGAGACTTCACAGTGTAACCAAAGTGGCGCTGGGAACTGGATCTGGAAGTCTTGCCCCCATTTCTGACAGGTCCTGTTTTCCCCATTAGGGGAATGGAGGTGGGATGTGAGACATGCATGGAGGAAACCTGGACTCAGCAGGGCCATTTTAACTCAGTGCTGAGTTCAAACAGACCCCATTTTCACTGGAGCAAGGGCCTTATCCACAGTATGTGAGTTGCAAGCTTTTAGTGTAGACATAAATGCTTGTAAAGGGCAGAGAAGGTCTGTGGAGCTGTCAAGCAGTCAAACCTTTTAAACATTAAAGACACAGCTTGATTGTGAGTTGAAAAAGATCTGTGCTTGCAGTTTCAATAGGTATTTGTTGGTATAATTACAATCATTGTAGCATTATTACTGCTTTCATAACCTGCCATTATCCGAGTGTGGGGGCTGTAAATTCACATCTTGACTAACAGCTCCAAGAGGTTATTAAAGGATTAGATGTCATATTTGTGGGATTATAAATACAAATGTTGTTTTTATAAGGATTAAATACTTGAGGGGATTTAAATATATTGAATGGGCTTTCATGATTGAGGATGTTATTTATAACATAATGAAGGCTGTAATAGATATTTAGAACTTCATTTTATTTCATCTCAAGCATGGGGTCCTGAGGTCTGTCCATGATGGATACTGGATGAATTGGCATGGAGAATGTAAGGGAAAGGGTGGTGGATGTGGCATTGTGGGTAGAATGAGTTGGCATGTGTAGGCATGGGAGTGGCTGAGGGGCGGTAATGGGTGTGAGGGGTGAGGTCTAGAGGACCTATTATTTAACAAAACAACTGGAACAAAGTCCCACAGAATCGAAGTGGGCCTTTTAACCAATCTGCCTTGGTACCTGGCAGCCCCTGTGACCACCTCTGAATTGTTTCCAGGGGTGGTGGGCCAAACTCCAGCATGCCCTTACCCCCGGAATGAAGTTCCCGCCATTTGGGTCACTCTTTCCCAAGGTGGCTCCAAGGAACAGTGAAATTTCCCAACTCTTCACACCTGCTGCGGGAGCAAAAATCCAGCTCTTTGAGTCAGAAGGTCAAGTCCCACTTCGAGGACTTGGGCACATGGTGCAGCTGCCCTTGAGTGCAGTATTGAGGGAATGCAGCGCTAGTGGAGGTGCCATCTTCTGCATGAAACTGTAAACAAATGGCCAGGCTTTATTGAAACCAATTTCACAATTTACTGGGTAGGATTTGTACTCTAAATATTCAGGTTGTTAAGCCATAACTGCTGTAATACCATACTCCAATAGTTACTCAACCCTCTCTCTTTCACAGCTGTTCCTGCTGGCTCTCACTGGTATAGCTATCGATCAGAAAGTTTTTCCAAGAAGGTCCCTTCTTTCCACAAAATGAACCATTGCAGGTTTTATTATTTGTTGGGACTCCAGCCTAGACTAGTTTCACCTCCTCCCTGATACAGCACTTTTCAATCAACGGCTGCCCTTTAGACATCTGCTGAAAACTTGAAGATTGGTTCTCGGTTCCATTCAATTTCTAGGATTTATGTTCCTGCCTTCTGTCACACAGAGCTTTAACCTCCAGGCATTTCTGTAAATGAACCGCGGGAAAAAGATAGAGAAAAAAAGCATTGGCTAGAAATACAGTGTGGAAGTCTGGGGCCGAAACGAAGTGAGCTGGTGGCGATGAACTGGAGAAATTTGGTCAAAAAATTTGTCTCCACGGTGCCTGTGGTCTCAATGTTATAGGAGATGATTGAGATAAAAAATGTAGAGGGGGACGGCCGCTCCACCCACTTCTGACATGCTCTGTGCCAATTGCCATTTTGTGAAGCATGATAGCACAGGCGTGCGCTGGAAGTATGCCGAGTTGGCAGACTGTGACGTCAGACAGTATCTAACACTGGTTTGGTGTACAACCTGCTATTTGGACCTTGCAACTCTCTTAAACGTGTGCAGCAGAAACCCTCTCTCCAGTGCTCTTTGAAGGCATCAGCATCCAACATGCAGGGAAAATGTTTTTGGCAATTTGCTGTTGCAGTGTTTATGGAAGTATTATGTTGTTGGGAGAGTTGCGGGAAATGTTTAAGTCCAACAGGAGTGGTGGTGGGTGTTTGGAAGGAATTGCGTGCTGCGGAAAGGAATCTGGACAGAATCGTCCCAAGCTCTGCCAAGCAACCGACACCCTCAGCCAGCCAATCCCTCAGCTCCATCCAGGTCCTCACCTCCAGCCAAGAGGATACCTCCCTCCATTGAAGAACTGGAAATAAGTAGTCTGGAACACCCGTCACAGGGCTTACCCACACCCTGCCTCAGCACAGGGAGCTAAGGTACATTTTGCAAGAGGCCAGATGTCCTCTGGAATCGTTAAAATTAGATATGAATGTGTGTAAAAAGTACATAAACTCATTGGAACTGTCAAAGCTGTCAAAGAACTGTCAAAGTTGCCAACGAACCATTGGAACTCATTGGAACTGTCAAAGCTCATTGTGACTGTCAAAGCTGTCAAGAGATTTAGCTTTGTTGAGCTTTAAATTTAAAACAGCACCTGGGAATTTTTAAAAATGGCTATTTCACTGTGCCTATTGACATAAGGCTGAGCGTTATCATTATAGGATTTGTGCTGCATGACTGATTTTACAATCTACCTTTATCACAGTGGGGTGCCTGTTAAGTGAACAGTTTGATTGACAGCTAGAAGTGGCTATAGAATAGAGATGTTTGTTTTCATAAGAGATTAGTTGAAGGAATTTCAAAGTATTCAATGGTTTTTAAATCAATGGGAGTGCTTTTTAAAATAGATATATAATTTTTTTTTAAGTCAGCATGGCTCCCAATGGATACTAGGGGATTTGGCATGAAGGGGCTAAGGGCAAATGGTGGTGTATGGGTTGGCATGATTTGGCACTAAGTCAGCATAGGTGCTATAAAGGGACATGGGGTTAAGTGGGGGGGGCATGGACTGGCATGGGGTTATGAGCCATGAGGAGGTAGAGGGGCATAAGATGGAATGGGGGTATTGGGTCCATGGGGTTAGGTGCAATGGTATGGGTTGGCATGGAGAGTGTGGGGTCTATGGGAGTGAGTTGGGGGCTGGAGGGATGTTTTCTGTTTTATTGTTTTTTTCAGTCTTTCACACAGTGCTAGAGCACTGAGGCAGGCCTCCTAGCCAGCCCACCTCTGCACCTGGTAGCCTCTGCACTTGTTTTGAGGGTGCCGACCCCAGTTTCTGCCCCCTCCAGAATGAAAATCCCAACTTCTGGGCCTCTTTTCCTGGATCAGGTTTGTGGAGCTGGTAAATACCCCAACTCTGGGACTGAAAATCTGTCAAAATTGGGTCGGCAAGTGTTCTCATGAAATCGGCCACCACTTCCATGCTGGAAATGATGGGCTCCGAGCTCTGTGCACAGCCCCGTGTCAAGTGTTCCCAGGCCCCTCCATGCTCTCTGACAGGCCTGCCAGTGCATCAAGCATCTCTGTGTCCTTTTCCCGCCCTATCAAAGTACTCCATCGTAGAACTGATCTGTGACCTCGTCCTCTGGGAACAGACACTCCACATTATCCTTTCCCCCAAAGGCTGCAGACCACTCCTGCCAAGTGAATCACCACGTGCAGATCCTATCCCTATCCTGCCCTCAGATTTATGCGCAATGCCAGTATCTGAGATGGTGGTTGTGGTTGTCAGGTAAAGCGATGGTGCTTCTTCTTTAGAGGTTGCTCTTCTCTGGCACTTCATCCTCTGGTACAACTGGCTGGCCAGGGGGCAGTTCCTGGGTATCTGAAAGCATAAATGCATAAGGGGGTAATTGGGCTGAGGGGAGGAGGGAATCAGGAGGTGTATATTTCCAGAATCTGCAGCCTATACATCAGATGAGTTTGTGGGATGAGGGTGAAGTGGGATTTCAGGGGACATATAAGGCATCATCCTGCATGACTTCATCCATGCCATTTGCCATGGCCTCTGTGATGGCTGTACCAATTACTCACAGTACTGTCTCCCCCGAGGAGATGAGGACATACAGCCATTGACTGTTCCCTGCCAGTTCTCTGCCACTGCCTCCTGCTATTGGCCAACTGGTCCTGCATGAGAGGGGGAAAAGTGTCAGTGAGTGCATTGCAATGTTTTTGAGTGATGTAAAACCTGTCATAGCTGAACATCTGGTGGTATTTGGAAGCAGTGAGATGTGGGTGTGAGGCTGCAGCAGTGGTGCGTGTGTGAGAGTGAGATAGAACGCAAAAGCACAAGCGATGGGAGCAGGAGTAGACGATACTGCTTGTTGAGCCTGCTCCACCATTCAGTATGACCATGGCTGATCCTGGGCTTCAACTCAACTTTCCCATCCATTCCTCATATCCCGTCATTCCCTGAGAGACCAAAAATCTGCCAATCTCAGCCTTAAATGTACTCAAGGATGGAGCATCCATGAGTCTCTGGGGTAGAGAATTCCAAAGATTCGCTACACTTTGAGTGAAGTAATTTTCCTAATTTCCTTAAATGATTGGTCCCTTATCCTGAATATGTCCTCAAAGCACATGACTATTAGGCATGAGTCCTGATTGCTAAAGATTGTGATGAGTGGGTGAGTGGGTTGTGGTGCAGTGTATGATGTTGGTTGTGCAATCAGTAGGGTAGGGCATTTGGAGACGCATTCATTTACTTGACCACTCATGTGAAGTCCTTGATATTTTTCAGGCACAGTATCCAGCTCCTTGAGAATAGCTTCTCAGCATTGACCTCTGTGGCCATCTGCCCTCACTGCTTTTGTGGTGTGTACCTAGAGTGCCTCCCACTCTACTTTCAATCGTTTGCATCAAGGCCGCTAGTGCTGCATCCAAGAACCAAGCAGTCCTCTTTCTGTCCTGCTCCAAATGTCTTTTGCAATCAGTTGAATGAGCTCTGCAGCCAGGATGTAGCTCCCCTCCAAATAGCACAGGCTAGCTTTAATTGGTGCTCACCTCAGATGAAATTATGCCCCCTTCTGAGCATGGAGCCACTCAGCAGTATGTTTCTGCATGTCACAAACTTGGAAATGAAAAGGCAGCATGAAGTTTGTGTGCTGGTTGTATTACTTTCAATGGACACTGGTTAATCACACATCACAATACCTGCACTGGTTATTGGGTCTTATCAAATTTCTAACCCTTTGTGTGTTTCAAATCAAAACCTCAAGAACATTGCAAATTCCGAGCTAAATAATGCACATTGGATGTTATACATACAAACAATTTCATACAGAAGTCATTGCCCTTGGAGTAAGCCTATTTTTCAGACAGAATACACAGGGTTCAACCCACTGCAGAGAGTTTCAGTGAGTGGAGACCTTGGAGTGGGGCTGATGTCCAGCAGGATCCCTGTGGATGATGCACCCTTTCCCACCTCTCCCTGACAATGACACCCACCCAACCCCACCCCCCCCCACCCCCCGCCTTACCACTTTCACACCAACCCAACCCCCACACTATATGAGATCCCATAACTGGTGTATTGTACCCAATTCTGGGCACTGCACTTTAGGAAGAAGGTGAAAACATTAGAGAGGATGCAGAAAATATTTGTCAGAATGGTTCCAGGATATTCAGTTACAGATTGGAGAAGCTGGGATTGTTCTACTTGGAGAAGAGAAGGCTGAGAGGAGATTTGATAGAGGTGTTCAAAATCATGAGGGGTCTGGACAGAGTAGATAGGGAGAAATTGTTTCCCTTGGTGGAAGGACCAAGAACCAGAGGATTTAAGATGACAAAAGAACCAAAGGTGACATGAAGAAAACTCTTTTATGCAGCAAGTGGTTATGATCTGGGATATACTGCCTGAGATGGTGGTGGAGACATATTCAATCTGGACTTTCAAAAGGGAATTGGATAATTGTCTGAATTTGCAGGGCTGCGTAGCAAGTGTGAGGGGATTGGAACTAACTGAGTTGCTCTTGCCGACAGCTAGCACAGATAGGAAGGGCTGAATGGCTTCCTTCTGTGCCATAACCATTCAATGTCTTTATGATCTTCTTGTTGGAAAGTAAAGAATTTAGACCAGCCATCTTAAATAAAGTGTTTATGTAACTAGAACACACAAATGATTCATGCTGCCTCATGACTACTTGTGAAATAAAAATCTTGCCTGTCACTGCGTACCTCTTCCTGTATTAACACTTGATGCGGATTGGGGACTGATTAAGATGTCTGTTTACTAAAATCATTCATTGTATAAAGAGAAGCAAATGTCAATCCATTCCTTCATTGGAATATTGGAATATGGCTGAGAAGGACATCAGTTGTTACTGCACACCCAGCAATAAGTCAACCCAGTGGGGAACCTTTGCTGTGGTGACTGTGACTGCATTCCTCATATTAGGACCGAGTGCATAAGTGAGGCAGCTGAATAATGCATTTAAACAGCCGCATTTCAAAGCACTAGGTGCTCGCTGGCCATTCCAGGAAACACAAGATACTTTTCAGTGGCAAAAATTCTGACGGCATCTGTGATAAGTGCAGTGTCAAGGGATAAATTTTGGAACATTGCTGTATCAATACTTTTTAAAATAGTGGTGCTAAAATCAGGATGATTAAGGTGGAATGAAATCTGGGCATTAAAGTTGGTCAAACTTTGAAAGTTCCTTTGCAGTTTTTAGAAATTGTTGCCAAGGATTTATTATACAAAAAGAGATTCATGGAATGCAATGTTTTTGTCATTTGGGTGACTGACATGCACAGAAACCATGCTCAGAAATCTATGAGAGGAGGGTTTCCATTTGTTTGACATGTAATGTGCACTATCTCCCTGAAGGCCACCCCTGCCCCACCTCCAGTCTTCAGCCCTTTACCTAAACACAAGGAACCTGGGCACCGCTTGGCAAAAGCCAATGTTCGAACAACTTAAGTGTGCATGGGGTACTGGCAGTTTTGAACTGACCAAGACCATTCATTTTCTAATATAGAGCACTGGTAATCTTCTCATTGTGAGTCCAGCCAGGACAGCCCTGCACAACAGGGCATTGGCATGCAAGGTTACCTGGATGAATGGGAAGAATCCCAATCCCACTGACAGACTATCTCTTCCAGATCCCATTAATGAGCCTGACCTGTTGATCAATCACTAATGGAGCCCTAAAGAGGCTCGAGGGTTGACATGTCCAAAGTCCCATTGCCAGGTGTGATATCCTGGATGCAACCTGACCATAAAGAGGCTCAGTTCATCTCCTCCATTACCACACGCTCAAAAAGATAGTAGCTAGTTGGTCAAAGTTGATGAAATATTATGAAACAAAACTGTTTTGACAGACTCAGGGATTGGTGTTTAATGCTATGTGATGTTCAATGTGAAGGGTTTAACCAGTGTTGCTCTTCATTTATATTACTGATCTGGATTCTGAAGCAAAATTGTTAAACTTATGTCTAATACTAACACAAGCAGCACATGTATTTAAAAAGAGCAAGTACAAAACTGAAGATTTGTAGAGAGATTTGGATTTTTTGGCAAAGAGTGGATTATTGGCCAATGAAATTTAATACTGTCACATATGAAATGCTGTACATCAGGCAAAATAGTCTCTATCCTAAATAAAAATGAAAAAGAACAGAATTAGAACAAGATGACTCTGAAATGACTTGGGGGTGACAAAAAATTTCATCTTTGTCAATGCGGCCAGACAATTACCAAATGTTGGAGTATATAGCCAGGACAGTGAAACAAATGCCTAACAAGGTTACGCTTTAGACATTTATGATCTGCTGATTAGATCCAGGTTTGGTGACTAGGCTGCAAAAGAGGAGGGCCAAGCCTTGGAGTAGGTGCAGAGAAAAGTATCCAGAATAATTCTTCATATTTGGTGCCTGGATGATCTGTGAGTAAAGGCTAAAAAAGTTCAGTATATACAGGGAGCAATCTGGGAAACATTGTTGAAGAATATGCACTTAGACAAGGTAAAACCTGGATACCATTTTAAAAAATGGAAGGAGGATCAGACCACAGTTCACAGATATAAAATCAAGAAAAATAAATTTAGAACAGAAGGAACTTCTTTTCACAAAGGGTGGTAAGTACTAGGAATTACCTGTTGAATCAGGTAGCAGAGATGTTCAATGCACAGATAGATGGTAGGAAAGATTGGTCTCAGAAGATGGATTTGTCTTTTCTTGTCCTGGGGGGTGGGGGGGCGGGATTCCTCTGCACTTAATCAACATCCAATGGGTTTGAGTTTGAGCTCTCATTAGGTGGCGTTAGATATGGTGAGCTACCCAAGATAGTACAAAACACGTGTTTCTCAGCATGGTTCTTCTGATTATAGCATATTCACCAAAAATGACCCTGTTGACTTCTCTTTTTCTGTAACTCAATGCAAATAGTGCCTGAAACATGGATCTATGCCAACACCATGGTGGGATTGCCACACAGCTCAACATGCAATGTGCCAACTGCCTTGATATTCCAAGTTTTCAAACCGTGTAGGGCCTTGTTGCACTTATTCATCAGTGGCTGCTTAATCCAGGTTTTCATGCAAAGAAATGTGTCCGCCATAAGCTTGGGCTGAGCAAAAGATCAGAAGATTGATTACAAGGTCAGAATATAGGTTTTGACCAAAACTCACTAGAACTGTGTCCTTTAGTCACTGTAAATCTATTTCACAGTTTGGTCCTGATTCTTGCACATGCAAAGGCAAGTCTTTCTGTTGCATGGCCAGGAGTCATGAAGGAGAACTGTTTGGATGCCTTGTAAACAAGCATAACTTTCATTGCTATAGTTGAAGAGTAAGGAAGAAAATTGGTGCTCTTTAGCCCCTTCTCAGCATGCTCCTGGACAATTGTACCCAAGCTACTCCATGGTATGAAATTGTGACAGCAAATTCCTCCACTCAATTCATTGAGATCGCTTCATGAACATTGCAAAAATGCTATATTTACCTTTACCCATATCTCAACTGGTCACCATTGCTGAAATGAAGAGTGAAGCTTACAAGACTTTAATGCAAATTTGCCAGCAATATGACATTGACTGTGAAAAGAGGAAGTACAGTTCTTTCCAAAATACCTGGAAAAGATACTCTGAGATACTATCCTATAGCACAGTGCCCAATACATCACTGATGAAGATGCTAAATAGGACAGGATACAACCTTGATACACTTCTTGAATCTTTCACCTATGCTGACAGGGACCTTAGAATTAGAAAACACATCACGGTAAAATTGAAGATTTGGCAATGTTGTTTCGCATTGCCTCCACCTCTTTATGAGGGTGGCACGATGCACAAGGTTTAAAGCAATTTTGAAATTGATGAAAGCAATTTAAGCACATTTCGACTGAGCTTTTTGAACCTTTTGCAAAAGGCCAACCTGGCCCTTACACTTTTCACAAAAATATAATAATCCAATCATTCCTTGTATATTATGCATCAATCCTCCAATCCATTTGACATACCTGTTGTAAGGACCTGCGAAATCAGATCTGGGACTACATTTTGTCTCATTAGAATCATTGAATCATATATAGCTCAGAGCAAGTCCATTTGGGCCATCTGCCTTGTATAGCCCAGAGGGAGCATCTTACTTGTGCAGGCTCTTTGAAAGAGCTATCCAATTAATTCTTTTCCCTTGCTCTTTTCCCATAGCCTTGCAAATGTTCCCCTTTTCAAGTATAAATCCAGTTTGATTTTGGAAAAGATTGTTGAGTAGGTTTCTACAACCCTTTCAGGCAATGTATTCCAGATAATAAGAATTCACCGTGTAAAAAAAAACTCAACTCATTTCTTTTGCCAATTACCTTAAATCACATTAATGTTTGAAAAATATAAGCAATATGGTTTTATAACAGATAAATATTATGCGATTAAGTGTCTCCCTGTGAGTCCATACTGATGAGGTTTTACTTACTGCAGAAATAATGAGCTCTCCACTCAGATTCTGAATCTCAGCTTTGACTTTGCTGCAGATCTTGAGCTGATGGGAGTAGAGTTTGATTTGCTTCAGGTACGCCAACAAATCTTGTTTGCAAGATGGATCCTGGCACTGAAAATACAAAAACAGTGAGGATTGCTATTATTGTATTTAAATAAACATTATATATTTCGAAGAGCAGGATAAAGTTTGTGATGATGCAATGAAACCTGCAGTGTTCACTGTAATGAATGGAACCTTTGGCACATCAGGAGAATTGATAAATAATTCGGGATCCATCTGAATGAGAAATGGACTGATCGTCTATTGGAGGGGTGGAGAGAGAGGGAGAAAGAGGTAGTGAGAGAGAAAGAGGGATAGTAAGATAGATATATCTAGTGAGAGAAAGAGATAATGAGAGAGAAAAAGATAGAAGATAGAGGTATGGTAAGAGAGAGAATAAGAGATATAGTGAGAGAGAAAGGGCAAGAGATAGAGGAAGAGATAATGAGAGAGAAAGAGAGAGAGAGATAGTGAAAGAGATAGTGAAAGAAACAGAGCTATAGTGAGAGAGATATATTGAAAGAAATAGAGAGAGAACACACACTTACCACCTGTTAAGGTGGAGAGAGAGTGAGATAGAGGAACAGACTAATCACCAGCTGATAGGTTGAAAGAAAGAGGGTTGGAGGAGAGAGAGAGGAGAGTGCACTATTGAGAGGACAGATAAAGTGAGACCTTGGAGAAGACAAAGAGATAGTAAGAGAGGGGAGCTTAGTGCTCAGATGTTTTGAAACATTTTGCAATGTTTCTGAGACATGATAAGATACTCTTTAAATAGCAGTCTTTGTTAGCTATGTGGAGTGTGCCTTGGTTCTGTTGTAGTAGGTGTGGTAAAGTTGCTGCTGGTTACTTTGTGCACAAATTGCTGGTGGAGATCCTAACCAAAAGGAAAGGTAAGAGTGTCGTGTCATGTCTTGTTGCCTGTCTGCTGTTCTGAATTTACACGCTGTCACCATGCTGCACCCAGAGTTCAATGGAAACATGCAATGGGATTAGGCCATGCACTGGGGTCACCAGGAGCTGCACTCCACTAGCAAAGATCTAATCTCAATACTCTACACCAGGGTAGTTCCCAATGTCAAAGGAACTTACTTCTCTTTCAAATTACTTTTGTTAAATGGTAATTTAAGCAGCAGTTGCTGCCTTCTTATATGTACTCTGCTGTGAGACTGTACTGGGAGTTCTTGAAGGGTTCAACATAAACATCTGCCACTTTAGTTTATAAAACCTACACAAATCCGCTAACAAAGTGCACAGGGGCACGGCCGTTTGGGTTACTGAACGATCCCAAGAATGTCATGGATGCCTTTGAGGGGATTTAGTGTCGGTTAGATCAAAGCGCATTCATTCTAAGCTCAGCCTCATCCAATTTCCAGCATGTTTTCCTGCTGGGGCAAGATTTCCTCATGAACCTAATGAGACACCAGGAGAATAGATGATTCAAATGAGCTAAGACAAGCTGCAGAATACAAAATAATAATTTCTGAATTTGCACCAGTACTTTTGCTATTCTTACACAAATTTTGCAGGTTTGTGAATATCTTTACACTCTGCAAAGCCACTTAAATTTGAAATCTAAATATAGATAATCATCATTTATAATACTTATAAAATGCACATGGGGGTTAGGAATTTCATCTCAAAAAATACACTGGCATTTGACTATTTCGCTAATAGTTTTACTGGATCTTGTTGCAGTCCTTCTGTTATAAAGTTTAATTGAAAGAGAAGAAGATAAGGGCTAATTGGATAAATTTTTCAATGAGCTGGCACAGCCACAATGGACTGAATGCCCTCTTTCTGTGCTGTATCATTGTATGATTCTATAAGATGCATTTTTATCTGGCTGTTTTCTTTTTATCTTTCATTGTAAGTTTTGGTGAGTGAACACATTCCTATTTATTGCAATCCTGATATTTTGGCTTGGATTTTGTGGTAGGAATAACGGTGAGGCTAAGCGTTCACCCATTTTTAACAGTGAATTGGAAAACAACTGGTAAAAGTAGGGAAAATCCCAAGATATTCTATAAACATATCAATGGGAAGAGGATAACCAGGGAAAGAGCAGGGCCCATAAGGAACCAAGGAGGCAATCTATGGGTGGTGCCAGAGGACGTCACTAGAGTATTGAATGAATACTTCACATCCGTCTTCACCCAAGAGAATGAGGATGAAGGTATTGAACTCGGGGAGAGAGACTGCGAGGTTCTTAAGCAAATTGATTTAAGGAGTGACAAGGTATTGGAAGTGTTGACAGGCTTAAAAATGACTGGATGATTTGTGTCCCAGACTGCTGAGGGAAGCAAGGGAGGAGATTGCAGGGGCAATTCCTCTCTGGCCAAGGGGGAGGTGCCAGAGGACTGGAGAACAGCTAATGTGGTTCCGCTATTTAAGAAGGGTTGTGGAGATAAGCCAAGGAACTACAGGCCAGTGAGTCTCACGTCAGTGGTAGGGAAACTATTGGAGAAATTTCTGAAGGAGGGTATCTATCTCCACTTGGAGAGGCAAGGTTTGATCAGGGATAGTCAGCATGGCTTTGTCAGAGGGAGGTCATGCCTAACAAATTTGATTGAAAATTTCGAGGAGGTAACCAGGTATGTAGATGAGGGTAATGTGGTTGATGTAGCTTATATGGATTTCAGGAACGCCTTTGACAAGGTCCCACATGGGAGACGTATAAAGAAGGCAAATGCACATGGGATACAGGGTAATTTGATAAGGTGGATTCAAAATTGGCTTAGTTGTAGGAGGCAGAGGGTGATGACAGCAGGATGCTTTAGTGACTGGAAGCCAGTGTCCAGTGGCGTACCACAGGGATCTGAGCTCCGTCCCCTATTATTTGTCATTTATATAAACGACATAGATGACTCTGTGGGGGTGGGATTAGTAAGTTTGCGGATGACACAAAGATTGGCTGGGTGGCTAACAGTGAGGCTGAATGTCTTGGGCTACAGGAAGATATAGACGGGATGGTCAAATGGGCAGATATGTAGCAGATGGAATTTAACCCTGAAAAGTGTGAGGTGATACGCTTTGGAAGGAGTAATTTGACAAGAAAGTATTCAATGAATGGCATGGCACTAGGAAGTTCTGAGGAACAAAGGGACCTTGGAGTGTGTGTCCATAGATTTCTGAAGGCAGAGGGGCATGTTAGTGGGGTGGTGAAAAAGGCATATGGGACACTTGCCTTTATCAATCGATTACAAAAGTAGGGAGGTCATGTTGGAGTTGTATAGACCCTTGGTGAAGCCACAGCTGGAGTACTGTGTGCAGTTCTGGTCGCCACATTAAAGGAAGGATATGATTGCACTGGAGAGGGTGCAGAGGAGATTCACCAGGATGTTGCCTGGGATGAAACATTTAAGTTATGAAGGGAGGTTGGATAGACTTGGGTTGTTTTCATTGGAGCAGAGAAGACTGAGGGATGATCTGATCGAAGTGTACAAGATTATGAGGGGCATGGACAGAGTGGATAGGGAGCAGCTGTTCCCCTTAGTTGAAGGGTCAGTCACAAGGGGGCATAAGTTCAAGATGAGGGACAGGAGGTTTAGGGGGGATGTGAGGAAAATCTTTTTAACCCAGAGGGTGGTGACGGTTTGGAATGCACTGCCTGGGAGGGTGGTGGAGGCGGGTTGCCTCACATTCTTTAAAAAGTACCTGGATGAGCACTTGACACATCATAACATTCAAGGCTATGGGCCAAGTGCTGGTAAATGGGATTAGGTAGGTAGGTCAGTTGTTTCTCACGTGTCGGTGCAGACTCGATGGACCGAAGGGCCTCTCCTGCACTGTGTGATTCTGCGGTATTAGTACATGCGCAGTACAATGTAGAAATCAGAAAGTTGCTGGAGTTACCCTACCCCTTGAGCTACTCTACACCTGTATCTAACCCAGAGATTCAGCATTCAAAAACATCACGCAGAATTTTTATCTTGTCGGGCAGGCCAGGGAGTGGCCGCGAAACCACCTGCTGTCTGCAGTTGGGCTCCGACCGTGATTTCACGCTGGCCAATTAACAGCCAGCCAGCATGAACTGCGCACTGAAACACCCAGCGCTGCCTGGGGTGGAGGGGGAGGAGGGCGAGCGTGGAGGTCAGCGCATGTGCATGTGTGAGCTCACAGAAAGCACCCTGAAGAAACAGAGTAGCCTCAGGGAGCTGAAGATTTTTAACTTTGCAAATAAAGATGGAAAAATGAACAAAAATATGTCCCTTCATGTGACCCTGTCACATGAGCAGGGGCATGTTAAAAGTGAGTTTTAAAAGCTTTTTTTAAATCAACAGTCAACACCTCATCCAGCCTGTGGATGAGTTTTTACAAAAATGCAAAGGCCGCTTGGCCTATTCGCCCCCCTACCAACCGTTAGGTTGGACAGGCAGCAAAAATTTCAATTTAATTGATTGATTAAGGGCCTTAATAGGCCTCTTAATTGTCGGTGGGCGTGCTGCCACCTCTCACACGCGCTCGCTGACCAAAATATCGCACGTGTGCGCAATGACATCGGGACACTCGCCCAATGTCATCGCACACTATTTTTCTCCCATTCAGGTCGGGCGTGTGCCCGCCCAACAAGGAAAAAATTCTGCCCATAGAACATGTGAACTTGTACTTGACAGATACTCACTAAGCTCATACCAGAGAAAGCTAAAGCTTCACTATTCTCATGTAATTTATCTCTTAATGGCATGATGTTTGCATTTTTTATACATTCACAAGATGTGAGTGTTGCTGGCTAGGCCAGCATTTATTGTCCATCCCTAATTGCCCTTGAGAAGGCGGTGGTGAGCTGTTTTCTTGAACCACTGCAGCCCATGTCATGTCGGTACACCCACAATGCTGTTAGGGTGAGAGTTCCAGGGTTTTCATCCAGCAGCGATGAAAGATTGGCGATATATTTCCAAAAATAGTTTATGACATGGACGGGGTGTTGGAGCTGGTGGTGTTCCCAATGCTTGCTGCCCTTGTTCTTCTAGTTGGTGGTGTCTTAGACTGCGGAGCATCTTGTAGATGGTACACACTGCCACCACTCTGCGCCTATAGTGGAGGACATTAAAGTTTATGGTGGAGGGTGGGATGCCAGTCAAATAGACTGCTTTGTCCTGGATGGCGTTGAGCTTCTTGAGTATCAATGGAGCCATACCCAATCAGGCAAGCGGAGAGGATTCCATCACACTCCTGACCAGTGACTTGTAGATGGTGGACAGGCTTTGGGGAGTCAGGAGGTGAGTTACTCATGGCAGGATTCCTAGTCTCTGACCTGCTCTTGTAGCCACACTATTTATATGGCTGGTTCAGTTCAATTTCTGGTCAATGGTAACCCCCAGGATATTGATAGTGGGGGATTCAGTGATGGTAATGCAATTGAACGTCATGGGGTGATGGTTGGATTCTCTCTTGTTGGAGATGGTTATTGTCTGACATTAGTGTGGCACAAATGTTACTTGCCACTTGTCAGCCCTCCTGTGATGAGTAACTCACCTCCTGACTCCCCAAAGCCTGCCCACATGTACAAAGCACAAGTCAAGAGTGTGATGCACTCTTGCCTGGATGAGTGCAGCTCCCACAACACTAAAGAAACTTGACACCATCCAGGACAAAGCAACCTGCTTGATTAGCACCATGTCCACAAACATTCACTCCCTCCACCACCAACGCACAGTAGCAGCAGTGTGTACCATCTACAAGATGCACTGCAGAATTCACCAAGGCTCCTTCAAAAGCACCTTCCAAACCCATGACCACTACCATCTAGAAGGACAAGGGAAGCCATTAGATGGGAACACCACCACCTGGAACTTCCTTTCCAAGTCACTCACCATCCTGACTTGGAAATATAACACCGTTCCTTCACTGTCGCTGTTCAAGTCCTGGAACTCCCTCCCTAACAGCACTGTGGGTGTATCTACACCCCATGGACTGCAGCGGTTCAAGAAGGCAGCTCACCATCACCTTCTCAAGGACAACTAGGGATGGGCAATAAATGCTGGCCCAACCAATGACGCCCACATGCCATGAATGAATTAAAAAAAGACCACACAGGAGTAGGTAGGATGAAGCAACTATCCTGCTGGTGGCAAATGGGCACACAGGATGTTGGCCTTGAGGCCTCTGTTGTTGGACAGCACGTGTAGGTGTAATCGCCACTGACCACAAAATGTAGACCATTATCTGAGCTGTTTTATTGCAAGGTTAAATTCTGGGCAATTCTCACTTCAGCCAATGATCTGTCCCTTTGTCCTTTGAGACCTTCCAGCAGCTGAGTGACAAAGACCACTGATGAAGCTTCATTTTCAGCTTCAGTAAAGCTATTTCAGCAGCATTCTGACTTCATGGTTATTGGACCAATACCCAGTGCATTAAAAAAGCTATGAGAATGAATTGGCCTACCATGGTTGGTTTTTAACCATGATTAGTATCATGTAATCCAACACCTTTAGCCACAACAAGCAGCATAAATAAGGAAATGTCAGGTCTCCCTTCTCAGTGCAAGGTAGAAATGTGATGAATAATTTTGAAGGGATTACCTACCCCAGTAGCTATAGTCGCTGAGAGTTATAGAATGTTCCTAACATAAAACAGAGTGTGTATGTGAATACAAACCATTTGAAAAGTTGACTTCCATCACCCTGCAGCAGAACTGGTCCAAAACAGATCAATAAAAATCATATTTTCTTAACACAGCAAATTTACTTCATAAACTCAGCAGTTTCTATCTCTGTTCATCAAACCCACACTAAGCAATGAATTCCTTTATTCGCTTGGGTAGTTACTTAAACCTCATAGTTCTGCACAAGACCAAATGGGACAGCTGTTTCCCCATCACAACAGATGTACAGCTCTGGAATAAATCAGGTATTCTCTTCAGAACAGTCTAAGGCACAATTACAAGGCAATCCTTCATATATAGAGCTTGAAATACTAATTTTCTAATTATTTTTAATATGCTTCACTGCGTTTGCTAATCAGTGGCTTGTATACTTATTGCATTCTATCAATGCATTGATATCTGAAAACACAACTAGCATCTTCATAGGATCATTGGATAATACAGCAAGGAAGGAGGCCACTCAGCCCATTGTGCCTGTGCCAGCTTCTTGAAGGAGTTATCCAATTACACTCACTCCCCTGCTCTTTCCCTATAGCCCCATTATTTATTCCCCTTCAGTAAGTATCCAATTTCTCTTTGGAAGTTACTACTCACTCTGCTTCTCTATTCTTTTAGACAGTGTATTCCAGATCATAACAACTGGTCATGTCAAAGAATTTAGCCCCATTGCCCCCTCTGAGTCTTTTGCTAATTGCCTTATGTCTGCATTCCCTGGTTAGCAACCGTTCTGCAGTGGAAACAGTTTCTCAGGCAATCAGCAGCTGACATTGCTTCCTATTAATATTAATGATTATGATCTTCTTTATAGAAAAGATACTGTGCGAGAAACAGGGAACTAGTTTGCAACTGGTCTGATTGAACACTGCTACAGCCATTCAGTTATGGGATCTGTGATTTTGTGAAGGAAATGTATTTGATTCTGTGTGATTTCCTTCTGCCAGGAGGTGTCACTGCTGCTGAGTGCGCCAGTCCAACTTACTGCAATGTAGATATATTATCTGGTTTCTTGCAAGCTTAAGGTCTGGGCAGAGTTCACTTCAGCCAATAAGCAGTGTTTGATCGAAACACCTTACATCATAGGCTGAGCATGGAAATAGATTAGAAACATTGGCAAGAATTCTATATCATATTAACTGTTCACTTTTAACTCCATCATTGCCAAGGGGATGCCGGAAATCAAATCAAATCAAAAATCATCCCCCTTTGTGCAAAAGAAACAGGCGAACTCTTCAATTAAAAGAGTTAAATTGATCACTGATGTCGGGGTAGGCCAGGTGGTGAAGAACCTGACAACTCTCCTAACTTTATTAAACGTTTCTCAATATTAAAGGCATCATACATAGTAAAACTAAGAATCTGAAATGATGCAGCTTCTGAGAGGTCACACACAGGACAAGATTGGAACCTGTGAACAGACATTAATGAACTAATAATCTGTAAGAACAGACAGTGTGTTCTGGGCACTGAGCCAAACAGTCAGGAGATGCTCAGGGGAGATATGCCAATGCTGGTTTAGAAAAGATGGGAGAGTAAGCTACAAACCGTGAGGAAAGCAAGAATAGTGTAGTCAAGGTGCTCTAAAGAGGATTATGCCTAAATGGGTTAATGTGTTATATATTAATTAAACATAATTGATGACAGCATTTGGCACATTATCGTCATGTTAGCAAGATGTCACTAAACGCTATAACGTGCAAAACACATAAAAACTCAGGAGGACTTGAACTTCTAACTTCAACCAATATAAACAGATTAAAACTACACATTTACAACTTTTCCTGATGTGTACCCTTGTATCAGTAATCTCATGGTCACCGTGTGAACTGTATCAATAATCTCATGGTCACTATGTGAGCTGTATAGTGATCTCATGGTCACTGTGTGATCTGTCTGTCCCAGTATTCCCGTAGTCACTGTGTGATCTAAATAAATAATCTCATTGTCATTGTGTGATCTAGATTTGCAATCTGATGATCACTGTGTGATATGTATCAGTAATCTCATGGTCACTGTTTGATCTGTCTGTCTCCGTAATCTCATGGTCACTATGAGATCTGTATCAGGAATCTCATGGTCACTGTATGATCTGTATCAGTAATCTCATGGTCACTGTGTGATCTGTCTTTCCCAGTAATTTCATGGTCACTGTGGGATGTGCAACTGTAATCCCATGGTCACTGTGTGATCTGTTTCAGTAATCCCATGGTCACTGCATGATCTGCATCAATGATCTCATAGTCACGGTGTGATCTGTCTGTCCAAATAATCTCATGTTCACTGTGTTATCTGTATCAGTAATCTCATGGTCACTGTGTGATGTGTATCAGTATGGTCATGGTTACTGCATGATCTGTATCAGTAATCTTATGGTCACTTTGTGACCTGAATCAATAATCTCATGGTCACTGTGTGACCTGTATCAGTAATCTCATGGTCACTGTGTAATGTGTATCAGTAAGCTCATGGCCCTTTCTGTCCCTTAATTGCATGGTCATTGTGTGATCTCTATCAGTGATCTCATGATCACTGTGTGATCTGCATCAGTAATTTCATGGCCGTAGCAAGTTCTGTATCAACAATCTTGTGGTTACTGTGTGATCTGTATCAATAATCTAATGGTCACCTGAGTGATCTGTCCCAGTAATCTCATGGTAACTGTGTGATCTGCCTGTTGCAGTAACCGCATGGTCATGGTGTGATCTGTATCAGTAATCTCATGGTCACTGTGGGTTCTGTATTAGTAATCTCAGGCTCTCTATGTGATCTGTCCCAGCGATCTCATGGCCACTGTCTGATCTGTATTAGTGATCTCACGATCACTGTGTGATCTTTATCAGTGATCTCATGATCATTGTGTGATCTGCATCAGTAATTTCATGGCCATTGCAAGTTCTGTATCAATTATCTTGTGGTTACTGTGTGATCTGTATCAATAATCTAATGGTCACCTGTGTGAGCTGTCCCAGTAATCTCATTGTCACTGTGTGATCTGTATCTGTAATCCCACTGTCACTGTTTGATCTGTTTGTCCCAGTGTTCTCAAGATCACTGTGTGATCTTTTCCAGTAATCTCATGGTCACTGTGTGATCTGTCTGTACTAGTGTTCTCATGAACACTGTGTGATCTTTCCCAGTGGTCTCATGGTCACTGTGTGATCATTCTGTCCCAGTAATCTCATGGTCACTGTGCTATCTGTTTCAGTAATCTCATGGTCATGGTGTGATCTGCATCAGTGATCTCACGGTCACTGTTTGACTTGTCTATCCAAGTAACCTCATGGTCTCTGATTGATCTGCATCATTAACCACATGGTCTCTGTGTGATGTTTATCAGTATGATCATTGTTACTGTGTAATCTGCATTAGTAATGTCATAGACATTATCTGATCTGTATCACTGATCTCATGGTCACTGTGTGATCTGTCTGTCCCTTTAATCCCATGATAACTATGGGATCTGTGCCAGTATTCTCATTGTCACTGTGTGTTTTGTATCAGTGATATCATGATCATTGTATGATCAGTCTGCCCCGGTAATCTCATGGTCACTGTGTGATCTGTATCAATAACCTTATGGTTACAGTGTAATCTGTATCAGTAATGTCATTGTCACTGTATGATCTGTATCAGTAAACTCATGGTAACTGTGTGATCTGTATCAGTAAACTCATGGTAACTGTGTGATCTGTATCAGTAATCTCATGGTAACTGTGTGATCTGTATCAGTAAACTCATGGTAACTGTGTGATCTGTATCAGTAATTTCATGGTAACTGTGTGATCTGTATCAGTAAACTCATGGTAACTATGTGATCTGTATCAGTAATCTCATGGTAACTGTGTGATCTGTATCAGTAAACTCATGTTAACTGTGTGAACTGTATCAGTAAACTCATGGTAACCGTGTGATGTGTATCAGTAATCTCATGGTAACTGTGTGATGTGTATCAGTAATCTCATGGTAACTGTGCGATCTGTATCAGTAATCCCATGGTAACTGTGTGATCTGTATCAGTAATCCCATGGTAACTGTGTGATCTGTATCAGTAAACTCACGGTAACTGTGTGATCTGTATCAGTAATCTCATGGTAACTGTGTGATCTGTATCAGTAAACTCATGTTAACTGTGTGAACTGTATCAGTAAACTCATGGTAACCGTGTGATGTGTATCAGTAATCTCATGGTAACTGTGTGATGTGTATCAGTAATCTCATGGTAACTGTGCGATCTGTATCAGTAATCCCATGGTAACTGTGTGATCTGTATCAGTAATCCCATGGTAACTGTGTGATCTGTATCAGTAAACTCACGGTAACTGTGTGATCTGTATCAGTAATCCCATGTTAACTGTGTGATCTGTATCAGTAAACTCACGGTAACTGTGTGATCTGTATCAGTAATCCCATGGTAACTGTGTGATCTGTATCAGTAAACTCATGGTAACTGTGTGATCTGTATCAGTAATCCCATGGTAACTGTGTGATCTGTATCAGTAAACTCATGGTAACTATGTGATCTGTATCAGTAATCCCATGGTAACTGTGTGATCTGTATCAGTAAACTCATGGTAACTGTGAGATCTGTATCAGTAATCCCATGGTAACTGTGTGATCTTATCAGTAGACTCATGGTAACTGTGTGATCTGTATCAGTAATCCCATGGTAACTGTGTGATCTGTATCAGTAGACTCACGGTAACTGTGTGATCTGTATCAGTAATCCCATGGTAACTGTGTGATCTGTATCAGTAAACTCACGGTAACTGTGTGATCTGTATCAGTAATCCCATGGTAACTGTGTGATCTGTATCAGTAAACTCACGGTAACTGTGTGATCTGTATCAGTAATCCCATGGTAACTGTGTGATCTGTATCAGTAAACTCATGGTAACTGTGATCTGTATCAGTAATCCCATGGTAACTGTGTGATCTGTATCAGTAATCCCATCGTAACTGTGTGATCTGGATCAGTAAACTCATGGTAACTGTGTGATCTGTATCAGTAATCCCATGGTAACTGTGTGATCTGTATCAGTAAACTCATGGTAACTGTGTGATCTGTATCAGTAATCCCATGGTAACTGTGTGATCTGTATCAGTAATCTCATGGGGTGGAATCTTCCGAGCCCGCTGGCAGTGGGTGTGATCGGTGGCATGCACAGAAAATATGGCGTGATGCACTTCACCACGGCGTGAGGACAGGTCACGATTGTCCGCTCAGCCCACCGACAGTGGGCCGCATTTCCCTCCATCAGTCGGCGGGGAGCTAATTATGATACAACAGCAAACAATTAAAAGGCCATCCTGCCAGGATCTTCGAACCCCAGTGTATCATCCATCCACATCGTCGGGAAAGCATGTTGATGTGTTTCACAACAGCACGCAGGCAGCCTTCACTTTGGGGGACCTGAGGTGAGTGAGCAGCAGTGTTCTCCATAGCTTGCCTGTTTTTTACAGGCCTCAGGGACACCGGAGGGTGGGGGTGGTGGGGGGGGGGGGGGTGGTGGTGGGTGGTGAGGATAAGCGAGGGAAATGGCCACAGCCCCTTGCAATCTCAGCATCCTGGTTTGGACCAGTCTCCCCCATGTCGCAGGTTGACAGGGCAGCTATGCAGCTCATTCATCTCTGGCCATCTGAGGGGTGACCAGAACTCTCCGGGAAGCATTAAGGGGGCGGGGTCACACAGGGCCACGATAGGTGCAAAGTGCAGCCATGATAACCACGTCCCTCTCTCTCTTTCATGCTGCAGGAGGACCACGTCAGGATCATGGATCCTGGTGACCTAACTGTATGCCTGATGGCCTACAGAGAATGTAGAAGATGCAGGAGAGAGTGGCTGGGGCTCCTGGCTGCACAAAGGCAGGAGCAACAACCTCTTGAAGAAGGGGCAGCAGGGG
The DNA here is from genome assembly GCF_017639515.1 of Carcharodon carcharias. NCBI lineage: Eukaryota > Metazoa > Chordata > Chondrichthyes > Lamniformes > Lamnidae > Carcharodon > Carcharodon carcharias. The sequence continues at coordinate 47,847,208 of NC_054483.1, read as the reverse complement.
CTCCCACACGCTGCCCAGGAGTGACAGTGAGCCATGGCTGGTCAGCACCTAGTGACACCGCCTGCCATTCCTACAGATGACTGAGAACCAGTGTCGCTGATGACTGCACATGTCTAGGGACCTGGTGGCTCACATCTGCCACTTACTGTAGGACTTTGCGACAAGGGGGCATGGAGGGCATCCACTGCCAGTGTCTGTGAAAGTGACTGCGGCGCTCAAGTTATATGCTAGTGGCTCCTTTCAGGGCTCCACAGGTGACCTCGGTGGGATTTCACAATCTGCCACCCACAAATGCATCCATGAGGTCACGGATGCAATCTTCTCCTTGGCACACAAATTTGTGCATTTCGCCCGGGACTGGGACAGCCAGGATACAAGGGCCATTGGATTCGCCCTGATGTCAGGATTCCCACAGGTGCAAGGTGCAATTGACTGCACTCATGTGGCGCTCAGGTCTCCATTGCTACACTCAGTGGATTTCATCAACAGTAAGGGCTTCCACTCACTGAACGTGCAGCTGCTGTGCAACCACCAGAAACACATCCTGCAGGTATGCGCATGGTTTCCAGGGAGTGTGCACAGCGCCTACATCCTGAGTCACTCACAGATCCTTGAAGTCTTCCAGGGTCCACAAAGGTTGCAGGAACGGCTCCCCGGGGACAAGGGCGACCTTTAGAGGCTGTGGCAGCCTCAGACTGCAGCAGAGCGACGCTATAATGAGGCTTATGCAGCAACTCGCACTTTGGTGGAGCAGACCATCGGGATGCTGAAGATACAGTTCCAGTGCCTGGACCGGTCTGGTGGAGCCCTGCAATACAGTCCGCAGAGGGTGTCACGCATCATCATTGTCTGCTGTGCCCTTTATAACCTGGCACTGCAATGGGAAGACGAGCTGGTGGAGGAGGAGATGGATGCACTGCATGTCTCCTCCAATGAGGGGGACGCTGATGGGGATGAGGGTGAGAGGGTCCTCGGAGGTGACGATGACAGGGATGAGGCTCTCGCACTGGTCAGATGAGACAGGTGCACTCAGGAGACCCTCATAGCAGCCAGATTTGTGGAGGATGATGATGACATGCAGTGAAGTGTCCCCGTAGATCCTCACATCAGAGTTGTGAATGTTTAACTCCGGTCTGGCATATCTCAGCGCCAATACCCCCTGTGGGAATGCTTCTATCATGGAGATGCAGTGGAGGCCCTAATAGTTGCTCGATTGCAGGAGGATGATGGAGTTCAAGGTTGAGGCATGTTGGGGGGTTGGGTGTGGGTGGGGCAAGGGCTGCCCTGTGGTTGAAGGTAGAGCACAAGCACATGCCAGAGCTGGGGGGGAGGATGGAAGAGGGAAGTGGCCACACATCAGGGACACCTTGTATAAAGTGACCATTCCTCTGCAGCTGAGACAGTTCAAGCGCAGCCACATTGATATGATTGGAGTTCGGCCTCTAGCTTCTCTGCCCACTCAAGCAACACAGAGACATCAAATTGCCACCATGTGCTCCAGAGCTTTTCACCCCTCAGGCACAGACTGCAAAGTAATGAGCGTTTTTGTGGACTGTAGAACAGTTGGACGAGTGGGCACATTGTACAATTTCCTTGCTAAAGCTGGCCATGGAGCAGTCACTGGCGGTGGTGCTCACAGCCTCTTGTAAAGTCATCATCTCGGTTTGGACCAGTCTCTCCCATGGTTCCAGCTGACAGTGCAGCCTTGCAGTGTGGGTTAGGAGAATGCCTGTGCCTGAGCTGAGAGCACAGCCTGCAGTCCAGGGGGCAAAGCTGCTGCCAATCGGTCAAGTGGAGTGGGACAGAGATGGGTGGGGTTTCGGGTGGCCATGCAGCTCACTAAACTCTGGCCATCCAAGTGGTGGCCAGCACTCTCCGGGATGTGTTAGGAGGCCTTTAGACTTAACCAAGAGAGGTTCTTAGTACACCCATGCCAACCCATGCATCTCTCTCTTTCATCCTACAGAAGGAGTGTATCAGGATTATGACGCCTGGTGAACTAGCTGTATGCCTCGTGGTTTACACAGAGCAAAGATGATGGAGAAGAGAGTGACTGAGGCTCCTGGCTGCGCAGAAGGAGGAGCAGCACCCTCAGGAAGATGGGGCGATTGGGGCTCCCATACACACTGCCGAAGAACCACAGCAAACTGTTGCTGGTCAGTGCCTAGTGAAACCCAGGGTCTGTAGATGCTGACTTTCATTCCGCAGATGACCAAGAACCAGTGTCGCTGAAGACTGCGCATGTCTAGGGAACTGGTTGGTCACATCTGCCACCTGCTGCAGGATTTGGCGCCACTGGGACATGGGGGGCATCCACTGCCAGTGGCCGTGAAAGTGACTGTGGCACTCAATTTCTATGCCAGTAGCTCCTTTGAGAATTCCACAGGTGACCTCCATGGGATCTCTCAAACCTCCACCCACAAATGCACCCATGCCATCTTTGCGAGGCCATACAAATTTGTGCATTTTGCCCGGGACCAGGACAGACAGGACACAAGAACGATAGGATTTGTCCAGATCTCAGGTTTGCCACAGGTGCCGGGTGCCATCAACAGCACTCACATGGCGCTCAGATCTCTATCGCAACATGCGGCCAACTAAGTCAACTGCAAGTGATTCCGTTTGCTGAATGTGCATCTGGTGTGCGACCACCACAAACACAACATATAGGTGTGTGCATGGTTTCCAGGGAGTGTGCATGATGCCTACATCCTCAGTCAATCTCAGATCCCTGAAGTCTCCCAGGGTCCACAGAAGCTGTAGGGTTTGCTACTTGGGGACAAGGACTACCTGCAGAGGCCATGGCTGATGACACCCATGAGGTGGCCTCAGACTACAGCAGAGCGACGCTATGATGAGGCTCAAGCTGCAGCTCCCAACTTGGTGGAGCAGACCATCGGGATGCTGAAGATGAGGTTCTGGTGCCTGGCCCAGTCTGGTGGAGCCCTGCAATACAGTCCACAGAGGGTGTCAGACATCATCGTCGTCTACTGCACCCTTCACAATCTGGCTGAGGAGAAGATACAGGAGTTGGAGGCCTCCTCTAATGAGGAGGACGCTGATAGGAATGCAGGTGAGGAGGTCCTCCAAGGCAACAATGATGGGGATGAGTCCCTCGCACTGGCTAGATGAGGCAGACATGCTCGGAAGGCCCTCATTGCTGCCAGACTTGTGGAGGATGAGACGGTATGCAGTGAGGAGACACCATAGATCTTCATATTGCATCTGTGAGCGTTTGACTCCAGTCTGGATTATGGCAGCGCAAATACCCTCTGTGATACTGCTCTTATCATGGAGACACAGTGGAGACCCTAATAGTCACTCAATTGGGGGAGGATGATGATGACGCAGTGAGGAGACTCCAAAGATCTTCACACAGCCTCTGAGAATGTCTGACTCCTCTCTGGCCGAGAGCCGCTCACTTATGCTCCATGATCAGGGCCATCTCAGAGACGCAGCGATGAAACTTTAGATGCATCTGATGCTGTGTCTGTCTTCAGCACCTCAGTCCTTCAGGAGCTGGTGCAAATCATCACTGGTTGCAGATGCTAGTGTGATGGGGGCCAGCTCCACCTTAAAGTGCTGAGAGCACACAGAGAGAATGACGGAACTCTGTGGCACCTGCCCATTACATCCTGGCAGCAATGAGCAGCACCGCTGAGGTGCAGGTATCAGTAATGTTCCCAGCGAGTGTGAGGCTGAACCATAACTGTGGTCTGAAGACTGCACAGAGCACAGGGAAGAGGCCCTGGACTGAGACACCTGTTGTTTATCCTGTACAGAAAGGTTTCACATCTTAGTGACAAGAACACTGCTCATTAGAACAAGGGGCCATAGGTAGGGAGACATTAATAGTATTTTTTTGACAATAGTGAACAGTATGTATAAGTGACTAACACCTGTGCCCAAGCTGTGCAAATAATTCTCCTTAACTTCCATGCTCGATGCGCACCTCGGGGACTGGGGTGCTTTATCGACTCCTTTAATCACATTTTGATTTGATGTTTGTAAGTTTCCTTTAAATTTTGTCTTTAATGTTGCAGTGACCCTAACTTAGGGGCTGCGTTTTATTTTATCTCTCATTTTGTTAATTTAGTTTATTTGGTTGGCTTTAAAAGCTAATTCTCCTTAACTTCCATGCTCGTTGAGCACCTCGGGGACTGGGGTGCCTTATCAACCCCTTTAATGCCATTTGGATTTGATATTTGTAAGTTTCCTTTAAATTTTGTCTTTGGTTTTGCAGTTCCCTAATTTAGGGGCTGTGTTTATTTTGTCCCTCGTTTTGTTAATTTAGTTTAATTGGTTGACTCTGAAAGAGTTAATTCTCCTTAACCTTCCTAATGCTGCCACTACGTCTTGGTGCTTCCCAAATATCCACAGGAGTGGTGGAGGCAGCCTGCTGACTGTAACACCCTGTCTGTGAGGGCTTTGGCAGGCATCCTCTGGAGGGCTGAGACATGGAGGTGCCCAGCCTGCTTTCGGGGTCCTGCTGTGTGGCAGTGGTGTCCTCATTGGCCTGTGAAGCTGGACCTGCAGGGATCACAGGAAGAGGGGATTCGGATGGGCCATGCACTCCCACAGTCAACTGGGTGGATGGCCCCAGAACATGCACCTGCTGATTCGCCTCCCTGTGGGTGCCCAAGGGCCTCTGGCTGACTCTGTGAACAGAAGGGGTAGGTGGAGTGAGATCGAGCTGCCCAGCAACCTTCTCACGTACACAGCGTTAGAGCCAACTATGGCATTAGAGATGGAGTTCAGCAGTGCAGGAGTGACATTCTGGACCAAGGTCTCCATGGCGGCCGCCACCCTACCGGTGTTGACCTTGGTGCATTGGCATGCCTGCTCTATCACCTCAGCCTGAAGACAGGTGGACTCCACCATCATGCCTTGCAATCTGAGGAGTGCAACGAACATCCCTTCCTGATGTTCCCAAGCTTGCCTTTGCAGCTGCAGCAACTGTGATATGACCAAGTCCAGGGGCTCCTCATCTGACTCAGACTCAGCAATGTTCTGGCCTCCAGCAGTCCTCCGAGTGCCGGGGACCTGGGAAGTCCCTGCCTCCACCTGCTGTGGATCAAGCAGTGTGATGTGCTCACCAGATTGTGATCCCAAAGCTATTTAAAGCTAGGTCCCACCGAGGTGTGTTTCTCTATGCTGGTGGAGGGTGTGCGTGATGGGACTTCAGGGAGGATGCCTTCAGATTCTTCTTCAGAGGTTTCTTCCAAGCTTGCATGGAGGCTCTGGGTAGTGGGCTCTGTCTGCTGCTTCCCAGATGTGCCTGTGAAAGCAAGAGGAGATAATTAATGCATGTCAGTGGCCTGTGAAACAGGACACATCACTCACAGCATGGTTATCTGATGGATGTTACGCTGCTGGATCCTCATTGGCAGAGCAGCGCTGACCTCACCATCAGCACAGGACCAGTCCAGATCTTCGCCAGCCAGCTGGATGGCTCTGTTTTCAAATTCTGTCAGAACTTTGATCTCTGGCATCCCTCCACCTGTCCGCGACCTTTCCTTCCTGTTGTGAGCCAATTTGTCCTGCATGGATTGAGATGGGGAGAGTGTGGCAGGATGCCTGCCGGGCCAGATGATAAGTATAAAAACAAAAAAACTGCAGATGCTGGAAATCCAAAACAGGTAATTCTGTTTTGTTGTAGATGATAAGTATGCCTGGCCTGTGTGGGTGATGAGTGATCCCATGGACGGGATAAGGACAGTGACGGTGAGTGTGAGAGAGTGAATGGTGATGTCCCTTACACTGGCAGTGAGTGAGGGCCCTGTGGGTGTGTGATGGGTTTGTGAGCTGAGAGGGATGAGAAGAGTGACTTGCCCTGACAGAACAGAGGAGATCATTCATCCTTTTGCAGCACTGGGTGGCTGTCCTCCTCTGCGGGGCATTCGCGCTGACCACCGCTGCCACCGCCTCCCAAGCCAGGTTGGTAACATTGCTGCCCATCCTGCGGCCAGAGCGGGGGTAGAGCACATGCCGGTGGGGCCTCCACGGCATCCAGCAGTTGCTTGAGGGACCCATCGTTGAAGCGGGGGGGCTGCAGTCTTTTTGCCTTTGCTGGCCATGTCTCCTGGGCAGCAGTGGTGAGCTGGTGGTGATGAGTGCTTTGCTGGTGGCTGCCTTTTAAAGATAACGGCCGGCATGATACAACAGCGGGGTGATGGTGAGTGGGCAGATGAGAGCGAATGTTGGGAGTGAATATATAATGAGGCGGGCTCGGGAAGATACAGTGTGAAAACCTGCCATTTTCTTCAGTGGGTAGGATTCCATTTTACCCATCAGCTTAGTGCAATTCTGGAAAAATTCAGCCCATGGTCACTGTGTGACCTGTATCAGTAATCTCATGGCCACTGTGTGATCTGTATGAGTGATCGCATAGTCACTGTGTGATCTGTATGAGTGACTGCATGGTCACTGTGTGATCTGTATCAGTAATCTCATGGTCACTGTGTGATCTTTATCAGTAATATAATGTTCAATGTGTGATCTTTATTGGTAATCTCATGGTCACTGTGTGATCTGTCTGCTCCAGTAATCTCATGGTCACTGTATGGAGCGGGTCATGTAAAATGATTAAAAAGAATAAGCAAAGTCTCACTGTTTCCTGATTTTTAAGCTTGTTTGAATTTAGTTTATGCTGTAGCAACCCTATTTTTTTTACCCTATTAGTAGCAAAACCCTGCCAATTATGTTTAACAATTACACAGATTTGGAGATAATCGGGCATTTGAGAGTTTAAGTTTGTGTATTTAATTTGGTGAATGGCCATCACTGGCCAGTAAAACCCATCGTTCACCCTGTATATAGCAGATTCAGGAACTACGGAAGATCTGGGCAAATGCATGCTTGGTGGAACATGGCAGCATATGACTTCAAAAGTTAATGATCTATGTCAAAAGGCACATTGTTGAAATGAATTAGCCCAGGTCCTTCAAAGCAACTTCCTTAAATTGGGTGGAATTTACTCACTCCAAGTGTGAAATATACACACTCACATACAAATACATTGTTCATGTCTAACTCTGAGGAAACAGCTTTAAACCATATGGAACAATTGGAAAGTGCACAGTGCAAAGGAAATGCAAGAGGAGAGGGAAAGGGCAGTGAAAGGGTGAAATGATGAGGGTTAAAAGGTGAAGAAATAATTAGTAGAACAGCACGATAAGAGTGAGAGAGAGAGAGCGGAAACGCTCACAGTGCAGAACAGAACAAGCAGGATTCCTTGTGCTGAAGCTTTATTCAAGAAAAGCCATCAGGCTGAAGAGGTAGGATGCACTTTGGGAGAATTGCAAATTAATTCTGACAATACAGAGTTGGAATGCAATGAGCTGAAGGCTAGCTTTAGATCGATAACCCAAACTCTGAGGGATGTGAGATCATCAGGCAATCTGGCTGTAGCGGCAGTATTAAAACATGAATCCCCTTCATCAAGAAGCTGTCCTCAACCTTATTCTGTAAGAAGTTCACTATCTTCTGTTCCCCCACCTCTAGTTTATCCCGATTCCAGCTGCTGGCCCAATGCCAGATCCAATCTGTCCTTCCTTTCCAGTTATTTTGGGCTCGATTTTAACTCTATATAAGTGAATGTATTTTGAGTGAGTTAAAATTGGACCTGGATTTGTCTCCAATTCCAGATCCAACCTATTCTCTGCTTTCATGTCTACTCTATTCACTGCCATTCTCTGACAACTGACTTACCAAGCTCTAGTTCCAGTTCTAGTATTAATCTATCTTTTGGCACCTCCTTGTGCGCCTGTAGAACCCATAGTTACTAATCAATGACTAGTGTATCCAGTTGGAATCATAGAATGGTTACAGCATAGGAGGAGGTCATTCAGCCCATCATGTCATTAGGAACATAAAAGCAGATTGTAAGAGCTTTTACTGGCATATAAAGAGGAGAACAGTAGCTGAACTGAGTATTGGTCCCTTAGAGGCAGAGACAGGAGAAATTATCATGGGGAATGAGGAAACAGTGGGGGCATTTTGGGCTGGATTTTCCTGTCCTGGCACAGGGAAAATGTACAGAAGTTCTGCCCCCCATTCCCACAGTCAGTAATTTTGAGCAGCCTGGGAAACTGAGCCTGCACCCAACATGCCTGACCTGCTAACCTGGCCAGCTCCATTGTGGGGGGTGGTGGGAGGGTGGGTATTTTAGATACCCCACAATCTTGATGAAGCCAGGCAGGCTCCTGAAGGTGACATAGTTCACACTGGCTCAAAGGCATCATGAACCATGAGGGGAGCACTGGCCTGGAGTCAGGAACATTTTGACAGGTAAGTTCAAAATAGGGTCATTTTTTTTAAAGGCGGTTGTTAAATGACTGTTTATTTTGACAGTTTTATCACCACTTAATAGGATTATGTTTTTTTTTGAAGTGGCCTTTGGATGTATGTTTATTTATCTTGACAGTTTTATGATCATCAAAAGACTTCCCAATGCTATTATAGGGCTCAAGAGTTTGGTATGTAGTGGATACTGGGTGAATAGGCATGGAGGTGGGAGAGTGGGCATAGGGGTAAAGGGGTGAGGGGATATAGAGGTATAAGTGGTGAGAGGGTACGAGGGTTGAAATGGTGTGGGGGTGGATGAATGCCCATGGGAGTGAGGGGTCATGGGGGTACTTGAAATGCCGTGGATGGGATGGTTTTCAATGCCTCCGCTGCTGCATGTAAAATTACAGTGGGAGCAGGCGGGCAGACACCAGGAATGGCACTTGTAGAATTGTGCCCAATTCATTGCTCCTGCCAGCCTGCTCTTGGGGGAGAGTAGAATTCAACTGGAAATGTCACTGAAACATACAAGCTTCTGAAGCAGCTTGACAGGGCTGGCACTGAGAGGTTGTTTCCCCTGGCTGGAGAATCTAGAACATGGGGGCACAGTCTCAGGATAAGGGGCTGATCAATTAGGACTGAGATGAGGAGATTGTGAATCTTTGGAATTCTCTACATAAGAACATAAGAAATAGGAGCAGGAGTAGGCCATTCAGCCCCTCGAGCCTGCTGCCTCATTCAATGAGATCATGACTGATCTTCTACCTCAACACCAATCTCCTGCACTATCCCCAGTGTTTCTACTATCTAGGAATCTATTACTCGCAGTCTTGAAAATACTTAATGACTGAGCCTTCACAGCCCCCTGGGGTAGAGAATTCCAAAGACTCACCACCCTCTGAGTGAATAAATTCCTCCTCATCTCACTCCTAAATGATCTGCCCCTTATTCTGAGACTGTTTCCCCTGGTTCTAGAACCCCCCCACCCCAGCCAAGGGAAACATCATTCCTGCATCTACCCTGGCGAGCCCTGTAAGAATTTTGTATGTTTGAATGAGCTCATCTCTCATTCTTCTAACCTCCAGAGAATAAAGGTCCAGTCTATTTAATCTTTCCTCAAAGGGCAATCCCTCCATCCCTGGAATTAGTTTAGTAACCTTCGTTGCACTCCCTCTATGGAAACTATATCTTTCCTTAGATAAGGAGACCAAAACTGTACACGATACTCTGGGTGCGGTCTCACCAAGGCTCCATATAGTTGCTTTATATAATTGTACCTCAGAGGGCTGTGGATGCTCTATCATTGAATATACTAAAGCCTGAGATAGACAGATTTTTGGTCTTTCAAGGGATATGGGCAGCAGGTGGGAAAGTGGAGTCGGGGCAGAAGATCAGCCATGATTGTATTGAATGGTGAAGCAGACTCTAGGGGTCATATCAGCTACTCCTGCTGCTATTTCTAATGTTCCTATGTTCTTATGTCTATGCCGACACTCTGCAAAAACAACTCAGCTATGTCCTTCCCACAGCCCTGCAATATTTTTCTATTCAGATAATGATCCAGCTCCCTTTTGAAAACCATGATCGAATCTGCCTCCACTACTCTCTCAGGCAGTGCACTCCTGATCCTAACCGCTTAATGCATAAAAAAAGCTTTTCCTCATGTCGCCATTGATTCTTTTGCCATTCACCTTAAGTTGGTTCTCAAACCTTCTTCCAATGGGAATGGTTTCTCCCCATCTATTCTGTTCAGGCACCCACATGATTTTGAATACTTTAATCTCTCTTCTTTAAGGAACAGATCCAGCTTTGCCAATCTAAGCTTGTAACTGAAGTCCTTCATCCCAGGAACTATTAGAAATCTTTTCTGTGCCCTCTGTAATATCTTCATATCCTTCCTGAAGTACAGTGACTAGAATTGGACAAATGCTGCAGTTAAGGATAAACTAGTGCTTTCTAAAGGTTCAGCGTAACATCCCTGCTTTTTGCACCTGGATTATTGTGTGCAGTTTTGGTCTCCTTACCCAAGGTAGGATATACTTGCCATAGAGGGAGTGCAACAAAGATTCACCAGACTGTTCTCTGGGATGGCAGGACGGTCCTATGAGGAGGGAATGAGGAAACTGGGCCTGTGTTCTCTAGGGTTTCGAAAAATGAGAGGTGATCTCATTGAAACTTACAAAATTCATACAGGGCTCGACAAGGTAGATGGGTGTGGGAGGGGTCTAGAACCATGGGACCCAGTATTAGAATAAGTGGTAGGCCATTTAGGACAGAGATGAGGAGGAATTCCTTCACACGGGGGTGGTGAATGTTTGGAATTCTCTGCCCCTGGAGGCTCAGTCATTGAGTGTGCTAAGGGCAGAAATGGGTAGATTTCTTGTTATTAAAGAGATCAAGGGATATGGGGGATAGTGCAGGAAAATGGTGTTGAGGTAGAAAATCAGGTATGATCTAGTTGAATGGGGCAGCAAGCGCGAGGGGATGAATGGCCTCTCCTCTCCTATTTCCTATGTTCCTATCTACTCAATGCCTCTATTTGTAAAGTCCAAGATCCTGTATGCCTTTTTAACTGCTTCCTCAACTGTCCTGCCATCATCAACAATTTGTGAACATATGCCCCCAGGTTTCTCAGTTCCTGCACCCACTTTAGAATTGACCCCATTAGGTTATATTGCCTCTCCTAGTTCTTCCTCCCAAAATGTATCAATTCACACTTCTCTGTATTAAATTTCATCTGCCATGTGTCTGCCCATTCCACATCTTGTCTATATACACTTGATGGCTGTCTCTATCCTCCTCACAGTTCCAAGTTTTGTGATTTCTGCAAATTGTGAAAGTTTGCCCTGCACACCAAGTTTAGGTCGTTCATATAGATCAAGGAAAGTAGTGGTCCTAATACCAAGCCCTGGGGAACCCTACTGTAAACCTTTCTCCAGTCTGAAAAACAACCGCCCACTACTACTCTGTTTGTGTCACTCAACCAAATGTGTATGCATGCTGCCACTGTCCCTATTATTCCATGGGCTGTAACTTTTCTGACAAGCTAGTTATATGGCACTTTATCAAAAGCTTTTTGGAAGACCATGTACACAGCATCAACTGCATTATCCTCATCAAACCTCGCTGTCACCTCATCAAAAAACTCAATTAAATCCATTCAACATGATTTGGCCTTAACAAATCCATGTTTGCTTTCCTTAATTAATCCTCTTTTATTGAAGTGACTTTTAATTTTGCCTCAGATTATTGTTCCTAAAAGCTTTCCCACCACTAGGGTTAAATTGACTGCCTCGTAGTTGCTAGGCTTATCCAAGGGTGCAATTTTTGCAATTCTCCAGTCCTGCAGCACCACCCCAATGTCTAAGGAAAATATGGCCACTGTTTCTGCAATTTCCCCCCTTACTACCCTCAGTATCTTTGGATACATTTGATGCGGTCCTGGTGACTTATCAACTTTCAGAATAGCCAGCGTTTCTGATATCTCATCTTTAATAGTTTTTTCCACATCTGTCTTAACTACCTCCTTTTACACCAGTGCCTTCTAAGTTGATTAAAAACTTGGTAAAAACTATTCACGTGCCAGTGTGCAACAAATCATTCTTGAGATCATTGAACCGCCTGCTCCATCAGACTATCCACACAGTGGAGAAACCATTCAGGCTCAAGGTGTGTGGCGAATCATCCTGGCAGCCATTAGACCTCCACCTACCAACGTATTCACACAGAGGAGAAACCATTCACGTGCAAGGTATGCAACAAGTCATTCTCCAGGGCATCCAACTTCCTGCTCAATCAGAGGATCCATATAGGGGAGTAACCCTTCAAGTGTGAGGTTTGTGATTAAGTTTTTATGGCATCTTTGACCCTCCTGGGACACCAGAGGACTCACACAGAGGAGAAACTGTTCAGATGTGATTTGTCAGAGATGAAGTACTCATTTAGTATCATAGCCATGCCCCCCTCTGCCAGGCATAGATTCCCTTTTGGCCTCTAATTAGTCCCATTCATCCCTTTACCACCTTTTAAGTATGTATATGCCTGTAAAAAACTTAAGGATTCCTTTTTATGTCAACTACCAGTATCTTCTCATACTCTCTCTTTGCTTCTGTTATTTCCTTTGCCACTCCCCCTCCGAGCTTTCTACATTCAGCCTGATTTTCACTTGTCTCACTCATCCTGACATCTGTCATGTGCACCCATTTTTTGGCTTTATCTTACTCTCTATCGTTTTCTGTATCCGGGGAGCTCAGGATTTATTTGCGCTATCTTTCCCCCTAATGGGAATTTACCTTGACTGCATCAGAATCATCTCCTCAAAGGCAGCCCATTTTCCGTTTTAAAACTGCTAGCTGCCAATCTTTAATTCCAATTTACCTGGGCCAGATCCATTCTCATCCAACTGAACTTGGTCCGCCTCCAATTAATTATTTTTACTCCAGATTGCTCCTTGCCCTTTTCCATAACTAACCTAAATCATGTGATATTTTGATCACTTTCTCCTAAATGATTTCCTGCTGACACTTGATCCACTTGACCAACCTCATTCCCTAAAATCAGATTCAGCAAAGAGAGCAGGGTAAGTGAGGAGAATAGAGAGAGCAGACAGCACAGAGAGAGCAGGGTTAGTGAGGAGAATAGAGAGAGCAGACAGCACAGAGAGAGCAGGGTAAGTGAGGAGAATAGAGAGAGCAGACAGCACAGAGAGAGCAGGATAAGTGGAGAGAGCAACCTGCACCATCTACATTAAAAAAATGTGCTTAGAAAATAATCATTCTGCCTTGAGGAAAGGCAACGTTTGTTAAAAAGCAATGATGGTGTAGTGGTAAAATCACTAGACTAGTAATCCAGGGGCCCAGGCTAATTCTCTGGTGACCTGGATTCAAATCGTACTACATGAGCTAGTGGAACTTGAATTCAATCAATAACTCTGGAATTGAAAGCTACTCTCAGTAATGGTGACCATGACAACTATCACTGACTGTTGCAAAAGCCCATCTGATTCACTAATGCCCTTTAGGAAGGAAACCTGTCATCCTTTCCTTGTCTAGTCTACATATGACTGCAGACCCACAGCAATGTGGGGCTCTTAATTGCCCTCTGAAATGGCCTAGCAAGCCCCTCAGTTCAAAGGCAATTAGGGATGGGCAACAAATGCTGGCCTTGGCTGTGACCCCATGAAAAAATAATGATCTAGGACCCTTTCCCAAGGGAGAAGGGATAAATGAACAGTTAGAGTGGTTGAAAAACTAAATGGGCCTATGAGTAAGAAATGATTGACAGTTGAGCTGAATTCAGGTAAGTTCTAGAGAAGCCTTTGCTATCTCTATAGCAATAAGCTGGAGAAGAATTCTCAACTACAAAACAGGGTTAAATCATTTCACAAAAAAAAGGCAATTAATTTATTTACATTTGGAGGTATATCCTTGTGAACATGAGGGCCAGAGTCAGGGAAGAATATTAAATGAAGTGAATTCGGTTTTCCAGAGCAGAATTATGTTTCACAGATGTATAGAAGTCATCAGTGAAGTTACAAGTTGTTCCAATTTATTTTAACAGATTTGCTTTTCCTACATGTTATACCACTGTTAAATATACAGAGGATGTTTTATAGCAAAAGCAAGTAAAAGAGAGTACAGCTGTTGTGATTGCTGAATCCATGCTGAAGGTTTTTTGAAACCATAATTAACTTCTTATTCTAGTTGCCATGTTGCAATGCTGGGTGACGACATCATGCTGATTTAAGAGGTTTTCTTTCACTGTCAGACCTTAGTTTGAGTAGGTATTTACCAACCACACTCTGCAGGATGACTGAGAAAATCAGAAATTCAAGAAGTGTTATTCGCATTAACCCATTCAAAGACTCTCCAACAGAGCCACAGTTGATTTTGTTTCTCTTTACAGGCAATGAACTTTTTCAGAATTGTCTCAGTGATGTCTGTAGTACTTTGTCCAGCAGCGTGTGCCTTGCACTTTACAGAAGGTCCAAGCTATTCCTAATCACCAATATATTGCTTCAGGGACTACTACTACTTGTTGAACTAATTCTTTCATCAGTGGTGGGGGTTAACAACAGGTAATAGAGAGGCAAGGAGGCCTTGAGGCACTGTGGGTCGCACCCCTGCCTCTAAGCCTGAAGTTCCGGGTTCGATTCCACTCCAGGACTTGATGACTAAGGAAGGTGCATTCATAAAGCAGACAGACAGGTTGAATGTCAACCTGCAAATCCTTCCAACACACGCCAATGGCAGACATTATAAGCGGGAGAGGTTCCTGGTCAGCCATGTGATGGAAAGAACATGGGAGCCTCTACCATCGCGATCCATAGCTCCGGACTACAACATGTAAAAGTGTATGTTACCACAGTACTACCTGAGTGAACTGTGATACACCACCAATAGACAGGCACAATGGGCTGAATAGCCTCCTTCAGTGCTATAGCACCCTGCAACAGTGACCCCAGCATTTTCAGATCCAATGTAACAGTGATAGTCTAGTTGTCTATGCATGTATCATCACCAAGCAATATTTACCGATGGAGCTGGCGAATATGTTCAGATAAAAATCTGGATAACAGAACATTTGCAAGGTGGGGCTGCTGTACAAGAGTTTGATGGCCTACAATAAGAGTCTTAGGGAACAATGAAAGAAGAGCTTTGAATTTTCCATTTTTCTAGCACAGATATGCGGTCCAATATAGATACCTCACTGCACTCATGCCGGACCGTAAACAGTGTGGACTTGAAATAAAAATTCAAATCATTGTAATTAATACTTCAAAATGGGAGGCACATAAAATAGAGCTGACTCAATGCCCCTATCCACTGGAAGGGTCCATAAATAGTCCTGTAGTTACTCACAGACACAGAGTTTTATATAATGGTTTGCGATGTGAGATTATTACCGCTTTGTTAACCTTTTCCTCTGTCTCCCACATTACATAATGAATTGCATGTTGAATTTTTGTCATGCAGTGCAGGGAGAAATGGAAGAATATTTTATTAAGCACAACGCAGGAGGTGTAGATGGACCACGTGATGCCAGGTCAGGAAGAAACTGAAGGTCTCAGAATTGAGAGACCATTAGGAGAATGGACAGATATTGAAGCAACTGAGGCTACAGGGACATGGAGAAAGGTTAATATAGAGATAATGGATGGGATTTTCCGTGCCAGCTGGCATCACCTGTGTTCGGTGGCATGAGTGGGCAAAATGGCAAGAAGGCCAAGATCAGTTTCACAACATCGTGAAACTAGTTTGCGACCGTCCACTCCACCCGCTGATGACAGGCCACATTTCACACCAGCAGACGTCAGAAACCTCATTGTAATACATCTGCATATTATTATAAGCCACCCCCCCCACCCCCAGCCAGAATCATCCCTACCTGCTGGATCATCCGCCTATATCGGCATGATTGCACAGCAACATGTTTCACAACTCCACATAAAATGCATGCACTTGGCAGGCTGCACTTTGAAGGCAACTCAGAGGTAAGCACATGGTAATGTTGCGGAGCGCTTGCCCAGGTCACCTGTCGGTGTTCAAGGTTGAGGCGTGTTGGGGGGTTGGGTGTGGTTGGGGCAAGGGCTGCCCTGTGGTTGAAGGTAGCGCACAAGCATGTGCGGAATGGAGGGGGGAGAATGAACAAGGGAAGCGGCCACGCATTAGGGAAACCTGTATAAACTGACCATTCCTCTGCAGCTGAGACAGTTCAGGCGCAGCCACTTTGATATGACTGGAGTCGGGCCTCTAGCTTATCTGCCTTAGGCAACGCAGAGGCATCAAAGTGCCCACCAAGCGCTCCAGAACTTTTCACCCTTTGGCACAGACTGCAAACTAATGAGTGTTTTTGTGGACTGTAGAGCAGTTAGATGACTGGGCAAGTTGTACAATCCCCTTGCTGAAGCTGGCCATGGAGCAGTCACTGCTGGAGGTACTCACAGCCCCTTGCAAAGGTCATCATCCTGGTTTGGACAAGTCTCCCCCGTGGTTCAAGCTAACAGTGCAGCCTTGCAGTGTGGGTTAGTAGAATGCCTGTGCCTGAGCTGAGAGCACAGCATGTGGTCCAATGGGCAAAGCTGCTGCCAATAGGTCAGGTGCAGTGGGGCGGAGGTGGGTGGGGTTTCGGGTAGCCATGCAGCGCATTAAACTCAGGCCATCCAAGTGGTGGTCAGCACTCTCTGGGATGCATTAAGGGGCCTTCAGACTTAACCAAGGCAAGTTCTTAGTACACCCATGTTAACCATGTGTCTCTCTCTTTCACCCTGCAGGAGGAGGACATCAAGATCATGGAGCCTGGTGAATTAGCTGTGTGCCTCGTGGCTTACAGACAGCGAAGATGATGGAGAAGAGAGTGACTGAGGTTACTGGCTGCGCAGAGGCAGCAGCAGCACTCTCAGGAAGAAGGGGCGGCTGGGGCTGCCACACACACCGCCAAAGAATCACAGTGAGCCATCGCTGGTCAGTGTCTAGCTGGACCCAGGGTCTATAGACACCGCCTTTCATTCCTGCAGATGACTGAGAACCAGTGTCGCCAAAGACTGCGCATGTCTAGAGAACTGGCCGGTCACATCTGCCATCTACTGCAGGATTTGGCGCCACAGGGACATGGAGGGCATCCAGTGCCAGTAGCCATGAAAGTGACTGTGGCACTCAATTTCTTTGCCTGTAGCTCCTTTGAGGGCTCCACAGGTGACCTCTGTGGGATCTCACAAGCCTCCGCCCACAAATGCATCCATGCCATCTTTGTGAGGCCATAGGATTTGCCCAGATCTCGGGTTTCCCACAGGTGCCGGGTGCCATCAACAGCACTCACATGGCGCTCAGATCTCTATTGCAACACACGACCAACAATGTCAACTGCAGTCATTCCATTTGCTGAATATGCAGTTGGTATGCGACCATCACAAACGCATCCTGCAGGTATGCACACGGTTTCCAGGGAGTGTGCACGACATTTACATTCTCAGTCAGTCTCAGATCCCTGAAATCTTCCAAAGTCCACAGAGGTTGCAGGGATGGCTCCTTGGGGACAAGGGCTACCCGCAGAGGCCATGGCTGATGATACACGTGCGGTGGCCTCAGACTGCAGCAGAGCGATGCTATAATGAGGCTCATGCTGCAGCTCCCAACTTGGTGGAGGAGACCATCGGGATGCTGAAGATGAGGTTCTGGTGCCTGGCCCACTCTGGTGGAGCCCTGCAATACAGTCCGCAGAGGGTGTCATGCATCATCGTCGCCTGCTGTGCTCTTTACAACCTGGCTCTCCAGCGGGGCAAGGAGCTGGCTGAGGAAGAGAAGCAGGAGCTAAAGGCCTTCTCTGATAAGGAGGACACTGATGGGAATGCAGATGAGGAGGCCCTCCAAGACAACGGTGATGGGGATGAGTCCCTTGCACTGGCTAGATGAGGCAGACACGCTCGGAAGGTCCTCATTGCTGCCAGACTTTTGGAGGATGAGACGGTATGCAGTGAGGAGACACCATAGATCTTCATATTGCATCTGTGAGCGTTTGACTCCAGTCTGGATTATGGCAGCGCGAATACCCTCTGTGAGAATGCTCCTGTCATGGAGCCACAGTGGAAGCCCTAATATCACTCAATTGCAGGAGGATGATGATGATGCAGTGAGGACACTCCATAGATCCTCACATAGCCTCTGAGAATGTCTGACTCCTGTCTGGCCGAGGGTAGCTCACTTGCTGTCTGTGATCAGGGTCATATCATGGAGACGCAGCCATGAAGCTTTAAAAGCAGCTGATCCTTTGTCATGTTACAGCACCTGAGCCCTTCAAGAGCACAGTGTCACCGGTTACAGATGCTGGTATGATAGGGGCCAGCCCCACCTCAAAGGTGCTGAGAGCACACAGAGAGAATGACAGAACTCTGTGACGCCTGCCCACGACATTCTGGCAGCAATGACAAGCCCCTTCAAGGTGCAGGCATCAGTAATGTCCCAGGGGATGGGACTGAAGGCTGCAGAAAGTGCAGGGAAGAGGCCCTGGACTGAGACACTTGCCTTTATCTTGTGCAGAAAGGCTTCACGTCTGAGTGACATGAGCATTGCTCATCAGGACAAAAGGCCACAGGCAGGGAGACACTCTTGGGAGTTTATTGACAATAGTGAACATTATGTACAAGTGCTTAACACCCGTGCCCAGGCTGTACAACTACATCTTAACTTCCCTAACCCTGCCACTATGTCTTAGTGTCCCTCGACCATCCACAGTGGAGGTGGAGGCAGCCTGCTGACTGATACTCCCTGTCTGTGATGACCTTGGTGGGCACCCCTGGAGGGCCCTGGCCTGCTTTTGGGGTCCTGCTGTGTAGCAGTGGCACCCACCTCCGCCTATGGAGCTGGAGTTGCTGAGGTCACAGGAAGAGGGGATGCAGATGGGCTGGACACTCCCAGAGTCACCTGGATGGATGGCCCCGGGGTGTGCCCCTGCTGATCCTCCTCCGTATGGGTGCCCAAGGGCCCTTGGCTGATTCCTTGAGGAGAAGGAGTAGCTGGAGTGAGATCGAGCTGCCCAGCACCCCTCTCGTATTGACACTAGTGGAGTCCAATTATAGCAGTAGTGATGGAGTTCAGCCCATGCAGCAGTTCAGGACCGATGTCCTGGACCAAGGTCTCCATGGCAGCCACCATCCTGCCAGTGTTGACCTCGGTGCATTGCGATGCCGGCGCTATCATCTCAGCCTGAAGATGGACGGACTCCTCCATCATGCCTTGTAATCTGAGGAGTGCAGCGGATGTTCCCGAGCTTGCCTTTGCAGCTCCAGCAACTGAGGTATGACCGAGTCCAGGGGCTCTTCATCTGACTTGGACTCAGCAACGTTCTGGCCTCCAGCAGTCCTCCGAGTGCCGGTCATCTGGGAAGTCCCTGCCTCCGTCTGCTGTGGATCAGAAAGTGAGGTGTGCTCACCAAATTGTGATCCTGAGGCTACTCCAAAGCTAGTTCCCACCGAGGTGTGTGTCTCTGTGCTGGTGGAGGGTGTGGGTGAATGCTGTGATGGGACTTCAAGGAGGGTGCCTCCAGATTCCTCTTCCGAGTTTTCTTCAGAGCTTGATTGGAGGCCCTGGGTCATGGACTCTGTTGGCTGTTTTCCAGTTGTGCCTGCAAAAGCAAGGGGAGATAATTAGTGCATGACAGTGGCCTGTGAAACATGGTTGTCTGATGGATGTTGCACTGCTGGATCCTCACTTGATAGGGCAGCGCCGACCTCACCGTCAGCCCAGGAACAGTCCAGACCCTCGCCGGCCAGCTGGATGGCTCTGTTTTCAAAGTCTGTGAGGACATTGATGTCAGGCATTCCACCACCAGTCTGCGACCTCTCCCTCTCGTTGTGTGCCAGTTTGTTCTGCATGAATAGAGATGGAGAGAGTGTAAGCAGGATGCCTGCCGGGCCAGATTATAAGTATGCCTGGCATGTGTGGGTGGTGAGTGGTGCCACGGACAGGATGAGGACAATGAAGGCGTGTGTGAGAGAGTGAATGGTGATGTCTCTTGAACTGGCAGTGAATGAGGGCCCTGTAGATGTGTAATGGGTTTGTGAGTGTGTGAGTTGAGACAATGAGAAGAGTGACTTACCTTGGTGGAGTGGAGGAGATCATTCACCCTCTTGCTGCACTGAGTGGTTGTCCTCTTTTGCAGGGCGTTGGCGCTGACCACCACTACCACCACCTCCCAAGCCGGACTAATGAGTTTGCTGCCCATCCTGCGGGGTAGAGGACATCACAGTGAGCCTCCACTGTGTCCAAAAGGTGCTCTAGGGACCTGTCATTGCAGCCCCCAGGTTTAGTCTTTCTGCCTTCCAGGGCCATATCTTGTTTGCAATAGCCCTGGGCTGTATGCACTGAGATATGTGCGCCTGGTGTGATGAAGCGGCAAGGTGATGGCATGGCAGACGCATGAAAGCCCGTCTGCCATGGAAATGGCCTGTTTCCAGGGAATGCGTAATTAATGCGACGGGTCTGGGCTGATATGGCGTGAAATGCTGCCATTGCAGCTGGCAGGTAAACTATATTTTTACCTGTCCGCTACTGCACTTAGTGCAAATCTGGGACAATTCCGCCCAATGTTGGAACATGAAGAAACAATGTGTAACAAATTAAAAGAGCTACTTCATGGAATGAATGGACAAACAGATGACATTACTTCAGAGCCAAGTGAATACCAGCTATCAATAGAAGAGCTAACAGCAGGCAAGGTTAGGCATAAAGTAAATAAATATTAATAAAGTTAATACATTTAGAATAACCAAAATTTTGGGGAACAGTTGGTTTTGAAGGTAATCATTTGCACCATGTATGGAGGGTTTGTGCTGAGTCAAGTTCAAAGGGATGATCTTATATAGAAAACAATCGGTCGCCAAATTTTCAGTCAGACAGGCAAATTAAAATCTGGAGATCAGATGGGAATGTGCATTAGTGCATATGGAGCCTTGCAAGCAAAATGACATTGTGTGATTGATTCCTATGATAGTGACAATACTAGTGCCATCTGTTGATGTTGGACCAATGAAATTATTCAAAGTTGAGTTGAGTGTTGGAGGAAGATATATACAAGGGATTTGTAAATTGTCCAAAGGTGCAGGTGCTGGGAAAGGATGGTGTCTGGAAAGCAGTAGATATTCATATTGTTCTGTAAGAAGTGGGGCCTGGTTGTGTAGTTGTGACATTTCACAAAGTGCACAGTCAGTATGTGTTTTCACCCTGAATCCAAATTGTACAGTTCAAATTGCTTAATCAGATTCTAAGAGCACCAACATCATCAATGTGGATCGAGGAAAGTTTGTGTTGTAGCTAATGAGACGCCCCACACTCACACAAACACACACACACAAACACACACACAGTGATGCTTCATGTTCAGTTGGGCAGACAACATTTTGCCTCACATCAACCAACATGACTAAGGTTGGAGATAAAGTATTAGTGTCTAGAAAGGCCACAATGTTACAGAGATTTAAGAAAACATTACCCACCAAGCAGAGTCACTACAGCTGTAAGTTTTGATGGGTGGGACCAAATTCCAGGATTCCCACCCTCATTTCTAGCCTGTGGGATTTTTATGGCCCTGGGATAAAGATAGAGAGCCCACATGCGGAAATCCTGACCTTGCCTACCCCCTTGTAGGGGTGGGCATTTAAGACCATGCACTATTTTCATGGAGTTGGGCCTATTTTGTTAGAAGGTGTTTCACAGCATTTCGGAGAAGTTGTGAACCATGAGGTATGCCTGTCTGGCATCTGGAATCATTGACAAGTGAGTTCAAAAGGTCTTGACAAGTTCAAAAGTCATAAATAGATATTTTATGATAAGTTAAATATGCTTTTAATGCAGTGATTGATCATGGGGCTCTGTCCTTAAAAGGTAAGTGACCATTAATTGATCAGCGATAAAAACAAAAACAAAAAAACTGCGGATGCTGGAAATCCAAAACAAAAACAGAATTACCTGGAAAAACTCAGCAGGTCTGGCAGCATCGGCGGAGAAGAAAAGAGTTGACGTTTCGAGTCCTCATGACCCTTCGACAGAACTGGTCAGTTCTGTCGAAGGGTCATGAGGACTCGAAACGTCAACTCTTTTCTTCTCCGCCGATGCTGCCAGACCTGCTGAATTTTTCCTATTAATTGATCAGCATTGTGTAAATGTTCAGATGCATTGGAGACTTGTTTCCACTGGAATGTCTTCTACATTCAACAATATTGAGAATCATTAATGTGCCATCTGGACCCTTTGCTTTGATTTTGCCATAAATATGGGAATCTGTGACTGAGTGAGATCTACTTAAAAGTTCACCAGCTAACCAAAAACATATTGAACTGCTTAAAGAGGACCTGTTTTTCAAGAAATACAAGAAAAGACACTGACCAAGAATGGCTGCCATGAGTCACCTGATGCCTGATATTGTAAGTTGGCCATTGTTTTGGGGAAGTTCCTATATGGATTGCACTACAGACCTGTCCTGATGTGTTGCATGAAATTTCACACCTGGGGTGTGTCAAGGTCCACTTCAAAAAGGAAGTTTTGAAAGTAAGGCATTAAAAATGCACAGTGCTAGATTTTAATCAACAGTAATTCTGTCAAGGCAATGGGAACTGCTAACCAGCCAGGTACCCAACAGATGTTCAAAACCCCTGTCGAGAATGAAATAAGCCCATCTGCTATTGGTTTCTACTATCTTGAAATCTATCAAAAGTTTCTGAGATGAAAGATCAAAAATGTGATTATTTGTTCAACAACAATGAGTAAAAGGCATGTTAATCAAATTCCTTCTTAGAATATACAGACAGGAGGTTTAAGAACTGGTTTTGCCAAGCCAGAAACAGAAAGAAGACATCTGGAAAATCTGCTGAAGAGAACAGTAAGGAAACTCTCTCTCTCCCCCTCTTTCTGAAGTTAAGGATGGCCCCAGCAAGGTGCGGTTACCTGAACTTCAATTCAACTCCAGGAACTTAAAGGGAACTATCTAAATTCAAACAACTGCAATGTTCAACAATCTATGACTAAAGGACAAACAAAAGATTTAATTATACATTCTTTTAACTTTTATTTGGACTCTAACCTTTCTTACTTCTGAGATCTGTGTGTGTCCTCATGTTTATTATTTTTTATCCAGCTTAGTAACTAATAAACTTACTCTTTCTTTGACTCAAGAAAACCTGGTTTGAATAGCTCCTTATTAAAAAGCAAATACATTTGAATTGGAAAAGGCATCTACGGGGAAAATAAACTTGAAAAAAAAACCTTTGTTGTGACCAACTGAAGGGGTTGAATAAAGGGGAGCCGGTGCACTCATCCTCACTGAGTCATAACAATTTTTGCACTGATTTAAAGCCCAGACAACTGTTGAACCTTTGAAATAGTTAAACAGTTGTCTGAATTCTTTGATTGAAAGTTTATCTATTGAGCCTTTGAAATAAATGAACAGATAACCATCAGGTAATTCAAAGCACTATTGTATTGAACTCTGGAGAGCTTAGTTATTTGATTGTACAATGGAATCTCATTATGAATGCTTGGCTCAGCTTCAAGCCCCACTGATTGATTTAGCTCAGCAAGGCACAGCTGTGATGAGGACTGTAAGCTTTGTTTGATTAACAGTTAATAGGATTAAAGTGTTTTGAAGAGGTTTTTGAATGGCTATTTTCTTATGTTAACAGGTTTATGAACAGTTGAAAGGAATGAGTCTTTTTCAAGGGGAGTTTGAACAGCTGTGTGTTTGATTTACAGTTTTCTGAGCTCCCAAGAGGAGCAATATTTTCAAGTGGAATTTGACTGGATGATTTCTTATTTATTTCATGAGCATTTCAACAATTTCCCACTGTTATTATGGGGACAATGAGGTTAGTCCATAGCGGATACTGTGAGTGTGTATGGAGGGGATGGGGTTATGGAGGCAGAATGGGAGAAATAGAGAGGGCATATAAACTATAAGTGATAATGGGAGATGGGGAGTTATGGAGGAGGCATTGGGCATGAAGGGGACATGAGTACATGGAGGCGATGGGAGATATGACGGGGTATTGGAGATATGAGGAGGCATGGGGTGTCTGGGAGTGGGTGGGGGGAGTAAGAGGGTGAGGAGGCTGAGGGATGTGGGCTACAGTGTCTAGCACTCACGTACAGAACCGGGTTGATGTCCCAGTGAATGGACAAAGGCCTTCTAACCTGCCGACTTCAGAATTCACCCACCTTGGGCATTCTTCAGGAGGCAACGGCCCCAACTCCAACTCATCCCTGCCACCCCACCATGAAAATAGCGTGGGTATTCACTGTCATGCAGGAGGCAGGATCCCGATGTCGGGAAATGGCCCAACAAGTGATTCCCACCTCACGGATGAAAATGCCATCCTATGACACTACTTATAAAGTCCAGGACCCAATATGCCTTTTTAACTGCTTTCTCAACCTGCCCTGCCACCTTAATGATTGATGTACATAGACTCCCAAGACTCTCTATTACTTTAGAATTGTAGCCTAAGTTTTATATTGGTTCTCCTCTTTCTACTTACCAAAATGTATCACTTCACATTTCTCTGCATTAAATTTCATCTAACGTAGGTCATCTGCAAACTTTGAAATCATGTCCTGTACACCCAAGTCTATGTTATTAACGTAGATCAAGAAAAGCAGTGGCCTTTCTACCGACCCCTGGGGAATCCCAATATATATCTTCTTCCAGTCTGAAAAACAATCGGTCATCACTACTCTCTCTTTCCTGTCACTCAGCCAAAAATGTTCCCATGCTGCCACTTTCCCTTTTATTCCATGGGCTTCAACTTTGCCAAAAAGACTGTTATATGGCACTTCATTAAAAGCTTTTTGGAAACTCATGTACACAACATCAATTGCGTTATCCTCATCAACCCTCCCTGTTACCTCATCAAAAAACCTCAATCAAGTTAGTTAATTATGTTTTGCCTCTAACAAGTCCATACAGGTTCTACTTAAATTAATGCACACTTTTGAAGATGGCTGAGGAAGATTTATGATGAAGAGGATGCAATGGTCTACAGTGTTCTAACCAGAATGGGAAGCGTGGAGAGGGGCAGGGTGATAAGCAGAACACTGGAGAGGTCAAACTTCAAGGCATTAAAGGCATCAATTAGCGATTGACAAAACAAGGGCTGTTGGTTGTAATGTTCAATGTTAAAACTCCTGGGCAAAAATGCATATGTTATTTGGTCAAGGGCAGCAGGCCCATGGGTGCACCATTAATTGCAAGCTTCCCTCTAAGCCACACACCATCCAGACTTGGAAATATATCGCCACACTTGTATCAATGTTGGGTCAAAATCTTGGAACTCCCTTCATAACAGTGCAGCTGTTCTAGAAGTCACCAACCCCTTCTCAAAGGCAACTAGAGGATGGGCAATAAATACTGCCCTTGCCTGCAGCACCCATGTCCCGAGAATGAGAAAGCTCACTGTAGTGGGGCAGCTGTTGAGAATTTGAAAGCTATGTGATGATTCTACATGGAGAGGTTTGGGGATCACTTCGAAAGCTAGAAAATGGCTTCACATGTGGAAATGTGACAGAAAAACAGCACCTACCTGGCTTGCTATCTGACGCACTAATATATCCATCCTACTTCCGGATTCCGAAATTGTTTTGGCTGCATTGATTACGTCAGACGTGTTCTTCAGGGGTCCTCTTCCTCTGTGAGTAGCAAGGGAAAACTATTAGTTTTGAGAACAGCAACACTGCATGCAGCTCAGGAAGGCAGCTAGTCACTTCAAGGGATGAAGAGCCTGGAATTCCAGGATGCTTTGTCAAGCACCAGTAGGAGGCCATTTAGATGCCAAATCCTTGAAATATGACCTCGTAAAGAATGGTGGCAGGTATTGGTAATAGAAGTCCATGTCCTAACTGTCCAGTGGAGGTGTGGCCTTTAAAAAGGTTGATGGAGTATTTTTTTAGTTCATGGTCTTGATTTAAATCCAGGGCCTACTATCTAAAGATTAATTTATCCTTTTCATCAATGGATTACTTTTGCAGTGTGGCGATTTTGGTGCTTAGTGCAGAACTGAAGCCTGTCAGTTTTGCTGGACATAAGAAGGGTCGAATGGATGGAATTCCCGATAGCCTGGGAATGCCCCTGGACGCTCTCTGTCTGTACATATCCGTGAGGAGGGGGAGGACTGAGGTGGTTGGAATTCTCATCAACGTCACATTAGAGTTTAGGAACAACTTAAGCCTCTCAGATCTGGCACCAGCACACTCCTTATGAAACACGCACTGGATCAACTCAACAGCCAGTAAGACTTCAAATTTAGTGGGGTGGTGTATGGGGGGGCACCCCAAAGATGCAGCGGGGAAATCCCCCCGTCAAACCCACCATCCCCCACCACCAAAACAACACCCTACCCCAGAGTAAGGATTGCATAGCAATTTCCCAGGAAATTAAAACTTCCCATGGGCAATTGTCCTGCACTGAGAACCATCAGAAAATGTGATTTAAATCACAGACTTTAGATGGTTCCAACTGTGGTGCATCAATAATTACCCAGAAAAAGTTATAAAAATTAAAACCACGTCTAGCTGCTGGATAACTATTTTGCTGACCCACACCAACCCCCTCACGGGACTCCCCCCAACTGCCCCTCCCCCTGTCGAACCCCAGTGGATTCCCCCCCACCATCCAAATTCCTCACCCACCGCCAGACTTCCTACCCCACAGGACTCCCCCCACCCTGGGACTCCCCAACAGCTCCCAACAGGACCCCCATAACACTTGAACCCACCAGGGGTCTACCCGCACCCCAGGGCTACACTCCCTAAGGGATTCCCCACCTCCCCATGACTTCCCTCAACTTCCGATTGGCTCCCCTACCCAGACCCTTCCCAACTCCACACCCACCGACCTCACTGACCACCGGACCCTCCTCCCCCAGCTCTCTGTGCTCCATGCCCTGACTGTCCCATCCTGCCCAACTTTCTGACTCTTCCCAACTCTCAGACCCCCTCCCTGACTCTCCTGCACCTGCACCGACTGACTGACCACCACCCCACCACCCGATTGTCCAATTCCCACCACCCCCACCACCCTCCCAACCCACTGACTGCCTGGACTGCCCTCTTCTCCAGCAGGAGGCTTTCTGCATGAGCATTATCCCATTGCACACAGCTCTTCTGAGTGTGGGCCAACCATGGTTCCAGATCAATTTAACATTACTGTGTTTGCATTCTATTCCTCTGTAAACAAACCCCAATACTTTGTTTGCATTTTTTATAACCTTATCAACTCTTCTTCCTACTTTTAATGATCCCTGTATCTATATTTCCAGATCTATATACTCTTTCACCCCATTTAATTCCAAGGAATAAGTGTCCTTTTTATTCCTCCTACAAACCACTTCATACTTTGTTATATTGTATCATTTGCCTGCCTACTCTGCAAACCTACTTTTCTTTTCCTGCAGGTGTGACCACAGAAAGTGCATACTAGCCCAAAATCTTAAAGTTAAACAAACAAGTCTAACACAGAAGCCTATTGTAGTTTAATTACCCTTTTGTATGGCTAGTTTCTGATTTTCAACTGGAGCCTGCATTAAATAATGAACAACAAGTTCACAGTAAATTAATTTAGTTTCTTTTCTTGAGTGGACATGATGTTGGGTCATGATAAACAAATTGTCAGGGGACTAAGACCTCACACTTTATATATTTTTATTAAATATATATATATATATATATATATATATCCTCATGGCCAAGACCCTTTTAAAAACAGCTGAAGCTATGTCTGCCTATGACCCTTGAACAATGGGAGCTAACATAGCAGTTTTGCAGAGACTGGCATCTCATTACCTCTGACGAGACCCTAATGACCTCTTGTGGGCTGCAGAGATCAAATTCAAAGGGAAATATACAAAGGCCAACTATATTTCATAAGCCAGACCTGTCCAACCGGAACCAATTCGGCTGCTAGGACAAAAGGCTCTGCAACCTCCCATTCAAGACTTAATGGTTGGAACATTAGCAATCTCACAGACCCAGCCAAAGGGATACACACCCTTTGTCAAAGCCAGAGTGGAGAGGTGGGAGTCATATGACATGAAGCCCTAGCTGGTGGAGCCAATAAAATTGCCTTGTGGTGCTAATAAGCTTCAGTCTACAGCAGCAGCACAGAAAAGGGGCTCTATCCAGTTTTGAATGCCTGCCCCCACCTACACTGTTAAGACTGGAATTTCTATACCATCGCCTACAGACTATTCATCTCTGCATGCCTAGCTCATCGTGGAAGTCAACTCTACTGGAAAGTGAATTACCCAACCTCAGTTCAGCCTGCCGATCTCTGTGAAGGAATATACCATTGGACTTTGATTCTGGACTCTGGACTTATGTGAAACAATAATTATTTTCTTTGTGGTTTTTCTCCCTGTAAAACTTTCTTTCGCTATCTCTCTTTACTGTAAAAGTGCACAGGGAGCTAAATGTAGACCCTCCTCCACTCCCGCACCTTGAAGGCATGCAGATAAACTAACCCTCTGAGTTCATCCTATCTTGAGTTTGCTGTGGAGTTATTAATAGAAAATTGTATCACACAAAAACTGAGGGGTTGGGAAACATGCCATGGCTTATAAAGGGGAAGCCAATCAAAACACATTTCTGTTTATAGATGGGTGGTGAAAGGAGAAATCAGGGCTGTTTAAATTAACCCTCTTCCTGTCTGTAAAAAAACGTTCAAATTTTATTGAAAGAATGATGTAGGATCCCTCGGGGAGTGGGGAGTGGAGGTTGGCCGGGGAGGGGGGGAGGGGGGGCGTGGGCAGCAGTGGTAGCATTTGTGCCCTAGGTCCATTGATGGACATCACTAAAAGTGACATTGTTGACTTGGCTGATTATATCACCTAGCTAACTTTCCATCTGAAAGATAAGCTGTGACTGTGTCACTGTAGTCAGCTTCAATCTGAATTGGAAGGATCAAGAGTGAGTTATTTTCAGCGCTGAGAATACCAAGGCACGAACTCTGCCCAAGTTGTGCACTTGTCTGTCAGTTCTGCACAAGATCAAACCCAGGTACCATCATGGGTCAAGAATGGTATAAAACAGACCACAAGACCTGTTGTAGCTATGCCTCAATATTGAAGGGCTGAAATTCCATGGGGTCCAAGCACTCTATCATTGGACTTTTGGCAAAAGTCACTAAGAAGCTCCAGAAGAATTACAGCCCTTTGCATCCAACCAAAAGATCACACCAATTGGCAGCAGCAAATCTTCTTATATCACTTCCCCTCCCCTTGGAATTTCATCCCTGCTCATGAGGTAAAAAAACCTTATGATTGGTAATTGAGAAGATGGCAGCTTGCCTGTTGGCATCCCAGTACAAGTTTTCCAACTTGTCTCTTTGCCCAGCAACCATTATGGTCAATGACCTGGAATGCACTGCCTGAAATGGCGATGGAAGCAGATTCAATATTCAAAAGAGAATTGGATAAACACTTGAAGAGGAAAGATTTTCAGGGTTATGGGGGTGGAGCAGGGTAGCGAGACTAATTCAGATGGCTCTTTCAAAGGACTGTCAAAGGCAAAGTGTACTAAAAGGCTTCCTTTATTGATATGAAGATTGTATGTAGTTTGTGTGCTATTTGGCTTACGTACTGTTAACCCTGCTACACCACCTCATATTCAAAGCAAAGCATGACCTCAAATTTTATTGGAGCCTATTCATTGGACAAAAATGAGTCAGATCCCTCCACTGATCCCATCCCAGGGATGGGGGTCACTTCTATATGCAGGACATACAGATGCACTCATGGAGGTGAAACAGAAGTAGGCAGTGAAATGAGATGGTGGACAGTCACTCTGCAAAGCAGCATCTGAGATCCTTGTTATGCCAAAGATTAAAAAAAGGAATAGATACGTAGAATTTCCGCAGGTATAACGTCTGCATGACAGATAGCTGTGGAATCAATTGCCTTCAATTTCTTTAATTTTGAAAGAGTCTGAAGCATTCTGGGTAAACATGAGTCCCAATGGTCTATTCGGAATAAGCTGGGTAGAATTTTTGGTGTAACATATAATGCTTCTATTATCCTACCCAAGTTACATGGGGCAGAAACACAGTAGATCCAGGTTCCATCCGAAGTTATGAAAACCTTTTCTATCTGGGATCTTGCTATCATTCCTGCTCTCCCAACCACCAGAAATTTAAGTCCTGTGTATGCAAATGAATAACAGCTTCCAGCCTGAGAACAAAAAGAATGGGATAAAAAAGAAAGAATAAACTTGCATTTAAATAGTGCCATTTTCAACCTCAGGATATCCCAAAGAGATTCACAGTCAAGCAAGCAGCTTTGAATTGTAGTCACTGTTATGGGGCAAGAAACTGATGAGATCTTGTATCTCCCCCAATGACACATTGGTCCCAATAGAATTTCAAGCTCTGTCCCTGTTGTTGTGGAATACTATGAAATATTACAGATTCTTAAACCTTAACATTTTTTTTAACCGTATCATCAGAATCAAATCTATGAACACCAGGCCTTTGGGTCAAATAAATGATAAATTCCTAAAACTGGAAACTTTCACACAGGCCTCCTTTCTCCTATGGGCTAATGCTCATTTGTTTTCCTTCATGTCACTCTGTCATTTGCAGCCACAGCATTTCTAAAGCTGCTGTGCAGTCTTTTTAAGCTCTCTATTCTGGAGATATAGCAGAATCAATAATAGAAGTATGATGGTCGGCAATGAAGCAAGCTCCGGAGCAGAATTTGATCAATGTACATATGCATACATATAGATATATTAAATTGGATGGAAGAAAATACACCTAGGATGCTAAACACTGCAGATGAAAGGGATTTTTTTTTTAACTGATGAGATATACGAAAAAGTCACTGTAACTATCTTTTTCGAGTTGATTTGATAAGACAAGACAATTGACCTTGGCACCAGCTAGTTGAGGTTACCCGCTTCAATTCGACCGCACTGAGCTGTGCAAAAATTCATCAGTGTTTGGAAATGTAAAGCACAAATTGGTGATGTCAGGAATTAGCAGCACACTCGCTACCTCAACTCACTTTCCTGCATCTCAAGAGATTACTGAAGGATCACATGCTCTTCTAGCACTTGCAGTATTACTGACTGACTACCAACACAACAAACCCACTGCACTGGGAATAACAGTGACAGCTTCAGTTTAATGCCATCAACTTTGTGCTGCTTTCCAAATAAACTGAGTCTCACGACACAACGTGAGGTTCAGCTTTACACTGGAGATTTCCATACTGACAGGGCCTTAAATATCTCAACACTCTCATACAACAGAAGTATCTCATTCTGCAGTAATGCCACAATGTCTGCTAGCTTCTAGCTTGTTTATTATTAGCTCAGTTAGCTAGATGGCTAGCATGTGGTTCAGAATAGCACCAACAATGGGGGTTCAACTCCAATTCCGACTGAGGGTAGATTTGGGACCTGTCTCCTCGTTCTGTCCCCCAGATTGGAAGGCAATATAAATCTTCTTCTGGAGTTTGATGCAGGACCTCCACCACAGGTAGGCCAAGGTCCCGAATCCACCCCAGTAGAACAGGGATCAAACCCTGTGCTGTTGGCACCAATCTGATCCACACCAGATGTCCAGCCAGCCTCCCCCATTAAGAATCTGAGTTGCTGTGGCAACATACACTTTTCCAACGTAGCCCAGAGCTATGATTAGTGATGGCTCCAACTTTCGTTCCATCAAATGGCTGACCAGAAATCTCCCCCACTCTTACCACCTGCCTTTGGTGTATGTTGGAAGGGTTTGCAGGTGGATTCTCAACCTGTTTGGCCGCATTATGAATACACCTTCCTTGGCCATCAAGTCCTGGGGTGGGGCTTGAACACGCAGCTTCTTGCTCAATGGCAGGGATGCTACCCACTGCACCGCAAGACATATATTTCCCAAAAAGCTTGAGTATTAGGAGCTCAGGTCTAACAAAGCACAAAGCCTTGGTGTATATAAAGCAAAACTAAAGCACCTCGGGTCAAATATTGTGACAATAATGAAACACAGTGGTGCAGAAGATTCAATTGCTGCAGTTAATTGCAAGCAAGCTATTAAAAGGCGAATAGGCACTCATGGTGTTTGTTAGTTTTTCTGTAAAATTGCTGAATGGAAACAGTTTCAGAAAATATATTAAATATTCATCAAAAGTTTTGTCGATCTTGGCCTCAGTAAATGGGGTTTCATGTTTTATTAACCAACATCTGCCATTTATAATTTTGTCCACTTATAATTTTTGAATTGTATCTGAAGTGAAACAATTATAAAGTAGCAAATATGTACACAAGTTCACATGAGCATCATTGGGAGAATTGCCCAGATAATCTCCTTTGCAGTGATATTGGTTGAGGGATAGATATTGGCCCAGAAACCAAGGGAGAGCTCCCCTCTTCTTCTTTGAACTAGCGCCATGAGGTTTATTAGGCCCTGAGAGATAGATCTCATCCAAAAGATGATACCTCCAACAAGGCAGCACTCCCTCAGTGCTGCACTGAGAGAATCAGTTTCTCTTACTTGTTCAAGACAATAGTGGACTTGAATTCCCAGCCTTATAGCTCAGAGGGCAGAGTGACATCAACTGAACTAAACTGTCAGCAGCAATCAGTGTGTTACTATAACACAAAGGGCAGGATTTTCCGTGCAGCTGGCAACGGGTGTGTTCAGCGGCATGAGCAGACATTACAGCGAGAAGGCCGGAAATCATTACGAAAGCAGTTTGCAATCACCCACTCAGCCTGTCAATGGTGGCTGCGTTTTCTGCCATTGGGAGTCAGGAACATCACTGTAATACATCTGCATATCATTATAAGCCCAGCCAGCTGGAACCAACCCCCCCACACTGGATCATCCTCTATGTCGGCAGGAAATCAGGCCGATGCAGAACACATCTTGACAAGCGTGTTGTGCAGAAGTCGGGACTTACCGTCAGGGCCTTACTTATATCGCGCACAACCGAGGAGCAGAAGATGCTGGAGCTCGACAGCAATGGCTCACTGGAGGAATGTCCATGACATGCTGGGTGGATTCTCATGGACATGGCTCTGCTGCGAAGCAGCCCACGGAAGTTGGAAAGTCACCGTTGATGCTCACAATGGGTGATGGTTGAGGGGGTGGAAGAGGAAGGTCTTGGATCAACTGGGAGAGGAAGAGGTGTCAGGATGTGGTGAGTTTGGGAGAGGGTGAACAAAGGTGTTGGGGGTGAGGTTGGGAGGGGGGAACGAAGGTGTCGGGGGGTGAGGTTGGGAGGGGAGAACAAAGGTGTTGGGGGGTAGTTTGGGGGTGAGGGAGTACAGGAGGGCAGGGTAACGTGGGAGAAGATAGCGATTGGGGAGGTGGGTGTAAGGTGGGTGGAAGATGTAAGGGAAGGAGTTCGGAGGGGGGAAGGAGTGCAGAGAGAGGAGGAAGTCCGGGGGGAGGAAGGAGCACAGGGAGGGGAGGGAGTAAGGGTGGAGGCAGAAGTAAGAGTGGAGGAAGAGGTTGGGAATGGGAAAGGAGTAAGGCTGGAGGGAGAAGCAAGGGTGTCTGAAGGAGTTAGGATCGGGGAAGGACTAAGCAAGGGGATTCAGAGAAGGGAAGGGTCCGAAGGGGGCGATGTTCAGGTGAACGTGCAAGGGAGGTCTCTGATGAGTCCATGACTGCCTCCTGGGGAGTGAACTGAGGGTGGGCATGTAACAAGAGAACAGTGAGAATGACTGAGGGCAGAGTGAGGCAGTAGGCTGGGAGGATGCGGGTGTGATGACATCGATAGGAGTGATGATGCAGGCAGTGGGTGGGGACTCGGAGGCAGATACAGACCCCTGGGGAGGTCAGGGAGGTGAATGTAGATGGGGTGGAATTTTTGGAAAGGAAGGGAATGTGCACATCTACGGACATCCCTGTAGGGAAAGGATTGTGGCTGGTAGGTTATGGTGGGGAGGCAGAAGGAAATGGGTGGCTGGGGGAGGGGAAAGGGTTGGCAAGCGGAGGAATAAATGCAACAAGACAATGTTTCCCAAATTGAAAGTGAAACGAGAGTTGTGGTGGGCAAGATCAAGTGCTGCATGGGAGTGTGATCAGTGGGTGGGTGGAGATGCAGGTCAGCTCAATGGCCAACTGGAAGTAAACCCCAGCAGGCAGCACTGAAAATGATCAGGACATTGAGATGACTGTGATATGGGAAGGATCCATGTACATGGGAGAGTGCTGGCACAAGGCCAAGAGATGCCCCGCCACACATACACATCTCCCTCCAGAATCACTCGTGGGCTGGCTGTGTGCAGCTGAACTGCTAGTGGGGGGGATGCAGTCGAAGGACTCGTGAAGACTATCAATGAAGCTGAAAGACAACATTACACATTATTCAGTGAAAGTGAATATATTTCCAGATCACAGAGTGACAAAATGTGTTCACCCATGCAACCAACTGTGATCAGAATTTCTTAAGTTTTGAATGCCTTAGACTTCTAGGTGCTGCCCTGACATCAGCGGCAGGGGTGCAGGCAGCCTGTGCAATGGTTGGTCCTGTTGCATCTGATGCCTTCTGCGTGGGTCCTCTGGAGACCCAAGACCTTGGCGGTCCCAGCTTGTTTTGGCTGTCCTCCTGTGGGCCAGCTGCTCCCTCTGCAGTGACAGAGGATGATGTTGAGGGGGTCACAGGCAAAGGGGACTCGGAGAGAGAGGACAGCTGCTGGGATTCCTAAGTGGATGACCCAGGGGTATCCAGCTGCTGCTCCTCTTCACTTTGGGTGCCCGGGGTGCCGGCCTGACTCCTTGAGGGGAAGGAACACCTGGGGAGACATCAGGGTGCCCCGTTTCCCTCTCGTGTTGCCACTGCAGGAACTTGCCCATGTCTACTGTGATGGAGTGCAGGTCTGTGTGCATCTCTGCATTTTGCTGGACCAGGGTCTCTATAACATCCGCCATCCTCCCCATGGAGAACTCCATAAGTGCAGATGTGGGCACCACTTCATCAGAGATCAGGCAGGCACACTACTTTGATTCATGTGCCATTCTATTGAGGGCTTCCAACAGCTCTGCATGATGTTCCCCCGCCTTCTGCTGACTCTCCAGGATGAGTTGAAAGGCCGAATCAGAGGCTCATCATCTGACTCAAACCTCACAGATGCCTCTTCCCCAGCAATCCTCTGAGTGTCGGGGAGCTCAGCCGATCCTGCCTCCTCCTGCTGTGGACACGTGTCCATGCAGTGATCACCAGATTGTGAACCCGAGCCTGCTCTAGATCGAGGTCCCACCGAGGTGTGTGTCTCTGCGCTGGTGGAGGGTGTGGGTAAGCGCTGTGATGGGTCTTCCAGGCTGCTTATTTCCAGCTCTTCAATGGAGGAGGTGTCCTCTTGGCTGGAGGGGAGGACGTGGATGCAGCTGAGGGAATGGCTGGCTGAGGGTGTCAGTCTCTTGGCAGAGCTCCCTGTGAACCAAAGTAGAGATAATTCGTGCATGGCAGTAGAGCCAATAGCAGGAGAGAGAGCACTCACAGTTGTGTTGAGAGAAGGATGATGTGGTGCAGGATCCTCACGAGGGTGTTCACCGCCGACCTCACCATCGCCGCAGACATGGTCCACGCCCTCACCAGTCAGCGTGATGCCCGCTCCTCATAATGAGTGAGGGGTCTAATGTGGAGCCCTCCACCCCTGGTCTGGGACCTCTCCCTGCTGTTGTGAGCCAGCTTCTTCTGCATGAAAACAGATGGAGAGAGTGTGAGCAGGACACATGGCACTGTGTGGAATGTTTATGTGGTGAGCAGAGACATGGACAGGATGAGGATGTGAGCTCCAGAGAATATGAGCCTGATGGAGATGTGAGGGTGTGTGTGAGAGTTAGTGGTGTTGTCCCTTGAGGTGTGAGATCCCTGTGGATGTGTGATGGGTTTGTGAGTGTGTGAGTTGAGAGTGATGAGGAGAGCGAGTTATCCTGGCGGAATGGAGGAGACCATTCATCCTGTAGCGACACTGGGTGTCTGTCCTCTTTTGCAGGGGTTTGGTGCTGACCAGCACTGCCACCACCTCCCATGCTGGATTGATGATGCTGCTGCCCAGAACGGTGAGCCTCCACAGCGTCCAAAAGTGTGGTGCATCACTAAACTGGGGGGGCTGCAGTCTTTTGTCTTTTGAGGCAATCCTGTTTCCTGTGGAGCAGTCCTGGGCTGGCAGCACTGAGAGGTGTGCGTGGTTGCACTTTAAATGCGGCGCCTGGCGTGATGAAGCAGCAAGATGATGGCGCGAAGGGCGAATGAGAGCGCGGCTGGCATTGAAATGGTGCTTTTCCTGGGAATGCATAATTAATGCAGTGTGTTTGGGATGACATGGCGTGAGAAGCCGCCATTGCGGTTGGCGGGCAAAACATCGTTTTTCCCACCCGCTACCGCATTTAGTGCAAACCTGGGGCAAATCTGGCCCAAAGGCAGGTAGGAAAGTAAATTGCGAAGAGGGCATAAGGAGTCTGCAAACGGACAGAGGTAGGTTATGGGAGTGGGCAAAAATTTGGCAGTTGGGGTATAAAGTGGGAAAATACTATTTTGGCCAGAATAATAGAAAAGCAGCATATTTTTAAATTGGAGAACGGTTACACATCTCTGAGGCACAGAGGGATCTGGGTGTCCTGGTACATGAATCAGGAAAAGTTAGTACGCAGGTACAGCAAGGGATTAGGAAGGTAAATGGAATGTTGTTTATTGCAAGGGAAATGGAATGTAAAAGTAGGGGTGTTTTGCTATAGCTGTGGTGAGACCACATCTGGAGTACTGTGCTGTTTTGGTCTCCTTATTTAAGAAATGCATTAGAAGCATTTCAGAGAAGCTTCATTTGACTGATAGCTGGGATGGGGGTATTTATCTTATGAGGGAAGGTTGGACAGGCTGAACCTGTATCCTGGAGTTTAGAAGATTCAGGGGTGATCTTATTGAAACATATAAGATCCTGAGGGGACCTGACAGGGTGGATGCTGAAAGGATGTTTCCCCTTGTGGACGAACCTAGAAATGAATCTCCCTTTTAAGATGGTGATGAGAAGAAGTGTTTTCTCTCAGAAGATTGTGAATCTTTGGAACTCTTTTCCCCAATGAGCAGTTGAGGCAGGGTCAATGAATATTTTTAAGGCAGAGGTACATAGATTCCTGACCAACTAGGGAGTCAAAGGTTATCGGGAGTAGGCGGAATGTGGAGTTGAAGCTACAGTCAGATCAGCCATGATCTTACTGAATTGTGCAGCAGGTTTGAGGGGCTGAATGGCCTACTCCTGCTCCTAATTCAATGTTTGTGTGCACTGAGACAAAGCAGACCAGCAAAATTCCAGGTTCAATTCAGTATAGGGCTTTGCTTGGCTTGACCAGTATTAATCGCTTAGCTAGGCAGAGAAAGAAGACAAGTGGGTTTTGCATTCCTGATCTCCCTATAGCAGGAGTGAAGCGCACAACGTGGAAATATTAACACACAGGACAAATTAAAATTCCAAGCTGTATCTAAGGCAGTGATGTCTCACAATGCAGTCATCATCCATTTTGTATTTACTAATTAATTAACCTGACCTCAGAAAAGAAACTAATCTTCAAAATCTAGTTCTGATAAAAAGTCATTGGCCTGAAACGTTAACTCTGTGGGTGAAATTTTACTGGTCTCTGGATGGCAGGCTAGGAAATAGGGAGGCCATTAAATTGCTGGGGGGGCTGGTCATTTTATCAGTGGCGGGACTGGTTGCCTGCTGACTGGGGGCAGGCAGCTAAATTGAAATAATTAAGACCACTTAAAGGATCATTTTGAGGGGCTGCCAGCATTTTACCAGCGGTGGAGCAACCCTCCCCGGCCACCACATAGGTGGGTGGCCAGCTGCAGGGAGGCAACCTTCCCTGTGCTTCCCCAGCAGGGCTCCATTGAAATCGGAGGCTTTGTGGCCCAAAGGCCACCACTGTGGCTCCAGTGCTGCTGCTGGAAGGGTTATCCCTCTGATTGCTGGGGCCTGCCTGGCTGACACTGGCAGAGAAATACAGTCCTGACCAAAGCCCTACACTGAATTGAACCTGGAGCTTTTTTGGTCTGCATTGTCTCAGTGCATACGACCATATGAATTAGGAACAGGAGTAGGCCATTCAGCCCCTCAAGCCTTTTCCGCCATTCAATAAGACCAAGGCTGATCTGATTGTGGCCTCAACTCCACATTCTGCGTACTCCCGATAACCTTTAACTCCTTGAGTCTATCGCCTCAAAATAGAGGAGCCCTCTCTTTCTCCTTGCTGCTTCAGCAGGCCCACCTCCCCGAGTGACTCTGCCGAGGCTGCAGAGCTGTCAGCTCCTTTGATTGGGCTGGCAGCTTAGAGAGCTAGCCCACTGGCCCCAGCAGCAGCTGATGAAGAGTCAGCCTGTGGGAAGATGCTACTGCAATCCCACTGCCTATCTGTGTAGGCTTGGAACCCTCATATGTTTCCGACATTGGGACTTATCCCCTTCCAAAAAAATCCTGACCTATTTCTCTCTTCACTGATGCTGCTGGACTTGCTGAGTATTTCCTGCATTTTCTGCTTTTATTGCCATATTTACCATTTTTTACAATTAAATCACTTTTCCTTTTCTTCAAACTTCCCTTTTAGCTGGACTTACATTTTGCTTAAAAGCATTTCAGACGCTGTGAGGGATTTGCTCCACATTTAAACTGGTCACATTTGGAATTTGCAATTTGAGTTTAATAAAAATCACTGTGTGTAAAAGCCCAGAATCCTGCTCCATTGATGGACAGCTACAAGTTACTGCCTTGTATCAGGATTCTTTTGCTGTATCAAATTAGCCCCAAGATACATTATTTCCCTTAATCCCAGTTATGGCAGGAAGCATCCATTATTACAGATAATTAGGTCACTTCTCATAAAACTGCAAGCTAGGTTTGGATGCAAGTATCCCCTTTGGCCTATTTGATTCTGTCTTTCAAGAAAACCATCCCTCTAGTCACCCCATCGAAATGAGTCTAACACAGATGTTGATCACGAGAAATACTTATTGGATTCTATCGTAAACTGGCCTGCCAGAACTTTAATGATGCAGGGTACTATATCGTGTGGTTTTCCCCTGTCAATCTGGGATGCCCACAAGACTGGCGAAGAGTTGCATTTGCTGCCATTTATCAGATTAGATTCTTCCAGATGCTCTCTCATTTTTCAGAAACAGCATCATGGAAATCAGACCCATTAACCACTAAGAATCGAAGGCTTGGGTCAAATGAAAGTTCTGGGGACCACTGCCACATGGTTACATTGTGGGGGAATGGCTGCATGATAGTTGGGAGTGCAAATACTTAGCTCCCCTCTTTTTCTACCATTCCAGAATAAAGGAGTGGTTCAAAGTGTAGGCAATTAAAAGTGAGTTTGCTTTCATTCAGGGAACAATAGGTATTTGCCACACACGTTGTTATTTTTGCTTTAACCTTGACACCTTCGCTGCGGAGTTGGTCAATTTAAATGATGATATCTGCTGTGCCTTATCTGTGTTTGTGAATTAAAGAGTTAGCTCATCCATAATAATGAAAGTCGCACTACTGCAAATAATACAGCCTTTTAATTCACAACCAAATAATTGAATACCATATGGAGACTCATTTGAGAATTGGCTTTAATGCAAACACTGCTGATTGAATAAACAATCATGTATGGAATTCCGTCCTGGTAATTTATCTCACTAGTGATGAGAAAGAAACCTTGATGAAAGGCATTACTTCCTTTAATCCATCTGTTACCACTACTTATATACAGGATCTGACTAATGCAGGTTTTTTTTTTGTTGCTTATAATGATTTCAGAGATTATAACTTGATTCAAATGTATTGTGAGGTACTAAAGGATTATAGAAACCTGGGTTGGACCACTCAGAAAACTGTACACAGTCCTTTTTCCCATGTTATAAAAAGGATAAAGAGGCTCCAGTGAAGGTGCAAAAAAGGATTTACAAGAATGAGATCAGAACTTAGGGGTTATAACTCGTGGATAAATTGTTTCTAGAAGGGAGAAGACTGAAAGGTGACCTGATATTGGTCTTTAAAGTTATGGAAGTGTTTCTACATCTGGGGAATCTAGAACGATGGATTATAAATATAAAATAGCCACAAATAAATCCAATAGGAAATTCAAGGAGAAGCTTTTTTTTTCCCAGGCAGTGCCTAGATTGTGGAGCTTGCCACCACAGGGAGTGGTTGAGGTGAGCAGTGTAGGTATATTTAAGTGGAAGCCAGATAAGTTCATGAGGGAAAAATAAATTACTTGAAGTTTAATTTGCTGACGATACTAAGACCAGCAGGAAAGCAAGTTCTGAGGAGGATACAAATAGTCTGCAAAGGGGTATAGATGGATTGAATAAGTGAGCAAAAAATTGGCAGATAATATGGCAAATGTGAGGTTGTCCACTTTGGGGGGAAGAATAGAAAAGCAGAATACTATTTAAATGGAGAGAGACTGAAGAATGCAGTGGTACAGAGGGATCTGGGTGTTCTCATATATGAGTCAAAAAAAATTCAACATTCAGGCACAGCCAGAAATTAGGAAGGCAAATAGAAAGTTGGCTTTTATTGGAAGGGGGTTGGAGTATGCAGTTCTAACTGTACAGGGCATTGGTGAGACTTCACCTTGAATATTATGTACAGTCTTGGTCTCTTTATTTAAGAAAGGGTACACTTGCATTGGAGTCAGTTCATATAAGATTTACTAGGTTGATTCTTGGGATGAAGGGGTTGCCTTATGGGGAAAGGTTGAGCAGGTTGGGCATAATCTCATTGAAGTAGGATTATGAGATGTGACCTTATTGAAAAATATAAAATTCTGAGTGGAATTGACAGAGTTGATACAGGAAGGATGTTTCCCCTCGTGGAGGAAGCTAGAACTAGGGGGCACAGTTTCCAAAAAAGGGTGTAGT
Organism: Carcharodon carcharias; assembly: GCF_017639515.1. Taxonomy (NCBI): domain Eukaryota; kingdom Metazoa; phylum Chordata; class Chondrichthyes; order Lamniformes; family Lamnidae; genus Carcharodon; species Carcharodon carcharias. The sequence continues at coordinate 47,806,542 of NC_054483.1, read as the reverse complement.
ATAAAAAATTAAAAGATGGGTAAATGCTAATGTAAGACATAATGTAGATAATGATGTATCACAGACACTAGTCACTCATGTGTTGGAGAGAGAGAGAGAGAGGTTGGAATCATGCCTAAGAACTACATGCCTGCTCTGTAACCTGTTTAGAAATAGTACTAATAGAGAGGTGTTAAGCAGATACCAGAGTATGTCTATAGTCTGTCTAAGAACCAAGTGCCACAACTAGAGTCCAAGACAGAAAGACTCAAACCCAGAGCATGGCACCAGTTCAGAACATGGTGGCAGCGATGCAGACATTGATTTAAAAGAAATTGGTGTTTATCAAAGGAATCACAGAATGAAGAAACCTTCGTATACAGCTCGAGAAATTTTGGCAGTAGAAGGAGATGCACTGAAGACAGGTAACGATGACCGTTCTTAGTGAGTTGTCCCTGTCCCTGCCTTGAGGGCCAACAGCGGGAGTTTTGGAATCATCATTTTCTCCGGTATTGAGCAGCATCAGGTCTTCACAATAAGGAATAAAGCTTCAAGTTAGTTCCTTTCTTTATGCAGGAGGTCCAGTAGCAGATGACGGTTCTCTTAGGGTGTGCAGGAGTCCACTGTAGATTTTGATTCCATTATTAAAGCCTTTGACACCTTTTTCAATCTGCCACGGAAACCCATCATTGAGCAGAGAAGTGGCCCCAATTTCTGGCGGCGAACCGGGCTATAATTTGTGGTGACACCGAGGCTTAATATGCCTCTGCAAATTGGGTAGTCCCATGGCTAGTGGCCCCACCCTTATGAAAGCCCACCAAACCAACTGAAAGGGTAGGAAACTCCACGTTGACAGCCATTTTGAGATGCTTGCATTGTGGCACGAAAACCCAGCATAGGTGCCAAGGCTGTCCAGCAGGCGGTGCAGAATGTTTCCAGTGTGGCAAAACTGGATACTTCACGCCTTTGTGCAAATCTAACAATTTTAGTCGAAGTTGCAGACCAGAGAATATTTATGAAACAAATTTCTTCCAAGGAAAGGAAAGTCCAGAAAACAACAATCCTATAGAATTCCTAAGGGAAGTAGATAGCCTTAATCCAGATTTTTGGTCGGTTACAGTACAAGTTTAAGGCTTCACTACTACTTTTAAAATTGATACTGGAGTGGCTGTTAACATATTCATGATGAACTTGACTGGCTTCAGCCAATGACCCTTTTCCATCAGACATCAGGTTACAAGGTCCAGGAGGCACACACCTTCCAATCAAAGGCAAGGTTATTGTTCCTCTTAGTTACAAGGGGTGACAGATCATTGATTCTCTCTATGTTCTTCACAATCAATGTACATCGTTGTTGAGTGGTGATATTGACATATGTCTAGAAATCCTAGGAAAACCAGATGATCTCTACCATTTGGAGGACTCACTGTTTTTAGGCAACAGTCTTCACTCTTTTATTTCAAACCAGTGGAAATTCAGCCTTCAGAAGCTAAGGGGGTTCATATACTCAGCAACGAGTTTCTTTCTTTCACAGAGACACCACTCACCAGACCCCAGGTGGAGATTGAAGTTTTGAATCTCTCAGTTCTTCACAAAGTAAGGCCAGAGGTGGTGGATACAGAAATATTGCCCAAGACGGTGACCATCCTCATGAAGACCCGCTGGACCTGAACTGGCTCTTTCTAGAGAGTGATGAGGGAGAATCCCTTGCAATATTGACTGATCTCTTGGAGATTGAGGTCCTGGAGAATGATTCACCTTTCCTGTTAAATGACGCACTTTATAAAGTCTCTGTTGTCTTTTTAGGGGAGTCAGCTGTGTTTTTAGCGGCTGAGCAGCATTCAGATCTTAGCTCCAATGAATCTTCTGATGTATTGCCTGCTTTATCTCCTGATGTTCAGGAAGAGATTTCTACAGAGAATGCTTTGCCTGAGTCCAGGTTAGAATCCATTGAGGACCCCCAACACTGCTCAAGGACTGGTACCTTCCCAGGGTGAAAGTCTATTGTTACCCATTCTTCAGTCCTAACTGAAAGTCATCTTCTCTCCAGAGCTGGGGGTCAGCACAGAAGCTGCAGCAGAAGCTTTAATACTTCTGAAGCTCCAGAATCCTGTACAGCAATCTTATTTCTGAGTTGATTGTTCACAGGACATTCCTCTCATTACAGAAGATGAGGCTGTCTTTTCTATACATTCTCAGCAATTATTCCCATTGCCCAGAGTGGAGCAACCTCACACAGAGAGAAGTACGGCTCTCTTACCACGGCCTACAGAAAGTAAATGGTCCTCCCGGGAAATCATTGGGGAATCATCTCTTCTTTTCCTGAAAGGCTTACAGTAAATTGGTTATTTTGTCCTTTGTTGTCTAAGTTCATTGAAATCTTGGATCTTAAATGTTTTTTCAGTCAATGAAACAGCTGTGACAGCCCTCCCTGGAGCTGAAGATCATTCCTCTTCTGAAACTTCTTTCCAGAGTCCTTCAAGCGAGCAGCAAGTTCCTCACAGTGCCCTGAGTTCTTTTCTTCTAGTTCCAGAGGGTCCAAAGGTTGATTCTCTTCAGTCTTCTCTTTTGAGTCAGCCTTTCATTGAAAAGTCTTCATTGGGCCTATAGGTCAGTCATTCTGAACCCTACACTCAGCTTCCCTGAGATGCTGGCAGCAATGCTGATAATGTTGTCTATTCTGCAGATAATGATGTCCTTTCAGATGCAGGAGAAAGCTCTTATGTTTCCTAGTTGTCTTCCCTAAGGGCTGAGAATACTGAGGGTGATTGAATCCCCCAGCACAGTGACTTGGGGAGGTGAAGACGAGAGTTGGAGTTGAGTAGAATCAATAGTTGTAAAAAGTGAGTTACAGGAATGCAATGCAAATCGTTAAAGACAGAGTTTCATGTTGTTGTTAAAAAGTAGAATAGCACACTTGGGTGGAGGTATAGTATAAGGGGTTAACATATGGGATATGCTAATTGATGGCATAGATAATGATGTATCACTGACACTAGTCAGTCATACATTAGACTTGAGAGAGGTTGGAATCATGCCTAAGAGCTTTACGTGCCTGCGCTGTAACCTGTTTAGAAGTAGAACTAATAAAGAAGTGTTAAGCAGATAGTGGAGCATGACTAGAATCTGTCTATTAACCAAATCTCATGCCTAGAGTCCAAGACAGAAGGACTCAAACCCAGAACATGGTAACAGTTCAGAACAAAAGGGTCTCCTATTCAAGGTGGAGATGAGGAGGAATTTCTTCTCTCGGAGGGTCATTAATCTTTGGAGTTGATTACCCCAGAGTGCTGTGGGAGCAGGGTCATTGAATATATTCAAGGCTGAGTGCAACAGGTTTTTGATTTATAATGACTCAAGGACTATGGGGACAGGCAGAAAAGTGGAGATAAGGCCAAAATTAGATTAGCCATGGTCCTATTGAATGGCAGAGCAGGTTTGAGGAGGAATATGACCTACTTCTGCTCCCAATTCATATGAAGAAAAGGAGTTGCTGATATGGTTAGATGAAATAGGACAGGTGGAGGCCCATGTATAATTTTATATTTTTGTCAGTATTCTTTGCATGGGCCTTATTCATTAATGCACTATTACTGTTAAACTCTCTGTTCCTTCTATCCCACTTTGCTTGTTTTAACTCAAATTGCTACACTGCTCTGTTGCCTTTAGATTTCTAAATCTCCCTTCACCTGAATCCTATTCCACTCTTCTGGTTTAAAGGCCTATCCATCATTGTGTCAAGAGCTGATTAGCAGCATTGCCTTCAATGGCCTCACTATTAACTCGCCTTCCATGCAGACTATCTTCTGTGTGAACAATTCCACTTGACTTTCATCCTTCTTCCTAGATTTCAATTTTATAAACTTGTCTATTGCCATTCAGCACTTCAAAACAGTAAGCCATTAAATTTACCAAGCACTTGCATGATCTTGCAAACTTCAAAGTTTTCTCCTTTCCAGCTTTCTTAATACTGATTTAACAATTTAGTTCTTCATAAACAAAACGCTCTGTCCAACTTGGCTCTGCAGCTAATTTACCCCAAACGTCTACTTGCCAGATTCCTTGTACATTTTGGTAAAAACATCAGTTCATCCCCAATAGCACACTTAACTTCCCTGTGTAACGAAGCTTTATGTATTAATAACCTCTAGGCTTGGGGTAACATGGCACAATTTCAAAATATTCAGATGACACAAAACGTGGAAGTATTGTGAAAAGTGAGGAGGAGAGTGGTAGACTTCAAGAAGACATGGGCAGACTGGTAGAATGGACAGACAAGTGGCAAATGAAATTCAGTGCAGAGAAATGATGACATGGTACATTTTGGTAAGAAATAAAAGTGTGTATGTGAGGGTGCAATATAAAATAAAGGGCAATTCTAAAGTGGATGTGGGAACAGGGAGACAAGGGGGTATATGTGTACAAGTGGCTACAGATGGCAGGACAGGTTGAGAAAGCAGTTAAGAAGGCATACGTGACACTAGGTTTTATAGACAGTGTACAAAATCAAGGGTTATGGTGAACCTTTATAAAACTCTGGTTCAGCCTTTACTGGAGCATTGTGTCTAGCTTTGGGCACCGCACTTTAGGAACCATATGAAGGGTGCAGAAAAGATTTAGGAGGATGGCTCCAGGAATGCAGGACATCTGTTGTGTGGATACATTGGTGATCTGGGATTGTTCTCCTTAGAGAACAGTAGGCTGAGAGGAGATTTGAAAGAGGTGTTCAAAATCATTAGGGGCAGGATTTTCCAGTAAGCGAGCAGCGGGGATGGGACCCGCTTGCCGACGAGTAAAATGACGCGTGGTGACGTCGGGGGGGACTCCCGACATCACCGCGCCCCACTTAAATTTTCAGGTGGTGGGGGCGCAGCAAAATCAGCTGTGCACCCGCCAAACTGTCAATGGCCAATTGAGGTCATTGACAGGGTCATTGAAGTAATTAATGGACCTGCCCGTCCAACCTTAAGGTTGGCGGGCAGGCTGGGAGCCGGACAGGAATTAGAAAAAACATGAAACCTCATCCACGGGCGGGATGAGATTTCATGTAGGTTTTAAAAAATGTAATTAAAGTTTTTAAAAAAATTATGGACATGTTCCAACTCATGTGACAGTGTCACATTAGGGGACTTGTCAGGGAATTTTTCTTTTTCTATATTTAATGTTTTTGACAGTGGAGGCGATTTCCCTGAGGCTGCGCTTAGCCTCTGGGAGATGAGTGCTCTCTTCCGTGCACGAAAGGGCACACTCTCGGGTTTAGGGATTCCCTCCCGCCCGCACAGGTAAGCGCTCCCATGCAGACATCACGCTGGGCGGGCCTTAATTGGCCTGCCCATGTAAAATGGTGCTGCGCCCCCTGATCGGAAGCACGCCTATGCGCACCCACAGTTCAACTTCACCCCTGATGGGGGGAAAATCCTGCCCCAGGAGTCTGGACAGAGTAGATGGATAGAAACTGTTCCCATTTGTGGAAATGTCAAGAACCAAAAGATACTGATTTAAGGTGAACTAGTAGCGTCATGAGGAAGGACTTCTCTACGCAGCAAGTGGTTAGGATCTGGGTTGCACTATCTGAGGGTGTGGTGGAAGCAGGGTCAAATGAGTCTTTCAAAAGGGAATTGGATTAGCACCTGAGGAAAAAAACATGCTGGGCTATGGAGGCAGGTTGGGGAAGTGGAACGAGCTGAGTTGCTCTTGCAGAGAGCTGGCACAGACTTGGCGGGCTGAATGGTTTCCTTCTGTGCTGTAGCCGTTCTATGATTTTCTGATTCTACATTGGTCTCCACAGCTTTTGCACTGCTTCCTTTTGATTGATGAAATGGTTTTCAATTTTTGTCAAACCAACTGCCTCTTAATTACATCCCACTTTTCCAACCATTTAATGACTCTATTAATGTGTTAAACACCTTCTATTTTCCTTTGAAGATTGCTGCAATATTTCTAAGTCACTATTCTCTCCATGTGCATTTCAGTCCTGATAATACACATTATTTGATCCGAGGTAGTGCTGTTGCCACCTCAACCACAAACTCGTGGCACTAAAAAAGGCGAGGTGATAAAGAACTGAAACTGCAACATTGAATGCAAGTATTTTAGCAACATAATCTGAGCTTGGACATGTATCATCACTTTGAAATACATATTGAAACATATATTGAAATAACATATTGTTATTGTTTATATAACCTGTATTCCATTCATTCACAATGTATTAAAAAGTGTGGCCTCACCTCTCCCTACATCTGCAAACTCTTCCAGCCCTACAGCTATCCAAGATTTTGATGCTTCCCCAATTCTGGCCTCTTGTGCATCCCTCATTTGTGTTGCTCACACACTAGCACCCTGTCATCTTTTTTCTAGGGCCTAACCTCGGGAATTCCCTTCCTAAGCCTCCTGTCACTCTACCTATCTCCTTTAAGAGTTTTTGAATGGTTGAGAGTGAAGGTGAGAAAGGTGCACATCAATATTTCAGTGGCAAAGAGGCATTGGGCAAAGGGGGCAATACTTGGAGTTGGGGGACACTGTCACAAATGGAGAGAGGTGGTGGGATAACTTTCCCTCCTTTTCCCTCACCTCTATTGTTATCTACAAGATGTATATTGTTAGAGGGAGTGTTTTTAAACTCTTTATAGGTGTTGTGACTTTTAAAACTAGATGTGAAACAGGCTTCCTGGTAAGCTTAATTCAGAAGAAAAGATAAATGTTTATTCACACAATGCCCCAAAATGTCAATGCAATGAAACACTCACTCCTTCAAACTCACACACACGGACACGCACGCACGCACACACATATGCACACTTGAACACACACACGCACACACACACACACACACATGTCTTTGTTATATCTAGATTTAACTCTTTCAATACACTTCTGACACGGATCGGTGGCAGGTGGGCAGCCAACACCCGCCGTCGAAACGGGGCCCGCCGCTATTTTGAGTGGGCAGGTCAATTAAGGCCGGCCCAGCGGCCTGTCCGACAGGAAGTACTATGCACTTCCTGTGCGGGGGGTGGAGGGAATCCCCATCTGTCAAAGTGTAAGAACGCACTGCTCCCTGAGACTAAGTGCTGTCTCAGGGAGATTAATGACAGTCTAAAAAACTTTAAAAATAGAAAAATTAAAACGTTATTAACATGGCCCCCTCATGTGACAATGTCACACAAGAGGGGACATGTTAATAAGAAGCACAGAAACTTTATAAAAGTTTTTAAAAATGGACATGAAACCTCATCCTGCCAATGGATGAGGTTTCATGTATGATCAGAAGCCCGCTGGGGCTCCTGGCCTGCCCACCAGCCTTAATTGGCCATTGACAGGTCAGCAGGTGGACAGCTGATTTCGCTGTCCGCCCGCCTTCCCGAATATTTAAATGGACCGGGATGATGTCAGGGGTTCCTCCCGATGTCATCCTGCATCATTTTTGCGTTGGCGAGCGGGCCCCGCCCCCAAATCGCCAATGGGAAAATTAAGACCTTTGTAAACTTGAGATCATTGAAAACTCTGCTGACCATGTCCAAACTCACACCAAATGCTGTTCGCCCATCTCCCCTGTGCTCATTGGCTTCTGGTTAAACAGCATTCCACTTATAAAATTCTCATTCTTTCTTTCAAATCCCTCTATGGCTTAACCCCTCCCTAACTCTGTAATCTCCTCCATCCCCACAAATCTCCAAGATATTTGCACTCCTCTAATTCCAGTCCCTTGAGCATCCCTGATTATACATCGCTCTATCAATGCAACTAGTGCTTTCAACTACCTTGGTCCTTTGTCTCAAATTCTCTAAATCTCTCTGCTTCTCTTCCTCACTTTCCTACTTTAAGATGCTCTTTAAAACCTACCTATTTGACCAAGCTTTTGGTCATCTGACCTAATACCACCAGATGTACCTCAATGTCATACTGTGTTTTATAATCTCCCCCCTTCCAATCAGTCAGTCTCTGAGTTAAGAAAAGAAGAATTTGCATTTATATAGGTCTTTTCATGATCTCAGCTTGACCCAAAACATTTTAAAGCAAACTTCTTTAGAAGTGCAGTCATTCTTATTATGCAGGGAAAGTTGAAGTGAAGGATGGATCCCATATCCTGTGCGAACGTGTGGATTTTTTTTGTTCTTTCAAAGGAACATTCAAATGAATTGGAGATTTAATCCTCAATAAAATTATTTCAGGCATGCCTCACCTTCAATATAATGGCAGTTTCTTTCCTATTACGAACTACACAGTTGATTAGGACAAGTTGCATAGTCTGGGCTCATATTCTCTTGAGCATAGAAGGTTAAAGGGTGATCCAATCAGAGTGTTTAAGGCAATTAAAAGATTTGGCAGGATAGATAGAGTGAAGCTATTTCCTCTGGTGGGGAGCCTAGAACTTTGCATTCGAGCAAGCTTGTTCAGGAGTGAAATCAGGAAGCACTTCTTCACGCATAGGGAAGTGGAAATATGGAACTCCCCAAAAAAGCTGCCAAGACTGGGAGTCAATTGTCAAATTCAACACTGAGATTGATAGATGTTTGGTAAGTAAAGGTATTAAGGGTAACAGACCCAAGGCACATCAGTGATGATCTAATTAAATAGCAGGACAAGCTTGCGGGGCTCAATGGCCTACTCTTTCTTTTCATTCAATCACAGGGTGTGGTATTGGGGATAATACCAATAATATTGGGGATATTCGGTCATTTATTGCCCATCCCTAGTTGCCCTTGAGAAGGTGGTGGTGACTCACTTTCTTGACAACTGAATGACTTGTTAGGCTACTTTGGAAGTGAGTTGACAGTCAACCATGTGGGACTGGAGTCAGACAGAGGCCGGACCAGGAAGGATTGTAGATTTCTCTCAGTAACAACAGCTGGGATTTTCTGTGCCTGCTGGCGTTTGGCATGTTCAGTGACATGAGCGGGCAATATGGCGCGAAACCAGTTTGCGATCGTCCGCTCAGCCCGCTGATGGCAGGCCATGTTCCCCACCATTGGATGTTGGTAACCTCATTGTAATACATTTGCATTTCATTATTAGGCCAGCCCGCTGGAATCACCCATCACCCCCCCCACTGCTGGATTGTCCACCCACGTTTTTTCCCGCCAGCATGTTTCATAACAGCATATAACAGGCATGCACTTGGCAGCCTGCACTTTGAGGGGAACTCGGACGTGAATACACAATAACGCTGTGCAGCGCTTGCACGGATCACCTGTTGGACTTCAAGCTTGAGACGCATGGGGTGTGGGGGCAAGGGCAGCCCTGTGGTTAAAGGTGACTTGGGAGGGTGGGGCAAGGGCAACCTTGTGGTTCAGGTGACTTGAGGGGTAGGGTGGGGTGGTGGTGGGGGGTGGGGGGGGGGCAAGGTCAGCCTTGCAGTTGAATAAAGCGCACAAGCATTCGGATGGTGGGTAGGTGGGCGAGGGAAGCAGCCACAAGTTAGGGAAACCTTGTATAAAGTGACCATTCCTCTGCAACTGAGACAGTTCAGATGCAGCCACATTGATATGATTGGAGTCGGACCTCTAGCTTCTCTGCCCACTCAAGCAACACAGAGACATTAAAGTGCCATGTGCTCCAGAGCTTTTCACCCCTTGGGCACAGACTACAAAGTCATGAGCGTTTTAGTGGACTGTAGAACAGTTGGATGACTGGGCACGTTGTATAATCTCCTTGCTGAAGCTGCCCATGGAGCAATCACAGTCCCTTGTAATGTCATCATCACGGTATCTTTTTCTTTATTCTTTAATGAGATGCTAGGCCAGCATTTATTTCCTGCCTCTAATTGCTTTTGTTCAGAGGGCATTTTTTAAAGAATCAAGCACATTGTGCGTCAGGAGTCACATAGGGAAGAATTCTCCCCCCATCAGGGGGAAGTGTAGGAGCAGGCACGGGCAGGCGTTCCTCCAATCAGGGGGTGCACCACCAGTTTACGTGGGCGGGCCAGTTAAGGCCCGCCCAGTGTGACGTCTGCCAGGAAGTGCTATGCGCTCCCTGTGGGGGCGATGGGGAGGGGAGATTCCCTCAGCTGCGAGTGCACTCTTTCACGCACGCGCAAAACAGCACACTGATCTCCCCGAGGCTAAGTGCAGCCATAGGGAGATCAGCTCAGACTTAAAACTTTGAAGTTAAATGTTGAAAAAATTTCCCAGACATGTCCCCTCATGTGACACTGATTCAGTTAATGACTTTTTAAATGACCACAATAGGCCGCTGACAGGTCAACAGGCGCACAGCTGATTCGGACCTCGCGGACCTGAAAATGGAAATGATACGGGTGACATTGCCCCATCCTAAAGACCCTGCCCATGTACACCAGGTGAGGACAGCAGATTTCCTTCCCTAAAGGGCATTAGTGAACCAGATAGGCTTTTACAACAATTGACAATGGTTTCATGGTCATCATCAGACTTTTAATTCCAGATTTTATTAAATTCAAATTTCACCATCTGCTGTGGTGGAATTTGAACCCAGGCCCCCACAGCATTACCCTAGGTCTCTGGAATACTAGTCTGGAATAACACCAGTCTAATGATAATACCACTGCACTACCATCTCCTGTCTCCCCCATAGTTGAAGCTAACAGTGCAGCCTTGCTGTGCAGGTTAGGAGAATGCCACGGAAAAGCCACGGCGCTCAATTTCTCCGCTAGTGGCTCCCTTCAGAGCCCCACAGGTGACCTCTGTGGGATATCACAAGCTTCCACCCACAAATGCATCCATGAGGTCACAGATGCCATCTTTATGCATTTCGCCCAGGACCAGGAGAGCCAGGATGCAAGAGCGATTAGATTTGCCCAGATCTCGGGTTTCCCACAGGTTCAGGGTGTGATCAACTGTACTCACTTGACACTCAGGACTCTGTCACCACACATGGTCAACTACATCAACTGCAAGGGATTCCAATTGCTGAATGTGCAGCTGGTGTGTGACCACCACAAACGCATCCTGCTGCTCTGTGCACAGTGTCTAGGGAGTGTGCATGACTCCTACATCCTCAGTTGGTCTCAGATCCAGGGTCCACAGAGGCTGCAGGGTTGGCTCCTTGGGGTCAAATACTACCCGCAGAGGATGTGGCTGATGACACCCGTGCGGCGGCCTCAGACTGCTGCAGAGTGACACTATCATGAGGCTCATGTTGCAACTCTCAACTTGGTGGAGCAGACCATCGGGATACTGAAGATGCAGTTCTCATGCCTGGACCGGTCTGGTGGAGCCCTGCAGTACAGTCCATAGAGGGTGTCACACATCGTCATTGTCTGCAGCGCCCTTTACAACCTGGCGCTGCAATGGAGAGAGGAGCTGGCTGAGGAGGAACTGGAGGTCTCCTTGGATGAGGCGGACACTGACGGAGATGAGGCTGAGGAGGTCCCCGAAGGCAGCAATGAGGATGAGTCTCTGGCACTGGTGAGTTGAGGCAGGCGTGCTCGGGAGATCCTCGTAGCTGCTAGATTTGTGGAGGATGATGACGACATGCATTGAGGAGACACCATAGATCCTCACATTGTATCTGTGAATGTTTGACTCCAGTCTGGCTTATGGCAGTGCACATACCCTCTGTGAGAATGCTCCTGTCATGGAGACACTGTGGAGGCTCTAATCGTTTCTCAATTACAGGAGGATGATGACAACATGCAGTGAGGACACTCCATAGATCTTCACATAGCCTCTGAGAATGTCTGACTCCTGTCTGGCCAAGGGCAGCTCGCTTGTGCTCCATGATCAGGGCCATCTCAGAGATGCAGCCATGAAACTTTAGATCTGATCCTTTGTCCGCCTTCAGCACATGAACCCTTCAGGAGCACAATGTCACCGGTCACAGATGTTGAAGAGAAAGGGGCCAGCCCCACCTCAAAGGTGCTGAGAGCACACAGAGAGAATGATGGAACTTTGTGGTGCCTGCCCACAACATTCTGGCAGCAATGACCAGCACCACTGAGGTGCAGGTATCAGTAATGTGTCCAGGGAGTGTGAGGCTGGACCATCGCTGTGGTCTGAAGGCTGCACAAAATGCAGGGAAGAGGCCCTGGACTGAGACACCTGCCTTTATCTTGTGCAGAAAAGTTTCACATCTGAGTGACATGAACACTGTTCATCAGAACAAGGAGCCACAGGTAGGGAGACACTCTTGGGAGTTTATTGACAATAGTGAATGTTATGTACAAGTTATTAACACCCGTGCCCAAGCTGTACAACTACATCTTCTTAATTGTCCTAACCCTGCCGCTATGTCTTGTTGCTCCCCGGACATCCACAGCAGAGATGGAGGCAGCCTGCTGACTGTGACGCCCTGTCTGTGATGACTTTGGCGGGCGTCTTCTGGAGGGTCGAGACTTGGAGGACCCTGGCCTGCTTTGAGGGTCCTATTGTGTGGCAGTGGCTCCCTCCTCGGCCTGTGGAGCTGGAGCTGCTGGGGTCACAGGAAGAGGGCATTCGGATAGGCTGGACACTCCCGGAGTATCCTGGATGGATGGCCCCGGGGTGTGCACCTGCTGATCCTCCTCCCTATGGGTGCCTGAGGGCTGCTGGCTGACTCCTTGAGGAGAAGGGGAAGCTGGAGTGAGATCAAGCTGCCCCGCACCCCTCTTGTATACACACTGTTAGAGACCAACTGTGTCATCCGCAATGGAGTGAAGCCCACGCAGCAGTGCAGGAGTGATGTCCTGGACCAGGGTCTCCATGGTGGTCGCCATCCTGCCAGTGTTGATCTCAATACATTGCAATTCCGGTGCTATCACCTCCTCCATCGTGCCTTGCGATCTGAGTACAGCGGACATCCCCTCCTGATGTTCCTGAGCTTGCCTTTGCAGCTCCAGTAACTGTAACATGACCAAGTCCAGAGGCTCGCCATCTGACTCGGACTCAGCAACATTCTGGCCTCCAGCAGTCCTCCGAGTGCTGGAAACCTGGGAAGTCCCTGCTTCCGCCTGCTGTGGAGGAGAAGGTGTGATGTGCTCACCAGATTGTGATCCCAGGGCTACTCTAGGCCCCACCGAGGTGTGTGTCTCTGCAATAGTGGAGGGTGTGGATGAGCGCTGTGATGGGACTTCAGTGAGGGTACCTCCAGATTCCTCTTCCGAGGTTTCTTCAGGGCTTGATTGGAGGCCTTGGGTCATGAACTCTGTCAGCCATTTGGCAGATGTGCCTGTAAAAGCAAGGAGAGATAATTAGTGCATGGCAGTGGCCTGTGAAACAGGACACATCACTCACAGCATGGTTATCAGATGGATGTTGCATTGCTGGATCCTCACTTGGTGCAGCAGTGCTGACCTCACCGTCAGCACAGGAATGGTCCAAATTGTCACCAGCCAGCTGGATGGCTTTGTTTTCGAAGTCTATGAGGGCCTAGATTTCAAGCATTCCTCCACCAGTCTGTGACCTCTCCCTCTTGTTGTGTGCCAGCTTGTCCTGCATGAATAGAGATGGAGAGAGTGTAGGTAGGAAGCTTGCCGGCCAGATGATAAGTATGCCTGGCGTGTTTGGATGGTGAGTGGTGCCATGGATGGGATGAGGACAATGAAGGTGTGTGTGAGAGAGTGAATGGTGATGTCCCGTGAACTGGCAGTGAGTGAGGGCTTTGTGAATGTGTGATGGGTTTGTGCATGGGTGAGTTGAGAGTGTGAGAAAAGAATGATTTACCCCGGTAAAGTCGGGGAGATCATCCATCCTCTAGCGGCACTGGGTGGCTGCCCTCTTTTGAAGAGTGTTGGCACTGACCACAGCAGCCACTGCCTCCAAAACCTGGTTGGTCACCTCGCTGTTCATCCTGCGGCCAGTGCGGGGGTAGGGGACATTGCACGGGGCCTCCACGGTGTCGAAAAGGTGTTCCAGTGATATGTCGCTAAACCTGGGGGCAGCAGTTTTTGTGCCCTTCATGGACATCTTCCCTGCAGCAGTCCCTGGAAACACAGAGAGGCATGCACCTGGCTTGATGAAACTGTGAGGTGAAGGCGGGCATTGAATGAGTGCTCTCCTGCCGTTGAAATGGCATGCTTCCTGGGAATGCATAATTAATGCTGTGGGTTTGGGACGATACGGTGTGAAAAGCCACCATCATGGCTGGTGGGTAAAATGCATTTTACCCCACCCACCACCACCCCCCACACCCCCCTACCCCACCCCCCACTCCCGCACTTAGTCCAAATCTGGGATGATTCCACCCAAGCTTTTAGTTCCTACATGTTCACACTCAGGGATTCAAGATAGGATTAGACCTAGATTTAAAACCTCTGAACAGAAGACGTAATATAGCTAAGCATCAATGATTGCTGCACCCCGAATCATTCTGTTTCTACATTGCTAGTTTAACTAGGCGATTAATATATCTTTGATTGCCAGAGGCTGCAGTATCTTTCTTAATATTTGGAAAACAAAATATTGCTATTGACAATGCATTTCTTTATCTCCACTGAATGGTTCAGTAGGAACTCTGCTTGTTTTCCAACTGAGTCACATCCAGTTGAAGTGAGTTGGAATCATTGGCCTCCTGCTGAAGTGGCTGCTGTCTATGCCAATCGCAGCTAACCTTCCCACACAACTTTGGGCAAAACATTCAGTCAAATTCTTTCTCTTCTAAATTATTTTTCTGGTTTAAGGGTATTAACACTTCAAAACAGAGTAAATACAAATAACTTTCTGAATCTTTTATGAGGTAATTTTGTTTGTTTATAAAAGTTTATTTAATTTTTGCATGCATGCTGAGGAACACTTTGTGAATGCCAGGGCAGACCCTAGGCCCACTAGTCCTGGGACCTGGGTGAATAAGAAAAGGAGGTCACAAGGTCTCGGATCACTGGGACAGCCCTGTGATCTTGAAGACCTGAAAATGAGCGTTTGAACATTGAATCCCAACAACAAGCAGTGTTGCTTGTGCTTTCACAATACCCTGTCCCATTCTCACTGCTTCTTCCATTATCAGTCAATTCCTTTCTTTATATTTTTGCCTTCAAATTTTTTAGCACCTGGAATGTTAAGAGCCCCATGTCTACTTCTCAGGCCCTTGGGCTGCCCCAATGTGCTGTGAGTCTCTATGACCCAAATCCCCTCCTCAGTACCAACCCCAATGCTGAGAGACCAATAGCTCCCATAAAACTCCAAGGCATACCATTCTTACAAAACGTCAGACTCTCTATGAACAACACCATGAGTGTTCAGGCATATGTGCACACAGATAAAAACAAAAAAACTGCGGATGCTGGAAATCCAAAACAAAAACAAAAACAGAATTACCTGGAAAAACTCAGCAGGTCTGGCAGCATCGGCGGAGAAGAAAAGAGTTGACATTTCGAGTCCTCATGACCCTTCAACAGAACTTGAGTTCGAGTCCAAGAAAGAGTTGAAATATAAGCTGGTTTAAGGTGTGTGTGGGGGGCGGAGAGAGAGAGAGAGGTGGGGGGGGGGGCGGTGTGGTTGTAGGGACAAACAAGCAGTGATAGAAGCAGATCATCAAAAGATGTCAACAACAATGGTACAAAAGAACACATAGGTGTTAAAGTTAAAGTTGGTGATATTATCTAAACGAATGTGCTAATTAAGAATGGATGGTAGGGCACTCAAGGTATAGCTCTAGTGGGGGTGTTTTTTTAAAAAATAATGGAAATAGGTGGGAAAAGGAAAATTTTTATAATTTATTGGAACAAAAAGGAAGGGGGAAACAGAAAGGGGGTGGGGATGGGGGAGGGAGCTCACGACCTAAAGTTGTTGAATTCAATATTCAGTCCGGAAGGCTGTAAAGTGCCTAGTCGGAAGATGAGGTGTTGTTCCTCCAGTTTGCGTTGGGCTTCACTGGAACAATATAGCAAGCCAAGGACAGACATGTGGGCAAGAGAGCAGGGTGGAGTGTTAAAATGGCAAGCGACAGGGAGGTTTGGGTCATTCTTGCGGACAGACCGCAGGTGTTCTGCAAAGCGGTCGCCCAGTTTACATTTGGTCTCTCCAATGTAGAGGAGCCAACATTGGGAGCAACGAATGCAGTAGACTAAGTTGGGGGAAATGCAAGTAAAATGCTGCTTCACTTGAAAGGAGTGTTTGGGTCCTTGGACGGTGAGGAGAGAGGAAGTGAAGGGGCAGGTGTTGCATCTTTTGCGTGGGCATGGGGTGGTGCCTTAGGAGGGGGTTGAGGAGTAGGGGGTGATGGAGGAGTGGACCAGGGTGTCCTGGAGGGAACGATCCCTATGGAATGCCGACAAGGGGGGGTGAAGGGAAGATGTGTTTGGTGGTGGCATCATGCTGGAGTTGGCGGAAATGGCGGAGGATGATCCTTTGAATGCGGAGGCTGGTGGGGTGATAAGTGAGGACAAGGGGGACCCTATCATGTTTCTGGGAGGGAGGAGAAGGCGTGAGGGCGGATGCGCGGGAGATGGGCCGGACACGGTTGAGGGCCCTGTCAACGACCATGAGTGGAAAACCTCGGTTAAGGAAGAAGGAGGACATGTCAGAGGAACTGTTTTTGAAGGTAGCATCATCAGAACAGATGCGACGGAGGCGAAGAAACTGAGAGAATGGGATGGAGTCCTTACAGGAAGCGGGGTGTGAGGAGCTGTAGTCGAGATAGCTGTGGCAGTCGGTGGGTTTGTAATGGATATTAGTGGACAGTCTATCACCAGAGATTGAGACAGAGAGGTCAAGGAAGGGAAGGGAAGTGTCAGAGATGGACCACGTGAAAATGATGGAGGGGTGGAGATTGGAAGCAAAATTAATAAACTTTTCCAAGTCCCGACGAGAGCATGAAGCGGCACCGAAGTAATCATCGATGTACCAGAGAAAGAGTTGTGGAAGGGGGCTGGAGTAGGACTGGAACAAGGAATGTTCCACATACCCCATAAAGAGACAGGCCAAGGACCCAAACACTCCTTTCAAGTGAAGCAGCATTTCACTTGCATTTCCCCCAACTTAGTCTACTGCATTCGTTGCTCCCAATGTGGTCTCCTCTACATTGGAGAGACTAAACATAAACTGGGCGACTGCTTTGCAGAACACCTGCGGTCTGTCCGCAAGAATGACCCAAACCTCCCTGTCGCTTGCCATTTTAACACTCCACCCTGCTCTCTTGCCCACATGTCTGTCCTTGGCTTGCTGCATTGTTCCAGTGAAGTCCAACGCAAACTGGAGGAACAACACCTCATCTTCCGACTAGGCACTTTACAGCCTTCCGGACTGAATATTGAATTCAACAACTTTAGGTCGTGAGCTCCCTCCCCCATCCCCACCCCCTTTCTGTTTCCCCCTTCCTTTTTTTCCCAATAAATTATAAAGATTTTCCTTTTCCCACCTATTTCCATTATTTTTTAAAAAAACACCCCCACTAGAGCTATACCTTGAGTGCCCTACCATCCATTCTTAATTAGCACATTCGTTTAGATAATATCACCAACTTTAACTTTAACACCTATGTGTTCTTTTGTACCATTGTTGTTGACATCTTTTGATGATCTGCTTCTATCACTGCTTGTTTGTCCCTACAACCACACCGCCCCCCCCCACCACCTCTCTCTCTCTCCGCCCCCCACACACACCTTAAACCAGCTTATATTTCAACTCTTTCTTGGACTCGAACTCAAGTTCTGTCGAAGGGTCATGAGGACTCGAAATGTCAACTCTTTTCTTCTCCGCCGATGCTGCCAGACCTGCTGAGTTTTTCCAGGTAATTCTGTTTTTGTTTTTGATATGTGCACACATCCTGTCCACTATTGTCAAACCATTTCTGTCACAACTCAACCTGGTGCTTCAATCCAATTTCCTCAAATTAGGTCCTGTATACTTGACCTCCAAATTGAGTGACACTCTTGCTTATCTATTTGAGTCCTCCCACCTACACCTCTCCAAGAGAGGTAGTGCTATGCTGGTGTTCTGCACAGAGCCTAAGAACTCTCAAAACATAGCCTCAAACTGCAGCCTGCTACTTCTGCCTTATGACCAAATTACCCCTTCCTCCGTCACGATTCTCAGCACAACATGGAGTCTCAGCTAAATTGTAAATGCATGATGGACTCCCTGCAATGCCATAAGCTGCAATTCTGGGAGCTGAAAGGGATTATCTTCCAGGGCATTAAACACTCTTAAAATCACTTGGCAGGAGGCAGTGGAGTAGTGGTGACATTACTGAACTAGTGAAATAGAGGCCCAGACTAATACTCTGGAGAAACAGGCTCAAATCTCACCACGGCAGCTGGTGGAGTTTAAATCAAATTAATAAGCCTGGGCCACAGCCCCTCCCACCAAACTAAATGGAGATTTAAATGGCCCTCCTGATTCACTCGGGGTAGACATGCTGTGGCAGGGCTGTAAAATCCTGGCTCTAGAATATAGTCTCAGTAATGGTGACCATGAAACTATCATTGATTATCGTTAAAAAACCTACCTGGTTCACTAATGTCCTTTTGGCAAGGAAATCTGTCATCTTTACTGTTATAAGATGTTGTGTGTAGTTCAGTAGATCTCACGAAAAGGTTCTGAGCCTTGTATAGTTTAACAGGGAGTGATTATTAACTACTAGTGAATATATACATATATACAGTATAAGATCTAAGCTAGGACTCTTAACTGCTCTCTGAAATGGCCTAGCAAGCTTCTCACTTCAAGGATAATTAGGGATGGGCAAGAAATGCTGGCCTTACCAGCAGCACCCACATCTCATGAAAGAATAAAGTTTTAAATATCATTACCAATCCTCTGTGCGTATTTATTTCAACTCTTCCCTGTTTCCCAACTTCTGGGGGGTGCAGCATCATATTTATTGTTCTCTCCATTTATAATCTTCAGATCACAATGAATCATGGACCATCATTCACTTGATTTAGAATAGTTACTTCGATTTATGTACAGACACAGGCAGAATTAAAACAGACATGATTCTCGGGAAAACTCAAAGCCTTGCTATGAAGCCTTGCTTAAGATTCATGTGGAAATACTGGCGCGTTTGATTCTCTTGGGGCACATTGAAGAGTAAACAGATTGTGACAATACAATTTGATAGCTTCATACTTTGGGGCTTTTGGTCCCAAAAGATCAATGACAATTTCAGAATGGTAAGAGGTTTACGCCAATTTGTATTACACAAAGTTTCAAAATCCATACACAAGAGTGCATCAAAGCTGTCCCATGATTTGTCAATAACTTCACTCAGGAAACTGGTGAAGCAATTATTTAATAGGATTACATAGAATTTACAGCACAGAAACAGACCATTTGACTCAAGTTGTCCACACCAATGTTTATACTCCATCTCTGACTTCATCTAAAGCTATCAGCATATTCTTCGACTCCTGAGCAGAAGAGTTATCCCCAGTGGGGATATTTACCGCTCAATCAACATCACAGAAAACAGCTATCTGGTCATTCTCACATTGGCTGGAATGTGGTGGGGCCACAAAACATGGTGAGCCGTTCAAACCTCCATTGGCTTCGGCAGGAATGGAAAATCACACCAGCGGGAGGAGAGGCTATATATATATAAATATTATGCAAGTCTTATTTTCTTTTTCTCTTCCTTTCTTTCTCCCACATTTACTTATCTAGTTTCCCCTTAAATGGATCTGCTCTATTCACCTCAACCACTCCATGTGGTAGCAGGTTCCACCTCTGGGCAAAGAAGTTTCTCCTGAATTCCCTATAGGAGTTAACAGTGACTGCCTTACATGAATGACTCCCAGTTCCTGATTGCATCATAAACACAGACATCTTTCTACATATAGCCTATTAAACCCCTTCATAATTTTAAAGACCTCTATCAAGTAACCCCTCAGTCTTCTTTTCTCTGCAGAAAAGAACCAAACCTTTTCAGTCCTTTCCATTTCAAATGTTCCTCATCAAAGGTATATTGCTAGCTCATGAAGCCCCCAGTCAGCCTGTAAGCCCTTTTCACTCTGGTGGATATCATTTCTTTGTTTTGATTTGTGCTGTTCAAAGATTGGGTGAGGGGCAGCGCCCAAGAGGCAAATGGTTACTTGCAAAGGCGAGAAGTGTCATTGAGGAGGATGGAACAGCAGCTTCACTGAATGGAGGGAAGGGACACCAGCCAGAGAGGTGAGTGTAGGTTAACATCTCCCATAACCTGACACAGCGGATTGTTTGTTTACTGTCAAAACTGCCTGATTTTTAATCTGGAGCAGGATTGAAAGCAGAGCAGACACCACAAGTGAGGTGACCAGCTTCACCAGGTTACTAGCCCCACTCCCCTCCCCCCCAGGTGGACAAACCAACAATCTACCCTGTTCTGTTTTCCTTCCCCATGTCGGAGAAAAACTTCTTTGCTGGGAAGGCCAAGAATAACATTTTGTTCCTCAAAAACATTAAAGGACATCTTAAATGGGCCCCCAGTTAGTAGGAGCTTCCACATGTAAATGTCCATATGTTAATATAAAATCACTCCACCCAAAGATACAGTACTGAGCTAATATTACTTCTTTTAAATCTTAAATTACTTGAAGGACCAACTATTTTTTATTTGAAGAGTTTTGTGAGTTAAACACATTGATCCTAAAGTTGAGGAACTAAACTAACGGAGCTGCACAAAGCAAAGACAATAGCCGGGATTTTCCAGCCTCATCATAGCGGGACCTGCTGTGGGAGGTTCAGTGGCCTGGCCAAAATTCCATTGACTTTCAGTGGGACCGGATGATCCTGATGGTGGGTGGGGACAGAAAATCCCACCCAATGTAAAGCCACATTGTGAAGAGTTGAGTATAAGTTGGAGGTGGTTATACCTAAACTGTGTAATGTTCTGAACAAAGCATATAGGGCAATGGTGGCATAGTAGAAATATCACTGAACTAGTAATCCTGGGGGCATGGGGTTCAAATTCTATTATAGCAGCTGGTGGAATTTAAATTCAATGAATAAATCTGGAATTGAAAGCTAGTCTTAGTAATGGTGACCATGAATTCATATCATTGATTGTTGTCTCAGTCCATTTGGTTCACTAATGTCCTTTAGGGAAGGAAATCTGCCATCCTTACCTGGTCTGGCCTACACATGACTCCAGATCCACAGCAATGTGGTTGACTCTTAACTGTCCCCCGAAATGGCCTAACAAGCCACTCAGTTCAAGGCAATTAAGGGCGGGCAACAAATGCTGGCCTAGCCAGCAATGCCCCCATCCCATGAAAGAATAAAAAAAAATCTTGAATGCGGTGTCTAAATAATTATACTTGGAATATGGATAATGCTGACATGGTAGCATTTAATGCCCATCTCTAACTGGCTGAGAAGGTGCTGGGCCTTCTCCTTGAACACTATGGTAATGGTATTCGATAGAGAATTCCAGAATATTGGCTTAAAGAACATGAAGACACAATGGCATGTATCCAGCTTAGGATGTAATGTGTGTATGCGTTGGGGTGCAGCTTGGAGATGACAATGTTCCATGGACATTGTTGTTTTCCCCCTAATTCTTAATGATAGACATTTCAAGGGAGTTCACGTGTAACCTTGGTGA
This sequence comes from Carcharodon carcharias, assembly GCF_017639515.1. Taxonomy (NCBI): domain Eukaryota; kingdom Metazoa; phylum Chordata; class Chondrichthyes; order Lamniformes; family Lamnidae; genus Carcharodon; species Carcharodon carcharias. The sequence continues at coordinate 47,785,149 of NC_054483.1, read as the reverse complement.
ACTGTTGCAGCGAATCCTGCAGATTGTATGTTATGCAGCTACCAGTGGCGGACAAGGCGGCAGGAGCACAATCAAGCAAATTATTCTGCCCTAGATAGTGTTAAGGTTCTTGAGTGCTATCATGGCTGCACCTATCCAAGTGAGTGGTGAGTATTCCATCACTCTCCTGACTTGAGCCTTGTGGATAGTGGAGAGACTTTGAGGAGTCGGGAGGTGTTCTGCGCATCACAGAGTACCCAGTCTCTGTGCTACACTTGTATGCATTTTGTTGAAGTAGCTGATCCAGTTAATGTTCTTGTCAGTGGTAATATCCACGATAATGATTTGGTGGTAGTAGAGATCTTGAAGGTCAAGGAAATTACTGGACATTTTCTTGTTTGAGAAACTCATCATCTGGCACTTACATTTGTTACTTGCCACTTCTCACTGCAAACTTGGATGTTCTCCAGGTTCTGCTCCAAGCTGCCATGAGCTGCTCCATTATTGGAGAAGTTGTGAATGGAGTTAACCACTGTGAACGTTTCAGGAAACAGCCCCACTCCTAAGTTGGAGACAGGGTTTGATGAGATAGCTGAAAAGGGATGGGCTGAGGAGAGTTCTCAGGTGAACTCTTGTGGCACTGTAACTGGGCTGATTAACTTCCATCAACCATACCATCTTGCACTGTATCAGCTGTCACTGTAACCACTGGGGATTTCATCTGCTGACACAAGTTTTACTTGTGCTCCTTGATGCCTTGGTCGGTTGAATGCCACCTTAACGTTGAGCGCAGCTACTCTCAGCTTACCTCTGGCATTCAGCTCTTGCACCCATGTTTGGATGAAGGCTGTGATGATGCCAGATGCTAAGATTCTGGCAGAAGGTAAATAGAGCACCAGTGAGTAGATTATTGATATGTAGATGTTAATTGACAGAACCGTTCATGGAGTCCTTCCAACACTTGTTTGATTGAGGGGAGGCCAGGCTAGGTAAGATCTGACTTATGTGGACATGGTATACCAAAGCAATCTTCCACATCATCCAATAAATGCCACTGTCATAGCTGTGTGAAACAGCTTGGTTAGGGGAGCAGTATTCAGTGCTACAGCTGGAATGTTAATCAAACCCATAGCCTTTGCTGTGTCCAGTAAACCCAGCCATTTCCTGATGGCACGTGATACTGGCACCTGGAATGAGATCTGGCACCACTTGGGAGGTGGCTGAGTAGGATTTTTCCACTCGGTATTTTTGTCTGAAGGTACTTGAAAACACTGGACCATTTTACATACATACTGGGCTCACTCATGGGCTGAGAATGGTAAGACAATGGAACCTTGTATTCTCATTAGTTGCCTGGTTGTCCACTACATTTCATGACCAAATACAGATCTTTGCTCTGGTTCACTGGTTGTGAGACCTCTAGTCTGTAGCCTCCTGCAAGTAACAATGTGTAGCAGCTTCACTGTATTAATCCCTCATTGTCAGAATTCACTGGCACTGTTTTCGGCACTCCACATTGACCCAGTGTAGATGGATCAATGCTGCCGTTACCAATGGTCAACAACATGTCATGGTTGACCATTTTGAATTGCCAGGTCTGTCAGTTGTCGGTCACCTTCCCTTGTGTTTTGTTATCTCACTATCTGCAGTATTGGAATCATAGAACTGCCACGGCACAGAAGGAGGCCATTTGGCCCACGAAGTCTCTGCCAGCTTTTGGCAAAAGCAACATTGCTAGTCCAGCATCACTGCAAATTCCCATTGCCCAGAAAATTATTCCTCTTAAAGTGCTTATCCAATTCCCTTTTGAAAGCCACAATTGAATTTGCCTCCATCACCCTCTCAGGCAGTGATTCCAGATCCCAGTCCCTTGCTGTGTAAAAAATGTTTTTTCTCATGCCATTGGTTCTTTTGTCACTCACCTCAAATCAATGTTCCCTGGTTCTCCACCCTTCCACCAATGGGTACAGTTTCTCCCTATCCAGTCTGTCCAGACCCCTCATGATTTTGAACCCTCGATCAAACCTCCTCTCAATCTTCTTGAACGAGAACAACCCCAACTTTTCCGGTCTATACACATAACTGAAGTCTCTCATCTCTGGAATCATTCTTGTATTTTGCCAGTAGTTTCAGCCAGAATGTTATTTTGTATCTACCACCTTGAGGAAATATTGGTTCATATTGTTGTATTTTCCCTATTGTTCTCACTTGCTTCTCTTATTGGACCTATAACTGAAGGAAAAGGCCAATAATGTGCCCCAAGGTTTTCATCAAGTCCACTTTTCAGCCAACGTGACAAAGATGGGATCTTACCACAACAGAGGCTTTTTTATAATTTGTTAGCATTCAGGATTAATTATTAATGATTATTGTTATGGTATTTAGGCTGGGCATCCCAACAATTGACTGATCGAATCAAAAAGCATGTCCTTCAGTTGATTATAATATACAAAGTACAGACCATACTCAACCAGCCCGCACTTGCAAAACCCGAAGCAAAATTTCTACTGTTAGATGTGATTTTGTGATTGGACAGTGCTTGCTGAACAACCCTGAGTATGCTAACAGTCACACTAATAAACAAATTAAGATATTCAGTTGAGTTTGAATGTGATTTATTTATGATTGCTAGAATGACATACACTCAGACACAGGGATCCATTCTCTGCAAACAAAAAGAATACGTTCAAGCCTTGCACCTTTTTTGAATCACCCGGGAGCTTGGGGACCCTATAGTTCCTATTGCCTTCTCCATGGAGATACTTCGGCCAAGCAGAGTCGATTTGCCAATCAGTCAGCACCCTTTTCTGCTGTAGTTTAAACTGTTGTGATCATTTGAAATTTGGTATTCTTGCATTTGTCCTGATGAGTGCAAAATGAAATGCTTTGCCAACATATCTCTCTTTTCAGCAAGATTAATTGTTGGTAATAAGAACCATAGAATGAAGAATGGAGATTGCCTTGGACCCAGTTCATTTTTCTGTTGGCCATTTTGAGCTGCACCAAGTGAGGATTGAGGGATAAAGGAGCCAACTATCAGAGAAGAGTGGTACCAGCGGCCATTAATTCCTTAGAGCTGCTCCTTGCTCCCCAGCATAACTTCACTGGGAGTGTGACAGGAACCAGAGGCTTCACTTTCAGATTTATATCATGGGAATAAACATTGAGTCCAGGGTTGTCTAATTTTGACAACTGCTGTGTTGCCTGAATGATGCAACAAACAACAGGGCAAGATCTTAAAACTAACAAATTACTGAGACATTTGGTAAAACAGTAAAATGATTGTAAATTGTTATCCACTCGACTTTGAAAGGCAAGGGACTTATATGTTATAGTAATAAGTGTGGATATGGTTTTTCTCTGCAGGTTACCTGGAATTTTATGTTGAATGTAACTGGTATTATTCTTCATTGTCCAAAATGTAATTGCTCCAATTTATTTCGATGAGCAAAGCTTTATTTGACAGTTCCTGTGAACATCAGCTAGTGGAAATAAATCAGCTTCAGACTTTACTATCAAGAGTCTGTCAAGGCTAATGGGGAGAAAGGAGAGAGAGGAGAGGAGGAAGCAGGCAAGAAGAGAAAAAAAGAGAGATCAAAGAGGAAAATAGAGAGCAAGGTGGAAAGGGAGAGGGAAAGAGGGGGAGAAGAGTGAGAGAGAAAGAGGGAGACTGAAAACATGGAGCAGGGACACCCTGTTTTTTTTTTCCTTCCTATTATTTACTGTTTTTTTAAAAAAAATCTTTGATATTGCTGGCTAGCCCAGTATTTATTGCCCATCCCTGATTGCCCTTGAGAAGATGGTGGTCAGCTGCCTTCTTAAACCGCTGCAGTCCATGTGGTGTAGTTACAACCACAGTGCTGTTAGGGAGGGAGTTCCAGGAGCTCAGAGTGAGAAAAGTTATTACTCATGGAATAAAAGGGACAGTAACAATGTGGATACAAAATTGGCTGAAAAATAGGAAGCAGGGAGTAATGGTCAATGGATATTTTTCAGGCTGGAGGAAGATTTGTAGTGGAGTTCCCCAGGGATCGGTATTGGGATCCTGGCTTTTTCTGATGTATATCAATGATCTAGATCTTGGTGTGCAAGGGACAATTTCAAAGTTTGTGGAAGATACAAAGCTTGGGAGTGTTGTAAACTGAGAGGAGGACCTTCAAGAGGACATAGACAAGTTGGTGGAGTGGGCAGATAGGTGGCAGATAAAGTTCAATGAGGAGAAATGTGAGGTGATGCATTTTAGTAGGAAGAACACGGACAGACAATATAAAATAAGGGGTGACATTTTAAAGGGGATGCAGGACCAGAAAGGTTGTATATGTGTATAGATCATTGAAGGTGGCAGGACAGGTGGAGGGAGCAGTTAATAAAGCATATAGTATCCTGGACTTTATTAGTAAGGGCATAGAGTACAAGAGCAGAGAGGTTATGCTGAATTTATATAAGACACTGGTTAGACCTCAGCTGGAATATTGTGTACAGTTCTGGGCACCGCACTATAGGAAGGATGTGAACACATGTGAGAGAGTGCAGAAGAGGTTTACAAGAATGGTTCTAGGGATGAGAAACTTCAGCTATGATGATAGATTGACGATGTTGGGACTATTCTCCTCGAAGAGAAGAAGGCTAAGAGGAGATTCGAAAGAGATATTCAAAATCATGAGGGGACTGGACAGAGTAGACAGGGAGAAGCTGTTCCCACTCATAAAAAGACCAAGAGCGAGAGGGCACAGATTTAAAGTGATTTCTAAAAGGAGCAAATGTGACGTGAGAAAAACCTTTTTAACACAATGAGTGGCTCAGGTCCAGAATGCACTGCCTGGAAGTGTGGTGGAGGCAGGTTCAATTGAAGCATTCAAGAGGGCATTGGATGATTATTTGAATAGAAACAATGTGTAGGGGTATGGGGAAAAGGCAGGGCAATGGCACTGGGCCATAATGCTCATTTGGTGAGCTGATGCAGACATGATGAGCCAAATGGTCTCCTTCTGTGCTGTTAAAATTCTGTGATTTTTGACCCAGTGACAGTGAAGGAACGGCGATATATTTCTAAGTCAGGATGGTGTGTTGCTTGGAGGGGAACATGCAGGTGGTGGAGTTCTCATCTACCTGCTGCCCTTGTCCTTCTAGATGCCAGTGGTCATGGGTTTAGAAGGTGATGTCGGAGGAGCCTTGGTGAGTTGCTGCAGTGCACCTTGTAGACGGTACACACTGCTGCTACTGTGCATCAGTGGTGGAGGGAGTGAATGTTTAAGGTGGTGGATGGGGTGCCAATCAAGTGGGCTGCTTTGTCCTGGATGGTGTCAAGCTTCTTGAGTGTTGTTGAAACCACACTTAGCTAGGCAAATTGAGGGGGTTCCATCCTGACTTGCACCTTGCAGATGGTGGACAAGCTTTGGCAAACGAGGAGGTGAGTTACCTCCTGCAGATTTCCCAGCCTCTGACCTGCTCTTGTAGCCACAGTATTTATATGGCTGATCCAGTTCACTTTCTGGTCAAAAGTAACCCCCAGGATGTTGATAGTGGGAGATTCAGCAATGGTGGTGCCATTGAATATCAGGATGAGATGGTCAGATTCTATTTTGTTGGAGATGGTCACTGCCTGGCACTTGTGTGGCACAAATGTTACTTGCCACTTATCAGCTCAAGCCTGAATGTTGTCCTGGTTTTGCTGCATTTGGACATGGACTGCTTCAGTATCTGAGGAGTCATGAATGGTGCTGAACATTGCACAATCATCAGCGAACATCCCCACCTCTGACCTTATGATGGAAGGAAGGTCATTGATGAACAGCTGAAGATGTTTGGGCCTAGGACACTACCCTGAGGAACTCCTGCAGTGATGTCCTGGGATTGAGATGATTGACCTCCAACAACCACAACCATCTTCCTTTGTGCTAAGTATAACTCCAACCAGCAGAGAGTTTTCCCTGAATCCCGTTGACTCCAGTTTTGCTAGAGCTCCTTGGTGTAAGTGGGCAGTTTTGGTGTAGGCAGTGTTGGCATGGGCAGTATTGGTGTGGGCAGTGTTAGCATGGATAGTGATGGTGTGGGCAGTGTTGGTGTGGGCAGTGTTGGTGTGGGCAGTGTTGGTGTGGGCAGTGATGGGATGGGCAGTGATGGGATGGGCAGTGATGGGATGGGCTGTGCTGCTGTGGGCGGTGATGGTAAGGGCAGTGATGGTGTGGGCAGTGATGGTATGGGCAGTGTTGATGAGGGCAGTGATGGTATGGGCGGTGCTGGTGTGGGCAGTGATGGTATGGGCAGTGATGGTATGGGCAGTGATGGTATGGGCGGTGCTGGTGTGGGCAGTGATGGTATGGGCAGTGATGGTGTGGGCAGTGATGGTATGGGCAGTGTTGGTGAGGGTAGTGATGGTATGGGCGGTGCTGGTGTGGGCAGTGATGGTGAGGGCAGTGATGGTATGGGCAGTGTTGGTGTGGGCAGTGATGGTGTGGGCAGTGATGGTATGGGCAGTGATGGTATGGGCAGTGATGGTGAGGGCATTGATGTGGGCAGTGATGGTGTGGGCAGTGTTGGTGTGGGCGGTGCTAGTATGGGCAGTGATGGTATGGGCGGTGCTGGTATGGGCAGTGATGGTTTGGGCAATGTTGGTGTGGGCAGTGATGATGTGGGCAGTGTTGGTGTGGGCAGTGATGGTGTGGGCAGTGTTGGTGTGGGCAGTGATGGTGTGGGCAGTGATGGTATGGGCAGTGCTGGTGAGGGCAGTGATGGTATGGGCAGTGCTGGTATGGGCAGTGATGGTATGGGCAGAGATGGTATGGGCATTGTTGGTCTGGGCAGTGTTGGTGTGGGCAATGATTGTATGGGCAGTGTTGGTGAGGGCAGTGATGGTATGGGCAGTGATGGTATGGGCAGTGATGGTATGGGCAGTGTTGGTGTGGGCAGTGATGGTATGGGCAGTAATTGTATGGGCAGTGATGGTGTGGGCAGTAATGGTGTGGGCAGTGATTGTATGGGCAGTGATGGTATGGGCAGTGTTGGTGTGGGCAGTGATGGTGTGGGCAGTGATTGTATGGGCAGTGATGGTATGGGCAATGATGGTGAGGGCATTGATGTGGGCAGTGATGGTTTGGGCAGTGTTGGTGTGGGCAGTGTTGGTGTGGGCAGTGATGGTGTGGGCAGTGATTGTATGGGCAGTGATGGTATGGGCAGTGTTGGTGTGGGCAGTGATGGTGTGGGCAGTGATTGTATGGACAGTGATGGTATGGGCAATGATGGTGAGGGCATTGATGTGGGCAGTGATGGTGTGGGCAGTGTTGGTGTGGGCATTGGTGTGGGCACTGTTGGTGTGGGCATTGGTGTCGGCAGTGTTGGTGTGGGTATTGGTTTTGGCAGTGTTAGTGTAGGATGTGTTGGCATGGGCAAACACGTCATGAAAATTTCCAGTGATGGAGGGTGTGGCAGTGCTAGGGGAGGAAAGTGAGTGTGCTGGTTCCCAGTTTGGGGAGGGAGAAGTTGTTGGTCCTGGTGGCTGGGGAGCCATGATGTGGGGGGGGTGGGGAGCAGTTGGTAGGAGGGAGTAGTGATGGCCTGTGTGCTCAGAGCAGAGAGGGACAGCGCATTGACATTCTCCTGTTGCTGAGCCTTGTAGTGTGCTCTCACTTCCTTCCCCTACTGCTTCTGCTTTGTGTCAGCATCACAGGTTAATCTCCATACTCTGCCAACAGTTATATGGGTGGCGCCAGCTAAACCTGACATGGTCTGCTGAGATGGTTGTCCTAATGATGAAAACCTTAAAATAATCTAAAGACGGGTTTTGAAGATTTCCAGTGATGGGGCTGTGACCATTTTCTTTGGCAACTTGTTCCATTATGGGATTGTCCTTGGGGAGAAAGATTGTTGTGCACTGGTCTTGGGGATAAATGGTCTTTGTAATTTGTGTGGATGGCCACCTCATGGTTTGTCCTTGCTGCAGGGGACCAGGTACTTGTTGCTGTTAATTCCCACCAATCCATTCCATATTTCACAGAGCACGGTCCGTCTGCTTTTCTCCCTCCTCTGCTGTCACGATTCCCATTCCAGGTCTTTGATAAAGGCTGTGACACTGGCATATTTCCTAGGCTGATTCATACAGAATCGTGAAGCACGTCTGCATTGTTGGTCAGTCCTGTGTTTAAGGGAGCTGGAGTTAGTAAAAGTGCCTATTTTCAGTGGACTTGGGCTTGAGGAAAAAAAGCTCTGGGAGGGTTTGGCTCCTACTTTGCACCTTAGGTACAAGATTGTAGATTCTCGTCAGAGATGCTGGTTGGGCTTTACCCTGGCTTGGTGCCCATCAGGCACTGCTGGTTCATAAATTGGGCACGCTGGTACCAATATGGACCAATTCCATAGGAGAAAGATGATGTCAAGTGATTTGGTGGAAATTGCCTGTTGCCTTGCTGGCAGCCAGTGTTCAACTGTTGCTGGAAGTATGCAGAGTGCTTTTAAGGAATTAAACCATTGTCTTTATTTTATTCATTCATAGGATGTGGGCTTCGCTGGCTGGGCCAGCATTTATTGCCCATCCCTAGTTGCCCTTGAGAAGGTGGTGGTGAGCTGCCTTCTTCACCTGCTGCAGTCCATGAGGTGTAGGTATATCCACCATGCTGTTAGGAAGGGAGAGGATTTTGACCCAGCGACAGTGAAGGAATGGCGATATATTTCCAAGTCAGGATGGTGTGTGATTTGGAGGGGAACTTGCAGAAGCTGGTGTTCCCATGTGTCTGCTGCCCATGTCCTTCTAGATGGTAGCGGTCATGGGTTTGGAAGGTGCTGTCTAAGGAACCTTGGTGAGTTGCTACAGTGCATCTTGTAGAAGGTACACACTGCTGCTACTGTGCATCAGTGGTGGAGGGAGTGAATGTTTGTGGATGTGGTGCCAATCAAGTGGGCTGCTTTGTCCTGGATGGTGTCAAGCTTCTTGAGTGTTGTGGGAGCTGCACCCATCCAGGACACAAAGGTTCCTTGGGGTGCTGTTGTAAAATCAATTTCTACAGCTTCTCCACCCAAGTTACACCAGAGTTGCAACCAGGAAATATGTGTGTCAATCCCTCAGATGATGAACAGTGTAACTTCCCGATAAAGCTACAGCATGGTGATAGGAGAAATTCAGCGTCTATGACAGGCCAGGGAAGGAATTTGTGAACTACAGGAGACTATTGTGCTGTTTTAATTTATATTTAAATGTCACTAATCTCTATAAAACGCACAAGGGCTGAAAAAGTACTGTATAATCCATAGTATAATAGAGGTTGAAATTTCGTGGGTTTAGTGGGTGAGCAAGCAGTCACAGGATTAAAATCTCCACTAATATTTTTCAATCCCGTTCACTGTTTTACTGCCAATGCTGCTTAGAATTTCAAATGAGTGGAATGGGGAAACGCAGAGAAAGACAGAGATTTCTCGAACATGAATTATGGGGTGGCATATGGCAGAAAAAACTTGGGCTCTCATTAGTAGATCTGTACCTGACAGTTGAGTGGAGTTCACTGGTGTATATATCAGTAAGTCAAATGAAACAACTGTCACCCAGTAAAATTAAAATCCTCATTAAAGGAACGGATTATCTGGTTATGTGGCACTTGGTCTAATCTTTTTTAACAAGGCCCAATCCATTTATCAGTGAAACTGGAGCATACATTCTAATTCTGTATTTCTCCCAATTACAATTATAACTCACAAAATTCTACTTTTATGAATTGATCAGGGATCTAATTAAAATATCCAATCTCAAGATTCCTCTGTACTACACGAATTATAAAATTAAAGTTCATCGTCAGTTAACACCTTCTCTATCACTAGGTGCCAGTGACAGGTATGCATTTCATTGATCACTCCAATGTACAACCGGGTTAAGGAATAGTGCTGCGTCAGTATTGACCCTCTGTGCTACCAGTTACATGAGGCAGTTTGCACACGACTTGCACTGGGATTTAAATTTAACATGCCCTGTATGTATTTTCAGGTCTTCCTAAAGCTCACTGTTGAAACCAAGGTGAGAAAGACTGCAGGGCAATTCATGCTGCTTATTAAAAGTCAGGCATACAGTTATCAATTACCATTCAATGTTCAAAGCTGCTTTGCTACTTCCCACGGAAAGAGTTTCTTGGGAGTGCCTGTGTTACAGGTTTAGCTGTGCACTTTGGAGATATAAAGACTCAAGATCAGGCTGGTTGATGTAATGACTGCCTTTGATTGGACCTGGGACAAGGAGTAAGGTGACCATCAGTAGCACTAAAAGTTACTATGGAGAGACCTATAACTGCTCAGCAGAAATGGTGGGCAGGTAGATAGTGGTAATGTCACTGGGCTAGTAACACTGTGGACATGGGCTCAAATCCCACCATGGCAGCTGGTGAAATTTCAATTCAATTAATAAATCTGGAATTAAAAGCTTCTGTCAGCAACGGTGACAATGAATCAATTTTTGTAAAAACCCATCTGGTTCATTAACGTGAAGGAAATCTGCTTTCCTTACCTAGACTGGCCTACATGTGACCCCAGACCCACAGCAATGTGGTTGACTCTTAACTGCCCTCCAAAATGACCCAACAACTCACTGAGTTCCAGGGCAATTAGGGATGGGCAACAAATGCTGGCCTTGCCAGTGATGCCCTACACCCCATGAAAGAAGAAAGAACAGAGGCCAAGATAACAGGAGAAGCTGCCTGTAACACAGGTGGAAACTGAACTTCCAGTGATGTTTCAGGTTGTCATCTCAAATGGTGCCAGACATCTGCAGCCTCCCAGGATAAGACCTGCCCCTGTTGGACCTGATGACCACTCACCATTAGCGGCTGTCAAGATACCATCATCTTGAGTTTTTTTGCCTCTGGATGCTTTCAGGGCTTTGCTGCCGACATATGGAGGATCTCCCAGCAGGTGGTCCACAACTGCATAAGGCTTGTTAAGGACCAGCAATTAAGTGAATTTTGCCTGCAATGGCACTAGTCAGAATAAGCGGACGCTTGCAGTTCTGGCTGGGCTTCCAACAGCTGCAGGGCATCATTGGCTGCATGCATGTAGCAACCCATTCACCTCCAAATGATTCAGGAGTAACCCACAAGGGCTTCTGGTCCATCAATATGTAGCTGGTGTGCAACCACAAGAAATGGATAATGCAGATATGCATCTGATTCCCGGTTAGCAGCCTGGGTGTTTCCAGCCTGCTGTAGTCCATGCTCTGAGTCCCCACCACCGGGTCCCTTAGAGGCAGAGACAGGAGAATGGGAAAATGACAGAGACTGACAAATATTTTATGTTCATTTTCACAGTAGAAAACACAAATTACATACCAGAAACAGAGGGTAACCAAGGCCAGGGTTTTACAGCCCTGCCACAGCATGTCTCCCCCCAGCAAATGTGGTGAGGCATTTAAATCTACACTTAGCTGGGTGGGACAGTAATATCCCACCGGGCGGAAGCGGCCGTAAAACCCTGGCCCTAGGGTCTAATAGGAGTAAAGAGCTTAAAGAAATCAATATCAGCAGAGAACAGAAAAGGAGAAAATTAACAGGCTAAATTCAATAAATTCACAAGGCCTGATGGCCTATACACTAGTGTTCTAAAAGAAGTAGCTGTAGAGAGAGTGGATATACTGGTTATGATGTTCCAAAATTCCCTAGATTCTAAATAGCAGATTGAAAGTTACAAAATGTAACATTACTATTCAACAAATGAAGGCAGGAAGAAAAACAGGGAACTACAGGCCTGTTGGCCTGACATCAGTTGCAGGGGAAATGTTGGAATCGCTGGTTGAAGAAGTTGTAACAATGCATTTAGAATATCATGGTGTTGATCAGACAAAGTTAACGTGGGCCAGAATTTTTCCCTCGTCAGGAGGGCTTGGTGGGAGCGGGTGAGGGTGGTTGGGAAGTCGGCCGCTGCCCACGATTGGCACCACACAGCAATTTCACGCAGAAGGGCCAATTAAGGCCTGCCCTGTATGGATCGCGGCGGCAGCACTGAGGGATACCTGTGTGGGAGGGGGGAGGAGGGAGAACCGGGCCTCGTACGCGAAAGAGCACTTCAATCTCCTTGAGGCACGGAGCTGCCTCTGGGAGATTGAAGCACTTTTAAAAAAAATTAATAAAGGCAATAAACATTTAATGAAACATGTCCCCTCATGTGACTGTGTCACATGAGATGAGACATGTTGTTAATGTCAAAGGAAAGTTTTTATTTAATTTGTATTAGTTTTAGGAAATCTCATCCCGCTTGTGGATGAGGTTTCCTAAAAAACATAAAGGCCGCTTGGCCTTTTCACCTATCGCCAACCATTAGTTGGACGGGCAGCATGAATTTGAAGTTAATTAGCTCGTTAATGGCCTTAATAGGCCTTTCAATTATTGGCGGGCATGCAGCCAACTCTGGCACACACCCACCAAATGAGATATCATGTGAGTGCACGATGACGTCAGAACTCACGCCTGACATCATCGCGCGTCATATTATGTTCGTGCGTGTTAGGCGCACGCCTGCACACAGAAGTGAAATTCTGGCCATGGTTTTATGATAAGGAAATTTATTTATGTTTTTGAGATGTAACTAATAGGGTACACAAAGGGGAACCAGTAGATGTAGTACACTTGGATTTTCCACAATGTATTTTATAAGTTGCCACACAAAGGTTAATACACAAGATAACGGCTTATGGAGTTGGGGGTAATATATTAACATGGATCGAGGGTTAGTTAACAGACAGGAAGCGGAGAGTAGGGCTAAACAGAGCATTTTCAACTTGGCAGGCTGGGAATAGTGGAGTGCTGCAAGGATCAGTGCTGGGCCTCAGCTATTTACAACCTATATTAATGACTTAGACAAGAGACAAGAGAGTAATGTATCTAAATTTGCTGGCACTACAAAGCTAGGTGGGAATTGTTACATTCTTCTCTTCAATGTAAATATATTAATCATGCAACAGAGATTGGTGAAACAATAATGTGGGCATTTATTTGAAAAGAAGACAATGTATAGATAGAGTTAACTGGGAGGCTAAATATCGTACATCTGATCTTGACTGCTGCTGCCTGTAGATTCAATACATATCATGGGACCAATACATCACATCCTGTTGAGGCAGAAGTGACTGACAGCCATTTAAGATATGATCCATTAAAAGTACATACACCTCATAACACAACATCCCCTCTTTATTCTAAATTACAGCTTTACCTTTAACGAATCAAATTATTTACACTACAGCAAAGGAATGTAGCATATTGCCTGACTGTACTTTAACACAGAGCGATAAATTTACAAGTAGGAGAAAGAAGTCACTTCTGGGAGTGGTCTACAGGCCCCCTAACAGCAACCACAATGTAGGACAAAGTATACAAGAAGACATATTGGGTACTTGTGATAAAGGGATGGCAATAATCATGGATGACTATAATCTACATATTTAACTTGGCCCAACCATCTTCAACTGCTTCATCAATGACCTTCCTTCCATCACAAGGTCAGAAGTGGGGATGGTTCACTGATGATTACACAATGTTCAGAACCATTCGGGACTCCTCAGATACTGAAGCAGTCCATGTCCAAATGTAGCAGACAATATCCAGGCTTTGGCTGACAAGTGGCAAGTAACATTTGCGCCATACAAAGTGCCAGGCAATGACATCGCCAACAAGAGAGAATCTAACTATTGCCCCTTGACATTCAATGGCATTACCATCGTTGACTTCCCCACCATCAACACCTTGGGGGTTACCATTGACTTGAAACTGAACTGAACTAGTCACGTAAATACTGTCTACAAGTGCAGGTCGGAGGCTAGGAATCCTGCAGCGAGTAACTCACCTTCTGACTCCCCAAAGCCTGTCCACAGTCTACAAGTCAAAAGTCAGGAGGAGTGTGATGGAATACTCTCCAATTGCCTGGATGAGTGCAGCTCCTACAACACTCAAGAAGCTTGACACCATCCAGGATGAAGCAGTCCACTTGTTTGGCACCCCATTCACAAGCATTCACTCCCTTCACTACCGATGAACAGTGGCAGCAGTGAGTACCATCTACAAGGTGCACTGAAGGAACTCACCAAGGCTCCTTGGACAGCACCTTCCAAACCCATGACTGCTATCATATAGAAGGACAAGGGCAGCAGACACATGGGAACACCACAACCTGAAAGTTCCCCTCCAAATCACTCACCATCCTGACTTGGAAATCTATCGCTATTCTTTCACTGTCGCCAGGTCAAAATCCTGGAACTCCCTCCCTAACAGCATTGTGAGTGCACCTGCACCACATGGACTGCAGTGGTTCAAGAAGGCAGCTCACCACTACCTTCTCAAGGGCAATTAAAGAAGGGTAATACATTTTGGTCTATCTAGTGATGCCCACATGCCATGAGTGAATATAAAAAAAAATTGGAAAAAAATCAGATTGGCAGTAGTAACCTGGATGAGGAGTTCACAGTATGCTTTCAAGATAGTTTCTTAGGGCAGCATGTTCTGGAACCATCCAGACAGCAGGTTATATTGGACGTGGTATTGTGTAATGTGACAGGATTAATTAATGACCTCAGAGTAAAAACACCCCTAGATAGCAGCAACCACAATATGGTTGAAAGGGAGAAGAGAGGGTCTAAGACTATTATTTTAAAATTAAATAAGGGCAACTATGTGGGCATGAAAGCTAAGCTAGCTGAAGTGAACTGGGAAACTAAGCTCGGGGATAGATCAATAGAGAAGCAGCGGCAGATGTTTAAGGGGATATACTCAGAATAAGTATATTCCTAGTATAAAGAAAAGTTCTACAGGGAAGACCCACTATCTGTGGTTAACTAAAGAAGCTAGGGAAAGCATCAAACTTAAGGAAAAAGCTTATAACTGTGCAAAGATGAGTGGCAGGTCAGTTGGTTGGTCAGAATATAAAGATGGACAGAGAATGACCAAAAGGTTCATCAGGAGAAACAAATTAGGGTATGAGAGAAAACTCGTGAGAAATGTATAAACGGATAGCAAGAATTTTTACAGGTATTTAAAAAGGAAAAGTATAAGTCAAGTGAGTGTTGGTTCTCCACAGAGTGAGAATGGGGAATCAATATTAGATAATAAAGAAATGGCGGATGAAATGAACAAATACTTTGCTTCTGTCTTCATTATAGAGGATATAAAAACCATTCCAGTAACAGCTGTAAATCAGGAGATGGAGGGGACAGAGGAATTTGGTGAAATTACAATCACTAGGGAAGTGGTACTGAGCAAACTGATGGAACTGCAGGCTGACACGTCTCTGGGTCCCGATGGACTTCAACCCAGGGTCTTAAAAGAGATGGCTAATGATGTAATAGATGCGTTGGTGTCAATTTTCCAAAATTCCCTAGATTCTGGAAAGGTTCCATCAGACTGAAAAGTAGCAAATATAACCCCTCTATTCAAGACGGGAGGAAGGCAGAAAACAAGAAACTATAGGCCAGTTAGCTTGACGTCTGTTGTGGGGAAGGTTTTAGAATCAGTCATTAAGGAAGTTATAACTGGGCACTTAGAAAAACTCAAGGTAATCGGGACAAGTCAGCATGGTTTTATGAAAGGAAAATCATGATTACCTAATTTATTGGAGTTCTTTGAAGGAGTAACATGCGCTGTGGATAAAGGGGAGCCTGTAGATGTGCTGTACTTGATTTCCAGAAGACATTTGATAAGGTGTCACACCAAAGGTTATTGCGGAAAATGAATGCTCATGGTGTAGGGGGTAACATATTAGCTTGGATAGAAGATTGGCTGGCTGGCAGAAAACAGAGTATGCATAAATGGGTCTTTTTCTGATTGGCAGGATGTGATGAGTGGATTCCACACGGATCTGTGCTGGGGCCTCAACCTTTTACAATTTATATCAATGACAAAGATAGGTAAGAAAGTATGTTATGAAGAGGACATGAGGAGGTTGTAGATAGATATAGATAGGTTGAGTGAGTGGGCAAAAATCTGGCAAATGGAGTTTAATGTGGGAAAATGTGAAGTTGTTCACTTTGGCGGGAAGAATAAAAAAGCAGAGTATTACTTAAATGGAGAATAGCTGCATAATTCTGAGGTGCAGAGGGATCTAGGTGTTCTAGTACATGAGTTAAAAAGTTAGTATTCAGGTACAGCAAGTAATTAAGAAGAATAATGGAATACTATCCTTTATTATGAGAGAAATTGAACATAAGCATTAACTCTGTTCCTCACCGCAGATGCTGTCAGATCTGCTGAGGTTTTCCAGGTATTTTTATTTTTGTTTTGGATTTTCAGCATCTGCAGTTTTTTGCTTTATCTTAGTGTTTAATTAACTGCCACTTCTCTTCAAGGAAGGCCAAGCTTGAAGAAGTATTGCCCTTCTCTCTATCTCCACCTATCACTGGCTCTCTATCCAGCTCTACTTGTACCCCCCCCACCCCCACCGGCTCTTAAACCAGCTTATATTTCATCTCTTTTCTATTTTTCCTTAGTTCTGTTGAAGAGTCATACAGACTCGAAACGTTAACTGTGTTCCTCTCCGCAGATGCTGTCAGACCTGTTGAGTTTTTCCAGGTATTTTTATTTTTGTTTTGGATTTCCAGCAAGTAAGGATGTTATGCTTTGGTTATACGGGAAATTGGTGGGACAACATCTTGAATTCTGTGTACAGTTATGGCCTCCTTATCTAAGGAAGGATGTAAATGTGTTGGAGGTGGTTCAGAGGAGGTTTACTATATTGATACCTGGGATGAGCGGGTTGTCTTATGAGGAAATGTTGGACAGGCTGGACTTGTTTCCACTGATGTTTAGAAGAGTGAGGGGTATATGATTGAAGTATACAAGATCCTGAACGGTATTGACAAGGTGAACGTGACAAGGATGTTTCCTTTTGTGGGCGAGATCAGGACTAAGGGGCACTGTTCTAAAATTAGGGGTCGCCATTTTAGTACAGAGACGAGGAGAATTTTTTTACAGAGGGCTGTGTGACTTTGGAACTTTTTGCCTCAGGCAGTCGTGTCATTGAATATTTTTAAGGTAGAGGTAGAGAAATTCTTGTTATTGGGGTAGATGGGAATGTGGAATTCGAAACACAAACCGATCAGCCATGATCTTATTGAATAGCGGAGCATGTTCGAGGAGCTGAATGGCCTACTTCTGCTTCTATTTCATATGTTCACAGTTCATACGTTTGTAAGTCTTTGAACATATAAATAATTTGCTGATCTGTCCAGACTTAGTTACAGTGATCATTGCTGGGGGCTGCTGTACGTTTTCAGAATGTTGGTTAGGGGTGCTGTGTTTGTGTTACAACTTAACCATGTTCTGTTTGCAGTAGGATTAGCCGGTGTTTCTGATTGTGATATTGTACTGATTTGGCATCTGTTTTGTTACACTGACATGCCATTTGGTGTTCGTATTTGATACAATTTTGTTCTGGACATATGTTGACAATTTCTGCTGGATTCCAGGTGCCATCAGTTGGGCATGGTACTCGACCTTTTTGTTTGATGTTTGGTTTGGATAATTTGTTATGTGCATGCCAGTCACGGACATCTTTCATCTTCCCCTGTTTTGCAGTGAGTGCATCTTATACACCGGAGAGTATTGATGAGTGATGACTGGGGAGTATTGTCTGCACTATTGAATAATGACCTAGATCTTGGAGTGCAGGGTTCAATTTCGAAATGTGCAGATGATACAAAACTTGGAAGCATTGTGAACCTTGAGGAGGGTAGTATAGAACTTCAAAAGAACATTAAAAAGTTGGTGGAATGGGCGGACAAGTGGCAGATAAAGTTCAATGTGGAGACATGTGAAGTGTTTCATTTTGGTAGGAAGAACATGGAGAGACAATATAAAATTAAGGGTACCATCTCCAAAAGGGGTGCAGGGCCAGAGGGATCTGGGTGTATATGTGCATAAATCAGTGAAGGTGGCAGGACAGGTTGAGAGAGTAGTTAGTAAAGCATACAGTATTCTAGGTTTTATTGATGGCAGCACAGAGTACAAGAGCAAGGAGGCTATGTTGAGTTTGTATAAGACACTAGTTTGGCCTCAGCTGGAGGCCAATTCTGGGCACCACACTTTAGGGAAGATATGAAGGCATTGGAGAGAGTGCAGAAAAGATTCACAAGAATGATTCTGGGGATGAGGAACTTCGGTTAAGAAGTTAGACTAGCGATCCACAACCAATGGATCAAATCTAAGCTCTGCAGTCCTGTCACATGCAGTTGCGAATGGTGGTGGATAATTAAACAACTCAATGGAGGAGGAGACTTCACAAATATCATAGAATCACATAATCACAGAATCGTTACAGCGCAGAAGGAGCTATATGACCATCATGTCTGCACCAGCTCTCTAAATGAGCATTTTGGCTTAGTGCTATTCTCCTGCTTTTTCCCCGCACACTTGCACAAAGCTTCTATTCAAATAATCACCTAATGCTCTCTTGAATGCCTCAAAATGGTGCAGGGACAAAGGGATCTGGGTGTATGTCCCATCTTCAAAGATGAGGGAACCCAGCATATCAGTGCAAAAAATAAGGCTGAAGTATTTTCTGCAATCTTCAGCCTGAAGTGCCGAATGGATGATCCATCTCAGCCTCCTCCCCAGCATCACAGATGCCAATCTTCAGTTAATTCAATTCACTCCACGTGAAATCAAGAAACGGCTGAAGGCACTGGATACTGAAAAGGCTAAGGGCCCTGACAATATTCCGGCAATAGTACTGAAGACTTGTGCTCCAAAACTTGCTGCGCCCCTAGTCAAGCTGTTCCAGTACAACTACAACACTGGGATCTACCCGGCAATGTGGGAAATTGCCCGGGTATGTCCTACACACAAAAAGCAGGACAAATCCAATTGTTTCAGAATAAGAAGGTGAATAAGTAGGACTGAGATGAGGAGAAATTTCTTCTCTCAAAAGATTGTGAATCTTTAGAAGTCCCTACCCCCAGGTGTTGTGGATGCTCCATTGTTGAATATTTTTAAGGTTGAGGTAAACTTTTGGTCTGTCAGCAAATCAAGGGACATGGGGAGCATAGAGTTGTGACTGAACATCAACCATGATCATATTAAATAGCAGGGCAGATTCGAGGGGCTGTTTGGTCTACTTCTGATTCTATTTCTCACATTCTTCAGTTCTTATCATATACAACAACCACCCAACTAACCCCACTGACACAAAGCAGTTCTGTAATCAATGAACTGCTCATCGCACATCTCATCATTGATCCCTATCAAATCATGGGCTGCAACTTCCTCGGAGTGGCAATCAGTATCGGATTGCCACTCTGTGCCCAAATACTTATGGGATTTTTCTTCTGATCTTGTCTTGCCCGACCATCCAACTCAGCCGGGTGAGATCCAGGCCGTACAACTTATCTCTGGGGACCAGTGTTGAAGTCTAGCTCTGTTGAAGAGGACATGTCCCTTTTTTTAACGGCACTAGATACCGTAAACCAGGTAAATTAACGGTTCCAGTGAAAGTTAAAGGTCGTGGTAGGGTCTCAGGCGGGTGTCAGAGTGAGAGTCGGGCCTACAGGTGGGGGAAATCCCATGGGGGGTCAGGGTTGGTGGGGAATATCGTGACTGGGTGGATAGTCAGTGGTGGGGCGGGTGTAGGGGCGGGGTGGGGGGGGGGTGTGTGGGGGGGTGGTGGTGGTGGTGGTGAGTCCCCTAGAAGGACGAGTTCTGTGGGAGGCCTGGGGTGTGAAGGGAGTCCCATGGGGGGGTTTGGTCTGAGTCTTTACAGTGGTTACCCACAAGTTAGGAGAGGTTTTAATTCTTCTAACATTTTCAAATTAACTATTGGTGCAACCCTATCGGAACCAACTGAAGTTTGCGATTTAAGTCACATTTTCGGATGGTTTCCAGAGAACAGCAATTGCCCAGAGGAAGTTTGTGCTTCTGGGCGATTGCCCTTCAAACCCTGACCTGTGAAGTTCTGAGAGGGGTTCCCCAGCACATCTTTGGAGTAACCCCCCAAAACCCAGTCCGACACTGGGGAGCATGGATGTTACGGCCCCATGTTTTCTCATTTATCAACAGGCAAATGAAAAGGTGAACTGCAACCTGGCACCCAAGAATGAACAACATGGAAGTCTGCACAGCCATGGTCAAGTTGTGGATGAACTCAGATGATAGCAGTGTTTGATGTTCCATGGAGTTGACCACTTCACCCATGAAAGAAGACATCGGGTGGAATAGTCTGGTCTCGTTGACGACGGCTGTCATGGCAGGCGGGGAGGACAATAGGGCAAGAAGGCCAAAAACTGCTTTCATGCCATCATTAAACCAGTTTGCGATTGTCCGCTCCACCAGTCAATGGCGGATCACATTTCCCACCACCGCATGTTGGGAACCTGATTCCAATACTTCAGCATCTCATTTATAAGCCCGGCTCACCGAAATCATCCCCCCCAATGTCGGATCATCCGGGTTAGTCAGTGTGATTGCATGATGTTTCACAACTGTACATAAGCGACATACACCTGGCGAGCTGCACATCGCTCGGGACTTTGAGGCATAGTTGTCCACCTTGCTTCGAGCAGCACTTGTAGTCATCAGCGCCAGACTTCACAGGCATAACCACATCACTTTTAGGGGGCCTCACGGGCAGATCTCTACCCACCAGGTCAGCCAAAAGGTGGGGGTGGATTTTCAATGGCTGCACGGATAGGGCTTGCTTGGTGCAGGGGGAGAAGTATCCTCAGGCAAGGGAAGAGGCTGCAGGACAAGAGCTGTACTGGGGTGGGGGGGTATCTCAGGGTGTGTGTAGGGGCACATGTTAATCTGTGCAAGTGGCCTCAAGATGGTGAGGGCTACGGAGGCAGTCTATAGAGGGGAAGAGGCCAGGTGGAGATGTGAGGGTGTGTGTGAGAGTGTGAGTGGTGATGTCCCTTGAGCTGGCAGTGAGTGAGATGCCAGTGAATGTGTGATGGACTTGTGAGTGTGTGAGTTTAGAGTGATGAGATGGTTGCCTTGCCCTGGTTGCAGGGATGAGATCATTCATCCTCTTTCAATACTGGATGGCCAGCCTCCTCTGTGAAATGTTGGCATTGACCACCACTGCCACCACCTCCCAAGCCAGGGTGCTGACATTGATGGGCCTCCTGCAGCCAGAGTGAGGATGGAGGACATCACGGCGGCCTCTGAAATGAATTCCAGTGACAGATCACTGAACTCTTCTTGGTTTTCAGTTTCAAGCTCCATGTCTTCACTGGAGCAGTCCTGGACTGCAAGTATTGAGAACTGTGTGCGCGGCTGCAGATTAGATATGGCACCTGGAGTGAGGAAATGGTGAAGTAACGGCATGGCGCGTGATTCAGAGACCATCCGCCAGAGAGACAGCGTGTTTCCTGGGGCTGGATAATTAATGAGGCGGGAAGGGGATCATACGGCGTGAAAATCCACCATTGCGGCCAGTGGGTAAAGTGAAAATCTGGGACAATTCCACTCATCAGCTCAATGCCCTACAACATCGACCACTTGTGCTTGAGGTGGTTTCTTCCATTCTGTCTAAAATCAGGGACAATGTGATTGGAAGGTTGGTCAGTACATTTGACATTCTCTGCTTCCCCTTAATGATCATTGCTGGCCTTTGGGATAGAGCGTCTGTGTCCAGCTGAGCACAGCTTGGAGAGGTCTGCATCCTCCAATACAGTCACTCCGCCGCAATCACTGTCACAGGATTACAGCATGACACCACTAAAAGGAAATGTGTCAATGCGGTCCAGTTTTAGTTTCACTTTTCCTTTTCAGCAGCATGTACACACACAGCTATGCAGCTCTGATGTCTTCAGGCTTTATACCCATGTATACCTGTTCTCATGTGCCTCATCTGAATAAATGAACCCATAACATGTATACCCAATCCCTTATGAGTGATTGGTGCCCTTATATCATTATATCACAACACGATACTTAACTTTCCTGACTTGATTGGGTCATTAAAACTCTTTCTGCACTGGTTCAGGGAAGGGCCACTGTGCTGCTTCTGCTGACCTTCTGAGCCATCGCAAGCCATATTTTCTTAACATTGGATGCCAGTTTCTAACTCCTTTGCAGGGAACAATATCTCCCTCTCCAGCTGCTCACTGATCCCAGCAGTTCAACAAGGGAGGCATTAAAGCAGGAAGCAGCCTTTAATCATAGAATGGTTACAGCATAGAAAGAGGCCATTTGGCCCATTGTGTCTATGTTGGCTCTCTAAAGGAGCAATTCACTTAGTGCCACTACCCCTACCCCCGCCCGCCCACCACCTTCTTGCCATAACCCTGCACATTCTTCACTTTCAGTAAATAACCCAATTCCCTCTTGAATGCCTCGATTGGCATCACACTCTCAAACAGTGCATTCCAAATCCTAACCACTCGCTGTGTGAAAAAATTTCTCCTCATTTGTTGTTGGTCTGTGGAATTCACTTCCCCAGAGAGCAGAGAGGCTAGTTCATTGAATATTTTTAAGGCTGAGGTAAATATATTCTTGATTAACAGGGTGTAAAAGGGTAAGGGGGGTAGACAGAAAAGTTGAGACCACAATCAGATCAACCATGATCTTTTCAAATGTTGGAGAAGTTTGAGGGGCTGAATGGCCTACTTCTGCTCCTAATCTGTTTGTTTGTAAACTGAAGTCGCCATTGCTTATTTTGCCAATTACCTTAAATCGGTGCCCTCTAGTTTTCGATCCTTCCGCCAATGGGTATAGTTTCTCCCTATCTACTCTGAGCAGATCCCTCATGATTTTGAACACCTCTATAAAATCTCCTCTCAATCTTCTCTCCTCCAAGGAGATCGCCAACCTCTCCAATCTATTTACATAACTGAAGTTCCTCATCCCTGGAACCATTCTCATGAATCTTTTCTGCACTCTCTCCAATGCCTTCACATCCTTCCTGTAGTGTGGTGCCCAGAACTGGATGCAATGCTCCAGCTGAGGCTGAACCAATGCTTTATGCAGGATTACCATAACTTCCTTGATTTTTGTACTCTATGCCCCTGTTGATAAGATCCAGGATGCCTGTGCTTTGGTAAAGATTTTCTCAAACTGTCCTGCCACCTTCAATATTTTACACACATATACATCCAGGTCCCTCTGCTTCTGCACCTCCTTTAGATTTGTATTCTTTAATTTAAATTGTCTCTCTGTGTTCTTCCTGTCAAAATGAATGACATTGCAATCTGCAATAAATTTCATCTGCCTCCTGTTCACCCTTTCCACCGACTTCTCTATGTCTTTTTGAAGTTCTACACTTTACAGTTCACAATACTTCCACATTTTGTATCACCTGCAGATTTCGAAATTGTGCCTTGCACACCAAAGTCTAGGTCATTAATATATATCAGGAAAAGCAAAGCTCCCAACACTGACCCTGGGGAACTTCACTACAAACCTTCCTCCAATCTGCGAAACATCCGTTAACTACTATTCTCTGTTTCCAGACACTCAACCAATTTCTTATCCATGTTGTTACTGTCCCTTTTATTCCATGAGCTATAACTTTACTCACAAATCTGCTGTGCAGCAATATATCAATTTACTTTTGGGAGTCCTTGTACACCACATCAAGAGCATTACCCTGAAGAAAACCATGCTGACTTACCTTAGCTAACCCAATTTGCCCAGCTGATTATTAATTTGTCCCGAATTATCTTTTCTAGAGGCTTCCCCATGGTTAAAGTTAAACTGGGCGGTCTGTAGTTGCTGGGTCTATCTTTGCGCCCTTTTTTGAACCAGGGTGTAATGTTTGCAATTCTCTATTACTCCAGGATCACCCTTGAGTCTAAAGAAAATTGAAAAATTATGATCAGGTCCTCTGCAATTTCCACTCTCAGTTCCATCAGTATCCTTGGATGCATCCCATTTGGTCCTGGTGTCTTATCAACTTTAAGTACATATTGTAAGAGTAAGATCTGGTACATACAGGGTTAATGTGGGACTGAGTACAGTACTGCCCACACAGTGATGTAAGAAGGCACATGACCCAGAGCCAGGGTCAGTCATGGGATGGACAGAGATGTGTAAAGACCTAGGACGGAGTAAGTTCCATACCTGAACCCTTTACTTTTTATGTATATAGTTGAGTTGTTAATAAAGATTTATTGTCAATATACTCAAGGCTACGAAGCCTAGTTCATGGTGTCCGAAGCAAAATTCTTCACAAATATCCAATACCTCCTCCTGATCAGCCTTAAACACTTCAAGTGCCTGAACTATCTCCTCGTTCCTATGACCTGGGCAGCATCTTCTGCCTTGGTGAAGACAGATGCAAGTATTCATTTAATGCCTCAGCCATGCCCTCTGCCTCCATGCGTAAATCCCATTTCCTGTCTCTAATCGGCCCTTCTCTTCCGTTTGCAATCATTTTAATATTTATTTGCTAATGGAAGATGTTTGGATTCCCTTTTATATTGGCTGCCAGTCTCTTCTCATTCTTTCTCTTTGCTTCTCATATTTGCTTTCCCAGCTCCCATCTGAGCCTTCTATATTCAGCCTGGTTCTCTGTTGGATTATCTACATGACATTGCACACTGTTTCTTCCTCATCTTAGGATGGAGTAGTCCCAGGTTTGCGCCAAGTATGGTAGTGGGTGGGAGAAACAACTTTTTACCTGCCGGCTGCAATGGTGGCTTCTCACGCCGTATCGTCACAATCTTGCCTCATTAATTATGCATTCCCAGAAAACAGACTGTTTCCATGGAAGGTGGGCATTCATTCACTCGCCACACTATCACACCGGGTGCAATATTTAAGGTGCAGCCACATGCATACTTCTCAGTTCTTCCAGCCCACAACTGCTGCAAAGAAAACGTGGACCTGAAAGGCAAGAAGACTTCAGCTTCCCGGTTTAATAACATGTCCCTCGAGCAACTCTTAGACACAGTGAAGGCTCGGTTTGATGCCCTCTACCTCCAATCTGGCCGCAGGATGGGCAGCAGCATCACCAATCCAGCATGGAAAGCAGTGGTCAGCGCCAGTGCCCTGCAATAGAGGACAGCCACCCAGTGCCGCAGCAGGATGAACAATTTCATCTGTTCTGCCAGGGTAACTCACTTTCCTCATCACTCTCAACTCATACCCTCACAGCCCCATCACACATCCACAGGGATCTCACACCTCAAGGGACAACACCACTAACTCTCACACACACCCTCACATCTCCATCAGGCTCATACCCTCTGGAGCTCACATCCTCATCCTGTCCATGTCTCTGCTCACCACACAAATATTCCACACAGTGCCATGTGTCCTGCTCACACTCTCTCCATCTGTTTTCATGCAGGTGAAGCTGGCTCAAATCAGCAGGGGGAGGTCCCAGGTCAGGGGTGGAGTGGCCCACATTTGGCCCCTCACTCACTTTGAGGGGCGTGCCATCATACTAACTGATGAGGACATGGACTGTGCCTGTGGTGACGGTGGTCAGTCAGCAGCGATCACCCTCATGAGGATCCTACACCACATCACCCCTCTTTCAACAAAACTGTGAGTGCTCTCCAGTTTTTGACTCTGCTGCCATTCACTAATTAACTCTACTTTGGTTCACAGGGAGCTCTGCCAAGTGACCAATACACTCAGCCAGCCAACCTCTCAGCTCCATCCACTTCCTCAATTCTAGCCAAGAGGACATTACAACTTGGTTCAAACATGGACAAAAGAGCTGAACTCCCAAGGTGAGGTGAGAGTGACTACCCTTGACATCAAGGCCGCACTTGACCGAGTGTGGCATCAAGGAGCCCTAGCAAAACAGGAGTAAATAGGAATCGGGGGAAAACTCTTTGCTGGTTGGAGTCATACCTCGCACAAAGGAAGATGGCTGTGGTTCTTGGAGGTCAGTCATTTCAGATCCAGGACATCACTGCAGGAGTTCCTCAGGGTAGTGTCCTCAGCCCAGCCATCTTCAGTTGCTTCATCAATGACCTTCCTTTCATCACAAGGTCAAAAGTCTGGATGTTCACTGAGGATTGCACAATGTTCAGCACCATTCGCAACTCCTCAGATACTGAAGCAGTCCATGTCCAAATGCAGCAAGACTTGGACAATATTCAGGATTGGGCTGACAAGTGGCTAGTAACATTTGTGCCATACGAGTGCCAGGCAATGACCATCTCCAACAAGAGAGAATCCAACCATTACCACTTGATGTTCAATGGCATTACCATCGCTGAATTCCCCACAATCAACATCCTGGGGGTTACCATTGACCAGAAACTGAATTGGACTAGCCATATAAATACTGTGGCTACAAGAGCAGGTCAGAGGCTAGGAATCCTACATGAGTAACTCACCTCCTGACTCCCCAAAGCCTGTCCACCATCTACAAGGCACAAGTCAGGAGTGTGATGGAATACTCTCCACTTGCCTGGATAAGCGCAGCATCCACAACACTCAGGAAGCTTTACACCATCCAGGACAAAGCGGCCCACTTGATTGGCATCACATCCACAACATTCACTCCCTCCACACACGCACACACTAGTAGCAGTGTGTACCAAATACAAGATGCACTGCAGGAATTTATCAAGACTCCTTCGACAGCACCTTCCAAACCCATGACCACTACCATCTAGAAGGACAAGGGCAGCAGGTATATGCCACCTGGAAGTTCCTCTCCAAGTTACTCACCATCCTGACTTGGAAATATATCATCATTCCTTCACTGTCACTGGGTCAAAATCCTGGAACTCCCTTCCTAGCAGCACTATGGGTGTACCTACACGACATAGACTGCAGTGGTTCAAGAAGGCAGCTCACCACCACCTTCTTAAGGGCAACTAGGGTTGGACAATATATGCTGACCCAGTCAGTGAAGCCCACATCCCGTGAATGAATAATGAAAAAAAAACACCTCCTCCATTGAAGAGCTGGAAATAAACAGCCCGGAAGTCCCATCACAGTGCTTACCTGCACCCTCCACCAGCACAGAGACACATCGCGATGGGACCTAGGGCTAGACCAGGCTCGGGGGGTTCACAATCTGGTGGTCACTGCACAGACATGGGTCCCCAGCAGGAGGAGGCAGGTTCAGCCGAGCAGCCCGTCATTCAGAGTGCTGCTGGGGAAGAAGCATCAGTCAGGTCCGAGTCAAACGATGAGTCTCTGGATTCGGCCTTCCAACTCATCCTGGAGAGTCAGCAGAAGGTGGGGGTACATCACACATCACACAGAGCTGTTGGAAGCCCTCAACAGAGTGGCACATGAGTCGGAGGAGTGTGTCCGCCTGCTCTCTGATGAAGTGGTACCCACATGTGTGTGTATGGGGGTCTTTATGGGGAGGATAGCGGACACCATGGAGACCATGGTCCAGCAGAACGTGGAGATGTGCACAGACCTGCACTCTATTGCGGTAGTCATGGGTGAGTTCCTGCAGTGGCAATGCGAGGGTGAAGCGGGCCACCTCGACGTCCCCTCAGGGGCTCCTTCTCCTCAAGGAGAAGGGCGATATGTTCAGGCACTCGAAGAGAGGAGGAGCAGCAGTTGGACACCCCTAGGTCATCCACTCAGGAATCTCAGAGGCCGTACCCTCCCAAAGAGGCCCCTTTGCCTGTGACCCCCTCAACCTCGTCCTCTGTCACCCCAGAGGGAGCAGCTGGCCCACAGAAAGACAGCCAAAGCCAACCGAGGCCCTCAAGGCCTCGGCTCTCCAGAGGACCAATGCTGAAGGCATCAGAGGTAACAGGGCCGACCATTGCAAAGGCGTCTCCAACCCGGCTGCGTTGTCAGGGCAGAAACTAGCAGTCTAAGATGTTCAAAAGTTAAGAAATTCTGCTCACAGTTGGTTGCATGGGTGAACACATTTTGTCACTTTACAATCTGGAAATATATTCACTTTCACTGAACAGTGTGTAATGGTGCCTTTCAGCTTCATTGACAGGCTTCGCAAGTACTTCCACTGCATTCCTACCCTGACCAGTGGTTCAGCTGCTATCTGGATCACCTAGCCCACAAGTGATTCAGGAGGGAGAAGTGTGTGTGTGGCAGGGCCTTTTGGAGCCTGGTGCAAACACTCTCCCATGCATGGGGATCCTTCCAGCATCACTCTTGTCTCAATGCCCTGAACATTTTCAACGCTGCCTGCTGGGGTTCGCTTTCAGTTGACCAGTCCCTTCCATCACTGTTGACCCCCTGGCATCAGCTTCCATCTCCCCACCATCACCTACCAGCAACAACCCTTTTCTTTTGGGGATGTCCAGATGAATGTGTACATGCCCTTCCTTCCCAAAAATCCCACCCCATCCACATTAACCTCCTTGATCTTCCCCCCTACTAAGGTCCGTGTCTGCCTCCAAGTCCTCCCCAACCACCCTTCCTGTCCCTAACCGTCGAATCCTCATCCTCCCACCCTCCAACCTCACTCTGCCCTCAGTCATTCTTGCTATTCCCTCGTATCACACCCACCCTTATTTCACTCCCCAGGAGGCAGTCATAAACTCATCAGAACCCTCCCTTACACATTCACCTGGCCATTTCCTCCGGACCCCTTCCCCCATTGGAACTCCTTCCTCCCCCGGGACTCCTTCCACCCTCTGAACTCCTTCCCTTACCTCTTTTACACTTACCTCCCCAGTTGCCGTCTCCTCCCCCTGTAGTCCCACACCCCAAACTCCCACTGACACCTTTGTTTCCCACCCCCCCACCCCCCACCTTACCCCCCAATGCCTCTTCCTCTCCCAGTCGACACTGAACCTTCATATCCACTCCCTCAGCCATCATCCATTGTGAGCAGACCCTCAGCGGTGACTTTCCACCTCTTGATCTATTTGCCCCACCTCATTCCCAAGAACCAGGTGTAACAGTTCCTCCTTTCTCATTGGAGTGAAACATACTGCTGTCAAAAATTCTCGTAAACTCTCTTAGGAACCCTTGCCGCTCTCTGCCCTTTACACTTATTATCCCAATCTACATTCAGATAATTAATGTCCCCATTATAACTACACTATAATTCCTGCAACTCTCAGTAATTTCCTTACAAATTAGTTCCTCTACATCTTTTCTGCTAGTTTGTGGCCTACAGACTGTACCAAGCAAGTCATTGCACTTTTTTTGTTCCTTAATCGATTTTGTCCTTGATCTCTGTGGACACCCTCTTTCTCCAGAGCTGCAATGCTCTCCTTAAGCAATATCGCCACCCCTCCCCCTTTCCTTCCTTTACGATCTTTCCTGAACACCTTTTACCCAGGGATATTTAACACCCAGTCCTACTCTTCTGAGAGCCAGGTCTCAGTTACAGCCACAACTTCAAATTTCGACATGGCAATCTGCACCTTTAACTCACCACTCTTTACCACACTCAACACATTCACATGAATGCACAGTAATTCTAATTTAGACTTTATTACTTTCCCCTTACTATGAACCCATCTAATATTTAACCATTTCCTACTCTCGTGCAATTTGTCTCTTCCAGCTTCTGGACACCTTAGTGTTCCTGTCTAGTATTACCTCCTGCCAAGTTGTCACATCCCTGCCAAGTTAGCTTCAACCCTGCCCAATAGCACTAGCAAGGAAATTGGTCTCGGTTCTGTTGAGGTGCAACCCATCTGGTCTGTACAGGTTCCATCTCCCCCAAAGTCAGTTCCAATGAGCCCTCCCTCCTCCAGGAACACCAAGGTGCCCCGAAGCTGGGAGAGACAGATTGCACTAGAATAGAAATAATTAATTATTAGATGGGTTCAGAGTAAGGGGAAAGTAATAAAGGAAGAGAATATGCACATTCACCTGAACATCCCCTCCTGCATCATCTTTCTGGCAACACATTCATCTGATTTATCGTCTTATTTCTCTACTCACTTGCACGTGGTACCAGGCGTAATCCGGAGATTACTACTTTTTACTTTTTAAGCATCTGGGATTCATCTTGTGCTATTGTCATCTCTATGAGAAATCTTCCAATGAAGTTCCATCTTTGAACTGGCCCCTTAAAAAGCCAAGTCATCGTGGTGAGCACCAGGCTTGTGGTTGCACAACGCTAACCTGATACCCGGGAGCAAAATTATAATGCGTTGAAATCAGATACCCCGACATGTCAAAACATCTTCTGTGTTTTGTGTCTGCTATCGCCTTCCTGTACCCCAACTCCCTTAGAACCCACCGTTGCCTATTATTTGGTGCAGAGAGCAGATGGTATAAATATCTGAGGCAGAGCGCAGGCAGTAGACATGATAAGAAACAGAGAGTAGACAGTAGACATGTCTGAAGACAGAAAGTAGACAGTAGATATGCCTGGAGACAGAGAGTAGACAACAGACATGTCTGGAGACAGAAGGTAGACAGTAGGAATGTCTGGAGAGAGAGAGTGGACAGTAGAGATGTCTAGAGACAAGAGAGTAGACAGTAGACATGTACGGAGACAGAAAGTAGAGAGTCGGCATGTCTGGAGACAGAAAGTAGACAGTAGGAATGTCTAGAGACAGAGAGTAGACAATAGACATGTCTGGAGGCAGAGAGTAGACAGTAGGAATGTCTGGAGACAGAGAGTAGAGAGTAGGAATGTCTGGAGACAGGGATTAGACAGTAGGAATGTCTGGAGACAGACAGTAGATAGTAGTCATGTCTGGAGAGAGAGTAGACAGTAGGAATGTCCGGAAAAGACAGCAGGTGGTAAGGAGTGATTTCTCTTTGTCTCGGCCTTTGCACAGGTTAACATGTTGCTAATACTCTTACATCAGGACTTTGTTTGAGCTGGAGGGTAGGGTAACGAAGTGGTGTAAATAAATGTTTCTACATTTTCATAACTAATTTAAAGACCATATGTGGGATGATATAAACACTGATGTAATTAACCTAACTGACATATACAATTGAATTAACTGAAAAGCAGTCATACCCCTGAACCTAAACAATAAATGCTACCTTCACAAAACCAGAAGATATATTGGCTACAATGGTAGAGGAAAACATGGTGAAGATTGCTATTTAGATACAATTTAAGGAAATACTTAAATTCCACAATAACCTACCGCAACTGTTTTTCTCTCTCACAGACACCAATTTGATTTTATTGCATCTCCTGACAAAGCAGTACCTCTTACATCCTTACAAAATAAGACATTTTACAGAGTTACTGTTTCATGCATCATATTCATTGTGATTAGAAAAATGCCTCCAGGAATGGAAAATAAGCCCGATCCAAGCCACATGGGATCAACAGTACAGTGCTACAGTCTCCCGCACAGGGATACAAATAATGTGTTACTGTCAGCACACTGGAAAGCAGCACAATGTTACTGTCCCAAACAGGACTACAAACACTGTATTACTGTCTGAAACAGGAATACCAACACTGTGTTACTGACTGAAACAGGAATACCAACACTGGGTTACTGACTGAAACAGGAATACCAACACTGTGTCACTGGCTGAAATGGGAATACAAACACCGTGTTACTGACTGAAACAGGAATACCAACACAGTGTTACTGACTGAAACAGGAATACCAACACTGTGTTACTGACTGAAACAGGAATACCAACACTGTGTCACTGGCTGAAACAGAAATACCAATACAGTGTTACTGACTGAAACAGGAATACCAACACTGTGTTACTATCTGAAACAGGAATATCAACACTGTTACTGTCTGAAACAGGAATACAAATGCTGAGTCACTGTCTGAAACAGGAATACCAACACTATGTTACTGCCTGAACTAAGAATACTAACACTATGTTACTGCCTGAACCAGAAATACTAACACTGTCTTACTGTCTGAAACAGGAATACAAATGCTATGTTACTGCCTGAAACAGGAATACCAACACTGTGTTGCTGACAAAAACAGGAATACTAACACAGTGTTACTGACTGAAACAGGAATACCAACACTATGTTACGGCTGAAACAAGAATACCAACACAGTGTTACTGTCTGAAACAGGAATACCAACACTGTGTTACTGTCTGAAACAGGAATACCAACACTGTGTTACTGTCTGAAACAGGAATACCAACACAGTGTTACTGGCTGATATAGGAATACCAACACAGTGTTACTGACTGAAACAAGAATACCAACACAGTGTTACTGACTGAAACAGGAATACCAATACTGTGTTACTGTCTGAAACTGGAATACCAACACAGTGTTACTGACTGAAACAGGAATACCAATACTGTGTTACTGTCTGAAACAGGAATACCAACACAATGTTACTGACTGAAACAGGAATACCAACACTGTGTTACCGTCTGAAACAGGAATACTAACACTGTGTTCCTGTCTGAAACAGGAACACAAATGCTGTGTTACTGTCTGAAACAGGAATACAAATGCTGTGTTACTATCTGAAACAGGAATACTAACACAGTGTTGCTGTCTGAAACAGGAATACCAAGAGTGTTACTGACTGAAACTGGAATAGCAACACTATTTTACTGTCACTGCACAGGAATACATTCACTTTGTTCATGTCAGATCTCACTGATCACAATTTTGGCTCTGAGTTGAGATCCCAACTACATATCCACACTATCACCATGTTCACCTATTCCCTTTACATAACTTTACCTGACTCTGCCACTGTTTCAGGTCTTCTCCTGCATTTGTTACCTCGAGGTTGCTTCCCCTAACCCACTCCTGACAGCTCTGTCATGTTCTAGATTCCATAAATTTAAGGTCATCCAAATGTCTGCTGCCATGTCCTAACGATTGTCACATCCCATCCACTCATCATCAGCATTGCCTCAATTTTAAAATTCTCATCCTTAATTTCAAATCCCTCCTTGGTATTGCTCCATCTCTAATCTCCTCCCCCTCCACAACCCAATGAGATCTCTGCGCCCATCTAATTCAGGCCTCATATACATCCTGGTCTCAATCATGCACTTATTGGACACGTGCAATCGGCAGGCCTGGAAGAAGACGAAATATGCGCCTCCAGCCCCGATCCACCCCCAACCGTGATTTCATGCTGGCTGGCTGGCCAATTAACTGGCAGACAGCTTGAAACGCCCACTGAGAAAGGCTCAGCACTGCTGGGGGGTGGGTGCGCGCAGAGGGCGGGTGCTGAGAGAAGTGAGGGTGCGGGCGGATGCTCCCTGAAGGCTAGCAGTCGCTGTGGAGCTGCATCAGGGATCTGCAGTCATTTAAAAATGAAATGAGATCAAGAAACTGCTGCAAACTGTGTCCCTACTGCAAACTCAAACGCTTGGCAGCAGGCTGCATAGCACCCCATCCCTCAAACATCATCTTTTATTTTATTCAAACCCTGATGTTACAACCCCGTCCTGGATGTAGTTTCTAGTGAAACTGTGTTGGCTACCTGACCATTTGGCCTGTCTGCTGGCTGTAAAAGGGGACAGGCCGTGCTAAATCGCTGACAAGTGGATCCCTGAATTTTAACCAGCATTGGCAGCACTGCCTTCAGCTGCCTGGACTCTAAGCTCAGGAATATCTCCCTTCACCTTCCTGCCTCTGGACCTCGCTTTCTTCCTTTCGGGCATGCTTTAACAGCTATCTCTTTGACCAAGCCTTTGCAGCATTGAAAAGGAGAAACCAGGTGCCCAGAGAATTGGAAGAGCAGATAGCACTAGAGTGAGGGCAGGATTTTGAAGTTGCCGAGCAGGTGTGATGGGCGGGCCAGGAGCGTCTGTGAAATGGTCCGCCGCCTGTGATTGCGCCCCGACCGTGATTTCACACTGGCGGCCAATTAAGGCCCACCCAGCGTGAAACGCGGCTCCGCACTGGCCAGGAAGGGCCGACGGGGGCTGGGGCCTGTCAGTCGCTGGGTCCAATGGCAGCCCAGCGGCCAGTTTAAAAGAGGCCCAGGCAACCCCTGGAAGGCTGCCATGGAAGGACGTCCCCTGTACATTTGCAATGGAGTCAAGTGTGGCTGCAAATGCCAGGCGCGAGGGCAGGTCGGGTGGGCACTCCGTCCCCCACTTTTCAGGTGAGTGCCTCACCATCCTCCTGAAGGGAAGTGGCTGCCAGGAGGGACACCCCTGTCCCCAAGGATGGGAGGAGGAGGCCACTGTACCTCACCTACAGGGCAAAGGAGGAGGTGGGCAGCCATGATGTGGTGCGGCACACATGGGCCCAGTGCCGGAAGCACTTCAATGGCCCGCTGTGCTCGGAAAGGGTGAGTACCATGTTGGCATGGGTCAGTGTGCAGAAGTGTTAAGGGCACTGCTCTGGCACCAGCACGTGCCCGCTGACTGAAATGTCACACGAGTGCGCAATGACATCGAATGCTCACCCGACATCGTAACGCGGAATTTTACGCCCAATCGGGTTGGGCGTGCACCCGCCCCAGGGACGTAAAATCCTGCGCTAAGAAATACTAAATTCAGACTAAAAGACAATATAATAAGTTGAAAATTAGGTTTACAATGCAGGTAAATAATTACACAAATTGGATCCGGTTTGTCCGCTGCAGCTGCAAATAGTCATGTAGGAATATAATGAGGCGATAAAGAGACCTGGCAAAAAAGGGCAGGACTGGCTGCTACATTTTCCTGGTGACAAGGCTGTTTATTAAAAATGGAAAAGGAGGAAGGATGGCGAATTATGGAGAATATGGAGAATAATACAATGCTGGATAGAGAGGGTGCCCTAAATGATCCAAGGACCGAATGTATTTGGTTAAAGTTAGTATGCAATAGAGATAGCATTACATATCTTGGTGGATGCTACAGGCTACCAACTAGTGGGGAAGATTATAAAGGACCAAATTTGCAGAGAAATTGTAGAGAGAAACAAGGATTACATAGCAGTGACTTTAATTATCCTAATATAGACTGGAATAGTAATAGTGTAAAGGTCAGAGAAGGGGAAGCATTTCTGAAATATGTATAGGAGAATTTTCTAGTTCAGTATGTTTCAGGCTTAATGAGGAATGAAGCATTGATGGATCTGGCTTGGGAAATGAGATGGGTCAAGTGGCAGCCGGGGACCATTTAGGGAACGGTGATTATAGAATCCTAAGATATGTGTTAGCCATGCAAAAGGAGAAGGGGCAATCTAAATTAATAATACCAATTTGGAGGGGGGGTCAATTTCAGTGGAATGACAATGGATCTGTCTCAGAGGAAGTGGAATTAAAGACTGGCAGGCAGAATGGATCAATAGACTGTTTTTAAATCAGAAATGGTATAGGTACAGTAGAGGTACATTCCCACAAGGGGAAATTGTGTGACAAATAAAATCAGAGCTCCCTGGATGATAGATAGAGAATTAGATGAAGCAGTAAAGAGGAGCTATGACAGGTGATGGGTTGATAATACATGTGAGACCAGGCTGGATATAGAAAGTTCAGAGAGGAGGTTGAAAAAACAAATACAGGTAAGAGAAACAAAGGGAAAATATGAGAAGAAACCGGCAGCTAACATAAAAGTGGATCAAAAAGTCTTCCACAGGCATTTGAATAGTAAAAAGGCAGTAAAATATTGGTGGGGCTGATTAGTAACCAAAAAGGGGATTTACACATGGAGGTAGAGGGCATGGCTGAGGTACTAAATTGATACTTTGCACCTGCCTTTACCAAGGACTAAAACATATTGAAAGAGGAGATGGTTAAGATGCTGGTTGAGCTAAAAATTGATAATGAGGAGTTATGAGAAAGGTGGATGTATTTAATGTTGAAAGGTCACCAGGAGCAGATGAGATGCATCCAAGGATAAATGTGGATTAGTTAAGAAAATCGAATATGGATTTGGTCAAGGTAAACAATGCTTAACTAACCCGACTGAGCTTTTTGATGAGGTAATCAAAACGGTTGATGAGGGTAATGTAGTTGATGTGGCGTACATGGACTTCCAAAAGATATTTGGTAAACTGCCACATAACAAGCTTGACAGCAAAGTTGAAACACTTGGAAGAAAAGGGATAGGGGAAGTATGGATTGAAAGTTGGTTAATTGCCAGGAAAGAGAGAGTGGTTGTGAATGGTTGTTTTTTTGGACTGGAGGAAAGTTCCCTAGATCTTGATTAATGACCTGGTCTATGGTGTACAGCGCACTCTTTCAAAATTTGTAGGTGATGTAAAACTTGGAAGTATTGTGAACTTTGAGGAGATTAGCAATAAACTTCAAGAGGACATAGACAGAATGGCAGAATGGGCAGGCACATAGCAGATTAAATTTAATAGAGAGAACAGTGAAGTGATACCTTTTGATAGGAAGAATAAAGAGAGACAATATAAAATAAAGGGCACCATTTTAAAAAGGATGCAGAAGCAGATGGACCTGGGGGTATATGTGCACAAATTATTGAAGGTGGCAGGGGAGGTTGAGAAAGGGGTTGAAAAGTGTCACGATGATGTGACTTGTGCATGTGTGATATCAATCTTTAATTTCATCAGCTGACCAAACATACATTGAACTGTTTAGCAAGGCAAAAAGCAAGGAAAGACATTGTCTTAGGGTGGCTTCCACAAGTCACCTGATGTCTGCATTACAAGTTTTCCAGCTATCTGGAAAGTTCTAATGAGGAATACAAGTAAGACATGCCCAGACAGCCTCCAATAGAATTTCACACCTGCTGATGTCAAGCACTACTTCAAAAGATTTACTTAAAATGTACTGGATGTCATTTTTGCATTTCTATAAGATTACCTCTCAAGCAGAGGCAGAAAGTCTGTCAGGTCAATAGCTATATGGAAAGGTAATCTTCTGTTCTCATCAAGATGGATAATGGATCATTCAGAAGTTACTGGCCGGGACATTACAGAATCTAATTGCCTAGGCCATGAAACAATAGCCATGGTCTGTCTAGACATGAGTTAAGCAAATAACTTCTGAAATCATTGGGGGATGGTCATGTGACTGGAGCAACCATTTTCTGAATGTCTTTAACTGCAGCATGTAAGCTGCTTAACATTAGCCTAGACGAAAGTTGCTCGTTGTGCAGTGAAACTCTCCCTTTCCCCCACCTCCCTCTCTCAAGTTGAGGGAGATGGGGTGAAGGGAGCTAGGGGGTGAAGGAGAGGGGATGAGGTAAAGGAGGGGAGATGGGGGGTGACAGAGGGAGAGATCGGGGTGCAGGAGGGGACATGGGGTGAATGGGGTGGTGGGGGTGAAGGAGGGGGGATGGGGGTGAATGAAAGGAAGATGGAGGTGAAGGAGGGAGAGATGGAGGGTCAAGGGGGTGGGAATGCGGTGATGGAGGGGGATGGGGTGAAGGAGGGGGAATAGGGGGTGACGGAGAGAGAGAAGGGGTGTAGGATGGGGCATGAGGTGATGGGGGTGAAGGTGGCGCTGGTGGGGGCTAAAGGAGGGGTAGATGGGGTAAAGGGAGGGGTGATGGGGTGAAAGAGGAGGATGGGGTAACAGAGGGGGAGTTGGGGTGAAAGAGGGGGATGAGGTGAAGGAGGAGGAGATAGGGGTTGAAGGAGGGATGGGGTAAAGGAGCCAGAGATGGGAGAGATAAAGGAGGGGGAATTGGCTAAGAGAGGGGTATAGGCATTGAATGGGGTGGGGGGTGTTGGGGGGGGGGGGGGCAACTTTTTTTCATGTCCCCCCACCCCACACAACAGCTGAAGCCTCCTGCTAGCCCCACCTCCAGCCCCACTCAACAACTGTCATACCCCCAAATCTCAACCTTGGGACCCCATGACGCATGTGGCATTAAAATGGGGTGACACTGGGAGAAAGCTTGGGAAGCACTGCTTTAGAGAGGGTGCAGAAAAGATTTATGATGAGAGACCCCAGTTACATGGATAGATTAAAGAAGCTGGGACTGTTCTCCTTGAAGAAGAGGAGGTTGAGAGGAGATTCGATAGAGGTGTTCAAAATCATGAGGGGTCTGGACAGAGTAGATAGGGAGAAACTGTTCCTATTGGTCAATGTATGGAGAACCAGAGGGCACAGATTTAAGATGATTTGCAAAAGAACTAAAGGTGACATGAGGAAAAGTTTTTTAAGCAATGAATTAGGATAGGTTAGGACCTGGAATGTACTGCCTGACAGTGTGGTGAAGGAAGGTTCAATAGTGGCTTTCAAAAGAGAATTGGGTAAGAAGCTGAAAAAGAACATTTTCAGTGTTATGAGGAAAGGGCAGGGGAATGTGATGAGAGAGCCAGCATGGACTGGAGGGGCTGAATGGCCTCCTTCAGCACAATAACCATTCTATCATTCTATTCTATGGTCTGTCCTCATATCTCGTCATGTGGCTCAGTATTATATTCGATTTTATAATGCCCTTGCAAAGACACTATGGCCCAACGGATTGTCAGAGACCGAATGTAATGACAAAAATGTATGTCTGGATGCTGCAGGAGACCTGATGTGCTGACCTGCATGGGAATTGCCTGGGAAGTTAAAACTTCTGAAGCGCAGCACCCTGTTGCCTGGGAGCCTGCGCAAATATCCCTGGCTCTAAGCTAGACTCGGAGACTTGGACTAGATCTGCATGATTTACCTGGATAGTTACCCAAGAAATGTTAGATGGATTCACACCTGATCTAGCAGCTAGGTAACTCCACAACCAAGTAGAGCTGAAAGACCTCCAGGGAGAGACATTACTGTAGTGTGTCTTGGTGAGGGACTGAACAGCACAGGAAAGCCTCAAATACCAGAAAGAAAATTGAAAACTTTGGGTAAGCTGACAAAAAGCTATGGATCCTAAATTTATACTACCCGAGAGATTTGGACACATGTAAGGACCAAATCAAACTCCAATCTTGGCATTTTGGAGAAGCATCTTGAGGTTCTGATTTGCTTCAAGATTGGACATTAAGTCTGAAGCTGAACAGGTCAACACATTACTTTACTCCAGAGGGACAGTAGCAGATGATGTTATTGCAAGACACCTCTGATAAGTTTGAAGACATCTTAAACACCTTTGATAACTATTTCAACCTGAGGAGCAATGAGATTCTGAAAAGGGCCAAGTTCAACAGAAGGGACCAGAAACTAGTCGAACCAGTAGATACTTTTATTAATGACCTTTACAGACTTGTTGAAGGATGCAAGCATGGAGACCTAAAAACAGAATTAATACATGTTGACATTATAGTTGGTGTTACCGATGAATCCCTATCAGACTCATTTCAATCTAATGAAGACCTCATCTTAGCAAGACAAACAGAGGTATGTAAACAGAACAGGACAATACTGAGAGGTTAAAAAAAAACTTTGTCCCAGGAAATCTCCAGTGGGCCAAACAGTTCCTTAAACCCAGGAATATTAAAGAAGCATCAGAAAAAAGGTACAATTTAGAGGGAAACTGCAAGATGCCTTAAAATGTTGCTAGTGCTGTGGTACCAAAAAGACCCACAGGTGCAAAGTGTGCTGCAAACATTGCAGAATGCTTTCTCTGCAGAAGAATTGGGCCACTTCAGGAAGATATGCTAAAGTAAAGCCTCTAACTTCACAGGTTTCAAAGGAAAAGTCTTCACGCATAAGGCTATTAATGAAGTTGAAGAAGTTTCGCCAAAAGAGGAACAAAGTTATTTCCTGGATAGGATCAATGACCCCAATCATGCACTCTGGAACACAGATATATATGTCAATGGTCATCTCACCAACTTTAAACTAGATACTAGAGTAAGTATAATGGTTTTATTAGACAGTGAACCGTGGTTAACAACGTATTGCCTGTACCAACGGAAACCAGCTATATGGTCCAGGAGAGATTGAACTAAAAGTCAGGGGGAAGTTACCGGCAACACTCCAGTGCAGGGGAAAGCAGACATTGGAAACATTGTCTGCCCTACAGAATTAGGAATTCTTTCTTTTAAGTAGAAGAGCTTGTGTAGACCTCAATCTTATCAGGAATGTGGAAGAAATCAATTAACAAGAATCCAAGGCTGACGTCAGAAATGAATCCTTGAAACTACCCGAAATCCAGGACGGGGGAAAGTGATCACTCTGTAATACTTTGAAAGTGGAAGGTGAAAACCTGATGATGGAATACCATATTCATCTAACAGCAGTGACCTTCTGCAAAGTACATCTACACCTCTACATCCACCAAAAGTGGTCATCAAGGATGCTAGCAGTCAAAGAAGTCAAAACCTACACATGGAACCAAACCATGCAATGTCAGCCTTTTCACCGTGGGGAGAAAGTGAACTTACTGATAAACAAGGTCTGCTGGATTTTGAGGGAAACCAACACATTGATCAGGTGGACTCCTCACAGTGTCCCATTCTATCTAAAGAATTACTTCCAGGACTAGAAATCTAGGCTATCCGAGAATTCAAGAATGAGAGATTGCAAGGAGTCATCACTCCAGAAGTAAGGAAGGATGAAAAAAATCAAACAAAGGAGAGAGGGCAAACTCAAGAAACAAGAAGAGGGAACATGAAAAATGCAAATGGAGGGATAAATTTTTAAAATCCAATGAACAGAGAGGGAAATGTGATGGAGAAAAGTATAACAGTAAAGCGAGGAAGAAATGGGTCAAGTCCAGATCCAGAATTCAGACCAAGGGAAAGAAGGAGTAATGGTCCAGAGAGATGACAATCAACAGAGATCCTATTCAGTGCACACTTCAGAAGGTACATTTGGGAGAACCAGATATTGAGTCAGAAATTAATAAAGAATCAGATACTACAACTCTCAATGAAGACCATCCAAGTCAGGAAGAATGAGTTCAAAGAGAAACTACTGACCTTCCAAGTGTGACAAGAACACAATCAGAGAGAGTTGTGAAACCTCCTGACAGATTGAATCTGTGATGTCAGAGACTTGGGGGGAGATGGGGTAGTATGTAAATATAAATGTAAAAAAAAATGAAGAAGACTTGGGGGCAGATGTAGTATTAGGGTTTGTGGGACTGTGTAAATAGCACCTTCCTTAATGTTGATGCAAGAGAATGCATAACTAGGAGAGGAGAGGGAGAATGTTCATGGCATCAGGGATAGCTGTACATTGTTGAGTTGTGCAAAATAAACCAGTTGTTATTTGAACATACCAATGCCTCAGTAATCATTCTAAAATTAGAACTAACTTGCTTACAACCTCCACCATCACAGATGGATATAAACAATCCCGTGGCATTATTTAAACAAGAGCAGTGGAGTTCTCCTGGGTGTCCTGGCCAATATTTATCCCTCAGCTAACATCAATATATGGTCTGTTCATTATCACATAGTTGTTTGCGGGATCTTGCTGCGCATGAACTGTCTGCCCTGTTTCCTATATTATTACAGTGACAACGCATCAATTGTACTTCATTGGCTCTAAAACACTCTTGGAAATTCTGCAGTTGCGAAAGGCTCTTATTTTGCATTGCCCAGTAGGAGTAATCACTGTGTCATTGCGAATACCCTCTTAAGAAGTTAAAGAGAACATTTTCCTGGGATAAACCGCAGAACAAATTAACAATTTCATGAATTCAGTGCACCCATAATTGTACAGAACAAAGTGTTTAATAGTTTTAACCTCACTTTAGTGTTTGAACTAACATTGTCTTAACAAGTTGCCTAGAGGACAACAGAGAGCTGTAATGCAAGCTCGTACTAATAATGTCACAGTTGCCTTAGGGATATAATGTGTTGTGCAGCAGAGTTTTAAGTATGACCAGCATTAATTATAATATGCATATGTTTAAAATGTGCATATCATTATCAGTTCAGGCAAGGAAAGGGTTGAATAAAAACTGCTATTATTTCACCCATTGCAGAAAGGAACTGCAGAGCTGGAAGGTATCTTTCTTTAGGCTTAACAAAGCCCTGCCAGTCACCAGGCTTTTAGATTTTATTGTATAGAATAGCGAATAGCAGATTCCCTGCTATCAAAAGCATTTGTATCTCAAAGTGCCTTTTGCCTATGGAAACCTGCAAAAAAAAACCTTGGTAAGTCCTAACTTTTTCTGTGCTGAGGGAATGTTGCACTACTACAAGTTCTGTCCTTCAGGGTGAGGCACTAAATGGGGACCCTGACTGACCTCCCAGGGAATAAAAGACTCCATGGGATTTTTCAAAAAAGAGCAGGGGTGTTCTCCTGGTGTCCTGGACAATATTTACCCTCAATAAACTTGACTAAAAATAGATTATTCAGTCATTATCAAATTGCTGTTTGTGGGACCTTGCTGTGCACAAATTTGCTGCCATATTTCCTACATTGCAACAGTGACTACACTTAAAAAAGTACTTCATTGGCTGTAAAATGCTTTGGGAAGTCCTGAGAGTGTGAAAGGTTCTCTAGAAAGACAAGGCTTTCTTCCTATTGCATGCAAATTTTAATTTGTTCTATTATCAATTTGTTTCACTAAACATTTGCTCTTTCATTCTTCCAAACGATCCTTTTGAAACCTATTGAGCAAAAGTCCTACAAGAAGAAGAACAGGGAGAGGAATTCTTTGTGACTCTGGGCAGGGACAACACCTCACAACCTTGGCACATCGAAAGAAGCTGAGGTATTGAATGGAATGTAGTGGAGTGGTGATGACAGCACTGTAAATACAAACTAAGGAAAATGACCTTGAAGATCCTTTGTTTCAGCAGAACCGACAGAACCTGTATACCCTATGGATATGTGAGGGTAGATTCATTGACCTGGTCCAGTCAACAGGCAGTTATCTCTGAAGAGAGGGTGGCCTATGGAATCAGGGCTGAAGTATCATAATGTTATGGACAGGGTGGGAGAGAAATTTCTGTTCCCTTCCTAACTTTACACAATCAGTAAGCTTTTGGGAGGAAGATGTGTGTGTTTTTTTAACCCCTGAGTGTGTGGACAATTTAACTAACCGGCAGCAAGCTTTCCATAGGTTTAAATAAAGATTATTGTTTATTTACATGCTTTTTATCCCAAACCTAACCCTACGGCACTCACTCACACACACAAACACACGCAAAGAGAATACAATTGAAGAGAATAGTGCACTTTTACAGGTTAGAAGATATAGAACAGTTCATAATCCATGTGATTGGCTTCTTCTGAAAAACCCACATTGCAGGCCTGATGAAGAAGATGTCTTCACTCCTGAAGGTGAATTCAACTGACAAAGTCAGGATTTTCTTGAAGAAATGGACTTCCAGCAGCTCACAAGGTTAGTTGCTTGTAGTCTTGTTACCAGGAGGTCAGTTTGCTGTAATAGTGGACCGGAAATGGACAGGCTTGGAGATCTTGCAATGTCACAGACTTTGGTTCTTTTAAGGCGCAGAAGTTACTGCCATTTCTTTTTGCATTCATCATGTCAAGATTACAAAGGGATCAACGTGGCTGCCATACCATGTAATCCACACAATTTCAGTTCATTTTCCAAATAAGATGGTGGTCTTAGGTTGATTATCCACATCCTGGTTTATTGTTTTAAGACACTCATCCTGAGTGGGGCATCGGGGCGAGCAGGTTAATAAAATTACCTTCTTTGTTTCAAAAATACCCATTCAGTTCAGGAATATCTCCTGATGGTTTCAGGATGGCTGCAGTGACAGCTCTTAGGGCGGGATTTTACGCACCCACCCGCCACCGGGATCTTCCAGTCCTGCCGCACGTCAATGGATGCCT
This sequence comes from Carcharodon carcharias, assembly GCF_017639515.1. Lineage (NCBI taxonomy): Eukaryota > Metazoa > Chordata > Chondrichthyes > Lamniformes > Lamnidae > Carcharodon > Carcharodon carcharias. The sequence goes on along the minus strand of NC_054483.1, from coordinate 47,741,831 downwards.
GGCTGGGGCGACGCCTCCCCGTGGTGGGTCCCACCCCCGACTGGACCAGAAAATCCCGGCCTTAGTCTGGAATGTATCCTTTTATTCTTGTGAGATGGTGAGGCAGTTCTTGAATACATAACCCAGAACGAAAAAACAATAAAAACTGGGAAATAAGAGCACCGGTCTGAACTGTCTATTCCTTCTGGGAAGTCAGGTCATCTGAGCCTTCGATAGCCACCTTTGCACCACGTTGGCCATTTATAAAAGAACAAGTCAATTTCAAAGAGCCCACATTGAATAAAGTTCATATCTTGCAGATGAGCAATGTGATATAACTTTACTGGGCATAATACATCCGAAAATCCCGGATTGGTTAATTGGCCTCCTGATTTCATACAGTGAGTGCAGTAGTTTCAAATTTTTCATATGTTGGCTTCCCATAAGCCTCGATTTGAAATGCTTATCCTTGTTTTCAAATCCCTCCATCCTTCTTTTCTTTTTAATCCCTCCAATCTTAGGGTTCTCTGAGATGATAGAATCAGGGAATGTTTACAGCACAGAAGGAGACCATTGCCCCATTGTGCCCATGCTGGCCCTCTGCTAGAGTGATCCACCTAATGCCACTTCCCTGCCTTTTCCCACAAAGCCCTGCAATATTTTTTTCCTTTTCAGGTAATGATCCAAATCCTTTTTGAATGCCATGATTGAATCTATAGAATAGTCAGCTATAGGTATAAAAATATCTGCACTTCTCTAATCCTGGCCTCTTGGGCATCTTCAATTTCCAACAGCCCACCATTGGCAGTTGTGCCTTCAGCTGCCTACACCCTACGTTCTTGAATATCCCTCCTAAACCTCTTTGCCTGTCTATCTTGCCCTCTCCTCTTTGAAAATGCTTATTAAAAACTTTTGACTAAGCTTTGGTTCCTTGTCAAAATATCATTTGGTAGTATTCTTGTGAAATGTTTTGGGACATTATATTGTATTATATAAATACAAAGCCTGGTGTGTTTTTAAAAAAGCAATGGAGGTCTGGGAATGAGTTGGAGGACAGGTTCGAAGCAGAGAAGGGTACATGCAGCTTACAAAGGCTAAGTCCCAGAAGCCCTGTGCTTCAAGCACCCACCATTATGCATTCAAGGGTGTGTGCTTGTACATGGTATATTGGTGTAAACACTTCTAGCACATTATCCATTGGCCCATATTCACCATGTGATATTATCAGTCACATACAGCAATTGTATCCAGAGAAACTGCTTCGAGGAAACATACAGCACTTGCTATCCATTCCTGTGATCATTTGCATTCTGCATAGTGCACAGCTCAATTTCTGCCACGGCTACCTCTGCTCTTTTCTCAGTGCCCATCTCCGCCTCTCTTCCATGCCCACCTATGCCCCTTTAGTTCCCATCACTCCCATGTCCACCTCTGTTCCTCTCCAGGGGCCTGCTTCTGCCCTTCCCACCTCTGTCTATCCCTCTGCCAACTCTGTCCACCCTTCTGCCCACCTCTGCCCACCCCTCTGCCCACCTCTGTCCACCACTTTGTCCGCTTCTGTCCTCCCTCTGCCCGCTTCTGTCCACCCCTCTACCTGCCTCTGTCAGACTCTCTGCCCGCTTCTGTCTATCCCTCTGCCCATCTCTGTGAGCCTCCCAGTTCCTGCCACTGATTCTCCCTGGTGCCTGCCATTGGTCCACCCCTCATGTCCAGCTCTGCTGCTTTCATTCATTTTGCCTGCTTTAATTTTCAAGAGCCCTCCTGCCCTCCTGGTGCTGGATGTTAGCTGTTCAGCGAGTTTGCTTTTAACTATATTACTTCCTCTTGCTCCCGATGTGGAACAGTGACAAATGTCTCTGAGTTCACTGCTACTTCAATCGGAAGTTCATGGCCATTGGTCAAACAGCCCATCAGGGTGAGGAAAGTTAATTCTGGAGAATGGAAGAAAATATTTTCCAGAGAGAAGAGAAAGAGAGAAAGAAAGAGACACAGTGCACCTCATGACTGGAACTAAATTACCCCTTGTCCCCTTCATGACAGATGTATTTTTGTTGGCCTCTCATACTGTCATCGTCAATTAATCCCCACTAAATTGCAGGCCATGAGCAGAATGCAGCAGAATTTATCGACAGCACTTATTTAATTCTGGGGAATAGTCTGTGTTTCGTATATCTGGAAGACATAGGCACTGACAAAATTGATTTCATATCTCCATGTGGGGCCAACATGTCTTTAATTATGGCAAGTTAGATTGATTATTGAAGGATAAATCTTCCACCTGTTAACCATTGTAATTCTCTTTTTCAATTTATGAACTATTCCTGAATAATTGGCCATATGTTAGATACCAAATGTAAGCTCTGGTTACTGACAGATTTCTTCTAATTTCTATCTACTGTACATGTGCTGGCTGTGGCTCAGTTAATAGCACCACTGCCTCTGGCCCAGCAGGTTTTGGGTGCAAATCCCATTCTAGGGGCAGGATTGTTGTTCCCCTGCCAGCAAGTTTGCAGTTGGGGTGGGGGCAGGGTGGGTGTAAAATTCTTCAGCATGGTCTCTCCTCCAGGCACTCACTTATCCCGGCCTTTCCGCAATTTTATGGTGGGACCGGTGAGGCCTAGGCCAGCCCACTCACCCTTACCCTAAGTGGGGCCCTTAAGTGGCCAATTATTGATCACTTAAGGGCCTTTTCCCACCCAGCCTCAATTTTCAGGCTGGCTGGTGGAGTTCAGGGGCAGAGGGAGGAGCCCAAAAAGTGACCCTGCTTAGGTGTCGGGTGGGAAGGTTGGGGAGTCATCTCCATCAGCAGCCTCTTTTCAACACCGGGCACCCCCCACCTCCAAACGGTGTGGCCCCTGTGGGTGCTCCCTCAACCTCTGACCTCTCCATCAATAGCCCCACAACCCTCCTGCCCAAGCCCCTGGGTGTCACCTCCCCATCCCAATCAGAAACCGTTTGCAGTCCCAGTCATTTCCGCTGCAACATCTGGCACTGCTGGGGCTAGACAGCTCCCGGACAATCTAATTTTTGGATAATTTATGCTCATTCAATTTAAAGGAGAAAAATAAATCGCCCACAGCAATTGTGGAACTCTTCTGCCTCCATACCAAACCTCCTCCCTCTTTCTGCTTTACTGCATCTCAGGAATTCTTGCTGATTCTTTACAGCTTTAGAATTAAGAACAGCCTAATCCTCCCACTCCTACACTGACATTCCACACAATTATCTCCCATGGCACCAAATTCTACCTGATTTTTTTTGGTAAATTTATTCTTTCATGGGGCGTCACTGGGAAGGCCAGCATATGTTGCCCATCCCTAATTGCCCTTGAACTGAATGGCTTGGCTAGGCCATTTCAGAGGGCAGTTAAGAGTCAACCCACATTGCTGTGGTTGATGTTAGCCAGTGTCCTGGCTAATCTGGCCTCCAATGCCTCCAACTAACATCACCAATACTGATCATTCACCTCAATACAAGGGACTATGTAATATATAAGGTGGCTGACCTGTTTGCCAATGGACATTAATTCATTCTATGCAAAGTGATTTGTGACATTTAAGAAAACTGTAAGGTTTTGTATAAATGTACTTGCCTCTTTCATTGAAGACTGTTTGCAACCTTCGTATCCTATTTGAGCCTGAGCTGAGTTCCAACCCTTATTTTATCGCTCACAATGACCATCTATTTCCACTTTTATATTACCCTTATTAAGCCCACCTCAGCTTTCCTGCTGCTGAAGTCCTCACTGCCCTCTGAAATGGCTGAGCAAGTCACTCAGTTCAAGGGCAATTAGGGATGAGCAACAAATGCTGCCCTTTATTACCAGCGAAACCCATGAAACAATTAAAAAATGGCATGCAGGACTGCTGTAAGAATGTGTTAATCATCAGGCATTGTATTTCTCCTGTGCCCGCTGATATGCTTTTCACCATATCCAGCCACAGAAGAGTTCCCACTTATTGCATTGTGGTTTGATTTCCCACACCAGGTGTCCTTGTGGATCGACTCAAAAAGATCTCCAGGTGAAAGTAAATTCTGACTGGGCTGTGGGCCAGCAGGCACTAGGAACCAAGCTGAGGTGACCCAGATTCCATGTAAATCCTCACATCAGCAGTGAGTGGAAACATTCAGCCCTTTAATATGGGCTATTTACAAACCAAGTGCTAAGAGTTGAAGAGACAATGGTAGAGAAATTTGTACAGTTTTCTGCACAAACTGTGCACAATGTTCCCTGCACCTGAATGGATAGAACCCTGGTGCACTTTTGGGTCTTGATTTGGGCCTCATTTAAAGGAGACCGACGAGTTGTCAGGGATGCCCAGACAGCTTGCTGGTGAACAGGTTTCAATTTACAGGATGCCGCTTAAAGGTGATTGGTGATGGGAGGGCACAACCAGGAGAGGAGGGCCAATGGGAAAGTGGAGGTGACTGGCACAGGGTCATGGGGGTGGGTGGGGGTGGGGGTGATAGCCAAAGAGATATTTGAGACTTGGGTGGGGAAGGTGGTGAGTGGAGAGTGGCAGTGGCACAGTTTTGCCTGGGCTGGGAAGCAGCACCCTTGTTTCTCCCAGCTCTGCATTCAGCTAAGTGTATTTTTAGATCTTCTGGATAGATTTTTGGTGGTGGCCTGCACTGGCCTCTTTAAGATTGGGTTACTGTTCAGCTGGGGTTAGTGAATGCAACTATCACCAAGAACTGAATACTGCAAAGTGGGTCTCAGATAGCTGGTAGGTCTCTTATTTGTCTGTGTAGAGGAGATAACAGTAGGTCATGTGGTGCATTGGGTAGTGTCCCTGCTTCTGAGCTAGAGCCTCTGGGTTTGAGTCCCACTGTAGACCTAGATGCTTAAGGGAGGTGTATTCAAAACGTGGCCAAAATAGGTAGAGCATCAACCTACAAATCCTTCCAATACATGCCAAAATCAGGTGGAACACAAAGGAGAGATTCCTGGTCAGACATGTGATGGGAAGAACATTGGAGCCTCAACCATCACTATTCATAGCTCCAGATTACAACACACATGTAAAAGTGTAAGTTGCCAAAGCAACTCAGACTCCCTGAGTGAACTGTAGCACACCATCACCACCAGAGGAGTTAATGCAGGCTTGTAATGTGTGTACACTTCCTCCCTGCCATATTAGAGCTTATTTTATTAAATAGGTGCCATTAATTTTTCTCAGACATTGTACTAACCCACACCCTTAGGCTGTGGTTGTTAGAGTTAGCCTCTCAATAAGAATATGGAGAACAGCATATACAATTTGGTGGCTGAATACTGGCAATTGCAGATTAGCTGCTCACTATACACTGAACCTTGTTTTCCACTACAATGATTTTAATAGAGTGGGGTGTATAATATAACCAATTTGCAACCTCCAGTTTTCTGCCTGCCCCCAAAGTGAGAATTACCCCCATATTGTTACCTCACTTTCAGCAGCATCTGTTTCTGTCACTGCCACTCAGGCTTTAGCTGGTGTAACTACTGCACTGGCTCCCATGGTAACACCCTCAGTTCCGATTAGGCAATGGGCCCAAGTTCCACTCCAGGCAGATGCTGCAGTGTAGTGCTGAGGGAGTGCTGTATTGTTGACTTTCAAACAAAACAGTAAGCCAGTGCTTCCCAAACTATTTTTCAACGTGGACCCATTTCAACATTTAAAAATTAATGTGACTCCGGATACCAGCAAAAACAAACAATAAAGCAACAGAGTAACATAGAATATATAATCATTCAAGTTTGTATATTGTTGACCAAAAGATAATACCTCAGAGAAATATGAAAGTCTCTGTTTTGAAAGGACTTTGTAAAAATGTTTTTACATGTACTCATGTAGGTTTCAGCCAAGGTCTATATTCTCCAGGGACAGAAGACTAAGGGAAGCTCCTCTTCCCATATCTTCCCAACATGTACCCCTCTCCCCTCCTCTCTTCCACGCACAGTAATCAGCCCATCTCCCATAAGACACAAGACATAGGAGCAGAGGTAGGCCATTTGGCCCATCGGATCTGCTCTGACATTCAATGAGATCATGGCTGATCTAATAATCCTCAATTCCGCTTTCCTCCCTTTCCCCATAACCCTTGATTCCCTTACTGATTAAAAATCTGTCCATTTCAGCCTTGAATGTACTTAATGACCCAGCCTCTACAGCCCTCTGTGGTAAAGAATTCCACAGATTCACTATTCTCTGAGAGAAGAAATTCCTCCTCATCTCTGTTTTAAATGGGCGACCCCTTACTCTGAGATTATGCCCTCTGGTCTTAGACTCTCCCACAAGGGGAAACAACCTCTTAGCATCTACCCTGTCAAGCCCCCTAAGAATCTTATATGTTTCCATAAGGTCGCCTCTCATTCTTCTAAACTCCAATGAGTACAGGCCCAACCTACTCAGCCTCTCCTCATACAAAAATTGATCTGTACCCGGGATCAACCTAGTGAACCTTCTCTGGACTGCCTCCAATGCCAGTATATCTTTCCTTAGATAAGGGGACCAAAATTGTTCACAGTATTCTAGGTGTGGTCTAACTAGTGCCTTGTATAGTTTGAGCAAGACTCCCCTGTTTTTATATTCCATTCCCTTTGAAATGAAGGCCAATATTCCATTTGCCTTCCCTATTACCAGCTGAACTTGTATGTTAGCTTTTTGGGATTCATGCATGAGGACCCCCAAATCCCTCTGTGCTGCAACTTTCTGCAGTCTTTCTCCATTTAAATAATATTCAGCTCCTCTATTCTTCCTGCCAAAGTGCATAACCTCACATTTTCCCACATTATATTCCATCTGCCAAGTTTTTTCCCACTCACTTAACCTGTCTATATCCCTCTGTAGGCTCCTTGTGTCACCCTCAGTTGCCTTCCCACCTAATTTTGTGTCATCTGCAAACTTGGTGACACCACATTCAGTTCCCTCATTTAAGTCATTATAAATATTGTAAATAATTGTGGCCCCAGCACTGATCCCAGTGGCACTCCACTAGTTACAGGTTGCCATCCTGAAAATGCCCACCTTTTCCCAACTCTATGTCTTCTACTAGTTAGCTAACCCTCTATCAATGCTAATATACTACCCCCAACACCATGGATTCTTATCTTATTAAGTAACCTTAGGTGAGTTACCATAGCGAACGCCTTTTGGAAATCCAAATGTATTACATCTGCTTGTTCCCCTCTATCTATCCTACTTGCTACCTCCTCAAAGGATTCTACTAAATTTGTCAGGCATGATTTCTCCTTCATGAAGCCATGCTGACCCTGCTTGATTATATTATGTATTTCTAAATGCTCTGCTATTACATCCTTTATAATAGACACTAATATTTTCCCAGTGATGGATGTTAAGCTAACTGGGCTATAGTTACCTAATTTTTGTCTCCTTCACTTTTTGAATAAGGGACATTGGCAGTTTTCCAATCCTCTGGGACCTTTCCAGAATCTACGGATTATTGGAAGATTACTACCAGTGCATCCACTATCTGAATAGCTACTTCCTTTAATATCCTGGGATGCAAGGGGACTTATCGGCCTTTAGCCCCATTAGTTTCCCTAGTACTTATTCTCTAGTGATAGTTATTGTATTTATTTCCTCCCCCACTTTTTCCCTTTGATTATTTAGTATTTTTGGAATGCTATTAGTGTATTCTGCCATGAAGATTGATGCAAAGTATTTATTCAACTCCTCTGCCATTTCCTGGTTTCCCCATTATTATTTCCCCAGCCTCATTCTCTAAGGGGCCCATGTTCACTTCGGCCTCTCACTTCCTTTTTATATAAAGAAGCTCTTACTGTCTATTTTTATATTACTTGCTAGTTTACCCTCAACATTTATTTTCTCCCCCTTTATTTTTTTTGGTCATCTTTTGTTGGTTTTTAAAACTTTCCCAATCCTCTGGTTTACCACTAATCTTTGCTACATTGCATGTTTTTTTATTTCAATTTGATACTATCCTTAACTTCCTTGGTTAATCCATAGTTGGTTTATCCCCTTCCTAGAATCCTTCTTCCTCACTGGGGTATATCTTTGTTGTGAGTCATTAACTATTTTCTTAAACATCTACCATTGTTCATCAACCACCTTTTCTGGTAAGCGTCTTTCCCAGTCCACTCCAGCCAACTCTGCCCTCATTCCTTTGTAAATACCACTATTTAAGTTTAGCATAGCTGTTTCTGATACGAGTTTCTCACTCTCAAACTGAATGCTAAATTCTACCATGTTATGGTCATTGTTTCCTAGGGGATCTTTTACTCTGAGATCATTTATTAAACCTGCTTCATTACACATTACCTCAAAACAGCCTGATCCCTGGTTGGATCCATAACATATTGTTCTAGGAAATTGTCCCAAATGCACCCTATGAATTCTTGCTCATGGCTACCTCTGCCAATTTGATTTTCCCAATCTACATGAAGATTAAAGTCACCCATGATTAATGTACCAACTTTTTTACATGCCTTCATTATCTCCTGATTTTTTCTCCATCCTACAGTATAGCTGTTGTTAGGGAACCTAAAGGCTACTCCCACCAGTGTCTCCTTCCCCTTGTTATTTCTTATCTCCACCCATATGGGTTCTACATTTTCTGATGCAAGATCATTTCTTACTATCGTACTTATTCCATCTCGTGCTAACAAAGCTACCCCACCACCCTTTCCTTCTTGCCTGTCCTTTCAAAAAGTCACATACCACTGAATATTTAGTTCCCAGCTTTGATCTCCTTGTAACCATGTCTCCATAATGGCAATAAGATCATACTCATTAGCCTCTATTTGTGCAATTAATTCATTTATATTGTTCTGAATACTATGTGCACTTAAGTAAAGAGCTATTAATTTTGACTTTTTACCATTTTTCCCCCTTTGACCCTATTTGCTGCTTTTTTATGTTTGTGCACTCTGTCCCTTCCTGTCACACTCTGGTATCATTACCTAAATAGCTGCCCCGCAATGCTGCCATACCCTATGCCTGGCTCAAAAATTGGTATGGGAGTAATGGGTCACTGGCACCAGTACTGGGGTAGAAGGGAGCTGTTCCAATGGGATGGGCTTCACTTGAACCGTGCTGGGACAAGTGTCGTGGCAAATCGAATAACTTGGGCTGTAGAGAGGACTTTAAACTAAATGGGCGTGGGGGAGGGTTCTGGAGTGGGGATATAGTTATCAACCTCTTCTCTCTCTCTCAGACACACACAGTAATAAGCCTCCACTTCCCCCCCCACCTCCCCCCATACAGTCATCACCCCCACCCCCCATATGCACACACAGGTATAAGCCCATCTTCTCTTCTGCTCTCATTCTCCCACATACACATTAACCAGCCCTCTTCCACCACCAACCCTCACATACATTGTAATCAGTCCCCCATCCTCCCCACAGTCGGTCACTAAGTTATTCTTGCCTTCCTCTATCTGCACCAAGTCGGTGCACAGCCCTTCTAGGCCCGCTTGGCACTCACCAGAGAAGTGCTTCTGGAGGTTAAAAGGTGTTTTGGGCTCAATGTCTGCCCCTTTGCTGTTTGTGCTATCAATCCAGTGGGCCAGGACTGTCCTGCCTAGAGTCTCCTCTCCACAGTCACCACTGTTACATCAGAGGAGGAGGAGCTCATGACCCCCATATACTGTTTCTGTGACCCCATTAGGGGTTGCAATCCATGGTTCAGGCATCGCTGTATTAAACTACTCTGTCTAGCTGCTTATTTGGATACAAAAGTTTCCATAATATTTTTCATATAATCATCAGCGGAACTCTCCCACTGTCCTGGTCAATGTTTATCACTCATATAATATCAGCAGAACAGATTATCTTATTGCTATTTATGGGAATATATTGTGGGGAAATGGGTTATCATGTTTCCTATAATATGACAGTAAGTACATATCAAGTGTAATTCATTGGCCATGAAGTGGGTATGAAATGTGATTTATAAATGCAGATTTTCTTCTGTAACAGTCTTCCAGTCATTACATATAGTTGCGGTGTGGGTAAGAGCATTTGAATTACCTGGTGAAATCAGTCATCTCCATCAGGATCATGCACATCTTTTTAGCAAGTACAATGATGTCATTGCTGGTCTCATCCCAGATCTCAATCTCTGCGTCCAGCCTGTTCTTAACTGTCCTGAAATCAGCAACTTGTTCAGCAAGCTTCGCTCTTTCTTCTTCAGGTAGTTCAGCAATCTTACTCTGAAACACAACAGCAAGGAAAGCGTAACTAAGGCTGGACCTTAGGCATGGCTGATTTTCATTCTCCATTCTCAACACAGCTGTAAGATTTTTTTGAGGGCTTTCTTATATTTTCTAAATTGCAGCAGTGACTACATTTCAAAAGTTGTCTGCAAAGCACATTGAGATGTCCTGAGGTTGTGAAAGGTGTTATATAAATGCAAGTCTTTTTGCTTCATCCTGTTGCTCTCAGTGATTGGTCTCTTTTTCTGTTTCCTTCTTTAGTGTTCCACAGTTGCCTTTTGTATGAATCCCAATCTTCAGTATTTTTGATTCCTCCTAAATTTACAAGTACCTCTATTTCTGTTTTTGTTAAAATGTTCCTTCTAATCTTCTCATTAAACCATAATATTCCAGGCTTTACATTTTCTTTCTTTCTGTAAAATAGCACATGTCAACATCTTCCTGTTCCAGCTTTAATTATGACAAAGTTCTTAGGTCAAACTCTGCTTTCTCAAAGTCCGACCTCTAATACAGTACTTTCTTGGTCTCAGCTTTAACAACTGCCCCAAATCCACCAGTACAATGACTATTAATATCCCAACCACGCGCAGCCTAACCAACTTGAGTGTCTTGTTAAATATCAAATGCAACAGCCTCTGTTTCGGTTGCCTCTGCAGTATGTGAGGAAACCATCTCTAAACAGCTCAGTGAATTCTTTTTACATTTTCACCCCATCTTTCTAGCTGTCCTTTACCTGCCTGTTCAACTTCCCTGATGCTTAAATCTTCAAAGATGTCTCCTCTTGTCTCCCACACAGATGGCCAACCTCATGTGGCTGTTCAGTGGGAACTTATTGTGCCCTGTATTGGCTTGTGAAAATCTTGGGTGCAGCCTTACTTGCTATTCCATGGACAGTATTCTATGTGATATATTGCATGCAATCAGACTGTGGATGCCATCAAACCTGGACGGGTAGCTTAGCGTGGTTATACATAAACTTGGGAGCTCAAATGTATCACTGGATGAGCGGGTTCTGGTCCATCAGCAGCACTACAACTCCAACTCCACATTAAAACCACTTGCCTCTAACCTCCACCCGCTTCCCTCCCTCTCCCGGTTGCTGACACCCCATCACACCTGTACCCTCTCAACGCTGACCTCCCTCTCAATTGCTTACCCCCTTCTCTCCCTCCTTTCCTATTGCTTACCCCTATCTTACAAGGACCACCTGAGCGCAGTGGCCTGAAATGGAAACTGTCTTCACCATTAGGCGTCAGCAGCTCCCTGGTCTGATATGAATGAGGCCTGGCACCCGACATTGGGTGGGAATCGGGTTTACTTGTTCCAGTGCAGGGATCGCTGCCTGAGCACAGTTTGCATTGGCAATCCCTGTAACCAATTTTTAGGACTCCAAGTTCAATCCCACGTTTGCATCGAGATAGCTGAAGGCTGAGCTAGAGGGGATGCTGCTTCAACCTCAAGTGATCCTGGGTTTGGGATGAGGGGAAATTAAATAAAATCAAGTAGAATTCTCATCCACCAGCAATGCCTGTTGGACGCCTGAAGGTGGTAAGTGAGGATAGGACACCACTGTGTTGCTCCCTACATTCAAATAGCTTCAGGAGAGAATAGGGTGGGAGGGAGACATTGGTGAAGATAAAATAAGGTACAAATTATTGTTGTCCCAATGACTTCAACAGCAGTTCCCACAATGAACTTGCATTTATAAATGCACCTTTCACAAACGGAGGACATCGCAATATGCTTCACAGGCAATGAAATGTAGCCACTGTTGTAAGGTAGGGAAATACAACAACCAATTTTCACGCAACAAAATCCACAAGCGGCAATTAAGTGAGTGGATTAGCTGTTTCTTTAGTTGAAGGATGAATATTGGTCAGGGAATTGGGGAAATCCCACCTACTCATCTTTCAATGGTGTTCCCTTAGTACTGCATGGAGTATAAGCCTAGATTAAATCTCTGAAGTGGGGCTTGACCCCCTGATCTTCTGTTCCAGAAATGAGAATGTTGCTGAGAGGCGAGGCCAAGGCTGAGGTTTTTAGATGCACTATTTTCAAGTTAGCTTTTTAAAAAAATTCAAGTCATTTAGGGCAGGGTTTTACATCCCGTGGGCGGGTGTGTGCCTGACCCCATTGGGTGTAAAATAGCGCGTGATGACTTCATGGAGTGTCCTGATGTCATTGCACACTTGCACGATATACAGTCGGCGGGCGCGCGCAGGAGTCAGCAGTGCGCCTGCTGACAATTAAGAGGCCTATTAAGGCCCTCAATCAAACAATTGAAAGCTACTTTTCACTGCCTGTCCAACTGTTTGGTTGGTGGGAGGGCGAATCGGCCAGGTGGCCTTTGGATTTTTTACGAAACCTCATCCATAAGCGGGATGAGGTTTCTAGCAGTAATTGAAAAAAAAAAATTTTTTACCCATCATTTTTAATATGTCCCAGTTCATGTGAGCGAGCCACATGTGGGGGCACGTTTCTTTCATTTTTTCTTTCATCTTTATTTTTGCTTCCACAAATCCTTAGCTTCCTGAAGCAGCTCTGTTCCCTCAGGGAGCTTTCAGTGCGTGTTCCCCCAGCGCATGCACAGACTTTAGCGCTAGCCCTCCTCCCATCCCCACCCCGGCAGTACTGAGCTCCTCAGTGCGCCTTTCACGCTGGCCAGCTGGTAATAGGCCAGCCAGTGTGAAATCGCAGTCGGGGGCTGATTAGGGGTGGCGGACCATTTCCCAGTCACTCCCAGGCCCAGCTGCCGTGTCCACCAGAGACAACTGTAAAATCCTGCCCTTAATCTTTATAGTCCAAAGCCAATAATTGCAATCATCAATGTTAGTGTTAATTAATCTTCTGGTGATTCCAAAGATCCATGATATAGCATTCAGAACTTAGGAGAGTTGATTGAATATGATAATTCTGGTTCAATGCTCCTGAAGTTCACACATCAAGACTAAGTACCACCACTTATTCATGCTCTAAGCAAGATTTAGCCAACTGGTTCATTTTTCATCTCATTTCGAATTCACTGCTAATCATGTAATCTTTCCATCATTACATATTCAGTTTCACTTTGAATAAAATCCTTAAATAAACATGAGTTAATTAGATACAAAGCATCCAAATCGGAAATGTAATTATTGACACCATGACCATTTAACAACTCCTCAAATTCAAGCTGGCGTGATCACCATGATATTAATTCAATTTATTATTCCGAGGGGTACAGTACAAGCTAACAAACTGGTTAATGTTTTAACATCTTGGGGGAGACCAGTCTCATCAGAATTATCACCATATTTTGTCTAGGTGACTCACCCCCAACCACCTCTGTGTGAATACACTTGTCCGTAAAAAAAAAGACCAATGTTACAAATCATTCTGTCTTCCAACTCCTTTCTGTTCAAAAAGAGTAAAAAAAACTCTGGGACATGACACGTGATAACCTAAGCTGCTGACTACAGCCATTCTCCACACCTTCCCACCTCCCCCCACACCCCCATAATTTTCCTAACGTGAGGCAAGAATTACACACAGTTGTTTAAATGGGATGTGACCAATCTTTTGTACAGTATACCACCACACCACCACTGCTGCATTTCATCTCTGTTATTCTAACTGATTACTTCAGATGTTTCCATTTTTGTCTATGCACAGAGATGCGACATCAGTCCCTAACTTGTTATTGGCTTGTCACCTGACATTCCTCCATGTCACTTAATTATTATTAAAAACTCGTTTCACTACTCTACTTTATTTCCTATCTATTTTTTAGGTTTTATATTTTCTCAGCTTTTCTTTAACCTTTCCCAATGAGAACATCAAACATTTTGAGAGCCTTTGGGGCCACATTCTAACTCAGAGCAGGCATCCAGCGCATCTTTAACCACATTTAAAATCCACCAGTCCACATGCCGCCCAAAACAGGCGTGTAGAGAGCTCAGAGCAGCTGCCTGCTGCCTTCCAGAAGTAGTGGGGTGGTTGAGGTGAATGGCATATTTTAGCTGGTGAGGTCATGATCTTCTTTGTGAAGATTTGGAGGAGCAGGGGTTACTTGAAGGGGCTTCTTCTATCTTCAGACCAGCCTCTGAACTTCTTGATTCGAGCATTGAAGCTGTAGTGGTTTCCCTGTTCAGCCCTAGTGCATCGGATCCTATTGGCTGAACAAGACCCCTAGGGCTGAATTTTCTCAGAGTTGCACTAAGTGCAGTAGCAGGCGGATAAAATGGAGTCCTACCCAGTGATGAAAATGGCAGGTTTTCACGCCGTATCTTCCCGAGCCCTCCTCATTATATATTCACTGCCGTGAAACACGCCGTTTCCATGGTGGGCGGGCTGTCATTCGCCCACTCGCCATCACCCCACTGTTGTATCATGCCAGTTGCCATCTTTAAAAGGCCAGCCAAAGCACTCATCACCACCAGCTCACCACTGCTGCCCAGGAGACATGGCCAGCAAAGGCAAGAAGACTGCAGTCCCCCCTCTTCAACGATGGGTACCTCCAGTGACTGCTGGATGCTGTGGAGACCCGTCGGGATGTGCTCTAACCCCGCTCTGGCCGCAGGATGGGCAGCAATGTCACCAACCTGGCTTGAGAGGCAGTGGCAGTGGTGGTCAGCACCAATGCCCTGCAGAGGAGGACAGCCACTCAGTGTCACAAAAGGATGAATGATCTTCTCTGTTCCGCCAGGGTAAGTCACTGTTTTCATCACTCCCAACTCTCGCACTCACAAACCCATCCACAGGGCTTTCACTCACTGCCAATGCAAGGGACATCACCATTCACGCTCTCACACACACCATCATTGTCCTCATCCTGTCCATGGGATCACTCACCACCCACACAGGCCAGTCATCCCTATCATCTGGCCCAGCAGGAGTCCTAATACACTCTCCCCATCTCTATCCAAGCAGGACAAACTGGCTCAAAACAGGAGGGAAAGGTCACAGACAGGTGGAGGGATGCCGAAGACCAAAGTTCTGACAGGATTCAAAAACAGAGCCATCAAGTTGGCCGGTGATGACTGGGACCGGTCCTGTGCTAACAGTGAGGTCGGCGTTGCTCTACCAATGAGGATCTAGCAGTGCAACATCCATCAGATAACCATGCTGTGAGTGATGTGTCCTATTTCACAGGCCACTGCCATGCACTAATTATCTCTCCTTGCTTTCACAGGCATATCTGGGAAACAGCCAACGGACTCCTCCACCCAGGGTCTCCAAGCAAGCTACAAAGAAACCTCTGGAGAGGAATCTGGAAGCACTCTCCCTGAAGTCCTGTCACAGTGCTCACCCACACCCTCCACCAGCGCAGAGACACACATCTCGATGGGACCTAGCTTTAGAGTAGCCTCAGGATCACCATCTGGTGAGCACATTGCACTTTCTGATCCAGAGTAGGTGGCCGCAGGGACTTCCCAGGTCCCGGCACTCAGAGGGCTGCTGGAGGCCATAAATCTGCTGAATCCAGGTCAGATGAGGAGACTCTGGACTCGATCATATATCAGTTGCTGGAGCTGCAAAGGCAAGCTTGGAAACATTAGGAAGGGATGTCCGCTGCACTCCTCAGATTGCAAGGCATGATGGAGGAGTCCACCCTCTTCAGGCTGAGGTGATAGTGCCAGCATTGCAACGCACCGAGGTCAACACTGGCAGGATGGTGGCTGCTATGGAGACCCTGGTCCAGGACGTCACTCCTGCACTGCTGGGCAGGCTTAACTCCATTGCTGATGCCATAGTTGGCCTCCAACAATGTGTATGCGAGAGGGGTACTGGACAGCTCGATTTCATCCAGCTACCCCCTTCCACTCATGGAGTCAGCCAGGGGCCCTCGGGCACCCATAGGGAGGAGGATCAGCAGGTGCACATTCCAGGGCCATCCACTCAGGTGACTCCGGGAGTGTCCGGCCCATCCGAATCCCTCTTCCTATGACCCCAGCAGCTTCAACTTTCACAAGCTGAGGAGGGTGCCACTGCCACACAGCAGGATCCCAAAAGCAGGCCGGTGCCCTCCAAGTCTCGACCCCCGAGAGGCCGCCTGTCAAAGTCATCACTGACAGGGCGTCACAGTCAGCAGGCTGCCTCCACCTCCACTGTGGATGTCTGGGGAGCACCAAGTCATAGTGGCAGGGTTAGGAAGGTTAAGGAGAATTAGTTGCACAGCCTGGGCATGGGTGTTAATCACTTGTACATAATGTTGTCATTGTTTATTATGGTCAATAAACTCCCAAGAGTGTCTCCCTGCCTGTGACTCCTTGTTCTGATGAGCAGTGTTCTTGTCACTCAGATGTGAAACCTTTCTACACAAGATAAAGGCAGATGTCTCAGTCCAGGGCCTCTTCCCTGTGCTCTGTGCAGTCTTCAGACCACAGTGATGGTCCAGCCTCACAATCCCTGGTCACATTACTGATGCCTGTACCTCGGCGGTGCTGCCAGAATGTCGTGGGCAGGTGCCACAGAGTTCTCTCATTCTCTCTGTGTGCTCCCAGCATCTTTAAGGTGGGGCTGGCCCCCATCACACCAGCATCTGCAACCAGTGATGCTTTGCACCAGCTCCTGAAGGGCTGAGGTGCTGAAGGCGGACACAGCATCAGATGCATCTAAAGTTTCATGTCTGCGTCTCTATGGTATGACTCTGATCATGGAGCACAAGCGAGCTGCTCTCAGCCAGACAGGAGTCAGACATTCTCAGAGGCTGTGTGAAGATCTATGGAGTGTCCTCACTGCATGTTGTTATCGTTCTCCTGCGATCGAGCAACTATTAGGGCCTCCACTGTGTCTCCATGACAGGAGCATCCTCACAGATGGTATTCGCGCAGCCATAAGCCAGGCTGGAGTCAAACATTCACAACTGCGATGTGAGCATCTATGGGGACACCTCACTGCATGTCATCATCATCCTCCACAAGTCTGGCAGCTATGAGGGCCTCCTGAGTGTGCCTGCATCATCTAGCCAGTGCGAGAGCCTCATCACCATCACCATCACCACCGAGGACCCCCTTACCCTCATCCTCGTCAGTGTCCTCCTCATCGGAGGAGACGTACAGCTTGTCCATCGCATCCTCAGGCAGCTCCTCTCCCATTGCAGCGCCAGGTTGTAAAGGGCACAGTAGGCGACGATGATGCATGACACCCTCTGTGGACTGTATGTGAGGCTCCCCAGACCGGTCCAGGCACCAGAACCGCATCTTCAGCATCCCAATGGTCTGCTCCACCAAGCTTTGAGCTGCTGCATGAGCCTCATTAAAGTGTCGCTCTACTGCAGTCTGAGGCCACCACATGGGTGTCATCAGCCACAGCCTCTGTGGGTAGCCCTTGTCCCCGAGGAGCCAACCCTGCAGCCTCTGTGGACCCTGGGAGATGTCAGGGATCTGTGACCGACTGAGGATGTAGGCATCGTGCACACTCCCTGGAAACCGTGCACACACCTGCAGGATGTGTTTCTGGTGGTCACATACCAACTGCATGTTCGGTGAGTGGAAAGCCTTGCGTTTGATGAAATCCTCTGAGTGTAGCGATGGAGACCTGAGCACCAGAAGTGCAGTCAATTGCACCCTCCACCTGTGGGAATCCTGGGATCAGGGTGAAACCAATGGCCCTTGTATCCTGGCTGTCCCGGTCCCAGGCGAAATACACACAGTTGTGTGCCATGGAGAAGATGGCATCCGTGACATCATGGATGCATTTGTGGGTGGTGGATTGTGAAATCCCACAGAAATCACCTGTGGAGCCCTGAAAGGAGCCACTGGCATAGAAATTGAGCGCCGCAGTCACTTTCACAGCCACTGGCGGTGGATGCCCTCCATGTCCCCTTGGCGCCAAGTCCCACAATAAGTGGCAGATGTGAGCCACCAGGTCTCTGGACATGTGCAGTCGTCAGTGACACTGGTTCTCAGTCATCTGCAGGAATGGCAGGCGGCATCTATAGGCCCTGGCTGTCACTTGGCACCGACCAGCCACAGCTCACTGTCACTGCTGGGCAGCGTATGTGGGAGCCCCTGCTGCCCCTTCTTCATGAGGTTACTGCTCCTGCCTTTGCGCGGCCAGGAGCTCCAGTCACTCTCTCCTGTATCTTCTACAGTGTCTGTCGGCCATCAGGCATACAGCTAGGTCACCAGGATTCATGATCCTGATGTGGTCCTCCTGCAGCATGAAAGATAGAGAGAGAGAGAGAGATGTGGTTATCAAGGCTGTACTTAGCACCTTTCCTGGCCCCCCCCCCCCCACCTTAACGCTTCCCGGAGAGTGCTGGTCACCCCTCAGATGGCCAGAGATGAGTGAGCTGCATGGCTGCCCTGTCAACCTGCAACATGGGGGAGACTGGTCCAAGCCAGGATGCTGAGATTGCAAGGGGCTGTGAGCACCTCCAGCAGTGACTGCTACATGGCCAGTGTTGGCGAGGAGATTGTACAACGTGTGCAGTCCAGCTGCTGCACTGTCCAATGAAGAGGTGGCGGACTCGAAGTCTGTGCGGGGTCGATGGGGACATGGGGGGGTGCTAAGGTATGGAACGCTCGGGGTCCCTTTGGTGCCTCTGTGTTGCTTGCGTGGGTAGGCAGTCTAGGAGCCTGACCCCAATCATATCACTGTGGCTGTGCCTGATCTGTTTTAGTTGAGGAGGCATGGTCAGTTTATACAGGTGCCCCTAATGCATGGCCACTTCCCTTGCCTACCCTGCCCCCATCTGTGCACAAGATGCAGCACCACGGTAGCACTTGACCCCCCCCCCCCACCCCCCACCCCACCTCAACAGTCACCTCCGGGCTCGCCGCACTTGCCCCCAGACACCTCCACCCCTCAACAGTCACCCCCAGGGCCAGGCACCAGTTCCCCCCTCCCCCCGGGCGCCCCTAAGGCCTGTAAACAACGGGTGAGCTGTGGAGAACGCTGCTGCTCACTCACCTCAGGTCCCTCAAAGTGAAGGTCGCCAAGTGCAGGTCGCCTGTGTGCTGTAGTGAAACACGTTGCGTGCTTTCCCGCTGACGTGGACAGATGATACGTTGGGGTTCCAAGAGCCTGGCAGGATGGCCTTTTCATTATATGCTAATGTATTACAATTAGCTCCCCGCCGATTAATGGCGGGAAACGCGGCCCGTTGTTGGTGGGCTGAGCAGAGGATCACGACCTGCCTTCACAATGTAGTGAAGTCGTGGGTCCCGCCACATTTTCCACACATGTCACCGATCACACCCACCACCAGCAGGCTCAGAAAATTCCACCCGAGTTACACAAATTGATAAATTTAAACAGCCGCCTCACCACCCTGTAGTTTAACATTACAAGGTGTAGGAAATGGCTTGGATCTGAGGGGTTAAGTAACCTGCTCACTTTTAACTACCTACTTGACTGGTTTCCAATAGGTTAAAACCAACCACTCAGCATTTTATCCCTGTGTTTAATTTTTCTTTAATTTAACTCATATATCGTCCCAAAACCTTTTTGATTTCTTGGACCCAAATTTCTGACAGCATGTGAGGATTGTGAGGAACCAACAAATTGCTAATCAAAAAGCAATACAGGACAGAAGGAGAACATCCAGCTGCTCGTATCTCTGAAAGCTCTACCCAATTAGTCTCACTTCCATAGTGCTTCCCTCATGGCCCAGCTCATTTTTCCTTTCAAGTATTTATCCCCAATTTTGTTTTCAAACTCTTGAATCCGTTCCCTCCTTAAACAGTGCATTTCAGATCACAAGAACTCATTGTGTAAAAATGCTTTCCTCATCTCCCTCTAGTTTTTTTTTTGCCAAGAAAGGATCACTTCACTTTCTGGTCTAGTTCATTCCAAATGGTTTAAGCTGAAAGCATTCATATACAGCAATGATGTGATTCATCAATGAATGATCTAACATCTTAATGGTTGGTTAATTAATGTTCAGTGACTGGTGTGTGTGTGTGTGTGTGTGTGTGTGTGTGTGTGTGTGTGTGTGTGTGTGTGTGTGTGTGTGTGTGTGTGTGTGTGTGTGTGTGTGTGTGTGTGTTTGTGTGTTAGTTTGACTCCATAGCAGTACTCTCGCTTCTGATCTGAAAATCAGGAGGACCATTTCCACTTTAGTCCAATGTCAAGTGAGTGTGTATGGTCAGGGGTACCAACCACTGGGTGAGAAGCTAAACTAAGATCCTGTCAATAAGCTCAGGGGATACAAAGGATCAATCCCATTGCAATATATGAAGAACATCCTTTTCCTGTGTTCAACACCATCATTGCTCTTTGTTGACCCTCATGAATGAAAATCAGCTGCTGTGTTGGCCTACACAGTGAATCTATCTCAGATACAAACACTGGAGCAGGAGTAGGCCATTCAGCCCATTGAGCCTGCTCCGCCATTCAATTTGATCATAGCTGAATATCCACTTCAATGCCTTTTTCCCACACTATCCTCATATCCCTTTACATCATTGGTATTTAGAGAATTCAAAAGATTCACAACCGTCTGAGTAAAGAAATTTCTCTTCATCTTGGTCCGAAGTGGCTTCCCCCTTATTTTGAAATTGTGTCCCCTGGTTCTAGACTCCCCAACCAGGGGAAACATCTTACCTGCATGTACCAAGTCTATTTCTTTAAGTATTTTGTAGGTTTCAATGAGATCACCTCATATTCTTCGAAACCTTAGAGAATATAGGCCCAGTTTCCCCAATCTCTCTTCATAAAACAGTCCTGTCATCCCGGGAACAAGTCTGGTGAAGTTTCATTGCATTCCCTCTATTGCAATAATATCTTTTCTGAGGTAAGGGGACCAAAGCCATACACAGTACTCCAGGTGCCGTCTAACCAAACTTCTGTACAATTGAAGCCAGACTTCACTACTCCTGAACTCAAATCCTCTTGTGATACAGGCTAACATTCCATTAGCCTTCCTAATTGCCTGCTGCACCTACATCTTAGCTTTCAGTGAATTATTGGCAAGAACACCCAGGTCCCTTTGTACATCTACACTTTCTAATCTCTTACCATTTAGGAAATATTCTGCACATCTGTTCCTTCTACGAAAGTGGATAATCTCACATTTTTCCACATTACATTCCACCTGCCATGTTCTTATCCACTCCCTAAATCTGTCCAAATCTTCTTGAAGCTGCTTTGCATCTTCCTCACAACACATATTCCCACCCAGCTTTGTGTCATTGGTTAAGATCTTCAAATTTCTCTGTCCCAGAGTGTTGAAGATGCACCATCGTTGAACATGTTCAAGGCTGGGATAGACAGATTTTCGATCTCTTAGGGAATTAAGAAATTTGGTGGGGTGCAGGTTGGGAAATGGAGTTGAGGCAAAAAATTAGTTTTAATTCTATTGCATGGTGGGGCAGGCTTGATGGGGCATATGGTCTACTCCTGCTCCTATTTCTTATGTTCAAAAGTAATTCATTGACTGGAAAGTACTTTGGGGTGTTCTGAAAGTATTGGGGAGACAGTGACATAGTGGTTATGTCACTGGTCTAGCAATCCAGAAACCGAGGCTGATCCCCCGGGACATGGGTTCAAGTCCCATCATGACAGCCGGTGGAATTTAAATTCAATTTGTTTAAAAATTTTAATTGAAAACCTAGTCTCAGTAATGGTGACCATGAGATTATCATTGTTGTAAAAACCCAGCTGGTTCACTCATGTCCTTTAGGGAAGAAAATCTGCCCTACTTACCTGTGACCACAGACCCACAGCAATGTGGCTGACTTTTAACTGCCCTCTGAAATGGCCTAGCAAGTCACTCAGTTCAAGGGCAATTAGGGATGGGCAACAAATGCTAGCCTTGCCAGCAATACCTACATCCAATGAGGGAATAAATTTTAAAAAATACGTATTATTACACCTATCATTACATCAATCTCATTTCATTAGAACTTTCTCCCATTGCCAACCCAATACAATTATTTGCTGTAACCAAGCGGTAAGTAACATTTGTGCCATACAAGTGCCAAGCAATGACCATCTCCAACAAGAGAGAATTTACTATCGCCCCTTGACATTCAATGGCATCACCATGACTGCCCAAAGCCTGTCCACCATATGCACAAGTCAGGAGTCTGATGGAATATTCTCCACTTGCCTGGATGAGTGTAGCTCCCACAACACTCAAGAAGCTCGACACCATCCAGGACAAAGCAGCCCAATTGATAGGCACCCCATCCACAAACATTCACTACCTCCACCAGCAACACACAGTATCAGCAGAATGTACCATCTACAAGATGCACTGCAGTAACTCACCAGGGTGTCTTCAATAGCACCTTTCAAACCCAGGGCTGCTACCATCTAGAAGGACAAGGGCAGCAGATGGATGGGAACACCACCAGCTCAAAGTTCCCCTCCAAGCCACACACCATGCTGACTTGGAAATACATCACTGTTCCTTCACTGTCGCTGGGTCAAAATCCTGGAACTCCCTCCCTAACAGCACAATGGGTGTATCTACACCACATGGACTGCAGCGGTTCAAGAAGGCAGCTCACCACCACCTTCTCAAGGGCAGTAGGGATGGGCAATAAATGCTGGCCCAGCTAGCAATGCCCACATCCCATGAATGAATAAAGAAAAAAATTAGGAAACAATTGTATGTTCCTAAGAAGGCTGTGCCTGATTTATTTGAGTCATGCTGGAATGAGTTGAAACTTTTCAATTTTAAGGGTCAAGGATGAAATGTATGGAGTGGATTCAGTCTCCTTGGGCCCCAATTGTTTACAACCATCATGGCCGTTGTTAGGTCGGTAGTATTCTAATGAGATTGTAAAGTAATTTGGGATATAAACTGAGGACAATGTTGGCCAGATATTGCCCATGGAGGAAATTCAGTCCTCTGTTTGGACACTTGAGTTGCAAGCTGCACATGCATGACATGGGTGCAGGGCCATTTTAACTCCTGACCTCATTGCCAAGTTCAAACATGAGCTGCTTCCCAAATCCAGCAGCAGTGACAAAGAGGCCAGCTGGAGGGAGCTGGATTTTAGGCTGCAGCTAGCCACAGTCAGAGAGTTGTGTTATCAGAAACCTGATGTGCATGGTGGGGTTTGTGGTCTGGGAGTTGGTTCTGCTGGAGAGTGGGGTGGCGGGGCGGGGTGCAGTTGGGAAGCACAAGGTTTCCCTATGAGTCTTGGAAGAGCCCCGCTCCTCCTGGTTCACACGAAAACCATCAATGGCTTAAAAACTCAGGTCTTGCTGACCTCGGATCTACTTGATGACAGTTTTTGCTGACATGGTTTGCACTGTGCAAGGTTGGAAGGAAAATCACAATGGTTTTGAATTGCATCGCCTGACGCAATCGTTGAATATAATGAGCTCTCGCCTGCCTTTTGGTGAGCACCTCATGTGTCTCTTGAAACCTGGGAGTTAAAATAGCAGCTGGAAGAGTGCAGAGGTATGTCCTTTGCCCTTATTTTAACACCGCACCGCTTCCCCCCCCCCCCACCACCGCCCCCCCCCTCACCAACCCCCAATCACATTGGGCCTGGAAGGGGGTTAAAATTGAGACTTGGCACATTCACACATGATGGCTTTGTTGTTACAGTGTTGTTACATTCTGATTATCTCTGTGGGTTAAAGTTTCTCCATACTCTGTCAGTTTTCCCCTCTGTCTGAATACTGGAGCGACTTTGAACATCATGATCGTCCTCAAGGTCAGACACGTCTTCAAGTTCTTCAGGGGTCTGTGAATAAATGAACAGGAAATGTCCTTTAAAGACTGAAACACAGACTTTTAGGCAATAGCATTTCAGTACATTCACTGCCAATTCAGTTCTCAATTGATTCAGAAATTGGAATGATTATGCATACAGCAGTATTTGTGTTCTCGAATGCAAGAAAAAAGCGACTTATCCCATTACCTTAAACAACTTTAGACAGGTCAATAGGATATATTTAGGAAAATTTCAGAGAGATAGCTTCAGGTGACAGGAAGTGAATTTCGATGTGCAACTTCACAAGATTGTAAATACATGTAACTAAAATGAGATTTAACTGAAATTGTAGACTGAAATCTCAAGCAGCCCTTTAAACTTTAGCTATTGTATTACAATACTCATTGTGAACCAGTATCTGTTTCTAGATTACTCACTAGTTTATAAGAACATTACTGGCTGCTATATCTAATATAGTCTGGAGAAATGAGTGCAAACAGGAGGACCATGTCTGGACAACACACATGTAAAGAATTTGGTCAGAAATATTTCCTTTCATAGGCAGTTGTCACCCTCTGGAACAAACTTCTCTGACATGTGATGGGCTATGTTCCCTACAATCCTTTCAAAGGGAGCTTGACCAGCTCCTGTGGATAGAATCCATGACTTGTTATCGGGGGCAAGTATCTGGTCAGTTTAGGTTGTATTATGTCATAGTTAATCTTGGTCGCCTGAAGTTTGTTCCATTGCCTTTAGGAGGTAGAACAGAGTCTTTTCTCTTTTATTCTTGCTCCTCAAGAGCCAAAGTTAGTTGGGGAGAGGATGAAGATGATGTGACACCATCTACTGCATAAGACAAGTTTCTCCTGTGTCTGAGTCTGCCTGCCATTTTATCTACATCCGTATTGGAAAGTTTTTGGTGTATCTTTAATTACCTTATCAACTTCCTATCCCTCGTGTTTTTACAATACATTTTTAACACCTCTTGGTATATCATGCAGAAATTTTCACATCTCCCTCACTTTTTAAACAATCCTGTTTCAAGGCTCTAAACCACTAATCTCTTTATTTTAGAAACTAGCGCCTCCTGAATCTTAATGTTGACCTGTGATTCTGCCCCTCCCCTTCCAGTAACGGAAACCATGAGTCTGCAAAGACACGAATCTTAGGGCAGAATATCACCAGTCCCCAGGTGGCAGGCTTTGCTGGTAAAATAGTGGGGGGCCTCATCAGGACAGCTCTCTGACGCAGTCCCACCATTGGGGGTGTTAGATTGTTAGGTTGTTATATTGTTATATTATTCATCTGGAGCTAGGAACTAATTGTTATGCAAATATGTATCCCGGAGTGTTCTGCAGCCATGTGTCCAGTAGCAATGTTTCAGTCTATCAATCTACCAGCTGCATGGAGACCAGAAAAAAAATACACTCGATGAAGCTCCAGCATTTTGAGTTTAAATTGTGATTATTTCTAACTTATGGAAACCAGAAGGTATAACATGGTGGCAGCGGATGTCTTTGAGTAGAAACTCCAACATTTTTAAAAAAAATTAACACTGAAATAACTTGAAAAATCAACTCAATTTAGCGTCAGAGAGAAGAGAAAATGAAATGGCCAATGTCGCAGCAATACATACACAGCTCCAACCCATGATGAATTGGAAGGCTGATGATGTCATAAAGGCAGTTAGAAATTTAAACTAAAAATGCAACTGACATTCAATAGCTTTCTAAAAGGCCCTAGTGAAGAGAAAAGGGTCAGCTACGTCCTTTCATGAGCAGGAGAAAAAGGATTAAGTTCATTTAATAACTGAGAGCTGAGTGAAGGCTACAGCATCAGGCAAAACTTTTGAAAAATTCAGCACACATCTTGAGCCAAAGTCAAATCATTGGGTCTACCAATATGAATTTCAAGGCCTGAGACAGCAATCAGGTGAGCCTGTTGAAAAATGCAGCCATAAAACGTAAATTTAAGGACACAAATTAAAGCATGCAGGATCAGCTCAGTTACAGTCCTGCACACCCTGAAGTACAAAAAGATTGAATTGGAAAGACCGAGTTCAAAATATCGCAGACTGTAGACAGACATTGCCAGAGCACATGAAGCTGTGAGTAGACAGATGAAGATGCTGACTACCCAGATGGCTAGCTTTTAGTTAAGTGAAGAGAAAGGCAATAGGGCAGATGCAGTGAAACAGCAACAAAAGAATGCACACAAGACAGAAAGAAAGATATGCAAGAGCTGTGGATAACGATGAGTTCACAGACAGATGGAAATGTCTTGCATATGGATCAAACTACAGAGCTTGTGGAAAATCCAATCACTGGGAAAAGATGTTCAGAACAGAGAAAGAAGTTGGTAAACAATTTATCGGAGACAGAGAAACAGGGGGAATGAGAAGGAAAATAAATCAAAAGGATGCCAAGGAGTTTGAGGTCACAATAGGTACAGGAACCATACAACTGTATGAAATGACTGGACGCATCAGTTCCCAGAGGAAAGAAATTCACACAACCATTCAGATCAGGAAGAGGGTGAGAAATAAACTCACAAACAAGCTGAAGCTTGATACCAGAGCAGAGTGACAGCATCTCACTCAGACTATACCAGATCTTTCCTGAACATTTGAGCATTAATGGGTATCTGAAACTGAGCAACATCATGCTAATGAAACATGGGGGAACTGAGATTCGACAGCTAGGAACAACCCAAATCAAAGGGAAAGACGTTAACTGTATGTATGGTCCTGCTATCCTGTAGTTGAGCAGTTCTGAAGAGCTGTAGCTTATCTCAGTTAACCATGAGATGAAAGAGACGATGCCGAGGGCTAAAGATTGAAAAGTATCCTCCGATCAGAAGCAAGGACAACCTGGTATAACTGTATCTGGAGAATTTTGATGAGATGGTTGGATGCTTTGAAGATTTTGAGTATTAGATCTCTATTAATCCAGCGATGAAACCAATGATTCATCCCCCATGTAAAGAACCAATAAAACTAAAAGGAAATATTGGAAGAGAGCTCCAGGAGATGGAAGAAAAGAAGGTGATCGCCAGAGTCACAGAGCCTACAGACTGGGTAAATTCCAACATGGTGAGAGAGAAGCCAAATGGATGGCTAAGAATTTGCCTGGATCCCAAAGATCTTAATCAAACAATAAGAATCTCTGCCCCTATTCCAACACAGGAAGAGGTCACACCAGCACTGACAGGGGAAAAAGTTTTCAGTAAGCTACTGGAGTGTGAATCTCGATGAGGAATCTTTGCTGTTAACAACATTCAACAACACACCCTTTAGTCGGTACAAATTCCTGCGTCTACCTTTAAGTGAGCTGGGATGTTCCAGTAGAAAGTAGATGAGACATACAGAGGATGGAAAGCAGCAGTCGATATTGCTGACGGTATCCAGATCTATGGTGTGGATGGAAAAGATCATGAGCACCATCTACATGAAGCCATAGGGAGAACCAAGAAAGCTAGAATCAAACTAAATGCAGACAACTGTATTATGAAGGTGATAGAATGCTAGTTCTTTGGAAAAGTTTCCACATCTGACAGAGTCAAGCTGAATCTTGGGATGGAAGCTCCAAGATACAAGGAAGAGCAGAGGGGTTTCCTTGGTTTTATCTAGTACATGAGTTCTTTCATACCTTACATGTTAGAACACACATCTAACCTATGAGGGCTGATGAGGGAAAATGTTGAGTACTAGCGGTCAGACTTACACAAAAGGAGTTTCAACTAACTGAAAGAAGTAGTACGCAAGGAGACAAGTCTGTCACACTACAACAGAAAGAAGCCTGTCACTCTGCTGTAGACGCTTCCACAAAAGGACTGGAAGCAGCCCTGGGACAAGAAGGAAAATTGATTGCATTTGCATCCAAAAATCAAGTAGATATGCCACCATAGAGAGAGCTTTAGGTAATTGTGCTTGGATGTGAGAAATTCCAGACATATCTCTATGGGGAAAAAGTTCATAGTGGAGATTGATCATCATCCACTGGAACAGATCAACAAGAAAAACTTGTGTAAAGCACCAGCAGCAAGACTACAGAGATTACACTTGAAGCTTCAGAGTTACAATTTCACTCTGAAATACAAGTCAGGAAGAGGAATGGTGCTGGCAAGTACTCTATTTCAGTTGTTGCCCAGGAGAATCATGAGATAAAAGATCTAGATGTAAAGATACATCACCTAGTGAATGTAACACCATCAAAACTGTGTCAAATTAGAGATGAGACCAACAAAGTTGAAGATGCTTTCAGCAAAGGATCCAGGGATGGCCTGATAAGATGAGCAAACACAGCCAGCAATACAGCAGTGTTGATTTATCAGTGTAACATTTCACAGGGGATGGTGTCCTGCTAGCTGGATCCAGAATAATCATACCCAGGACGATACAGGGACAGCTTCTCCAGAAGATACATGAAGGTCACATAGGAATGGAGAAGTGTAAGCTCAGAGCCAGAGCAGCTGTGTACTGGGTAGGTATCTATAAGACATTAAAAGAATGGTGTCTACGTGCAATCTTTGCCAAAAGTATAGAAATACACAGCGGAAAGAGATGATAGCTACTGAAGTACCACCCAGACCATGTCACACTGCGGGAGCTGATTTGTTCACACACAATCAAGAATGGTATCTCATAGTTACTACTCAAAGATCCCTTTTATCAGAAAGGTGAAAGATTCGAGAGCTACAACAATCATCTCAGCAGTATGATTTCTGTTCACTGAGCAAGGGGTTCCTGAAAGAGTAATATGTGAAAATGGAACCCAATTCACCTCCAGAGATTTTAAGGTTTTCATTGAATAGCACAGATTCAACATCATCACCTCATCACTATATTACCCAAGTGGACAAGGATTTATGGAAAGACATGTCCAGACAGTCAAGAGAATCCTCACGAACTGTGAGAGACAAAGGAAGTCCCAAAACTTGCCTATTGTCACTGGGATCTACACCTCTTAAGGCTGACATGAAATCACCCGCAGAGCTACTGAATGGAAGTAAGTATAAGACAACTTTGCCAAGCAAGATACTCCCTTCAAGTGACCAGTTGAGAGTGAGACAATAACTCTTTGAAGCACAAGTCAACAACAGGGTTGCCAACCCTTCAGGATTGGCCTGAAGTCTCCAGTAATTGAAGATCAATCTCCAGGACACTGCTATGTGCAACCCTGGGAGAAACGTCATCTGGACATTAACATTCTTTTTTGTCATTTTCTTTCAACTTTTCTCTTTATGAGATATAAAAATATTGAAAATGGGGGTGGTGGGAAAAGCTGTTTGGCTGAAATTCAAACATCATCCAATTGGATAATGAGTCTTTTTGCTTTCCAATTGATGTAGGAAGGCAGTACATCACAAGGATGTATGTGTTGCCTGACTAATGGCTGGAGCATGGGGGAAAGTCATGTGATGAAACCTCCATTTGGCAACCCGAGTCAACAACCATGCCAAATCCCTTCCTGAGTGATTGATAGGACAAACTGTACATGTACAGGATACAGACATGAAAACCTGGAACCCAGGAAGAGTTGTTGGTGAAGCTGAGGCTCTAAGCCATACATCATTGACACTGAAACTGGTAAACAAATGAGGAGGAACAGAGTCCGTATTTGACCTACAGCTGAGCTGGGAAAGCAGAAAAGATCATCAACAACAACAGCATCATCACTAACCAGCGAGACAACATCAGCAAGGTCACCAGCAAGTGACACAACATCAGGAACATCACGCACACCTCCTACAACACCGGGAGCAACATGCAGAACATCGCCTGTGCAGCATGTTGTCTCAGCACTGAGAGAGATGAATAGCAAATCCACAACTTGGAGTCACAACATCCTATCATCTAAGCAATCCCGTGAATAATGCTTTGAGAAAGGAAAACACAAAGGCTGTTAAGGGGTTCAGTTTATTTATAAAAGTCAGTTGTTAATCTTCTTTAGTTTAGAAAAAATAGTTAATGATTGGAACGGTAATATTAGTGTAGAGGCATTATTTTTTTTAAAGAAAGAGGTATGCTATACTGTTATATTATTTGTAAAGAGCTAGAAACTCATTGTTGTGTGAATATATATCCCAGGTGCTGCATTCACTGCTGCACGTGCTGCAGTCATGTGCCGAGTAACAATAGCCAGGATTTTCTGGCCCCATCGCGGGAGAATCAGTGACCCAGCCAAAAGTCCATTGAATTTCCGTGGGTCTGGACGATCCCAGCAGCGGCCGAGGCTGGATAATCCCACCTAATGTCTACCAGCCATATGCAGAGATGCAAGAAATACAGTCAATAAAACTCCAGCATTTTGAGCCTAAAGTGTGACTATTTCTAACTAATAGGAACCAAAAAATAATGGTGTCATTTTTGCTGCCTACTCAAAGGACGTGGGCAGCCTGTCTCTATACTTAAAGGCCCTACTTAAGACAATTTTACAGAGCCACTGGCATTTTGCATCAGGAGACTGCCTGCTGTCCTTAATTGGATGACAAGCCCGCAAGTAGCCAATTAGGAGGCCACCAGTGTAAAATCACTGAGCTGGTCCTACTGTTGGCATGTGCCATCTCGGAATTCACTTTTCATCCTGATGTCAGTCAGCATCCCTAAGCTCATGGTAAAATTCAGGCCTTAATCGCTAGATCTCCAGACACCAGTGTATGTGGATCACTCACAAATTTGCAGAAGTTTCTTGATCAGGGGCCATACCAACCTTCTCTGCACCATTCCATTTTAGTATATGTGCTGCCAAAGTGAGCACTCAAACACAAACTGCTCAACATGGGGTTTTATCTCACAACCCTGAGATTAGCGGCTGGATTTTTATCATCAAGGTGGATAGCTCAAGTTCGGAAATTTCCTGGTTTGGAGCAATTGCCTCAGGTTAAAGTGTCCCAAATGGCGTGATTTTTGCTCCAGGGGTGGGGTGTGAGGTTGGAGACGGGCTTGTCACCCTCGGATGCAGATCGAAGGCAGCCACAGGCGTTGACAAATGGCAAGACCGGCTGGTTAAAATGCCTGCCTCCATTCTCTGGGACTTCATTTTAGTTGTTTTGTTAAATTTTAAGCCCTCTGGGCCTCAATCTTCACACCCCCTCACCTTCCCACCCAGTCTCTATGCCTCATCTATGTCAACTCATGCCAACCCATATCTCACCCACTTCCAATGTTCCCTCTTGCCCTCCATGCTACCACATGCCTCACCCACCCCCAATGCCCTTTCACACTCTCCATGCCAACCTGTAGCACATCCACACCCATTCACCCAAAGTACACTCTGTAAAGAACCAATGAACCCTATAGTAACAATGGCATGTGTGGAAATGTTTAAAAAATCCATTCATAGCTTTCTTTCAAAAAGCACTGCCGCTGCATAAATTATATAAAAGTGTCAATCAACCAGAAATTTAAAGTATCAATAACAGAAATTATAAAAACTTGACATCTCTTTGTCTTCTGTAAATAAACGTTGAGCCAGTGACAAAAAGAATCACAGAAAATAAAGCTTGTAAATCAAGCAATATTTCCTTTCCACTGTTTCAACAAAGTAGAGCCTTTATGGCAGTCTGGGCTCTCAGCTGAGTTGGCTTGGAGGGTTCAGATGCCATTCAGTTTGGGTGAGGAGCATCATTTGGCATGGGCAACATGGGTAAGACCTTTTGAAGTTATCATTCAAAAGGTTCCCTCTTCCAGACTATGGTTCACAACTCCTCTGAGGGACTGTGAACCATGAGTCCTTAAGAAGCGGGCCCAAATCCATGAAAATTATAGGGGGCTACCCCTGCAAAGGACCCAGCAAGGTCAGGAATGAAGGGTGTGGGCTTACTGCACTAGGGAATATTGGGAGCGCTGGGAATGGGGACAGGATTCCGGAATCAAGACCAGTGTGTCATTTTTAAAGGTCAGCAGAGCCTCCACAACTCTATGAAAATCTGGCCCTAATAGCCCATCTTGTCCTTATTGCTCCCCTCTCACTTTGTTCACTCTATAAAAGTTTTGACTTTCGTTCCATAAAAGTTTCCAGTTTTTATCTAGGATCTACAATCATAACATTTCTCCAAATCTGGCCTCTGACCACTTCCTTTGTCCCAACATTGGTGGCTGGTACCTAAATCTGAAAAGATGAAATTCCCTCCCTTAGCTTTTAGGTATCTTCACTTCTCTCTCTCTCCTCCTTTCAGAAGCTCCTTAAAATCTAATTCCATGATCAATTTTTGAGTCTTGTGTCCTAACATCTCCCTCTTCAGCTCAGTGTCAATTTCTGTCCGCTAACATGACTTTGAAGCATCTCAGGATGTTTTCTTATGTTAATGTTGTTAATCCACCTTTACATTTTTAAAATCCTGATTTCCAACATTTACAGTCTTTCTTTTCTCCAAACATTCTATCATTCTTGTAGAGAAAAGACAGGCTGAGCACCAGGGGCTCAGAGGAATACGACTGTCACTTATTCCAATTAAGGAAAACCTCTGGTGCCAAAGCAAGACATTTCATATATATGTCAAATTGTGTGTGTGTTTGTGTGTGTGTGTGTGTGTGTGTGTCTGTGTCTGTGTGTATGTGTCTGTATGTGTCTGTGTGAGATCCTATATGTGCTACCCATGACTTGTATGTAATGATTATTGGATTCACTGGGGTGAAATTGGTCTAGATAGATAGCGAATCAGCAACCTGCCCTGGTGACATCAATGGAAAACAAAACTAGGGTGGGGAATAAAACGGGGCTACTGGTTTTGCTACCATCAAATGCCACATTAACCCCCAATGAAATATCTGCCATTGTAAAACTTACCTTTTCTCTTATACCAGCATTCAAATTATATGCTGCTGCCCTTTGTCCTAATCAGAATTAAAAGTAATGGAAGGATAAATGGAGCAGTTAGTAATATATATGTCCATCATGCTTACTTTGTGTACTTGATCTCTGGGCCCCATGTTGTTTACCCTATGGCTATGGATCAGCAGTGTGTTCCTCTGTCATTCATTTCTGTATGGCTGCAGTACCACTAGCAGAAAGTCACCCATCCAACTGCAGGCTTTCTCCTCAGTGTGAGGTATTGGAGGGAACATTGGCACTTCCTGGCAGACAAGTCACAAGGTGCCTGGAGCCGTGCAGTGTTCAATGCTGTGACAGGGCTCTCTGCCATCACACACAAGCTGCTACTGCTTACATCTTCTCCTTGGCCACTAGTGCCTGCATTTACTTGTGGCCGCCAACCCACTATCCCCCTATTGAATCAGAGGAACCTCATGTGTGTCCTTTCCAACAACACTCAAGAAGCTTGACACTATCCAGGACAAAGCAGCCCGCTTGACCAGCACGCCATCCAACACCTTCAACATTTGCTCCCTCTACCTCCGACAAACAGTGGCAGCAGTGTGTACCATCTACATGATGCACTATGGCAACTTGCCAAGCCTACTTCATGGCACCTTTCAGACCTGTGACCTCTACCATCTAGAAGGACAAGGGCAGCAGATAAATGGGAACACCACCACCTGGAAGTTCCCCTCCAAGTCACTCAGCATCCTGACTTGGAAATATTTTGCTGTTCCTTCACTGTCACTGGGTCAAAATCCTGGAACTCCCTCCCTAACAGCACTGTGGGTGTGCCTACATGACATGGACTGCAGCGGCTCAAGAAGGCGGCTCAAGAAGGCAGCTCACCACCAACTTCTCAAGGGCAACCAAGGCTGGGCAATAATTGCTGGCCTAGCCACATCCTCTGGAATAGTAATAATAAAAAGTTGGTGGCCATTCCCTCTATGCTAGACTGCACTGCAGTCACACCTCAATCCAACAATACAGGGATATCAGGGAACAGGGCCAAGTGGAGGAAGCTGGAGATTCACTGATCAGATGAGAGACAGGAAAGAGGCAGCTGAAGATCCTTGGGGATTAACCTTGTGGTGTCTCTTTAAATTTCTTCCAGCACCTGAGTAACTCCCTTTTGACTCTGATTGGAGAGGGGCATAGTACTCAAGGCTGGGGTCTGAGCAGTGCAAAATGCTATTTGACTATGATTTCCTCTCATTTGTATTCTATTGTTTTGCCAATGTAGTTCCACATACTTTGGTCGTTGCTCCTCTCCAATGAACATTGAGTCATTAAGACTTAGGTCTCTTTCAACAGAATAGAGGCATAGACTATTTCCTAAATGGGAAGAGAATTCAGAAATCTGGAGTGCAAAGGGACTTGGAAGTCCTAGTTCAGGATTCTCTTAAGGTTAAGGTGCAGGTTGAGTCAGTAGTTAGGAAGGCAAATGCAATGTTGGCATTTATTTCAAGAGGACTAGAATATAAAAGCAGGGATGTGCTGCTGAGGCTTTATAAGGCTCTGATCAGACCACATTTAGAATATTGTGAGCAATTTTGGGCCCCGTATCTCAGGAAGGATGTGCTGGCCCTGGAGAGAGTCCAGAGGAGGTTCACGAGAACGATCCCAGGAATGAAAGGCTTAACATATGAGGAGCATTTGAGGACTCTGGGTCTATACTCGATGGAGTTTAGAAGGATGAGGGGGGATCTGATTGAAACTTACAGAATACTGAAAGGCCTGGATAGAGTGGACGTGGGGAAGATGTTTCCATTAGTAGGAGAGACTAGGACCCGAGGGCACAGCCTCAGAGTAAAGGGAAGACCTTTTAGAACAGAGATGAGGAGAAACTTCTTTAGCCAGAGAGTGGTGAATCTAGGGAATTCATTGCCACAGAAGGCTGTGGAGGCCAAGTTATTGAGTGTATTTAAGACCAAGATAGATAGGTTCTTGATTGGTAAGGGGATCAAAGGTTACGGGGAGAAGGCGGGAGAATGGGGTTGAGAAACTTATCAGACATGATTGAATGACGGAGCAGACGCAATGGGCCGAATGGCCTAATTTCTGCTCCTATGTCTTATGATCTTATGGTCTTCTAACATCATCCTCAATTACTTGAACAATATTTATGATAGGGGGAAGGTGGTGACATAGTGGTATTGACTGGTAATCCAGAGACCCAGGGTAATGCTCTGGGGATCCCCACCACAACATTTGATGGAATTTGAATTCATTAAGAATCTGTAATTAAGTCTAATGATGACCATGAAACCATTGTTGATTCTGGTTCACTAATCCCTTTTAGGGAAGGAAATTTGCTGTCTTTACCTGGTCTGACCTACATGTGACTCCAGATCCACAATAATGTGGTTGACACTGAACAAGGGCAATTAGGGATGGGCAATAAATGCTGGCCTAGCCAGCGACACCCACATCCCATGAATGAATTTTTAAAAATAATCCACATGTGTTTCCACATACCTGCCTGTATTAAATGCTATCTGCTATTGTTCTACTCTGGAGTACTTGCGAGTACAGATACATCTCCTCGAATCTGTCATTCATCTCGATGAGGCAGTGGGATTATAACTTCCCATAGATCACCATCAGAACCAATGAGCTTCTTCATTAACCTTACAGGTATTGACCAAGTTGGTCAAAGTCATCAAACAACATGTAGCCCAGTTAAAAAATATGAGCACCAGAGAGCCACTCAGCTGGTTTCATTACATGAATGATTGTAACTCTTTCAAGTACAAACACGTTTCCATCTGTTTCAGATAAAGTTACATTATTTCATAGTTTGCTATTGTGAGATTTGAACTTTTGATCGTGGGTTTACAAACCCAGTACCATAACCACTTGGCTATTTAGGCCAAGCCATGACTGATTGTAACTAAGCCCAGTTATCATAAGCGTTAATGGCCTGGAATCATTGAAACACAGGGAAAATAAAGCAACCTTCATTACATATGTTTCAAATGAAGCTTTGAATAACAGGCACAGGTTGACACAGACTTCAGTGAGCAGCTGGTCAAAAGTAAATCATGCTGACGCTTACCACCTTTTGCCATAGAGCACATTGCAGATTGTGATGTGAATCAATATTGTCCAAAGTCATAAGGGAGCTATTCGCTCACAGTGCAGACGCTGAGCCACAAGATACAAAGGGCAGGGCAAATGAGGACTTGGGGATGGTTTTCAATTGCACCAAAAGAATGGAAAATCCAGTGGCGTGTATGATACACAGGTGATCTCAAATCTTAGAACTAGGACAATCAGAAAGCACTTTCCCATGCAAAGGGTAGTGGAAATCTGGAATTCTCTCTCTCCCAAAAAAGGCTGGTGGACAACTGGAGATTTTGAGACTGAGATTGCTGGATTTTTGATACATAAGGGTATTAACAGTATGGTGCTAAGGCAGATAAAAGGGGTTGAAGTACAGATCAGCCATGATGTAATTGACTGGTGGATGACACCCAAGTGACTAAATGCCCTATTTCTGTTCCTATTTCTGTTCCTATTTTCTTATGTCCTTCCACTGTCCAATAGTAAAAATTAAATTCTACTTCACTTTATTCCAGAAGTCAGGAATATGTTCGAATTCGCGAGTGACAAAATCGCAAATACGGATGAACGATTAAATTATTTAGGTAACTCTGCCCCAAATCCAGCTCTTTTTACATAAGGATAAAATGGTTAAATTAATAGGAGAGGTTACATAGACTAGGATTGTATTACCTCGATCATAGATATGAAGGGGTGATCTAATTGAGCTGTTTAAGATGATCAAAGGATTTGATAGGGTAGATTTTTTAAAAATTCATTCATGGTATGTGGGCTTCACTGGTGGGGCCAGCATTTATTGCCCATCCCTAGTTGCCCTTGAGAAGGTGGTGGTGAGCTGCCTTCTTGAACCACTGCAGTCCATGCCATGTAGTTTCACCCACAGTGCTGTTTGGGAGGGAGTTCCAGGATTTGACCCAGCGACAGTGAAGGAATGGTGATATATTTCCAAGTCAGGACGGTGAGTGACTTGGAGGGGAAATTCCAGGTAGTGGTATCTGCTGTCCTTGACCTTCTGGATGGCAGTGGTTGGGTTTTGGAAGGTACTGTTGAAGAAGCTTTGATGAGTCCCTGCAGTGCACCTTGTAGATGGTACACACTGCTGCTACTGTGCGTTGGTGATGGAGGGAGTGAATATTTGAGGATGTGGTGCCATTTCAAGTGGGCTGTTTTGTCCTGGATAATGTCAAGCTTCTTGAGTGTTGTGGGAGCTGCATTCATCCAGGTAAGTGCAGAGTATTCCATCACACTCCTGACTTGTGTCTTGTAGATGGTGGACAGGCTTTGGGGGGTCAGTCGATGAGTTGCTCATTGCACGATTCCAAACCTCTGACCTGCCCTTGTAGCCACAGTATTTATGTAACTAGTCCAGTTCACTTTCTGGTCAATGGAAACCCCAGGATGTTGATAGTGGGGGATTCAGCGATGTTATTGCCATTGAACATCAAGAAGCAATGGTTGGATTCTCTCTTCTTGGAGATGGTCATTGCCTGACACTTGTGTGGGATGAATGTTACTTGCCACTTGTCAGCCCAAGCCTGGATATTGTCCAGATCTTGCTGCATTTGGGCATGGACCGCTTCAGTATCTGAGGAGTCATGAATGGTGCTGAACATTCCAATAATCAGCGAACATCCCCACTTTTGACATTATGATGGAAGGAATGTCATTGATGAAGCAGCTGAAGATGGTTGGACTGAGGACATTACAGAATCGCAGAATCACACAGTGCAGAATAAGACCTTTGGCCCATCGAGTCTGCACCAACACATGAGAAACACCTGACCTACCTACCTAATCCCAAGTACCAGCACTTGGCCCATAGCCTGAATGTTATGATGTGCCAAGTACTCATGCAGATACTTTTTAAAGGATGTGAGGCAACCCGCCTCCACCACCCTCCAAGGCAGCTCATTCCAGACCGTCACCACCCTCTGGGTAAAAAGGGTTTTCCTCACATCCCCCCAAACCTCCTGCCCTCACCTTGAACTTATGCCCCCTCGTGACTGACCCTTCAACTAAGGGGAACAGCTGCCCCTTATCCACCCTGTCCATACCCCTAATCTTGTACACCTCGATCAGGTCGCCCCTCAGTCTTCTCTGCTCCAACGAAAACAACCCAAGTCTATCCAACCTCTCTTCATAACTTAAATGTTTCATCCCAGGCAACATCCTGGTGAATCTCCTCTGCACCCCCTCCAGTGCAAGAACCCCCTCCAGTGCAGGAACTCCTACAGTGATGCCCTGGAGCTGAGATGACTGACCTCCAACAACCACAACCAACTTCCTTTGTGCTAGGTATGATTCCAACCAGTGGAGAGTTTTTTTCCCTGATCCCCATTGACTCCAGTTTTGCTCAGGCTCCTTAATGCCACACTTGGTCAAATGAGGTCTTGATGTTGAGGGCAGTCACTCTCACCTCACCTCAGGAGTTCAGCTCTTTTGTCCATGTTTGAACCAAGGCTATAATGAAGTCAGGAGCTGAGTGGCCCTGGCAGAACCCAAACTGAGCATCAGTGAGCAGGTTATTACTAAGCAAGTGCCGCTTGATCGCAGTTTCGATGACCCCTTCCATTACTACACTGATGATCGAGAGTAGACTAATAGGGCAGTAATTGGTTGAGTTGGATTTGTCCTGCTTTTTGTATACAGGGCATACCCAGGCAATTTTCCACATAGCCGGGTAGATGCCAGTGTTGTAGCTGTTCTGGAACAGCTTGGCTAGGGGTGCGGCAAGTTTTGGAGCAGAAGTCTTCAATACTATTGCCAGAATATTGTCAGGGCCCATAGTCTTTGCAGTATCCAGTGCCTTCAACTGTTTCTTGATATCACGTGGAGTGAATCGAATTGGCTGAAACTTGGCATCTGTGATGCAGGGGACCTCCGGAGGAGGCCGAGATGGATCATCCACTCGGCACTTTTGGCTGAAGATTGTAACAAACGCTTCAGCCTTATTTTTCCACTGACGCACTGGGCTCTTCCATTATGGAGGATGGGCATATTTGTGGAGCCTCCTCCTCCAGTGAGTTGTTTAATTGTCCACCACCATTCGCGACTGGATGTGGCAGGACTGCTGCAGAGCTTAGATCTGATCTGTTGGTTGTAGGATTGCTTAGCTCTATCTATCACTTACTGCTTATGCTGTTTGACATGAAAGTAGTCCTGTGTCATAGCTTCACCAGGTTGTCACCTCATTTTTCGGTGTGCCTGGTGCTGCTCCTGGCATGCCCTCCTGCAATCTTCATTGAACCAGGGTTGATCCCCCAGCTTGATGGTAATGGTAGAGTGGGAGATATGCTGGGCCATGAGGTTACAGATTGTGTTCAAGTATAATTCTGCTACTGCTGATGACCCACAGTGCCTCATGGAAGCCCGGTCTTGAGTTGCTAGATCTGTTTGAAATCTACCTCATTTAGCACGGTGGTAGTGCCACACAACACGATGGAGGGTATCCTCGATGTGAAGGCGGGGTTTCATCTCCACGATGACTGTGCGGTTGTCACTCCTGCTGATACTGTCATGGACAGATGCATGTGCAGCAGGCAGGTTGGTGAGGATGAGGTCAAGTACGTTTTTCCCTCTTGTTGGTTCCCTTACCACCTGCCGCAGACCCAGTGTAGCAGCTTTGTCATTTAGGACTTGGCCAGCTCGGTCAGTAGTGGTGCTACCGAGTCACTCTTGGTGATGGACATTGAAGTCCCTCACCCAGAGTACATTCTGCGCACTTACCACCCTCAGTGCTTCCTCCAAGTGGTGTTCAACATGGAAGAGTACTGATTCATCAGCTGAGAGGGCAGTAGGTGGTAATCAGCAGGAGGTTTCCTTGCCCATGTTTGACCTGATGCCATGAGACTTCATGGGGTCCAGAGGCGATGTTGAAAACTCCCAGGACAACTCCCTCCTTACTGTATATCACCGTGCTGTCATCTCTGCTGGGTCTGTCCTGCCGGTGGGACAGGACATACCCAGGGATGGTGATGGTGGTGCCTGGGACATAATCTGTAAAATATGATTCCCTGAGAATGTTTATGCCAGGCTGTTGCTTGACTAGTCTGTGAGACAGCTCTCCCAATTTTGGCACTAGCTGTGTGAACAGATCTGCTGTTTCCAATGTCTAGATCGATGCCGGGTGGTCCATCTGGTTTCATTCATTTTTTGAGACTTCGTAGTGGTTTGATACAACTGACTGGCTTGTTAGGCCATTTGAGAGGGCAGTTAAGAGTCAACCACATTGCTGTGAGTCTGGAGCCAGACCAGGTAAGGACGACCGATTTCGTCCCCTGCAATTGACAATTGTTTCATGGTCATCATAAGACCTTTAATTCCAGATTTTGATTGAATTCAAATTCTACCAACTGCCATGGCGGGATTCAAATCTGTGTCCCCAGAACATTACCCTGGGTCTCTGGATTACTAGTCCAGTGACAATACCACTATGCCATCGTCTTCCCAGAGAGGAACTATTTCCATTGGCTGGGGGAGTCCAAAGCAATGGGACATAATCTTAAAATTAGAGTGAGATTGTTTAAGTGTGATGCCAGAATATACCTTCACTACTAGGGCAGAGGAAAGCAGGAACTCTCTCCCTCAAAAGGCTGTTGAGGCTGGAGGTCAATTGAAAATTTCAAAACTGAGATTGATAGATTTTTGTTAGGAAAGGGTATTAAGGGTTACAAAACCAAGGTAAGTAGATTGATTTAAGATACAGATCAACCCTGATCTAATTTTATGTCAGAGCATGAACATGTAGTTTTATCACTGTAGACAGGGATGAATAAATAAGATGTGTTGTTAAACTGACTGTCTGCAGCTATGTAAAAAGACATGATACTCTTGCTCCTTCAATTCTGTTGCAATTTGCTAGATCTGGCACATTCTCTGTAACACACTTGGCTCATGCAGATAGAGGTTAACATACACAATTCTCCAAGAATTAAATAAAGGACAACATTGTGTATTATAAACAGATGTACTGACCCTTCCCCCGAAGTTCCAGAGTGGGCTTCCAGTGCACAGGCCAATAAACCAGAATGTTCAAACACTTCTTTATCTTGTCCAAATAAGCATTGAGACATTGGCAAAAGAGATCACAGAAAGAACAACTTACTATGGCCACTTAGAGATGTCAGCAAGCAAAGTCAACACCTCACTTCAGTTGTCAAAATAGAATCTCTTGCTGAATTTATTGGTTGGGCTCACAGCCAAGCTTCGCATGTTTCTGAAGCCTCTGGAATGATATTTCAATGACCTATTTGATTGAAACTCACAGTGTTATGGTAACAGCAGTTTTTTTTTTGTAAAAACAAGACTTGTGAGTAGTTTTTTTTTGGTGTCCCAGCAGTTCCACACTTGCCATTATTATTACATCACTCGTTGGTTATGTACGTAATGCATTTGGGTGAATGGGTATGGAAGGAGCATGAGTGGGCATTCTGTTGGCTTGGACAGCATCAGGGGCCATGGAGAGCGACTGGGGGGCATTAGCTAGCATGGAAGCTACAAGGAGCCATGGAGTGTGGGCGGTGGGGTCAGCAGGTATGAGGGTGAGGGCTAGAGGGCCTAACAGCTTCTAACAAAACTGGGATTAAGTCCCAGAGAACTGAGGCAGATCTTCTAACCAGCCCGTCTTGGCACCCTCCCACCTCTCTGGCTGCCAGTGCTCTGCTTTCAGCGTCACTGACCCAACTCCATCCTGCATACACCACCCACACCTCTTGGGGCAAAATTGTGTGCATTGGGGCACTTTTTACTGAGGTCAGTACAGTGAGTCAGAAATTTCTTGACTTGAGCTACCTTCCTCGGCAGCCAATTTTGGCTGCTAGTCTTTAAAGTATTCAGGATCTTTTTATGGTAGTGTGTAACTTGTTATTGGCTATTTGTCAGCCTAGGGTGGCCTGAATCTTGAGCAGCTATTTAGCTTGATGTTCATTACAAGCACTGCACTGGCTGATGTGGTCCTTAATCTCATTGCTCATGTTTGGCCAGTAGAGCACTTCTCTTGCCTTCCCCAGACTGGACTCGATTCCATGATGACTTTCATGGATGTGCTTTAGCACTTCAGAGATAATGACCCTTGTTCCTTTGTACAGGATGCTATGCTGGGTGGTCACTTCATCTCTGTCTGCCCAATACTCTCTTATAATAACAGGTGTGTCCTTGATGGTTTCAGGCCATTCTTTCATCATAACTTCTTGTAACTCTTGAAGAGTTGCATATCTCGCTCTGTAGGTTGCTTGATCAGAGCAAGACTGTCAGATTCAATGGGCAGGATTTTTTGGGTGGCAAGGTTTCCCACCGCCCCCATTGTAAGAGTCAGTGGGAAATGCATCCCCACCAATACCGGCTGCCCCACAGCCATTTAACGTTCAACAGCGAGTAAATTGGCTGAGGGTGAGTCTTCCACCCCATCTGGGGAGAAAACCCTGCCTTGCAGAGCTGCTAACCAATAGAATTGGCTGGCAGCCCTATAGCCCCAGCAACACTAGGTTTGAGCAGTGGTCACTGCTGGGACTACAACCGAGACTGGCTGGTTCTTTGGAATCTCAAAGAAGAGGAGCTAATGGAGGCCGGATTGTAGGCCAGGGTATCAGCAGGGCCTGGCTGGCAGGTACCAGCAAGGCGGGTGAGGCAATGGATGTCAGGTTTGAGAGGCTGGGGGGAGTGTTAAGGTGGGTGTGATTTGGGCAGGGGTACTTCTGATGGGCATAAGGGACCCCCAAAGGAGGTATCTTCACCTTGCCTGACACCAGTTCACGTATATAAAGCTGCTAGGCTACCCGCTTGGCATGGGCCTCCCCCTGCCGCAGGTAAATAGTTGCATTAGTGGGATGAGGCACTTAGGTGACCATTAACAGGGTGATGGGTTTGCCTGATGCTTCCAGCGCACCTCTGTAAAATGTGGGCAGGTGGGTAAGTGGCAGGCGGGCCATGTGCTACATTTTAGAAGCACCTCCTGCCTTCAAACCCCAGCGGGGCACCGTACCATTCTGCCCAATGTCTCTGCTGTGTTATGAAGTGGCAGATGATATGTGCCTGGCAGATCAAATCCGTGAGGGAAACTTGATCATGCGATCACAACGATTTTGCAATTTTATTTTATTTCGAGATGCGCCCTGAATTCAGTGGTAATAAGTCCACCAAAACTCTAGTGACTTTTTACAAAACTAAATTAAACATTTATTAACAAAAGAAAAGATTTCAAGCACATACATTACTACTGTAATAACTCCTAAAACCCCTAATTAACCTGGCTTTCAGTTACACACCCGTTAAGGCAAC
This sequence comes from Carcharodon carcharias, assembly GCF_017639515.1. Classification (NCBI taxonomy): domain Eukaryota; kingdom Metazoa; phylum Chordata; class Chondrichthyes; order Lamniformes; family Lamnidae; genus Carcharodon; species Carcharodon carcharias. The sequence continues at coordinate 47,698,915 of NC_054483.1, read as the reverse complement.
AGTAAACAAAAAAATAGATTTTAAACAGATTCCAGTCAGTTAACACAATACCCTGGACAGTAGAATTCAAAGTGGCTTTTTCCAGCCTCAGTATCTGTACACAGAAGCTTAATAAACAAATACTAGAAGCTTTTCACACTTACATTAGATCTTACAATGTCTTCCCTAAAAAATAACCTCATTCTGCTTTATACAAGTTTTTCCCTTTTAATGTAAATTCTATTGTTCCCATATGTCTTTGGAACTTTATTTTTCTCATAATATAAATCAATTCATGGTGCTAATATTGTCAGTAACCTTTGGGAAAAATAAATACACTACTTGGCCTAGATTCTCTGGCTAGGTGTAACATCCTACCATCTCTTTGAAATTCAAACTGCCCTGATTTATCTAAAAATGCAAATACTCCTCACGTCACATTCTAAAACGTAAGCCATGTTTACGTATATAGCATTTCAAACCTCGCTTCTTTTGATGAGTCAAAGACTCAGCTGTCTCCAATTCAATTAAATCCCACCCCCCCACCCCCATCCCCCCCCCCCCCCCACAGACACACAAACTATCCAAACCCCACTATTTTTACAATACTTATACAATAAATTACAATAATATCGTGAGAACTATTATAATTTCATGACAGCTGGGGTTGATGACTTCTGAAGAATATCAGCCTGTTACTTCTCATTGAATCTGGAAGATTTCATCTCTGTACTAGCATCATCAGCTTTCTTCAAAGGAAGTGCAGCTGTCGAAAGCAATGTACATCTGCTTCCCTTGCCTGTAATTCACTCCCAAGTGATATCTCTGCAAATGAAGTAACATCCTCTACCATCACCTTCTGTCTCCCAAACAGGTACTAGTTGAAGTGCTCATAAGCAAAGACAATAGCCAGGCACTCGTTCTTGATCTGTACGTAGTGTTGTTCAGTTCGTATTAACACTCCAAATGCAAAATGCAACTGTTTTTTTGCTTCAAGTCCTGTTTCACTGGCATCAGACTGCAGGGTGACTTTGTCATTGGGACCACAGTACCTCAGCACTGGCGTTGTCGTCATTAATTGTTTGATGTGGCTGAAAGCTGCTTCTTGATCTGTGTCCCATTACCATTGAACATCCTTTGTCATGAGCTTGGGCAGTAGTTCACACTCTGATGACAAGTTGGGCAAGAGCTTGACTAGTTAGTTCGCAAATCCAACAAATCATTGAACCTCCATCACATTGTTGGTTGTTGCATCTCCGCTACAGCTCACACCCTATCAGGATCAGGGTGAAGTTTTTTAGCTGTTAAGTACATGATCTATGTGCTTGACTTCAGTCATTTCAGTTGCATTTTTTTAGGTGAGCTCTCTCTAGCAATCTCACTAGATTTTGATCATGGTCTGCGACGGCTTCTTCCATCATGTCTCCAAATCCATTGACGAGCAATCACTTCCACTCCTGGTAGACCAGTGACTATCTCAAGCTGTCTGTGCTGGTGCTTTTCTGAAGCAGTAAAAATGTCAAACGACATGCACAACCATCTGTATCTCCCAAATGGGAACAAAAACATAGAAAACTGTTGCTTATATCCAGCTTCACTTGCTAGTATCCATCCCTCACATCTAGGGTGCTAAAGACCTTTGGTAGAATTTCTTCAATGGTTGGCATTGGGTAGTGAGGTCTCTCCAAAGCTTTATTGAATTCCTTTGGACCTATGCACAGTCCGGGTTTTTTCACTGCTACCATGCTGCTAATCCAGTCTGTAGGACTTGTCATTTTCTTGTTACTGCCATTTTTTCAAGCTCCTCTAACTTGACTTTCAGGCTGGACTGGAGGTCAGCTGGAACTCTCCTGGGAAGATGTTGAATTGGTCTCACAATCTCATCTACTCCCAAAACCCTTGAAACTACCTTTGGAACCGGTTAGGATCTGTTCAGCAGTCTACGGCTGGGTGTCATATGAAACACTGAGAAGCTCTTCTGGAACTTGGAAGTTTACCAGTCCAAGCTTTTGATTTGTTTCAGCCAAGATGAGGGGATTTTGCTTAGTATCTACTATCTGGAACTGAAGGTCTCTTTTCTTCCTATCGCATTGTACTCTTAACTTAGTCTGTCCTCGGGGTGAGCATTGTTCCATTATGGAACCTGAATTCTAACTTCAACAGCTTCATTGTCCTGTGACCATCTTGAGGCAACTTCACACAGGTCTGTGAATCTCATGGCATGTAGCACCAGTGACTTTCTGACTGTTCACATTAACTTGATGCTCTCCTTCTGCAGTCACCATTTCAACAGCCACAAACCACTTTCTACTTCGAAACTAGAGGGTGCCAGCCTGTTCTAGGGTGTAGTGTGATTCGGCGGAATCATTCTCTGGCATCTGTCCAGCAACCATTTTTAGAGCCTTGCTTTTCCTCTTTCGAGCAAAGCAGTTGTGTGCAAAGTGGTTCAGCTGCTTGCAGTTATAACACTGCTTTCCCCACACTGGACATGCTTCCTATTCCTTTATGTGGTGAATTAATGTTATCAACTCCTGTATGCTTATCTTGTATAGAGATATGCTTAAAATATAACGGGTCAATGAGATGAAGGATTTTATGCAAAGAAAGTTATGCCAGGTTTCAGCAAACTAGAGAAACTTTCAAAGTCCTTGAGGAATGGGTTATAAGAAACTGAGGCTGGGCTTAAAAAAACATCCAGACTTCTGGGTATTAATGTAACTGTACTTCTGACTGGCTCCTACATTAATCCCTTAAAATGGGGAGGCTGCAAATCCCACCATGCAGCATATTAATTCACTGCAGGCAGTATTTGAGGGAGCCAGTCAGAAGTTATGCTGAATTATTTAAATCCAACATTTCGATAAGCACGAATGGGGCACTTCACAAATGCTAATATATTCATACCTCATTCTTCTCATTCCGTTAGATCTGGCTCCGTGTCTGCTGTCTCATAAAGATTTTGTCAGTCACAGTTGGCATCTATATCGATGTGAATCAATAGATTTGCAAGGATAATACCGAGCTCTAGCTATCAGGAATGACTGAAAAGTGAAGGTTGAGGGTAGCCTATAATAACCTAAAATTCTGCAATATTTAATAGAGTCAACATAGAGATGTTTCAACTTGCAGAGGAGTCCAAAACTAGGGCCTGTAAGTATATGATAGTCACTAACAAATCCAGTAAGGAATTCAGGACAAAATTCTTTATCCCAATGAGCAATGAGATAACGGAATTTACCATGCTCAGTACAAGTGTGAGGAGGTTGGATATGATGGACTGTAAGATCATACTTAGTGAAAGTGACCACAAATTCTGTTACGATGGCTGCAACTTATCATGTGACTATAGACATTTAAATTGTGGGCAGTATTCAATTCTGTGGCCAATATTTAGTGGGCCTGAATAAAGGAACTTTGCAGCCGCCTGTGAAGTTTAAATATCTCCCTGTGTAAGGATGAACCAGCATTTGCAGAATATGAAATCTTTAGACTGTTAGCCTCCGAGTGCCATGTTGAACAAAGGAGAACGTTTGAGCTCAAGTTGGGACAGAGAAAAGAGAAGAACATAAGAGCATAAGAATAGGAGCAGGACCTGATGAGCCTGCTCCACCATTCAATATGATCATGGCTGACCAAGGGCTTCAACTCCATTTTCCTGCCTGCTCCCCATATCCCTTAATTCCCTGAGAGAGCAAAAATCTGAGTGAATGACCATTGTCAACTACTATTGTATCATGGTGGTCTGGGTGCCAGAAGTGTTAGGCCTGCAGTCATGTGACTGAGGTTAAATGTCAGGTACTGGAGTATACGGCACCCGGAACAAAGCAAATCTGTGTGTGTGAGAGAAACATTTGAAGCAGCAGGAAACATCCTAAACAGCTGAACCATCATAGTTGAGAGTCTTCCAAGGCAGCCAAAGTACTGTACTTGTCCCAGCTTCCAAGTCCACCTGAGGACCAACCTCCTGGCTATTTATCTTTTGAAGCTTCGCAGTTTCATGAGAATCGTTTGTCTCCAAAAGACTTTCATTCCAACTAAAGCATCAACTCAGCCAAGAAAACACCAGGCCTGCATCGATATAAAGACTGAGTTATAATTTCCATTTTTATAATTACGGCTTTGACTCCATCTGTATCTAATCCTTCTGTGTGTGATAGTGTGAGTGAGATGAATGATTGAGATGTGTTTAAACAGAGGCAAGTGCTTGATAATGATAACCTCTTATTTTTGAAAAAAAATTGTGAGAAAATTTGCTGCTGGAGTTTATTCAAAATTAAGGAAAATCATTCTGAGGGGGATGAAATATACAGACCTTACACACACTGGAAGGGACCACCCAAATCCTGTCTGTAACAAAAGGGGCAGAATTGTCTCAGATTTGCACTAAGTGCGGTAGCAGGCATGAAAAATGACTTTAACCCACTGGATGCAATGGCAGATTTTCGCGCCGTCCCCTTCCCACCTCATAAGTTGTGCAGTCATGGGAAACACCCTGTCTCGCTGGTGGGTGGCCTCCGATTTGCCCGCCATGCCATTACTCGCCACTTCCTCAACCTGGGTGCCATATTTAAACTGCAGCCGCACACACAGTTCTCAATGTTTGCAGCCCAGGACTGCTCAGGTGAAGACATGGCTCCAAAAGGCAAGAAGAGTGCAGCCACAGATTCAGTGATGCATCCCTGGGATGCCTTTTGGACACCACTGAGGCTTGCTGTAATGTCCTCAATGTCCCCGCTCTGGCTGCAGGAGACCCATCAGCCTCAGCACTCTGGCTTGGGAGGCAGTGGCACAGGTGGTCACTGCCAATGCTGCACACAAGGGTTTAGCCATCCAGTACAGAAAATGGATGAATGATCTCATTCGTGCTGCCAGGGTAAGGCAACTCTCTCTTCACTCTAAACTCACCCACTCACAAGCCCAGCACACATTTGCTGGCATCTCACTCACTGCCAACTCAAGGGATATCACCACTCATTCTCTCACACATGCCCTCACATCTCCATCTGGCCTAATCTGCTCCGGAGATCGTCTCCTCATCCTGTCCATAGCTCCCCTCAGCACACACACACTCCTTCCATCCTTCTTATTTGGCCTGGCAAGTGCCTTGCTCACACTCTCTCCATCTGTCTTTATGCAGGATAAGATCGCACATAATCAACAGGAGAGGTCCCAGACCCGGGGGGGGGTGGAGTGCTGGACATCAGGATCCTCACTGCATTCGAGAGTCGCACATTGAAGCTGGCTGGAGAGAACACAATCATTCCTCTGGTGACGTAAGGTCAATGGCAAGCATCCATGAGAGGATCCTGCACCACATCATCCCTCTGTCAACGCTACTCTAAGTCCACCATTCTGTGTGTCACATGACTGCCAAACAGTATTAATCTCCACTTTCTCTCCTCGGCACATCTGCCACGTTGCCCTCAGGCAACCTTGGCTCCAACTCCAGCGCCAAGAGCGCTTCGGATGAGGACCCATTGAAGACTTGTCACGGCGCTCACCCACACCTTTCACCAGTGAAGCGACACACACCTCGGTGTGACCTGGTTGTAGAACAGCCTCAGGTTCACAATCTGGTGAGCACAGCACACAATCTGTCCCACAGCAGATGGAAGCAGAGACGTTCAAGGTCATAGCATTTGGAGGACTGTTAGAGGCAAGGAATCTGCTGATTCTGAGTCAGATGATGAACTTCTGGACTCAGTCATCAGTCAGTTGGTGGAGCCGCAAAGACAATTAGGGGAACATCAGGAAGGGATGTCCACTGCACTCCTCAGATAGAAGGGATGATGGATGAATCCGTCTGCCTTACATCCGGGGTGATAGCTCTGGCATGCCGATGCATCGAGGTCAACACTGGCAGGGTGGAGGTTGCCATGGAGGCCTTGGTCCAGGACATTGGTCCTGCACTGCTACGCGGGCTGAACTCCATAACTGATGCCATATTTGGCCTCCTATGATGTCAACACAAGAGGGGTGCAGGACAGCTTAATCTCACTCCAGCTTCCCCTTCTCCTCAAGGAATGAGCCATGGCTGTCAGGCACCCATAGGGAGCAGCTCAACACCCCAAGGCCATCCACCCAGGTGAGTCTAGGAATCTCCGGCCAATCCAAATCCTCGCTTCCTGCGATCCCCATTATCTCCAGCTCCACAGGCTGAGCAGGCTGCACCTGGCACACAGCAGCATAACCAAAGCAGGCAGGGACCCTCCAGGTCTCGACCCTCCAGACTACGACTGCCGATGTCATCACAGACAGGGCGTCACAGTCAGCAGGCTGCCTCCATCTGCACTGTGGATGTCAGGGGAGCACCAAGACGTAGCGGCAAGGTTAGGAAGATTAAGAAGATTTAACTCTTATAGAGTCAAAACAATTAAACAAAATTAACAAAGATGTAACTCTTCCGAATACAAACCCGTTTCCATCTGTTTCAGATGAAGTTACATTGTTTCTTAGTTTGCCATTGTGAGATTTGAACTCTTGATAATCTTTTAAATGAAAACCAAATCAACAAAATTGGGATAAATCAGGCACAGCCCCTAATTCAGGTCAGCTGTAAAAAACCAAGAACAAAGTTTAAAGGAAACTTACAAACTTTAAATCAAAATGTGATTAAAGGGGTCAACAAAACACCCCAGTCCCTGCGGTGCCCACCGAGCACGGAAGGCCTCGAGAGTGCCAGCAGACACCGCGTGCTCCTTCTCCAGGGACATCCGGCAACGAACGTAGCCACGGAAGAGGGACAAACAATCGGGCGGGACTCCCCCGTCGATCGCCCGCTGCCTGGACCTGTTAATGGTCAACTTGGCCATGCCCAGGAGCAGGTTCACGAGGAGGTCCTCCTCCTTCCCGACCCCCTTCCGCACCGGGTGCCCATAGATCAGGAGCGTGGGGCTGAAGTGCAAACAAAACATCAATAAAAGTTTTTTCAAATAACTAAAAAGGGAGTGCAGTCTACAACACCCTATGTATACATGGTCCACGGACTCCACAAGACTGCAAAAAGGGCACGTGTCCTGAGAGTCAGTGAACATATGCATCCTCTTATTATAAGGGACTGCTGCATGCAACACCCTCCAACCCAGGTCCCTGATAGAAAGGGGGAGGACACCTCCGTAGAGGGCCTCCCATCGGGGGCCTCCGCCGCCGGACGGCAACAAGGCACGCCAGGGCGTGTCCGGTCGACGGACAAGGGCGAGAAAATGGAAGGTGTGCAGCAGCAGTCCATACAAAAAGCCCCTCTTTGCCGTACCAAAAGGCACGGAGGGCATGTCCCCGAGGCGGCTCATATTGCGGGGCACCAGCACCCGAGGGAGGGTTCGGGGCTTGGGGCCAATGTAGAATTCTGTCCGAACAGGGGAACGCTCAGACGGAAGACCACCGCGCAGCTGGGCCACCTCAAGACCCAAAATAACGTCGGGTCCGAGCACGACCGTTCTCAGGTCTTGGATGGCATCGACTGCAACCTGGACACTCACAGACGCGCGTCGCGCCAACTCCTGCGGGAGCATCCAGCCCAGTCCTCCGCCACCCAGCACGTCCCCGATCCTGGTCACCCCTGCGGCCACAGCCCTCCTCTCCGCCAACCACTGAAAAGGACGGAGGGGTGGATTCCTGAGCAGCAGCTCTCTGGCGATAGCCGCTACTCCTGACGGGGGAGAGCTGCGTCGCGAGGCGACCACTTTCCAGACTTTGATCAGGTCCTGGTAAAAGACGGGCAACGCCTGCAAGGAGCCACCGAGGCCCAGCTGTTCTATAAACAGGAGCTGCATGTCATAATTCAGGCCGTGCACCTGACGGAAGAAATACGTCATCAGGGCACACCATCTAGGAGGAGGCTCGACGTAGAGGTATTGCTGCAGGGTCTGAAGGCAGAAAGTCGCCACCTGTGTGCGTAGGCACACTAGCGCCTGACCACCCTCCCTAAGCGGGAGACTCAGAACCTCGGCAGCGACCCAGTGCAATCTTTTGTCCTAGAAGAAGTCGACTAACAATCTCTGGATTCTTGTGACAAAGTCCGGGGGAGGGGTCAAAGTGACCAGCCGATACCACAACATGGCGGCGATCAGCTGGTTTATGACCAGAACTCGACCTCGGTAAGATAGCACTCGGAGTCCTGTCCAGCGCCGCAGGCGAGCGGTGACTTTCGTCTCCAGTTCCTGCCAGTTGCCGGCCAGGATTCCTCAGCGGGGCAGAGATGGACCCCCAGGTTGAGGAGGCTGGTCCTGCTCCAGGTGAAAGGCCTGAGCTCCTCGGGTAGGGGATCCATCTGCCACTGACCGACCAGGAGTCCAGAACATTTACCCCAGTTGATCCTGGCAGAAGAAGCAGCAGAGTAGACCTCCTGGCACTCGCGCATCCTCCGCAGGTCAGCCGGGTCACTAAACATAAGGAGCACGTCATCGGCGTAAGCCGTAAGGACCACCCCGATCCCCGGCCTGCGCAGAACCAATCCCGACAACCTCCTCCGCAAGAGGCGCAGGAAAGGCTCCACACAAATAGAATACAACTGGCCAGACAGGGGGCAGCCCTGACGTACCCCTCTCCCAAAGCGAAGGGGCGCCGTCAGGGACCCGCTAACCTTCACCAGACACTCCGCGGCGGTGTACAGAAGTCGGATCCGGGCGACAAAATGCGTCCCGAACCCGAAAGCTCACAGAGTTCCGAGTAAGTATCCGTGATCCACCCTGTCGAACGCCTTCTCCTGATCGAGAGACAGGAAGGCGCTCGACAGACCAGCCCTCTGAGAATGGTGGATGATGTCCTGGACCAGATGGATGTTATCATAAATAGTTTGGTCCGGGACGGTGTAGAACTGGTCAGGGTAGATCATGTGGTCCAGCACGGTGCCGAGCCGAGAAGACATGGCTTGGGCGAAGATTTTGTAGTCCGTGCTGAGGAGGGAGACCGGGTGCCAGTTTTTCAGAAGGCGGAGATCCCCCTTCTTCGGCAGCAGGGCAATCACGGCCCTGCGCCACGAAAGGGGCATCTCCCCGGTAGCAATGCTCTCCCCCTTGAACTCTTGATCTTGGGGTTACAAGCCCAGTACCATAACCACTTGGCTATTAGTTGCACAGCATGGGCATGGGTGTTAATCACTTGTAAATAATGTTCACTTTTATGAATAAACTCACAAGAATGTCTCCTTGTCAATGGCTCCTTGTTATGATGAGCAGTGTTTATGTCACTCAGATGTGAAACATTGGTTCCTGCACAAAATAAAGGCAGGTGTCTCAGTCCAGGGCCTCCTCCCTGTGCAGTGTGTAACCTTCAGAGCAAAGTGATGGTCTGGCCTCACACTCACTGGACACAACAGTGCTGCCTGCACCTCGATGGTGCTGGTCATTGCTGTCAGAATGTTGCGGGTAGGTGCCACAGAGTTCTCTCATTCTCTCTGTGTGATTTCAGCACCTTTGAGGTGGGGCTGGCGCCCCATCTCTTCAGCATTTGTGACCAGTGATGCTGTGCTCCTGAAGGGATCAGGTTCTCAGTTATCTGCAGGAATGACAGGCACCATCTATAGGCCCTGGGTTTAATGAGGTACCTACAAGCAAAGGCTCACTGTGGATCTTCAGCTGCATGTGCAGGAGGCCCTGCCACACCTTCATTTTGAGGAAGGTGCCCCTCCCTTTGGCAAGCCTGGTACCCCCGTCATACTATTCTTTGCTCCATGTAAGCCATGAGGCATACTGCTAAATCACCAGGCTCCATGATCCTAATGTTCTCCTCCTGCAGTGTCAAAGAGATAGATGTGTCCATAGGACCTCTCTTGGTTAAGTCCCTGGCTTCGGCTGCATCTCAAAGCCCCTTCACGCATGCTGGGGTGTGCTGGCCACCAGTTGGTTGCTGATGCTGAATGTAAATGCCAGCTGAGGAAGGATATATTTTACGAAACCAGGATCTCCAACCTGCTCCATCCAGGATCCAGGGTTTCATCTGCAGACACTCATTCCTGGCAAAAATATGTCACATCAAAGAACTCCCTTCAAGTTGGAGAAGTTGAAGTTACATTTAACAATAGTTTGAGCTCCTCCAGTGTACTTCATTGAGTCCATAAAAATCTCCCCTTTGTAACAACATAACAAATCGGAGCAGGATTAGGCCATTCAGCCCTTCGAGTTGAGACCGCCATTCAATTAGATCATGGCTGGCCTTCTACTTCAACACCATTTTCCTGCACTATCTCCGAATCCATTGATGTTTTTAATACCCAGAAATCTATCGATCTCAGTCAGTCCTTTTGGGCGGAATCGTCCCAGGTTTGCTCTAAGTGTGGTAGCGGGAGGGAAACAGTATGTTTTACCCATTGGCCACAATGGCAGCTTTTCACACCAAATCATCCTAATCCCACCTCATTAATCATGCATTCCCAGAAACACACCGTTTCGATGACAGGCAGGCTCCATTCACCCGCTACACTGTCATCTCGCCACTTCTTCACGCCAGGTGCCATATTTAAAGTGCAGCCACATGCACACCTCTCAGTGCTTCCAGCCCAGGGCTATTGCCCAGAAGACATGGCCCCAAAAGGCAAGAAGACTGCAACCCACCCTGGTTTAGTGACGCATCCCTCGAGGACCTTTTGGATGCCATGGAGGCCAACCGTGATGTCCTCTACCCCACTCTGGCTGCAGGAAGGGCAGCTATATCACCACTCTGGTTTGGTAGGCAATGGTAGTGGTGATCAGTGCCAATATTGCACAGAATAGGTCGGCCATCCAATGCAGAAAGAGGATGAATGATCTCATCTGTGCTGCTAGGGTAAGGCAACCATCTCGTCACTCTAAACTCACACACTCACAACACATTCACTGGCATCTCACTCACTGCCAGCTCAAAGGGCATCACCACCCATTCTCACACACACCCTCAAATCTCCATCTGACCTCATCTCCGCTGGAGACTGCTTCATCAGCTATCACCATCTTGAAGTCACTTGCACAGATCAACGTGTGCCCCCTACACACACCCTGGGATACCCCCCCACCCCAGAACAGCCCTCATCCTGCAGCCTCTTCCCTTGCCTGAGCAAGATTTATGCCTTCAAAAGAGTATAGTTCAATACTTCTCCCCCTTCCCCAAGCAAACCCTAGCCCTGCAACTGTTCAGAATCCATCCCTGTCTTACGGCTAGTCAGGTGGGTAGAGACCTGCCTGAGAGTCCCCCTAAAAGTGATGTGTTGCCGTCTCTGAAGTCTGGCACTGATGAGTGCGAGTGCTGCCCGAAGCAAGGTAGGCAAACAAACCTCGAAGTTCTGAGCGAAGTGCAGCCCGCCAAATACAAGTCACGTATGTACAGTTGTGAAACATGTTGGCGTGCAATGACGCTGACGTGCTCTGATAATCCAACATGGGGGATGGTTCCAGTGAGCTGGGTTTATAATGCTATACAGATATATTACAATGAGGTTCCCAACGTCTGACGGTGGGACACGCGCCCGCTATTGACAATTGCAAACCGGTTTCACAACGTTGTGAAAGTGATTTTTGCCCTTCTCGCCATATTGTCCGCTCATACCGCCAATCATGTCCGATGCCAGTGGACATGGAAAATTCCGCCCTTTATCAGTTCTTCAACAGTTTCTTTGTGCCTCTCTCAAGCCCATTTTGACTTCTGATATCTTCACCCTTAATTCTCCCTCATCCAATAATTTTCTTGGTTGGAGTTAACACTCAAAATATTTACCATCTTGAAAATTGCAGCTGAAGATTGCTCTTATTGTTTTAGCATGGTCGATCCAATGCTGATCTTATTAGCTTTTGCTATGCAACCTTGGAACTTGCACCTTCAGCACTTTTGGTATCACTTGTTCACCTATAGCCCTAATCTTAACCTAACCCACTGGGTGAAAATGGACCAGGACTGGATGGGATCATGCATGTCAAGTAAAATTAAGATAGTTGCAAAATGGGCCCATTTCCACTGGGTGAGTCACTTTCAAATCAAGATTTATGCCTTCAACAGAGTATAGTTCAATACTCTACCGACCAAGTTACTACCACATGGGCCTAGGGCACTGCCTCCTGCTCTAAATTGTTTCTTCCCAAAGCTTTAAATCTATAAACTTTCCTTGCCTCTATCAGTCTTCTCTTTCCTCCACAATTTATAATGGTACATATCGACATTAAAACCGATATTTGGGAGGGGGGCATCTCCACTTCAACACTTCCCCACCCTGATTTAACTAGTTAACTCTTTCTACTTTCCAACCATAGAGGTGACCTGCATGATAAGTCTGGGCCCTTCACTTAGGTTTTTCAATGAAAAAATTATTCTGGGGAGCATTGAGATTACTTTGGATTGCTCTAGCAAGAGCAGAAATCAACCAGATCAAATGGCCTCCTGCTGTGCTGTATACTTCATTGATATGTGCTGGTGCCAATGGAGAGTATTGGCCTGAAATACAAAGACCCTGCACTGCCTATGGAAATGTAGCAGAGGAGAACCTCAGTTTCTAAATAGCTGAGTTGCTTAACTTGTCCTAGGTCCTGGGGCCTGGGTCATTTTAATAATCAGAATGGGCAGTCCATGTCTATAGAGGGGCTGTAGGAGTATGCACACTGAGGAATCACAATGTTAGGGTTCTACTCTGACTTAAAGAGATTTAGACCTTTAACATGGCAAAGAGGTGACTCAGAAACTATCAATATTTCTCCAGAGGGATACTAATGTTGGTGTTCCAAAGTAATCAATCTCCTCTGCTAAGTTTGGGGCCTCCGGATGGCTCAGTTTTGATACTTGATGCTACGTTGTTATCTTAGCTGGTCTGGTTTCCGCTGGATCGCAAGTGGGTGAGTTGGGTGGAGTTCTCAGGATAAGCTGAGAATACACCCCAGCCATAGCCCCAGGTCTGATAGAGGACATACACAGGACACTTATGAATGACTATCCTCACCCAAAACACATTTTGGGCTTTGGTGTAAACAAGGTGCAAATGCAATGGACTTGAGTTCTGCCCCAAATTCCATCCCCCCTCACCCCCGCCAACACCGGGCAATCTGATGCCTTGTGGCTTCCCGTCCCATCAGCCATTTTGGGCTTTATATATATTAATACTCAAAGAAATTTCTAAACTTAAAAACTCTTGTCAGCACAAACTCAGCTCCACCAACTATGAAAGTGCAAACATTTGAAGATGCTATCGATTCTGAGGAAATCTTTGAAAAGTTCCCAACATTTATCAAATCCCATAGGGTTATATGAAATAAATTCTCTCAGACTGATACAGTATGATTTATCACAGATCTAAAGCACAACACAAAAGCATAGACAGGTTAAAACTAAAAGATTACTGAAGTTGCCCACGAGCTGATCACAAAGCATTTTTAAATAATCTATGAGTGACAAAATACTCCTCTATCATCCTTTCCTTAAAAATTTTTTTGCTCTATAATACCATGTTGTGTGGTACATAACCTTCCCAGTGTTTGGAACAGCTATCTAGAAAATGCTAGTATTTCTCAGATGTATTGGAAGTGCATGGGTTATTCTCATTCCTGCACATGTAAAGAATAATAGAATGATTGGAGGCCATTCAGCTCATCATATCAATGCCAGCACTTTGAAAGCACTTATCCAATTAGTTCTATCCCTTGTCCTTTACCTTGGGCCTGGCAAATTTCCATATTAGATCCGATATTCTGTTATAAGGCTGTTTGGTGTCTCACTAAGAGGTTTGCAGGCTTATGTAGTTGAACATGAATATGTTAACACACAACTAGATACATATCTCCAAGGTATATCCCTATCTTGGTGCTATCTTCATGCTGACTTTTCTCAGACTCTCTCTACATGTGACTCTCCAGTCCCACATTAACCCTTGTTATGCTGGACACCCTTATGCTACATCTCCCTCCAAGATTTTACCCAACTTATCAACAATACAATCTTTCTTTACGTGCTACCCTTCTTCCCATCCCCCATCCCCAGTCTCTGACTTTATAAATTCAAACAGTCTGGAGGCTTGATTGGAGGCTTCTAGATCTCATTTTTGTCACGCTTGGAGAAGTGATGGGTTCAGTTACTTTTGGAGATGTTGTTGGTTTGGAGTTGAAGTCGCAGTATTCTGTGTTTTTGGCACTTGGTTGTCTCAGTCTGATTCGCTTTTTTCACTCCTTTAAGTTGAATTTCTCTTTATTGACAACCCACTTGCTTTGTTCGGATACCCTGGGTTTATCCTATTCCTTCCGAAGGGAATGTCCACTCGGTTCATACGTGGAGTGGACTCTGGCTTGCTTTTTCCATGGCGTCTGTCATGATCTTCCTGGGAGTTGTAAGTGTCTCTCCCTCATGTTTGAACGTTCCTCATCCAGGAACCCAACCTGCAGTTTGGCTTCCATTGCCACACCGTGTTCATTTCTGTGCCCTCGTGGCTCACTGAGGTGTGCTTTGATGAGTTGGTGGTCACTGTTCTCTGGCTGCAGCATTGTTTTGCTGCTGTGTGTTTCGAGTGAAAACTGCAGCCACATTGCACTGTTTTTGCTGATTGTGTGACAACAACTGCTGGGCTCTGAAGTTGAGGCTCATTGTTCTCCTGTGCACTTTGCACTCAGAGCATATTAGTGCTCATCCGAAGGTTTGGCTGGTCCAACCGAAGAGGAGCTTCTGCTGCCATTTGCAAAGGAATTGGGCAAATCGGCTCCACAAAGAGTGAAGACAATCCAGAGCTGAAGTTTCAGTCAGGAGTATCTGTACTGGTGGACCTTGTGGAAACCTGCTGTTCCATGTTATTGATATCTTCTGCCATTTTGAGGAGGTTCAGGGCAACACAGGCATCTCTGCTCAGGAGAGAAAAGGATTGGTTTTGGATGACGTTTAAAATTTAAACCTCAAATACTTGCTTGTCACCATACCTGAGCGGCTCGAGGATCATGCCTACGAACTGAAGTCGGATTGCTTTAGGACCATAGAATGATGCGTCTGTCATCTGTAGCTTGGGGTCTGTCAGCCTTGGTTCCTTATCTGAGAGGACCATCACACTGGCTCCCATGTCTAATCTGAAGTTGGTGAGGTGATTGTTTACAGAGATGTCAGCATTCCAGAAGGAGAATACGAGATCCTTGATTTCACACAAGAAGCACGATTGGGTTTCTTCTAGGTGTGGTACTTGATTCTCGTGAACTATTTTGGGATCCTTTGCACATCTCAATGTCTTTCCAAAGCAGCCCAGCTGGTTTGCAGTTGAAATACTGCACAATTGAGGGACATTGCTCTTGCCTGTGAGGTCTTTTGACTTCACACTGCTGACTTGGTCTCCCACTCTCTTGTGGTCTGTTTGGGTATTGCCTTCCTTGGCCTGGAGTCTCCCTGCCCCTTTCTTGCTTTATGAGCTGCACAGTTAGGGTTGCTCTACAACTTAACCTTGCCATGTAAAATGGACTGGTGGTGTTGGTGAATTTCAGACTGCCTGTTTATTTGGGTGGCCTTTTCTAGGGTCAGGTCTTCTTTTGCTTGTAGTACGTCCAAAAGGGCATCAACAGCCACTCTGGCTACTATTCGCTCCCTTATGACCCCTACTTAAGTTCATCATAGCTACAGCCTTCAGCCAATCTGTATAAACCAATTATGAAAGAGTCAACAGGTTCTCCAGGCTGTTGGACTCGCTTGTTGAATTTTGCTCACTCTAAAATCTTATTGCTTCTTAAATTAATGATGCATTGAAGGACTACAGGACATCTTCAAACTTATCTGAAGATTCATTTATTCCTTGCCTCGCAATTATGTCATAGGCTATCAGACCTATTGAGTACAGTAGCATATTCTCTTGGTCAGAGTCTGTCTTCTTACCTAACCCTGAAACAAGTGTATATCGTAAAAATCTTTTTCACCAAAGCCCCCAATTCTGCTCCTTGTCTGGCCTTTGTATCAGCCCAAATAGATCTGGTAGGGTTGATTTATTATCCATGACTGTTTATCAGCACAGGTGAGTACCTCCACATGCTTTAATGGCTCCTTTAGCTGCACAGTGGATTTTTCTTCTGTCCTTCCAGCCTCCTCATCTACAATGAAGTTTCTTTTAAGATGATTTCCAGCTCTGCCTTCAGCTCCGGTGTACTCCAGTTGGGTTAGGATGCTGTTCCTTTAGTTTTTCAGATTTTGGGGTGTTATGACACAGCAGTTGGTAAAGGCTGAGTTATTTAAAATCCCAGAGGGAAACTTTAAACAACTGTCATAGCCTATATTTTCGATTAGTGTGTTTGAGATGCAACTCTGAATTCAGAAGTGAAACCAACAATCCTCCAGACGTTTTTTTTTATATAAATTAAATTAAACACATTAATTTTAATAAGAAATTAACACATACATGTCTACAAATTACTACCATAATAACTTTTAAACAAATCCCCAAATTAATCACTCCCAGGTAAATCTTCCCTAAGGCATCAATGACCCATAGACTTAAACAGACACCAGGCAAAGCACATTTTAGATAAAAACAAAAAACTGCGGATGCTGGAAATCCAAAACAAAAACAGAATTACCTGGAAAAACTAAGCAGGTCTGGCAGCATCGGCGGAGAAGAAAAGAGTTGACGTTTCGAGTCCTCATGACCCTTCAGCAGAACTGAATAATATCAGGAAAGTAATATCACCCTTCTCCTGATATTACTCAGTTCTGCTGAAGGGCCATGAGGACTCGAAATGTCAAAGCGCATTTTATCTTATTTTATCTTTCCTTTCAATTTGTTTCCTTTGCAGACAATTGTAGGCTTACAGGCACTTAGGTATCACATGCCCCTGACCTACATACAAAAAACTCTTCTGCATATACCTAGGGCAGAATTTTGCCCTCGGATGGCGGGCGGGCCGAAACAGGGCCCGCTGCAATTTTGAGTGGGCGGGCCAATTAAGGCTATGCGCTTCCTGTGGGTGGAGGAGGGATTCCCCATCTGTCAAAGTGCACTCTTTCACGCATGTGCATGAAAGAGTGCACTGCTCCCTGAGTCCTGTCTCAGGGAGATTAGTGACAGGTAAGAAAAGTCAAAAAATAGAAAAACTAAAAAATTATTAACATGTCCCCCTCATGTGACAATGTCACACGAGATGGAACATGTTAATAAAAAGGACATAAACTTTATTAGACTTTTTAAAAATGGACCTGAAACCTCATCCCGCCAGTGGATTCGAAGCGTCAACTGTATCCCTCTCCGCAGGTGCTGTCAGACCTGCTGAGTTTTTCCAGGTATTTTTGTTTTTGTTCTATATATACAATACCTTGTTGAAAGATACAATTGAATGTATTTCCCCCTGCCTTTCAGACAGTACATTTCATAATAAATCGCTGATTCTTTGACCAATTATCTTTAATATAGCAGCCCCTGTGCATTTTTGGTGCATGTGTAGTCCAAGCTATTTAATGGGGCAATATCCTTCATGTTTGCACAGATGTGGTGTCTTCACTCAGCTCTGTCGAACTTATTCCTGAGCCCATATCATATCTGGCACAATATAACAGCAAATACTCAGGCAAGGAGAGGTCATCACAGCCAAATATGTGGGAGCCAGAGGACAGTGTACATACAGACTGTTCCAGTGAATGATTACCACACCCGTCATATTTTCTGCAGTAAGTCAGTGGGAATAGAAGTGGGGAGAGGTGTAAAACAGCCTGCCAACTCGCTATCACCTGTTTTACATCAGAGTTTAAAGTTAAATGCAGCCCTGCTTAAATTATGTTCTCAAATGGATTTGTTACTCTTTGTTCAGTTATCAAGCTGTTCCTGGGAATTGAAATGAGGATAATTCCTGGTATCCATGTTTGGTCATTTGTCTACTCTCAAATTTGAATTGGGGGAGAAATAAAAACATGAACACCCTTAATTTTGATAGGCAGTAAATAAACACGTCAAAAAGTAGGGTCAATAAATTTTGATGTGAAAAATACTCATCTTAGTTTTGAAGTATTATTCAAGATGAAGTTTGTAGCCATTTGTCCTACTATCTCTTTCTTTGTCTCATTGTCAATTTTTGCCTGATTACACTCCTGTGATGCACATTGAGATGTTTTACCATGTTAAGAGCGCTATGTAAATGCAAGATGTCAATACTTTGCTATATCTACACCCACTGGATCAATCGTCATTTACAACAGGAGATGGAATAAATGAGACTCTTTAATGCGTGAAGTATATCTGAAACTGGTCAGTGTCTAACCAACATTTCATTTTCTGTCAGCCCTCTGCAGTCCACAGTTAGATTTGAATGCATGTCTTTACTTGTGAAACAGCTGTGGTTTTGAAGATGTAGTTACTTGCAATAGGTGAATCAGTATCTAATAGTTATTGCAGATTGCCTTAGGCAGCTGTCATTGCATACAAGTTATTAAGTGAAAAACGATCAAGATTTAAAATCGTACTCATTGTTATATGCTACAGTATATTCCTGATAGATTTCAAGCTACAGACTTTGCTGGGCTGTGCAAGTAACTATTGAACCTAGTACATTATATTACTGACAAAATTTACTCCAGCAGAAATTTAAAGTGATTCATTCTTTTGCCTTTATGTCATAGCTCCTTTTTATTCTTCCTTTCCATCCTTATGGGGGTTCAGCTCTAAGTACTGATTCTGTCACACTAGATATATTGTGCGTCAGCTAACACTGCATGGGGTTTTAGAAAACTTTTCCCACTCACTGTGAATGGCTGAAAATGATCTTTGTATTATCTAGTTTTATGCTAATCCTTAAAGAAAGCAAGACGTGCTAACTTTCACATCCCCAGGATGTCCCAAAGCATTTTACAGACAATAAATGAAGTGTAATCACTAGACTGAAATGTCAGCCTGGATCATGTGCTCAAGTCTTTGGAATAAGACTTGAATCCATTTTTGACTCTGAGGTGAGGTGAGGTGAGGTGAGGTGAGGCGCCCCACCCCCCACCCCCCACCACCAACCAATCAGTGCTCCAATACTTTAACATCAAACAGCTTCTGGACTTCACTCAATTCACCTATGTGCAAACTTGGCAAAGGGACCTCTGTCTTTAATTCTGGACTTCCTCCTATAATTTCCATTTATTTTCATATTTCTATGTACTCTAGTTTTTGTGTAACTGAGCTGAACCTGTCTCCATTCACGTGTACATTTTGACTGCTGTTCAGGACCTATGTCCAACAACCTATTTCCACTTCTCTTTCTTTTTCATTTCTTTTCTCTTTACCCCCAACCCAGACTCTCTTCTATTGTCATGTCTCCTTTCAGTTCTCCACTCTCAGGTCCTCAGCCCTCCCAATTCCTTACATCAATCCTTCAGAACTCAACGACAGTCCTACTCTCTTGCTGCTTGACTCCCTCTTACATAAGCCTACAGTTTCCCTCTGTGCCTCTTTGGTAACCTTCAACAGACTCGTCGAGGCACTCGGCACAGGCTCACTCTGAGCAGCAGCGACAATTGCCCATCCCACTCTCTCATTGCCCTTCCCACCAATTGAACCTCCTAGGAGTTAATCTTGCCAACCTACTTCCTGTCCATCTCACCCCTCCACCGCTGACGCAATGAACTCTGTCAGTTCTCACTGCCCCTCTAGACATCTCCCTCCGTTCATTTGTGAACAAGGCCCTTGCCAACCATGACCTTATTGTGGATGATTGCATTGACATCATGGCCTTAACAGAAACCTGGCTGAGGGCTGATGGCACCATACCCTCTTAATAGAGCTTCCCTACCTGGCTTTATCTTCCACCACTCACCCCATCATGGTGATGGAGTGACGCTTACTGGATCCCACCTTGGCCAGGCCCCGACTCCTTTCGCACTTTCTCCTCCTTGGAGAATTTCACCTTGTTCCACTGCTCTCACCTCTCTTTCAAAATCATCATTCTCTACCCCTCCCTAGCATGATAAAAATGCTCTCACTGAGAAATCTTCACTGCCTTCCTCTCTGAACCTCTGCATTAAATGACTTCTCATCCTCAGTGATTACACCCTCCATCTCAACTCATCATGTTCTCTCTCCTCTGAGTTCACTGACATCTTATCCTCCCTAAACCTCTTTCTCTATGTAAACTCCCCAACCCAGATTCACAGCCACCCCCTTGACCTACCCACCACACATGATCTTGCTAGTCCCACTGCATCAGTCACACATAAGGCTATCTCTGATCAATTCTTTTTATCACTCTCCATCAACATTCCCCCTTCCACAGGCTAAATCTACCTCCTGGATAAAGTATCCACCAATTTATTCACAACTACACTTTCCAAATCCAACATTCTACCCATTGGCCCACCATTCACCACAACATTTCTGCTGCTGCTGATTTGCTCACCTGCATCCTCATCTCCACCTTTGATACTCTCACCCCTAATAAAACCATTACTGTCTCTTACCCTGACTGTTCCTCTACTACAGCCCTCATCTCCACTCCCTTAAGTTCAAGGGATACAAACTTGAAAGGATATGGCTACAATTGAGTTAACCATCTACTATTAGATTTGACTGGGCCACTTGAAATACTATTGGGTCCTGCTGTCATCTGCTAAAACTGCTCACATTTCAGGACCATCCTGCAATGCAAAGATAGCCTCTGGCATCTTTACTCTACTGCAAACCGTCTTCTTAAATCCCTCTCCGCTGTCCCATCCACTCTTATCTCCAGCAATAAGTGTGAAGAGCCCATGGACGACTTTCTCACTGAGGTTGAGACAATACAATCAGCTGCCTCTGCCCCACTCTTCCATTAATCCATCTGGCCAAACTTCCTACAAAAATCCCTCTGCCCAAGACATGACTTCATATTTTGTCTAGTTTCTCGCCTCTCTCTCCTCTTGCCCTCTCTGACCTCATATTGTCCACAAGACCACCTCTTGCTCCCTCAATCCTATTCTCACTAAACTGCTGATCACCCGACTTCCCCTCCTGGTTGCCATGTTAGTCGATATTGTTAACAGTTCTCTCTCTTCAGATGTTCTCCCTTTGTCCCCCCTCATTTAAATCTGCTGTTATCACCCCACTCCCCACAAAAACAACCCTTGACCCCCATCATTGCACATCATTCAGTAAAAGTCAATATATTTCCAGATTGTAAAGTGACAAAATATATTCACCTATGCAACCAACTGTGGTCAGAATTTCTTAACTTTTGAACTCATTAGGCTTCTAGTTGCTGCTCTGATGCCCGCAGCAGGGGTGGAGACAGCCTGTGCAGTGATTGGTCCTGCTGCCTCTGATGACTTCTGTGTGGGTCCTCTGAACAGCCAAGACCTTGAGGGCCCTGCCCTGCTTTGGCTGTCCTCTTGTGGGCCAGCTGCTCCCTCTGCAGTGACATAGGATGAGGTTGAAGGGTTCACAGGCAAAGGGGACTCAGAGGGAGCAGACAGCCTCTGAGATTCCAGAGGTGTCCACCTGCCGCTCCTCCTCCCTTTGGGTGCCCAAAGGCCCCGGCCTGACTCCTTGAAGGGAAGGAGCACCTGGAGGGACATCAAGATGCCCTGTTTCCCTCTCGCGTTGCTACTGTAGGAACTCACCCATGACTAACGCGATGGAGTGCAGATCTGCACACATCCCCACGTTCTGCTAGACCAGGGTCTGCATGGCACCTGCATGGAAGCCTCCATACGTGCACGTGTGGGCACCACTTCATCAGAGAGCAGGTAGATGCATTCTTCCGACTTGAGTGATGTTTCCCCGCCTTCGGCTGACTCTCCAGGATGAGCTGGCAGGCCAAAGCAGAGGGTCATCATCAGACTCGGACCTCACAGATGCCTCTTCCCCAGCAGTCCTCCAAATGCTGGGGAGCTCGGCTGAATCTGCCTCCTCCTGCTGCAGACACATGTCGGTGTGGTGACTACCAGATTGTGAACCTGAACCTGCTCTAGATCTAGGTCCCACTGAGGTGTGTGTCTCTGCGCTGGTGCAGGGTGTGGGTAAGTGCTGTGATGGGTCTTCCAGGCTGCTTATTTCCAGCTCTTCAATGGAGGAGGTGTCCTCTTGGCTGGAGGGGAGGACGTGGATGGCGCTGAGGGACTGAGGAACTGGCTGAGGGTGTCAGTCGCTTGGCAGAGCTCCCTGTAAACCGAGGTAGAGATAATTAGTGCATGGCAGCAGAGTCAAAAGCAGGAGAGAGAGCACTCACAGTTGTGTTGAGAGAGAGATGATGTGGTGCAGGATCCTCACGAGGGTGTTCACTGCCGACCTCACCATCACCGTAGGCATGGTCCACGTCCTCACCAGTCGGCGCAATGGCACACTCCTCAAAGTGAGTGAGGGGCCTAATGTGGGCCACTCCACCCCTGGTCTGGGACCTCCCCCTGCTGATGTGAGCCAGCTTCTCCTACATGAAAACAGATGGAGAGAGTGTGAGCAGGACACATGGCACTGTGTGGAATATTTGTGTGGTGAGCAGAGACATGGACAGGATGAGGACGCGAGCTCCAGAGGGTATGAGCCTGATGGAGATGTGAGGGTGTGTGTGAGAGTTAGTGGTGTTGTCCCTTGAGGTGTAAGATCCCTGTGAATGTGTGATGGGTTTGTGAATGTGTGAGTTGAGAGCGATGAGAAGAGTGAGTTACCCTGGCAGAATGGATGAGACCATTTGTCCTGTAGCAGCACTGGGTGGCTCTCCTCTTTTGCAGGACATTGCCCCTGACCACAGCTGCCACTGCCTCCCATGCAGGATTAGTGATGTTGCTGGCCCTCCTGCAGCCAGAGTAGGGATAGAGAACATCATGGCAGTCCTCTACTGTGTCTAAAAGGCGTTTGAGGGAGGCATCATTAAATCGGAGGGCTGCAGTCATTTTGCCTTTCAGGGCCATGTCATCTTTGCAGCTGTTGTGGGCTGGAAGCACTAGAAGTATGTGCACACGGCTGCACTTTAAATATGGCGCCTGGTGTGCAGAAGCAGAGCGATGATGGTGCGGCGGGCAAATGAGAGCCCACCCGCCATTGAAATGGCGGGTTTCCCGGGAATGCATGATTAATATGGCGGGATTGAAACAATAATGTGGAAACCCGCTATTGCAGCCAGCGGGTAAAATGTCAGTTTTCCTGCCCGCTACCGCACTTAGTGCAAATCTGGGATGATTCCACCCTCTGCCTTTGAGTATCTGAGAGTAAGGGAAACTCATTTTTGCTGTTGATAATTGCTCCAAAAACTCAAGCAGCTTCTTTATCCAAAACCACTCTCTCAACTCACTTTGTTTGCTAAAAGGGCTTATCTTGGTCTTCAAGGACACTTAAGCCACAAGGCACCTTCTGTTGGAAGGACTTGGGTGATCATGCATCTCATGAAGAAGGATCGTAGCCTGGCTCAGGCCGTTGATCAAAACTAGTTTAATTACACTATGTCCAATATTTACAAGGTGGGTTACTGAGCATGTCCATTTCCCCTGAGTGCTGCCCATCTGCCATACAGAGTCTATAGCACATGACCACTGATGTGATAGATACAACATAGTCTAGATTACTTGTTAGCTTGTCTAATCTATTAACCCATTACACTACACCTTTACCTCTCCTCATAGCATGATCTCATATGAGGCAATCTCCAAGATGCTCATGGCCTAGAGAGAGAACTCTGTTTGTTGACACTCGGTGCTGAATACTGTTCAAATTACTGCATAGAATTAGATAATAGTAGGCGTGTTGGATGATGCTAGGGGAATTGAAGGTTTCTGCCTTATGAAGGAATTGCAAAAGTCCTGGAAAGTGAGGAATGAAGAATGGTGGCAGTTGGAATGGAACTGTACTAGATGGGACGCTTGTTTCTCTCAAACCTCAGAGCAATGGGTCTGGATTCTCCTCTGAACTGTTATTCTGAATTGGGGTAACCCTGGACCAAAAATGTGGACTTCAATGGCTACTACCTCTAATGCAGCACAAAAAAAGCTCATCTGCAGTAACTTAATTTGGCAAGTCAACCTTTATTCATTGAATGCTCTGGCCTCTTGTATATGCTGCTTCTGTCAGCCTCTTCCATGTGTTGATCCGTTATCTCTCCATAACATTAAAATAAAGTGAGAAGTTCATGTTCAGAATGAGTTTACTTGGAGCAGTGTTGGGTAAAAGAAGCAAGAGAAGTTCTGATTCAACCCACAATGTATTATAGAGATCAAAATGCAGACAATGAAACACCAACCTCCAGTTTCAATACACAAAATGGCCTACTCGTTATGACACCCCCTCAGGGATATCTTGCAGAATCTCTTCCACTACGGATTATTGTTTAGTGTGGGTTTGGGGTGGAAATGAAGGTGAATGAGGTAGAGGTGTTAGCCACAAGGCAGAATAGGTTTGTGATCTGAAAGAGAATGATGAATTTTTTAGGAGGAGAATTCAGATCCAGTTCTTTTGTGGCGGTTAGAGGTAGTAGCCACTGAAGATTATTTTTTTGGCTTGGGCCTACTCAAAACAGTTAACAGTTCAGCAGACAATTCAGACCCATTGCTCCAGGGTTTGGGAGAAGCAAGCTGATCCAGTACAGATGGCTCCAATTGCGATTGGATTTTGGGCTCTTGATCCAGTGATTCTAAGAGACCACAGATTCACAGAGTTGTTACAGGGCAGAAGGAGGCCATTTGACCCATTGTGTCTGCATCGATAACTTATTTCATTCCAGCCTATCTGCTTCAGAGGGATCAGTGATTCTGTCCAAGGTTTATTTGTGCTGTCAATGTGTTTTGTATTCACATCTCTATAGTTGCCTTTGATTACCTGCCATTCTATGTTTTTATTGTGATCTATTTAAGAGGGTGAATTAAGCATTACCATATCTAGTGATTATGTTATTAAACTAGCAACAAGAAGATGTGAGTTCAAATCCCATCATGGCAGTCTGAGAACTTGATTATAATTGTTTAAAAAAATACATTTAGAAATAAAAATTGATGCTAGTTAAAGAGACAATGAAGCTGTTGGATTGTCCACTAAACCCAATTCGTTCCTTAATGCCCTTTATGGAAAGAAAATTTACCATCCTTTCCCAGTCTTACCTCTATATGACTCAGTCCCACACCAATCTAGTTCACTCTTAACTACCCTCTGAAGTTACCTAGGGAAGTCCCATTCATATCAAATCCAATTGTGATGAAAGCAAGAATAAAACCAAATGGTCACCGGACTGTGACCTTAGACATTGAAACAGAACATGACAAAGGCACTTCCAGCCCCATTAATCCTGAAAAATCCCCATAAAAGTTCAAAATGTTTTACAGTAACTACAAACACTTTAAAATAGTCTAAATATTAAGTAACAATTATATAATACAAGCAGAAAGTCTCACCAAACTTCCTAGCCTTTGACTGGAGAACAGCTGAAGTTTCCTTTAAACCTCACTGGAAATAGTTGCCTCCCAATTTGCTTTGTATAGTAATAAAAACAAAAAACTGTGGATGTTGGCAATCCAAAACAAAAACAGAATTACCTGGAAAAACTTGGCAGGTCTGGCAGCATCGGCGGAGAAGAAAAGAGCTGACGTTTCGAATCCTCATGACCCTTCAACAGAATTCATTTCGAGTCCTCATGACCCTTCAACAGAACTGGGTGAATCCAAGGAGAGGGGTGAAATATAAGCTGGTTTAAGGAGGGGGGTGTGGGGGGCATTGGGTGGGGGGAGAGAAGTGGAGGGGGGTGGTGTGGTTGTAGGGACAAGCAAGCAGTGATAGGAGCAGATCATCAAAAGATGTCACAGAGAAAAGAACAAAAGAACACAGAGGTGTTGAAACTGGTGATATTATCTAAACGAATGTGCTAATTAAAAATGGATGGTAGGGCACTCAAGGTATAGCTCTAGTGGGGCTGTGGGGGCATAAAAGACTTAAAAATAATGAAATAGGTGGGAAAACAAAAATCTATACAAATTATTGGAAAAAACAAAAGGAAGGGGGAAGAAACAGAAAGTGGGTGGGGATGGAGGAGGGAGGTCAAGATCTAAAGTTGTTGAATTCAATATTCAGTCCGGAAGGCTGTAAAGTGCCTAGTCGGAAGATGAGGTGTTGTTCCTCCAGTTTGCGTTGGGCTTCACTGGAACAATGCAGCAAGCCAAGGACAGATATGTGGGCAAGGGAGCAGGGTGGAATGTTAAAATGGCAAGCGACAGGGGAGGTTTGGGTCATTCTTGCGGACAGACCACAGGTGTTCTGCAAAGCGGTCACCCAGTTTACGTTTGGTCTCTCCAATGTAGAGGAGACCGCATTAGGAGAACCAAATGCAGTAGACTAAGTTGGGGGAAATGCAAGTGAAATGCCACTTCACTTGAAAGGAGTGTTTGGGCCCTTGGACGGTGAGGAGAGAGGAAGTGAAGGGGCAGGTGTTGCATCTTTTGCGTGGGCATGGGGAGGTGCCATAGGTGGGGGTTGAGGAGTAGGGGGGGTGATGAAGGAGTGGACCAGGGTGTCCAGGAGGGAATGATCCCTACGGAATGCCGCTAGGGGTGGTGAAGGGAAGATGTGTTTGGTGGTGGCATCATGCTGGAGTTGGCGGAAATGGCGGAGGATGATCCTTTGAATGTGGAAGGGTCATAAGGACTCGAAACATCAACTCTTTTCTTCTCCGCCGATGCTGCCAGACCTGCTGAGTTTTTCCAGGTAATTCTGTTTTTGTTTTGCTTTGTGTAGTGTTCAATTGTTCTGCATTCGATTATGTGAGTCTGGTAATTAATCTATGTCCACTGTGCTTGATTGATTAAGGCTGGGTGTTGACTCAGAGAATAAGCAAACAGACACAAAAAGAGCTAGAAACTTGGGAGTAGATATTTTAAGCTTTGTTTAAAACTGTAAATAAAGTTCCTGCCCACTTAGAAACTAGTGTCATTTCTGTGTTGCTCTGAGGAAAATCAAATACATAAAATAGACAACACTCTGCTTCTGGTTTCTGGTCTAGGGCAGAAAACGGTTGTAACAGAGGAGGCAGAGATAACTATGTAATTTGACTGCTTCTAGTATACTCTCATGAGGCTCTAGTCTGGGTTGAGGTCCACCTGAAATGGAATGGCTGGAAGTGGTCAGCCAATGCTACAAGCAGACAAGCTATTTTGGTCTCTATACCACCCTAATTTTAAAGTGCAAATGGAACATTAATGATACTGAAACAGCCCCCAATTTTTGTCGATGCTCACCTGGTTCAATGGACAGATACATAGATGCTGATGCAATTCTATGTTGAATTAAAATGTTGAACCGATCTCAAGGCCTTAGCCATCGTGGTGCAAATGATGACTTACCTCAGTGGAATGCACAGTTAACATTAAGTCAGCTGGCTTTTTGAGTCTAGCTTATTCAGCAGTAGCTGGCCTGTGTACTATGTGGCTCATGCCTCAGGTATTATCCCCATGCTCAACATCAAGGATCACTCCTGGGAATGGCCACTTCCTCCCTATGACTTGGAATGTGCCTTTACAAGCACAAGAGCTAGGTAATTGTAGTGAGCTCCGGGGTTCAATAGGAAACTTCATCACCACATTTGCAGCTTATTGGATAAAACATGCACCATCACATGAACTCCTTTAGAAAGCAGTTACAGGTTTTGCTACAGGTAGATAAATCTATAATGGAAATCTATAATCACAGGGCAAAAATATCAATACAGTTAGGCAGGAAAATTCATAAAGCTATAGAGAAATCATCTAGTCATAATGACAGCAGAGAAATCCATAGCTATAGATAGAACATCAGTGAAGTTACAGGATTGAAAAATCTATCCAAATAGAGGAGGAAAATGAATATAGTTATGGGGCATTTTGCTCATGGACCAATCTAACATCAGAATTATTCAAACACAGCTGAAATTAAATGAATGAAAATGAAGAAAAAAAACACCAATGACAATTCCATCCAGAATATTGAAAGTATGAAATAAAAATCAAGATTGTACTTTTGGTCAAAGTTACAGATCAGTAGGTGGCCTATTGAAGTGACTCAAACTAGTCAGATTGTTGTTCTATGTTTGGCAAGAACTTTATGCTGAACAGGAAGCTAAGCATAAATTCCAGTGCAACTGGCTCCCACTCTGCACAAGTCTCTGCTCATGAAAATTCGTGAACCTTAATATGTTCACACCCAAATCCATAATCACAATCCCAATGCACAAAAAGCTGACTCAAAAATTGTAGCCAGTTACATAACTGTCAAAGTTCCAATGGCAATCTACATTTAGTTGACTGGATCTCTTCCATGACTGCAGTGCTGATTCCATTATTGACCTACTACTGATGCTACATGAGTGGCAGGAAATCCATTAACAAACAATTCCAGCTAAACCACAAAACTCCCTGAAGTTTAAGAGAGCTTGCCCCTCTTTGATTTATAGTATAAATTCCATCTTTGTGAACCACTATAAAGCTTTACTCATACATCATTAATTCTGATCCAAATGCCTGAAAGGGTTTGCAGAGGGCAAACGCAATAATTATGTTAGTTGCTCTTTTTACCATCGATATTAACAGACTGAGTGCTTCTTGACTAAGGCCTCATTTTTAAACCCCAACCCCCCCCTCGCCTCCTTCCACCCCTGATAGGTGGTGGGAGATCGGGATCCGAGGTTTAAAAACTTAGGATTGAACAATGCAACCACATGCTGACTCCATTCCAGGCTGGTGTAATAATTCAGTGGCGATCCAGGCTCCTGCTAAAAACAGGCAAGGACCTAATTGACAGGGGAAAGTTCTGGCCTGAGGACTTATTTTTAACCTCACTGCAGAGAAGCGTGGGGTGGTCTGCTCCTGGCAGAAGAAATACGGCAGGAAGAACTGAGTGGCCAGAAGAGCCTCAGCTAAGTTTTACATCTTTGCCTGCTTTTAATCTCCTGTCATGGCCTTAGTGTATAAGGAAGGCGCGAGTGCTGTTACGTGTCTGTAATTTTCTAACATGTGGCAGACATCCAAGGTCACAGATAATCACAGTGAGAGCCATTTTTTTAACTCCAAATTGGAGAGAATTGACCCAATATTATTTTCAAACAATGTAACTTTCAACAATCCCAAAGACATCTACTGGGAACATCTATCAATACCCTTTTGCCAAGCCCTAATTTACCAGTATCTAATATGTCGATGTATAATTGTAAACTTGATCCATCACTGCCTGTTTTTTTCAACTGCTAATGTATGCTCTCCCACCATTTGTATTCCATTTATCTATATTAGCAGAGATATCACAAGCTCTCTCCACTGCCTGCAGACTATCTTCAAGATATATTACAAATATTCCAAAGCCACAATCCTGAGGGGAGCAAGGTGTATCTGAGAATTAAGATATCTGTAATTTAAGTTTTTGTAGCTTCTGACGATTGACATTTAAATGAATATTATACTAAAATTAGAACTATACACATAAAAAGTTGAATAAATGTCCCCTGAATCGTACCTTATTGGTATTAATTAGGTAATATGCCCATGTATATTATGTGTCTATTAGGAAGATTACAACATTCCTGGTAATAGGCACATGTACTCATTAATCTGCACAACGTGACCTTGCCCTCAAAGAGGACATTTATAAAGAATCAGCTCCTTTGAAAATGATGTGATGGCAACAACACACAAAGAACATTGTTACCGTTTGCATTTTTTGAACTTAAGGAGCCAAATCTTCCATTCCCTGGATCGTCAGAGGCCGAACATACAAGATGCATGGGATGCAGAGAACATGCGAAATGCAGAGATCCTGCACGCTGACCTCTGTGGGAATTGTTCAGGAAAGTTCAACTTCCGATGATTGTCACTCCGCGGAAGAATTAGGCCAAGTGACGTTGTCCCTCAAGTTGAGGTATATCACTGGTAATAGTGTTACTTATGGGTATACACAGATGATATGCAAGGTATTAATCCCTATACAGTAGCTCAGGGGAGACAATGGTGTAGAAGAATGTCACGGGACTAGTAATCCAGAGGCCCAAACTGATGATCTGGGGACATGGGTTCAAATCCCAACATGGGAACTTGTGGAATTTCAATTCAGTTAACAAAAATCTAGAATATAAAGCTAGTGTCAGTAATGGTGACCATGACAACTATCATCACTTGCTGTAAAAACCCATCTAGTTCACTAATGTCCTTTAGGAAAGGAAATCTGCTGTCCTTACCCAGTCTGGTCTACATGTGACTCCAGACCAACAGTAGACTCTAAACTTCTGTCTGAAATGGCCTACCAGGGATGTACAACAAATGATGCCTGCATCCCATGAAAGGAAAAAACTGTATTCTATGAATGTCCAAGCTCTGCTTAAAGGCAAAAATTATAAAGGTGGAAATATTCACACAGTTACAGTGCAGAAGAGTCCATGTACTTGGGCAGTGAGATGATAGGATTGCCAACATTCTAGTTTGGGAATTTCTTTAAAAGTTATTATGCATCTGAGTGGTGTTGATTCATTAACCAGTCAATATATGTGAGAGGGCTTGATACTTAAGTGGGTGCAGTGAGATGATGCTGGGAAATTTCTGCTGTATACGCCATTCACCTTCTCCCACATCAGCAGCACATTCCCACTTCACTGAAACTGGTCCTAACAGCAAGACAATAAACCACCTGGAGCATTGGTACCGTGAGACTTATAAGGCCAAAGAATTGTATGGTTAGGAAGCAGAAAATCCATAGGGCTATAGGATAAGAACAGCCATACGGTGCTGGAACAGAACAACCCATACAGTTACAAAACAGAAAAACCCAGAGAATTATAGGACAGACAAATCAATAAAGTAGAGCAGAAAAATCCATGCAGTTACAGGGCAGAAAATCTATACTCAATAGAGCAGAAACATCCATCTGGCAATAAAGCAAAAAGAACATTAAAAGACAGGCAAGTCTATACAGATATAGAGCAGGAAAGTTCATAGGGCTATAGGCAAAGAAATTCAGGAAATTATCCATACTTTGAATGAGATGTTAAACCAAGACTACTCCCTCAGATAAAAGATCCCATGGTACTATTTGAAAGAAGGGCAGGGTGTTCTCTTTCTCTTCCAGCCTTGGTGAGACTGTACCTGGAGTATTATGTGTAGTTTTGGTCTGCTTACCTAAGGAAAGATACACTTGCCATTGAGGGAGTACAACAAGGGTTCAGTAAATTAACTCCCTGGGATGGAGGGATTGTCCTATGAGGAAAGATTAAATAGACTAGGCCTTTATTCTCTGGAGGTTAGAAGAATGAGAGGTGATCTCATTCAAACATACAAAGTTCTTACAGGGCTCGACAGGGTAGATGCAGGAAGAATGTTTCCCCTGGCTGGGGGGTTCTAGAACCAGGGGACACAGTCTCAGAATAAGGGGCAGATCATTTAGGACTGAGATGAGGAGGAATTTCGTCACTCAGAGGGTGGTGAATCTTTGGAAGTCTCTGCCCCAGAGGACTGTGGAGGCTCAGTCATTGAGTATGTTCAAAACTGAGATTGATGGATTTCTACACATTAAAAGCATCAAGGGGTATGGGGACAGTGCAGGAAAATTGTGTAGAAGTAGAAGATCAGCCATGATCTCATTGAATGGCAGAATGGGCTCGAAGGGCTGAATGGCCTACTCCTGTTTTTAATTCTTAAGTTCTGATGACCAATATTTATCCCTTAACCAATACCACCAAAACAAGTTATTAACTGGTCATTGCTGTGTATGTGTAATTCGGCTGCCATGTTCCCTACATGCAGTGACTGCACCGCAAAGTTAGTCCGTTGCATGGGCTGTTATTTGAGTCGTTCTCCAGGACAGGTAATCAGGGAATATAGGGCAGATTTTACAAATGTGCGTTACTGATAGGGAGACTCTTCATTTACACTGCAATTCATGGGAAGCACACACCCTGAGGTACATTGTCTGAAGGCAAGTCCCCAGCAAAATCGACCCCCGTGTAAGCTTTTTGCTGAAATATCAGAGAGGAACCTGCTGCAGGTACCTGGAGCAATAATGTCTAGAATACAGCGGGAGGGAGGCAAGGAAGGGGAAAGGGCAACTGTACTCTATCAACAGCACCACTGAACCCGGATCGCTAAGGAATAGAATGACTGAGGGAGCGTTGGGGGCTCCTCAATCACTTACTGTTACTTCAGTAGAAGATTAGCAGCAATCATGGAGAAACAGCTACAGACCTTTGGAAAATCCTGTGAAAATATTGTCCTCAAAGCTCTCTTGCAGAGTACGCAAGGTGATAAACTAAGAACATATAAATTGAAAAAAAAAACAAAGATATTCCAAATAATTTTGCCAGCTAGAGGTTAAACACTGACTTCGTGAACAATATACCCAATATGAAAAGAAAGATGTGAAACACATCAGCAATTTCTATCAAAATCAGCCTCTGCGTCATGAACCCTAATTACAGACACCCTCCACATTGACCTTCATTGTTAAGGATGCAAAACCCATTACCATTGAATAACTGAGAAAAGATATGTCAATCAATGCTGCCAATATTTCTCTTGCTTCAGTCGTGGCCTCAGAGCTACTCTTGCCATAACCGCTAGTGCCGCAAGAACCTTGCAGTAGAAGCTGCTCCAAGCAAATTCCTGGCCATTTGTGTTTCCTGTGGTCACAGCTATTCCAACAGGCATCAATAGTATTTCTTCTGCACTGTGCCTGCTATGTCATAGAGTCACAGAGTCATTGCAGCACATAAGGGGGACATTCAGCTTATTGACTCCATGCCGGCTCTCCGTAGAAAAAATCAGTCAGTTCCATTCCCCCATTCTATCCCCACAGCTCTGCAAGTTTATTTCCTTCAAAAACCCAATCTATTTCCTTTTTAAACTCTTCATTGTCTCTGCTTCCACCACCCATCATGGGCAGCGAGTTCCAGGCCATTACCATTCGGTGTATAAAAAAGCTCTTCTTCATGTTGCCCCTGCAACTCCTGCCCAAACCTTTAAATCTGTGTCCCCTAGTCCTTGAACCATCTGCTAATGGGAACAGCTTTCCCTTGTTTACCTTATCCAAACCTGTCATAATCTTGAACACCTCTATCAAATCTCCCCTCAACCTCCTTTGCTCCAAGGAAAACAACCCAAGCTTCTCCAATCTCAGCTTGTAGCTAAAATCCCCCATTTAGGCAAATCTTCTCTGGCTCACATCCTTTCTAAAGTGTGGTGACCTTCTCTGGTGACCAGAACTGGTGTAATCCTCTGGTGAGGACCAGAGGTTTATGAAGGTTCAGCATAACTTCTCTGCTTTTGTACTCAGTACTTCCATTTATGAAGCCTAAGATCCCATGTGCTTTGTAAACTACTCAATATGCCCTGTCACTTCAAAGATCGATGCACATGAAGCTCCAGATCTCTCTGCCCCTGTATACTCTTTAGAACTGTGCCGTTAAGTCTATACTGCCTCTCCCTATCCTTTCTGCCAAACCACATCACTTTACACGCCTCTGCATTCAATTCCAAAACCTTCCCCACCACTATTAAACTGACCAGCCTGTACTTACTAGAAATGTCCTTGCACACATTCTGGAATAAAGTGTCACCTTTGCTACTCTCCAATCCTCTGGCACCTCCCCTGTATCTAGGGAAGATTAGAAGGTTATGGCAAACCCTTCTGCTATCTCTATCCTTTTGCCCCTTAGCAACCTGGGATTCCAGACATTCAGCCCAGGCGACTTATCCACTTAATGCATAGCCAGCGTTCTCAGTGCAACCTGCCTTTAGCTTTCAGTTTTCCTATTGCAAAAGAAAACGTAGAGTTAACCAGTGTCAGGTGACTGTAACTGGAGAAGGAACCAGCAGCTTGGAAACCTTACATCTACACATAGGAGTCAATGCCAGTCACTGGCAGACAAACAGGAGAGGCTGCAGGAGATGGGCAAGTAAGAGGTGAGGTGTTTGAATAAGTTCACTCGAATTGTCAAAGTAGAGCAGTGGTCATGCACTTCCTCTGCTGTGCACCAGCCAGCATCTGCGGCAAGGCAGGCAAGGTGAGGCAGAGGTTTCATGTTCTAGTTACGAGAACTGAATATCTCTTTTAGTTGTTGATTCGAAATCATAGTTTGTCAAGGTTATTCTGTCAGGAGCTCTTTAACTATCATCTGTGAGCCACAGAAATGCTGTGAGCCCATTGGCTTTCAGCCTCAAACAAAAACAAGAAATGCTGGAAAAACTTAGCAGGTCTGACAGTATCTGTGGAGAAAAAGACAGAATTAACATTTTGATTTCGTATGGGCTCAAAACGTTAACTCTGTCTCTCTCTCCACAGTTGCTGCCAGACCTGCTGAGTTTTTCCAGCATTTTTTTGTTTTTATTTCAGATTTCCAGCATCACAGTATTTTGCCTTTATCTTAGGCTTTCAGTCTCAGTTTGGCTCAGTGGGAGATCTATCAGTGGGAGCACCATTCCAGGACTTGAGTAGATAATCTAACCTGGCAATCCGAGGCAGTATTGAGAGTATTGCCTTTTGAATATGATGTGAACTCTTTCTGCCTATTGCTGAATCCACTGTTAGAAGAAGAGTTCTCTTGTTTTCCTGACCAAACTGTTTATTCATTCAGTTACTGATGGTAAGAGCTTTGCTGTGTGTCCAACACCTGTTAAGCTTATCTACATAGAAACACCGGACCTCAAAATGAACTCAAAGCCCTCAGGAAATGACAGTTCTCTCATTCTGCCTGTCTGGGGCTGGATACATTTTGCCTTGAGGAGCGAATTTCCTCAGGCTTTATTTTGGCAGAAACAGTTTTCAGCAAATGGGATTTCAACAGAACCAGAGAAGCTCAGAGTACATCTTCACTGCCCCCACCCCAATACATCCTTGCTACACTTGTAAACACACTGACAACATTTTCTGTTATCTTTACTGATTAAAAGCACTTTCTGTAACAATGATGCTGCTTTTCTCTAGGTTCCTCTGCTGTCTTTTGCATCTTAGGGCAAGGGCTTTTATTTATTCATTCATGGGGCAAGTACTTATTTCCCATCTCTAATTGCCTTCTAAGTGCAATTTAAGATCAGCAGATTTTCTTCCCTAAAGGGCATTAATGAACCAAATGGATTTTTACAACAATGGCTTCATGGCCATCCAATTCCAGATTTTTATTGAATTCAAATTCCACCGTAGCAGGATTTGAACCCAAGGCCCCCATCCTGGGTTTCCTAGATTACTAGAACAGCAACAATACCACTGCACCATCACCTCCCCCTAAGGGTGCATGTCAATAGTTGATTGGAGGGGTGCTCCCATACAGAAGGGTTTGATGTTAACTATTTTATGTAATTATCCTTGTTATAGCGCTGATTTTCATACAAGGCTGTTAAAACTTTCGAGACTACAATGTTCGCTGATACCAGCAAAGCTGAAACTCATTTCCAAAATGTTCAGGCTTCAAAGATTCGCATGGTTTCAGCCATTGAAAATTAGAAGGTCATTTCCAGTGATATGCCTTCGAATGGGAATACAGTGGAATGTAGACCTAAAAGTAACTGGGTTTTAGTATCGATTGGTACATTTAATACTCTTCCTACTGTCAGTTTGTAATAGAAAATGCACTTATTTTGAAAGTATATCAGCACAACCAAAAAAGAAAAACTTGTATTTTTATAATGTCTTCCACTCTCAGAACATCTAAATCATTCTCGACCAATTAATTACTTTTGACCAGTTTGGTGCTGGAGACTCTATGAAAGAGATACTTACTGTTCTTCAAGTAGTGCCCTGAGAGTTTTATATTCTTCCAACAGGCAGACAAGGCCTTGATTCCATAAGCCCTGACTCTGGCTGCAGAATTACTAATTGAACTAATAAGAGTTACTCAGGGGCAGAGGCTAACAAACACAGGACTAAACATTGGCCTGCACCTGTTTCCTGGCATGGGGTCATGATTCACGACCAGCTTGCATCCAGTCCCATTGAGGCAGGTGGGACCTGAACTCTATGCTGCCTCCTCATTTGCCTATTGTATTATAGCGTGCAGCCAAGAACGACCCCGCGTTGCTGGTTAGCAGTTCAACAGGGAGCTGAACAATGTGCAAGGCTAGCATATGTTCCAGCTAGCCTCCAGTTCTTAAAGACAGTCTGTTCCTCTTATGGGAAACAGTACTGACTGAAAGGTTATTACTGCAATTGGCTGCAATAGAAAACAAAGAAAATGGAGCATCAGGAGAGAGTGAGGGCTCCAACGTTCATGGAGGTGTTGCTGGAAGCCTTAGTAATGGAGATTGACAGGAGGAGAGGGGTTATATTTCTGTCTGGCCCAAGAAGCCCTCAAGGAATGTCTTTAGGTAATGGCCACAGGTGGATGTGGAGGTCAACGTAAGGGGTTTGGTGCCAAAGACCTGGCTACAGTGCCATAAAAAATTCAATGATCTCACATTAGTGGTCAAGGTCAGTGAATACGTCTTCACATGGCATCTCCTACCCACCCCAGCATCTCAATTGTTCAATGCACCACACACCTATCCCTCACCCTTCAGCTCTAAGGACTCAGATTTAGATTTAGATTCTGCAGCTCCCACTCACATACTTAAGCAATGCTGCCAGCCTCACACTGACATCTCGGTGGCTCCTCTTTAACCAAGGCAGGCACATCACCCAAACACAGTGTTACACAATCACTGGCACTCTCCCCTCTCTCTTTAACAAGACAAGATGGCACACAGAAGCAGGAAGCAGAGCAGGGTCAGCAGGGGACAGGCACTCTGCCTCACCAGAGCCCAACAAAGGAGATGGTTCTCTGCATAATGGCTGCCACAGAGCCTGTTACACCTAGTGTTGCAAGAACACAATGTTTCTGCCTTATCCACTTTCGCAACACTCTTCTTACCTTCATCCTGCTATCTGGCATGAAGTACAAGCTGCAGATGGCTTTCCTTCCCCACCAGCCCCTCAGCCCCACCCACCCCTATCTGTTTTCAGACACCCAGGATCTGCCTGCTGCCCAGGCACACTAGTGCCAGAAGGAAGGGAGTGAGCACCCCACACTATTGAGGAAGAACACATCATTTGATTTGACACTCACAGCCACCTGCAGATACTGGCACTGTGTGTACTCTGGTACAGAGTTGAGACCTGCATGTGGTGAGTCACTGGCCAAGAGTGGGCTTCAGCCAGGCCAGAGGGAAAGGATAGTTTGTGTGCTTGCTTACCAGAGGATGAGGCCACAGCTGAGTTCTGCTCCAGGTATATCAGATAAGCTTCACACCAGCTTTTCGACTGTGGGCCTGAACAAAATGTGCACATGCAGCAGTCTTTCAAATTGCACAAACTTCCTGAAAATCAACTTCAGGAGTTTCAAAAATGTGACACAATTTTCTTCTATCCTTAATTTCACAAATGAGATTTAAAAGAAAATTCTACCCCAGCCTCATTACCATCTTTCTATTTTGTATTGCACCAACATACGCTCAACTGCAGGCAGACATTGTTGAATGAACTTTATTTATACCTCCCCAACAGAGAGGACAGCAGAGAGGGCAGCACAACAAAATAAGAACATAAGAACATAAGAAATAAGAGCAGGAGTAGGCCATTCAGCCCCTCAAGCCTGCCCCACCATTCAATAAGATCATGGCTGATCTGCCCCAGGCCTCAACTCCTCTTTCGTGCCAGCTCCTCATAGCCCTCAGCTCCCCAAAATTTCAAAAATCTATCTACCTCCTCTTTAAATATTTTCAGTGATCTAGCCTCCACAACTCTCTGGGGTAGAGAATTCCAGACATTCACTACCCTCAGAGAAGAAATTCCTTCACATCTCAGTTTTAAATGAGTGTCCCCTTATTCTGTAAATATGTACAAAAGTTTACAAAATTATGAGTGGCATGGACAGAGTAGATAGTCAGAATCTTTTTCCCAGGGTGGAAGACTAGGGGACATAGATTTAAGGTGAGAGGAGAAACTTTAGAGGAGATGTGCGGGGCATGTGAGGGTAGTGAGTGTCTGGAATTCGCTGCCAGAGGAGGTGGTGGAAGACGGTACAATATTGGTGTTTAAGAGGCAGCTTGACAAATATGTGAATAGGATGGGAATAGAGGGATATGGACCATGGAAGTGCAAAATGTTTTAGTTGATGGGCAATATGATCGGCGCAGGCTTGGAGGCCCAAAGGGCCTGTTCCTGTGCTGTACTTTTCTTTGTTCTTAGTTCTTTATATATTCCCTAGTTCAAGATTCCCCCACTAGTGGAAACATCTTCCCAACATCTACCCTGTCAAGCCCCCTCAGAATCTTGTACATTTCAATAAGATCACCCCTCGTTCTTCTAAACACTAATGAATAAAAGCCTAACCTGTTTAGCTGTTCTTGATAAGTCAACCATTTCATCTCAGGAATCAGCCTAGTGAATCTCTTGAACTGCCTCCACTGCCAGGATATCCTTTCTTAAATATGGTGATGAAAACTGTACACAGTACTCTAAGTGCGGCCTCACCAACACCCTGTACAGTTGTTACAAGACTTCACTATTTTGAAACTCCAACCCTGAGCAATACAGGCCAAAATTCCATTTGCCTTCTTAATTATTTGCTGCACCTGAATGTTAACCTTTTGTGTTTCATGCATAAGAGCACCCAGATCCCTCTGTCGTGCTCAATATAATACAGTCTCCACTGACTTTGTTTCCACTGCAGTACAGTTGGAAGCACCCCCAATGTCACAGTGCTGCAGTGGAGGCTCAGACTGAGGACGAGATCCATACTTGTGGCCATGCAGGCTTCGGCTGCTGCCATCATGCCTGTGGATCTCTGTGCTCAAAGGGGCTTGCCGGCTCTCACAGCTGCCAACTAGCAATCTGTCCTCCAGCAGATTGGATTGCTGAGGTACTGCCTCAGAGTGGCAGTGACCCCATGGAACACAAACCTGCTGCCCTCTCTCAGGGTGACAGTATTCCTGCTCCCCTTACTGTCGCTCCACCAGTGCCCTGGCCACTACTTCTCAGTCAGCCAGCCCAGACCGCTGCTGCCTCTGCTGAGATGCTACAGTCTGAAGCAGAGCTGTCTGGGTCTGGGCCACTGCTGGAGGGCTCAGAGCTGCTTGAGGATGACCTCCAAGACCATCTGCAATCTCCCTGAGTGGAAGCCAGCAGCCTTCCACCAGCCATGCTGCAACCACTGGGGTAGCGCTGTGTAGGAGCATTAAGGCAAGTAAAGACACCCACAAAACAGGCACTTAAGGAATGCCTCCAGGTGAATAGTTAATCTTGTTTGTGTAACTGGATATATTTTTGGATAAAGGTATTATGGAAAGGTTACTGGCAGTGGCTTTTATTGGAGGACATTGGCCAAGGGGATGCTGTGATGGGTGTTCCATTTGAATGGTAATTTGGGGAATAGTGGAGCCAAGGTGCTGAAGGGATGTCCTTTTGAGGGACAGGGAATCAGAGAGGATGTTTATGGACAGCCTGACAGGAGCAAATGGATCCCGGCTGCCTCTCCCTGCCTCCCCTTCTTCTTCCTTTTCCCGAGGTGGCCACAGATAGCTGGAGGCAATGGCTGCTCTCTTCTTATGGCAAACTTATGGAGGATGCAGAAGACCACCATAACTTGGGGACAAACCCTGGCATGTACTGGATGGTTTTCAACTGGCACTCCAAGCAGTGAAAGCATTGCTTTAGCATGTTGATGGTCTGCACTGTGATGTTTCTAGTGGCTTCGTAGCTCTCACCATTAACCCATTGTCCTGATGTGGTGGGGTGGCAGACTCTGGTCATCAGTCATTTATAGAGGGGGCACCCCCTGTTTCCTAGCAGCCATCCGTTGCTTCTTCTTGGAGATCTGAAGACAGTGGGAATAGTAGACTGCCTCAGAATGAAGACACTGTGGCTGCTCCAAGGATAGTGGATACTTACTGACATTATAACTTCTGCATGGTCCCAAGCTAACTGTATGTTGATGAGATGGTAGCTCTTGCAGTACCGGTACCTCTCCCAGTTGACATGCTGTGACTGCAGAGCCACATGTGTGCAGTTAATGGCTCCCTGCATCATTGGGAATGCCATCATCCTGGCAAAACCATGTGCCCACTCATCTTCCTGCTTAGGAAGAAAACAATGTTATCATCTCCCTTTGCATACACAGCTTCCATCAGCTCTAGAATACAGCAATAGATGGCACATTAGGAGATGCTCGATATGCCATCTGCTGCTGACTGGAATGGTTCAAATGTGCAGAAATTCAATGCGACTTTGTACCACTGGCATCTCTGCTCTCGCTCTGGTGTGAGGTTGCAGATCCAATTAAAGGCAGTGGTACAGTTCAGTGCCCATCTCCTTGTTGAATCTGAGTCAACTCAGGAGTTGCTCCAAGGTGAGGTGGAGATGGGACAAGTGCTTTCTGAGAGCCTGCAGTGGGTGGGGCCTGCTTTGGAGAATCTTCCTCCTCCTCCTTCCTCTTCACAGAGCTTCCCCCCTCTGCAGCCTCTGTTTCTCGGTCCTGTTGCAGACCCAGAGGACTTTGTAACCACAACCCCCATGCCTCTGGCAGACTTGGTGTGGAGAGGTGACCAAATCCTCTGCCCTCCCTGAATATTGCTCAACAACAAAACTGCAAAAACAAACCAGCAGGAGTAAGCCAAAAGCGCCTCACCTACCTTTAAGTAGTGCTCGTGTCGGGGGCGTTGGTGGGGGCGGGGGGGTGGGGGGCTGGGGGGACGGTGGTGGTGGTGGTGGTGTTGTGGGGGGGTGGGGCTGTGGGGGGGTAGTGGGCGGGTGGGAGAGAGGGTGGTGTGTGGGGGTTCCTCAACAGTTGAAAATATATCCAGCTGAGAGTGATTAACATTGGTATAGATTGGACCTGTGAGGTCAAAATCACTAAAGCTTGGACCAAACCAGCTGGAATGACTAACTGTCATCACTGTCGACTTCTCCTGATACTTCTGGTCCACCTGTGCCTGCACCCTTCCTAACATGGAGCATTAGAAAGGTTTTTTTTGTTCATGGAATGTGGGTTTTCCTGACAATCAGCAATGGTATTGTGGTCATCATCAGGCTTTAACTGAATTTAAATTTCACCATCAACCATGGTGAGATTTGAACCCAAGACCCCAGAGCATTACCCTGGGTCTCTGAAATACTAGTCTAGCAACAATACCACATCACTAGCACCTCCCTATCGCCTACCAGAAGCCCCGTATGCACCAGTTTTTCACATCCGTGCTTCTGTCATGCCAGTATCATGGAGCTCAATTTCACAGTCTCAGCATTTCTAATTT
Organism: Carcharodon carcharias; assembly: GCF_017639515.1. NCBI lineage: Eukaryota > Metazoa > Chordata > Chondrichthyes > Lamniformes > Lamnidae > Carcharodon > Carcharodon carcharias. The sequence goes on along the minus strand of NC_054483.1, from coordinate 47,657,893 downwards.
TCACCACAGTCCACTTGACTTTTCACATAAATTTCACAATTTCACACTTATTAATTCTTGCCAAGCATTTGGTAAGATGGTCTAACTTTAACAATCAGCTGAATTCCAGTATATGGTGCTGCATTATTCACCAAGCCTTTGTAGTCCCATGCAAAACTAATGAATATCATCTATCAGGGAAAGATATAGTATAAATCTGATTAATGGATATATTCCTGTACAAGTGGATCTGTTTTAAATAGCATATATTGTGAAATAAATGGGATTTATATTGGGTGTTGCACAATTGCATAAATTATCCCACCAGAGGTGACCATTCAGCCCATCACACCTGTGGAACAAAGCTCCACCTGACTCTACTATCATACAGTGTCCAGGTACTGACCCCTACTCACCCACCTCTGTGACTCACTCCTCGCTCAAAGGGGCTTCTATGCTCACTTTCAAAACTGCCTTCATGAAACCTGGAAATGGGTGGGATAATGTCAAGACCTTAATTTTAAGGGACTTAACTCACCAAATAAACCCAAAGCCTTCTCCCATTGCCTGGAAATTTCCCCCCTCCCCACACCTCTCTTCCCCTATTAATTCTTACTTCCCTCTCTACAGGTGCTGCCTGACTTGCTGAGTATTTCCAGCATTTTCTGTTCTTATTTCAGATTTCCAGCATCCGCAGTGTTTTACATTTGCTGGCCATGAGCAAGGAGCAATGCTGGATGGGCAGCCACCTAAATATTGGGAAATCATGATTTTAACTTTAAGGCCTGCGTTTACATGGAGGACATTTGCTGACGCTGTGAAGGCCTTCTGGAATTTTCCACTGTGGAATGATGGTTAGCTGGGGATTTTTGAAGGCAAGATACCCTGAGGTGGAATTTTATGCTCCCTACCCCCACCACCCCCCGGTGGGATCTTTGGGTCCCCCCAAAGTCAGTGGCCTTTTGAACAGCTCACTGCATTTTCCAGTCTAGCCCCCACTGCAACAGGGCCATAAAATTCCACCCCGGCCTCAAGCACATCCATTTCATACCAACAGAAACATTCCCACCAATCAGAAATTGAGGTTTGACCCAACTGTCTAAGGCCACTTCTCCTCTAAATTACAACTAACTGGGCACAAAACTCGATTGTGTTTTAAAGATTAGCAAGCTTTAAATAAATGTCTGAATTTATAAATACCATAAATCAAGGCATATAAGTCAACCCAGTGTAAAAGACGCCCCCATTTCTCCAAACCCAAAATTCAAGTGTTTGCATATGCTTGGCATATAAGTTGACCACCCACTGCCCCCACACACCTTTTCAGCTACGACATGCAATACTCCCGTTAGCAGTAAGCTTCAATTTTTCACTCCACTAAATGGACGTTTCACTTACTGGTGCCTTATAACTGGGTGCAAGAGATCAAGCAGACGCTATGTGGAAGTTTAAGACACACCCACACTTGGCATCAGATGCCAATGACATTTCAAAATGGCCACCCACCCACACCCATGCCAGCAGTTCACTTCTTTACTCAGCGTGTACATTGGCCCCTAGTGTTTGGAGGGCTTTTTTGAGGCTTCACTGGTCAACTTATATGCTGACATCTGCAGTAAATGTTTGGGCTGAATTTTTTGATGTTTTGTCAATTTGGAATTAAAGAAGAAAGACTTGCATTTATATAGTAATCTCAGGATGTTCCAAAGCCCTTCCCAGTTAATGAAAGACTTTTGAAGTGGAGTCACTGTTGTCATGGAGAAACATGGCTGCAAATTTGTGACAAGCTCCCACAAAACCAGCAAGGAAATAAAGGACCAAGTCAGCTGTAAAAATCACAATAAAAAAACACCTTTGATTAGGTTAAGAAGACCAGTGCTCCTGAACTCAGGAATGAACCACACTGTGCAGTTCCACACAATTACAGAGTACGAGCGACAGATCCATTGCTGGATTCCCCACACAAGTATCCCCGTTGCAATTAATGAGGGTGGTCTGATGAATGAAGTTTGCTCCCCTCCCAGAATGGTGGGATAAGGAATGGAGGTGAGAAGTAAAGATCAGAGGGAGTTCCTCCAGAACAGTGTTTCCTTATTTGATGCTGTCAAGCAGTGAGTTGGAACCAGAGCAGGACCAAATGCAAACAAAATCTATTTATTTAAAGAGTCAAAGTTTCTGAAGAAGGACTTCCCCAGATTTGAGGGATCAGGGTTTAGCTTGCAGCAAAGCCTGGTGAGCGCTGAGTTCCCCGAACAGTCAAAACTCCTGCAAATGAATCGACGGCATCAAAGACAAAAGCTAAAAACACCAGTAATGCTGTACGGGTCACAATAGAGGAGTCACCATGACATGAGTGGCCTTTAAAAACTGTGCACTCCAGGGTTTTTAAAAAGCTAGTCTACGACGTGGAGACATGTTCGGTCATTTCATTGACAGGTAGAGATCAAAGTCAACATTATTCTGTGGCAGGCTGCAGATGCCTGAAGAGATGCCAGCCTTGTGGATGTACCAGTGGCATCTGGATAGAAAAGCCAGATGTTGTAATGCACAGTTAAATCCCAGCGATCCCACAAGCAAATGGTGACAGGAAACCAGGACAGCCTCAATGACATCTATGTGTATTGTAGTGGGTGGCTGAAATGACTTTGGATATCTCACCACCTCTTATGTGGGCCAGGCTATGTTCTGTTGCTGGTGTGAAGTAAATATGAGTTCAATGAAGATAGCCCTGCCTGTCCTGCTTCAAGGTAGGTTGTAGCTTTAACCCTGTGTGCTTGAAATAATTCTGATTCGTCCTAATCTCAGTAGGCCTGTCATTTTACCAGGATCATTATCTCATTCAAAAGTGCAATTAATATTGGCATAATTTAGTGCTAATTGAATCACTACATGCCAGAGCACTTATTTGCAAATTCTCAGCCTTTTTACTGCATAGCAGTCAGTGATACTGTTTGACGATACACTGACTGCACAAGTGTAGCCGTCAACCTAGTCCAGAGCTGTAGAGAGTGTTTAGATCGTTCATACCAGGAGAGAATGGTCACAGATTTTGACAAGATGTTTGAGGGCACACTCTATTACCTTTTGTCCGGTGTTGTTTTAAGCTTTCAAGGTAGATTTTCTGACTGTACACTCCAGTATGGACTCCCTTGCTGCCAGGAGCATATCTCTGGAGATCACCTGCATGCAGTGCATGGTTTTCCATCTGCCAAGGCTCTACGTCAAGTGTGTGCAGTTGGTAGGCTTATCCCTTTCTGGGGTGAAGTCGAGATGGTTTATAAGGTGCTAATCCCATTAGATACCTGTCCTTTTTTAGTGATCCTTTCCATATGTCATAACTGTTAACTCCACCATCCAATGTGGCGTTAGGCCTTATTCAAACAGAGATTCCAGATTCAATCACTATTCCATAATGGGTCAGCTGGTCCTACACATGTTGGAAGTAAGGATGCCACAATAGGCCTTACTTCCTCTTGACTAAAGAGTGCAGGAAATGGCCAGTGTTACTTCTCCTAACACTACCATTTGACCCTCGTTGGAATGAAGATGACCCTGAAAATTCTGAGACACATCTTGTTGTTGACCTGTGCTCCTGACCATTACAGCATCCTGTGTCAGGGCAATTCAAATCATCTGGATAGGCACCTGGGCCAGAATGGAAACATCTCAGGTGCACCAGCTGAACCTTAGGTTGAGAAACAAGCAGCTCTTTGATGCTGTAACAATGGAACAGTTAATAAACATTCACAAGAGAGAACCTTCAGCCCATGAATCATACCTATTCACAGTATTCCCTCATTGTGTTTCAAATAGGCCCATTTGTTTAGCAGAACATGTCTGCTTCTTTCCTGAAACATATTGAAGTTTCTTGTGCCACTGGTTGTGCTGGAAATCACTTTCACATACTGACCACCATTGGTGTAAAATGATTCCTCCCTCAATTTCTATTTCCCATCATTGTCCTTAATTTGTAAATATCGTCCAGTGGTGGGAGAAATTGGATCACCCCCAAAAAATGGACATGTGTAATTAACCACACAACACAATAGGAAGTGTGAAGACAGGTTTCTGTCTGCACAAGGACTGTGAGTAATTACTCCCACTAATACTGTCATGGACAAATACTTCTTCAGCAGATAGATTGGTGAGGATTCATGTTGGTTTTCTCACTGCTGCTGCAAGCCCAGTCTGGCAGATATGTCCTTCAGGACTCAGCCAGCTCAGTCAGTAGTGGTGGTAATGAGCCACTCTTGATGATGGACATTGAAGCCCCTCCACCCAGAGGGCATTCTGTGTCCTGGCAACTCTCAGTGCTTCTTCCAAGTGGTGTTCAACATGGAGGAGCACTGATTCATCAGCTGAGGGGGTTGGCAGGCGGTGTAGGGCAAGTATGTGGTAATCAGCAACAGGTTTTCTTGTCCATGTTTGACCTGATGCCATGAGTCCACATGGGGACCAAAGTCAATGTTGAGCACTCCCAGGGCCCTCCCTCCTGCCTGTATACCACTGTGCCACCACCTCTGGTGAGTTTGTCCTGCCGGTGGGACAGGACTTACCCAGGGACGGTGATGGTGGAATCTGGTACATTGGCTGTAACATATGATTCCGTGAGGATGACTACACCAAGCTACCCTTTAATGGTTGTTGAATCACAGGGTGGGTTGTGGGAGAGGTGGGTGTACGATCCTTCCTGGTACAGAAATCACAAAAGATTAGTAAACAGGTACAGCAAGTGATTAGGGAGGCAAATGGAATGTTGTTGCTTATAGAAAGGGGAATGGAATATAAAAGGAGGGATGTTTTGGTACAGTTGTATGGGGCATTGGTGAGACCACATCTACATTATTGCGTACAGTTTTGATCTCCTTATTTAAGAAAGGACATAATTGCATTAGAAACTGTTTAGAGAAGGTTCAATCAACTGATTCTTGGGATGAGGGGGTTATTTTATCAGGAAAAATTGGACAGGTTGAGCCTGTATCCATTGGAGTTTAGAAGAATGAGAGGTGATCTTATTGAAACATACAGGATCCTGAGGGGACTTGACTGGTTGGATGCTAGAGTTTAAAACTAGGCAACACAGTTTAAAAATAAGAGGGAAAGGAAGAGAATTTTCTTCTCTCAGAGGGTCGTGAGTCTGTGGAACTGTCTTCCCTGGAGAGCGGTGGAACCAGTGTCATTGAATATTTTTAAGGCAGAGGTAGATAGATTCGTGATTCACAAGGAAGTCAAAGGGAATCTGGGGTAGACAGGAAATAGAATTGAGGCCACAATCAGATCAGCCATGATCTTATTGAATGGCGAAGCAGTTTTGAAGGGCCAATTGGCCTACCTCCTGCTATTAATTTGTATGTTCCCGATGGTTGCCATGAGTTCTGATGCTGAGAATCCTGGCAATGAGGTAGAAAAGTGGATTCCAATCTCCATTCAGAACTTTGGAACAAAAAGATGTCATTCAATCCTTGAACCTGTTTTACTATTTAATTCAGATCTCAATTCCAGAAACCCGCTTTTGCCCAGTTACTTTTCCTACCTTTGTCTAACAAAGTGGACATAGATGATTTCTTTAATTGTTCATTAATTAACTAATTCTTTTATGCAATGACCTATTCGAAACTGAAACTTTTCTCTGCACTCAACCTGCATTACTGTAATTATTCACTTCCCACTGCATGCTTACCGATTATAAAGGGTTCTGCTAATTACAACCGAGAGAGACTGAATACGTCAAGGAAAAAGTTGAGACAGAGTTTAGTATTTAGTTCCCAGCCAGTGTCAGACAACAGTTAGTGCTGACCTTGGCATGGCACATCATTGGCTGAAAGGAGTATTCAGCACAAAATTTTGACAACTTCATGTTCCTGTATTTTTGACCCTAAAAATCATACAACTTTCTCTATTAGAAACTTATGACCTCTTTCAGCATATTACCTTGAGGATTAAGAATAAGAAGGTTCATTTCCTGCTCCTTCATGATCTTAGCCAACTGCCACAGCACAGCGACCTTGCCCTGACAATAAATAGCCAATATGAAAAAGCAGTCGAGTTCAATTTACACCAGTGGGCAAACATATTCCAACGCGAGAGGGCATTAGAATGAGATACATTGAGTGAGACTCCCTAGAAGGGTGGGGGGGGGGGGAGCGGGGAATGAAATTGATAGATTTCTGGTCAAATATTCCAGCTTTGGCACAGCCACAAACATCAGTATATGCCTGAAGTCTCAATATACAGGCCCTGAGGGAAAGGCTCCCCACTGGGAGCAAACGCTTGGAAAATTATCCCTTAAAGCAGATCCTTGAACTATGTGCAGCCCTTATGTCCACTTATTTCCCATTATATGATGGGCTGACAATTGTGGGCAGAGAGGGGCTGGAAGAGTCTAGCAAGAAATATAAAAAAAAGACAGTAAGAACTTCTACAAGTGTATAAAAAGGAAGCGAGTAGCTAAAGTAAACATTGGTCCCTTAATATGGGAAATATGGAAATGGGAGAGACTTTGAATGAGTACTTTGTGTCTATCTTCATGCTTTAAGACACAGAATCTCAAGAATAGTAGTAAATCAAGAGGAGAAGGGGTGGAAGAACTTGGACCAATCACTAACACTTGGGAAAATGTGGTACAAAACTAACGGGGTTAAAGGATGACAAATCTCCCAGATCAGATGGCCTGCATCCTAGGGTCTTAAAAGAAGAGGTACAGAGATAGCAGATGCATTAATTATAATCTTACAAAATTCCCTAGATTCTGGAAAGATCCCAGCTGATTGTACAACTATAAAATGCAATGATCCTGTTAAGAAAGGAGAGAGACCAGAAAGCAGGAATCTATAGGCCACTTAGTCTAACATCTGTCAAAGTGAAAATGCTAGAAACCATTATTAAGGACGTGGTAGCAGGACATTTGATCAGAATACCATCAAGCAGAGTTAGCATGGCTTTATGAATGAGAGATTGTGTTTAACAAATTTATCATAGCTCTTTGAGGATGTAACAAGCAGGGTGGTTAAAGGGGAAGCAGTAGATGTAATGTATTTAGATTTCCAAAAAGGCATTTGATAAAATGTCCCATAAAAAGTTACTATACAAAATAAGAACTTACAAGGCAGAATTTTGAGGTGGGCATGGCTGGTGGACCCAGGAGCAGCCAGGAAATGGGCCTCCGACCACGATTTCATGCTGACAGGCCAAGTAAGGTTCGCCCAGCATGAAACGCGGCTCCGCACTGGCTGAGAAGGGATGGGTGGGGGCAGGGGCCTGACAGCGGCTGGGTCCAATTGTGACCTGGCGGCCAGAACAAAAGCGGCCCAGGCAGCCCCTGGAAGGCTGCCATGGAAGGGCGTGTGTTCAGTATTCCCAATGGAGTTGGGTGTGATTGGACACGTCAGGTGGGAGAGCAGATCGGGTGGATGCTCGCCCACCACTTTTCCGACGAGTGTCTCGCCATCCTCCTGGAGGCAGTAGCTGCCAGGAGGAACACCCTTGTCCCCAGAGATGGGAGGAGGAGGCCACCGCACCTCACCAAGAGGGCATGGGAGGAGGTGGCAGTGTTGGTCAGCAGCCATGACATGGTGCAGCGCACATGGATCCAGTGCCAGAAACACTACAATGACCTGCTGTGCACAGAAAGGGTGAATAACGTGGTGGCATGGATCAGCATGCAGAAGTGTTAAGGCGTGGCCATCTCCTCGTGGAGCTTAGGGATGCTAGAGTCTGAGTGCCAACTGTCAAACATGCCAGAGCTGGCCAAAGGGGTGAGCCCTGGCTGCTTGGACTGAATGCCTTGCAGCCCGAGGGCCACGACTTAGATGTGCCCTTCAAGGTGTTCCTCAGCTGGGGTTGGCCAGACTGCAATGGAGCTGCAAGTAGAGAGGACTAATCAATGCTCTTCTGTTCTTTAGGGGAGAAGACAAGTCATAACCAGGCAAAGAGGCCATGTACAGGCGGAGGCTCGCCCTTTCTCGTGCTGCTCAGCAGGTTCAAGCAAGATGCCCTTAAGTTCGAGAGCCAGCACGGTCCCCATGCAACCGGGCGTGAAGAGTTGGGGCTGCTAGACGAAGGTGAGAGTTTTGGATTGTGCAACCTTTCTAGTTTAGTGTCTTCACTGATGTCAGCCTTGAACCTGGAGACCCACTGAAAGACGATGGCACCATGATGCAGATCTCCATTGTCTCACCAAGGTGCCTGGCATGCACAGTGACAGCGTGATGATTTTAACTAATGACATGCCCTTGTTCTCTCTTTTTAGGTTCTTTTTAGGTGTGCGCTCTGCAGGCCCTGAAGGGCCGCCCCTGACACCGGAGGGCAACTGGGCTTCATTTGTACCTGTGTCACACCCACTCTCTGAAGCAGGCACCAGCACAGAAACCAGCACCATGGTGGGCATTAGACTGGCGGCAAATATCTTAGTACACATTGGTGAGGGTGCTTCACACTTTCTTCAGGTGCAGGCGGAGGTAGAGAATGCCCAGGGCGACGGCAGTCGGAGGACTGCTGGGGACCAGGGCGATGCTCAATGAAAGGCAGATAATGAGCCTTTGGAGTCATCCATTAGGCGGCAGATGCTGGATGTCCAGCGGGATGTGTGGGAGGATCTGGCAGAGATCCATGAGGTTATGCGTGCTATAGTCTCCGTTATGGAGAAGTCCATGTGAAGCATCAGCACTGCACTGACCCTCATGGCCAAGCACACTGCTTCCTCCATTGAGACAGTGGCAACTCCCATGGAGAGGCAGCTCCGGGAACAGAATCAAGGGTGCTGGGGTTGCACTCGGACCTGCAAACCCTCACACAGACACTGACCTCAGGTATTCAGTGCCAGTGTGGGAGATGGATTGGGCATCCAGTATCCTAGCTAGGTGCCCCCATCAATGGCGAGCAGGGAGGTCCATAGTGACCTCATGTTGGCACACGAGCTGCTTGTCGTCTATGTGGGCTCCTCTCAGGGTGCTCTGGATGATGGCAGCTCCTCTGCCCTCTGCCAGTGACCGTGGCATTTGATGAGGCTGCGGCAACTCGGGAGATACCAGCCATGGAACTGGCCGCTCTCCCCCAGGTGGGACCAGCACAGGCTCCACTGGCCAGAGGACGACAGCCAAGATCACCAAGGCCAACAAGACAGCAGAGTCAACAGGCTGTCTCCAATGCCAGTGTCAGCGAGAGTGGGGGGCTGGGGTTTACCAAGATGTGGTACTCACAAGCGTAAGTTAAAGGAACCATGAGCGCAACAGGGATAGGTCACAGGTGATTTAATGTTCATTTATGTTTACTTTAGTTGTATTAATCTGGGATTGAAGACCAGAAAAATTTATGTAAACAATCTGGAATTATCAAAATTAGATCAATTTTGTGTTTGTCGTCATGGCTTGAGTATGCTTCATCTTTTTATTTTATTGGTGTGGGGTACACCAGTATGTAATGCTGGGCGTAGGCGGCCCTGAACTTTATTGCACAGGCACTGAGTGGACTTTGTATTCAAATGAAAGGGTCCTTTCAAACATCCGGGGTGAAGGTGGCAGCCCTGGCATGGGGTGGAAGTAGATCTTTAGCAGCCTAGCTGAAGGAGCGTTGGATCAATGTATCCCTGGTGTCCCTGCCTCCTTGCATGTTAACGAGATCTGGCTTCATGCCCTCAGCATTCTCCTAAACATTCTCCTCTTCTGAGTCACTACTGGATTCATCTTCTGTGGCCTATGGAGCTGCATCAAGATCCTCTTCTTCCAGTGGGTCCCCTCATTGCCAGTGCCAAATTGTGGTGAGTGCAGCATGCAACCACTATCAGTGACACCCACTCTGGGGGATATTGTAGAGCTCTCTCTGAACAGTCCAGGCATCAGAAGCGCATCTTCAGATGACCAATGGTCTTCATTACCACCGCTCTTGTGGAGGCATGGCTCGTATAGTAACGCTTCTCTGCCTCTGTTCCTGAATGGCGGAGAGGTGTCATAAGCCTTTTCAATGGATAACCCTTGTCACCCAGCAGCCATCCATCCAGTCAGGCAGGAGCACTGAAGAGTCTCGACGCCTGGAAGTGTCTCAGGATATACACATCTGGTAGCTGCCTGGGTATCTTGCACAGACTTGCAGAATCTGCATCCTGTGGTCACACACTATCTGCATGTTCATGGGGTGGAATCCCTTCCTGTTGATGAAGGCACCCGGCTCACCCGCTGGCACATGTGTGCAGTCAATAACACCTTGCATGTGGGGGAACACAGCAATCGCTGCAAAGCCTCTGGCTCGCTCAGTGTGGCTGGCGTCATCCGTAAGGTAATGAATAAAGGTCAATATCCACCTGAACAGAGCTTCTGTCACCAGCTTGATGCAACTATAGACAGCTGATTGGGAGACTCCACACAGATACCCCACAGACTCCTGGAAAGATCTGGAGCCATAGGAGCGGAGGGCCGCTGTGACCTTCAGAGCCACTGGCATGGGGTGTCCACCTACACAGTCAGAGCTGATCTCAGGCCCGATCATCTGATAAATGGAGATCACAGTCGCCCTGGAGAAGCGGAGCTTCCTTCGGCATTGCACCTTGGACATACTGAGGTAGCTGCATCGCCGCCTCTATACCCTGGTAGCAGGATAGTGATGTCTTCTGCGGCCCCTTCTGCCTTGGACTTTCTGCTGGCCCTGTGCCCTATGTGCCTGTACCTCTCTTCCCACAGATCCCTCTCTGGAAGCTAGCCTCCTCTTCCTTTGCCTCTCTCTTCCTCCTCAGAGGAGGTGCCACCAGCAGAGACTACGATCCCCATCACCAGGGTAACAGAAGGCTGTCTAATACCTGGAAGGGTCCACACTGTCTGAATCCTCCGGGAGCCTTGCAGATACCAAGGAGTCCTGAAATGAAACTTGGAAATGCTAAGAATGAAGCTCAGAACAGAGGGGAAGCTGCCAAGTACCAGAAAGTCACCAGCAGCAAACTATCTACCAAACTCCTCACTACTCACACTGGCAATACTGCTGACCCTTTTCATCCTGCCCTTGGATGATGCTTTTGAAAATGTCAGTTGGCCGCCTGCCCGTTTTGCCCATGCGATGAGCGTGAAATCACACTGGCAACGTTAGATCACTGTCAATTGGACTGTTAATGGCCTTAAATGGCCTGGTAGTTAATGGTGAGTGTGGCTCTGGCACCGTGCGTGCCCACACAGCAAATTAGTGCCTGAGTGCATGATGACGTCGGGACACTCGCCTGATGTTACCATGACCTACTTTGCACCCGATCCGGTCAGGCACGTGCCCACCCGCAGGACGTAAAGTGTTGGTGCTAATATATTAACACGGATAGAGGATTGGCTAACTAACAGGAAACAGAGAGTCAGGATAAATGGGTCATTTTCAGATTGGCAAACTGTAATAATATGGGGTGGCATAGGGATCAGTGCTGGGGCCTCAGCTATTTACAACCTATATTAATGACTTGGCTGAAGGGACAGTGTATTGTAGCCAAATTTGTTGATAATGCAAAGATAGGTGGGAAAGCAAGTTGCGAGGAAGATACAAAGTCTGCAAATGGATATAAATAGGTTAGGTAAGTGGGAAAAAATTTAGTAGATAGAGTATAATGTGGAAAAATGTGAGGCTTTTCACTTTGGTAGGAAAAAATAGAAAAAGAATATCATTTAAATGGAGAGAGCCTACAGAATATGGGTGTTCCCATAACCATAAGTAGCAAGTGATGGACAGAGCTAAGTGATTCCACAAACAATGGATCAGATCTAAGCTCTGCAGTCCTGCCACATTCAGCTGCGACTGGAGGTGGACAATTAAACAACTCACTGGAGGAGGAGGCTCCACAAATATCCCCATCTTCCATGGTCAGGGAGCCCAGCACATCAGTGCAAAAGATAAGGCTGAGGCATTTGCAACAATCTTCAGTCAAAAGTGCCGAGTGGGTGACCCACCTCGGCCTCCTCCTGAGGTCCCCAGCATCACAGGTGTCAGTTTTCAACCAATTACAATCATTCCATGTGATATCAAGAAATGGCTGAAGGAACTGGATACTGTAAAGACTATGGGCCTTGACAACATTCGAACAATAGTACTGAAGACAAGTGCTCCACAACTTGCCGCACCCCTAGCCAAGCTGTTCCAGTACAGCTACAACACTTACATCCACCCGGCAATGTGAAAAATTGCCCAGGTATGTCCTGTACATAAAAAGCAGGACAAATCCAGCCCAGCCAATAATCTCCCCATCAGTCTATTCTTGATCATCAGTAAAGTGATGGTGGGGGTCATCCATAGTGCCATCAAATGACACTTACTCAATAATAACTTGCTCACTGATGCTCAGTTTGGGTTCCGCCAGGGCCAGTCAGCTCCTGACCTCCTTACAGCCTTGGTTCAAGGGTGGACACCAAAAGAGATGAACTCAAGAGGTGAGGTGAGAGTGACTGCCCTTGACATCAAGGCAGCATTTGACCGAGTGTGACATCAGGAAGCCCTAGCAAAACTGGAATCAGTGGGAATCAGGAGGAAAACTCTCTGCTGGTTGGAGTCATAGCTAGCACAAAGGAAGATGGTAATGGTTGTTGGAGGTCAGTCATCTCAGTCCCAGGACATCATTGCAGGCATTCCTCAGGGTAGTGTCCTCTGCCCAACCATCTACAGCTGCTTCATCAATGACCTTCCTTCCATCATAAGGTCAGAAGTGGAGATGTTCGCTGATGATTGCACAATGCTCAGCACCATTCGCAACTCCTCAGATACTGAAGCAGTCCATGTCCAAATGCCTAACCTAGCCATTGCCCCTTTACATTCAATGGCATAACTATCGTTGTATCCCCCACTATCAACATCCTGGGGGTTACCATTTACCAGAAACTGAACTGAACTAGCCATATAAATACTGTGGCTACAAGAGCAGGCCAGAGGCTAGGAATCCTGCGACGAGTAACTCACCTCTTGATTCCCCAAAACCTGTCTACCATCCACAAGACACAAGTCAGGAGTGTGATGGAATACTCTCCACTTGCCTGGATGAGTGCAGCTCCCACAACACTCAAGAAGCTCAACACCATCCAGGACAAAGCAGCCTGCATGATTAGCACCCCATCCACAAACGTTCACTCCCTCTACCACTGACACACAGTGGCAGCAGTCTGTACCAGCTACAAGATGTACTGCAGGAACTCACCAAGGCTCCTTCCAAACGCAGGACCGTTACCATCTAGAAACAGCAGACACAAGGGAACATCTCCACATTGAAGTTCCCCTCCAAGCCATTCATTATCCTGACTTGGAAATATATTGCCGTCCCATCACTGTCACTGGTCAAAATCCTGGAGCTCCATCCTTAATAGCACTATGCTACACCACATGAACTGCAGCGGTTCAAGAAGGCAGCTCACCATCACCTTATCAAGGGAAATTAGGGATGGGCAATAAATATTGGCCTAGCCAGTGATGAATCCCATGAATGAATTTTTAAAAAATGAATTACAAAAAGTTAGCATGCAGTTAAAGCAAGCAATGTAAGTAAGATGTGAGATATGGGTATGAGGACTGCAGCAATACTAAGTGTGTGAGGGGTGCTGGACAAATGAAAGTGAAACATGTCCTGATGTTGGAGATTGTTGGTTGGTGAGTAGTGGGGGTGTTTTGCTTTGGGCAGCATCTGAGGCTGGTGAGGCAGTGCATAGGATATAGCTTTTGACAATCCATTCATTGACCTTGGCCATTCATATGAGGTCTCTGAATGTCTTGCAACTCTGAATCCAATTACTTGGGGCTTGACACCTGGCATTGACCTCCACAGCTCCCATTGTCTTTTGAGCATATTCCTGAAAAGCCTTGTGCCTTTTTTTTCTTTCAGGTACCCAAGGGGTGGAACCTAACCAGACAGTGGAAGAACACAAAGAAGAGCGTGGTGATGACAGCACAACATTATCACTTAATTTGACACCCACAGTCACCAGGTCAGACACTATGATTGTAAGTATCATAGAGGATAGATTAGAAACGGAATCTGCATATGTTGAGAGGCCATGATAAAGAATGACACTGATGGGTCTGCACTACGAGATGATTGGTGATTGGGAACCCTGCAAGTAAGCCTGTGGTCAATGTCAGGGGGCCTGGGGAACTAACTTGCACTGGGATTCACTCAGAGCTTGGAGTGCATCTTTTCCACTGTGGAAGTGGTGGCCAATTCCATCAGCACACTCATGGACCCAACCATGTCACAATGTCTGATGGCTGATGCCTCAGCTTCCATTGTAGCACAAGCGTTGCATCTGAGTGCTGTCATCATGCTCAGATTGCAGGCATCATTGTTGCAGATACCAGTGTACAAAGGGCCTTTCAAGGTATCACAGCAGTGCAGCTGATTACTACGATTGCTGAGGCTCTGCCTTAGGGGAGTGGCAGTGGCTCCACGGAGAACAAACCTGCAGTCCTGTCTCAGGAAGACAGTATCTAACCCCCAATGCTGCCATTCCACCAGTGCCCTTGCTGTTGCCCGGATAATACAATCTGCAGTGGGTCTTCTAGACCCAGAGCTGCTTGAAGAAATCCTACAAAGCCACCTGCAGTCCCCCCCATTGAAACTCAGCAGCCTTCCACCAACCATGCTACAGCCACTGGGGTAGCACAGTGTAGGACCACTGGGACAGGCAAAGGCACCCATAAGAGATTAACAACGGTCATTACATTGGTATGCAATATGGTACAATCCCATTTATAAATTTGGTTTGGAACATATATTTTCTGGTAGCCATTACTTTTGTATCGTGTCTAAGCAGAGGCTGTAATGGTCAATGTCAGAGCAAAGGTGAGGTTGTTGAATGGGGAATCGGGGTTTGGGTTACTGCTATCACACACAGATGAGTTCTTCATGCACAGACAGGGCAAAAAGAGACTGTCTGGGTTGTCTCCTTCCCCCTGTTTTTTGTCATGTTTCTGCTCCTCAGCTGCTCAATGTATAGCCAGTGGCAAGGGCTGTCTCCTTATGATGGCGAGATAATGCAGCATAGAGCAGAGCGCCATGAATCTTGACAATCACTCTGACAGGGAATTGCAGGACTCCCCCAGAGTGGTCCAGACAGGGAAAACATTGTTACAACATACCAATGGTCTGCTCATTCACATTTTGTATGGCAGCATGGCCCATGTTTATGTGTGTTGCACACTAGAGTCATTGCCTGTGTTGTTAAATGATAGCTGTTGTCACCCAGCATCCATCCTTTGATTTGTAGTTGCCATAGTGGACTGCCACAAAACGAAGGCATCATGACTGTAACCAGGATACTGGGCATTCACCTACATGATGACCACATTAGGTATTCTTGGCTGAGACCCCAAACTTCCATTAGAGTACTAAAACACCTGGGCTCAGGGAAAATATTGTTTAATTGACAGCTCTGCTCTCTAATCTATTCTGTCAACTTCACAATGTCTTTTTACACAAGATAAAGAGGTTTCAAGTGCTTGCAGTTTCTGCTATTGATACTCTAATGGGTCTGGATGATTGACACTTTTATTGAGCTGTAGTAAAAGCAAATTTTATGAATGAATAACTGTTTTTTTAAAGCTTTTTTTAAAACACATCCTATTGTCACTATAGAGTTCATTAGTTCTGCACAGAGTTTATAGTGGGTGAAAGGACATGGAAGTGCCATCACTTGGCATTGAAGGTATGAAGGGCATAGCTTGGCATGGATGCCATGGGTAAGACCTTTTGATCTTTCAACAAGTTCCCTCATCCAGACTATGGTTCATGACACCACCTTAAAAGCTGGCTCGACTGTGAAAATTGCGGACGATTAACTCGTGTCTATCCCTGCACTGGAGCCGGCCAACTCAGGAGTGCAGGGTGTGGGCTCGTGACCCTCTTAAATAGCACTGATGAAAATTGGAAACCCCAGGAATGGGGTCAGGAATTCTGGAATCAGGTCCTGGCCACCATTTTCACACCTCCATGGAGATTCTCTGACTCCCTGAAAATCCAGACCATTAACTTTGTTTCTGTCTCCACAGATGCTGCCAGACCTGCTGAATATTTCAAGCATTTTGTTTTTATTCCAGTTTTCCAGGATCCGCTGTATTTCCCCTTTGAAAGTCTTCTTTGGCCATTTCAGAGAGAAGTAAGAGTCAACCAAAACAAAAACAAAAATACCTGGAAAAACTCAGCAGGTCTGGCAGCATCTGCAGAGAGGAGCACAGTTAACGTTTCAATGACCCTTCAACAGAACTAAGTAAAAATAGAAGAGAGGTGAAATATAAGCAGGTTTAAGGGGTGGGAGGTTGGGGGGGTGGGGGTGGTGGGTAGGGACAAGAAGAGCTGGATAGAGGGCCAGTGAAAGGTGGAGATAACCAAAAGATGTCATAGACAAAAGAACAAAGAGGTGTTGAAGGTGGTGATATTATCTAAAGGAATGTGCTAATTAAGGGTAGAAAGCAGGACAAGCAAGGTACAGATAGCCCTAGGGCTTGGCCTAAATAGCCAAGTGGTTATGGTACTGGGCTTGTAACCCCAAGATCAAGAGTTCAGATCTCACAATGGCAAACTATGAAACAACGTAACTTCATCTGGAAACAGATGGAAACGGGTTTGTACTCAAAAGAGGTACAGATAGCCCTAGTTGGGGTGGGGTGGGGTGGGGGGGGTGAAGGGAAGGGATCGAAATAGGCTAAAAGGTAGAGATAAAACAATGGATGGAAATACACTTAAAATAATGGAAGTAGGTGGGAAAAGAAAAATCTATATAAATTATTGGAAAAAACAAAAAGGAGGGGGAAAATCGGAAAGGGGGTGGGGATAGAGGAGAGAGTTCATGATCTAAAATTGTTGAACTAAATATTCAGTCCAGAAGACTGTAAAGTGCCTAGTCGGAAGATGAGGTGCTGTTCCTCCAGGTTGCGTTGAGCTTCACTGGAACAATGCAGCAAGCCAAGGACAGACATGTGGACATGAGAGCAGGGTGGAGTGTTGAAATGGCAAGTGACAGGGAGGTCTGGGCAATGCTTGCGGACAGACCGAAGGTGTTCTGCAAAGCGGTCACCCAGTCTGCGTTTGGTCTCTCAAATGTAGAGGAAACTGCATTGGGAGCAATGAATGCAGTAGACTAAGTTGAGGGAAGTGCTAGCGAAATGCTGTTTCACTTGAAAGGAGTGTTTGGGTCCTTGGACGGTGAGGAGAGGAGAAGTAAAGGAGCAGGTGTTGCACCTTCTGCAGTTGCATGGGAAGGTGCCGTGGGAGAGGGTTGAGGTGCAGGAGGTGATGGAGGAGTGGACCAGGGTGTCCCAGAGGGAACGATCCCTGCGGAATGTCGCCAGGGGGGTGAAGGGAAGACGTGTTTGGTGGTGGCATCATGCTGGAGTTGGCGGAAATGGCGGAGGATGATCCTTTGAATGCGGAGGCTGGTGGGGTGATAAGTGAGGACAAGGGGGATCCTATCATGTTTCGGGGAGGGAGAAGAAGGTGTGAGGGCGGATGCACGGGAGATGGACCGGACACGGTTGAGGGCCCTGACAACGACCGTGGGTGGAAAACCTCGTTTAAGGAAGAAGGAGGACATGTCAGAGGAACTGTTTTTGAAAGTAGCATCAACTGAGAGAATGGGATGGAGTCTTAACAGGAAGCAGGGTATGAGGAGCTGTAGTCGAGGTAGCTGTGGGAGTCGGTAGGTAATGGCTATTGGTGCATAGTGTATCAGCAGAAATTGAGACTGAGAGATCAAGGAAGGGAAGGGAAGTGTCAGAGATGGACCATGTGAAAATGATGGAGGGGTGGAAACTGGAAGCAAAATTAATAAATTTTTCTAGGTCCCGACAAGAGCATGAAGCAGCACCGAAGTAATCATCGATGTACCAGAGAAAGAGTTGTGGGAGGGGGCCAGAATAGGACTGGAACAAGGAATGTTCCACATACCCCATAAAGAGACAGGCATAACTGGGGCCCATGCGGGTACCCATAGACACACCTTTTATTTGGAGGAAGTGAGAGGTGTTAAAGGGGAAATTGTTCAGTGTGAGAACAAGTTCAGCCAGACAGAGGAGAGTAGTGGTGGATGGGGATTGTTCGGGTCTCTGTTCAAGGAAGAAGTGGAGAGCCCTCAGACCATCCCAGCGGGGTTGGACGTGTAGAGGGATTGGACGTCCATGGTGAAGAGGAGGCGGTTGGGGCCAGGGAACTGGAAATTGTTGATATGATGTAGGGTGTCAGAGGAATCACAGATGTATGTGGGAAGGGACTGGACAATGGGAGAGAGAATGGAGTCAAGATAGCAAGAAATGAGTTCCATGGGGCAGGAACAGGCTGACATGATCTGTCTGCTGGGACAGTCCTGTTTGTTGATTTTGGGTAGGAGGTAGAAGCGGGCTGTCTGAGGTTGGGAGTCTATCAGGTTGGGAGACTATCAGGTTTGGAAGCTGTGGAAGGAAGATCTCCAGAGGAGATGAGGTCAGTAACGGTCCTGGAAACAATGGCTTGATGTTCAGTGGTGGGGTCATGGTCCAGGGAGAGGTAGGAGGAAGTGCCTGCGAGTTGACGCTCAGCCTCTGCGAGTAAGAGGTCTGTACACCAGACAACGACAGCACCACCCTTGTCAGCAGGTTTGATGACAATGTCAGGGTTGTACCTGAGAGAACAGAGTGCAGCAAATTCAGACAGAGACAGGTTAGAGTGGGTGAGAGGAGCAGCGAAATTGAGACGACTAATGTCACGCCGACAGTTCTCAATGAAAAGATCAAGAGAAGGTAAGCATCCAGAGGGAGGGGTCCAGGTAGGTAAAGGATCCGTTGAACGGGGAGAGGACTCCTGCCCAAAGAAGTGTGCATGGAGACCAAGACGACGGAAGAAGAGTTCAGCATCGTGCCGAGCCCAAAATTAATTAAGATGAGGGCAGAAGGGTATGAAACTAAGTCCTTTGCTGAGCACTGAACGTTCAGCGTCGGAGAGGGGAAGGTCAGGGGTATGGTGAATACACGGCCGGGGCTGCGATTGGAAGATGGGATGGGGACAGAGATCAGGCAGGGGTGGAGGGTCCTGGATTGGTGTTGGTGTCGATGAGTTGTTGGAGCTTGCGTTCCTTTGCACCTGAAGGAAAGAGACAAAGTTTCTTGTTGAGGCGTCGGATGAGACGAAGAATTAAATGAAACTGGGGACACGCGCAGCTTTGAAAAAGGGTGCAGCGGTGCTGCTGGAGGAAGAAGTCGACTGTGTTCATATGGCCATGCAAGGCACTGAGTGTGGATCTCAGAATGCAATGAGAACAGCAGTCCAAGGAGCGTTGTATGTCCCGGAGATACCTGTAATCCTGGGTGGGTTCAAAACATGAGGGATGGAACTTCAGTTGAAATCCACTGGGGTAAGTCGGAGACGGAGACAGTCACTGAGGAAGGAAATATGGCTGTGAAAGCGGGTTTTAGTAAACACCTTGTCAAGCACCAGGAGAGAAATGGAAAGCAATGAAGGTGAACAAGGCAAAAGAGAGATACAAAAATCCTGACGGAGAGAAGAACAAAAATTCTTCAAGGTAGGCATTCCTTGAAGAGAAGTGGCAGTCAATTAAACACCAAGATAAAAGCAAAAAACTGTTTATGCTGGAAATCCAAAACATAAACAAAAATACCTGGAAAAACTCAGCAGGTCTGGCAGCATCTAACGTTTCGAGTCCAAATGACCCTGCAACAGAACT
This sequence comes from Carcharodon carcharias, assembly GCF_017639515.1. Lineage (NCBI taxonomy): Eukaryota > Metazoa > Chordata > Chondrichthyes > Lamniformes > Lamnidae > Carcharodon > Carcharodon carcharias. The sequence goes on along the minus strand of NC_054483.1, from coordinate 47,638,268 downwards.
AAGTAAAAATAGAAGAGAGGTGAAACATAAGCCGGTGTAGGCGGTGGGGGGGGGGGCAGTGGCAGGAGTTGGGGAGGTGGTGGGACAAGAAGAAGAGCTGGATAGAGGTCCAGTGATAGGTGGAGATAACCGAAAGATATCACAGACAAAAGGAATCTCAATGAATTTCGGGCTCGGCACGATGCTGAACTCTTCTTCCGCCGCCTTCGTCTCTGGGCTCACTTCTTTGGGCAGGAGTCCTCTCCCCGTTCAACGGATCCTTTTACCCACCTCCAATATTCTCCCTCCACCTGGACCCCTCCCTCTGGATTCTTACCTTCTCTTGATCTTTTCATTGAGAACTGTCGGCGTGACATTAGTCGTCTCAATTTCGCTGCTCCTCTCACCCACTCTAACCTGTCTCTCTCTGGACTTGCTGCACTCCATTCTCTCAGGTCGAATCCTGACATTGTCATCAAACCCGCTGACAAGGGTGGTGCTGTCGTTGTCTGGTGTACAGACCTCTTCCTCGCAGAGGCTGAGCATCAACTCGCAGGCACTTCCTCCTACCTCTCCCTGGACCATGACCCCACCACTGAACATCAAGCCTTTGTTTCCAGGACTGTTACTGACCTCATCTCCTCTGGAGATCTTCCTTCCACAGCTTCCAAACCTGATAGTCTCCCAACCTGATAGACTCCCAACCTCAGACGGCCCGCTTCTACCTCCTACCCAAAATCAACAAACAGGACTGTCCCAGCAGACAGATCGTGTCAGCCTGTTCCTGCCCCACCGAACTCATTTCTTGCTGTCTGGACTCCATTCTCTCTCCCCTTGTCCAGTCCCTTCCCACCTACATCCGTGATTCCTCTGACACTTTACGTCATATCAACAATTTCCAGTTCCTTGGCCCCAACCGCCTCCTCTTCATCACGGTCATCCAATCCCTCTACACCTCCATCCCCTGCCGGGATGGTCTGATGGCTCTATGCTTCTTCCTCGAACAGAGGCCCGAACAATCCCCATCCACCACTACCCTCCTCCGTCTGGCTGAATTTGTTCTCACACTGAACAATTTCTCCTTAAACTCCTCTCACTTCCTCCAAATAAAAGGTGTGGCTATGGGTACCCACACGGCCCCAGCTATGCCTGTCTCTTTATGGGGTATGTGGAACATTCCTTGTTCCAGTCCTATTCCGGCCCCCTCCCACAACTCTTTCTCCGGTACATCGATGATTACTTCGGTGCTGCTTCATGCTCTCGTCTGGACATGGAAAAATTTATTAATTTTGCTTCCAATTTCCACCCCTCCATCATTTTCACATGGTCCATCTCTGACACTTCCCTTCCCTTCCTTGACCTCTCTGTCTCAATTTCTGGTGATTGACTGTCCACCAATATCCATTACAACCCTACTGACTCCCACAGCTACCTCGACTACAGCTCCTCACACGCCGCTTCCTGTAAGGACTCCATCCCATTCCCTCAGTTCCTTTGTCTCCGTCGCATCTGTTCTGATGATGCCACTTTCAAAAACAGTTCCTCTGACATGTCCTCCTTATTCCTTAACCGAGGTTTTCCACCCATGATGGTTGACAGGGCCCTCAACCGTGTCCGGTCCATCTCCCGTGCATCTGCCCTCACACCTTCTTCTCCCTCACCAAAAAATGATAGGATCCCCCTTGTCCTCATTTATCACCCCACCAGCCTCCACGTTCAAAGGATCATCCTCTGCCATTTCTGCGAACTCCAACATGATGCCACCACCAAACACATCTTCCCTTTACCCCCCTGGTGGCATTCCACAGGTATCATTCCCTCTGGGACACCCTGGTCCACTCCTCCATCACCCCCTACTCCCACTGCACCTTCCCATGCAACCGCAGAAGGTACAACACCTGCCCCTTTACTTCCTCTCTCCTCACCGTCCAAGGGCCCAAACACTCCTTTCAAGTGAAGCAGCATTTCACTTGCACTTCCCTCAACTTAGTCTATTGCATTCGTTGCTCCCAATGCGGTTTCCTCTACATTGGAGAGACCAAACGCAGACTGGGTGACCGCTTTGCAGAACACCTTCGATCTGTCCACAAGCATTATCCAGCCCTCCCTGTCGCTTGCCATTTCAACACTCCACCCTGCTCTCATGCCCACATGTCCGTCCTTGGCTTGCTGCATTGTTCCAGTGAAGCTCGAGACAAACTGGAAGAACAGCACCTCATCTTCTGACTAGGCACTTTACAGCCTTCCAGACTGAATATTGAGTTCAACAACTTTAGGTCTTGAACTCCCTCCTCCATCCCCACCCCCTTTCCAATTTTCCCCCTCCTTTTTGTTTTTTCCAATAATTTATATAGATTTTTCTTTTCCCACCTACTTCCATTATTTTTAAGTGTATCCATCCATTGTTTTATCTCTACCTTTTAGCCTTTTTCGATCCCTTCCCCCCACCCCATCCCCACTAGGGCTAACTGTACCTTGCTCGTCCTGCTCTCTATCCTTAATTAGCACATTCCTTAGATAATATCACCACCTTCAACACCTCTTTGTCCTTTTGTCTGTGACATCTTTTGATTATCTCCACCTATCACTGGCCCTCTATCCAGCTCTTCTTGTCCCTCTCCCCCCCCCCAAACCAGCTTATATTCCACCTCTCTTCTATTTTTACTTAGTTCTGTTGAAGGGCCATTCGTACTTGAAACGTTAACTATGTTCCTCTCCACAGATGCTGCCAGACCTGCTGAGTTTTTCCAGGTATTTTTTTTTTGGATTTCCAGCATCTGCAGTTTTTTGCTTTTATCTTCAGAGTCAACCATGTAGTTTGGGACTAGAGCCACTGGTAGGTGTGACAGGTATAGCTTCCAGGAAGGATGTTGGTGAACCAGTTGGATTTTTACAACAACCAGGCTGTTTAATTGTAGTTACTAAAATGACCAGAATTACACAATTCATAGATTCAGAGGATCATATCAGCACATATATTTCATTATGTGACTCAGTGTAAAATTCTGTTTGTCAATTGCTCCTGTGAAGGGCCTTGGGATATTTTACGAGATTAATGGTGCTGTATAAAAGTGAGTTGCTGTTGTTTTAAATGGAATTGAGAGTTAATTGAAGGTGATGACAGAAAGGATGCATTTGGGGCCCTTTCAGTCCCTCATGGTGCATAGGTACCTGGCTGGCTAATGATACATTGGATGAGACCCTGTGACAGATTGTTAGGGAAGGCTCTGTAAAAACAGTTGCTGCATGTCCTTGAAATCCAATGAACAGCTAAGATCACATACCAGCATTACCAACCCTCCAGGACATGGCTGTGAGTAACCCAGGAGGGTTATCCTGGGAACATGAAATAAAGTTTTTTTTTCATTTTCATTGAATATTTTTATTTATTCATCTAAAAAATATTTGAGATGGGAAAAAAGATGGTTTCACTAACAGCTGAAATTAATCCAGTAAAGAGTTAACTAGCGTGGGAAGATATTATTGATTCTATATTACTTGTGTTTAATTGTTTGCAGGTAATGGGCAATAACTGGGGATTCACTTCTGTCCATATAAATAGAGACACACTGACTTCCACATTCTTCACCGTGACACCTCCTTTATGAAATTAAGTTATCAAAGAAGAATCAAAATAGTACATAGAGACAGACTAAAACTGTGGTTGTTGTGTTAGGTGGTGTACGCTTGTGATGTGGAGCTCTAAATAAATGTGAATAAAAGTGTGCAAAGAATGGCTCCAGTTCCAGCTTTCTGGAATATAAAGTGGGCAGCACAGTCAAAGTTTGGGCCAATGACAGGAGAGTGGGGGTAAGGTTGTTTGAGGCATGAGGTCATGTGATGCAACCTTGAGGAATACCTCCAAACAGAGTTGGCAACCTACTTTCCACTTGTAAGTTGAAGAAGAGAATTATCCATCACTCTCCTCCGTCCCTCATCCTGCCAGCCTCAGAATGCTGTGCCTCGTGGAGAAATCAAACACCATCCTCCTGAAAACACCCCATGTAATGAGGAGCAGGAAAACACTCACCATGATCATCAGAACGGCACATCGAGTGTCGTGGACAGCATCATAAACCTTCTTGGAAGCCTCCACAAACTCAGTGTCATCAAACTGGTGTGGCGAGTCAATGTTGAGTTTCTCCAGAGCAATATTCATTTGTGTGCTGAACTGTACAACAGCTAGGGAAAGAAGATAAAATGAAAGCTTCAATTCCTGTACAGTGGGCCCTGGAGCAGTCTGTACTCCCCCAGTGCTAAACACATTTATCTAAACGGTTTGTCAATTATGTGACTATGTCTGTTTATTTTGTGACCCTGTTTACAAAATGCAGTATGGTGCCTCACCTACAGAGATTCTCGCTGACATATTCCAAACATCAGTCCTGTGAGATATATGTAGGCAAAATGTCAGCTTTCTCTTCATAAAACTCATCTGAAGCTACTACAGAGAAATCTCCCTCTCCTTGCCCCTGTAACAGCTCCAGAAGACATTGATTGTGGAGCAGTAGCACATCACCTCCAGGGTATTCCAGTCACAAGTGACAACAGAAATCAGAGCAGCATATTCAGCAACATTGAAATAACTAAGGTCAGCCATTATCATATAACAGCTCAGAGGCTAAGAATCCTGTGGCGAGTAACTCACCTCCTGACTCCCCAAAGCCTGTCCACCATCTACAAGGCAAAAGTCAGGAGTGTGACAGAATACTCTCCACTTGCCTCTACTCTCCTGGATGAGTGCAGCTCCAACAGCACTCAAGAAGCTCAAACCATCCAGGACAAAGAAATTCATTTGATCAGCACCCCAGCTACCACCTTAAACATTCACTCCCTCCACCACAGTGTGTGCCATCTACAAGATGCACTGCATCAATCACCAAGGCTCCTTTGAAAGATCCCAAAGCCTCAGGCACCACTATCTAGGAGAACAAAGGAAGCATGTGCATGGGAACACCACCATATACAAGTTCCCTTTCAAGACACACACCATCCTGACTTGGAAGGATGCCTGGATTCTCATCTTTGAGGTGGGTAGTGGGGGTCAGGAAAATTCCATGCTCAGCCCGCCCACCTTGGGAATCAGTGCTCCAAAGGTGGGATTTTCATTGCGGGGTTTGGGGGCAGGTGCTGGCTGGAGTCAGGTGAGACAACCCAGGAAAGAGTTTGGAGGCTGTCAGGTGTGGAGGCAGGCTGTTTAAAAGGCCTGCCTTGGTGCTCAAGGACTTAGTTGCAGTTATAAAAAAAATGAAATCCCTCCAGTCCTCACCCCTCGAACCCCTTCACCTCCCAAACATTCCCCATGTTCTACCCATGCCACCTCATGCCCCCATTCACCCACTACAGCCACTCATACCTCCAATGCCCTTCCATGGCTCCTCATACCTCCACTGCCAAGTTCTGCCCTTCTATCCACCCTGTATGGCCACTCATGCCCTCATGATGAGTTCTGCCCTTCCACCCAACCCCATGGTCCCTCATGCTGCTTATGCCAAGCTATGACACTTCCATACCCATTGACCAACTATATACTGTATAGAACCAATGAACCCTATGGTAACAATGGGATGTGTTAAAAAAAATTTAAAAATAACTCATTCATGACTTTCTACTATGTTAAAAAAGTCATTTCTCTTAGAAAGCTATAAAAGTCTCAATCATCCAGACCCTTTAAAGTATCAATAACAAAAACTACAAACCCTTAACCTTGTATAAATAAACTTAGTGAAATTGACAGCAGAGATCAGAGAGCCTGAGTTGTCAATCAAGTCATGTTTTGACTGGGGCATAGCTGTTTCAACCATGGTCGTCTGGGCTCAGCCAAACCTCACTATTTTTGGACCCCTGTAGTCCATGTAGCATAGGTGCTGTTAGGTAGAGAGTTTCAGGATTTTGACCTGATAAGGATTAAAGAAATGCCACTAAGGTAACATTTGTTCAACAGATTCTGTGTCAAAACAATTGTAAATTGTATTTTGAGAAGTTCCCTCAGCATTTCCCATTCACTGGTTTGGCCTTGCTGCTCAGCTTAAAGCTCGGAGTTCCAGGAACAGTGGAAGCTGACACATTGGTAAAACAAGCAAACTAACTGACAGACATTTTCAGCATATACAAATTCCATGTTCAATGACCTCGCCTTCAGCAGAAGGCTCATGGAAATAATCACGCCTTTATTAATTTCATCAGTAAGTAGGGCCTGAGTTTACAAATCTCTCATTAATAGCCAAAGATTTCCTTCATTCACTAATTTAAGCAGATCTATAAACATCAGAATGAGAGGGAAAAGTGTTGCACTCTTGAGTCCAGTTTAAAAAAAAATTATGACAGGGAACACATGATAGAGAGATCATATGGCGCAGTGGGTAGTGTTCCTTCCTCTGAGCTGGAAACTCTGGGTTCGAGTAACAACCCAGGACTTTATGGTCAGGGAAGGTGTGCTCATGACACAGCCCAAACAGTTTGTTTATCGACCTGCAAACCCTTTCAACATGCCTTAGGCAGGTGGTAAGAGCGGAAGAATCTCTTGGTCGGCCATGCTTGATCATCATCATGCTTGGTGCAGAGTGTTGCCCCTCAAGCTGTAGCCTCCAGCAACAGGTTGGTGACTTGTTCCAGGGTTAATTAGCCAGGGAAACAGACGTAAGCATGTACATGTGTTATTAGATGCAGGAAGCTTCTAAACGATAATGCATGCCCCAAAACAGCAAACTTCAATCTTCTCTCAACTCTTAGGCTCGGGAATTGGATAGTACTCAGTACATGATCTGGGTGCAGCACCTAGACTATTGATGGCTGGATCATGACAAAATGCCATGACACTCCCCTGACGAGGATAGTACCAGCTAATGTGTGATCTGGTCGGTGTGGGGATGGGGCAGACAGTGCAGTGTTGTAAGGCAATTGAGGACAGTGGAGTGAGCAGTGACCAAGTAACAGCTTTTGGTTTTAGTGTGAGGTCAGGAGGAGCACTCCTGGTCGGTAGAGTAAAAGATTTCTAATCTTCCCCTATGTGTGGCAGCCCCCAGTGGTCCTTTAAGACTCTCTGGTTTGGCTGCTGCATGCCTGATATAAAGCTGTAGTCAAGTGTCAACAGATTTTACAATGGGCCTAAATCAAGCCAGTTTCAGGCAGGTTTCATGGCTGACTACAGGACAGCCTAACCCCTATGTCCGGTGAAGCTGGTCACACAAAGAAGGTCCACCTTATAAACCTGCCTCTGCAATGCGAGTAGGCTAATGTATGGGATGCAGCAAAACAGGCTGACAGCTTTTGTGATTATTGTCTACACTGGCCCTGATGAGAGGGAAGGGTAAAGAAGCAGTCCTCAGGTCTCACTTATCAGGGTTTTGTAGAACTGTCAATACATTCCCCACTGATTCCTTGATTAATATTTCTTGCTAGTTCAATCCACATTAACCTTTGCATGTAGTTTTCTGTAAGCAGGTTTAAATACTCACTTTCCTGTAACATTCAAAGCTAGTCTTCTCTAACATAGCGTAGACGTCATAAATATCAGTGTTCCAGCACAGAACAACTTATAAAGGAATACTTGTACACAATCTATTTTAATTGTTACACTTTGACTACAAATTTACACATTTTTACTAATTTAAAATAACACACTGTGCAGGCTGCCTGTCTGTATGGCATTAACTTCCTGGAACACTTTCCTGTCATGCTAATTCCACCTCCTGTCTTTCACACATGAACTTATCATTTTATGATGCCTCCGATTAACTCCCACCAGCTTTGTCTCCAAGGTCGCTGACACTGTTCTCCGCAGTGCTATCCACCTGAGTTTCTGAAAACCAAGTCTCTCCCCTGACCCACTCCCCACCATTGTCTTGTGATTTTTGTCCTAAGTGCTCCTGCCTTTTCCCATCCTGTGACTCTTTCGGCCCATATAAATAGCTCCAGACTCCCCTGCAGCACCATTTGAGTCCATGTCCATGTACCCTCTTCCCCAACATTCCCAGAAACAGCCTTCCTGCACACTCTTTCCAAACATATGAACATACGAAATAGGCCATTCGGCTTCTCGAGCCTGCTCCACCATTCAATAAGATCAGGGCTGATCTTCTTGTGTTTCGATTTCCACATTCCCACCTACTCCTGATAACCTTTGATCCCCTCACCTAACAAGAATCTATCTACTTCTGCCTTAAAAATATTCCATGACGCCACCTCCACCGCCTTCTGAGGCAGAGAATTCCAAAGTTGCACAACCCTCTGAGAGAAAAAAATTCTCCTCATCTCTGTCCTCAAAGGGTGACCCCTAATTTTAAAACAGTGCCCCCTTATTCTGGACTCACCCACAAGAGGAAACATTCTTTTGACGTCCACCTTGTTAAGGCCATTCAGGATCTTATATAATCAATGAAGTCACCCCTCACTCTTCAAAACTCCAGTGAAAACAAGCCCAGCCTGTCCAACCTTTCCTCATAAGACAACCTACTCATTCCAGGTATCAATCTGGTAAACCTCCTTTGAACCACCTCCAACACATTTACATCCTTCCTTAAATAAGGAGACCAAAACTGTACACAGTATTTGAGATGTATTCTCACCAATGCCCTATATAACTGAAGGACAACATCCTTACTTTTATGTTCAATTCCCTTCATAATAAAGGATAGCACTCCATTAGCCTTTTTTATTACTTACTGTACCTGCATACTAACATTTTGTGACTTATGCATGAGAACACTTAGATCCCTCTGCATCTCGGAATTCTGCAGCCGTTCTCCATTTAAGTTTTACTTTTTCATTCTTCCTGCCAAAGTGAACAACTTCACATTTTCCCACATTATGCTCCATCTGCCAGATTTTTGCCCACTCACTCAACTTATATATATCTGGCTGCAAACTCCTTATGTCTTCTTCACAACATATTTTCCTACTTATCTTTGTATCATCTGAAAATTAAGCTGCCATGCCTTTATTCCCCTCATCAATGTCATTGATATAAATTATAAAAAGTTGAGGCCTCATCATGGACCCTTGCAGGACTCCACTCATCACATCCTGCCAATCAGAAAAAGACACATTTATGCATATTCTCTGTTTTCTACCAGCTAGCCAATCTTCTATCCAGGCTAATATGTTACCCCCTACACCAAGAGCTTTTATTTAATAACCTTTGATGTGGCACCTTATCAAATGCATTCTGGAAATCCAAGAACACAATGTTTACAGTCTCTCCTCTATCCACAGTGCATGTTACTCCTTCAAAGAACTCCAATAAATAGGTTAAAAATGATTTCCCTTTCATAAAACCATGCTGACTCATCCCGATTACCCTAAACTTTTGTAAGTGCCCAGCTATAACCTCCTTAATGACCGATTCTAACACTTTCCCCACGACAGACGCCAAGCTAAGTGTCCTATAGTTTCCTGTTTTCTGCCTTCCTTCCTTCTTGAATAGAGAGGTTATATTTGCTACTTTCTAGTCTGATAGAACCTTTCCAGAATCTAGGGAATTTTGGAAAATTAATACCAACGCATCTACTACATCATTAGCCACTTTTTTTAAGACCCTGGGTGCTTCTGGACACAGAGACTTGTCAGGCTGCAGCTCCATCAGTTTGTTCAGTACTACTTCCCTAGTGATTGCAACTTTACCAAGTTCCTCTCTCCCCTCCATTTCCTGATATACAGCTATTACTGGAATGTTTTTTATGTCCTCTATAATGAAGACAGAAGCAAAGTATTTGTCATTTCATCCGCCATTTCCTTATTATATACTATTAAATTCCCCATTCTCACTCTCTAGAAGGACAACACTCAATTTACCTACTCTTTTCCTGTTTAAATACTTGTACAAACTTATGCTATTACATTTCTTGCTAGTTTCCTGTCATGCTAAATTCTTTCTCCTGATTAACCTTTTAGTCATTCTCTGCTGTTCTTTATATTCTGACCAATCACCTGACATGCCATTCATCTTTGTGTAGTTATATGCTTTTTCCTTAAGTTTGATGCTTTGTCTAACTTCATTAGTTAACCACGGATGGTGGGTCCTCTCTTTAGAATTTTTCTTAATAGTAGAAATATACTTATTCTGAATATTCCAAAATATCCCTTTAAATGTCTGCCACTGCTCATCTATTGATCTATCCTTTAGCCTAGTTTCCCAGTTCACTTCAGCTAGCTCAGCTTTCATGCCCACGTAGTCGCCCTTATTTAAGTTTAATATAATAGTCTTAGACCCTTAACATCTACCACACTTTTTCCAAATCCTGTCACGCAATTTACCAGTAATTCTACAGCCAACTCTTACACCTTCAGAACTCCCCCTCCCAATACTCCCACCCTCAGGGACTACATTACCACCATGGTCAAATCTTGACATCTCTCTCCCACTAGTTCCAAATTCCCAATACAACATTTCATAGGCAAATTTGAAAATGACAGACAGGGAAAGACTGTAGGTTCATGGTTCAATTGTTAGAACATAAGAACATAAGAAATAAGAACAGGAGTAGACCACTCGGCCCCTTGAGACTGGTCTGCCATTCAATAAGATCATGGATGTGTTTCGATTTCCACATCCCCACCTAAACCCAAAAACCTTTGATTCCCTTGCCTAACAAGAATCTACCTACGATAAAAGCAAAAAACTGCGGATGTTGGAAATCCAAACAAAAACAAAAATACCTGGAAAAACTCAGCAGGTCTGGCAGCATCTGCGGAGAGGAACACAGTTAATGTTTTGAGTCCAAATGACCCTTCAACAGAACTAAGTAAAATTAGAAGAGAGGTGAAATATAAGTTGGTTTAAGGGGGGGGTGGTGGAACAAGTAGAGCTGGATAAAGGGCCAGTGATAGGTGGAGAAAACCAAAAGATGTCACAGACAAAAGGACAAAGAGGTGTTGAAGGTTGTGATATTATCTAAGGAATGTGCTAATTAAGGGTAGAAAGCAGGACAAGCAAGGCACAGATAGCCCTAGTGGGGGTGGGGTGAGGTGAAGGAATCAAAAAAGGCTAAAAGGTAGAGATAAAACAATGGATGGAAATACATTTAAATATAATGGAAGTAGGTGGGAAAAGAAAAATCTATATAAATTATTGGGAAAAAAAGGGGGGAATCAGAAAGGGGGTGGGGATGGAGGAGAGAGTTTATGATCTAAAATTGTTGAACTCAATATTCTGTCCGGAAGGCTGTAAAGTGCCTAGTCGGAAGATGAGGTGCTGTTCCTCCAGTGAAGCTCAACAGCTTCCCCATGACAGAAGTCAATCTAAATGGCCTGTAGTTTCCAGTTTTCTGCCTCCATCCCTTCTTGAATAGAGGGGTTATATTTGCTACTTTCCAGTCTGATGGAACCTTTCCAGAATCTAGAGAATTTTGGAAAATTAACACTAGTGCATCGACTACCTCATTAGCCACTCTTTTCAGACCCTAAGATGTAATCCATGGACCTGGAGACTTGCCAGCCCGCAGCTCCATCAATTTGCTCAGTACTGTTTTCCTAGTGATTTCAATTTCACCAAGTTCCACTCTCCATTTCACCACCTGATTTACACCTATTACTGGAATGTTTTTTGTATCTTCCATAGTGAACACAGAAGCAAAATATTTATTCACTTCTTCTGCCATTTCCTTATTATATACTATTAACTCCCCACTGTCACTCTCTAGAGGACCAATATTCACTTTACTTTTTTCCTTTTTAAATACCTGTAGAAACTCTTGCTATCTGTTTTTACATTTCTAGCTAGATTCCTCTCAGGCTCTAATTTCTTTCTCCTGCTTAACCTTTTAGTTATTCTCTGTCATTCTTTATAGTCTGATCAATCATTTGTCCTGTCATTCATCTTTGCAGCGTTGTATACTTTTTCCTTAAGCTTGATGCTTTCCTTAACTTTTTTAGTTAACCACGGATGATGGGTCCTCCCCTTAGAATTTTTCTTTATAATAGGAATGTAATTATTCTGAATACTCTGAAATAGCCTCTTAAATGTCTGCCAATGCTTCTCTATTGATCTATCCTCTAGCCTAGTATCCCAGTTCACTTCAGCTAGCTCAGCTTTCATCCCCACATAGTTCACTTTATTTAAGTTTAAGATACTAATCTTAGACCCACTCTTCTATCTTTCATTCTGGATGTCAAATTCAGTCATGTTGTGGTCACTGCTACATAGGGGTGACTTTAGTCTGAGGTCATTAATTAATTCTGTCATGTTACACAATACCAAGTCTAATATAACCTGCTCTCTGGTTGGTTCCAGAACATGCTGCTCTAAGAAACTATCTCAAAAACTTTCTGAGAACTCCTTATCCAGTCTGATGGAACCTTTCCAGAATCTAGAGAATTTTGGAAAATTAACACCAATGCATTGACTACCTCAGTAGCCACCTCTTTTCAGACCCTAGGATGTAATTCATGGACCTGGAGACTTGCCAGCCCGCAGGCAATTTGCTCAGTACGGAAATTTCCCTAGTGATCTCAATTTCACCAAGTTCCTCTCTCCCTTTCACCTCCTGGCTATTACTGCCAGTCTGATTTTTCCAGTTTATATATAGATTAAAATCACCTATGATTATTGCCATTCTTTTATCACAAGCACACAATATTTTCTTTGAATACTTTGTCCTACACTGTGGCTATTATTAGAGGGCCTGTAGGCCAGTCCCACGAATGACATTTTTGCCCTACTATTCCTCATCTCCACCCAAACCAATTCTACATCCTGATCTCCTGAACCAAGGTCATCTATAACTATTGCACCAATAACCTCTTTGATTAACAATGCTACCCCTCCACCTTTACCTAGCTTCCTATCCTGTCATGTTCTGTGTTTGATTATGTGAGTCTGGTACTGACATAGGCTCACTGTGCTTGATTGGTGCAGTGGATAACATCCCTGTTTCTGAGCCAGAAGCTCCAGGCTCAAGTCGCACTCCAGGACTTTATGGTCATAGAAGGTATGCTCATTACACAGTCAAACAGGTTGAGTAGCTACTTGTAAACCCTTCCAACATATGTCAATGGCAGGTGGTAAGAGCGGGATAGATTCCTGGTCAACCAAGTGATGGAAAGAAAATTGGAACCTCCATCATCACTATCCATATTCACAGCTCTGGACTACAACATGCATGTAATAGTGTATGTTGCCATAGCAACCCAGGCTCTTTGGGAGGGCTGGTAGGCTCAGATTGCTGGATGGCTGGTATGGATCAGATTGGTGCCAATGACACTGGGTTTGATACCCATTCTGGTTGGACCTGCCTCCTTGTGCTACCCTTGTTGGAGATTGTGGCACTATGGGTCGGACCTGCCGTTGGGCAGAGATCAAGCTGAAGAAGATAAAACCCCATAAATAAAGTTCCGGTATACTTAGGGCAGAATATTGTGCTCATCAGACGGGCATGCACCCGACACAAATGAGCGTAAAATGACGCGTGATGACGTTAGGCGAGCGTCCCAATGTTATCGTGCACTCGCGCAATATTTCAGTTGGTGGGTGCACGCAGGAGTCGGCAGCATGCCCGCCAACAATTAACAGGCCTATTAAAGCCTTTAAAGGTCTAATTAAATGAAATTTTTCACTGCCCATCCAACCTTACGGTTGACAGGCAGGCGAAAAGGCCAAGCAGCCTTTGGATTTTTTGTGACACCCTGTCTATGGGCGGGATGAGGTTTCTTTTGATCAGTGATCCATGATTTTAAAAAAAAAATTTTCAAACTAAGTTCTAACATGTCCCTGCTCATTTGACAGAGTCACCTGAGGGGACACGTTATTAACATTATTAAATTCTTTATTTTTTAGTTGCAAAATTCTTCAGCTCCAAGGCAGCTCCGTGCCTCATGGAGCTTTTAATGCATGCACCCCCGCGCATCCAGGAACTTCGGCGCTCACGCTCCTCCTGTCCCCACACCGGCAGCATGCGTTTCACACTGGCTGGCTGTTAATTGGCCAACCAATGTGAAATCCATGTTGGGGCCCTGTAGCGAGCAGTGGTTGGCTTTGTGACTGCTCCCAGGCCTGTCCACCCGACGAGGGCAAAAATTCTGCCGTTGGAAATTAAAATCATCCCTGCATTGCTCTGAGAAAAATCAAACTTATCTAAAATATACAATAAAAGCCAGCTAGTTCATCAGACTTGTCCCATACTCATGATGGTCAGAGCATCCTGACTGAACACTTTGTACTGTACTGGAGCCAGGCAATCTCCTGGGAGAGGCCTGGGATTTGCTGATGTGTCATCTTGGCAAGCAAGGCTTTGTGAATTCTGGCAAGGCATTGTGGATTCAGAAAATTATTAATTATATACATTAACTCCATGTGGGATGTTGGATAGATAACAGATAGTTTACTAACAGAGAACTGCATGAAAGGCTTTCACTTTTCCAGATTCTGTTTTTAAATTTCAAGAATGATTAATGGTCATTGAAGTCATTGGAATTCCGAATTCACTCCAACTGCTTTCAGACGAAGGATCCTTCTCCCACTCTCAGACACACTACCACTCTCACCACACCCTAACCATATGCCAGAGCCTTCCCACTACCTTCCCCAAAATATCAAACTACAGGAAAACTCCCCAACCTCAGTGCTGCCACATGCTCTCCTTATCTTCTACTTCTTCCAGATTGCCTTTCTAGGCAACTTGGACTTTAAATAAAGGAAAGACACAAAAGGTTAAAGGTTCAACGATACACACACCAGGTACATGGCAGTAACTCGATGTATTGTCCCTCCCTCCTGTCAATCACTCATCATATGATGCAGTTACAGGGGCTTCGACCAATAAGCTTATTGAGCAGGTAATCCTGTGGGCGGGGCTTCTGACAGGACAATCCCGTCTCGTGTGCAAGCACCTCTACATGGCTTCGACATAAAATTTAGCCTTTTCTTCAACAAACCTGTTGCTCCATCAAGTTATTAGATTTGGCGATGAGGATAAAACCGACTTCTGCGTACATCACCCTGGTTGATGTGAGTAAAATGAGGTTGAACAATACTTACCAGTCATGCTGTTGTTTGGAAGAATCGATTCAAATGATGCTAACATTGAAGATTGGAGTCAGTATGTAGAGTGAGGTTCTACCTGTCCCCGGTGTTGCGAAGGATGGGTCTGGCCATGCTGCCGCAGAACGCTCCAAGTAATTTGACTGTGCCGTACCACCTGTCCCTCATGGAAAAATTTATGCAGAGAAACACCTTTGACCACAGGTCCATCAGACAGTGGTTGGCACGTAACGTCTTAGAGGCCCTGCAGGAAAAGGAGAGGGTGTATCCTGTGGGATGGTTCCCCGAGCAGACTGTCAAAGTCATTTGGCAGAATGCCCCATCGCCAGAACTTTCTAACAAGCACCAAGACGTAGCTTGGCTGGTGGTGAGAAAGGCCCTCCCCGTCAGATCCTTCCAACAAGTCAGGAGTCTCACCCCCTCTGCACATTGCCTTTGATGTGGCTATGGTGGGGATGAGACCGTTGTTCATCTCCTTGTGGATTGTGCCTTTGCAAAGAAGGTCTGGAGAGAGATGCAGTAGTTTCTGTTGAGGTTCATCCCAAGCAGTTCCATGACACAGGACTCCGTGCTCTACGGGCTGTTCCCAGGGACACACACCGAGACAATCATCAACTGCAGCTGGAGGATTATCAACTCGGTGAAAGATGCTCTTTGGTCTGCCCGAAACTTGTTGGTCTTCCAGTACAAAGAGTTGTCCCCGACTGAGTGTTGCAGACTGGCACATTCCAAGGTCCTGGACTACGTGCTGAGGGACACACTAAAGCTTGGGGCAGCCACCGCAAAGGCACAATGGGGAAAGGTCGCTGTCTAAGACCTTTCTGCCACAGTGCACCAAGGGGCTGGGTACTATTGAGAGCCCCTCGGGCTGTACAGCTCAAAATGAATGTCTGCATTGAATACTACTTGTATTATAATTGTACTGAAGCACCTCAGAGTGCAACATGATGTATGTTGATAACTCCAATTGTCTGATTGTCTGCATTGACCAGATTGGAATGATTGTAATATTCATTGATTGTATTAATGCACCTTGTGATCCATGTGTAAAAGTTGAATCTGATTGTACTTTTGTGATTGTGATTTTGAAATGTTTTGTAATGTTCTTCCAGATATTTTATGAATAAAATATATTTTTCAAAAAAAAAATAGAGTGACTCAGATTATGTTTAATTGTGAATGAGATTACTGCTGAATAAAAACATAAAGCTATCCTGCTGAGGACATGTGGAAGCTAAACATATAACCTGATTTGAAACCTGACTGGCCCGAGCGTGCCCAGTTCCAATTCGTAGAGTGAGTTAGTGGAACTTGTGAAACCGTACTTTCGACACAAACCGTCTGTGATCATACAGCACTTCAAGCTTAATTCGAGAGTTTGTGTCCTGGGAGAGTCCATTGCTACCTTTGTGGTGAATCTGAAACAGTTAACTAAATACTGGAGATGCCTTGAATGATATGCTGTGGGACAGACTTGTTTGCAGAGTCGAGGATGACGCCATACAGTGCCGCTTGCTAGCTGAATCCGACATCGATTTCAAGCACCCCCGGAACTTTCTCTCACTGTGTAAAGTGTTGTGAAAAACTCGCAGGCTTCACAGCATGTGGATAATGACGCTGCACTGCACGTTGGGCAGGAACCTGCCACTAAGCGTGGTGTGGAAAACAGAACAGCAGGTTTTCGTGCCCACTACAGGAAGACTTAGGAAGCCTAATGGTAACACATCAGCTAATAAGATACGTATTTGCTACAGATGTGGAGGAAATCATGGAGCAGATGTTTGTAGATTCAAAGAGGCAGAATTCAATTATTGTCACAGGAGAGGACGCCTGGTTAGGCAGTGCAGAAACAAAGGACAGGCAAACAGCAAAACAACAAACAAATCTGATTGAGCTAACTGATATCTGCTCAGTATCATGTGACTACTGGTAAATCTGGAGCCCATTACAGTGACAGTGCAAGTGAATGGCAAGCAACCGCAGATGGAGGCGGATACTGGTGCTTCAACTACTTTTGTTGAAGAGCACACATTCAAGTACCTCAGTGAAGGGAGTCAGCCACTGACATTGGAGCGGATGCCTGCCAAATTGAGAACTTACATTGGAGAATCCATTCAGGTCAAAGGCATTGCTGCTGTCCCAGTCTGCTACAAAAACCAGATGGCCCAATCGCCTGTGATAATCGTAAACGGGGAGGGACCCAATCTTTTGGTCAAGATGAGCTGCAGAAAATAAAACTAGGCTGGTCAGAATTATTCCATTTGTAACTCGATGACATTCCAGGGCTCTTGAAGAGATATGACACTGTTTTTCAAGATGAATTGGGAAAACTGAAGGATGTACAAGATAAAATACACATCGATCCCCAGATCACACCATATTTCTTCAAGGCCAGATCAGTGCTTTACTCACTAAAAGAAAAAGTGGAAGCAGAGTTGCGCAGATTGGAAAACATGGGAATAACTCAGCCTGTCCAGTTTTCTGAGTGGGCCGCACCCATAGTTCCCAGTTGTCAAGCCAGACCAGACTATATGTATGCAGTGACCTCAAACTGACAGTCAGCAAAACAGCAAAGTTAGACAAATACCCCATTCCTAGAGTCAATGACTTGTATGCCAAACTAGCAGGAGGCAAGTCATATACAAAGCTAGCCATGAGTCATGTCTATCAACAATTAAAATTGGATAGCACATCAAGAGAATACATGACAATTAATACCCATAAAGGCCTCTACCAGTGCACCCGATTACTTTTTGGAGTTTCACCAGCATGCGCTAATTTTCAGCGAAACATGGAGAGTCTCCTACAGGGATTTCCATGTGTGGCCATTATGTCATTCTCATTACTGGACTGACCAAAGCTGAACATTTAGCCAACCTTGAGGAAGTGCTGAGAAGTTTTATGGAAGCAGATGTGTATTTGAAGTGAGAAAAATGCACATTTCGCATATCGGAGGTAACCGACCTGGGTCACAGAGTGGACGCTATGATGTTTCACCCTGTTGAAGACAAGGTCCAAGCAATTAAAGATGCACCATCACCCTATAATGTGACAGAGCTTAAACCTTTCCTAGGTATGATTAATTACTATAGCCGTTTTTTACCTAATCTACCCACTGGCACCGCTGCATTTGTTACTGAGGAAGAATCAACACTGGCTATGGGCTTCATAGCAAGAAGAAGCCTTTGTAACAGCGAAGAAACTGTTTCATTCATCATGCATGTTGGCACATTATGACTCATCTAAAGGGCTAGTGTTGACCTGTGATGCTTCTCCTTATGGTGTAGGAGCCGTTCTATCACATCAAATGGAGGATGGATCAGAAAGACCCATTGGCTATGTTTCAAGAACACTTGCCCAAGCTGAAAAGGGCTACTCTCAGTTGGAAAAAGAAGGATTGACAGTTGTATTTGGCATCAAGAAGTTCCACCTACATAGGTGACATTTTACAATTGTGCAATGGTGATACAGGTAGAGAGTGGACAAAGCAATGCTCCTCTATCCTTTCAGAAGAAGACAAGCCATAACTAAACAGAGAGGGCACATACAGGCGGAGGCCCAGCCAACCTGCTGCTGCTGACCAGGTTCCAGCAGGACACACTAGAGCTAGAGACGAAGCTACCAAGTACCAATAAGCAACCAGCTGCAAACGATCTCCAAAACTCCTCACCACTCACACTGGCAATGCTGCTGCCCCTTTTTATCTTGCCCTTGGATGAGGTTTGTGAAAATGTCGGCTGTCCGCCTGCCCGTTTTGCCCGCGCAACAAGCAGGAAATTGCACAGGCAAAGTAAAATCACAGTCAATTGGACTGTTAAGGGCCTTAAGTGGCCTGTTAATTAACAGCGGTGCAGCTCCGGCATCTGTGTGGGCCCACCAAGAAAAATATCCCACGAGTGCGCAATGACGTCGGGACGCTCGCCCAACGTCATCGTGCACTATTTTACACCCGTTCGGGTCGGGCGCGTGCCTGCCTTCAGGATGAAAAGTTCTGCCCCAGGAAATTATGCATTTTCAACCCATTACATCCATTTAAGTTACAGGATGGGAAATCAGTGACTAGAAGCACATAATTTCCTGATACATGTTCCCAATGTGCACTGGGTAACTGTATGTAACACTTTGTGTAAATTGCTCCCGGGATGCAGGCTGGTGATGGTGGCTGTGGAGAGCTGGTGGGTGTGGCAGTGGTAAGGATGACATTGTTGCCTGTCACTTGTTGCCCTTGGTGGTGGTAAGCCACCTTCTTGACCCGCTGAGGTTTGTGCAGTGAAGCCCTCCCACAATACCGTTAGGTTGGGAGTTCCAGGAATTGCACCTCGTGACAGGAGGGTGGTTGGAGGTGCGGTAGAGGATGAGAAGCAAAATGTACGAAATACACTTAACACATTGCACATTCTATGAGATGTTGTGATCCCCTCTATCTGGGTACTGCAAATTGAGGAAAACCAAATGGAAATTAAGGCATGGATGACAAAGCTTGCAGCCCAGTAATCCAAGAATGTGGAGCAGTGTTTGACCTGGAAAGAGGGTTATGTGTTATCTTCTTATTGGTGAACATACAGTCAAAATGATGCAGCACAGTGAACTCATATCAAAACCAAACAAAAACAGTCAGAACTTCAAACTGTTGAAACTGTTACTGTCCTTCAGGAAAACTGCAAGACACAATATTAAGGGAGAGGACAACGTTTGAGCAAGTTAGGGACTATCCTATCAACCTCTGACTGAACACCAGGTCTCTTTACAAGTTATGGAATAGTGAAGCTCAGGCTTGCTGTACTTTCATG
Source organism: Carcharodon carcharias (assembly GCF_017639515.1). NCBI lineage: Eukaryota > Metazoa > Chordata > Chondrichthyes > Lamniformes > Lamnidae > Carcharodon > Carcharodon carcharias. Next base: position 47,618,525 of record NC_054483.1, on the reverse strand, counting down.
CCCATTTAACTGACACACTTTCATTATGTGACATTCACACATCTAATTAAACTCAGGGTAACCTGTAAATTTGCTGAAAGATCTCATTGTTCAGCGAGCAACAAGATTTCATTTGACATTGAGATGACTTCATTCACCTGAAAGAAGATTCCAGTTATCCTTTGGAGCTTGGCTGATGCCAAGGGTTGATAAACAAAGCTAACGTAGCAATTTTTATGCTCTCTCGAAGGAATTCTCGAAATCAAGTGCCTGATACAGGAATGCTTTAACTGGTGTGTTTCATCCAGCTCAGTTCTTAAAGTCATAGTCATGGCAAAGCATTTGAAACAAGATAAAAGCATCAAGAAGAATTCCCACCTAAAGCTACTCCTTCAATCGCCTCGAAACAGAAACATTCTCAAAAAGGCTGCAGTCAGAATGAAACAGTAGATACCCAAATACCTGGTCTTTAACGAAACTTCATCTGAAACTGTCAGTCACTGTACAATTGCTCTATGATACTGCAATAAACATTAGATTTGTAAGATCTGCTTTTGGACGAGATGTTAAACTGAGGCCCCTTCCTCCAGTGGATATAAAAGAGCACATGGGGCTTTTTGACGAAGAGAGTTCTCCTGGTGTCCTGGGCCAACGTTTATCATTCAGTCAACACCACTAAAACACTATCATCACATTGATGTTCGTGGGAGTTTACTGTGTGCAAATTAGTTGCCACACTTCCTACATTTTACAACAGTGACTACACTTCAAGAGTATCTTATTGACTGTGATTTAGGGGGGTGTGAGGTTGGCAGGGGAGGGAGTACAGTGGGAGGAGGGTATAGTGGGGGAGGATGCAGCAACTGAGGAGGTTGGTGAAAGGGGCAAGGAAGGTGTAAGGGAAGGAGTTCAAAGGGGGGGGCAAGAGCCACTGTGTAATTTAGTAATAAAGTGACATAGCACTGGGTAATTTAGGGCATTCAAAAGTCGTGAAAGGCACCATATCAATGCAAGTCTTTATTTCTTTAAAAAACAATGGCTTTGATATTCAGCTGGGAGGTATTCCTGTACAAATGCTGCGCATGTTCATATAACATTTGCTCCTATCTTATTTTACCATTTGGATTGCTGTTTCCATTAAAATGCACGAGCACTCTGCATAATTTCAAGGCCTCCAACTCCTAATGTCTGGGAGGCGCTTCAAACATACCCTTTACAAAGAGGTATTGATTTTTGCTTTGATGTACGAATTAGATATTCATTAATCTAGTCACCTGTGTAAGAGCATCATAGAAATAAATGTTGACAAATGTGTCACAAAGACACAGGCTGCAATGGGAAGATTACAAATCTGTCATCATGGTTTCAAAAGACCCGAAAAATCCTTTTCATAATATTTTGTTCTGACACGTGGCTGATGCTGGCAAAACCATATTTATTGTCCAGCCCTAGTTGCGATGAGAAAGTGATACTGGGCCTTGCTTTTGAACCTTGCAGTCCATAGTGCTCCCACAATGATGTCAGACAACGAATTCCAGGATTTTTGCCCAGCAATAATGAAGGAATGGCGCTGGATGTCAGGTCGGGATGGTGTGTGGCTTGGAGGTGATGGTGTTCCCTGAGCATTGCTGTCCTTGTTCTTCTCTTTGGTAGAGATCACAGGGTGGGAAGTGTGGTCAGATAACCTTGGTGAGTTCCTGCAGTGTGCCCTGTAGTTAGCACATCCCACAACTACATTGTAGGAGGTGAATATTCAGTCTAATGACAAGAGTGACACTTAACCAGCCTACTCTCTCCTGGATGGTGTCAAAGTTCTCCAGGGTTGTTGCAACTGTACCATTCTAGGCAATTAGTGACTATTCACTTGCCTGGATTGAGTCTTGCAGGTGGTGCAGTCAGAAGGTGAGATATATAAAATTATCATTTTTGTGCTGAAATTCCTCAATGGCCTCACATGTTCCAACTCTGTAACCTCCTCCAGCCTTGCCCTCTGACTTCTCTCAGCTCATCCAATTTTGGCCTCCTGTGCAGGTCTGATATCCTTTACTCCACTTTTCATGGCCATGCTTTCAACTGCCTAGTCCCTAAGCTCTGGAATTCCCTCCCCAAACATCTCTGCCTCTCTCTCATTCTTTAGGTGATGATGATGCTATTAATGGTCAAGGGGAGGTGGTTGAACTTTTATGGAGTTTTTCCATTTCTCCTTAGTACCAATTAGGTTGACTGTTGCTTTGATGTAAGGGCAGTTATTCTTACTTCTCCTCTTTGAGGGAAAAAGTTCCCTTCTGGGCTATTATGGGAAATTCTGATTGAAAACATGTACAACAGTAATATCTAATTGCAGATACAGCCCTCTTAGAGTGCAGCACATAAAGGGATATTTCACTGTTAACAGATGTGATGACAGGGTGCTGTAAATGGTATATTATCTAGCCGGAAGAGTCTTCAAGAATCAGATATTACTGATTGTGGCATTTTTCTGCATTTTTTACATTTTAAGCTTTGTATGGCTTATCAGACTCCCTTATGTTTAGTGTCCTATTCAAGCCTGGTAATGATAATAGGATCAGTGGATCCTTGAGAATGCCAGATCACATGATAGCAAAATGTGAAAGACATCTACGATCTGTTACTTGATTTTAGATGATGAATATTACAGGCTTTCACTGTTGTGGTAGTTAATAACTATTAGCTAAATGCCACAGGAAAGATTTACAGATAGGCATAATAGCATCACTCAACAAAGGCCAAATTAGAACTTATTGATTCAACTTTTCAGGATTAAAGCGATTAAATCCAACCATCAATTGGTTGCATTTCCAATAGACCATCTTGAACTAAATATTTTTTATGATAAATTGAAAGTGGTATTCATACCACATAGTGATAGTTTACATAGTTTAAGAGGATAATAAATGGATAATAAGGGCTAATTATTTTGGGTTTCATATTATGAGCTTAAAATCTCAGCACTGTCAATGATAATACTTCCATCTTGTCCATATGATCAACTTCCCACTCCTTTAACCTTAGTCTCACTAAACTGCTGACCAGCCTTCCTGGCCCCCATGTTGGCTGTCTCCCTCCCATTGGATACTTTCTCTTTCCTTATTTAAAGCAGCATAATCACCCCAGCTTCTCAAAATTAACACCCTTTACTCCTCTGTCCTTGTAAACTACCACTCCATCTCCAACCTCCCTCTCCCCTCCACACGTTCTGTAAATCCTTGCTCATCTTTCCTGCTCTTTCCTCCATGTTGATGTCTCTCCAATCAGGTTTATGCTCTTGCCACACCACTGAAACATCTTTAATCACACTCACAATAGACATTCTCTTTGACTCAGAGCCTGGTACATTATTCCTCTTCAATTTGCCTGTAACCTTTATCCCAGTGAACAGCGCAATCCTCCTCCAAAGCCTTTCCTCTGTTTCGACTCTTACCTATCCAATTAGAGTCGAGAACCTCCAGCAGTGCCTTCTCTTGCAGCTCCTACATGGTTATTTCTGGAGTCTCTCAAAGGCATATTCTCGCCACCTCCCCTCCCTCATCTACATGGAGTCCCTTAGCACCATCATACAAAGACAGAGTTCATCTTCCTCTTGTATACTCTCTCCCTCATCTTGCTCAACCATTCCACTACCTCCGGATTATTGGATGGCCTGTCCAATATCCAATCTTGGATGAACTACAGATTCCTCCAGCTAATGATTTGGGAAATCAGAGCCATTGGTTAGAATCATCCAGTCCCATTGGCATGTCCCAGTGTCATGGCAGGCATGAGCAGAGAATATGGCGAGAAGGTAAAAAATTGACTTTAACAGTCATAAAACCAGCTTGCGATTGTCCACTCCACCCATCCACGGCAGAAAATGTTGGCCACTACCGCACATCGGGAACCTAATTTTAGTACTTTAGCATCTCATTATAAGTCTTAATTGCCAGAATCATCCCCCCACATCAAATTTACCGCCAATGTTGGTGTGACTGCAGAATGGTGAGCTTCGCGACTGCTTTTAAGAGGCATGGACCTGGTGACCTGAATTTTGAAGGGATCTCGGAGGTGAGTGCACACAACCTTGCGCAGCACTTACGGACAACACCCATAGGTCATCGAGGAAGAGGCACCGCGCATTTGGGTGGTGCCCAGGCAAGCTGCTTTTTCCCAGCTGGTTTTCAGTGTGGTGCCGGGGCAAGGGCTCCATTGTGAGTCAGACCAGAGGGTGGGGGCACAGGGGCAAGGCAGTGCAGACCGAAGGAAGTACATGAGCACATGGGGGGGCAAGGGGAAGGGGGAGGGAATTAACCAGACTCTTGGAAAAGCTTGTCAAAATTGAGCATTCTTGTGCAGCTGAGACTGTTCAGCTGTAGCTCCATTGCTATGCTTGGAGTTGGGCTTCTGAAGCTTTTCTGTTCACTCAAGCAATACAAAAGCATGAAAGTGTCACCAAATGGTGCAAAATGTTTCACCCCTCGGGCACAGACTGCAAGATAATATGCGATTTAGACCAATTGGCTGACTGGGCAAGTTGTAGAACCCTTTGTGAAAGGTGGCCATCACTGGTGGAGGCGCTCACAGCCCCTTACAATGTCTTTATTAAGGTTTGGACCAGTATCCCTCATGGTTCAAGCTAACAGCACAACCTTACAGTGTGGGTTAAGAGAATGCCTGTACCTGATCTGAGAGCATAGCATGCAGTCCAATGGCCGAAGCTGCTGCCAATCAGTCAAGTGGAGTGGGGTGGAGGTGGTTGGGGTTTCGGACAGGCAATAAGCGCACTACACACTTAACCAAGAGAGGCTCTTACGACACATATGATAACCCACGTATCTCTCTCTTTGACCCTGCAGGAGGAGAACATCATGATCGTGGAGCCCGGTGATTTAGTGGTATGCCTCATGGCTTACAGGGAGCAGAGAAGAAGAGTATGATGGAGGCACCTGGCTCAGCAAATGGAGGGGCACCACCCTCGAGATGAAGGGGTGGGAGGGCCTGCTGTACATGCAACTGAAGATCCAGAGAGCCATTGCTTGTAGGTGCTTTACTTGATCCAGGGTCTATGGACGGTGCCTGTCATTCTTGCAGATGACTGAAAACCAGTGTCACCGAAGACTGCACCTGTCTACATCTGCCACATGCTGCAGGATTTGGCACCACAGGAGGGCATCCACTGCTAGTGGCAGTGAAAGTGACCGTGATGCTTAATTTTTACGCCAGTGGCTCCTTCCAGGGCTCCACAGGTGACCTGTGTGAGATCTCACAAGCCTCCACCCACAAGTGTATCCAGGAGGTCACAGACACCATCTTTGCGAAGACACACAACTTTGTGCATTTCACCCAGGAACAGGAAAGCCAGGAAGCAAGAGCGCTGGGATTTGCCCAGATCTCTGGTTTCCCACAGGTACAGGGTGACAGCGACTGCATTCACATGGTGCTTAGGTCTCCATGGCAACCAGCAGTCCAGTATGTCAACCACAAGAGCTTCCACTTGCTGAATATTCAGCTGGTGTGCGACCACCATAAACGCATCCTGTAGGTCTGCGCACAGTTCCCAGGGAGGTCCATGACTCCTACATCCTTAGCAGGTCTCAGATCCCTGACGTCTTCCAGGGTCAAGAGAGGCTGCAGGGTTGGCTCCTCGGTGACAAGGGTTACCCACAGAGGACGTGGCTGATGACACCGGTGCAGCAGCCTCAGACTGCAGCAGAGAGACAGTACAATGAGGCTCAGGCTGCAACTTGGTCTTTGGTGGAGCAAACTATAGGCATCTTGAAAATGGATTTCTAGTGCCACAACAGATCCAGTGGTGCACTGCAATACAGTCCACCAAGGGTGTCACGCATCATTGCTCCTTCTGCTCACTAACAACCTGGTGCTGCAACAGGGGAAAGACCTGGCTGAGGAGGAGATGGAAGAGCTGTACGTCTCCTCCGACCTAGAGAATGTCAAAGGAGATGAAGGTGATGAGGCCCTTGAAGGTGAGGAAGCTGGTGATGAGGCCATCGCACTGGCCAGAGGAGGCAGGCGTGCTCGGGAGATCCTCTTAGCTGCAAGATTCATGGAGGATGATGACGAGATGCAGTGAGGACAGCACTGATATCCTCAACTTGCATCTGTGAATGTTTGACTCCTGTGTGGCTGATGGCAGCACTCATTCCCTCAGTGCTCAGGCTCATGTCATAGAGACGCAGCGGAGGCCCTAATAGTCGCTCGATCACAGGAGGATGATGATGACATGCAATGAGGACACCCCACAGATCTTCACATAGCCTCTGTGAATGTCTGATTCCTGTCTGGTTGAGGGCAGCTCGCTTGTGCTCTGTGATAAGGGTTATATCATAGAGATGCAACTGTGAAACTTTAAATGCCTCTGATCCTTTGTCCACCTTCAGCACCTGAGCCTTTCAGGAGCACAGTGTCACTAGTCACAGATGCTGAAGAGATGGGGGCCAGTCCCAATCAAAGGTGCTGAGAGCACACAGAGAGAATGATGGAACTCTGTGACACCTGCCCACGACATCCTGGCAGCAATGACCAGCACCGCCGAGGTACAGGCAGCACTGATGTGTCCAGTGAGTGTGAGGCCACATATCTCAGTTTGCTCTGAAGGTTTCACACTGTGCAGGGAGGAGGCCCAGGACTGAGACACCTGCCTTTATCTTGTGCAGAAAGGTTTCACATCTGAGTGACACGAACACTGCTCATCAGAACAAGGAGCCACAGGCTGGGAGGCATTCTTGGGAGTTTATTTACAATAGAGAACATTATGTATAAGTGATCAACACCCATGCCCTGGCTGTGCAATCACATCTTCTTAACCTTCCTAACGCTGCTGTTATGTTTTGGTTCTCCCCCGACATCCACAGCGGAGGTGGAGGCAGCCTGCTGACTGTGACACCTTGTCTGTGATGACCTTGGCAGACATCCTCAGGAGGGCCAAGACCTAGAGGGTCCTGGCCTCCTTTGGGTGTCCTGTTGTGGGCCAGCTGCATCCTCCTTGGCCTGTGGAGCTGGTGCTGTGGGGCTCACAGGAAGAAGTGATTTGGATTGGCCAAACATTCCCAGAGTCAACTGGGTGGATGGCCCTGGGGTGTTGAGCTGCTGATCCTCCTCCCTATGGGTGTCTGAGGGCCCCTAGCTGCCTCCTTGAGGAGAAGAGGAAGCTGGAGTGAGATCGAGCTGCCCTGCACCCCTCTCACATTGACGCTGTTAGAGGTCAACTATGGCGTCAGTGATTGAGTTCAGCCTGCGCAGCAGTGCAGGAGCGATGTCCTGGACCAAGGTCTCCATTGCAGCCGCCATCCTGCCTGTGTTGACTTTGGTGCATCAGCTGCCGGCGCTGTCACCTTAGCAGATTCCTTTCCTGCAGCTGTCCTCCATGTGCCACTGACCTCCGGTGCCCCTGCCTCCACCTGCTGTGGGACAGGTTGTGTGCTGTGCTCACCAGATTGTGATCACGAGGCTGCTCTACATCTAGGTTCCGCCAAGATGTGTGTCTCTGCGCTGGTGGAAGGTGCGCGTGAGCTGCCCTCAGGGTCCTCTTCCGAGGTGCTCTTGGCTCTGGGGTTAGGGTCAAGGTTGCCTGAGGGTGACATGGCAAATGTGCCTAGGACAGGAAGTGGAGATTATTACTGCTTGGCAGCTGCGTTGAACACAGAACAGTGGACTCAGAGTAGCGTTGAGAGAGGGATGATTGGCACAGAATCCTCACGTGGGTGTTCACTACCGACCTCACCATCCTCTCCGGCCAGCTCCAATGCGCGACTCTCGAATGGAGTGAGGACCTTGATGTCCGGCACTCCACCCCCAGTCTGGGACCTCTCCTGTTGATTGTGTGCAATCTTGTTCTGCATAAAGACCGATGGAGAGAATGTGAACAAGGCACATGCCAGGCCAGATGAGAAGGACGCCAGACATGCATGTGTGCTGAGTGGAGCCTTGGACAGGATGAGGAGGCACTCTCCAGAGGAGATGAGGCCAGATGGAGATGTGAGGGTGTGTGTGTGAGAGAGTGAGTGGTGATGATCCTTGAGTTGGCAGTGAGTGAGGTGCCAGGGAATGTGTGATGGGCTTGTGAGCATGTAAGTTTAGAGTGATGAGATGACGGCACGAATGAGATCATTCATCGGTGTTCTGCACTAGATGGCCGACCTCTTGGTGCAGCATTTTCACTTACCACCTCTGCCACCACCTCCCAAGCCGGGGTGCTGAGACTGATGGGCTTCCTGCAGCCAGAGTGGGGTAGAAGACATCACGGTGGGCCTCCACAGTGTCCAGATGGTGACCCAGTGATGCATCACTGAGTCAATGAGCTGCACGCTTCTTGACTTTTGGGGCCATGCTTCAGCAGAACAGTCCTGAGCTGCAAGCATTGAAAAGTGTGCTCGCGGCTGCAGTTTACATATGGTGCCCAGTGTAAGGAAGTGGCACAGTAATGGTATGGTGGGCGAGTCGGAAGTCTGCCATCAGTGATCCAGTGTGTTTCCTATGACTGCATAATTTATGAGGTGAGAAGGGGACGATAGATGTGAAAACCTACCATTGTGGCCAACATCTCTTTTCACGCCCGCTACCACACAGCGCAAATCTGGGATGATTCTGCCCACTGTCTTCAGTTCCCAAGAAAAACTCCATCCTCTTGTTAGTGATTCCAGCCTCTTCCCTGGCCTTTGTCTGAGGGTGAACCAGATTGCTCACAACCTTGACCTGGGCTCCCCATCACAAAGAGCACCTCATTCCTTCCTTGGAACTTTGCCCTGTGTCAGCTCACCTAATACTGAAACATAATGCCAGTACTATCCTGACCGATCTCGCATCCTCTCTGCTCGAGATAAATTCAGCTCACCCAAAACTCTGATGCCGATGTCCTATCCCAAATGACTAACCCTGTCAGTCCTTTTCTTGTTGTTTTACATTGACTTCCAAACCACCAACTTAGGGTTGTCATCCTTTTGTTTTAATTCCTTCACAGCCTTTTCCCACCGCACCCCAAACCATCTCAGTAACCTCCTCCAGCCCTACACTCAAAACTCTGATCCTTGGATTCTAGCCTCTTTTGTAACCACCTCCTTCCCATCATTGTTGATGATGCTTTCATGCTCTGAAATTGTCTCCCTAAACATTCTCTATCTCCTTCTCCTTCTTCAAGAGCTTGTGTAAAACCCACCCTTTGACAAAACTTTTGGCCATCCTTTCTAAAATCTCTTCTGAGGCTCCATGAATGTTTCTTGGGGCAACATAAGTAATAAATGCTGCCAAATTCAGCTACACCATGCCCAAGAGCAGGGAACATCTCTCCTTCACTGAACCTCAACAGAGTGCCTACAGCCTGAGGAGAAATGCAAAACAAAATTCTCCTCATTTTGCCTTTCCCCCACTAAAATAAAGCTCCTCCTTATCCACTCTAATAAAAAACCCTTCATGATTTTGAACACCTCTCGTGAATTTCCCCTTAAATGTCTTTGATCTAAGGGGAACAATCTTTGATTCTCCAGTTTCTTCACGTATCTGAAATCCTCCATTCCTGGAACCATCCTAGTACATCTTTCTCACAAGCTCTGGTTCTGTAACACAATGGATAGTAAATTGGAATTCTAGTGAGGCGGCTGCAGGCATCATTCGACATTGTGTGTTCAAAAGCCACCAGAGTTACCTTTCTTGTGTCCAATTCTGGTCATGCCAGTTGAGAAAGTATGTGGAGGCATTGGAGAGAATGTGGAAAAGATTTATGAGGCTGGTTCACAGTCAAAGACACAAATTGTGTACCAAAAACAGAGGGTAACCAAGGGGCTAATGAGAGTGAGGGACGTAAGGTAATTAACATCAACCAAGAAAAAGCATTAAGAAATGTAAGGGACTAAAATACGACAGAACCCCAGGGCCTGATGGCCTACATCTGAGGATACGAAAACATGTGGCTGCAGAGATAGTGAATGCACTGATTGGGATTTTCCAAAATTACCTATGTTCTAGAATAGTCCCAGTGGATTGGAAGTAGCAAATGTAACAGCACTATTCAGGGAAGTAGGGACAGAAAAAACAGGGAACTACAATTAGCCTGACATCAGTCATCAGGAAAATGCTAAAATCTATTATCAAAGAAATCTTACCAATGAACTTAGAAAATCATGGGATGCTCAGACAAACTCAACATGGTTTTATGAAAGGGAAATTTCCATTTGTTTAAAGGAATAGAGAGACCCAGAAGTTTTTTGAGGATGTAGCTAATAGGATAGATAAAGGGGAACCAGTAGATGTAGAATACCTGGATTTCCAAAAGGCATTTAATAAGGTGTCACACAAAAGATTAATAGGCAAGATAAGGGCTCATGGGGTTGGAGGTAATATATTAGGATAGAGAGAAGATGGTTAATGGATTGAAAGTAGAGAGTGGGTATAAAAGGGGCTTTTTCAATTTGGCAGGCAGTGAATAGTGGGGTGCTGCAAGGATCAGTGCTGGGGCCTCAGCTATTTACAGCTATATTAATGAGCTAGATAAAGAGACAGAGAGTAATGTATCTAGGTTTGCTGATGAGATAAAGCTAGGTGATAAATCAAGCTGTGAGGAAGACTCAGAGGCTGAAAAGAGATGTAGAAAGGTGAAGTGAGTGGGCAAAAAGGTGGCAAATGGAGTATGATGTGGGAAAGTGTGAGGTTATTCACTTTAGAATTAAGAATAGAAAGGCAGAATATTTTTAAAAGGCATGAGGCTTGTAAATGTTGATGTTCAGAAGGACATGAGTATGCTTGAACAAGGTACACGGAAAGTTAACATGCAGGTGCAGGAAGCAATTAGGAAGGCAAATGGCATGTTGGCTTTTATTGCAAGAATAAAGAAGTCTTGTTACGATGGTGCAGGACTTTGGTAAGACCATACCTGGAATACTGTGTGCAGTTTTGGTCTCCACAAGTAAGGAAGGATATATTACCATGAGAGGCTGAGTAAATTAGGTCTTTATTCTCTGGAGTTTAGAACAATGAGAGGTGATCTCATTCAAACATACAAGATTCTGAAGAGGCTTGACAAGGTAGACACTGAGAGGTTGTTTCCCCAGGTTGGGGAATCTAGAACACATGTTCATACTTTTGGGATAAGCGGCCAATTATTTAGGACTGAGATGAGGTTTTGAATGTTTATATTCTCCACCCCAGCAGGTTTGAGTTGCTCCAGAGTTGAGTATATTTAAAGCTGATATTGACAGATTTTTTTGAACACTCAGGGAATCAAGGAATATGGGGAGCGGGCAGGAAAGTAGAGCGGAGGCAGAAGATCAACCATGGCCATAGTGGATGGCGGAGCAGGCTCGAGGAGCCAAATAGTCTATTCCTGCTCCTATTCCTTTTGTTTCAGGATGAGAGATTTCCATTACATGGATAGTTTGGCGTAGTTGGGGCTATTCTGTTTAGAGAAGGGAAAGCTGAAAGGAGATTTGAAAGAGTTATTCAAAATCATGAAGGGTCTGGACAAAGTCGATTGGGAGAGACTGTTCCCATTGGTGGAAGGCTCAAGAACCAGAGGACACAGATTTAAGGTGAATGGCAAGAGAATGGCAAGGGGCATTTGGAAAGTCAAAATGCAATCCATCAGAGTCAGTATGGTTTTATGAAGAATAAATCGTGTTTGACTAATTTGCTGGAGTTCTTTAAGATGTGACAAGCAAAATGGATAATGGAGATCCTGTAGATATAGTATATCTGGACTTCCAGAAGGCCTTTGATAAGGTGCTGCACAAAAGATTAATACACAAGATAAGATTACATGGAGTTAGGGGTAATGTCTTAGCTTAGATAGAGGATTGGCTAACCAACAGAAAGCAGAGAGTTGGGATAAATGGGTCTTTTTCTGGATGGCAAGCTGTAACTAGAGGGGTACCATAAGGTTCGGTCCTTGGGCCCCAACTATTTACAATCTATAGCTAAATTTGCAGATGACACCAAAATAGGTGGGAAAGTAAGTTGCAATGAAGAAATAAGAAATTTACAAATGGATATGGACAGGTTAGGTGAATGGGCCAAAATTTGGCAGATGGAGTTTAACATGAGATTATAAGGGACATGGACAGGGTGGTTAGGGAGCAGCTGTTCCCCTTAGTTGAAGGATCAGTCACGAGGGGACATAAGTTCAAGGTGAGGGGCAGGAGGTTTAGGGGGGATGTGAGGAAAAACCTTTTTACCCAGATGGTGGTGATGGTCTGGAATGCACTGCCTGGGAGGGTGGTGAAGGCGGGTTGCCTCACATCCTTTAAAAAGTACCTGGATGAGCACTTGGCACATCAACATTCAAGGCTATGGGCCAAGTGCTGGTAAATGGGATTAGGTAGGTAGGTCAGGTGTTTCTTACATGTCAGTGCAGACTCGATGGACCAAAGGGCCTCTTCTGTACTGTGTGATTCTGTGATTCTAGATAAGTGTAAGGTTATCCATTTAGGATGGAAGAATAAAAGGGCGACTTATTATTTAAATGGAGAGAAATTTCAGAATGCTTCAGTGCAGAGGGATCTGGGTGTCCTCGTGCATGAATTGCTGAAAGCTAAAATGCAGGTACAGCAGGTAATAAGGAAGGCAGAAGGAATTTTGGCATTTATTGCTAAAGGAATAGAGTATAAACATAGGGAAGTGTTGTTGCAACTGTACAAGGCATTGGTGAGACTGCATTTGGAGTACTGTGCACAGTTTTGGCCCCCTTACTTGAAGAAGGATGTAGTTGCATTGGAGGTGGTTCAGAGGAGGTTCACTAGATCGATTCCAGAGATGCAGAGCTTGTCTTATAAGGAGAGATTGAGCAGTTTAGGTCTATACTCGCTAGAGTTTAGAAGGATGAGAGGAGATCTAATTGAGGCATATAAGATGCTAAAGGGGATAGACAAAGTAGGCGTGGAGCGGATGTTTCCCCTTGTGGGGCATTCTAAAATGAAAGGCCATAGTTTTAGGCTAAGAGGTGGTAGATTTAAATCAGAGATGAGGAGGAATTACTTTTCTCAAAGAGTCATGAATCTGTGGAATTCACTACCTCAGAGTGCAGTGGATGCCGGGACGCTGAATAAATTTAAGGAGGAGATAGACAGATTTTTAATTAGTAACGGGTTGAAAGGTTATGGGGAGAGGGCGGGAAATTGGTGTTGAAGCCGAAACGGGATCAGCCATGATCATATTGAATGGCGGGGCAGGCGCGAGGGCCTGAATTGTCTACTCCTGCTCCTAATTCTTATGTTCTTATGTAGAAGCAACGGTGACATGAAAGGAAGCTTTATTGTGCAGTGAATTGTTAAGATCTGAGAGTATCATGGGGGCAGTTTCAATCATGGCTTTCAGAAGGGAATTGGATAATTATCTGAAGAGATAAAATTGCAGGGCTACAGTGGGGTTAGCTGAGTAGCTCCCACAGAGAGCTGAAAATGGGCATGATGGGCCAAATGGTCTCCTTCTGTGCCGTAATGACTCTATGATACCCTCTAAGCCTTGGCATCCTTTCTAAAGTAGAAAGCGACGCACAGAATTGGACACAACACTCAAGCTGAAGCATAGCCTGTGTTTATTAAAGATTTATCATAATTCCTTACTTTTGTACTCAATGCCTCTATTTATAAAGCCAAGGATCTTATATGCTTTTGTAACCACTTCTGATGCACCCTGAAATTAAGCTGTCAAATGTGGGCCTATGAACACTTCACATGTTCATCTCTCCCTTCTTTTAGTGAAGACTTTTTAAAAATTAATTAATGTAAGCAAGAATTTCAGATGACTAGGTTAATCATTTTCCTGCTCATATCCCATCATAGCCCTATCTGCGATTTTCTAAGTATCGAGTCTGAAATTCACAGGCTAGGTTTTGCTAAAACAGCTGAAAAAAAAACACGCCGAAAAAATAAAAATCTACTTCTCCCAATCATTGAGTGCATTAAAATTAAAGATTTACTTCTTTGGCATTGGCATAGTCTGGTTCACTATAACTTCCAAATAATAGAAAACCTGTTCTTAGTGATTTATAATCCAGTCAGCAAGACAATCAACTGTGGACACAGCCTCAAAGTAGCAAAGGATGAGGCCTTGTGACAGTGACTAGATCTCTGTCAGTGACACATTCTTATCACTGCCTTTCAGAAACTCCCAACCTTGACTTTGTTATGATGTACACACTTGTATTAATCAAAGCCGGTAAGACAATGTAAATCAAAATCAGATCCAGAAAATCGTGGCAGAATATCTCTGAAGCAATGGAATTTTTCTGTGGCATATCAGCGTCTCAATTTCCAACACAAAGACTAAACCTTAGCTCCTAAACATGGCTGGGTTGGGGTCGGGTCAGAGGTTAAGATTCAAAAAATCTGTAACAGGATCCCACAGCATCTTGATCACACCCACATCTGGTTTTAACTGAGGTGTGCTGAGGGACGTGGAGCCAATCTGCCTGCAAGTGGTAAGCTAGCCATTTAAATATTATAAGGAGGCTGCACAACTTGTTTTTGACAGTTATTCTAGCCTTAACTCACTTTGGCTGTGTTTTCTAGACCATAAGGAACACAACAGCTGAAAGAAGGTGAGAAGGGCTGACACCATGTGGTTTTGTAGCACTGCTTGTGGGCTAGGAGGAGGAGGAGCACTTCCTCCAGGTCAGGAACTAAAGGCAGACTTTAAAAATAGTGGGTGGGACCTGGATGCGGAAGTCCCATCCCCATCTCCGTGAAATCTAATTTATGCCTGTAGGGGAAAGGGGGCAGGGCGTGATTCACACAGGAAGGAAACCTTAACTCAGGGCAATTTGAATTTAGTTCTGAACTCAAACAGACCCTATTTTGGCTGTTGCACTAGTTTTAAGTCACAAATTGATGAAGTAGACATAAATGCTCTTGAAGCATGGATAATGTTTGTATAACTGTCATGACCTGAAGTTCTTTCAATGCTAACCCTTTAAACTTAAGAAAACAGAGGCTGCCCATGACAGTGAGCGTTAAAAAACCCTCTGCTGAATTGCTTTAATTAACAGACCATCTGGTGCAGAGTTTTTTAAAAATTAGCACTTGTTCACACAGTTTCAATTGAGTTTTTTGTTGAAATTTCTGCAAGGGAGATTACGATGGAATTATAAATGCTTGACTGAGATTCTAAAGCTAGAATTATCTCAGCAGGGCATTCTGAGTTCAAAGTATTATTAAGAGTTTAAAGAAGCTGCTGAAAAATTAGCTGCCCTTGATGTGGGGTCTGAATAGAAGCTTATTTGTTTTTATAAGAAATTAACCACTTGAGGAGGTTTAAAAGTTTTGAATGGGTTTCATGAAGGGACGTTTTTATTATCAAGTGGGTATGAGTGAGAGATGTATTACACTATTTGTTTATTTCCTTTCAGCTCCACATAACTTCTGAAGTGTTCCCATGGTGGATACCTGGGTGAGTGGCTATGGAGGTGGCATGGGGGTATGAGGGGCCATGGAGGCTAGCTGGGAGGCATGGATTGGCATTGAGTCATCATGGTCAGTATGAGGGGCCATATGTGTTGACAATATGTTGGCTTGGGGGATATGAGGAGCCATGGGGAAAAAAGAGACATGCTGTCAAAGCTTTTCATCTTGCATTCATGAGGGCAGTTTGCAAGAAATTACCAACAGTAAAGGGGAACAGCAATTAATACTGCATGAGAGAGGAATGTTGATTGTTGGCAAGTGGACTTAGATTCGTGGAGGCATTGTCATGGAGAATGCAGCATGGAGCAGTTAACAGCCCATTTCATATCCATTACAAGTCACACAGTCAGCTCCCATCTCTCAGCAGGTCTGGCAGCATCGGCGGAGAAGAAAAGAGTTGATGTTTCGAGTCCTCATGACCCTTCAGAATTATGAAGGGTCATGAGGACTTGAAACGTCAACTCTTTTCTTCTCCACCGATGCTGCCAGACCTGCTGAGTTTTTCCGGGTAATTCTGTTTTTGTTTTGGATTTCCAGCATCCGCAGTTTTTTGTTTTTATTTCAGTTCCCATCTCTGATGGCTTTAATGTGGTCCTGGCCTTTTATACCAGTACTGGTTCTCACATGCTTATGTTGGAGAGCAACATTTATAAGTGGATCCTGTGAACTGAAAGCTGCATCTTTCACTATCATATGGAATTAGCTGGGCTGTTAATCTCCAATTAGCAGTAGTAACTATACTGCACTACAGAATTGGTGTAGGAATTCTACAACAGCTCCTGCCAAACCAGAGAATGGAAGATAGCAAAGTCAAGACCAATTTCATACAGGTTAAAACTACTGATTGGATTTTTTTCCAAGCTGATTTATGGAAACGAGGGCTTAAGTCGTGAGGCACTGGTCACCAGTGTAAGAGTGGTTCAGATTCTGAAGTCCAACACTAAAGCAGCAGGAACAGAACCTTGTAATTTCTACTCTACATAATACCACACATGGCAAAAGTAAAAGATTACTTTTAATTATTCTCGTGATGTATAAAGGCCAACATTTGTTGTCGATCCCTAATTACAATTAAGAAGGTGGTGGTAGGCTGCCTTCTTGAACTTTCTTGTTGTCCTTTGGTAAAGGTGCTTGCACAATGCTGTCAGGGAGGGAGTTTCAATATTTTGACCCAGTGACGATGAAGAAATGGCAATATAGTTCCAAGTCAGGATGGTGACTTGGCACCTGGAAGTGATAATATTCCGATTTTCCTGCTAGCCTTGTCTTTTTAGCGGTAGAGGTCACGGGTTTGGAAGGTGCTGTTGAAAGAACCTTTGTGAGATTCTGAATGCATCTTGTAGCTGGCGCACACAGCTATTACAGTGCACTGGTGGTGGAGGGAGTGAATGTTTAAGGCAGGGTTTGGGGTGCTGATCATGCAGGCTGCTTTGTCCGGGATGGTGTCAAGCTTCTTGAGTGTTGTGGGAGCTGCACTCAATCAGGCAAGTGGAGATTACTCCATCACACTCCTGACTTGTGCCTTGTAGATAGTGGACAGGCTTTGGGGAGTCAGGAGGTGAGTTACTCACCACAGAATTCCCAGGGCAGAATATTGTGCTCAGCGGGCAGACACGCCTCTGACCCGGCTGAGTGCAAAGTGATGTGCGATGATGCCAGGCGAGCGTCCCGACGTCATCACGTAGTCCTGCAATATTTTAATTGGCGGGCACATGCCGGAGTCAGCAGAGCACCTGCTGACAGTTAAAAGGCCTATTAAGACCATTAAAAAGCGAATTAAATTCAAATTTACGCTCCCTGTCCAACCTAATGGTTGGTGGACAAGCGAAAACACCAAGTGGCCTTTGCACTTTATAAGAAACCTCATCTATGGGCGGGATGAGGTTTCCTAAAGCAAATAAAAATTTTATACTTGAATTAAAAACATGTCCCTTCTCATGTGACAGAGTCACATGAGGGGACATGTTTTATGACATTTTTATACTGTTCATTAGTTTTTAAACAGCGCTTCTACTCCCTGAGGCAGTTCCATGCCTCAGGGAGATTGAAGTGCTCTTTTGTGAGCATGCGCTAAGTTCATGGTAGGCCTGCTCACCCTCCTCCCCCGCCCGTACAGGCAGTGCTGAGCGCTGCTGCTCGCATTCCATGCTGGGTGGGCCTTAATTGGCCCGCTCGGGTAAAATCACGGTGCGGTGCCGATCGCGGATGGCAGTCAGCTTCCTGACCACCCCTGCAAACCCCCCAAGGGCAAAAATCTGCCCCCAGTCTCTCACCTGCTCTTGTAGCCACAGTATTTATATGGTTGGTCCAGTTCAGTTTCTGGCCAATGGTAAACTCCAGGATGTTGATGGCTGGGAGATTTAGTGATGGTAATGCCACTGAATGTCAAAGGGAGGGCTTTGGACTCTTTCTTATTGGAGATGGCCTTGCCTGGCATTTGTATGACATGAATGTTACTTGCCGCTTAATGGCTCACACCTAGGATGACTCTTCAAAAGAAGTTATTGCTCTCACAGCTCTGACCAAAAAATTCCTGAAATGACACAGCCCCTTTATGGTTTTAAATGGGCATGCAACTACTCAGTCTTGCTGTACACTGTAAGATGTTTGTGCTATATATTGTTAATTTGCTAATGTAAAAATAGTTGCTCTGTAAACTATTAAGAAATAAAACTGTTAAGATTTTAAGATATTGGTAAATAATGGGATGATGGCTTATGATCTTCTGATGCCTCTACTCCCACTCAAGGCTTCTATGTAACTCTGCCAGACTGTTTTAAGAAGAGGCCGTGGAATTACATTTTAAACAGTCATTGTATCAAGATGAATGCACAGGAACCAGCCTTGTGAAAGACCCTCTGCAGTCCTAATGAAGGGCCAAGCTATTAACAGTGCATTTCCACAAGTGTCCAGTGTAATTTTGGGAGAAGAGAAGAAAATGGCATAAACTGCTTCATTGCAATTTCTCCAGCATTTCTGCAGATATTCCATAGATGATCAAGACAGGGGCTAAATTCATCCCCATTGTTTGAAACCCAAACATTGCAGCTATGGTTAATAATGATGAAATGTAAAGAAAAAAATGACTGATCTAAAGAAGTGTAAATAGAAAAAGCAGAGTCATGACCAACAGCTGCTGTCTGGAAAAATGGAGACAATGGTTATGATCAGAAAATGTTGAATTCAGTGTTGAGATTGTAAAGGCCCAAATTGAAAGATGAAGTGCTATTCCTCAAGCTAACTTTTAGCTTCATTCAATCTGGCACCAGAAATATTTGAACATTAGCTGTGTTTGAAAGGGCCCCTCACTTCAAACCTTCAATTTCTCTCTCTCATAGTCAAAACCTTACTTATCTGCATTCTAACAAAACTTCTCACTTTTGCTGTCTTGGACCATTTAACCTCTAAAGGTGCCTGTTAAAAGGATCCAAACTAGTTGAAGCCAAAAACCAAGACACAGAACTTTTCTTTATTGTGAGAGTTCATGAATTTATTCAGTCTCACAACTCTTCCTTCACAACTAGTGCTCCAGCTGTCCCCTATTTATATGTGCACAAAGACAATTAATACCCATTACCTGTTTCATTTAATCTTAACAATGACATTAACAAACTTTAACAATGTAATTGACAAGACATTAACAATACCCTACACATGCCCCTACTTTCCCTTCATATATTCACAGTGTTGAAATTAAGACTTGTTCCAGTCTCTCAATCCAACTTATCCTTTGTGGACTTATTGAACTTCTCCTTCCTCATACTACAAAGGCGATGTTTGACTTCACCTAAGCTTTAGTTACCGGGCTAGATTTTAAACTTGCTGCCAGACATAAGACTGGATCTGGGCTGGCTCTTAGAAAAATGGCCCATGGTTCGAGTGGAATAGATCGAAGGGAAAATATAATGCTTCCTGGAATGGGCAATTGACCATCACTATCACTATTACTATCACCTGCTTTCTGCCCAGAGCACCAAAGTGAAAATCCATCCCACCGTGTCTTTTCCTTACCTATCATCAGCATTCATGATGTGCTGCACCCTGAGTCCTAGTCTTACACTGTAGCTCAACAATAGCAAGAAGACAAATGATCAATCAGTAGATAGATGAATTGGCTCCGTCTCAAATCCTCAAACTTGGCAGCAACTTGAGAAACCGTTGCTATGACACCTGGTCTGAGTGATAGGGCCACCAAACCTCAACTATGAAAGATCAAGAACCTCTGCTACCCCTAATGTCAACTCATTTATTTTTTATTCATTCACGGGATGAGGGCATCACTGGCTATACCAGCATTTATTGCCCATCCCTAGTTGACCCCGAGAAGGTGGTGGTGATCTGCCTTCTTGGACCGCTGTAGTCCATGAAATGTAGACACACCCACAGTGCTGTTAGGGAGGGAATTCCAAGACTTTGACCCAGTGACAGTGAAGGAACGGCGATATGTTTCCAAGTCAGGATGGTGAGTGGCTTGGAGGGGAACTTCCAGGTAGTGGTGTTCCCATCTGTCTGCTGCCCTTGTCCTTCTAGATGGTAGTGGTTGTGAGTTTGGAAGTGCTGCCTAAGGAGCCTTCGTAAGTTCCTGCAGTGTACCTTGTAGATGGTACACACTGCTGCCACTGTGTGCAGGTGGTGGAGGGAGTGAATGTTTGTGGATGTGGTGCCAATCAAGTGGGCTGCTTTGTCCTGGATGGTGTCAAGCTTCTTGCTATGTGCCATCATACCTCAACCAAATCATTTTTTCATACTTAGCCAAAAAAATAGTATGCCCAAATGAAGTAACTACCAAAAATTAAATCTCAGGCACCAGACATCACAGGAAAAGGAAGAACAATCCTGAATATGGAATAATCCAGCCTACACATTCAGGAAGATCAAGGGGCACATTCTCCAGTTATGTAAGACCAGAATTAGGCCTGATGTCAGGAGGTGGCTCTTTCTCAGAGAACAGTGGAACAAGCTGCATTCTCATGTGGTGATTGTGACTCATGTGGACTTGCTGAATTCTTTGAAGTGAGAGCTGGAGCTGTATTTGTTTGGAGTGAAGATCACCATGTGCAAAAGAAAGATCTTGTTTTAAGTTAGTCAGGGTCTGAGTGGTGTCCTGGAATTTTTTTTTATTATTACTCATTCACGGATTCGCTGGCTAGGCCTGCATTTATTGCCCATTCCTAATTGCCCTTAAGACATTGGTGGTGAGCTGCCTTCTTGAACCGATGCTGTCCATATGGTGTGGATACACCCACAGTACCGTTATGGAGGAGTTCCAGGATTTTGACCCAGCGACAGTGAGGGGTTGCCTAAAGGGGTTAGAGAGGATTTCCTCTTCTTCCAGGAGATGCCATGTCTCTGGGCAGCATAAGGAGGGTATATATTGGGTTGCAGATGGCATCACAGTTGTGTGGAACAGGATGGAGTGGAGTATCATTTCTTGTTTAACAGTGTCATATTCGTACTCAGTTAAGTCTCCAACATACATTCCACATAGGATCTTAACATGTTGCTACATTAAGAACAGTGGCCGCATTTTAAAATTACCTTTTTGGTTGTGAAGAACTGAGGGACATCCTAGGATGCTATTTAGATGCGAGCTCTTCCTTTCTTTTCAGCTGCTTTGTGTTCTGTTATCAATAGGCGTAGGAGCATTCATCTATTTACTTATGGATGGAAACCTCTGTGCTCGGTAATGTGAGCTTGGAGGCAGAAAGGGCAGTTACTTCAGCAGGGTGGTGACATGCCCGAACTCCACTGCCTTCCCAGCTCTGCCTGAATTCAGGGATCCCTCGATCAAAGGCACTCAGTCTCTGATTGGGGGATTGGACAAGGGAAAAGGTGATGCTGGTGATAACCACCATTTCGCCCTTGCTTCTGACCCTCCTTCCCCCTATTTTAGCTCCACCCCCACCCCATGAACAGCAACCTCCCCCTGAAATTACTTACCTTTAGCCTGGACCCATTCTGACCCTGGGACTCCAGGGGAGAGGGTTTGGAGAATTGGGGGGCCTGTCCTTCCAGCAGCAGCCTCAGTGACACTGCTAAATACAAGAGCTGCTGAGCTCTGATTGGCTGGTAGCTTTCACTAGGCAGGGCTTCCACCCCCATGGTCTTGTTTCCAGGTGAAGGCCTGCTGGTGGCCTTGCCACTGCCTGATTGGTGTATGGTTCAGCGGGCTTTCCCAAAAAGAGACCACCAACACCACAACAAGATTCCATCTGTATGTCTGGTTGGCTTTGTTGTGTTCTTCTTCTCCTTGTGCTCACTTGGTGGATAAACCTGAAGGCACCAGCCACACATGAGGAATTATTAACACAAAATTTGTAGGCTCAGTTATTGAGGGTTTGAGAAGTTGGCAGCTGTCTTACACAGTTAGAGATCTTGTACAGATGTCTCAGTTGGAAGTTTCCTCAGGACAAACTGACTCTGAATCACATGATATGTTGCATCATTTCCCTCTTGGGATGTATAACCACAACCACTTAAAGGTATACCACAACAGGCTTTGCTGTAACATTCAATGCAGCAGAACTCAGTCAGAAAGCTGTTGGCTTCAAGTCCCATTTTACATAGTTTGGGCTGGCAGTCCCAGAGCCACTCTTTGGATCAGGCATTAACTCAAAGCCCTTTGCCTGCCCTCTCAGCATGACACAAAAGACCCGATAACACTTCCTTTCTTTATATTCGTTCATGGAATTTGGGCATTGCTGGTTAGGCCAGCATTTATTGCCCATCCCTGATTGCCCTTGAGAAGGTGGTGGTGAGCTGCCTTCTTGAACCGCTGCAGTCCATGTGGTGTAGGTACACCCACAGTGCTGTTAGGGAGGGAGTTCTGGGATTTTGATCCGGCGACACTGAAGATGAACTTCTTTGAAAATAAGACAGGGGCTTTGCACTGGCGCCCTGGCTAACATTCCTCCCTCAACCAACACCAACAAAGACAGACTAACTGATAAATGATTCAATTGAATTTTGTGGGATCTTGCTGTGTAAAAATGGCTGCTGCATTTGCCTAAAAAGGCAAACAGGGATAGCATATCAAAATGTGATTCATTGGCTGTGAAAAAGCTCTTTGGGACATTCTGATGCATGAAAGGTGCTATATAAATGCAAGCTCTTTCATTCTGTATCGCCTGATCAGAGATGGGGAATTCACAATGACATTACTGACACTCCTAAAGTACATCAGGGGTTAAACCTTCATTGGATTCTCCAACTAGCACATATTATCATAAATGCTAAATCCAGCAGAGATCTGGGAGATTTGAATAAACAGTGGCTACTGGTGCTGCTAGCTAAACCCACACATCTCCAGAGGATCGATCTGAGTAGAACTCACAGAAATTTGGGTTTTGTTCATCCTAATAAGGCCAATTGTGGTTTGTGTGTAGGATAATTTGCTTCTCTTACACTGCCAAATGCTATTTCTTTATTTAATATGCCATGCATCTATCTTACTTTAAACAGGAGTTAAAGCAACAGAATGTACCAAATGCTAGGTCGCTCCAGGTGTGGCTTTATTACTGTTTGTTTCAAATGCACAGGCACAGAAGACATGGGGTTGATAGACATCACCAAATACATGGAATCCTGACAGTCCTTACTATCAGACATCCATGTGAGAGCATTGACTGCCTGAAGACTCACTAAGCGATATGACTGTAGATATCGATGCTTAAGCAGAAAGGTGATCTTTGAGTTGTATCAGTTCTTGCTATCCAGCCTGCAGGAGCAACACAGAGTGAGGTTATCTTTGCCTGTGGTCCCTGGAGGGATCTAATTTTAAATTCATTCTTGGGATGTAGGCATCGATGGCAAAGCCACAATTTATTGCCTATGCTGGTTACCTTTGAGAAACTGCAGGGGTAGGACCTTCTGAAACTGTAGAAATTCTTTGCAATGGTTTGTTACAACTGAATTGTCTTAAGTTGGCAGTTATGAGTCGACCATGTTAGTGTGAGATCGGGGTCCCTTATAGGCCAAGGTCGGTGACAATGGCAGGTTTCCTTCCCTAATTGTCCCAAACAATCTTTATCTCTCAGCCAGGGATTACAACAAATGATCAGGTTACTTATTTTTTTGCTGTTTGTGGGAGCTTGCTACACACAAATTGGCTGCTATATTACAACATTAATACACTTCAAATATTCAAATACGTTCTAATATTTAAGTTGGGATGGGGAGGGACAAACCAAAACAACACTACAGACCCAACAGTTGAACATTAGTTGTGGGGAAATAAGTATCCACAGAATGCGAGTTCAAATGCTAGAATTGCAGTTTGAGAATGTAAATGGAGTTTAAAAAAATATGGTAATAAAAAGCTGGAATTAATAAAATTGTCCATGCAGTTGTAGAATTATTGAATTTCAGTTGAGGGGAAGTCACTGGAAACTATTGTTAGGAACAGAGGTACTGAGCAGCTGGACATGTAAATGAGCTAGCATGAATATATAAAGGGTAGGTCATGCAATTGAATTTTTTGAGGTAGCTGCTAACATTATGGATAAGGGTATATGAACTTCCGGAAGGCATTTGATAGAGTTCTTCAGTAGATGACTCTAAGTAAAAAATTGTTGGCACCAAACTGAAAGTACCTTTGGTATATGGGCTGATAATTGTTTGAGAGACAGGGGACAGAAATTAATGGCTGGATACAGCGGCAGGTAGCTCAAGTCAGGAAATTACCCGACTAGGCAGACCTGCCTCAATAGACCCAATTTTCATTTTGGGGAATCGGAGGCAGGACAGAGTCAGGCCCGCTGATCCTGGAAGCAGATCCTAGGTGGCCACTGGGTGAGCTGGTTAGAAGGCACACCACAGTTCTCTGGGACTTGGTCCCAGTTGTTTCAGAAGCTGTTAGGCCCTTCAGCCCTCACACCCCTCACACATCATGCCACCTCCATGCCGCTCATGCCCCCCTCCCACACCTCATGGCCCCTCAAACCCCCATACCAGTTCCATGCCGACTCATGTCCCCCACCCACCTTCCCCACTCCTCATACCTCCATAGTCACTCACCCAGTGTCTACCATAGGCAGGCATCAGGAGCCAAGTGGAAATGAAAAATAAAAACTTCTAATCATTTAATACAGTTCCCATCCATACACAGTTGATAGTGGAATTAAACCCCAATTCACAAAATTCCTTCAAAGCTTTTAAATCTCAAGTAGTTAATCTCTTATAAAAACAAACAAACTTCTTTTCATACTTCAAATCAAAGACAGCCAATCCTTTAACTGTCAATAAAACTGTGAATTCAGAATCTCCTACTGAGATAATTATAGATTTTGAAACTCAGCCAAGCATTCACAACGACATAATAATAACCTTTGGGGGCTATGTAAAAAAGGGCTCCATTGAAACTACATGACTGGATGGGAATACTCCTTTTTCCAACCCACACCAGGTGCCCTGTCAATCAAAGAAGTCCCTCACTGACAACTTCAGCTTGATGTTTTCAAGTTTAAAGAGTCGAAGGATTTAAAAAACTTCAGATCATGATACTTAGACAGGTCTTATCTGCCCTCCAAGAACATTTACATCAGCTGCATAAATGTGATACTCCCACATTGCATGTTAAAGCCCTGAAGACAGCCAAAATGGGGTCTGTTTGAACACAGAGCTAATTTCAAATGGCCCCACTGAGTCTGGGTGTCCCTTCTGTGTGAATCATGCCCATCCCCCTTCCCTCTCCTAGCAAAAATGGAGGCAGGACTTCTGCGTCCAGATCCCACCTGCCATTTTTAAAGGTCCACACAGTCTTCCTGACTGTGTGAAAATCCAGCCTAGATATAAAGAGAATAAATGTGGATTGTCAGAACATTTCAGAAAGTACTTCAATGGCTATGTAGCAGTTTGGGATTCTTGCACTTCAGAAAATGCTGTACGGAAGCAAGTTATTTCTTTCAAAACTGTAGAATCACACTTTAACACTGCATTACAGTATGCCAGAGCATCACTATGTCTTGCCAAGGTAGAACTGAGAGCTAAATACAATAATTAGTATGCTCAACTGAATTTATTTATATTTTTTGTTGCATTTTTGACAGAGGATGAAATATAAGTGCTGGGGATCAAACACTTTTCAAGCACAATTATCAACATCAAACTATCTCTGATTGGGTTAAGAATAAACAAATTTTAAAACACCAAGTGAAACTCCTTCAACCATCCCTCAGTGGCAGCTCTTGCCTCTGAATCATAAGGCTATGGGTTCAAGTGCAGAGACTTGAAGATATTAATCCAGGCTGACACTGACTACCAGGGTAGTGCTACACTGCTACAGGTGCCATCCTTCAGATGAGACATCAAAGCGAAACAGAAATATCTGCCCTCTGAGGTGGACATAAAAATTCCCACAGCACTACTTGAGGAGTCCTGGCCAACACATAAAACATTATCCAATCATTTCTTCCATTGCAGAAGGAAGAGACATGCTGTTGGAGCTTCTGTCTTGCATTCATCAGGACAGATTGGCAAGAATACCAATTCTAAAGGGAACAACAATTTATACTGCACGAGAAGAGAGTGCTAATTGGCTGGCAAGTAGGCTCTGATTGGTAGAAATGTTGCCATGGAGAATGCACCAGGGAACATTTAACTGCCAAGTTTTTGTTTTAATTTCTTTATTAAATTAAAATTAAATTTATTCAATTACATTTCTTTCATTGCTGTTTGTGAGAGCTTGCACTGCACAAATTGGCTACCACATTTCCTACATAACAACAGCGGCTACGTCTTAATTGTACTTCATTGAGTGTAAAGCATCTTGGGATGCCCTGAGGTCATGTAAGGTTTGCTTATTCAATCTCCTGTTTCTTGATGTTTTCCTGTATGCTTTATTTCAATTTACCGTTATATAGCCTTATACTCGTGACTGATTCTTTTGTAAAATTACAGTACGATATTACTGTCTTCACAGTAACTAAGTTTACTAGAATCCCAAAGCCATATCCACATTAGAATATTTAGACATCCGTAACTTTAATCAATAAAGGTAAATGTATGCAATCTCATTACATTTTCCACACAAAATATTTTAATCTCATAAAGATGTTTAGGGGTGTGAAGTCTGATTTTACACAATGTGATTACTAATGCTGCAAATGGTATAAAAAAAGAATCACAGGACAGCTCCCCACCAACATACAGAAATATGGACAAGCATTCGAGAAAGCAGTATCTCATTCAGATCCTGCCTGATGGACTCATCAATATGCTAAATTTGTGCTCAGACATGGGAATAAATATATTCTATGAACAATGGAGATGGCAAGATTAAATACCATGCTTAGAAATGTGTCGTAACAAGGAATCTAGGGCACAATTTTGGCAAATTTTACCTGGCGATTGTGCTGTTCAATTTAGAGACTTAAATTTAATGCCCTGATATAGAAATAAAAAGAGAAAGACTTGCATTTATCTAGCACCTTTCACAACCATACCAAAGCAATGTATAGGAGATGAAGTACTTTCGAAGCATAGTCACTGTTGTAATGTAGTAAATTTTTGCGCGGCAACCTCCTACAATATGAAAATGACCAGATAATCTGCTTTGTGATGTTGATTGAGGAGTCAATATTGGTCAGGACAGCAGAGATAACTCACCTGCTCTTCTTCAAAATCGTGCCATGGGATCATTTATGTCTGGGGCAGATAATGCTTTGGTTTAATGTCTCATCCGAAAGACCAGTAGTGGTATTTAAATTTCAAGTATAAATAAAATAGATCATTTGATATTGATACCAGTGTTTTCAATATTGTTAGGATTATGTTGCTGTAAAAGAGTACAAAGAAAGCAGTTATATTCATGGTAAACCTGTAAAATCGGTTGAAAAACATATAACTATGTATATCCTGGTTTGCCTCCCAAATTCTACTCTCTGTAAACAGGAGGTCGTCAAAAACTCTTTGTTTTCAAATCCCTCCAAGACCTCACCCTTATCTATCTCTGTAATCTCCCCCAACCCCATAAACCCCTGAGATATCTGTGCTTCTCTAATTCTGATCTTTTGCACATCCCCGATTTAATCGCTCCATCATTGGTAGCCATGCCTTCTGCTGCCAAGGCGCCCAGTTTTGGAATTCCTTCCCTGCATCTCTCTGCTTCTCTAAGTCGCTTTCCTCCTTTAAGACACTCCTTCAAACCTACCACTTTGACTAAGCTTTTGGTAATCTGACCTAGTATCTCCTTATGTGGCTCGATGTCATACTCTGTTTGATAATACTCCAGTGAAGCACCTTGGGACATTTTGTAATGCTTAAGATGACATATAAATACAAATTATTGTATGTGAAGGTGAATATATTTGTGTGTGTGTGCGCGCGTGAATGAGTGACATATTTTTATATATATACTACACACACAGAGCAATGTTTAACATTCGCTGTTATGTTTGTCCCCACTGAATTTTTTTTTTATTCATTCACAGGATGTGGGCATCACTGGCTGGGCCAGTATTTATTGCCCATCCCTAGTTGCCCTTGAGAAGGTGGCAGTGAGCTGCCTTCTTGAACCGCTGGAGTCCAATATAGAACTGCGGCTAGGATACTAAAGATCAATGAACTGTAAAATGATATAAGGTAACGTGTCAGATGCCATTTTCTGGTTAGTAGTTACTATCCTAAATATGAATATTTATGGAGCCTCCTGGAATGATATAAATATTCATATTTACAGAATTAAAGACACTTTCCCTTTGGATTGTGTTATGGGAGACAGATATTGAAAATAATAAAGCAGTATTTGATTGATCTAAGAATAAAAATTATATTGCCTTAATTGCTCATTGGTCAATCTGTAATACTTAGGTTAATGTATTGTTCATTCTTAAATTCTTCATTAAATCCATTTCTTGTTCCTCATTTTTAAGTTAATTCTTCAATGCTTGCTCATTTTTAATACTTCAGTTCAGTTCATTGTTCATTCTTTTAACATAATGTATTACTCCTTCTTTCATACTTAGTTTAATGCATTGTTCATTCTTTAATTTAATTTATTCCTGATTCTGTAGTACTTAGATTAATTTAATGCTCATACTTTCAGACTTAGTTTAATTTATTTGACTGAACTGGGAGTGCCTTTGTGAAAAAAATTCTGCAAAGTCCTTCTCACTAACATTTGGAGACTTCCGGCAAAATTGGAAGAGCTGTCCCATAGATTGGTCATATTCATAATCGTATCTTATAGTCAGTGAACTAGATTTCTCCATCACTAGCCCTGGGTATTTCCTGTCCCACGTGGAGAACAGATTCACCAGAGGTGGCGGCACAGTGGTAAACAGTCGGGATGGAATGGTCCTGGGTGTCCTCAACATAGACTCCAGACCCCATGAAGTCTCATGATATCAGGCCAAACATGGGCAAGGAAACCTCCTGCTGATTACCACATACCGCTCTCCCTCAGCTCATGAATTAGTGCTCCTCTACGTTGAACACCACTTGGAAGGAGCATTGTTGGTGGCAAGGGCACAGAATGCATGCTGGGAGGGGGACTTCAATGTTCATCAAGCGTAGCTCGGTAGCACCACTACTGACCAAGGTGGCTGAGCCCTGAAGGACATATCTGCCATTGTAGGCCTGTAGAAGGTAGTAAGGGAACCAGCAAGAAAGTAAAGCCTACTCAACCTCATCCTCACCAATCTGGCAGTCACCGATGCATCTGTCCAAGACAGTATTGGGTGGAGTGACCATCACAGTCTTTGTGGAGATGAAGTCCCCTGTTCACATTGAGGATACTCTCCATCTTGTTGTGTGGCACTACCACCGTGCTAAATGGGATAACTTCAAAACAGGTCAAACAGCTCAAAGCTGGGCATCCATGAAGCACTGTGGGCCATCAGCAGAATTGCATTCAATAACAATCTGTAACTTCATGGCCCAGCATATCCCCCACACTACCATTACCATCAAGCCAAGAGATCAACCCTGAGTCAATGAGAAGTGTAGAAGAGTACATCAGGAAGAGCACTATGTGTATCTAAAAATGAGGTGCCAACCTGGTAAAGTTATAATGCAGGACTATATGCATGCTGAACAGTGAATGCAGCATGCTATATTCAGAGCTAAGCGATCCCACAACCAATGGATCATAATCTACTCCTGCCACATCCAGTCAAAAGACAAAGCTGAAGAATTTGCAACGATCTTCAGCCCAGCAAAATGAATGCTCCATTGTGGCCTCCTCCTGAGGTCCCCAGTATCACAGATATCAGTTAATAATCAATTTGATTCACTCCAGATGAAATTAAGAAATGGCTGAAGGCACTGGATATAGCAAAGGTTATGTGCCTGAAAGCGTTCCGGCAGTAGTACTGAGAGTGAGGTTCAGTTTGGATGGAGTGGTCAGAGACGGCAGGGTTGAGAAATGAGTAAAGCAGTTAGAAAGGGCGAGACTGACACTAAGAGGAGGTCTCTGTCTCTCTGTTACTCTCTCTCTCTGACTGATTCTGTGAATGATACAGGAAGAATTTTTTTTTAATTCAGTCATGGGATGTGGGCCATATGTCGCTGACTAGGCCAGCATTTATTGCCCATTCCTAGATGCCCTTGAGAAGGTGGTGCTGAGCTGCCTTCTTGAACTGCTGCAGTCACTGTGGTGTAGGTACACCCACAGTGCTGTTAGGAAAGGAGTTCCAGGATTTTGACCTAGTGACAGTGAAGGAATAAATTGTTACAGTGATATCACAGCAAAAGGAGGGACATGGGGTAAGTCTACAGTTAGGCATTTAATTTAATTTAGTCAATCCAAAACATAAGTTAGATCAACTAATTCTACAACAATTAAATGGTAAGGTAAAGGCAAAATGCTGCGGATGATGGAAATCTCAAACAAAAACAAAAAGTGCTAGAAAAACTCAGCAGGTCTGACAGCATCTGTGGTCCGAATTAAATGATAAGCTTTGTTTAAACTATTTTTGTGCATTGTCAGTGTGTAGTGGAGGTGAGCATTATCAGGAGGTGTGTGGGGGTGGGGTGAGCATTGACAGATTTGCAGGGGGGTGAGCATTGCCGGGAGGGGACACAGGGGTGGGTGGTAGAATTGTCTTGGGAAGCAGAGGAGTGACCATTGTCCGGAGGGGATGCGGTGAACTGGGGAGAATCAGCATTGTCGGGTTGCAGGGTGATGAGCATTGTCAGGAGGGAGTATTGGGGAGTGGGGTTGAACAGGGTAAGGAGGGCAGGGGGGTTGGTGAGCACTATCAGGGTGCGGGGGGAAATATCAGCATTGACTGGGGTGGGGGGTGCGTATGAGTAGAAACTGTGGTGGTGGGCGTGTGGATATTGACTGGGGTTGGGGGAGGGGTGCAGTGTGAGTATTGACTGGGTGGTGGGGGGTGTGTGGTGTTAGTATTGACTGGGTGGGGTGTGGGGGCGGTGTGAGTATTTACCGGGTGGTGTAAGTTGGGGTGCGGTATGAGTATTGACTGGGTGGTGGGGGGGTTGTGGTGTGAGAATTGACAGGGTGGTGGGGGGGTGCGGTGTGGGCATTAACACAGTGGTCGGTGGGGGGGGGTGCGATGTGAGTATTTGCTGGGTGATGGGGGGTGCAGTGTAAGTATTGACTGGGGTTTGGGAGTGCAGAGTGAGTACTGACTGGGTGATGGGGGGTGGTGCGGTGTGAGTATTTACTGGGTGGTGGGGGGTATGCGGGCTGAGTATTGACTGGGTGGTGGTGGGGGTGGTGCGGTGTGAGTATTTACTGGGTGGTGGGTGTGGTGCGGTGTGAGTATTGACTGGGTGGTGGTGGGGGTGGTGCGGTGTGAGTATTTACTGGGTGGTGGGTGTGGTGCGGTGTGAGTATTTACTGGGTGGTGGGTGTGGTGCGGTGTGAGTATTTACTGGGTGGTGGGTGTGGTGCGGTGTGAGTATTGACTGGGTGATGGGGGCGGTGTGCGGTGTCAGTATTGACTGGGTGGTGGTGGGGAGGTTGCGGTGTGAGTATTTACTGGGTGGTGGGTGTGGTGCAGTGTGAGTATTGACTGGGGTTGGGGGGGGGTGGTGCAGTGTGAGTATTTACTGGGTGGTGGGGGGTATGCGGGCTGAGTATTGACTGGGTGATGGGGGGGGTGTGCGGTGTCAGTATTGACTGGGTGGTGGTGGGGGTGTTGCGGTGTGAGTATTTACTGGGTGGTGGGTGTGGTGCAGTGTGAGTATTGACTGGGGTTGGGGGGGGTGCGTGAGTATTGACTCGGTGGTGGTGGGGGGGATGCGGTGTGAGTACTGACTGGGGTTGGGGGTGACGGTGTGAGTATTGACTGGGATTATGAGGTACGGTGTGATTATTGACTGGGTGATGGAGGTTTCGGTGTGAGTATTGACTGGATGATGGGGGTGGTGTGCGGTGTGAGCATCGATTGGGTGGTGGGGGTGCAGCGTGAATATTGACTGGGTGGTGGGGGTGTGTGAGAGTATGGACTGGGGGGGGGGGGTTACGGTTTGAGTATTGACTGGGGTTGGGGATGGTGCATTGTGAGTATTCACCGGGTGATGGGGACGGGGTGCGGTGTAAGTTTTGACTGGGGGGGGTCGGAGAGCGTATTGACTGGGTGGTGGTGGGTGGATTGAACTGTGAATATTTAGTGGGTGTTGGGGGGGTTTGCAGTGTGAGTATTGACTGGGTGGTGGTGGGGGGGGGTGCAGTGTGCGTATTGGCTGGGATTGGGGGGGGGGGCGGTGTGAGTATTGACTGGGTGGTGGAGGGGGTTCTGATGTGAGTATTAACTGGGTTTTGGGAGGGGGCGGTGTGAGTATTGACTGGGGCTGGGGGGGGGCGGTGTGAGTATTGACTGGGAATAGGGGGTACGGTGGGAGTATTGACTGGGGTGGGTGGGTGCGGTGTGAGTATTGACCAGGTGGTGGGGGGGGGATGCAGTGTCAGTATTGACTGGGTGATGGGGATGGTGTGTGGTGTGAGTATTGACTGGGGTTGGGGGGGGCGCTGAGAGTTTGACTCGGAGGTGCTGGGGGGGGCTGCGGTGTGAGTATTGACTGGGGTGGGTGGGTGCGGTGTGAGTATTGACCAGGTGGTGGGGGGGGGGGGGGGGGGTGCAGTGTCAGTATTGACTGGGTGATGGGGGTGGTGTGTGGTGCGAGTATTGACTGGGTGGTGGGGGGGCGGGTGTGCTGTTTGACGGGGGTTGCAGTGTGAGTATTGACTGGGTGGTGGGGGTATGCGGTGTGAATATTGAATGGGTGGTGGTGGGGAGGTTGTGGTGTAAGTATTTACTGGGTGGTGGGTGTGGTGCAGTGTAAGTATTGACTGGGGTTGGGGGGGCAGTGTGAGTATTGACTCGGTGGTGGTGGCGGTGTGAGTATTGACTGGGGTTGGGGGTGGCGGTGTGAGTATTGACTGGGGTTGGGGGTGGCGGTGTGAGTATTGACTGGGGTTCAGGGGTGCGGTGTGAGTATTGACTGGGTGATGGGTGTGGTGTGCGGTGCGTGTATTGACTGGGTGGTGGGGTGCACTGTGAGTATTGACTGGGGTTGGGGGGAGTGTAGTGTGAGTATTCACGAGGTGATGGGGACAATGTGTGGTGTAAGTTTTGACTGGGTCGTACGGGGGCGGAGAGGGTATTGGCTGGGTGGTGGTGGGGGGGTTGCGCTGTGAATATTAACTAGGTGTAGGGGGGGTTGCGGTGTGAGTATTGACTGGTTGGTGGTGGGGGGCGTGGCAGTGTGCATTTTGGCTGGGGTTGGGGGGATGGCGGTGTGAGTATTGACTGGATTGTTGGGCAGGTGCGGTGTGAGAATTGACTGGGAGGGGTTGTGCTGGTGAGTATGTACGGGGTTGTGGGGCAGCTGTGAGTATGGACTGCGGGGGGGTGGTGTCACGGTGTGAGTATTGACTGGGGGGTGCTGTGTGAGTATTGACTGGGACGTGGGGGGGTTTGCAGTGTGAGTATTGACTGGCTGCTGGGGGGGTGCAGTGTGAGTATTGACTGGCTGCTGGGGGGGTGCAGTGTGAGTATTGACTGGGTGGTGGGGGGTATGCGGTGTGAGTATTGACTGGGTGGCGGTGGGGAGGTTGCGGTGTGAGTACTTACTGGGTGGTGGGTGTGGTGCAGTGTGAGTGCTGACTGGGGTTGGGGAGGGCAATGTGAGTATTGACTTGGTGGTGGTGTGGGGGCTGCGGTGAGAGTACTAACTGGGGTTGGGGGTGGCGGTGTGAGTACTTACTGGGTGGTGGGTGTGGTGCAGTGTAAGTATTGACTGGGGTTGGGGGAGCAGTGTGAGTATTGACTCGGTGGTGGTGGCGGTGTGAGTATTGACTGGGTGATGGGGGTTTAGGTGTGAGTATTGACTGGGTGGTGAGGGGCTGTGCGGTATGAGTATTCACTGGCTGATGGGGGGGTGCAGTGTGAGTATTGACTGGCTGTTGGTGGGGGGGTTGCGGTGTGAGTATTGACTGGGTGGTGGGGGGAATGCGGTTTGAGTATTGACTGAGTCATGGGGGGTGCGGTATGAATATTGCCTGGGTGGCAGTGGAGGGCTGCAGTGTGAGTATTGACTGGGTGGGGGGGGTGGTGCAGTGTGAGTATTGACTGGGTGGTGGGGGGGTGGTGCAGTGTGAGTATTGACTGGGTGGTGGGGGTGGTGCGGTGTGAGTATTGACTGGGTGGTGGGGGTGGTGCAGTGTGAGTATTGACTGGGTGGTGGGGGTGGTGCAGTGTGAGTATTGACAGGGTGGTGGGGGTGGTGCAGTGTGAGTATTGACAGGGTGGTGGGGGTGGTGCAGTGTGAGTATTGACTGGGTGGTGGGGGTGGTGCAGTGTGAGTATTGACTGGGTGGTGGGGGTGGTGCAGTGTGAGTATTGACTGGGTGGTGGGGGTGGTGCAGTGTGAGTATTGACTGGGCGGTGGAGGGGCTGCAGTGTGAGTATTGACTGGGTGGTGGGGGTGGTGCAGTGTGAGTATTGACTGGGTGGTGGGGGTGGTGCAGTGTGAGTATTGACTGGGTGGTGGGGGTGGTGCAGTGTGAGTATTGACTGGGCGGTGGAGGGGCTGCAGTGTGAGTATTGACAGGGTGGTGGGGGTGGTGCGGTGTGAGTATTGACTGGGTGGTGGGGGTGGTGCAGTGTGAGTATTGACTGGGTGGTGGGGGTGGTGCAGTGTGAGTATTGACTGGGTGGTGGGGGTGGTGCGGTGTGAGTATTGACTGGGTGGTGGGGGTGTTGCGGTGTGAGTATTGACTGGGTGGTGGAGGGGCTGCAGTGTGAGTATTGACTGGGTGGTGGGGGTGGTGCAGTGTGAGTATTGACTGGGAAGTTGGGCGGGGGTGCGGTCTGTGTATTGACTGGGGAGGGGTGCGGTGGTGAATATTGACCGGGTGGTGGGGGGTATGTGAATATGGACTTTGCGGGGGGGGGGGTATGGTGTGAGTATTGACTGGGTGGTGGGGGGGGTGTGCGGTGTCAGTATTGACTGGATGGTAGTGGGGGTGTTGCAGTGTGAGTATTTACTGGGTGGTGGGTGTGGTGCAGTGTGAGTATTGACTGGGGTTGAGGGGGGGGGCACTGAGAGTTTGACTCGGAGGTGCTGGGGGTGCTGTGGTGTGAGTATTGACTGGGGTGGGTGGGTGCGGTGTGAGCATTGACCAGGTGGTCGGGGGGGGTGGTGCAGTGTCAGTATTGACTGGGTGATGGGGGTGGTGTGTGGTGCGAGTATTGACTGGGTGGTGGGGGGGGTGGTGTGCGGTTTGACGGTGGTTGCAGTGTGAGTATTGACTGGGTGGTGGGGGTATGCTGTGTGAATATCGAATGGGTGGTGGTGGGGAGGTGGTGGTGTTAGTATTTACTGGGTGGTGGGTGTGGTGCAGTGAAAGTATTGACTGGGGTTGGGGGGGCGGTGTGAGTATTGACTCGGTGGTGGTGGGGGGGCTGCAGTGTGAGTACTGACTGGGGTTGGGGGTGACGGTGTGAGTATTGACTGGGTGGTGGGGGAATTGCGGTGTGACTATTGACAGGGTGATGGAGTGGTGCGGTATGAGTATTGACTGGATGGAGGTGGGGGGATTTGGTGTGACTATTGACAGGGAGATGGGGGGAGTGCGGTGTGAGTATTGACTGATAGGTGGGTGGGGTGCAGTGTGAGTATTGACTGGGGTTTGGGGTGCGGAGTGAGTACTGCCTGGGTGGTGGGGGTGGTGCAGTGTGAGCATTGACTGGGTGGTGGGGGTGGTGCGGTGTGAGTATTGACTGGGTGGTGGGGGTGGTGCGGTGTGAGTATTGACTGGGTGGTGGGGGTGGTGCGGTGTGAGTATTGCCTGGGTGGTGGGGGGATGTGCAGTGTGAGTATTGACTGGGTGGTGGGGGTGGTGCGGTGTGAGTATTGACTGGGTGGTGGGGGTGGTGCGGTGTGAGTATTGCCTGGGTGGTGGGGGGGTGTGCAGTGTGAGTATTGCCTGGGTGGTGGGGGGGTGTGCAGTGTGAGTATTGACTGGGTGGTGGGGGTGGTGCGGTGTGAGTATTGACTGGGTGGTGGGGGTGGTGCGGTGTGAGTATTGCCTGGGTGGTGGGGGGGTGTGCAGTGTGAGTATTGACTGGGTGGTGGGGGTGGTGCGGTGTGAGTATTGACCGGGTGGTGGGGGGTGTGTGAGTATGGGCTGAGGGGGGGGGGGGGTGGGGTGGGGTGCGGTTATGGTGTGAGTATTGACTGGGTGGTCGGGGGCTGTGCGGTATGAGTATTCAATGGCTGATGGTGGGGGGGTGCAGTGTGAGTATTGACTGGGTGTTGGTGGGGGGGTTGCGGTGTGAGTATTGACTGGGTGGTGGGGGAATGCGGTGTGAGTATTGACTGAGTCATGGGAGGTGCGGTATGAGTATTGCCTGGGTGGCGGTGGAGGGACTGCAGTGTGAGTATTGACTGGGTGGTGGGGGTGGTGCGGTGTGAGTATTGACTGGGTGGTGGGGGAATGCGGTGTGAGTATTGACTGAGTCATGGGGGGGGGTGCGGTATGAGTATTGCCTGGGTGGCGGTGGAGGGGCTGCAGTGTGAGTATTGACTGGGTGGTGGGGGTGGTGCAGAGTGAGTATTGACTGGGTGGTGGGGGTGGTGCGGTGTGAGTATTGACTGGGTGGTGGGGGGGTTGCGGTGTGAGTATTGACTGGGTGGTGGGGGTGGTGCAGTGTGAGTATTGACTGGGTGGTGGGGGTGGTGCAGTGTGAGTATTGACTGGGTGGTGGGGGTGGTGCGGTGTGAGTATTGACTGGGTGGTGGGGGGGTTGCGGTGTGAGTATTGACTGGGTGGTGGGGGTGGTGCAGTGTGAGTATTGACTGGGTGGTGGGGGTGGTGCAGTGTGAGTATTGACTGGGTGGTGGGGGTGGTGCAGTGTGAGTATTGACTGGGTGGTGGGGGTGGTGCAGTGTGAGTATTGACTGGGTGGTGGGGGAATGCGGTGTGAGTATTGACTGAGTAATGGGGGGTGCGGTATGAGTATTGCCTGGGTGGCGGTGGAGGGGCTGCAGTGTGAGTATTGACTGGGTGGTGGGGGTGGTGCGGTGTGAGTATTGACTGGGTGGTGGGGGAATGCGGTGTGAGTATTGACTGAGTCATGGGGGGGGTGTGGTATGAGTATTGCCTGGGTGGCGGTGGAGGGGCTGCAGTGTGAGTATTGACTGGGTGGTGGGGGTGGTGCAGAGTGAGTATTGACTGGGTGGTGGGGGTGGTGCGGTGTGAGTATTGACTGGGTGGTGGGGGTGGTGCGGTGTGAGTATTGACTGGGTGGTGGGGGGGTTGCGGTGTGAGTATTGACTGGGTGGTGGGGGTGGTGCAGTGTGAGTATTGACTGGGTGGTGGGGGTGGTGCAGTGTGAGTATTGACTGGGTGGTGGGGGTGGTGCGGTGTGAGTATTGACTGGGTGGTGGGGGGGTTGCGGTGTGAGTATTGACTGGGTGGTGGGGGTGGTGCAGTATGAGTATTGACTGGGTGGTGGGGGGGTTGCGGTGTGAGTATTGACTGGGTGGTGGGGGGGTTGCGGTGTGAGTATTGACTGGGTGGTGGGGGTGGTGCAGTGTGAGTATTGACTGGGTGGTGGGGGGGTTGCGGTGTGAGTATTGACTGGGTGGTGGGGGTGGTGCAGTGTGAGTACTGACTGGGTGGTGGGGGTGGTGCAGTGTGAGTATTGACTGGGTGGTGGGGATGGTGCAGTGTGAGTAGAGACTGGGTGGTGGGGGTGGTGCAGTGTGAGTATTGACTGGGTGGTGGAGGGGCTGCAGTGTGAGTATTGACTGGGTGGTGGAGGGGCTGCAGTGTGAGTATTGACTGGGTGGTGGGGTGGTGCGGTGTGAGTATTGACTTGGTGGTGGGGGTGGTGCAGTGTGAGTATTGACTGGGTGGTGGGGGGGTTGCGGTGTGAGTATTGACTGGGTGGTGGGGGTGGTGCGGTGTGAGTATTGACTGGGTGGTGGGGGTGGTGCAGTGTGAGTATTGACTGGGTGGTGGGGCTGGTGCAGTGTGAGTATTGACTGGGTGGTGGGGGTGGTGCAGTGTGAGTATTGACTGGGTGGTGGAGGGGCTGCAGTGTGAGTATTGACTGGGTGGTGGAGGGGCTGCAGTGTGAGTATTGACTGGGTGGTGGAGGGGCTGCAGTGTGAGTATTGACTGGGTGGTGGAGGGGCTGCAGTGTGAGTATTGACTGGGTGGTGGGGGTGGTGCGGTGGAGTATTGACTGGGTGGTGGGGGGTGTGTGAATATGGACTGGGGGGGGCGGTACGGTGTGCGTATTGACTGGGTGATGGGGGGGGTGTGCGGTGTCAGTATTGACTGGGTGGTGGTGGGGGTGTTGCGGTGTGAGTATTTATTGGGTGGTGGGTGTGGTGCAGTGTGAGTATTGACTGGGGTTGGGGGGGCGCGCTGAGAGTTTGACTCGGAGGTGCTGGGGGTGCTGCGGTGTGAGTATTGACTGGGGTGGGTCGTTGCGGTGTGAGTATTGACCAGGTGGTGGGGGGGGGGGTGCAGTTTCAGTATTGACTGGGTGCTGGGGGTGGTGTGTGGTACGAGTATTGACTGAGTGGTGGGGGGGGGGGGGGGTGTGCTGTTTGACGGGGGTTGCAGTGTGAGTATTGACTGGGTGGTGGGGGTGGTGCGGTGTGAGTATTGACTGGGTGTTGGTGGGGGGGTTGCGGTGTGAGTATTGACTGGGTGGTGGGGGAATGCGGTGTGAGTATTGACTGAGTCATGGGGGGGTGCGGTATGAGTATTGACTGGGTAGTGGGGGGGTTGCTGTGTGAGTATTGACTGGGTGGTGGGGGTGGTGCAGTGTGAGTATTGACTGGGTGGTGGGGGTGGTGCAGTGTGAGTATTGACTGGGTGGTGGGGGGGTTGCGGTGTGAGTATTGACTGGGTGGTGGGGGGGTTGCGGTGTGAGTATTGAATGGGTGGTGGGGGTGGTGCAGTGTGAGTATTGACTGGGTGGTGGGGGGGTTGCGGTGTGAGTATTGACTGGGTGGTGGGGGTGGTGCAGTGTGAGTATTGACTGGGTGGTGGGGGGGTTGCGGTGTGAGTATTGACTGGGTGGTGGGGGTGGTGCAGTGTGAGTATTGACTGGGTGGTGGGGGTGGTGCGGTGTGAGTATTGACTGGGTGGTGGGGGTGGTGCGGTGTGAGTATTGACTGGGTGGTGGGGGTGGTGCGGTGTGAGTATTGACTGGGTGGTGGGGGTGGTGCAGTGTGAGTATTGACTGGGTGGCGGTGGAGGGGCTGCAGTGTGAGTACTGACTGGGTGGTGGGGGTGGTGCGGTGTGAGCATTGACTGGGTGGTGGGGTGGTGCAGTGTGAGTATTGACTGGGTGGTGGGGGTGGTGCGGTGTGAGCATTGACTGGGTGGTGGGGGTGGTGCGGTGTGAGTATTGACTGGGTGGTGGGGGTGGTGCAGTGTGAGTATTGACTGGGTGGTGGGGGTGGTGCAGTGTGAGTATTGACAGGGTGGTGGGGGGTGGTGCGGTGTGAGTATTGACTGGGCGGTGGGGGTGGTGCAGTGTGAGTATTGACTGGGTGGTGGAGGGGCTGCAGTGTGAGTATTGACTGGGAAGTTGGGCGGGGGTGCGGTCTGTGTATTGACTGGGGAGGGGTGCGGTGGAGTATTGACCGGGTGGTGGGGGGTGTGTGAATATGGACTGGGGGGGGCGGTACGGTGTGCGTATTGACTGGGTGATGGGAGGGGTGTGCGGTGTCAGTATTGACTGGGTGGTGGTGGGGGTGTTGCGGTGTGAGTATTTATTGGGTGGTGGGTGTGGTGCAGTGTGAGTATTGACTGGGGTTGGGGGGGCGCGCTGAGAGTTTGACTCGGAGGTGCTGGGGGTGCTGCGGTGTGAGTATTGACTGGGGTGGGTCGTTGCGGTGTGTGTATTGACCAGGTGGTGGGGGGGGGGGGGGGGGGGGTGCAGTTTCAGTATTGACTGGGTGCTGGGGGTGGTGTGTGGTACGAGTATTGACTGAGTGGTGGGGGGGGGGGGGGTGTGCTGTTTGACGGGGGTTGCAGTGTGAGTATTGACTGGGTGGTTGGGTTGGTGCGGTGTGAGTATTGACTGGGTGTTGGTGGGGGGGTTGCGGTGAGAGTATTGACTGGGTGGTGGGGGAATGCGGTGTGAGTATTGACTGAGTCATGGGGGGGTGCGGTATGAGTATTGCCTGGGTGGCGGTGGAGGGGCTGCAGTGTGAGTATTGACTGGGTGGTGGGGGTGGTGCAGTGTGAGTATTGACTGGGTGGTGGGGGTGGTGCGGTGTGAGTATTGACTGGGTGGTGGGGGGGTTGCGGTGTGAGTATTGACTGGGTGGTGGGGGTGGTGCAGTGTGAGTATTGACTGGGTGGTGGGGGTGGTGCAGTGTGAGTATTGACTGGGTGGTGGGGGGGTTGCGGTGTGAGTATTGACTGGGTGGTGGGGGGGTTGCGGTGTGAGTATTGACTGGGTGGTGGGGGTGGTGCGGTGTGAGTATTGACTGGGTGGTGGGGGTGGTGCAGTGTGAGTATTGACTGGGTGGCGGTGGAGGGGCTGCAGTGTGAGTATTGACTGGGTGGTGGGGGTGGTGCGGTGTGAGCATTGACTGGGTGGTGGGGGTGGTGCAGTGTGAGTATTGACTGGGTGGTGGGGGTGGTGCGGTGTGAGCATTGACTGGGTGGTGGGGGTGGTGCGGTGTGAGTATTGACTGGGTGGTGGGGGTGGTGCAGTGTGAGTATTGACTGGGTGGTGGGGGTGGTGCAGTGTGAGTATTGACAGGGTGGTGGGGGGTGGTGCAGTGTGAGTATTGACTGGGCGGTGGGGGTGGTGCAGTGTGAGTATTGACTGGGTGGTGGGGGTGGTGCAGTGTGAGTATTGACTGGGTGGTGGGGGTGGTGCAGTGTGAGTATTGACTGGGTGGTGGGGGTGGTGCGGTGTGAGTATTGACTGGGCGGTGGGGGTGGTGCGGTGTGAGTATTGACTGGGCGGTGGGGGTGGTGCGGTGTGAGTATTGACTGGGTGGTGGGGGTGGTGCAGTGTGAGTATTGACTGGGTGGTGGGGGTGGTGCAGTGTGAGTATTGACTGGGTGGTGGCGGTGGTGCGGTGTGAGTATTGACTGGGTGGTGGGGGTGGTGCGGTGTGAGTATTGACTGGGTGGTGGGGGTGGTGCAGTGTGAGTATTGACTGGGTGGTGGGGGCGGTGCAGTGTGAGTATTGACTGGGTGGTGGGGGTGGTGCAGTGTGAGTATTGACTGGGTGGTGGGGGTGGTGCAGTGTGAGTATTGACTGGGTGGTGGGGGTGGTGCAGTGTGAGTATTGACTGGGTGGTGGGGGTGGTGCAGTGTGAGTATTGACAGGGTGGTGGAGGGGCTGCAGTGTGAGTATTGACTGGGTGGTGGGGGTGGTGCAGTGTGAGTATTGACTGGGTGGTGGGGGTGGTGCGGTGTGAGCATTGACTGGGTGGTGGGGGTGGTGCGGTGTGAGTATTGACTGGGTGGTGGAGGGGCTGCAGTGTGAGTATTGACTGGGTGGTGGGGGTGGTGCAGTGTGAGTATTGACTGGGTGGTGGGGGTGGTGCAGTGTGAGTATTGACTGGGTGGTGGGGGTGGTGCAGTGTGAGTATTGACTGGGTGGTGGGGGTGGTGCAGTGTGAGTATTGACTGGGTGGTGGGGGTGGTGCGGTGTGAGTATTGACTGGGTGGTGGGGGTGGTGCAGTGTGAGTATTGGCTGGGTGGTGGAGGGGCTGCAGTGTGAGTATTGACTGGGTGGTGGAGGGGCTGCAGTGTGAGTATTGACTGGGTGGTGGGGGTGGTGCGGTGCGAGTATTGACTGGGTGGTGGAGGGGCTGCAGTGTGAGTATTGACTGGGTGGTGGGGGTGGTGCAGTGTGAGTATTGACTGGGTGGTGGGGGTGGTGCAGTGTGAGTATTGACTGGGAAGTTGGGCAGGGGTGCGGTCTGTGTATTGACTGGGGAGGGGTGCGGTGGAGTATTGACCGGGTGGTGGGGGGTGTGTGAATATGGACTGGGGGGGGCGGTACGGTGTGCGTATTGACTGGGTGATGGGAGGGGGTGTGCAGTGTCAGTATTGACTGGGTGGTGGTGGGGGTGTTGCGGTGTGAGTATTTACTGGATGGTAGTGGGGGTGTTGCAGTGTGAGTATTTACTGGGTGGTGGGTGTGGTGCAGTGTGAGTATTGACTGGGGTTGGGGGGGCGCGCTGAGAGTTTGACTCGGAGGTGCTGGGGGTGCTGCGGTGTGAGTATTGACTGGGGTGGGTCGTTGCGGTGTGAGTATTGACCAGGTGGTGGGGGGGGGGGGGGTGCAGTTTCAGTATTGACTGGGTGATGGGGGTGGTGTGTGGTACAAGTATTGACTGAGTGGTGGGGGGGGGGGGGTGTGCTGTTTGACGGGGGTTGCAGTGTGAGTATTGACTGGGTGGTGGGGGTATACGGTGTGAATATTGAAGGGGTGGTGGTGGGGAGGTTGTGGTGTAAGTATTTACTGGGTGGTGGGTGTGGTGCAGTGTAAGTATTGACTGGGGTTGGGGGGGCAGTGTGAGTACTGACTGGGGTTGGGGGTGGCGGTGTGAGCATTGACTGGGTGGTGGGGGGTGAGTGAGTATGGACTCGGGGGGGGTTTACGGTGTGAGTATTGACTGCAGTTGGAGATGGTGCAGTGTGAGTATTCACTGGGTGATGGGGACGGGGTGTGGCGTAAGTTTTGACTGGGTGGTGGTGGGGGGGGTGCGGATTGTGTATTGACTGGGTGGTGGTGGGGGGGTTACGCTGTGAATACTTACTGGATGTTGGGGGGTGCAGTGTGAGTATTGACTAGGTGGTGGGGGGGTGCGGTGTCTGTATTGACTGGGTGATAGGGGTGGTGTGTGGTGCGATTATTGACTGGGAGGTGGGAGTGCAGGGTGAGTATTGACTGGGGATGGTGGGAGTGCAGTGTGAGTATTGACAGGGTGGTGGGGGGGTGAGATGTGAGTATTTACTGGGTGGTGGGGGAGTGCAGTGTGAGTATTGACTGAGGTTTGGTGGTGCGGAGTGAGTACTGACTGGGTGGTGGTGGAGGTGCGGTGTGAGTATTGACTGGGTCGTGGGGGTGCAGTGTGAGTATTGACTGGGTGGTGGGGGGTGTGTGAGTATTGACTGGGGTTGGGGGGGAGTGCAGTGTGAGTATTTACTGGGTGATGGGGACGGGGTGCGGTGTAAGCTTTGACTGGGTGTTGGGGGTGGTGTGTGTATTGACTGGGTGGTGGGGGGGTTGCGCTGTGAATATTTACTGGGTGGTGGGGGGTGATTGCGGTGTGAGTATTGACTTGGTGATGGTGGGGGGGGCTGCGGTGTGAGTACTGACTGGGGTTGGGGGTGGCGGTGTGAGTATTGATTGGGGTTGGGGGTGGCGGTGTGAGTATTGACTGGGGTTGGTGGAGGTGCAGTGTGAGTATTGAAGGGGGCGGGGGGGATGCGGTGCACGTATTGACTAGTGGTGGGGGGGGGGCGATATGAGTATTGACTGGGTGGGGTGCGGTGCAGTGTGAGTATTGACAGGGTGGTGGGGGGGTGCGATGTGAGTATTTACTGGGTTGGGTGCAGTGCAGTGTGAGTATTGACAGGGTGGTGGGGGGGTGCGATGTGAGTATTTACTGGGTTGGGTGCAGTGCAGTGTGAGTATTGACAGGGTGGTGGGGGGGTGCAATGTGAGTATTTACTGGGCGCTGGGGGGGTGCAGTGTGAGTATTGACTGTGGTTTGGGGGTGCGGTGTGAGTACTGACTGGGAGGTGGTGGGGGGGTGCAGTGTGGGTATTGACAGGGTGGTGGGGGTGGTGCGGTATGAGTATTGACTGGGTGGTTGGGCAGGGCTGCGATGTGAGTATTGACTGGGGGGGTGCAGTGGTAAGTATTGAACAGGTGGTGCCGGGGTGTGTGCGTATGGACTGGTGGGGAGGAGGTTACGGTGTGAGTATTGACTGGGTGGTGGGGGGTGTGCGTTGTGAGTATTCACTGGCTGATGGGGGGTTACTGTGCGAGTATTAACTGGGTGGTGGGGGTGTGTGCGGTATGAGTATTCACTGGCTGATGGGGGGGTGCAATGTGAGTATTGACTGGGTGGTGGGGGGGCGGTTGCGGTGTGAGTATTTACTGGATGGTGGGTGTGGTGCAGTGTGAGTATTGACTGGGGTTCAGGGGGCGCTGAGAGTTTGACTCGGAGGTGCTGGGGGGGCTGCGGTGTGAGTACTGACTGGGGTTGGGGGTGGTGGTGTGAGTATTGACTGGGATTCGGGGGTGCGGTGTGAGTATTGACTAGGTGGAGGGGTGTGCAGTGTCAGTATTGACTGGGTGATGGGTGTGGTGTGCGGTGCGAGTATTGACTGGGTGGTGGGGGGGTTTGCGATATGAGTATTCACTGGCTGATGGGGGGGGTGCAGTGTGAGTATTGACTGGGGTTGGGGGGAGTGCAGTGTGAGTATTTACTGGGTGATGGGGACGGGGTGCGGTGT
This sequence comes from Carcharodon carcharias, assembly GCF_017639515.1. Taxonomy (NCBI): domain Eukaryota; kingdom Metazoa; phylum Chordata; class Chondrichthyes; order Lamniformes; family Lamnidae; genus Carcharodon; species Carcharodon carcharias. Next base: position 47,574,207 of record NC_054483.1, on the reverse strand, counting down.
AAGCTTTGACTGGGTGTTGCGGGTGGTGTGCGTATTGACTGGGTGATGGGGGGGTTGCGCTGTGAATATTTACTGGGTGGTAGGGGGGATTGCGGTGTGAGTATTGACTCGGTGATGGTGGGGGGGGCTGCGGTGTGAGTACTGACTGGGGTTGGGGGTAGCGGTGTGAGTATCGACTGGGGTTGGGGATAGTGCGGTGTGAGTACTCACTGGGTGATGGGGACGGGGTGCGGTGTAAGTTTTGACTGGGTGGTGGGGTGGGGGGGCGTGCGTATTGAATGGTTGGTGTTGCGGGGGTTGCGCTGTGAATATTTACTGGGTGTTTGGGGTTTGCAGTGTGAGTATTGACTGCATGGTGCGGGGAGTTCTGGTGTGAGTATTAACTGGGATTTGGGAGGGGGCGGTGTGAATATTGACTGGGTGGTGGGGAGGTGCAGTGTGAGTATTCACTGTGGTTGGTGGAGGTGCTGTGTGAGTATTGACGGGGGCAGGGGGGGATGCGGTGCACGTATTGACTGGGTAGTGGTGGAGGGGTGCGATATGAGTATTGACTGGGTGGGGTGCAGTGCAGTGTGATAATTGACAGGGTGGTGGGGGGGTGCGATGTGAGTATTTACTGGGTGGGGTGCGGTGCAGTGTGAGTATTGACAGGGCGCTGGGCGTGTGCAGTGTGAGTATTGACTGTGGTTTGGGGGTGCGGTGTGAGTACTGACTGGGAGGTGGGGGTGGGTGCAGTGTGAGTATTGACAGGGTGGTGGGGGGGTGCTGAGAGTATTGACTCGGTGGTGCTGGGGAGGCAGCGGTTTGAGTATTGACTGGGGCTGGGGGTGGCGGTGTGAGTATTGACTGGGGTTGGGAGGTGCGGTGTGAGTATTGACTAGGTGGTGGGGGGGTGCGGTGTCAGTAATGACTGGGTGATGGGGGTGGTGTGCGGTGCGATTATTGACTGGGTGGTGGGGATGCAGTGTGAATATTGACTGGGTGATGGGGGGAGAGCAGTGAGAGTATTGACAGGGTGGTGGGGGGTTGAGATGTGAATATTTACTGGGTGGTGGGCGGGTGCAGTGTGAGTATTGACTGGGTGGTGGGGGTATGCGGTGTGAATATTGACTGGGTGGTGGTGGGGAAGTTGCGGTGTGAGTATTTACTGGCTGGTGGGTGTGGTGCAGTGTATTATTGACTGGGGTTGGGGGGGGCGGTGTGAGTATTGTCTGGGTGGTGGGGTTGAAGTGTGAGTATTGACTGGGGTTGGAGGGAGTGCAGTGTGCGTATTCACTGGGTGATGGGGACGACGTGCGGTGTAAGTTTTGACTGGGTGGCGGGGGGGGGCGGTGTGCGTATTGACTGGGTGGTGGGGGTGTTGCGCTGTGAATATTTACTGGGTGGTGGGGGGGATTGCGGTGTGAGTATTGACTCGGTGGTGGTGGGGAGACTGCGGTGTGAGTACTGATTGGGGTTGGGGGTGGCGATGTGAGTATTGATTTGGGTTGGGGGTGCGGTGTGAGTATTGACTGGATGATGGGGTTGGTGTGCAGTGTGAGTATTGACTGGGTGGTGGGGGTGGTGCAGTGTGAGTATTGACTGGGTGGTGGGGGTGGTGCAGTGTGAGTATTGACTGGGTGGTGGGGGTGGTGCAGTGTGAGTATTGACTGGGTGGTGGGGGTGGTGCAGTGTGAGTATTGACTGGGTGGTGGGGGTGGTGCAGTGTGAGTATTGACAGGGTGGTGGAGGGGCTGCAGTGTGAGTATTGACTGGGTGGTGGGGGTGGTGCAGTGTGAGTATTGACTGGGTGGTGGGGGTGGTGCGGTGTGAGCATTGACTGGGTGGTGGGGGTGGTGCGGTGTGAGTATTGGCTGGGTGGTGGAGGGGCTGCAGTGTGAGTATTGACTGGGTGGTGGGGGTGGTGCAGTGTGAGTATTGACTGGGTGGTGGGGGTGGTGCAGTGTGAGTATTGACTGGGTGGTGGGGGTGGTGCAGTGTGAGTATTGACTGGGTGGTGGGGGTGGTGCAGTGTGAGTATTGACTGGGTGGTGGGGGTGGTGCGGTGTGAGTATTGACTGGGTGGTGGGGGTGGTGCAGTGTGAGTATTGGCTGGGTGGTGGAGGGGCTGCAGTGTGAGTATTGACTGGGTGGTGGGGGTGGTGCAGTGTGAGTATTGACTGGGTGGTGGGGGTGGTGCAGTGTGAGTATTGACTGGGTGGTGGAGGGGCTGCAGTGTGAGTATTGACTGGGTGGTGGGGGTGGTGCGGTGTGAGTATTGACTGGGTGGTGGAGGGGCTGCAGTGTGAGTATTGACTGGGTGGTGGGGGGGCGCGCTGAGAGTTTGACTCGGAGGTGCTGGGGGTGCTGCGGTGTGAGTATTGACTGGGGTGGGTCGTTGCGGTGTGAGTATTGACCAGGTGGTGGGGGGGGGGGGGTGCAGTTTCAGTATTGACTGGGTGATGGGGGTGGTGTGTGGTACGAGTATTGACTGAGTGGTGGGGGGGGGGGTGTGCTGTTTGACGGGGGTTGCAGTGTGAGTATTGACTGGGTGGTGGGGGTATACGGTGTGAATATTGAAGGGGTGGTGGTGGGGAGGTTGTGGTGTAAGTATTTACTGGGTGGTGGGTGTGGTGCAGTGTAAGTATTGACTGGGGTTGGGGGGGCAGTGTGAGTACTGACTGGGGTTGGGGGTGGCGGTGTGAGCATTGACTGGGTGGTGGGGGGTGAGTGAGTATGGACTCGGGGGGGGTTTACGGTGTGAGTATTGACTGCAGTTGGAGATGGTGCAGTGTGAGTATTCACTGGGTGATGGGGACGGGGTGTGGCGTAAGTTTTGACTGGGTGGTGGTGGGGGGGGTGCGGATTGTGTATTGACTGGGTGGTGGTGGGGGGGTTACGCTGTGAATACTTACTGGATGTTGGGGGGTGCAGTGTGAGTATTGACTAGGTGGTGGGGGGGTGCGGTGTCTGTATTGACTGGGTGATAGGGGTGGTGTGTGGTGCGATTATTGACTGGGAGGTGGGAGTGCAGGGTGAGTATTGACTGGGGATGGTGGGAGTGCAGTGTGAGTATTGACAGGGTGGTGGGGGGGGTGAGATGTGAGTATTTACTGGGTGGTGGGGGAGTGCAGTGTGAGTATTGACTGAGGTTTGGTGGTGCGGAGTGAGTACTGACTGGGTGGTGGTGGAGGTGCGGTGTGAGTATTGACTGGGTCGTGGGGGTGCAGTGTGAGTATTGACTGGGTGGTGGGGGGTGTGTGAGTATTGACTGGGGTTGGGGGGAGTGCAGTGTGAGTATTTACTGGGTGATGGGGACGGGGTGCGGTGTAAGCTTTGACTGGGTGTTGGGGGTGGTGTGTGTATTGACTGGGTGGTGGGGGGGTTGCGCTGTGAATATTTACTGGGTGGTGGGGGGTGATTGCGGTGTGAGTATTGACTTGGTGATGGTGGGGGGGGCTGCGGTGTGAGTACTGACTGGGGTTGGGGGTGGCGGTGTGAGTATTGATTGGGGTTGGGGGTGGCGGTGTGAGTATTGACTGGGGTTGGTGGAGGTGCAGTGTGAGTATTGAAGGGGGCGGGGGGGATGCGGTGCACGTATTGACTGGGTAGTGGTGGGGGGGGGGCGATATGAGTATTGACTGGGTGGGGTGCGGTGCAGTGTGAGTATTGACAGGGTGGTGGGGGGGTGCGATGTGAGTATTTACTGGGTTGGGTGCAGTGCAGTGTGAGTATTGACAGGGTGGTGGGGGGGTGCGATGTGAGTATTTACTGGGTTGGGTGCAGTGCAGTGTGAGTATTGACAGGGTGGTGGGGGGGTGCAATGTGAGTATTTACTGGGTGCTGGGGGTGTGCAGTGTGAGTATTGACTGTGGTTTGGGGGTGCGGTGTGAGTACTGACTGGGAGGTGGTGGGGGGGTGCAGTGTGGGTATTGACAGGGTGGTGGGGGTGGTGCGGTATGAGTATTGACTGGGTGGTTGGGCAGGGCTGCGATGTGAGTATTGACTGGGGGGGTGCAGTGGTAAGTATTGAACAGGTGGTGCCGGGGTGTGTGCGTATGGACTGGTGGGGAGGAGGTTACGGTGTGAGTATTGACTGGGTGGTGGGGGGTGTGCGTTGTGAGTATTCACTGGCTGATGGGGGGTTACTGTGCGAGTATTAACTGGGTGGTGGGGGTGTGTGCGGTATGAGTATTCACTGGCTGATGGGGGGGTGCAATGTGAGTATTGACTGGGTGGTGGGGGGGGCGGTTGCGGTGTGAGTATTTACTGGATGGTGGGTGTGGTGCAGTGTGAGTATTGACTGGGGTTCAGGGGGCGCTGAGAGTTTGACTCGGAGGTGCTGGGGGGGCTGCGGTGTGAGTACTGACTGGGGTTGGGGGTGGTGGTGTGAGTATTGACTGGGATTCGGGGGTGCGGTGTGAGTATTGACTAGGTGGAGGGGTGTGCAGTGTCAGTATTGACTGGGTGATGGGTGTGGTGTGCGGTGCGAGTATTGACTGGGTGGTGGGGGGGTTTGCGATATGAGTATTCACTGGCTGATGGGGGGGGTGCAGTGTGAGTATTGACTGGGGTTGGGGGGAGTGCAGTGTGAGTATTTACTGGGTGATGGGGACGGGGTGCGGTGTAAGCTTTGACTGGGTGTTGCGGGTGGTGTGCGTATTGACTGGGTGATGGGGGGGTTGTGCTGTGAATATTTACTGGGTGGTAGGGGGGATTGCGGTGTGAGTATTGACTCGGTGATGGTGGGGGGGGCTGCGGTGTGAGTACTGACTGGGGTTGGGGGTAGCGGTGTGAGTATCGACTGGGGTTGGGGATAGTGCGGTGTGAGTACTCACTGGGTGATGGGGACGGGGTGCGGTGTAAGTTTTGACTGGGTGGTGGGGTGGGGGGGCGTGCGTATTGAATGGTTGGTGTTGCGGGGGTTGCGCTGTGAATATTTACTGGGTGTTTGGGGTTTGCAGTGTGAGTATTGACTGCATGGTGCGGGGAGTTCTGGTGTGAGTATTAACTGGGATTTGGGAGGGGGGCGGTGTGAATATTGACTGGGTGGTGGGGAGGTGCAGTGTGAGTATTCACTGTGGTTGGTGGAGGTGCTGTGTGAGTATTGACGGGGGCAGGGGGGGATGCGGTGCACGTATTGACTGGGTAGTGGTGGAGGGGTGCGATATGAGTATTGACTGGGTGGGGTGCAGTGCAGTGTGATAATTGACAGGGTGGTGGGGGGGTGCGATGTGAGTATTTACTGGGTGGGGTGCGGTGCAGTGTGAGTATTGACAGGGCGCTGGGCGTGTGCAGTGTGAGTATTGACTGTGGTTTGGGGGTGCGGTGTGAGTACTGACTGGGAGGTGGGGGTGGGTGCAGTGTGAGTATTGACAGGGTGGTGGGGGGGTGCTGAGAGTATTGACTCGGTGGTGCTGGGGAGGCAGCGGTTTGAGTATTGACTGGGGCTGGGGGTGGCGGTGTGAGTATTGACTGGGGTTGGGAGGTGCGGTGTGAGTATTGACTAGGTGGTGGGGGGGTGCGGTGTCAGTAATGACTGGGTGATGGGGGTGGTGTGCGGTGCGATTATTGACTGGGTGGTGGGGATGCAGTGTGAATATTGACTGGGTGATGGGGGGAGAGCAGTGAGAGTATTGACAGGGTGGTGGGGGGTTGAGATGTGAATATTTACTGGGTGGTGGGCGGGTGCAGTGTGAGTATTGACTGGGTGGTGGGGGTATGCGGTGTGAATATTGACTGGGTGGTGGTGGGGAAGTTGCGGTGTGAGTATTTACTGGCTGGTGGGTGTGGTGCAGTGTATTATTGACTGGGGTTGGGGGGGGCGGTGTGAGTATTGTCTGGGTGGTGGGGTTGAAGTGTGAGTATTGACTGGGGTTGGAGGGAGTGCAGTGTGCGTATTCACTGGGTGATGGGGACGACGTGCGGTGTAAGTTTTGACTGGGTGGCGGGGGGGGCGGTGTGCGTATTGACTGGGTGGTGGGGGTGTTGCGCTGTGAATATTTACTGGGTGGTGGGGGGGATTGCGGTGTGAGTATTGACTCGGTGGTGGTGGGGAGACTGCGGTGTGAGTACTGATTGGGGTTGGGGGTGGCGATGTGAGTATTGATTTGGGTTGGGGGTGCGGTGTGAGTATTGACTGGATGATGGGGTTGGTGTGCAGTGTGAGTATTGACTGGGTGGTGGGGGTGGTGCAGTGTGAGTATTGACTGGGTGGTGGGGGTGGTGCAGTGTGAGTATTGACTGGGTGGTGGGGGTGGTGCAGTGTGAGTATTGACTGGGTGGTGGGGGTGGTGCAGTGTGAGTATTGACTGGGTGGTGGGGGTGGTGCAGTGTGAGTATTGACAGGGTGGTGGAGGGGCTGCAGTGTGAGTATTGACTGGGTGGTGGGGGTGGTGCAGTGTGAGTATTGACTGGGTGGTGGGGGTGGTGCGGTGTGAGCATTGACTGGGTGGTGGGGGTGGTGCGGTGTGAGTATTGACTGGGTGGTGGAGGGGCTGCAGTGTGAGTATTGACTGGGTGGTGGGGGTGGTGCGGTGCGAGTATTGACTGGGTGGTGGAGGGGCTGCAGTGTGAGTATTGACTGGGTGGTGGGGGTGGTGCAGTGTGAGTATTGACTGGGTGGTGGGGGTGGTGCAGTGTGAGTATTGACTGGGAAGTTGGGCAGGGGTGCGGTCTGTGTATTGACTGGGGAGGGGTGCGGTGGAGTATTGACCGGGTGGTGGGGGGTGTGTGAATATGGACTGGGGGGGGCGGTACGGTGTGCGTATTGACTGGGTGATGGGAGGGGGTGTGCAGTGTCAGTATTGACTGGGTGGTGGTGGGGGTGTTGCGGTGTGAGTATTTACTGGATGGTAGTGGGGGTGTTGCAGTGTGAGTATTTACTGGGTGGTGGGTGTGGTGCAGTGTGAGTATTGACTGGGGTTGGGGGGGCGCGCTGAGAGTTTGACTCGGAGGTGCTGGGGGTGCTGCGGTGTGAGTATTGACTGGGGTGGGTCGTTGCGGTGTGAGTATTGACCAGGTGGTGGGGGGGGGGGGGGTGCAGTTTCAGTATTGACTGGGTGATGGGGGTGGTGTGTGGTACGAGTATTGACTGAGTGGTGGGGGGGGGGGGTGTGCTGTTTGACGGGGGTTGCAGTGTGAGTATTGACTGGGTGGTGGGGGTATACGGTGTGAATATTGAAGGGGTGGTGGTGGGGAGGTTGTGGTGTAAGTATTTACTGGGTGGTGGGTGTGGTGCAGTGTAAGTATTGACTGGGGTTGGGGGGGCAGTGTGAGTACTGACTGGGGTTGGGGGGTGGCGGTGTGAGCATTGACTGGGTGGTGGGGGGTGAGTGAGTATGGACTCGGGGGGGGTTTACGGTGTGAGTATTGACTGCAGTTGGAGATGGTGCAGTGTGAGTATTCACTGGGTGATGGGGACGGGGTGTGGCGTAAGTTTTGACTGGGTGGTGGTGGGGGGGGTGCGGATTGTGTATTGACTGGGTGGTGGTGGGGGGGTTACGCTGTGAATACTTACTGGATGTTGGGGGGTGCAGTGTGAGTATTGACTAGGTGGTGGGGGGGTGCGGTGTCTGTATTGACTGGGTGATAGGGGTGGTGTGTGGTGCGATTATTGACTGGGAGGTGGGAGTGCAGGGTGAGTATTGACTGGGGATGGTGGGAGTGCAGTGTGAGTATTGACAGGGTGGTGGGGGGGTGAGATGTGAGTATTTACTGGGTGGTGGGGGAGTGCAGTGTGAGTATTGACTGAGGTTTGGTGGTGCGGAGTGAGTACTGACTGGGTGGTGGTGGAGGTGCGGTGTGAGTATTGACTGGGTCGTGGGGGTGCAGTGTGAGTATTGACTGGGTGGTGGGGGGTGTGTGAGTATTGACTGGGGTTGGGGGGAGTGCAGTGTGAGTATTTACTGGGTGATGGGGACGGGGTGCGGTGTAAGCTTTGACTGGGTGTTGGGGGTGGTGTGTGTATTGACTGGGTGGTGGGGGGGGTTGCGCTGTGAATATTTACTGGGTGGTGGGGGTGATTGCGGTGTGAGTATTGACTTGGTGATGGTGGGGGGGGCTGCGGTGTGAGTACTGACTGGGGTTGGGGGGTGGCGGTGTGAGTATTGATTGGGGTTGGGGGTGGCGGTGTGAGTATTGACTGGGGTTGGTGGAGGTGCAGTGTGAGTATTGAAGGGGGCGGGGGGGATGCGGTGCACGTATTGACTGGGTAGTGGTGGGGGGGGGGCGATATGAGTATTGACTGGGTGGGGTGCGGTGCAGTGTGAGTATTGACAGGGTGGTGGGGGGGTGCGATGTGAGTATTTACTGGGTTGGGTGCAGTGCAGTGTGAGTATTGACAGGGTGGTGGGGGGGTGCGATGTGAGTATTTACTGGGTTGGGTGCAGTGCAGTGTGAGTATTGACAGGGTGGTGGGGGGGTGCAATGTGAGTATTTACTGGGTGCTGGGGGTGTGCAGTGTGAGTATTGACTGTGGTTTGGGGGTGCGGTGTGAGTACTGACTGGGAGGTGGTGGGGGGGTGCAGTGTGGGTATTGACAGGGTGGTGGGGGTGGTGCGGTATGAGTATTGACTGGGTGGTTGGGCAGGGCTGCGATGTGAGTATTGACTGGGGGGGTGCAGTGGTAAGTATTGAACAGGTGGTGCCGGGGTGTGTGCGTATGGACTGGTGGGGAGGAGGTTACGGTTGTGAGTATTGACTGGGTGGTGGGGGGTGTGCGTTGTGAGTATTCACTGGCTGATGGGGGGTTACTGTGCGAGTATTAACTGGGTGGTGGGGGTGTGTGCGGTATGAGTATTCACTGGCTGATGGGGGGGTGCAATGTGAGTATTGACTGGGTGGTGGGGGGGCGGTTTGCGGTGTGAGTATTTACTGGATGGTGGGTGTGGTGCAGTGTGAGTATTGACTGGGGTTCAGGGGGCGCTGAGAGTTTGACTCGGAGGTGCTGGGGGGGCTGCGGTGTGAGTACTGACTGGGGTTGGGGGTGGTGGTGTGAGTATTGACTGGGATTCGGGGGTGCGGTGTGAGTATTGACTAGGTGGAGGGGTGTGCAGTGTCAGTATTGACTGGGTGATGGGTGTGGTGTGCGGTGCGAGTATTGACTGGGTGGTGGGGGGGTTTGCGATATGAGTATTCACTGGCTGATGGGGGGGGTGCAGTGTGAGTATTGACTGGGGTTGGGGGGAGTGCAGTGTGAGTATTTACTGGGTGATGGGGACGGGGTGCGGTGTAAGCTTTGACTGGGTGTTGCGGGTGGTGTGCGTATTGACTGGGTGATGGGGGGGTTGCGCTGTGAATATTTACTGGGTGGTAGGGGGGATTGCGGTGTGAGTATTGACTCGGTGATGGTGGGGGGGGCTGCGGTGTGAGTACTGACTGGGGTTGGGGGTAGCGGTGTGAGTATCGACTGGGGTTGGGGATAGTGCGGTGTGAGTACTCACTGGGTGATGGGGACGGGGTGCGGTGTAAGTTTTGACTGGGTGGTGGGGTGGGGGGGCGTGCGTATTGAATGGTTGGTGTTGCGGGGGTTGCGCTGTGAATATTTACTGGGTGTTTGGGGTTTGCAGTGTGAGTATTGACTGCATGGTGCGGGGAGTTCTGGTGTGAGTATTAACTGGGATTTGGGAGGGGGCGGTGTGAATATTGACTGGGTGGTGGGGAGGTGCAGTGTGAGTATTCACTGTGGTTGGTGGAGGTGCTGTGTGAGTATTGACGGGGGCAGGGGGGGATGCGGTGCACGTATTGACTGGGTAGTGGTGGAGGGGTGCGATATGAGTATTGACTGGGTGGGGTGCAGTGCAGTGTGATAATTGACAGGGTGGTGGGGGGGTGCGATGTGAGTATTTACTGGGTGGGGTGCGGTGCAGTGTGAGTATTGACAGGGCGCTGGGCGTGTGCAGTGTGAGTATTGACTGTGGTTTGGGGGTGCGGTGTGAGTACTGACTGGGAGGTGGGGGTGGGTGCAGTGTGAGTATTGACAGGGTGGTGGGGGGGTGCTGAGAGTATTGACTCGGTGGTGCTGGGGAGGCAGCGGTTTGAGTATTGACTGGGGCTGGGGGTGGCGGTGTGAGTATTGACTGGGGTTGGGAGGTGCGGTGTGAGTATTGACTAGGTGGTGGGGGGGTGCGGTGTCAGTAATGACTGGGTGATGGGGGTGGTGTGCGGTGCGATTATTGACTGGGTGGTGGGGATGCAGTGTGAATATTGACTGGGTGATGGGGGGAGAGCAGTGAGAGTATTGACAGGGTGGTGGGGGGTTGAGATGTGAATATTTACTGGGTGGTGGGCGGGTGCAGTGTGAGTATTGACTGGGTGGTGGGGGTATGCGGTGTGAATATTGACTGGGTGGTGGTGGGGAAGTTGCGGTGTGAGTATTTACTGGCTGGTGGGTGTGGTGCAGTGTATTATTGACTGGGGTTGGGGGGGGCGGTGTGAGTATTGTCTGGGTGGTGGGGTTGAAGTGTGAGTATTGACTGGGGTTGGAGGGAGTGCAGTGTGCGTATTCACTGGGTGATGGGGACGACGTGCGGTGTAAGTTTTGACTGGGTGGCGGGGGGGGCGGTGTGCGTATTGACTGGGTGGTGGGGGTGTTGCGCTGTGAATATTTACTGGGTGGTGGGGGGGATTGCGGTGTGAGTATTGACTCGGTGGTGGTGGGGAGACTGCGGTGTGAGTACTGATTGGGGTTGGGGGTGGCGATGTGAGTATTGATTTGGGTTGGGGGTGCGGTGTGAGTATTGACTGGATGATGGGGTTGGTGTGCAGTGTGAGTATTGACTGGGTGGTGGGGGTGCAGTGTGAGTATTGACTGGGTGGTGGGGCGTGTGTGAGTATGGACTCGGTGGGGGGGTTACGGTGTGAGTATTGACTGCGGATGGGGATGGTGCGGTGTGAGTATTCACTGGGTGATGGGGACGGGGTGCGGTTTTGTCTGGGTGGTGGGGGGGCCTTGCGCTGTGAATATTTTCTGGATGTTTGGGTTTTGCAGTGTGAGTATTGACTGGGTGGTGGGGGGGTTTCTGGTGTGAGTATTAAAGTGGGATTTGGGACGGGGCGGTGTGAGTATTGACTGAGTTTTGGGGGCAGTGTGAGTATTCACCGGGTGGTGGAAGGGGTTGGTGTGAGTATTTACTGGGTGGTGGGGGTGTGTAGTGTGTGTATGGACTGGTGTGCGATGTGAGTATTAACTGGGTTGTGGTGGGGTGGGGGGAGTGCGGTGTGTGTATTGACTGGGGTTGGGGGGGTACGGTGCGAATATTGACTGTGTGTTGGGGGGCTGCGGTGTGAGTATTGACTGGGTGGTGGGAGTGGTGTGGTGTGAGTATTTACTGGGTGGTGGGGGGGTTTGCAGTGTGAGTATTGACTGGGGTTGGGTGTGGTGTGAGTATTGATTGGGTGATGGTGGATGTGCGGTGTGATTATTGACTGTGTGGTTGTGGGGGTGGTGCAGTGTGAGTATTGACTGGGGTAGGGGGGGTGCAGTGTAAGTATTGACTGGGTGGTGGTGGGTAGGTGTGATATGAGTATTGACTGGGTGGGGGGAGCGGAGTAGTGTGAGTATTGACAGGGTGGGGGGGGCGGTGCGGTGTGAGTATTGACAGGGTGGTGGGGGTGGTGAGATGTGAGTATTTACTGGGTGGTGGAGGGTGCAGTCTGAGTATTGACTGGGGTTTGGGGGTGCGGTGCGAGTAATGACTGGGTGGTGGGGGTGGTGCGGTGTGAGTATTGACTGGGTGGTTGGGCGGTGGTGCGGTGTGAGTATTGACTGGGGAGGGGTGCGGTGGTGAGTATTGACTGGGTGGTTGGGTGGGGGTGCGGTGTGAGTATTGACTGGGGAGGGGTGCAGTGGTGAGTATTGACTGGGTGGTGGGAGGTGTGCGGTATGAGTATTGACTGGCTGATGGTGGGGTGCAGTGTGAGTATTGACTGGGAGGTGGTGGGGGGGTTGCGCTAAGTATTTACTGGGTCGTGGGTGTGGTGCAGTGTGAGCATTGACTGGGATTGGGGGGGCGCTAAGAGTTCGACTCGGTGATGCCTGGGGGGGGGCTGCGGGGTGAGTATTGACTGGGGTTGGGTGTGGCGGTGTGAGTATTGACTGGGTGATGGGGGTGGTGTGTGGTGCGAGTATTGACTGGGTGGTGGGGGTGCAGGGTGAGTATTGACTGGGGATGGGGGGAGTGCAGTTTGAGTATTCACTGGCTGATGGGAACGATGTAAGTTTTGACTGGGTGGTGGGTGTGTGTCAGTATGGACTGGGCGGGGTTACGTTGTGAGTATTGACTGGGGTTGGGGATCATGCGGTGTGAGTATTCACCGGGTGATGGGGACGGGGTGCAGTGTAAGTTTTGACTGGGTGGTGGTGGGTGGGTGCAGTGTGCGTATTGGCTGGGGTTGGGGGGGGTTGGCGGTGTGAGTATTGACTGGGTGGTGGGGGGGGGGTTCTGGTGTGAGTATTAACTGGGTTTTGGGAGGGGGCGGTGTGAGTTTTGACTGGGTGGTGGGGAGGAGCGATGTGAGTATTCACTGGGGTAGGAGGGAGTTGCGGCTTGAGTATTTGAGCATTGACTTGGTGGTGGGGGGTGCCGTGTGAGTAATTGGCTGGGTGGTGGGGGGGGGGGGGGCGCCGTGTGAGTATTAACTGGGTGGTGGGGTGTTGCGGTGTGAGTATTGACAGGGGTTGGTGAGGGGGCGGTGTGAGTATTGACTGGGTGGAGGGGGTTGCGGTGTGAGTATTGACTGGGTGGTGGGGGGAGGTGCGGTGTGAATATTGACTGGGGTTGGGTTGCGGTGTGAGTCTTGACTGCTGGGGGGTGCGGTGTGAGAATTGACTGGGGTTGGTGGGAGGTTGCGGTGTGAGTATTGACTGGGTAGCGGGGGGGGAGAGATGTGAGCATTGACTGGGTGATGGGGGGATGCGGTGTGAGTATTGACTGGAGTTGATGGGGCTATGGTGTGAATATTGACTGTGGTGGGGGGGTGAAGTGTGAGTATTGAATGGGCTTGGGGGGGTGTGGTGTGAGTGATGACTGGGTGGTCTGGGCGGTGCAGTGTGAGAATTGATCGACATTGGGGGACTGCGGTGTGTGTATTGACTGGGTGGGGGGCGGTGTGGTGTGAGTACTGACTGACATTGGGGGACTGCGGTGTGAGTATTGACTGAGGGGGGTGCGGTGTGAGTATTGACTGGGTGATGGGGGGGGTTGCGGTGTGAGTATTGACTGGGTGGTGGGGGGGAGAGGTGTGATTATTGACTGGGGTTGGGGGGGGCTGCGGTGTGAGTATTGACTGGACTTGGTGGGAGGGGGTTCTGGTGTGAGTATTGACTGGGTGGTGGGGATGTGCAGTCTGAGTATTGACCGGGTTGGGGGTTGATGCGGTGTGAGTATTGATTGGGTGGTGGGGGGGGGGTGCATTGTGCGTATTGGCTGGGTGGTGGTGGGGGTACTGTGTGAGTATTAACTGGGTGGTGGGGTGTTGCTGTGTGAGTATTGACAGGGGTTGGTGAGGGGGCGGTGTGAGTATTGACTGGGTGCAGGGGGTTGCGGTGTGAGTATTGACTGGGTGGAGGGGGTTGCGGTGTGAGTATTGACTGGGTGGACGGGGTTGCGGTGTGAGTATTGACTGGGAGGTGGGGGGCGGCAATGTGAGTATTTGACTGCGTTTTGGGGGGCCGGTGTGTGTATTGACTGGGTGGTGGTGGGGGGGTCGGTGTGAGTATTGACTGGGTGGGATGCGATGCCCTGTGAGTATTCACTGGGGTTGGTGGGGGGGTGCAGTGTGAGTATTGACTGGGGGGTGCGATGCCGTGTGAATATTGACTGGGGTTGGTGGGGGGAGCGGTGTGAGTTTTGACTTTATGGTGCGGGGGTGCGGTGTGAGTATTTACTGGGTGGTGGGGGTAGGTGCGGTGTGAATGTTGACTGAGGTTGGGTTGCGGTGTGAGTCTTGACTGCTGGGGGGTGCGGTGTGAGAATTGACTAGGGTTGGTGGGAGGTTGCGGTGTGAGTATTGACTGGGTGGTGGGAGGGTGCGGTGAGAGTATTGACTGGGTTGGGGGAGAGAGCTGTGAGTATTGACTGGGTGGCAGGGGGGGAGAGGTGTGAACATTGACTGGGTGCTGGGGGGTTGCGGTGTGAATATTGACTGTGGTGGGGGTGTGAAGTGTGAGTATTGAATGGGGTTGGGGGTGTGCTGTGTGAGTATTGACTAGGTGGGAAGGAGGGGTGGGGTACGAACATTGACTGGGGTTGGGGGTGCTGCAGTGTGAGTATTGAATGGGCTTGGGGGGGTGCAGTGTGAGTATTGACTGGGTGGTGGGGTGTTGCGGTGTGAGTGTTGACAGGGGTCGGTGAGGGGGCGGTGTGAGTATTGATTGGGTGGAGGGGGTTGCGGTGTGAGTATTGACTGGGAGGTGGGAGGCGGCAATGTGAGTATTTGACTGCATGGTGGGGGGGTCGGTGTGTGTATTGACTGGGTGGTACGGGGGGGGGGGGTGGCGGTGTGAGTATTGACTGGGTGGGATGCGATGCATTGTGAGTATTCACTGGGGTTGGTGGGGGGGTGCAGTGTGAGTATTGACTAGGGGGTGCGATGCCGTGTGAATATCGACTGGGGTTGGTGGGGGGAGCGGTGTGAGTTTTGACTCTGTGGTGCGGGGGTGCGGTGTGAGTATTGACTGTGTGGTGGGGGTAGGTGCGGTGTGAATATTAACTGGGGTTGGGTTGCGGTGTGAGTCTTGACTGCTGGGTGGGTGCGGTGTGAGAATTGACTGGGGTTGGTGGGGGGTTGCGGTGTGAGTATTGATTCGGGGGGTGGTGCTGTGAGTATTGACTGGAGTTTGGGGATGTGCAGTGTGAGTATTGACTGGGTGGTGGGAGGGTGCGGTGAGAGTATTGACTGGGTTGGGGGGGAATGGTGTGAGTATTGACTGGCAGTGGGGGAGAGGTGTGAGCATTGACTAGGTGATGGGGGGTTGCGGTGTGAGTATTGACTGGAGTTGATGGGCTGCGGTGCGAATATTGAATGTGGTGGGGGGGGGGTGAAGTGTGAGTATTGAATGGGGTTGGTGGTGTGCGGTGTGAGTATTGACTAGGCGGGGAGGAGGGGTGGGGTATGAACATTGACTGGGGTTGGGGGTGATGCAGTGTGAGTATTGAATGGGCTTGGGGGGGGTGTGGTGTGAGTGATGATTGGGTGGTCTGGGCGGTGCAGTGTGAGTATTGACTGTCGTTGGGGGACTGCGGTGTGAGTATTGACTGAGGGGGATGCGGTGTGAGTATTGACTGGGTTGTGGGGGGGGTGCGGTGTGAGTATTGACTGGGTTGTGGGGGGGGTGCGGTGTGAGTATTGACTGGGTGTTGGGAGGGACTGCTGTGTGAGTATTGACTGGGTGTTGGGGAGTACGTTGTGAGTATTGACTGGGTGTAGGATCTGCAGTGTGAGTATTGACTGGGTGGGGCGATGGGGTGGGTTTGAATATTGACTTGGGTGGTGGAGTACGGTGTGACCGAGTGGGGTGGGGGACTGCGGTGTGAGTATTGACTGGGTGGTGGTGGGATGCGGTGTGAGTATTGACTGAGGGGGATGCGGTGTGAGTATTGACTAGGTGGTGGGGGGCCGCGGTGTGAATATTGGCTGGGTGGTGGTGTGGGGGTGAGCTCTGTGAGTATTGACTCTGTGTCGAGGGGGGATGGTGTGAGTATTGACTGGGTGGTGGGGGACTGCAGTGTGAGTATTGACTCAGTGGTGGTGCAGGGGTGAGTTGTGTGAGTATTGACTCTGTGTGGAGGGGGTACGGTGTGAGTATTGACTGGGTGGTGGGGGGTGTGCTGTGTGAGTATTGACTGGTGTAGGAGGGAGTTGCGGTTTGACTATTTGAGCATTGACTTGGTGGCGGGGGGGGAGCCGTGTGAGTAATTACTGGGTGGGGGGGGTGGTGTGAGTATTGACTGGGGTTGGGAGGCTGTGGTAGAGTATTAACTGGGTGGTGGTGGGTTGCAGTGTGTGTATTTGAGTATTGACTGGATGGTGGAGGGGGTGCAATGTGAGGATTGACTGGTTGGGCGGGCTGTGGTGTGATTATTGACTGGGTGGGGAGGGGGGGGCGGTGTGCAGTGTGAGTATTGACTGGGTTGGGGGTGGTGCGGTGTGAGTATTGACTGGGTGGTGGGGCTGTGGTGTGAGTATTGACTGGGTGGTGGGGGGTTGTGCAGTGTGAGTATTGACTGGGTTGGGGGGGTGCAGTGTGAGTATTGACTGGGGAGGGGGCTGGTGCAGTGTGGGTATTGACTGGTTGTGGGGGGGGGTGCGGTGAGATTATTGCCTGGGTGGTGAGGGAGGGTGGTGGGGTGGATGTGAGTATTGACTGGGGTTGGGGGGGCTGCAGTGTGAATTTTGACTGGGGTTGGGGGGATGCGGTGTGAGTATTGACTGGGGTTTGGGGGTGCGGTGTGAGTGTTGACTGGGTGATCGGGGCGGTGCAGTGTGAGTATTGACTGGGTGGGGGCGGTACGGTATGAGTATTGACTGACGTTGGGGGACTGCGGTGTGAGTATTGTCTGAGGGGGGTGTGGTCTGAGTATTGACTGACTGGTGGGGGGTGTGCAGTGTGAGTATTGACTCGGTGGTGGTGCGGGGGTGAGGTGTGTGAGTATTGACTCTGTGTTGAGGGGGGTGAAGTGTGAGTACTGACTGGGGTTGTGGGGTGCGATAAGTATTGACTGGGGTTGGGGATGTGCGGGGTGAGTATTGAATGGGGTTGGGGGTGTGCGGTGTGAGTATTGACTGGGGTTATTGGGGCTGCGGAATGAGTATTGACTGGGTGGTGGGGGGTGGGGTGCGGTGTTAGTATTGGCTGGGTGGTGGGGCTGTGGTGTGAGTATTGACTGGTTGTGGGGGGGGGGGGTGGATGTGAGTATTGGCTGGGGTTGGGGGGGCTGCGGTGTGAATTTTGACTGGGGTTGGGGGGATGCGGTGTGAGTATTGACTGGGGTTTGGGGGTGCGGTGTGAGTGTTGACTGGGTGATCGGGGCAGTGCAGTGTGAGTATTGACTGGGTGGGGGCGGTACGGTATGAGTATTGACTGACGTTGGGGGACTGTGGTGTGAGTATTGTCTGAGGGGGGTGTGGTCTGAGTATTGACTGACTGGTGTGAGTATTGTCTGAGGGGGGTGTGGTCTGAGTATTGACTGACTGGTGGGGGGTGTGCGGTGTGAGTAGTGACTGAGTGGTGGTGAGGGGTGAGGTGTGTGAGTATTGACTGGGTGGTGGTGAGGGGTGCAGTGTGAGTATTGACTGGGTGGTGGTGAGGGGTGCAGTGTGAGTATTGACTGGGTGGTGGTGAGGGGTGCAGTGTGAGTATTGACTGGGTGGTGGTGGGGTGCGGTTTGAGTATTGACTGGGTGGTGGTGGGGTGCGGTGTGAGTATTGATTGGGTGGGTGTGGGGCTGCGGTGTGAGTATTGACTGGGTGGTGGTGTGGGGGTGAGTTGTGTGAGTATTGACTCTGTGTTGAGGGGGGACGGTGTGAGTATTGAATGGGGTTGGGGGGGGCTGTGTGAGTATTGACTGGGGTAGGAGGGAGTTGCGCTTTGAGTATTTGCGCATTGACTTGGTGGTAGGAGGGGGGGAGCCGTGTGAGTAATTACCGGGTGGAGGGGGGTGCGATGTGAGGATTGACTGGTTGGGGGGTTGCGTTGTGAGTATTGACTGGAGTTGAGGGGGTGCGGTGTGAGTATTGACTGGGGAGGGGTGTGGTGCAGTGTGAGTATTGACTGGTTGTGGGTGGGAGTGGTGAGAGTATTGTCTGGGTGGTGGGGGGGGTGCGGTGTGAGTATTGGCAGGGCTTGGTTGGGGGGGTTGGTGTGTGAGTATTGACTGGGGTTGGGGGGGCTGCGGTGTGAGGATTGACTGGGTGGTGGGGAGGTGCAGTCTGAGTATTGACTGGGTTGGTGGTTGATGCGGTGTGAGTATTGACTGGGTGGTGGGGGGGGGGTACGGTGTGAGTATTGACTGGGTGGGGGGGGGGCAGTGTGAGTATTTGACTGCGTGGTGGGGGGGCGGTGTGTGTATTGACTGGGTGGTGCGGGGGGGGCCACGTGAGTATTGACTGGGGATGCGATGCCGTGTGAGTATTGACTGGGGTTCGTGGGAGGGTGCAGTGTGAGTATTGACTGTTTGTGGGGGAGGGGCAGTGTGAGTATTGCCTGGGTGGTGGGGGGGTGCGGTATGAATATTAACTGGGTGGTGGTGGGGTGGGTGCAGTGTGATTATTGCCTGGGTGGTTGGGGGGGTTGCGGTGTGAGTATTGGCAGGGGTTGGAGGGGCTGCGGTGTGAGTATTGACTGGAGTTGGAGGGGCTGCGGTGTGAGTATTGACTGGAGTTGGAGGGGCTGCGGTGTGAGTATTGACTGGAGTTGGAGGGGCTGCGGTGTGAGTATTGACTGGAGTTGGAGGGGCTGCGGTGTGAGTATTGACTGGAGTTGGGGGGGGTGGGTTCCAGTGTGAGTATTGACTGGGTGGTGGGGGGGAGCCATGTGAGTATTAACTGGGTGGTGGGGGGGCTGCGGTGTGAGTATTGACAGGGGTTGGTGAGGGGGCGGTGTGAGTATTGACTGGGAGGTTTCGGGTGGCGGTGTGAGTATTGACTGGGTGGTTGCGATGCCGTGTGAGTATTGACTGGTTGTGGAGGGGGGGGGGGGCGCGGTGTGAGTATTGCCTGGGTGGTGGGGGGGCACGGTGTGGATATTGACTGGGTGGTGGTAGGGTGGGTGCAGTGTGAATATTGACTGGGTGGTGGGGGGTGTGGTTTGAGTATTGACTGGGTGGTGGGGGTTTACGGTGTGAGTATTGACTGCTTGGTGGGGGGGTACATTGTGAGCATTGACTGGTTGTAGGGGGGAGCGGTGTGAGTGTTGACTGGGGTTGGGGGAGTGCAGTGTGAATTTTGACTGGGTGGGGGGTGTTGCGTTGTGAGTATTGACTGGGTTTGGGGGGGGTTGTGGTGTGAGTATTGACTGGGTTTGGGGGGGGTTGTGGTGTGAGTATTGACTGGGTTTGGGGGGGGTTGTGGTGTGAGTATTGACTGGGTGGTGGGGGATGTGCAGTGTGAGTATTGACTGGGGTTGGGGGGTGTGGTGTGAGTATTAACTGGGGAGGGGGTTGGTGCAGTGTGAGTATTGACTGGTTGTGGGGGGGGGGGGGGGGAGCGGTGAGAGTATTGCCTGGGTGGCGGGGGGATTGCGGTGTGAGTACTGGCAGGGCTTGTGGGCGGGGGGTGGGGTGTGAGTATTGACTGGGGTTGGGGGGGCTGTGGTGTGAGTATTGGCTGGGGTTGGGGGGGTTCCGGTGGTGAGTATTGACTGGGGAGGTGCAGTCTGAGTATTGACTGGGTTGGTGGTTGATGCGGTGTGAGTATTGACTGGGTGGTGGGGAGGTGCAGTCTGAGTATTGACTGGGGTTGGTGGTTGATGCGGTGTGAGTATTGACTGGGTGGTGGGGAGGTGCAGTCTGAGTATTGACTGGGTTGGTGGTTGATGCGGTGTGAGTATTGACTGGGTGGTGGGGGGGCCATGTGAGTATTAACTGGGTGGTGTGGGGGGGGGGTTGCGGTGTGAGTATTGACAGGGGTTGGTGAGGGGGCGGTGTGAGTATTGACTGGGAGGTGGGGAGGGGGCAGTGTGAGTATTTGACTGCGTGATGGGGGAGTGGTGTGTGTATTGACTTGGTGGGGCGGGGGTGCGGTGTGAGTATTGACTTGGAGGGTGCGGTGTGAGTATTGACTGCGTGGTAGGGTGCAGCGTGTGTATTGACTGGGTGATGGGGGGTTGCCGTGTGAATATTGACTGCAGTTGCTGGGGCTGTGGTGTGAATATTGACTGCAGTTGGGGGGTGTGCAGTGTGAGTATTGACTGGGGTTGGGGGGTGCGGTGTGAGTATTGACTGGGGAGGGGGGTGGTGCAGTGTGAGTATTGACTGGTTGTGGGGGGAGCGGTGAGAGTATTGCCTGGGTGGTGGGGGCGGTGCGGTGTGAGTATTGGCAGGGCTTGTTGGGGGCGCGTGGGGTGTGTGTATTGACTGGGGTTGGAGAGGCTGCGGTGTGAGTATTGACTGGAGTTGAGGGGGGTTTACGGTGTGAGTATTGACTGGGTGGTGAGGAGCTTCAGTCTGAGTATTGACTGGGTTGGTGGTTGATGCGGTGTGAGTATTGACTGTGTGGTGGGGGGGGGGTGCATTGTGCGTATTGGCTGGGTGGTGGGGGGGGGCCATGTGAGTATTAACTGGGTGGTGGGGTGGGTGCGGTGTGTGTATTGACAGGGGTTGGTGAGGGGGCGGTGTGAGTATTGACTCGGTGGTGATGCGGG
Source organism: Carcharodon carcharias (assembly GCF_017639515.1). Lineage (NCBI taxonomy): Eukaryota > Metazoa > Chordata > Chondrichthyes > Lamniformes > Lamnidae > Carcharodon > Carcharodon carcharias. The sequence goes on along the minus strand of NC_054483.1, from coordinate 47,553,866 downwards.
GGTGAGGTGTGTGAGTACTGACTCTGTGTTGAGGGGGAGGTGAAGTGGTTGGTGAGGGCCGGTGTGAGTATTGACTGGGTGGTGGGGGGGTGCTGTGTGTGTATTGACTGGGAGATGGGGGGGGACAGTGTGAGTATTTGCCTGAGTGGTGGGGAGGCGGTGTGTGTATTGACTGACTGGTGGGGGTTGTGCAGTGTGAATATTGACTGGGTGGTGGGGGGGTGCGGTGTGAATATTGACTGGTTGTGGGGGTGGAGAGCGGTGAGAGTATTGCCTGGGTGGTGGGGTGGGATGTGAGTATTGACTGGGGTTGGGGGGATGCGGTGTGAATATTGACTGGGTGGTGGGGGGGTGCGGTTTGAGTATTGACTGGGTGGTGGGGGGGTTACGGTGTGAGTACTGACTGCGTTGTGGGGGGCTACATTGTGAGCATTGACTGGTTGGTGGGGGGAGCGATGTGAGTGTTGACTGGGGTTGGGGGGGTGCAGTGTGAATTTTGACTGGGGTTGGGGGGCTGTGGTGTGAGTATTGACTGGGAGGGTGCGGTGTGAGTATTGACTGAGAGGGTGCGGTGTGAGTATTGACTGAGAAGGAGCGGTGCGAACATTGACTGGGTGATGGGGGGTTGCGGTGTGAGTATTGACTGGAGTTGATGGAGCTGCGGTGTGAATATTGACTATGGTTGGAGGGGGTGCGGTCTAAGTATTGACCGGGGTTGGGGGGTGCGGAGTGAGTATCGAATGGGGTTGGGGGGGGTGCGGTGTGAGTATTGACCGGGGTTGGGGGGTGCGGTGTGAGTATTGACTGAGTGGGGGGGAGGGGTGGGGTATGAATATTGACTGGGGTTGGGGGTACTGCAGTCTGAGTATTGAATGGGCTTGGAGGGGTGTGGTGTGAGTGATGACTGGGTGGTTTGGGCGGTGCAGTGTGAGTATTGACTGACGGTGGGGGACTGCGGTGTGAGTATTGTCTGAGGGGGGTGCGGTCTGAGTATTGACTGGGTGGTGGTGGGGGGTGCGGTGTGAGTATTGGCAGGGCTTGTGGGCGGGGGGGGGTGGAGTGTGAGTATTGACTGGGGTTGGGGGATCTGCGGTGTGAGTATTGACTGGAGTTGGGGGGGTTCCGGTGTGAGTATTGACTGGGTGGTGGGGAGGTGCAGTCTGAGTATTGACTGGGTTGGTGGTTGATGCGGTGTGAGTATTGACTGGGTGGTGGGAGGGGCCGTGTGAGTATTAACTGTGTGGTGTGGGGGGGTTTGCGGTGTGAGTATTGACAGGGGTTGGTGAGGGGGCGGTGTGAGTATTGACTGGGTGGTGGGGGGTTGCGGTGTGAGTATTGACTGGGAGGGTGCTGTGTGAGTATTGACTGGGTGGTATGGTGCAGTGTGAGCATTGACTGGGTGATGGAGGGTTGCCGTGTGAGTGTTGACTGCGATTGGTGGGTGTGAAATGTGAGTATTGACTGGGGTTTGGGGGTGTGGTGTGAGTATTGACTGGGGTTGGGGGGTACGGTGTGAGTATTGAATGGGGTTGGGGGTGTGCGGTGTGAGTACTGACTCGGTGGTCGGGGGTGCGGTGTGAGTATTGACTGGGTAGCGGGGAGGGGTGGGGTATGAATATTGACTGGGGTTGGGGGTGCTGCAGTTTGAGTATTGAATGGGCTTGGGGGGGGTGTGGTGTGAGTATTGACTGGGTGGTGGGGAGGTGCAGTCTGAGTATTGACTGGGTTGGTGGTTGATGCGGTGTGAGTATTGACTGGGTGGTGGGAGGGGCCGTGTGAGTATTAACTGTGTGGTGTGGGGGGGTTTGCGGTGTGAGTATTGACAGGGGTTGGTGAGGGGGCGGTGTGAGTATTGACTGGGTGGTGGGGGGTTGCGGTGTGAGTATTGACTGGGAGAGTGCTGTGTGAGTATTGACTGGGTGGTATGGTGCAGTGTGAGCATTGACTGGGTGATGGAGGATTGCCGTGTGAGTGTTGACTGCGATTGGGGGGTGTGAAATGTGAGTATTGACTGGGGTTTGGGGGTGTGGTGTGAGTATTGACTGGGGTTGGGGGGTACGGTGTGAGTATTGAATGGGGTTGGGGGTGTGCGGTGTGAGTACTGACTCGGTGGTCGGGGGTGCGGTGTGAGTATTGACTGGGTAGCGGGGAGGGGTGGGGTATGAATATTGACTGGGGTTGGGGGTGCTGCAGTTTGAGTATTGAATGGGCTTGGGGGGGGGTGTGGTGTAAGTGTTGACTGGGTGGTCGGGGCGGTACAGTGTGAGTATTGACTGGGTGGGGGGCGGTGCGGTGTGAGTATTGACTGATGTTGGGGGACTGCGGTGTGAACATTGTCTGAGGGGGGTGTGGTCTGAGTATTGACTGGGTGGTGGGGGGTGTGCGGTGTGAGTATTGACTCGGTGGTGGTGTGGGGGTGAGGTGTGTGAGTATTGACTCTGTGTTGAGGGGGGTGAAGTGTGAATATTGACTGGGGTTGTGGGGTGCGATGAGTATTGACTGGGGTTGGGGATGTGCGTTGTGAGTATTGAATGGGGTTGGGTGTGTGCGGTGTGAGTATTGACTGAGGTTGTTGGGGCTGCTGAATGAGTATTGACTGGGTGGGAGGGGTGCGGTGTGAGTATTCACTAGGTGGTGGGGGGTGGGGTGCGGTGTTAGTATTGACTGGGTGGCGGGGTGCGTTGTGAGTATTGACTGGGTGGTGGGGAGGGTGCGGTGTGAGTATTGACAGGGTGTTGGGGGTTGCTGCTGTGTGAGTATTGACTTGGTGTTGGGGGGCTGCATTGTGAGTATTGACTGGGTGGTGGGTGGGGGGGTGTTGTGTAAATACTGACCAGGTGGTGGTGGGGGGTGCGGTGTGTGTATTGAGTGGGTTGTGGGGGGGTGCGATGTAAATATAGACTGGGGTGGGGCGGGGTGCGGTCTGAATATTGACTGGGTTGTGGGTGGGTTGCTGTGTGAGTTTTGACTGGGTGGTGGGGGAGGGTGCGGAGTGAGCATTGACTAGGTGGGGTGAGGGTTGCGGTGTGAGTTTTGACTGGGGTTGGAGGCTTTTCGGTGTGAGTATTGACTGGGTGATGGGGGTGTGCGGTGTGAGTATTAACTGGGTGGTGGGGAGGTGTGCTGTGTGAGTATTGTCTGGGTGGTGGGGAGGCTGCAGTGTGGGGATTGACTGGGTGGTGGTGGGGGGGGTGGGGTATGATTATAGACTGGGTTTTGGGGGGCTGCAGTTAGAGTATTAACTGGGTGGTGGGGGAGAGCGGTGTGAGTATTGTCTGGGTGGGGCTGTGCGTTGTGAGTAGTGACTGGGTGGGGGTGGGTTGCAGTGTGAGTATTGACTGGGTGGGGGGGTTCGGTGTGAGTATTGAATGGGTGGGTGGGGTCCATTGTGATTATTGACTGGGTGGTGGGGGGGAGCGCTGTGTGTATTAACTGGATGGGGAGTTGCTGTGTGTGTATTGACTGGGGTTTGGGGGGGGTGCAGTGTGTGTATTGACTGGGGGTGGGGGGGAAGCACTGTGAGTATTAACTGGGTGGGGGAGTGCGGAGTGTGTATTGACTGGGTGGAGGTGTTGCGGTGTGAGTATTGACTGGGTGTGGGGGGGTTGTGGTGTGAGTATTGACTGGGTGGTTGGGGGGTGCGGTGTGAGTATTGACTCGGTGGGGGAGTTTTGGTGTGAGTATTGACTAGGTGGGTGGGCGCATTGTGATTATTGACTGGGTGGTGGGGTGGACCGCTGTGTCTATTAACTGGGTGGGGTAGTGCGGAGTGAATATTGACTGGTTGGGGGGGTTGCGGTGTGAGTATTGACTGGGTGGTGGGGGGAGTGCGGTGTGAGTATTGACTCGGTGGGGGGGTTTCAGTGTGAGTATTGTCTAGGTGGGTGGGGTGCATTGTGATTATTGACTGGGTGGTGGGGGGACCACTCAGTGTATTAACTGGGTGGGGTAGTGCGGAGTGAGTATTGACTGGGTGGGGGGGGTTGCGGTGTGAGTACTGATTGGGTGGTGGGGAGGGTGCGGTGTGAGTATTGACAGGGTGTTGGGGGTTGGTGCTGTGTGAGTATTGACTTGGTGTTGGGGGGCTGCATTGTGAGTATTGACTGGGTGGTGGGTGGGGGGTGTTGTGTAAATACTGACCGGGTGGTGGTGGGGGGTGCGGTGTGTGTATTGAGTGGGTTGTGGGGTGGTGCGATGTAAATATAGACTGGGGTGGGGCGGGATGCGGTCTGAATATTGACTGGGTTGTGGGTGGGTTGCTGTGTGAGTTTTGACTGGGTGGTGCGGGGGGTGCGGAGTGAGCATTGACTAGGTGGGGTGAGGGTTGCGGTGTGAGTTTTGACTGGGGTTGGAGGCTTTTCGGTGTGAGTATTGACTGGGTGATGGGGGTGTGCGGTGTGAGTATTAACTGGGTGGTGGGGAGGTGTGCAGTGTGAGTATTGTCTGGGTGGTGGGGTGGTTGCGGTGTGGGGATTGACTGGGTGGTGGTGGGGGGGTGGTGGGGTATGATTATAGACTGGGTGTTGGGGGGCTGCAGTTAGAGTATTAACTGGGTGGTGGGGGAGAGCGGTGTGAGTATTGTCTGGGTGGGGCTGTGCGTTGTGAGTAGTGACTGGGTGGGGGGGGTTTGCGGTGTGAGTATTGACTGGGAGGGGGGGGTTCGGTGTGAGTATTGAATGGGTGGGTGGGGTGCATTGTGATTATTGACTGGGTGGTGGGGGGGACCGCTGTGTGTATTAACTGGATGGGGAGTTGCGTTGTGTGTATTGACTGGGGTTTGGGGGGGGTGCAGTGTGTGTAATGACTGGGGGTGGGGGGGAAGCACTGTGAGTATTAACTGGTTGGGGGAGTGCGGAGTGTGTATTGACTGGGTGGAGGTGTTGCGGTGTGAGTATTGACTGGGTGGTGGGGGTGGTGCGGTGTGAGTATTGACTTGGTGTTGGGGGGGCTGCATTGTGAGTATTGACTGGGTGGTGGGTGGGTGGTATGTTGTGAACACTGACTGGGTGTTGGGGGGGCTGGTGTGTGAGTATTGACTGGGTGGTGGTGGGGGTGCGGAGTGAGTATTGACTGGGTGGTGGTGGATGGTTGTGGTGTGAGTATTAACTGGATACTGGGGGGGTGCGGTGTGAGTATTGACTGGGTGGGGGAAGTTCAGTGTGAGTATTGACTGTGTGGGTGGGGTGCAGTGTGATTATTAACTGGTTGGTAGGGGGGAAGCACTGAGTATTAACCGGGTGGTGGTGTGTGCTGTGAGTATTGACTGGGTGGGGGTGTTGCGGTGTGGCTATTGACTGGGTGATGGGGAGGGCTGCTGTGTGAGTATTGCCTGGGTGTTGTGGGGTATGTTGTAAGTATTGACTGGGTGTGGGGTGTGCGGTGTGAGTATTGACTAGGTGTTGCCGGGGGGGGCTCCAGTTTGAATACTGACTGGGTGGTGGTGTAGGGGCGGTGTGAGTATTGAGTGGATGGTGCAGGGGTGTGTGTGAGTATTGACTGGGGGGGGGGGCGGTGCAGTGTGAATTTTGACTGGGGTTGGGGGGCTGCGGTGTGAATATTGACTGAGGTGGGGGTGGTGCGATGTCAGTATTGACTGGGGTTGGTGGGGGGCGGTGTGAGTATTGACAGGGTGGTGGGGTGTTGCAGTGTGAGTATTAACTGGCTGATGGGGGACTGCGGTCTGAGAATTGATTGGGTGGGGAGGGCTCAGTGTGAGTATTGACTAGGTGGGTGGGGTGCATTGTGATTATTGACTGGGTGGTGGGAGCGCTGTGAGTATTAACTGGGTGGGGGAGTGCGGAGTGAGTATTGACTGGGTGGGGGGGTTGCGATGTCAGTATCGACTGGGTGGTGGGGACAGTGCGGTGTGAGTACTGACAGGGTGTTGGGGGGTGGTGCTGTGTGAGTATTGAGTGGGTGGTGGGGGGGATGCGATGTAAATATTGACTGGCGTATGGCGGGGTGCGGTGTGAATATTGACTGGGTTGTGGCGGGATTGCTCTGTGAGTATTGATAGGGTGGTGAGGGGGCTGTGCGGAATGAACATTGACTGGATGGTGGGTGTGGTGCAATGTGAGTATTAACTGGTTGATAGGGAGGGAGTGGTGTGAGTGTTGACTGGGAAGGCGGGGTTGCGGTGTCAGTTTTAACTGGGGTTGGAGGTGTTGCGGTGTGAGTAGTGACCGGATGGTGGGGGGGCTTTTCGGTGTCAGTATTGTCTGGCTGGTGGTGACGGGTGCGGTGTGAGTATTGACAGGGTGGTGGGGGGAGTTCGGTGTGAGAATTGACTGGCTGGGTGGGGTGCATTGCGATTATTGACTGTGTGGTGGGGGGGCAGCGCTTTGATTATTAACTGGCTGGGGGGTTGCGGAGTGAGTATTGACTGGGTGGAGGGGTTGCGGTGTGAGTATTGACTGGGGTTGGGGTCTTTTCGGTGTGAGTATTGACTGGGTAATGGGGGGTGCAGTGTAAGTATTGATTGGGTGGTGGGGTGGGTGTGGTGTGTGTATTAACTGTGTGGTGGCAGGGGTGCGGTGTGAGTATTGACTGGGTGGTGGGGGGGGTGCGGTGTGTGTATTGACTGGGTGCTGGGGGGAGCGGTGTGAGTATTGTCTGGGTGGGGGTGTGCGGTGTGAGTAGTGACTGGGTTGTGAGGGTTTACGGTGTGAGTATTGACTGGGTGGTGATGGAGCAGTGCAATGTGGGTATTGACTGGGGTTGATGGGGGTGCGGTGTGAGTATTGATTGGGTTCTGGGGTTCGGTGTGAGTATTGACTGGGGTTGCGGGGGGGCACGTTGTGAGTATTGACTGGGTGGGGGAAGTTCAGTGTGAGTATTGACTGTGTGGGTGGGGTGCAGTGTGATTATTGACTGGGTGGTGGGGGAGAAGCACTGTGAGTATTAATCAGGTGGTGGGGTGTGCTGTGAATATTGACTGGTTGGGGGTCTTCAGCGTGCGTATTGACTGGGTGATTGGGGGGGAGTGCTGTGAGTATTAACTGGGTGCGTGGGTGCAGTGTGAGTATTGACTGGGTGTTGGGGGGGTGGGGAGGGCTCCGGTTTGAATACTGACTGGGTGGGGGAAGTTCAGTGTGAGTATTGACTGTGTGGGTGGGGTGCAGTGTGATTATTGACTGGGTGGTGGGGGAGAAGCACTGTGAGTATTAATCAGGTGGTGGGGTGTGCTGTGAGTATTGACTGGTTGGGGGTCTTCGGCGTGCGTATTGACTGGGTGATTGGGGAGGAGTGCTGTGAGTATTAACTGGGTGCGCGGGTGCAGTGTGAGTATTGACTGGGTGTTGGGGGGGGGGGGGCTCCAGTTTGAATACTGACTGGGTGGTGGTGGAGGGGCGGTGTGAGTACTGACTGGGGTTGGGTTGGGGGATGCGATGTGAGTATTGGCTGGCATTGGGGTGGGGCAGTGGGAGTATTGACTGGGTGGGGGGATTGCGGTGTGAGTATTAACTGGGGTTGGGGGGGCGGTGTTAGTATTGACTGGGGTTGGTGGGGGGTTGCGGTGTGAGTATTAATTGGGTGGGAGGAATGCGGTGTGAGTATTGACTGGCTGATGGGGGCGGGCGGTGTGAGTATTGACGGGGTGGGGGAGTGCGGAGTATGTATTGACAGGGTGGGCAGGTTGCGGTGTGAGTATTGACTGGGTGATAAGGGGTGCGGTGTGAGTACTGACAGCGTGTTGGGGGGGTTCGTGCTGTGTGAGTATTGACTCGGTGTTGGGGGGGCTGCATTTTGAGTATTGACTGGGTGGTGTGGGAGAAGCACTGTGAGTATTAATCGGGTGGTGGGGTGTGCTGTGAGTATTGACTGGTTGGGGGTCTTCGGCGTGCGTATTGACTGGGTGATTGGGGGGTAGTGCTGTGAGTATTAACTGGGTGCATGGGTGCAGTGTGAGTATTGACTGGGTGTTGGGGGGGGGGGCTCCAGTTTGAATACTGACTGGGTGGTGGTGGAGGGGCGGTGTGAGTATTGACTGGGGCTGGGGTGGGGGTTGCGATGTGAGTATTGGCTGGCGTTGGGGTGGGGCGGTGTGAGTATTCACTGGGTGGGGGGATTGCGGTGTGAGTATTGACTGGGGTTGGGGGGGCAGTGTTAGTATTGACTGGGGTTGGTGGGGGGGATGCGATGTGAGTATTGACTGGTGTTGGGGTGGGGCGGTGGGAGTATTGACTGGATGGTGGGGGGTTGCGGTGTAAGTATTAATTGGGTGGGGGGAATGTGGTGTGAGTATTGACTGGCTGATGGGGGCGGGCGGTGTGAGTATTGATTGGGTGGGGGAGTGCGGAGTATGTACTGACAGGGTGGGCAGGTTGCGGTGTGAGTATTGACTGGGTGGTGAGGGGCGCGGTGTGAGTACTGACAGCGTGTTGGGGGTTCGTGCTGTGTGAGTATTGACTTGGTGTTGGGGGGGCTGCATTGTGAGTATTGACTGGGTGGTGGGTGGGTGGTGGGGTGTGAATACTGACTGGGTTGTGGGGGGGCGGTGTGTGAGTATTGACTGGGTGGTGGTGGAGGTGCGGAGTGAGTATTGACTGGGTGGTGGTGGAGGTGCGGAGTGAGTATTGACTGGGTGGTGGTGGATGGTTGTGGTGTGAGTATTAACTGGATACTGGGGGGGTGCGGTGTGAGTATTGACTGGGTGGGGGAAGTTCAGTGTGAGTATTGACTGTGTGGGTGGGGTGCAGTGTGATTATTGACTGGTTGGTGGGGGGGAAGCACTGTGAGTATTAACCGGGTGGTGGGGTGTGCTGTGAGTATTGCTGGGTGGGGGGGCTGCAGTGTGAGTATTGGCTGGGTGATTGGGGGGGAGTGCTGTGAGTATTAACTGGGTGCACGGGTGCAGTGTGAATATTGACTGGGTGGGGGTGTTACGGTGTGGGTATTGACTAGGTGATGGGGAGGGCTTCTGTGTGAGTATTGCCTGGGTGTTGTGGGGTATGTTGTGAGTATTGACTGGGTGTGGGGTGTGCGGCGTGAGTATTGACTAGATGTTGCCGGGGGGGTGCTCCGGTTTGAATACTGACTAGGAGGTGGTGGAGGGGCGGTGTGAGTATTGACAGGATAGTACGGGGGTGTGTGTGAGTATTGACTGGGGAGAGGGGGGGGGCGGTGCAGCGTGAATATTGACTGGGGTTGGGGGGCTGCGGTGTGAATATTGACTGAGGTGGGGAGAGTGCGATGTGAGTATTGACTGGAGTTGGGGTGGGGCGGTGTGAGTATTGACTGGATGGTGGGGGGGGGGGGTACACTGTGATTATTGACTGAGTGAGCGTTTGTGGTGTGAGTATTGACTGGGTGGGGTGATTCGATGTGAGAATTGACTGGGTGGGGTTGGGTAGGCTGTGAGAGTATTGACTGGGGTTGGGGGGTCCGGTGTGAGTATTGACTGGGTTGTGGGGGTGGAGTGCGGTGTGAGTATTTACTGGAAGCTGGGGAGTGCGCTGTGAGAATTGACTGGGTGGAGGTGTGCAGTGTGTGTATTAACTGGGTGGGGGGTATTCGGTGTGAGTATTGACTGGGTGGGGTTGGGTGGACTGTGAGAGTATTGACTGGGGTTGGGGAGGGTTCGCCGTGAGCATTGACTGGGTGGTGGGGGGGGTTCGGTGTGAATATTGACTGGATGTTGGTGTGGGGGGGTGCGGTGTGAGTATTGACTGGGCGCTGGGGGTGGTGCTGTGTGAGTATTGACTCAGTGGGGGCATGCAGTGTGAGTATTGACTAGCTGGTGGGGGGGGTGCAGTGTGAATATTGACTGGGTGGTGTGGGTGGAGTGCAGTGTGAGTATTGACTGGGCGGTAAGGGGGTGCGGTGTGAGCATTTACAGGTTGGTGGGGTGTGTGTTGTGAGTATTGACTGGGTGGAGGTGTGCAGCGTGTGTATTGACTGGTTGGAGGGGGGGTGCAACGTAAGTATTGACTGGGTGTGGGGTATTCGGTGTGAGTATTGACCGAGTGGGTTTGGGTGGGCTGTAAAAATATTGACTGGGTTGGGGGGTGCGGTGTGTGTATTGACTGGGTGGTGAAGGGGGTGCAGTGTGTGTATTAACTGGATGCTGGGGGGGTGTGGTGTGAGTATTGACTCGGTGGTGTTGGGCGTGCGGTGTGAGCATTGACTGGATGGTGGGGGGGGTGGGGTACACTGTGATTATTGACTGAGTGAGCATTTGTGGTGTGAGTATTGACTGGGTGGGGTGATTTGATGTGAGAATTGACTGGGTGGGGTTGGGTAGGCTGTGAGAGTATTGACTGGGGTTGGGGGGTCCGGTGTGAGTATTGACTGGGTTGTGGGGGTGGAGTGTGGTGTGAGTATTTACTGGAAGCTGGGGAGTGCGCTGTGAGAATTGACTGGGTGGAGGTGTGCAGTGTGTGTATTAACTGGGTGGGGGGCATTCGGTGTGAGTATTGACTGGGTGGGGTTGGGTGGGCTGTGAGAGTATTGACTGGGGTTGGGGAGGGTTCGCTGTGAGCATTGACTGGGTGGTGGGGGGGTTCGGTGTGAGTATTGACTGGATGTTGGTGTGGGGGGGTGCGGTGTGAGTATTGACTGGGCGCTGGGGGTGGTGCTGTGTGAGTATTGACTCAGTGGGGGCGTGCAGTGTGAGTATTGACTAGCTGGTGGGGGGGTGCAGTGTGAGTATTGACTGGGTGGTGTGGGTGGAGTGCAGTGTGAGTATTGACTGGGCGGTAAGGGGGTGCGGTGTGAGCATTTACTGGTTGGTGGGGAGTGTGTTGTGAGTATTGACTGGGTGGAGGTGTGCACTGTGTGTATTGACTGGTTGGAGGGGGGGTGCAACATGAGTATTGACTGGGTGGGGTGTATTCGGTGTGAGTATTGACCGGGTGGGTTTGGGTGGGCTGTAAAAATATTGACTGGGTTTGGGGGTTGCGGTGTGAGTATTGACTGGGTGGTGACAGTGGAGTGCGGTGTGTGTATTGACTGGGCGGTAGGGGGGTGCGGTGTGAGCATTTACAGGTTGGTGGGGAGTGTGTTATGAGTACTGGGTGGAGGTGTGCAGTGTGTGTATTGACTGGTTGGAGCGGGGGTGCAACGTGAGTATTGACTGGGTGGGGGGTATTTGGTGTGAGTATTGACCGGGTGGGTTTGGGTGGGCTGTAAAAATATTGACTGGGTTTGGGGGTTGCGGTGTGAGTATTGACTGGGCGGTAGGGGGGTGAGGTGTGAGCATTTACAGGTTGGTGGGGAGTGTGTTGTGAGTATTGACTGGGTGGAGGTGTGCAGTGTGTGTATTGACTGGTTGGGGGGGGTGTGCAACATGAGCATTGACTGGGTGGGGTGTATTCGGTGTGAGTATTGACCGGGTAGTTTTGGGTGGGCTGTGAAAATATTGACTGGGGTTGGGGAGGGTTCTCTGTGAGCATTGACTGGGTGCTGGGGGGGGTGCGGTGTGAGTATTGACTCGGTGGGGGCGTGCAGTGTGAGTATTGACTGGCTGGTGGGAGGTTGTGGTGTGAGTATTGACTGGGTGGGGGAAATGCGGTGTGAGTATTAACGAGTTGGTGGGGGGGTGCGGTGTGAGTATTGACTGCGTGGTGACGGGGCGTGCATTGGGACTATTGACTGGGTGGGTGGGGGGTTGCGGTGTGAGCATTCACTGGGTGGTTGGGGGTGTGTGATGTGAGTATTGACTGGGTGGTGGTGGGAGTGTGGTGTGAGTATTGACTGGGTGGCGGAAGGAGGTGCAGTCTGAGTATTGACTGGGTGTTGGGGTGGGAGGGTGCGGTGTGAGTATTGACTGGGTGGTGGTGGGGGGAGAGGTGAGAGTATTGACTGGGTAGGGGGGGGGCAGTGTGTTTATTGACTGGGTGGGTGGGGGTTTTGGTGTGAGTATTGACTGCTTGGGGGGGGCGGGAGCAGTGTGAGTATTGACAGATTTTGTGGGAGTGCAGTGTGAGTATTGACTAGTTGATGGGGGGTGCGCTGTGAGTATTGACTGGGTTTTGGGGTGGGAGGATGCAGTGTGAGTATTGACTGGGGTTGGGGGTGTGCGTTGTGAGTATTGACGGGGTGGTGGGGGGATCGGTGAGGGTATTGACTGGTTGATGGGGGGTTGTGGTGTTATTATTGACTGGGTGTTGGTGGAGGGTGCTGTGAGAGTATTGACTGGGCGGTGGGTGGGGGATGCAGTTTGAATATTGACTGGGTGCTGATGGCGGGGGGCGATGTGAGTATTGACTGTGTGGTGGGGGTGTGGTCTAAATATTGACTAGGGTTGGAGGGTGTTGTGTGACTATTGACTGGGTGTTGGGGGGGGTGCGGTGTGATTATTGAATTGGTGGTGGTGGCGTGCAGTGTTTGTATTGACTGTGTGGTTGGGGTGGTGCGCTGTGAGTATTGACTGGCTGGGCGGGGTGCGGTATGGGTATTGACTGGTTGGGGTGTGCAGTATGAGTATTTGCTGGGTGGGGGGGGGTGAGGTATGAGCATTTACTGGATGGTGGAGGGGTGCTGTGAGAGTATTGACTGGGAGGTGGTGAGGGGAGTGCATTGTGAGTATTGACTGGGTTGGGGGGGGTGAGGTGTGAGCATTTACTGGGTGGTGGGGGCTGCTGTGAGAGTATTGACTGGGAGCTGGTGGGGGGAGGGCATTGTGAGTATTGGCTGGGTGGTGTGGGGGTGCAGTGTGAGTATTAACTGGGTGATGGGGGGATGTAGTGTGTGTATTAACTGGGTGGTGGGGGGGTGTGGTGGGAATATTGACTGGGTGGTGGGGAGGGTGCGGTGTGAGTATTGACTGGGTGGTGCGGTGTGAGTATTGACAGGGGTTGGGGGGTGCGTTGTGAGTATTGAATGGGTGGTTGGGGAAGCGGTGAGAGTATTGACTGGTTGGGGGGGAGCTGTGTGAGTATTGACTGGTTGGGGGGGAGCAATGTGATTATTGACTGGGTGTTGGGCAGTACGGAGTTAGTATAGACTGGGCGTTGGTGGGGGGTGTGGTGAGAGTATTGGCTGGGGGGTGCGGTATGAATATTGACTGGGTGGTGGTGGGGGGACGATGTGAGTATTGACTGTGTGGTGGGGGGTGTTGCGGTATAAATATTGACTGTGGTTGGAGGGGTTACTTTGTAAATATTTACTGTGTTGAGGGGGTTTGCTGTGTGAGTATTGACTGGGTGGTAGGGCGTACAGTGTGAGTATTGACTGGCTGGTGGGGGGGGGTGTGGTGTGAGTATTCACTCGGTGGTGGGGGCGTACAGTGTGAGTATTGACTGGCTGTGGCGAGGGGTGCGGTGTGAGTATTGCCTGTGTTGGGGGGTGCAGTGTGAGTATTGACTGGGTGGGGCAATACAGTATGAGTATTGACTGGGTACAGGGGATGCGGTGTGAGTATTAACTAGGTGGTGGGGTGGTGCAGTGTGAGTATTGACTGGGTGGTGTGGGGGGTGCATTGTGACTATTGAGGGTGTGGGTGGGGGGTGCGGTGTGAGTATTGACTGGGTGGTGGAGGGGGTGCAGTGTGTGTATTAACTGGGTGGTGGGGGGGGTGCGGTGTGAGTATTCACTAGTTGGTTTGGGGTGTGTGGTGTGAGTATTGACTGGGGGTGGTGGTGGGGATGCACTGTGAGCATTGACTGGATGGTGGGGGAGTACACTGTGACTATTGACTGGGTGGGGGGATTCGACGTGAGTATTGACTGGGTGGGGTGGGGTGTGCTGTGAGAGTATTGACTGGGATTGGGGGGTGCGGTGTGAGTGTTGACTGGGTGGGGGAGGGGAGCGGTGTATTTACTAGGTGGGGGGTTGCGGTATGAGTTTTGACTGGATGTTGGGGGCAGAGCGTTGTGAGTATTGACTGGGCATTGGGGGGCGTGCACTGTGAGTACTGACTAGGTGATGGGGGGTGCGGTGTTAGTATTGACTGGGGTGTTGGAGGAGGTGCGGTGAGAGTATTGACTGGGTGTTGGGTGGGGGGGTGCGGTATGAATATTGACTGGGTGGTGGTGTGGGGGACGATGTGAGTATTGACTGTACGGTGGGGGAGTTGTGGTATAAATATTGACTGTGGTTGGAGGGGTTGCGTTGTGAATATTGACTGGGGTGGGGGGCTGCTGTGTGAGTATTGACTGGTTGGTGGGCAGGGGTGAGGTGTGAGTATTCACTCGGTGGTGCAGGCGTACAGTGTGAGTATTGACTGGCTGGTGGGGGGTGCGGTGTGAGTATTGACTGGGTGGGGGTGACATACAGTGTGAGTATTGACTGGGTGGGGGGATGTGGTGTGAGCAGTGACGGTGTGGCGGGGGGAGGAAGCAGTGTGAGTACTGACTGGGTGGGGGAGTGTGGTGTGAGTATTGACTGGGCGGGGAGATGCAGTGTGAGTATTGACTGGGAGGGACGGCCTGCGGTGTGAGCACTGTCTGGGTGGGGGCGGTGCTGCGGTGTGAGTATTGCCTCTGTGTTTGGGGGGTGCGGTGTGAGTATTGACTCTGTGTTGAGGAGGCGGTGTGAGTATTGCTGCATTGTTCCAGTGAAGCCCAACGCAAACTGGAGGAACAGAACCTCATCTTCCGACTAGGCACTTTACAGCCTTCCAGACAATATTGAATTCAACAACTTTAGATCTTGAACTCCCTCCTCCATCCTCACCCCCTTTCTGTTTCTTCCCCCTTCCTTTTGTTTTTATCCAATAATTTATGTAGATTTTTCGTTTCCCACCTATTTCCATTATTTTTAAATCTTTTATGCCCCCCCATCCCCACTAGAGCAATAACTGGAGTGCCCTACCATCCATTCTTAATTAGCACATACGTTTAGTTAATATCACCAACATCAACACCTCTATGTTCTTTTGTTCTTTTGTCTGTGACATTTTTTGATTACCTGCTCCTATCACTGCTTGATTGTCCCTACAACCACACCCCCCCTCCACTTCTCTCCCCCCACCCCCAACCTTAAACCAGCTTATATTTCACCCCTCTCCTTGGTTCACCTAGTTCTGTTGAAGGGTCATGAGGACTCGAAACGTCAACTTTTTTCTTCTCCGGGAATGCTGCCAGACCTGCTGTAATTCTGCTTTTGTTTTGGATTTGGATTTCCAGCATCCGCAGTTTTTTGTCTTTATATCGGTGTGAGTATTGACTGGCTGGTGGTGGCGGTGCGGTGTGAGCATTGACTGGATGGTGGGGGGGGTACACTGTGATTATTGACTGGGTGAGGGTGTGCGGTGTGAGTATTGACTGGATGGTGGGTGGGGGGGGTACACTGTGATTATTGACTTGGTGAGGGTGTGCAGTATGAGTATTGTCTAGGTGGGGGGATTCGATGTGAGTATTGACTGTGTGGGGTTGGGTGGGCTGTGTGAGTATTGACTGGGGCTGGGGGGTGCAGTGCAAGTATTGACTGTGTGGTGGTGGGGTGCGGTGTGAGCATTTACTGGATGGTGGGGAGTGCGCTGTGAGTATTGACTGGGTGGAGGTGTTCAGTGTGTGTATTGACTGGGTGGGGGTGGTGCAGTGTGAGTATTGACTGGGTGGGGGGTATTCGGTGTGAGTATTGACTGGGTGGGGTTGGGTGGGCTGTGAGAGTATTGACTGGGGTTGGGGAGGGTTCGCTGTGAGCATTGACTGGGTGCTGGGGGTGGTGCCGTGTGAGTATTGACTGGGTGGGGGGGGGGGGTGCAGTGTGAGTATTGACTGGGTGGGGGTATTCGATGTGAGTATTGACTATGTGGGGTTGGGTGTGCTGTGAGAGTATTGACTGGGGTTGGGGCGGGCGGTGTGAGTATTGACTGGGTGGTGGGGAGTGCGGTGCAAGTATTGACTGGGTGGTGGTGGGGTGCGGCGTGAGCATTTACTGGATGGTGGGGAATGCGCTGTGAGTATTGACTGGGTGGAGGTGTTCAGTGTGTGTATTGACTGGGTGGAGGTAGTGCAGTGTGAGTATTGACTGGGTGGGGGGTATTCGGTGTGAGTATTGACTGAGTGGGGTTGAGTGGGCTGTGAGATTATTGACTGGGGTTGGGGAGGTTTCGCTGTGTGCATTGACTGGGTGCTGGGGGTGGTGCAGTGTGAGTATTGACTAGCTGGTGGGGGGTTGCGGTTTGAATATTGACTACGTGGAGGGGGTGCGGTGTGAGTATTGACTGGGTGGTGGACGGGGTGCGGTGTGTGTATTCACTGAGAGGTGGCAGGGGGTGCAGTGTGAGTATTGACAGGGTGGTGGGGGGGGTGCGGTGTGAGTATTGACTCGGTGCTGGGGGGTGTGCGGTGTGTATTCACTGGGTGGTGGGGGGGCGTGCAGTGGGAGTATTGACTGGGTGGGGGGTGCTGTGTTAGTTTTGACTGGGTGGGGGGGGGAGCAGTGTGAGTATTGACAAGTTTTGTGGGAGTGCAGTGTGAGTATTGATTGGGTGGGGGGTATTCGGTGTGAGTATTGACTGGGTGGGGTTGGGTGGGCTGTGAGAATATTGACGGGGGTTGGGGAGGGTTCGCTGTGTGTATTGACTGGGGGTGGTGCAGTGTGAGTATTGACTAGCTAGCGGGAGGAGTGCAGTTTGAGTATTGACTACGTGGAGAGGGTGCGGTGTGATTATTGACTGGGTGGGGGAGTGAGGTGTGTGTATTAACTGGGTGGGGGGGTGCAGTATGAGTATTGACTGGGTGGTGGGGTCGGTGTGCTGTGTGTATTGACTGGGAGGGTGTGTGTGGTGTGAGTATTGACTGCGTGGCGGCGTGCAGTGTGAGTATTGACAGGCTGGTGGGGGGGGTGCGGTGTGAGTATTGACTGGGTGGGGGGTGCAGTATGAGTACTGACTGGGTGGGGGGGATGCAGTGTGAGTATTGACTGGGTAGCTGTGGGGGTGCTGTGTGAGTATTGACTGGGTGGTGGGCGGGGTGTGGTGTGAGTATTGACTGGGTGGGTGAGGGGGGGTGCAGTGTGAGTATTGACTGGGTGGTGGACGGGGTGCAGTGTGTGTATTCACTGGGAGGTGGTAGGGGGTGCAGTGTGAGTATTGACAGGGTGGTGAGGGCGGTGCGGTGTGAGTATTGATTCGGTGCTGGGGGGTGTGCAGTGTGTATTCACTGGGTGGTGGGGGGGTGGTTGCAGTGTGAGTATTGACTGGGTGGGGCGTGCTGTGTTAGTATTCACTGGGTGGAGGGGGAGCAGTGTGAGTATTGACATGTTTTGTGGGAGTGCAGTGTGAGTATTGATTGGTTGATGGGGGGTGCGGTGTGAGTATTGACTGGGTTTTGGGTTGGGAGAATGCAGTGTGAATATTGACTGGGTGATGGGGGGCTGGGTGCGGTGTGAGTATTGACGGGGTGGTAGGGGGTTCGGTGAAAGTATTGACTGGTTGATGGGGGGTTGTGGTGTTAGTATTGACTGGGTGTTGGTGGGGGGTGCTGTGAGAGTATTGACTGGGCGGTGGGTGGGGGGTGCGTTTTGAATATTGACTGGGTGGTGGTGGCGGGGGCGATGTGAGTATTGACTGTGTGGTGGGGGCGCAGTGCAGTGTAAATATTGACTAGGGGTGGGGGGGTTGTGGTGTGAATATTGACTGGGGTGGCAGGGGTGCTGTGTGACTATTGACTGGGTGTTGGGAGGGGGTGCGGTGTGATTATAGACTTGGTGGTGCGGGCGTGCAGTGTGAGTATTGACTGGGTGGTGGGGGGTGGTGCGGTGTGAGTATTGACTGGCTGGGGGGGGGGTGTGGTATGAGTATTGACTGGTAGGGCTGTGCAGAATGAGTATTGACTGGGTGGTGGGGTGAGGTGTGAGCATTTACTGGGTGGTGCGGGGGGGTGCTGTGAGAGTATTGACTGGGAGGTGGCGCGGGAGTGCGTTGTGAGTATTGACTGGGTGTGGGGGGGTTGAGGTGTGAGCATTTACTGGGTGGTGGGGGGGTGCTGTGAGAGTATTGACTGGGAGGTGATTGGGGGAGTCCATTGTGAGTATTGACTGGGTGCTGGGGGGGTGCGCTGTGAGTATTGACTGGGTGGTGAGGCGGTGCAGTGTGTGTATTAACTGAGTGGTGGGGGGGTGTGGTGTGAGTATTGACTGGGTGGGGGGTATTCAGTGTGAGAATTGACTGGGTGGGGTTGGGTGGGCTGTGAAAGTATTGACTGGGGTTGGGGAGGGTTCGCTGTGAGCATTGACTGGGTGGTGGGGGGGTTCGGTGTGAGTATTGACTGGGCGCTGGGGTTGGTGCTGTGTGAATATTGACTCGGTGGGGGCGTGCAGTGTGAGTATTGACTGGCTGGTGGGGGAGTGTAGTATGTGTATTGACTGGGTGGGGGGAGGATGCGGTGTGAGTATTCACTGGGTGGTTGGGGGGTGTGGTGTGAGCATTGACTGGATGGTGGAAGGGGGTATACTGTGATTATTGACTGGGTGAGGGTGTGTGGTGTGAGTATAGACTGGGGTTGGGGGGTGCGGTATGAGTATGACTGGGTGGTGGGGGTGGAGTGCAGTGTTAGTATTGACTGGGTGGTAGGGGGGTGCGGTGTGAGCATTTACTGGTTGGTGGAGAGTGCGGTGTGAGTATTGACTGGGTGGAGGTGTGCAGTGTGTGTATTGACTGGTTGGGGGGTGGGTGCAGTGAGTGTTGACTGGGTGGGGGGTATTCGGTGTGAGTATTGACCGGGTGGGGTTGGGTGGCCTGTGAAAATATTGACTGGGGTTGGGGGGGGTTCTATGTGAGCATTGACTGGGTGCTGGGGGGGTGATGCTGTGTGAGTATTGACTGGGTGATTGGTGGGGGGGGTGCGGTGTGAGTATTGACTCGGTGGGATTGTGCAGTGTGAGTATTGACAGGCTGGTGGGGGGGGGTGCGGTGTGAGTATTGACTAGGTGGAGGGGGTGCTGTGTGAGTATTGACTCGGCAGGGGAGTGAGGTGAGAGTATTGACTGGGTGGGGGATGCAGTGTGTGTATTAACTGGGTGTTGGGGGGGTGTGGGGTGAATATTGACTGGGTGGTGGGGAGGGTACAGTGTGAGTATTGACTGGGCGGTGGGGGTGGTGCGGTGTGAGTATTGACTGGGTGGTGGGGGTGGTGCGGTGTGAGTATTGACTGGAGTTGGGGGGTGCCTTGTGAGTATTGACTGGCTGGTTGGGGGAGCGGTGAGAGTATTGACTGGGTAGGGGGGGAGCTGTGTGAGTATTGACCGGGTGGGGGGTATTTGGTGTGAGTATTGACTGGGTGGGGGGGGAGCAATGTGATTATTGACTGGGTGTTGGGCGGTACGGAGTTAGTATAGACTGGGAGTTGGTGGGGGGTGCGGTGAGAGTATTGACTGGGTGTTGGGTGGGGGGTGCGGTATGAATATTGACTGGGTGGTGGTGGGGATACGGTGAGAGTATTGACTGGATGGGGGGGGAAGCGGTGTTAGTATTGACTGGGTGGGGTGGTTGCGGTATGAATATTGACTGGGGTGGTGGGGTGTGCTGTGTGAGTATTGACTGGGTGTTGGGGGGTGCGCTGTGATTATTGACTGGATGGGGGTGTGCAGTGTGAGTATTGACTGGGTGGAGTGGGGTGCAGTATGAGTATTGACTGGGTGGGGTGGAGTGCAGTGTGAGTATTAACTGGATGTTGGGGGGTTGCGGTGTGAGTCTTGACTAGGTGGTTATGGGGGTGCCGTGTGAGTATTGACAGGGTGGTGGAGGGGATGCAGTGTGTGTATTAACTGGGTAGTGGGGGGATGCGGTGTGAGTATTCACTGGATGGTTGGGGGGGTTTGGTGTGAGCATTGACTGGATGGTGGGGGGTGGTATACTGTGATTATTGACTGGGTAAGGGTGTGTGGTGTGAGTATTGACTGGGGTTGGAGAGTGCGGTGTGAGTATTGATAGGGTGGTTATGGGGTTGCGGTGTGAGTATTTACTGGCTGGTGGGGGGCATGCGGTATGAGTATTGACTGGGTGGTGGGGGTGGAGTACGGTGTGAGTATTGACTGGGTGTGGGGGCGTGTGTGAGCATTTACTGGTTGGTGGAGAGTGCGCTGTGAGTATTGACTGGGTGGAGGTGTGCAGTGTGTGTATTGACTGGTTGCGGGGGGGTGCAGTGTGACTATTGACTGGGTGGGGGGTATTCGGTGTGAGTATTGACCGGGTGGGGTTGGGTGGGCTGTGAAAATATTGACTGGGTTTGGGGAGGGTTCGCTGTGAGCATTGACTGGATGCTGGGGGCGATGCTGTGTGACTATTGACTGGGTGATTGGCGGGGGGTGCGGTGTGAGTATTGACAGGCTGGTGGGGGGGGGGTGCGGTGTGAGTATTGACTAGGTGGAGCGGGTGCAGTGTGAGTATTGACAGGCTGGTGGGGGGGTGTTGTGTGAGTATTGACTAGGTGGAGGGGGTGCTGTGTGAGTATTCATTGGGTGGGGGAGTGAGGTGTAAGTATTGACTGGATGGGGGGGTGCAGTATGAGGACTGACTGGGTGGGGGGGATGCGGTGTGAGTATTGACTGAGTGGTGGGGGGGGTGCGGTGTGATTATCGACTGGATGGGTGAGGGGGGTGCGGTGTAAGTATTGTCTGGGTGGTGGAGGGGGTGCAGTGTGTGTATTCACTGGGTGGTGGGGGGTAGAGATGAGAGTATTGACTGAGTGGGGGTGTGTGATGTGAGTATTGACTGTGGTGGGGGGTAGTGGTGAGAGTATTGACTGGGTGTTGGGGGAGTGTGGTGTGAGTATTGACTGGGGTGGGGGGTGGGGTGCGGTGTTAGTATTGACTGGTGGGGGGGTGGGGGGTGGGGGGGGTGCGGTGTTAGTATTGACTGTGTGGTGGGGCGGTGTGAATTTTGACTGGATGGTGGGGGCAGAGCATTGTGGGTATTGACTGGGCGTTGGGGGGCATGCAGTGTGAGTATTGACTGGGTGAGGGTTTGCCGTGTAAGTATTGACTGGGTGGGGTGATTCGATGTGATAATTGACTGGGTGGAGTTGGGTAGGCTGTGAGAGTATTGACTGGGGTTGGAGGGTGCGGTGTGTGTATTGACTGGGTTGAAGGGGGGGGTGCGGTGTGAGTATTGAATGGGTGGTGGGGGGGGGGGGGGGAGTGCGGTGCAAGTATTGACTGGATGGTGTGGGGGGTGCATTGTGACTATTGACTGGGTGGGTGGGGGGTTGCGGTGTGAGTATTGACTGGGTGGTGAAGGGGGTGCAGTGTGTGTGTTAACTGGATGCTGGGGGGATGCGGTGTGAGTATTCAGTAGGTGGTTGGGGTGGTGTGGTGTGAGTATTGACTCGGTGGTGTTGGGGGTGCAGTGTGAGCATTGACTGGATGGTGGTGGGGATACACTGTGATTATTGACTGAGTGAGCGTTTGTGGTGAGTATTTAATGGGTGGGGTGATTCGATGTGAGAATTGACTGGGTGGGGTTGGGTAGGCTGTGAGGGTATTGACTGGGGTTGGGGGGTGCGGTGTGAGTATTGACTGTGTTGTGGGGGTGGAGTGCGGGTGAGTATTGACTGGGTGGTGGGGGGGGGGTGCAGTGTGAGCATATACTGGATGGTGGGGAGTTCGCTGTGAGTATTGACTGGGTGGAGGTGTGCAGTGTGTGTATTGACTGGATGGGGGCTATTCGGTGTGAGTAATGACTAAGTGGGGTTGGGTGGGCTGTGAGAGTATTGACTGGGGTTGGGGAGGGTTCTCTGTGAGCATTGACTGGGTGGTGGGGGGATTCGGTGTGTGTATTGACTGGATGTTGGTGTGGGAGGGTGCGGTGTGAGTATTGACTGGCTGGTGGGGGGATGCGGTGTGAGTATTGACTGGGTTGGGGGGTGAGGTGTGAGTATTGACTGGGTGGGCGAGTGCAGTATGAGTATTGACTGGGTGGGGGGAATGCGGTGTAAGTATTGACTGGGTGGTTGTGGGGGTACTGTGTGAGTATTGATTGGGTGGTGGGGGCGTGCAGTGTGAGTATTCATTCGGTGGTAAGGGCGTACAGTGTGAGTATTGACTGGCTGATGGGGGGTGTGGTGTGAGTATTGACTGGGTGCTGGGGTTGGTGCTGTGTGAGTATTGACTGGGTGGGGGGTGCAGTGTGAGTATTGACTGGGTGGGGTGGTGCAGTATGAGTATTGATTGGGGGGGGGATGCGGTGTGAGTATTGACGAAGTGGTGGGGGGTGCGGTGAGAATATTGACAGGGTGGTGTCGGGGCGAGTGCGGTGCGAGTATTGACTGCGTGGTGTCGGGGCGTGCATTGTGACTATTGACTGGGAGGGTGGGGGGTTGCGGTGTGAGTCTTCACTGGGTGGTTGGGGGGGGTGTACTGTGAGTATTGACTGGGTGATGGTGGGAGTGTGGTGTGAGCATTGACTGGATGGTGGGGGGGGTGTATACTGTGATTATTGACTGGGTGAGGGTGTGTGGTGTGAGTATTGACTAGGTGGGGGGATTCGATGTGAGTATTGACTGGGTGGCTTTGGGTGAGCTGTGAGAGTATTGACTCGGGTTGGTGGGTGCGGTGTGAGTATTGACGAGGTGATAGGGGGGTGCGCTGTTAGTATTGACTGGCTGGGGGGGTGCGGTATGAGTATTGACTGGTTGCGGTGTGCAGTATGAGTATTGGCTGGGTTGGGGGGGTGAGGTGTGAGCATTTACTGGATGGTGGGGGGTGCTGTGAGAGTATTGACCGGGAGGTGGTAGGGGGAGTGCATTGTGAGTATTGACTGGATGGAAGGGGGGTGCGCTGTGAGTATTGACTGGTTGGTGAGGGGGGGGGCGGTGTGAGTATTAACTGGGTGATGGGGGATGCAGTGTGTGTATTAACTGGGTGGTGGGGGGGGTGTGGTGTGAATATTGACTGGGTGGTGGGGAAGGTGCGGTGTGAGTATTGACTGGGTGGTGGGGGTGGTGCGGTGTGAGTATTGACTGGGGTTGGGGGGTGCGTTGTGAGTATTGACTGGATGGTTGGGGGAGCGGTGAGAGTATTGACTGGATGGTTGGGGAGGAGCTGTGTGAGTATTGACTGGGTGGGGGGTATTCGGTGTGAGTATTGTTTGGGTGGGGGGGAGCAATATGATTATTGACTGGGTGTTGGGCGGTACAGAGTTAGTATAGATTTGGCGTTGGTGTCGGGTGCGGTGAGAGTATTGACTGGGTGTTGGGTGGGGGGTGCGGTATGAATATTGACTGGGTGGTGGTGGGGATGCGGTGAGAGTATTGACTGGATGGGGGGGAGCAGTGTGAGTATTTACTGGGTGGGGTGGTTGTGGTGTGAATATTGACTGGGGTGGGGGGAATGCGGTGTAAGTATTGACTGGGTGGTTGTGGGGGTACTGTGTGAGTATTGATTGGGTGGTGGGGGCGTGCAGTGTGAGTATTCATTCGGTGGTAAGGGCGTACAGTGTGAGTATTGACTGGCTGATGGGGGGTGTGGTGTGAGTATTGACTGGGTGCTGGGGTTGGTGCTGTGTGAGTATTGACTGGGTGGGGGGTGCAGTGTGAGTATTGACTGGGTGGGGTGGTGCAGTATGAGTATTGATTGGGGGGGGGATGCGGTGTGAGTATTGACGAAGTGGTGGGGGGTGCGGTGAGAATATTGACAGGGTGGTGTCGGGGCGAGTGCGGTGCGAGTATTGACTGCGTGGTGTCGGGGCGTGCATTGTGACTATTGACTGGGAGGGTGGGGGGTTGCGGTGTGAGTCTTCACTGGGTGGTTGGGGGGGGTGTACTGTGAGTATTGACTGGGTGATGGTGGGAGTGTGGTGTGAGCATTGACTGGATGGTGGGGGGGGTGTATACTGTGATTATTGACTGGGTGAGGGTGTGTGGTGTGAGTATTGACTAGGTGGGGGGATTCGATGTGAGTATTGACTGGGTGGCTTTGGGTGAGCTGTGAGAGTATTGACTCGGGTTGGTGGGTGCGGTGTGAGTATTGACGAGGTGATAGGGGGGTGCGCTGTTAGTATTGACTGGCTGGGGGGGTGCGGTATGAGTATTGACTGGTTGCGGTGTGCAGTATGAGTATTGGCTGGGTTGGGGGGGTGAGGTGTGAGCATTTACTGGATGGTGGGGGGTGCTGTGAGAGTATTGACCGGGAGGTGGTAGGGGGAGTGCATTGTGAGTATTGACTGGATGGAAGGGGGGTGCGCTGTGAGTATTGACTGGTTGGTGAGGGGGGGGGCGGTGTGAGTATTAACTGGGTGATGGGGGATGCAGTGTGTGTATTAACTGGGTGGTGGGGGGGGTGTGGTGTGAATATTGACTGGGTGGTGGGGAAGGTGCGGTGTGAGTATTGACTGGGTGGTGGGGGTGGTGCGGTGTGAGTATTGACTGGGGTTGGGGGGTGCGTTGTGAGTATTGACTGGATGGTTGGGGGAGCGGTGAGAGTATTGACTGGATGGTTGGGGAGGAGCTGTGTGAGTATTGACTGGGTGGGGGGTATTCGGTGTGAGTATTGTTTGGGTGGGGGGGAGCAATATGATTATTGACTGGGTGTTGGGCGGTACAGAGTTAGTATAGATTTGGCGTTGGTGTCGGGTGCGGTGAGAGTATTGACTGGGTGTTGGGTGGGGGGTGCGGTATGAATATTGACTGGGTGGTGGTGGGGATGCGGTGAGAGTATTGACTGGATGGGGGGGAGCAGTGTGAGTATTTACTGGGTGGGGTGGTTGTGGTGTGAATATTGACTGGGGTGGGGGGGTATGCTGTGTGAGTATTGAATGTGCGTTGGCGGGCGTGCAGTGTGAGTATTGACTGGGTGATGGGATGTGCGGTGTTAGTATTGACTGGGTGTTGGGTGGGGGGGTGCGGTATGAATATTGACTGGGTGGTGGTGGGGGGGCCTAATGTGAGTATTGACTGTGTGGTGGGGGGTGTGTTGCAGTATAAATATTGACTGTGGTTGGAGGGGTTACGTTGTAAATATTGACTGGGTTGAGGGGGGTGCTGTGTGAATAATGACTGAGTGGTGGGCAGGGGTGTGGTGTGAGTATTCACTCGGTGGTGGGGGCGTACAGTGTGAGTATTGACTGGCTGGTGGGGGTGTGCTGTGTGAGTATAGACTGGGTGGTGGGGGCGTACAGTGTGAGTATTGACTGGGTGGGGGAATGCAGTATGAGTATTGACTGGGTAGGGGGGATGCGGTGTGAGTATTACCTAGGTGGTGGGGTGGTGCGGTGTGAGTATTGACTGGGTGGTGTGGGGGGTGCATTGTGACTATTGACTGGGTGGTGGTGGGGGAGCGCTGTGAGCATTGACTGGATGGTGGGGGGGTACACTGATTATTGACTGGGTGAGGGCGTGCGGTGTGAGTATTGACTGGGTGGTAGGGGGGTGCGCTGTGAGTATTGACTGGCTGGGGGGGGTGCGGTATGAGTATTGACTGGGTGGGGGGGGGGTGAGGTTTGAGCATTTACTGGATGGCGGAGGGGTGCTGTGAGAGTATTGACTGGGAGCTGGCGGGGGAGTGCGTTGTGAGTATTGACTGGGTGGTGGGGTGGCTGAGGTGTGAGCATTTACTGGGTGGTGGGGGGTGCTGTGAGAGTATTGACTAGGAGATGGTGGGGGGAGTGCATTGTGAGTATTGACTGGGTGGTGGGGGGGGTGCGCTGTGAGTATTGACTGGGAGGTGAGGGGGTGCGGTGTGAGTATTGACTGGGTGGGGGGATTCGATGTGAGTATTGACTGGGTGGGTTTGGGTGAGCTGTGAGAGTATTGACTCGGGTTGGTGGGTGCGGTATGATTATTGACTGGGTGGTGGTGTGGGGACGATGTGAGTATTGACTGTGTGGTGGGGGGGTTGTGGTATAAATATTGACTGTGGTTGGAGGGGTTGCGTTGTGAATATTGACTGGGGTGGGGGGGTGCTGTGAGAGTATTGACTGGGTGGTGGGCAGGGGAGCGGTGTGTGTATTCACTCGGTGGTGCGGGCGTACAGTGTGAGTATTGACTGGCTGGTGGGGGGTGCGGTGTGAGTATTGACTGGGTGGGGGGTCGTACAGTGTGAGTATTGACTGGGTGGGGGGTACTCAGCGTGAGTATTGACTGGGTGGGGTTGGGTGGGCTGTGAGAGTATTGACTGAGATTGGGGAGGGTTCGCTGTGTGCATTGAATGGGTGCTGGGGGTGGTGCAGTGTGAGTATTGACTAGCTGGTGGGGGGGTGGGGTTTGAGTATTGACTACGTGGAGGGGGTGCGGTGTGAGTATTGACTGGGTGGGGGAGTGAGGTGTGTGTATTAACTGGCTGGGGGTTGCAGTATGAGTATTGACTGGGTGGTAGGGGCATGCTGTGTGGGTATTGACTGGGTGGTGGGGGGGTGTGCTGTGAGTATTGACTGGGTGGGTGTGTGTGGTGTAAGTATTGACTGCGTGGGGGAGTGAGGTGTGTGTATTAACTGGGTGGTTGTGGGGGTGCGGTGCGAGTATTGACTTGGTTGTGGCGGGGTGAGTGCGGTGTGAGTATTGACTGGGTGGTTGTGGAGGTGTGGTGCGAGTATTGACTGGGGTGTATGGAGGGTGCATTGTGACTATTGACTGGGTGGATGGGGTATGCGGTATGAGTATTGACTGGGTGGTGGAAGGGGTGCAGTGTCTGTATTAACTGGGTGGTGGGGGGGTGCGGTGTGAGTATTGACTGGTTGGTTTGGGGGTGTGGTGTAAGTATTGACTGGTTGGGGGGTAATCGGTGTGAGTATTGACCGGGTGGGGTTGGGTGGGCTGTGAAAATATTGACTGGGGTTGGGGAGGGTTCTCTGTGAGCATTGACTGGGTGCTGGGGGTGATGCTGTGTGAGTATTGACTGGGTGCTTGGGGAGGATGCGGTGTGAGTATTGACGGGGTGGTGGGGGGATCGGTGAGAGTATTGACTGGTTGATGCGGGGTTGCGGTGTTAGTATTGACTGGGTGTTGGTGGGGGATGCTGTGAGAGTATTGACTGGGCGGTGGGTGGGGAGTGCATTTTGAATATTGACTGGGTGGTGGTGGCGGGGGCGATGTGAGTATTGACTGTGTGGTGGGGGTGCGGTGCAGTGTAAATATTGACTAGGGTTGGGGCGGTTGCGGTGTGAATATTGACTGGGGTGGGAGGGGTGCTGTGTGACTATTGACTGGGTGTTGGGAGGGGGTGCGGTGTGATTATTGACTTGGTGGTGTGGGCGTGCAGTGTGAGTATTGACTGGGTGGTGGGGTGAGGTGTGAGCATTTACTGGGTGGTGCGGGAGGGTGCTGTGAGAGTATTGACTGGGAGCTGGTGGGGGAGTGTGTTCTGAGTATTGACTGGGTGGGGGGGCTGAGGTGTGAGCATTTACTGGGTGGTGAGGGGGTGCTGTGAGAGTATTGACTGGGAGGTGGTGGGGGGAGTGCATTGTGAGTATTGACTGGGTGGTGGGCGGGTGCGCTGTGAGTATTGACTGGGTGGGGAGGGGGTGCGGTGTGAGTATTGACTGGATGGGGGGTAGTCGGTGTGAGTATTGTTTGGGTTGGGGGGGGCAATGTGATTATTGACTGGGTGTTGGGCGATACGGAGTTAGTATAGACTGGGGGTTGGTGGGGGGTGCAGTGAGAGTATTGACTGGGTGTTGGGTGGGGGGCGTTGTATGAATATTGACTGGGTGGTGGTGGGGATGCGGTGAGAGTATTGACTGGATGGGGGGGGAGCGGTATGAGTATTGACTGGGTGGGGTGGTTACGGTGTGAATATTGACTGGGGTGGGGGGTTTGTGCTGTGTGAGTATTGACTGGGTGTTGGGGGGTGCGCTGTGATTATTGACTGGATGGGGGTGTGCGGTGTGAGTATTGACTGGGTGGGGTGGGGTGCAGTGTGAGTATTAACTGGGTGTTGGGGGGTTGCGGTGTGAGTCTTGACTAGGTGGTTATGGGGGTGCGGTGTGAGTATTGACTGGATGGGTGGGAGTTGCCTTGTGAATATTGACTGCGTGGTTGGGGGAGTGCAGTGTGTGTATTAATTGGGTGGTGGGGGTGTGCGGTATGAGTATTGACTGGGAAGTGGAGGAGGTGCGGTATGACTATTCATTGGGTGGTGGGGGGGTGCGTTGTGAGCATTGACGGTGGTGGAGGGGGTCCGGTATGAGTATTCATTGAGTGGTGGGGGGGTGCGATGTGAGTATCGACTGGGGTGGAGGGGGTGCTGTGTGAGTATTGACTGGGTGGTGGGCAGGGGTGCGGTGTGAGTATTCACTCGGTGGTGCGGGCGTACAGTGTGAGTATTGACTGGCTGCTGGGGGCGGGTACCGTATGAGTATTGACTGGGTGGGGGAGTGTGGTGTGAGTATTGACTGGGTGGGGGGATGCGGTGTGAGTATTGACTGGGAGGGACGGCCTGCGGTGTGAGCACTGACTGGGTGGAGGGGTGCTGCGGTGTGAGTATTGACTCTGTGTTGAGGGGGCGGTTTGAGTATTGCTGCATTGTTCCAGTGAAGCCCAACGCAAACTGGAGGAACAGCACCTCATCTTCTGACTAGGCACTTTACAGCCTTCCGGACTGAATATTGAATTCAACAACTTTGGCTCTTGAACTCCTTCCTCCATCCCCACCCCGTTTCAGTTTCTTCCCCCTTCCTTTTGTTTTTATCCAATAATTTATGTGGATTTTTCTTTTCCCACCTATTTCCATTATTTTTAAATCTTTTATGCGCCCCCCACCCCAACTAGAGCTGTACCTTGAGTGTCCTACCATCCATTCTTAATTAGCACGTTCGTTTAGATAATATCACCAACTTCAACACCTCTGTGTTCTTTTGTCTGTGACATCTTTTGATTATCTGCTCCTATCACTGTTTGCTTGTCCCTACAACCACAGCCCTCCCTCCAATTCTCTCCCCCCAACCTTAAACCAGCTTATATTTCACCCCTCTCCTTGGATTCACCTAGTTCTGTTGAAGGGTCATGAGGACTCGAAACGTCAACTCTTTTCTTCACCGGGAATGCTGCTAGACCTGCTGAGTTTTTCCAGGTAATTCTGCTTTTGTTTTGGATTTCCAGCATCCGCAGTTTTTTGTTTTTATATCGGTGTGAGTATTGACTGGCTGGTGGTGGCGGTGCGGTGTGAGCATTGACTGGATGGTGGGGGGGGTACACTGTGATTATTGACTGGGTGAGGGGATTCGATGTGAGTATTGACTGTGTGGGGTTGGGTGTGCTGTGAGAGTATTGACTGGGGTTGGGGGGTGCAGTATGAGTATTGACTGGATGGTGGGGAGTGCGGTGCAAGTATTGACTGGATGGTGGTGGGTGCGGTGTGAGCATTTACTGGTTGGTGGGGAGTGCGCTGTGAGTATTGACTGGGTGGGGTTGGGTGGGCTGTGAGAGTATTGACGGGTTGCGGAGGGTTCGCTGTGTGTATTGACTGGGTACTGGGGGTGGTGCAGTGTGAGTATTGACTAGCTGTTGGGGGGGTTGCGGTTTGAGTATTGACTACGTGGAGGGGGTGCAGTGTGAGTATTGACTGGGTGGGGGAGTGAGGTATGTATTAACTGGGTGGGGGGGTGCAGTATGAGTATTGACTGGGTGGTGGCGGGGGGAGTGCGGTGTATTGACTGGGTGGTGGGCAGGGTGCGGTGTGAGTATTGACTGGGTGATGGACGGGGTGCGGTGTGAGTATTAACTGGGTGGTTGTGGGGGTGCTGTGTGAGTATTGACTGGGTGGTGGGCAGGGTACAGTCTGTGTATTCACTGGGAGGTGGCAGGTGGTGCAGTGTGAGTATTGACAGGGTGGGGGGGGGGGGTTGCAGTGTGAGTATTGACTCGGTGCTGGGGGGTGTGCGGTGTGTATTCACTGGGTGGTGGGGGGGGTGCAGTGTGAGTATTGACTGGGTGGTGGGGGGGTACGGTGTGAGTATTGACTGGATGGCGGGGAGTGCGGTGCAAGTATTGACTGGATGGTGGTGGGTGCGGTGTGAGCATTTACTCATTGGTGGGGAGTGCGCTGTGAGTATTGACTGGGTGGAGGTGTTCAGTGTGTGTATTGACTGGGTGGGGGGGTGCAGTGTGAGTATTGACGGGGTGGGGGGGTGCAGTGTGAGTATTAACGGGGTGGGGGGTATTCGGTGTGAGTATTGACTGGGTCGGGTTGGGTGGGCTGTGAGAGTATTGACGGGTTGGGGAGGGTTCGCTGTGTGTATTGACTGGGGACTGGGGGTGGTGCAGTGTGAGTATTGACTAGCTGGTGGGGGGGGTGCGGTTTGAGTATTGACTACGTGGAGGGGGTGCGGTGTGATTATTGGCTGGGTGGTGGACGGGGTGCGGTGTGTGTATTCACTGAGAGGTGGCAGGGGGTGCAGTGTGAGTATTGACAGGGTGGTGGTGGGGTGCGGTTTGAGTATTGACTGGGTGGGAGGTTGCGGTATGAGTATTGACTGGGTGGGGTGGGTGCAGTGTGAGTATTAACTGGGTGGTGGGGGGTGCAGTGTGAGTCTTGACTAGGTGGTTATGGGGATGCGGTGTGAGTATTGACTGGGTGATGTGGGGGGTGCGGTGTGAGCATTGACTGGATGGGTGGGAGTTGCCTTGTGAATATTGACTGCGTTGTTGGGGGGTTGCAGTGTGTGTATTAATTGAGCGGTGTGAGTATTGACTGGGAGGTGGGTGAGTGCAGTGTGAGTATTGACTAGGTGGTGGGGGGGTGCGGTGTGAGCATTGACTCGGTGGTGGGGGAGGTGCGTTATGAGTGTTCATTGGGTGGTGTGGGGGTGTGATGTGAGTATTGACTTTGTGGTGGGGGGGGCGTGCGGTATGAGTATTGACTAGGTGGTGGGTGGGGTGCGGTGTCAGTATTTACTGGGTTGGGGGGGCGGTGTGAATTTTGACTGGATGGTGGGTGCAGAGCATTGTGAGTATTGACTGGGCGTTGGGGGGCGTGCAGTGTGAGTATTGACTGGGTGATGAGGTGTGCGGTGTTAGTATTGACTGGGTGTTGGAGGGGGGTTCGCTGTGAGTATTGACTGGGTGGTGGGGGGGTGTGGTGTGAGTATTGAATGGAGGGTGGGCAGGGGTCTGGTGTGAGTATTCACTCGGTGGTGGGGGCATACAGTGTGAGTATTGACTGGCTGGTGGGGGGCTGCGGTGTGAGTATTGACTGGGTGGAGGTGTTCAGTGTGTGAGTATTGACTGGGTGGGGGGGTGCAGTATGAGTATTGACTGGGTGAGGGGTATTCGGTGTGAGTATTGACTGGGTCGGGTTGGGTGGGCTGTGAGAGTATTGACGGGTTGGGGAGGGTTCACTGTGTGTATTGACTGGGGACTGGGGGTGGTGCAGTGTGAGTATTGACTAGCTGGTGGGGGGGGTGCGGTTTGAGTATTGACTACGTGGAGGGGGTGCGGTGTGATTATTGACTGGGTGGTGGACGGGGTGCGGTGTGTGTATTCACTGAGATGTGACAGGGGGTGCAGTGTGAGTATTGACAGGGTGGTGGTGGGGTGCGATGTGAGTATTGACTGGGTGGGGAGGCTGCGGTTATGAGTATTGACTAGGTGGGGTGGGTGCGGTGTGAGTATTAACTGGGTGGTGGGGGGGTGCAGTGTGAGTCTTGACTAGGTGGTTATGGGGGTGCGGTGTGAGTATTGACTGGGTGGTGTGGGGGGTGCGGTGTGAGTATTGACTGGATGGGTGGGAGTTGCCTTGTGAATATTGACTGCGTTGTTGGGGGGGTTGCAGTGTGTTTATTAATTGAGTGGTGCGGGGGTGCGGTGTGAGTATTGACTGGGAGGTGGGTGAGTGTGGTGTGAGCATTGACTCAGTGGTCAGGGGGGTGCGGTATGAGTATTCATTGGGTGGTGGGGGGTGCGATGAGAGTATTGACTGGATGTTGGGGGCAGAGCATTGTGAGTATTGACTGTGCGTTGGGGGGCGTGCACTGAGAGTACTGACTGGGTGATAGGGGGTGCAGTGTTAGTATGGACTGGGGTGTTGGAGGGGGTGCGGAGAGAGTATTGACTGGGTGTTGGGTGGGGCGGGCGGAATGAATATTGGTGTGGGGGACGATGTGAATACTGACTGTGTAGTGGGGGGGTTGCGGTATAAATATTGACTGTGGTTGGAGGGGTTGCGTTGTGAATATTGACTGGGGTGAGGGGGGGGTGCTGTGTGAGAATTGACTGGGTGGTGGGCAGGGGTGCGGTGTGAGTATTCACTCGGTGGTGCGAGCGTACAGTGTGAGTATTGACTGGCTGCTGGGGGGGTGCGGTGTGAGTATTGACTGGGTGCGGGGGTATGGTGTGAGTATTGACTGGCTGCTGGGGGGGTGCGGTGTGAGTATTGACTGGGTGCGGGGGTATGGTGTGAGTATTGACTGGGTGGGGGGATGCGGTGTGAGCAGTGACTGTGTGGGGGGGGGGAGGTTGCGGTGTGAGTACTGACTGGGTGGGTGGGGTTGCGTTGTGAGTATTGACTGGGTGGGACGGCGTGCGGTATGAGTACTGACTGGGTGGGGGGGTGGCTGCGGTGTGAGTATTGCCTCTGTGTTTGGGGGGGCGCGGTGTGAGTATTGCTGCATTGTTCCAGTGAAGCCCAACGCAAACTGGAGGAACAGAACCTCATCTTCCGACTAGGCACTTTACAGCCTTCCAGACAATATTGAATTCAACAACTTTAGATCTTGAACTCCCTCCTCCATCCTCACCCCCTTTCTGTTTCTTCCCCCTTCCTTTTGTTTTTAATCCAATAATTTATGTAGATTTTTCTTTTCCCACCTATTTCCATTATTTTTAAATCTTTTATGCCCCCCCCACCCCCACTAGAGCAACACCTTTAGTGCCCTACCATCCATTCTTAATTAGCACATACGTTTAGTTAATATCACCAACTTCAACACCTCTATGTTCTTTTGTTCTTTTGTCTGTGACATCTTTTGATTACCTGCTCCTATCACTGTTTGCTTGTCCCTACAACCACACCCCCCTCCACTTCTCTCCCCCCCCCCACCCTTAAACCAGCTTATATTTCACCCCTCTCCTTGGTTCACCTAGTTCTGTTGAAGGGTTACGAGGACTCGAAATGTCAACTCTTTTCTTCTCCGGGAATGCTGCCAGACCTGCTGTAATTCTGCTTTTGTTTTGGATTTGGATTTCCAGCATCCGCAGTTTTTTGTTTTTATATCGGTGTGAGTATTGACTGGCTGGTGGTGGCGGTGCGGTGTGAGCATTGACTGGATGGTGGGGGGGGTACACTGTGATTATTGACTGGGTGAGGGTGTGCGGTGCAAGTATTGACTGTGTGGTGGTGGGGTGCGGCGTGAGCATTTACTGGTTGGTGGGGAGTGCGCTGTGAGTATTGACTGGGTGGAGGTGTTCAGTGTGTGTATTGACTGGGTGGGGGTGGTGCAGTGTGTGTATTGACTGGGTGGGGGGTATTCGGTGTGAGTATTGACTGGGTGGGGTTGGGTGGGCTGTGAGACTATTGACTGGGGTTGGGGAGGGTTCGCTGTGAGCATTGACTGGGTGCTGGGGGTGGTGCCGTGTGAGTATTGACTGGGTGGGGGGGGTGCAGTGTGAGTATTGAATGGGTGGGGGGGGATTCGGTGTGAGTATTGACTAGGTTGGGGGGGAGCAGTGTGAGTATTGACAGGGTTTTTTGGGAGTGCAGTGTCAGTATTGACTGGCTGATGGGGCATGCGCTGTGAATATTGACTGGGTTATGAAGGGGGCTGCAGTGTGAGTTTTGACTGGAGTTGAGGGTGTGCATTGTGAGTATTGAGTATTGACTGAGTGGTTGGGGGGTAGGTTCAGTTTGAGTATTGACTGGGTGGAGCGGGAGGGGTGTGGGTATTGACTAAGTGGGGGGTGAGTTCAGTGTGAGTATTGACTGGGGTGGGTATGGTGCTGTGTGACTATTGACTGGGTGCTGGGGAGGGTGGGCTGTGATTATTGACTCGGTGGTGGGGGCGTGCAGTGAGAGTATTGACTGGGTGGTGGGGGAGGTGCGGTGTGAGGATTGACTGGCTGGGGGGTGGTGTGGTGTGAGTATTGACTGGTTGGGGTGTGCGGTTTGAGTATTGACTTGGTGTGGGGGGGAGGTGTGAGCATTTACTGTGTGGTGGGCGGGTGCTGTGAGAGTATTGACTGGGAAGTGGTTGGGGGGGGAAGTGCGTTGTGAGTATTGACTGGGTGGTGGGGGGGGTGCGGTGTGAATATTGACTGGGTGGTGGGGGGGTGCGGTGTGAGTATTGATTGGTGGTGGGGAGGCTGCGGTGTGAGTATTGACTGGGTGGTGGGGGTGGTGCGATGTGAGTATTGACTGTGGTTGGGGGGGTGTGTTGTGAGTATTGACTGGGTGGTTGGGGCAGCGATGAGAGTATTGATTGGGTGGGGGGGGGGTTCAGAGTCAGTATTGTCTGGGTTGGGGGGAGCAGTGTGAGTATTGACTGAGTGGGGTGGTTGCGGTGTGAATATTGACTGGGGTGGTTGCGGTGTGAATATTGACTGGGGTGGAGGGGTGTGCTGTGTGAGTATTGACTGGGTGTGGGGGGGTGCAGTGTGGGTCTTGACTAGGTGGTTATGGGGGTTACGTTGTAATTGACAGGGTGCTGGGGGGTGCGCTGTGTGTATTGACTCTGGATTGTGGGGGGTGCGGTGTGAGTATTGACTGTGTTGTGGTGGGTGCGGTGTGAGAATTGACTCTGTGTTGGGGTGGCGCGGTGTGAGTATTGACTGGGTGTTGGGGGGGGCGGTGTGAGTATTGACTGGGTGTTGGGGGGGGGCGGTGTGAGTATTGACTCTGGATTGTGGGGTGTGCGGTGTGAGTATTGACTCTGTGTTGTGGGGGAAGTATGAGTATTGACTAGGTGGTGGGGCGGGGGTGGTCGTGAGTATTGACTGGGTGCTGGGGGGTGCGGTGTGAGTATTGTCTGTGTGTTGAGGGTCGGTGTGAGTATTGACTTGGTGGTGGTGGGGGCTCCGGTGTGAGTATTAACTTTGTGTTGGGGGCGGTGTGTGTATTGACTGGGTGGTAGTGTAGGGGGGTGTGAGTATTGATTCAGTGGTGGGGGGTGCTGTGTGAATATCAACACTGTGTTGGGGTGGTGCGGTGTGAGTATTGACTGGGTGGGGGGATGCATTGTGGGTAGTGACTGGGTGGGGGGGGTGCGGTGTGAGGATTGACTCTGTTTGGGGGGTGCGGTGTGAGTATTGACTGGGTGGGGGTGGTGCGGTATGATTATTGACTGGGTGGGGCGGCGTGCAGTGTGAGTAGTAACTGGGTGGGGGGGATGTTGCAGTGTGAGTACTGACTGGGTGGGCTTGGTGCTGTGTGAGTACTGACTGGGTGGGGAGGGTGCAGTGTGAGGATTGACTCTGTGTTTGGGGGGGCAGTATGAGTATTGATTAGGTGGGGGGGGTGAGGGGGGGGTCGTGAGTATTAACTCTTTGTTGGGAGCGGTGTGAGTATTGACTTGGTGGTGGTGGGGGGTGGGGTGTGAGTATTAACTCTGTGTTGGGGGCGGTGTGTGTATTGACTGGGTGGTAAGGTAGGGGGGGTGTGAGTATTGATTCGGCGGTTGGGGGTGCGGTGTGAGTATTGACTCTGTGTTGGGGGGCCAGTGAGAGTATTGACTGGGTGGGGTGGTGTGTTTATTTTTAGGTCTTCCCAATGCAACTCCTGCTGATAATCACTTTCCTACCCCTGAGATTAAATGTGGGTGAATGGTGGAGTAAATATCTAGATCAGTTCAGTGTATCAAGCCCAAATCTCCAACACCAGGCTCAGTGTCAGATAAATTCTCAGAGTGGCCATTGGAAGTTTAAACTTCCTGCGTAAATACTGCACACGGGCATCTCTCTGGACTTCCTCTGGGTCCTCGACACGTGACAGCTGCCAATGGCTGAACATTTGCCAATGTTACCGAAGGAAGATTGGGTTGATCATATTTCATACATGATACGTTGTAGAATTTATCATATTAATTAGACCAATGTTTAATTAATTAATCAGATCCGGGTGGAATGAAGTTAAAATGAAATAACAAGGCATCATAACATTAAAGGGTTCTGAATTTTTCAGTAACTTTAAATCTTAGACATACAGATAATAAACATCAAGTAAAATGATGTATATTAACCTAGCTATAAGATAATGTGATGTCAGCTCAAGGAAGGAACTGATTGGTGAGTAGCTGGTGAGAGGTTCCTTAAGTGTTAAGTTTATTTCTCTAAATTAATTAAATGGAATAATGACAGGACACCTCAGTCCCACTGAACGACCACCCTCCCATCCCTCTCCATGTGGGAACTCCAAGATCTTTCTAGTTTCCTGGGCAGCCACACATACAGGAGGTGTCAACAGCTGGAGGAGACCGAGCTCCAGGTTCTGGTATTACTGCAGTGCACCCATGAGGCTGAGAGCAATGTGGGTATCACGGACTGAATATTCAGGCCCCAGCAACATTGGGGATGAAGGACGACAGAGCATGAAAACTACGAGGCGCAGCTTCCTGACCTTGCTTCTGATTCTGCCATTTTGGCTAACACGGGCTTGAGGCAAGGGCAGTCCTCCCATCCCCATAAACTGGGATAGGCAATTAGGATCGTTAATAGCCATGTTAAAGGTAAGTTAAGTTAATGAGGCCTACTGGGGTTTTCGAGTCTGCCTCCATTCTCTAGACATGATGGATGGGAGGGATGGGGATGGGGGGGATAGGGATGGGGGGATGGAACAGTGTGGGGGGGGGGGGGTAGTTGGGAGGAGTGGTGGGGGGGTGGTGGTGGGGGGGGATGGAGGGGGAGTGGGGAGTTGCAGATCAATTGCCTGTAGGAAGGCACCCAGAGGCAGGCTGGGGTGCTAGTGCTCATGGTCGGCCTAAGGCCCTGCTTGCCTGACTCAGAGGGGGTACTCCCAAAGGTCTGCCCTGTGGAGGAGCTCCATCACTTCTCCAACAGTAGTGGAATGGCTGCTTTTTGTTTTACATTTAATGTTTTAAAACACTGGCTGAGAGGGTACCTTCCTGTTGAAACAGTCTCTCAGTTCCTTAATCATTATAACAATCAGGCATCTCCGTCAAACTGGAAGGTCTCTGGTTGGTCCTTCAGCTTTGAAACCCTACCCAGTACTATTAATTGGATTGGGAATCTGCATCCATGCTAATTAATGTTGCACCCACATGAAAATCTTGTTATGAGATCCAAATTTCCTTATCAGCTAGAACTCCAAGTCC
The DNA here is from genome assembly GCF_017639515.1 of Carcharodon carcharias. Taxonomy (NCBI): domain Eukaryota; kingdom Metazoa; phylum Chordata; class Chondrichthyes; order Lamniformes; family Lamnidae; genus Carcharodon; species Carcharodon carcharias. The sequence goes on along the minus strand of NC_054483.1, from coordinate 47,516,788 downwards.
CAATAGGCCTCAGGAATTTCTGTGCATGTGCGGGTGAGGATTGGGCAGCGCATGTGCAACCCAGCTTTTTGTAGTTCTTTGGGCTGAGAACGGGCCCAGTGTGCCTGATCATGTGACTGGGAGCAATTGGAAAAAAGTCCCATGCAGGGGATAGGGAGAGAGGGCAGGGAGAGGTCCAAAAGAGAGACCCAGAGAGGAGGCAGGGAGAAGTCGAAAAGAGCGTCCCAGACAGGGGGCAGGGAGAGGTCCTAGTTCAAGAGAAAGAAAGAGAGGAGCAATGAAAAAGGCTGAAAATAATAAAAGGGCTATGGTTGGCAGACTTTAAATAATGAAGCCATGGAGAATTGAGAAGGCAGCTGAATTGTGCTATGTGATGTGTTCGGTTTTGAATAATGGTGAGGGAGATGGATTCCTCTGGGGAATGTAGCAGAGCCAAGTCAAAAGCACCTTGTGTTAACAGGACCCAAGCAGATTGGTGAAGCAGAAACTAAGACATGGAGCTTTCCTTTATTGAGAGAGTTTATTGACTTGTTCAGTCTTTCAGCTCTCCATAGAACCATAGAACACTACAGCACAGAAAAAACAGGCCATTCAGCCCTTCTAGTCTGTGCCAAAATATTATTCTGCTAGTCCCATTGACCTGCACCTAGTCCATAACCCTCCAGACCTCTCCCATCCATGTATCTATCTAATTTATTCTTAAAACTTAAGAGTGAGCCCACATTTACCACATCAGATGGTAGTTCGTTCCACTCTCACCAATCTCTGAGTGAAGAAGTTCCCCCTAATGTTCCCCCTAAACCCTTCCCCTTTCACCCTAAAGCCATGTCCTCTTGTGTTTATTTCTCCTAATTTAAGTGGAAACAGCCTACTCGCATTTACTCTCTCTATACCCCTCATAATTTTGTAAACTTCTATCGTATCTCCCCTCGTTCTTCTACGCTTCAAGGAATAAAGTCCTAACCTGTTTAATCTTTCCCTGTAAGTCAACTCCTTAAAACCCGGCAACATCCTAGTAAATCTTCTCTGCACTCTCTCAATCTTACTGATATCCTTCCAGTAGTTAGGTGACCAGAACTGCACACAATACTCCAAAGTTGGCCTCACCAATGTCTTATACAACCTCACCATAACATCCCAACTCCTATACTCAATACTTTGATTTATGAAGGCCAGTATGCCAAAAGCTTTCTTTACAACCTTGTCTACCTGTGATGCCACTTTCAGGGAACTATGTATCTGAACTCCCAGATCCCTTTGTTCCTCCGCACTCTTCAGTGCCCTACCATTTACAGTGTATGTCCTACCTTGGTTTGACCTTCCAAAATGTAACACCTCACACTTTTCCACATTAAATTCCATCTGCCATTTTCTGGCCCATTTTTCCAGTTGGTCCAGATCTCTCTGCAAGCTTTGAAAGCCTTCCTCGCTGTCCACAATGCCCCCAATCTTAGTGTCATCAGCAAACTTGCTGATCTAATTCACCATATTATCATCCAAATCATTGATATAGAAAACAAACAACAATGGTCCCAGCACAGATCCCTGAGGCACACCACTAGCCACAGACCTCCAGTCTGAGAAGCAATCATCCACTACCACTCTCTGTCTTCTCCCACACAGCCAATTTCGAATCCAGTTTACAACCTCTCCATGGATACCAAGTGTCTGAACCTTCTGAACTAACCTCCCATGTGGGACCTTGTCAAAGGCCTTACTAAAGTCCATGTAGACAACATCCACGGCCTTTCCTTCATCTACTTTCTTGGTAACCTCCTCGAAAAACTCTACAAGGTTCGTTAAACACGACCTACCACGCACAAAGCCATGCTGACTATCCTTAATCAGCCCTTGGCTATCCAAATAATTATATATCCGATCTCTCAGAACACCTTCCAATAATTTACCTACTACTGACATCAGGCTCACTGGCCTGTAATTACCTGGTTAACCTTTGGAGCTTTTTTTAAACAACGGAACAACATGAGCTACCCTCCAATCCTCCGGCACCTCACTCGTGGCTAAGGACGTTTTAAATATTTCTGCCAGGGCTCCTGCAATTTCTACACTAGTCTCCCTCAAGGTCCGAGGGAATATCATGTCAGGCCCGGGGAATTTATCTACCTTTATTCGCTGTACGGCAGCAAGCACCTCCACCTCTTTAATCTCTATATGCTCCATGAAACTACTGCTTGTTTCCCTTCCTTCCTTATACACTATGCCAGTTTCCTGAGTAAATACTGATGCAAAAAAACGGTTTAAATCTTGCCCATCTCGTGAGGCTCCACACATAGACAACCACGCTGATCTTCAAGGGGACCAATTGTGTCCCTTACTTTCCTTTTACTCTTAATATACTTGTAGAAACCCTTCAGGTTTACCTTTACATTATCTGCCAAAGCAACCTCATGTCTTCTTTTTGCCTTCCTGATTTCCTTTTTTAGTATTTTCTTACATTTTCTATACTTTACAAGTACCTCACTTGCTTCTTGTTGCCTGTACCTGCAATACACTTCTCTCTTCTTCTTAACCACTCAACCCAGTATCTCAGTCCCTTATTTATATTCTCTTTTTAATAGAACCAAAAACCATAAAAGAAACTAATTAAAGGGGGTAGACAGCCCCTGGTGGGACACTGTAACTAAAACAAAATGTCAAAGGATGCATACAAAATCAAATCAAAATGTCATTTCCGGGAGTGACGATGCACTCCAGCCCCCATTGTGCCCACTAGTCACGGAAGGCCTCAAACATACCAGCGGACACCACGTGCTCCCTCTCCAGGGGCACCTGGCCGTGAACATAGCCACGGTAAAGGGCCAGCCAGTCAGGACAGATGACTCTCTCGACCACCTGCTGTCTGGGCCTGGTAATGGCCACCTTGGCCAGGCTCAGGAACTGACTTACAAGGAGGTCGTCCTCGCTCCTCACCCGCACCAGCGCCACCCCCCCTCCCCCACACCAAGTGAAAATGTCATGGTTATTTTTTTTTTTACCACATTTGGCAGAGTCTGCTTCAGCTGGAACTAAAAATCGAAACCTGTGCTGTTAGTGGTAATCTGAGCCACATACCAGCTGTCTATCCAACTGAACTAACCAGCTTCCCCATTCTATACTTAAGGAAACAGACAGTATTTCAGAGGCTGGGGACATGGTTCCAGGATGGTATATTGCCTCCCTGCTGGCAAGGTTCAGGATGTCATGAATGGCTGCAGGATATTCTGAGGAGGAAGAGTGAACAGCCAGAGGCCATGATTCATATTGGTATCAACGACATAGGTAGAAGGAGGGATGAGATCCCACAGGCAAATTTTAGGAAGCTGGGAAAGAGATTAAGAAGCAGGACATCAAAAGTAGTAATCTCTAGATTACTCACGGTGCCACATGCACACAAGTACAAAAACAGCAAGATAGAGCAGATGAAAATGAGCCTGCACAGATGGTGCAGTCTGTGCCTGCACACCACCAAGACCTGGACAAAATTCAGGCTGGGAATGAAGTAGCATTCATGCCACACAGGTGCCCGGCAAAGATTATCTCCAACAAGAGAGAGTATAATTACTCCCCCGATACTCAGTGGAATTACCATTGTCAAGTCCTCACAATGTCCTGAATCAATGACCTGTAGGTCACTATTGATCTGAAATATAACTGGAACAGATGGATAAGTAGTGCAGTTACACAAGTATGTCAGAGACAAGGAACCCCTCAGCGAATAACTGATCTCCTGGCTCCCCAAAGCCTTTGCACCATAGACAAGGCACAACCCAAGATTGCAATGAAGAGATTGTCCATAATGTTCATGGAAATTATTTTTTAAAATAGAGTTTAGTGGTGTATGTGTCTGTGTATGTGTCTTAATTAGATTAAAGCCAACTAACTTTGATGTATAGTAGTTTGAGATATTAATTGGGGAACCAGTAAGGAAGTTAGAAGGTAAAGTGTAAATTTGTATTTGTTGAATAAACTATTCAAGAGTGGGGCTAAAATCTCACACCTAGTTGGGAGACATCAAGCAATGTGTTATATTACTAAAAAGGTTAGTGGGATGAAAATATTATCGTTAGAAAATGTGACGTTAAAAACCTAGTGATACCATGGAAAATTTACATTTGAAGGAAAAGCTAGGTATAAACAGAAAGGGGTGAGTGTGTAAGTCAGAGACATTTAAGATCTAACCAGCCTGTACAACTGCAACTGTATCTGCAAAGGAACCTCATTTTGAATTTATAAGATCAAATGTACTTTGCCTGAGGTCTTTTTTAAATGTATGAGTTTTACTTTTGCCTTAATGGGGGTGTAACTGAGAGTCAGATTAATTAGGGGATTTTTGTAGTTATTCTGGTAGTAATTTTATAGACATATGTATGCGCTTACAATTTTTCTTGTATTGATAAATGTTTAATTTAGTTTTATAAAAGCCTCTCGACACTCGGTGGTCATATTACTATTGAATTCAAAGCCTGCATCGCAAAACACACAAATTGCAAAAATGGGTTATGACAGTTGTTTCAAGTTTCCATCTGAAATTTGAACAACTCAACCCTTATCAGCAGCTGTATCATAATAAGGAGTGCAATGGAATACTCTCCACTGGCCTGGATTAATGCAACATCAACAGCACTCGAGAAACATGACACCATCCAGGACAAAGCAGTCTGCTTGATTGACACCCCATTCACCACCTTAAACATTTACTCCCTCAACCGACGCACAATGGCAACAGTGTATTCCATATACACGATGCACAACAAAAATTTGCCAAAGTTGTTTCAACAGCAGCTCCCATACCTGCAACCCCTAAAAGGAAAAGGGCATCTGATAGGTGGTGGCGTTCCAATATGCAAGTTCCTCTCCAAGTCACACAATATTCTCTTTTGGAACCATAATCGCTGTTCCTTCACTGTCACTGGAATAAAATCCTGGAACTCCTTCTCTAACAGCACTGTGGGTGTTCATGGCCGCCAGCAGTTCAAGAAGGTGGCTCAAGGGCAATTAGGGATGGGCGATAAACGTTGGCCTTGTCAGTGATGTTCACATTCCACAAATGAATGAAAAAAGTGCTCGCTGATGAATGCTTATCATCATTTCTTGCCCATTAATTAAGTTAAATTTATTGCTCATTCTTTAAGGCTTAGTTTAATTTGTTGCTATTCTGTTCAATGTAATTAGTTCATTGCTTATTCATTAATGAGCTGATGAGTATTAAAAATGTGCAATAAATTATTTAATGTCATGTGTGTTCTGCCTGAAGGCAGGTCCTTGGCTCATTATCGGCTGATGCTTCATCCTGAGCCGTTTTCTTGGCAGTTTTTGTCAGTGGTGATTCGCCATGGCCTTCCACTCTCAGGGGCAGGGCGAGGAGACAAATCCCAGGTCTACATCAGCTGCAAAGGAAGTGAACTTGGGCTGTTGCTGTAATCCTGAATGACAAGCTAGCCATCCAGCCAACTGAACTAACCGACCCCCAAACTACTTAACAAGGAGCAATAAATCAAACAAAGCATGAAAGCATTTTGGACGTTTCTAAGTGTACGAGTTCAGTTAATTTTTTAAAAGCCAGAGTAAAAAAAAGAAAATATTATTGGAAACAGACTTTACAAAAGGACAGCAGTGAAATTGTCTTTGTTTCCTGTTACTTTGTAAGTTTAAAAATTTCTAAATTGAGTGAAAGTGGAAAAATAGTTAGAATTGGATTGAAAAACCCTTTTGCTATCTGGGCATGGTGATGCTGAACAATATTGAAGGCAAGTGCTGAAGGTTAGATACACATGGGGGAACCTGAAACCAAAATAACCAAATTTACTGAATGATCCCCCAAAACGTAGACATTGCAAACAAGATTCCACTTTTTGTAGCTTTTTGCTTTAACATTTGTTGGAACCAATGGAAATGAAGCATGAATTAACAGGCAAATGTTCATTCAAATAAAAAAGGTAAATTTCACTTTAAGTAGTCAATACAACAAAGATACATCTCGCGCAACCACAAGCACTCACAACAATCCCAGCCGACATGCAGCACCACGTGCAGTTCCAAAGCTCTCTAACTCAGCCTCTGGTACTCAGGATCTCTCACTTTCCCACTCAATCAATTCAGCCCTCGAGTCACATTCACCTGTTCGTATTCCATTCGATGTCCCCAGAGATGGTCATTACCCAAACTGGAAGTTCCTGCAGAAACTCCTCAGCTAGGTTCATAAGTCTTGGTGACACAGATACCTTAGAAACTCTTTTTTCTATCCCTTTCATAAACCATTTTAAACACTCTGGTCGACTCTGGCAAACTCAGCAGCAGTAAAGTTGTCCAATTCACCATTTCTGCTCTAACCCTCTCTTCAGCTTTCTGTCCTGTTACACACAAAGCTTCTTGTAAATGTGCCTTCTCTGTTCTCCCCTCTGCTGCAGCCCTCCTTTCTGTCTAGCCACACAGCTTTTGGTCTTAACTTCTTCTTGGTACTGCTTCCAGGTCAGGGGTCGCCAGGTCACATGGGCCAGTATTTCTTTCTATCCAAGAAAATTGCAATTGATCTCTTTACTACTGATGCAAACTCTTAAAAGTCTTTTTCAAATATTCTTAAAAACAAATACAATTTCCACAGAACTTAAAAATAATTTACAAATTCCCATACTCTACTGTTTCCAGGTCACAGGTCATCACAGTTAACACTAGATAAAATATTCATAGGCCCTTTCTTATTGTCGCAATTCATTATTTTTATCCCTCAGTCTGAATATCATTGCCTACACTGGAAAGGGAGGGAATGAAAGTGCCATTTTCATGCAATGCTAAAATCAGGTTAGATTATATCAGCTGGCACCAAGAAAAGTTTGTCCCTAGTGTCATTTTGCCACCACTTGTAACTACCAGCTTATAGAGAAAGACATGGTAAGGGCATAGCAGAACTGCCTCCAAAGGCTCTATTTCTGTCGGGTGGAACTCTCAGAACCATGCCAGCGACTGCAAGCTTGGTGACAGGCAGTTTCTCAGATATATTGTTCAGCAGGGACAACATTACCATTTCTTTCCCGACTGACCAACACTCCAAACCCTACATACTTCTGTGTCCACCCCAGAAAATACATTCTCCCAATTCACTCATAACTTTCAAATTCCCAACTGTCCAGCGTTTGGCCCCAAACCCAACACATTTCTGCAGTCACCAACCTGCTCAATCACATGCTCACCTCCATCTTGATGCCCTAGTTCCCTATAAAACCATTTACTCTTTCTCACCCTGGCAATATGACATTATCTCTGATTCCTCCAGCACAAGGGGTGCAGATATGGCACAATATGGTGGAGACCCAGTTTACCCACTCAGTGTTAGACCTGGCTAGATCACAAAAAGCACTAACAAGTCCTGTTCTCTTCAGCTCAAACTGCTCACTATTCCAGGATGATCCTGGGATGTAAATAATCCCTGGCTTATTTTTACACTAAAAGCTTCTTGTGTTCTCAACACCCACCTCCAACAACAAGAGCAAGGAGCTCATGGAATTTTTTGTCACTAAGATGGAAACAATCTATTCAGCTGCCCCTGCCATTTCTTCCCCACCTTTAGACTACAGGGCCAAGCTTTCTCTAAAACTCCACGTGGTCCTAGCCCTGAACTCACACCTTCCCCTAGTTTCTCTCCTATTTTCCCTCATGCCGTCCCCGAGCTCATCTTGTCCATGAAACCCACCTCCCACACCCTTGACCCTATTCTCACTAAACTGCTGATCACCCAACCTCCCCTCCTGGTCCCCATGTTGGGCCATATTTTAATGATTCTCTAGCTTCAGGTGTTGTCCCTCTCTCTTTTACATCTGCCATCATCACCCCCAACTCAAAAAAACAACACAGACCCTCTGTCCTTGCAAACAGTCATCCCATCTCCAACCTCCATTTTCTTTCCAAAGTCCTGGAACATATTATTGCTCCCCCATGCACACCCGCCCTCAAATCCATGCCCATCTTTCATAGCACTCCATGTCTAAATCCCTTGCCTTGGTACAGAAGAGCTCTTATCAAAGTCACAAATGACATCCTATGCGATGTGACAAAGGCCAACTATCCCTTCTTGTCCTCTTGTTGACATCATCTGATAGCACAGCACTAGTTTTCACATGTACATTGATGACACCCAGTTATACAACACCATCACCTCCCTTAGCTCCTCCAGTTGCTGCTAAAATTTTAGGCCACTTCGCTGGAATTCTGTACTGGATGAGCAGCAATTTCCTCAATCTAAATATTTAGAAGACTGAAGCTACCAACTCTATCCCACTTCCTGTCAACTGTCTGAGGCTGAACCAGGCTGTTTGTAACTTTGCTGATATTAGTGAACCAGTTGAGTTTTTACAACAGTAAATAAAAGTTTCACGGCCATAGTTACTAAGATTAGCTTTCAATTTCATTAATTTGAATTTATATTCCACTAGTGGTGGGATTTGAACACATAACCCCAGACCATTAGCATAGGTCTGTGGATTATAAGTCTAGTGACATTACCACTACACCATCATCTCCTCCTAAGGGAAATTAAGGGTAAACCAACATGGATTTGTAAAAGTAAACTCTGCTTGACTAATCTAATTGAATTTTTTGGCAAAATAACGGAGAAGGCTTGTGGTAAAGTGGAGTGCTATTTACCTCTGAGAGAATGTAGTTAGTTGATCATGTGACTGTATTGACGAATCACCACATAGCATGGGCTTCTTGGGTAACTGGAAGTCTCGAGCTGGAAGTGATTGAAGAAGTGCTCATGGTGTTAGTGTTCTAGTTAGTTCCAATGAACCACCGGTATTTGTTCTGTTAATTGGTCTCTCTCTGCCTATATTGTTTCAAGCACCCACTAATCTGTTAATATCAAGGGCACAGCTCGCATTCGCCAAAGCAAACCTGATAATCTAAAACATGAAAAGGCTGATGAAGGGAATGCAATGGATGGTGTTTATATGGATTTTAAGAAAATGTTTGGCAAAGAACCACATAAAAGGCTGGTTAACAAAGCTGAAGCTCATGGAATAAGAGGGTCAGCGGCAGCTTGGATAAAAAAAAATGGCTGAAGAATAGAAAAGGATGAATCATAGTGTATGTTTTTTTCAGACTCAAGGATGGTAGACAGTGGTGTTCCCCAGAGTCAGTGCCAGGATCACTGTTATTTTTAATGTATATATAAATGACATGGATATTGGAGTACAGAGTAAAATTTCACAATTTGCCAATGGTTAGGCCACAGTTAGAGTATTGTGTCCAGTTCTGGTCACCAAACTTTAGGAAGGATGTGAAGGTTTGTGACAGAGCACAGGAGATATTTACTAGAATGGTTCCAGGGATGGGGGATTTTAGCTACAAGGTTAAGTTGGAGAAGATGGGGTTGTTCTCTTTGGAGCAAAGGAGATTAAGGGAAGATTTGATAGAGCTATATAAGATTATGACAGACTTAGATAAGGTGGACAACAAAACGGCTCCTATTAGCTGATGGTACAAGGACCAGGTGACACAGATTTAAGGTTTTGGGTAAGAGTTACACAGGGAATATGAGGAAGAGCTTCTCTTATGCACTGAGTGGTGATGACCTGCAACCCACTGTCTACGAGGGTAGTGAAGGCAGAGCGGGTCAATGATTTCAAAAGGGAATTGGATGGGTACTTGAGGGAAAGAAACTTGCAGGGCTGTGGGGATAGATCAGGGGAATGGGACTAAGTAGGCTAATCTGCAGAAAGCTAGCATGGGCATGATGGGCTCAATGTCCTCCTTCTGTGTTGTAATGACTCGATGACTCTCAGTTAAGCAACATCTCAATTTTAAAATTCCCTTCTTATATTCCAATGCCTCCATGGTCTCTCCACTTCTGTAATCTACTCTAACCCTACAACCTTCTGAGATATTTGGGCTCTTCCAGTTCTGAGCTGTTGAGCACCCAATTTTAAATGCTCCATCATTCCCTCTCTAAAGCTCTCCTTCCTCCTATAAAATACTCCATAAAACCTATTTCTTTCATCTGCTCTAACATCTCTTTTTGAAGCTCAGTTTCAAATTTTGTTTTGTAGCCTTCCTGTGAGACACGTTGGGATGTTTTACTGTGTTAAGGCTGTTGTATAAATGCAAGTTGGTATTGCTTTGCAGGTGAAACATTAACCCTTTTTCAGAGAGACATAAAGAGTCTCATGGCTCAATTTCTAAGAGAGGGGGAGTTCTCCCTGATGTCCTAACTAATATTTCTCCCTCAACTAACACCAGCAAAACAGATGATTTGTTCATTATTACATTGCTGTGCTCAAATTGGTTGCTGTGTTTCCCATATTACAGCAGGGACTACACTTCAAAAGTTCTTCACTGGCTCTAAAGCTCCTTGGATCATACTGAAGTGCTGAAAGGCACTGTAGAAATCTTTCTTTCTTCAACCATAGCAACTAGCCTTGGACAGCAAGACTCAGGTTACCAGCAAGATCATTGTTGGTACACTGTTGCCATCTTGAAGCGGGACCTCATGTTCCTTGTCAGACTTGGGTGCCTTACAAAGTCGTTCTCCTCAGGGTTTCCAAGCTCACTCTTAACTGCTAGGCAATGCAGCAACAGCATGCGGGAAGGAAATAGGATGTTAACCTATAGTCAAAGCCAGAGTTGGGTCTAGTGACAGACTGAGCTGGCTCTTTAAAGAATCCTGCTGTCCACCTGATATCAGGACAGTGGCTCCAAGCAGCTCTGCAATTGTTCTTTACCACATTCAATGATGCCCGTAGGAACAAAGGAACAAGAGTAGGCCATTCAGCCCCTTGAGTTTGTTTTGTCATTCAATTGGTCACTCATGGTATATCGGTATTCTAAATCCATTTACCCTTGTTATTTCTGCAACCTTAATATGCTTACATAAAAAAACCTATCAATCACAACTTTGAAATTTTCCATCGACCCACAGCCACAGCAGCTGAGGGAGAGAGTTCCAGATCTCCATTCCCCTTTGTGTGAAGAAGTTCTTCCTGACATCATCCCTGAAGGACCTAACTCTAACTTAAAAGCTAATTCATTATTATTAAAGCCATGCTTTATACCAGAAATGATTTTATTTATTAATTGAGCTTTAAAAACCACAGGTTGAGTTTTAAAAGTCTGAAACAACATTCCAGTAACTTAAAACAACAGCTTCTAAAATGGCTGGACATTGCATGACTGTACCTCACAAATTCCAAAGCCATTAAAATGGAGTCAGCCTGGCTAGAATATCCCACTAGAGATACACACCTTGGTGAACAGACCATCTCCTGATCCATTCATAAAACACCCAATTACTTTGGTCCCCGCCTCTCAACTGGGCAGGGATCAAGCATTAGATGTCATTACTTTGGACAATGAACTGAGAAAGGAATTTGTCAAACCATAACCTAATTATGTAAACCATGGACCTGGAATCAACTAGCTATGACCATAACTGTTCAGGCAGTGAGAGGGGATCATATGATGAGCCAAATAACCTTCTTTTGTGTTTAAGAAATTGTCTTTCTCCAGGCCAACGAAACAGAAGTAGAAAAGATGCCAAATAACTAAGACTTTGAGTGGGGTACTCTCTCTTTGTCTCCCTCTGTACTCATCCTGCAAGCTCAAGCCCTGCCTGTTGTTTCGACCACCCACATGCCACATGCAGTGTTTTAAGAATCAACCCAACAACTGCTGCCTCAAGAAGAGCAGGCATAAATCATCCATCAACATCTTTGAACCGTCTCAATGCTAAATCCTAAGGGACCATCGAGCCCAACCTAAAGCCAACCAAGTCATCGACCTGCAAGATCCACATAACACTCACTTATACTGAACTTTAAAAAAACTGCTTAATCTATCCTCCCATTTGGAGCTTACTTGTGTGTATGTATGTGAACCTTTGAATGCATGTGTATGTGAGAGTTGGAGCATTTTTATTATTTTTATTTAGACCCAATATTAAGTACAATAAATACTATTCTCTTTTCTTTTAAAAAACTTACAAAGAAACTAGTCTTTTTGTGTCTTTCACAGTCATAGCACAGTTAAACACTCACTTAATTGGCAAGCATATTCTTTAAAAAAAGGCTGTTGCAGTAAATGAGGAATGGGAAAAGGGGAGAGTCATTCTGCACCTCCTCAACTGATGCTAGTACTATTTTGTAATGGACTCCTCCATCCTTTCCTCTGCTGCCTCTTTATTCTCCATGATCAGATTTTTTTTAAAAACTCTCCAGACAAAAACAGTCACTTGATTGCTTCGCACACTTGGTGCCACATGGAACTGATGTTGAAGTCTGTTTCTATTGTGCTTCTCTTGTATTGTTGCACTGTATGTGGCCTTCCACCTCTCATGTGTGACTTCTACTAAATGGTTTCCCAGTGAAAGGAGCCCATGTATTGGGTGACTGAAAGGTCTGAGTGGGAGCTGGTTAGAAGTCTTGGGGTGAATCACTCCTCATGTAGGTTGCCAAATCTGCCCACTGTGCCCACCTTTGGCATGGCTTGGTGCCTGTGCCCATTTTCTGACACACCATTCATTATTTGTGCAGGATGGAAGTGGATGTGGGGTCATGTCGACAGATGGAGGCCCCAACAAGGCATCTGAAAAATCTACATTATGAAAATAACCAGAGTACCAGCTGCTGGATTTTAAAAGCAGTGGAAGACATTTGTTGTCCTCATGAACCACTTGGCACTGGAGAGAAGAGGAGAGTCCAAAATGGAGCTGAGATCACATGCATCACTTTCCTGTTCAAGCTGTATCCCAAAAGTAATTCCTTATGGATGTGCTCCTTACTCAGTCTGAGGCTGCTAATTCTAGGCATGAATAATTTACTTCTAATAGCCCAATTAAGCTGTGCTGGAGCACAATATTAAAGTGCACTCCCTTTCCCTGTGGATACATTGATGTGCCTGATGAAAGGTGTTATAATCATTCATGAGGCTGGGAACTGTGTGCATGGGTTCTGTGCTAAAGTAACAGAAATTAGAGGTCAGGTAGATTTAATGAAACACGGCTGATTCTGAAGTTCCACCATGGGAGACATTAGGGTTGCCTTACAGGTCAATGCAGTAAAGTCCATTACAAAATCATAGGACTACAGTACTGAGAATAAAGAATTTAGCACTGGGATATATGGATACAGGACTGAGGTATAGCATTACAACTCTAAGATATAGGGACATAGCACTGAGATATAAGATTACAGCACTAAAATATAGGGACATAGCACTGAGATATAGGATTCTAGCATAATGCTATAACATACATTTGATGGGATATCCATTCTGGGAAAATCCGTTTCTGAACTAAAATGCATATTGGGAGAAGGTGATGTAGTGGTAATGTCACTGGACTAGTAATCCAGATGCCCTGGAAAATTGTCAAGGGGTATGGGTTCAAATCCCACCATGACAGCTGGTGGAATTTAAATTCAGTTAATAAAATGTCTGCAATTGAAAGCTAGTCTCAGTAATTGTGACCATGAAACTTTCATCGATTGTTGTAAAACCCATCTGGCTCACTGATCCCCTTCAGGGAGGGAAATCTGCTGTCCTTAACTGGTCTGGCCTACATGTGACAGCAATGTGGTTGACTCTTAACTGTCCTCTGAAATGGCTGAGTAAGCCTCTTAGTTCAAGGACAGTTAGGGATGGGCAATGAATCCTGGCCTTGCCAGTAATGCACACATGACATGTAAGGATAAATTAAACAGACAACTTGCTTGAAAAGGATGACATTGCAGGGCTATGGAGAAACAACAGAGTAGTGGGGCTAATCGAATAGCTCCTTCAGACAGCCAGTACTGACAAGATGGGCTGGATAGCCTCTTTCTTTGCCCTATGATCCTATATTTGGTATTGATAAATGCTTGCTCCTGGAATGCCCACTTTGAATGTCCCCGTTGACAGTGCCTGAAACTAGGACTCCAAATCCGCCTTTCTCAGGAATTGTTTCACTGACGGATGCGCTCTAAAGATTGACACGACAGATGCGATGGCAGTCCTACACTCCCACTGCACCGCCTCCCTCACCTTCATTTCACTGACAGATCTTACAATTCAGGTGCGGAGTTACCATGCTGCATTTTTAAAGAAGTCTTCAAACCTGACAAAGCCAAATATTTTGATGTAAGTGAGGTGCAGAGAAGTAAAGTCTGAGGTACACAATCTTTGTTTTCTTTTCTCTACAGTTTTTACTGAAAGGTCAAGCCCCTACCCCCTTGAAGTAATTCCAAACAATAGGCTATTTTAGTTTCCTTTATTAAATATCAAGGACACAAATGTCCAAAATCTCAGAATGCCCTCTGGCAAATCTTTTAAATTTAGTAAAAGGTCATGAAGTCCTTTTCATGGTGCTACTCTGAAATTAAATATTAATTTAATCATAGCAAAATGCTGGATTGTTGACATTTTAGCTTGAGCTCACAAGCAAAACAAGTTCTTTAATTATATCAAATACCAATGGATATGGATCATTGTCAGCCTGAGGAATTAGTTTAGGATGCAGTGTTAGATCAGAACTAGAGGCTTGCAGTTAATGGCTGCCACAATCCTTACTTTCCTACTGCAGGTCACAGTATGTGTCCGAGAGATGATGGTCAGGCTCAGCATCAATGAAGGAATTCCCCTGGGAACTTTGACTGTTGTGGCCACATGTCACCTTTTCAAGGTCTGACTAGCCAGTCATTAAAGGGTTAACCACTGGCTGGTAATCCATCAAGGCATAGGTGAGAGATAGGGCACTGTGATATAGGCCTACAGCACAGAGATAGGAATACAGCATTGAGGCATAGGGATACAGCATTGAGCTATGGGAATATAAGAAGTGAGTTATAGGGCGACTAGAACAACAACTAATATTTATAAAGAGTGTAGTTCATATAGTTCTTTTCATTAGCGACGGGTGCCTCAAAGTGCTTTACAACCGATGAAGTGCTTTTCTGAAGTGTAGCCACTGTTGTAATGTAGGAAAATTGGCAGCCAATATGTGCACAGCAAGCTCCCACAAACAGCAATGTGATAATGACCAGACAATCGTGTTGTTAATTGAAGGATAAGTGTTGGCCAGGGCCTCAGGGATAACTTTTCTTCTTCTGAATAGTTCCATGGGATCATTTAAATTCATCAAACAAGCTGAAGGGGCCTCGATTTAACGTCTCATCTGAAAGATGCATTTCCAAAAGTGCAACACTCCCTCCGTACTGCACTGGAGTGTCAGCGTAGATTTTTGTACTCAAGTCCTGGACCAGCATAGAGCACCTCTAATGTAATAAAACATCTCAAGGTGCATCACAGGAGCATTATAAAACAAAATATGACACCAAGCCAGGTGAGAAGATATTAGGTCAGATGACCAAAAGTTTGGTCAAAGAGGTAGGTTTTAAGGAATGTCTTAAAGGAGGAGAGTGGAGCAGAGAGGTGGAGATGTATAGGGGGGGAATTCCACATCTTAGGGCCCAGGCAGCTGAAAATAATGCCACCTATGGTGGAATGATTAAAATCAGGGATGCTCAAGAGGCCAGAATTAGAGGAGCACAGATATCTCAGAGAGGTGTGGGGCTGGAAGAGATTACAGAGGTAGAAATGGGTAGGCCATGGAGGTATTTGAAAACAAGGATTAGAATTTTAAAATGAAGACTTTGCTTACGCTGGAGCCAATATTGGTCAGTGAGCACAGGGATAATAGGTGAACAGGACTTGGTGTGAATTAGGACATGGTGAACAGAGGGTTTTGGATATCATCATTTTTAGAGGGTATAATGTGAAAGACCAGCTAGGAGTGCATTGAAATAGTCAAGTCTACAGCACTATGATATAGAATTACAGATATTGGACTACAGTATTGAGGTATTGGAATATAGCACAGGGATATAGGGATATAACACTGTTATATATGGATACAGCACTGAGATATAGCATTACAGCACTGAGAAATACCTTACATTTGATGGGATATCCATTCTGGGAGAACCAGTTCCAGAACTAAAATGTATAGTAAACAACACAAGGTTTTATTTCTATTTTAATATAAATGATTCAATGAAAACGGCACACATTGTACATTTTCATTTAAGATGTTATTTTCCAAGATGTATATATAGTTGATGAAATAAACCAGAAGAGGTTTACGGCTATTCAGTCTTACCATTCTTTCCAATGCTTACTGAAATAGACACAATTTCTTGATTTACCAACTTGGCATCTACCAATAACACTCTGAACAAGCAAGAGAAAGTAGCTCAGGTTTTCCTTCAGTCCCACAACCGATGTATTGGATTGAAGCTCAACACTCCTGCCACATCCAGTTGTGAATGGTGGTGGATAATTAAACAACTAACTAGAGGAGGGGGCTCCATAAATACTCCATCCTTAATGATGTGAACCCAGCACATCTGTCAAAAGACAAGGCAAACATCTTCAGCCAGAAGTACCAAGTGGATGATCTATCTTGGCTTTCTCCTGAAGTCCCCAGCATCACAGATGCTAGTCTTTAACCAATTTGATCCCCTCCACGTGGTATCAAGAAATGATTCAAGGCACCGGATGCTGGAAAAGTTATGGGCCCTGACAACATTCCGTAATAGTACTGAAGACTTGTGCTCCAGAACTAGCCAAGCTATTCCAGTACAGCTACAACACTGCATCTACCTGACAGTGTGGAAAATTGCTCAGGTATGTCCTGTACACAAAAAGCAGGACACATTCAACCTAGCCAATTACCGTCCCATCTGTCCGCTCTCAATCATTAGCAAAGTGATGGAAGGGGTTGTCAACAGTACTATCAAGCAGCACCTACTCAGAAATAATCTGCTCACTGATGCACAGTCTGCGTTTTGCCAGGGCCACTCAGCTCCTAACCTCATTACAGCCTTGGCTCAAACATGGATGAAAGAGTTGAACTTCCGAGGTGAGGTGGGAGTGACTGCCCTTGAGATCAAGGCAGCATTTGATCGAGTGTGGCATCAAAGAGCCCTAGCAAAATTGGAGTCAATGGGAATTGGGGGAAAAACTCTCAGCTGGTTGGAGTCATACCTAGCACAAAGGAAGATGGTTGTGGTTGTTGGAGGTCAATCATCTCAGCTCCAGGATGTCACTGCAGGAGTTCCTCAGGGTAGTGTCCTAGGCCCAACCATCTTCAGCTGCTTCATCAATGACCTTCCTTCCATCATAAGGTCAGAAGTTGGGATGTTCACTGATTATTACACAATGTTCAGCATCATTTGGAACTCCACAGATACTGAAGCAATCCATATCCAAATAAAGAAAGGCCTGAATAATATCCAGGATTGGGCTGACAAGTGGCAAGCAACATTCACGCCACACAAGTGCCAGGCAATGACCATCTCCAACAAGAGAGAATCTAACTATTTCCCCTTGACATTCAATGGCATTACCATCACTGAATCCCCCACCATCAACACCCTGGAGGTTACCATTGAACTGGACCAGCCATATAAATACTGTGGCTACAAGAGCAGGTCAGAGACTGGGAGTTCTGCAGTAAGTAATTCACCTCCTGACTTCCCAAAGCCTGTCCATCATCTTCAAGGAACAAGTCAGGAGTGTGATGGAATACTCCCCACTTGCCTGGATGAGTACAGCTCCAACAAGACACAAGAAGCTGGACACTATCCAGGACAAAGGAGCCCATTTGATTGGCACCTCATCCACCACCTTCAGCAATCACTCCCTCCACCACTGACGCACAGTAGCAGCAGTGTGTACCATCTACAAGATGGACTGCAGGAATTCACCAAGGCTCCTTTGACATCTTACAAACCTATGACCTCTCCCACCTAGAAGGACAAGGGCAGCAGATAGATGGGAATGCCATTGCGTGGAAGTTCCTCTCCAAGCTACATACCATCCAGACTTGGAAATATATCACCGTTCCTTCACTGTCGCTAGGTCAAAATCCTGGAATTCCCTTCCTAACAGCACTGTGGGTGTATTTACATCACATGGACTGCAGTGGTTCAAGAAGGCAGCTCACCACCACTTTCTCAAGGGCAATTAGGATTGGGCAATAGATGTTGGCCCAGCCAGCGAAGCCTACATCCTGTGAAAGAATAAAAGCAAGTACCGTTCCTCATTTGAGGAAGCTGCGAGCTGCTTCTGATGTTTCCCAAAGGTATGATCTGAAATTCACTGTGCAGGAAATGTCATGGATACATCCACCTCTTTCTGAGCAGTGACATGACAGCTTGAATTGTGCAAGTAAAATTCAATGCTGACAAGGTGCAAAGCAGGCATTAGTGGATCAGCTACTGGACATATTCCACGGTCAGCTTTCCCTTGTGTTTGTCTATTTTCCCTAATAGAGGTAATTCCAATTCCTCTTTAGAGACTGTCAGTTCAGGAGCCTCATTTACAGTCCTCCACTATAAAAATAGTGTAAAGAAGCACCCAGCAGTCAGCAACTGAAGGTTGGAGCAAAGACAATCGCCAGTATTCAATTATAACTCATATTTCACTGGGTCTCTGAATAGAGGGAATTAAGATACCACAGGCCCCAACCCCTAATGGATCAATTGCTTTAAATTGAATGTTTGCTGCATTTAAACTCTGGCTGATGCACATTGCTGGGATAGTGGACCAATGTGTAGTGCCTTCTAACTGTTCAATGCTTTTGATGGGTGCACCCAAAAAAAGGAGAAAATTAGGCAGCAATAGTTGCACAAAAATCATCAAATTGGAATTGGGCTGGTGTTCATTTACATTTTTATTTGATATCAATTTATTTTCATTTCTCCAGAGGACAGCACAGCTTCACAAACAAGCTACCAAATATAAGACTGCATTTCTTTTCAGGGTGGCAAGACTTATTTTCCGAAGCTGCTCTGTTTTATGAATTTAATATTCGGTCTCATTTGATAGCATTACTACAATTGGTACATTTTATTTGTTACATTTTGTGCTCCTGTTTGAATTATATGTGTTATCAAAAATGTCCTGAACAATAATGTAGTGAAAAAAAATGTAGGAATCCATTGGTTGGAAGTACATTTGTGAGGCAGCAAATGCATTGTACAAAACTTGCCGTTCGATGTTAATGACCCAGGTATCACTGAGGCAATAAAATCTCTTGCATGGCATAACTAATTCCTTTTACAGGCAAAATTGACAAAGGAGACTTGGTTTATTGCAATTGGCAGTACTCTTGTCTTAAATTAGAAAAGTTTCAAACTCAGAGAAATAAAGAGAAATAATAAGAAATGAAATCACAATCTGTTTACCAAGTTTATAAAGTGGTTCAAATGTCAGTCTCGACTTCCCGCAGCAGAGTTGAAGAAAGAATTGACATTGATAGAACACCTTATAGTCGGGTCAGCATGTTACAACCAATGAGTTACTTTTTGAAATGCAGTCACTAAGCTAATAACCCAGAGGCCCAGGCTGAGGCCCGAGGAACATGGGTTCAAATCCCACAATGGTAGCTGGTGGAATTTAAATTCAATTAATAAATCAGGAATATAAAGCTAGTCTCAGTCATGGTGATTATGGGTGGAAATTATAACAGCGGGATTTTACGGTCCCGCCAAAGTCAGTGAAATTTTAAAGGCTCACTGCATTTCACAACCCCGCCCCCTCCACGACGGGGCCATAAGATTCCGCCCTATATCGTTGATTGTTGTAAGAAGGAATCCTGCTGGTTTTACCTGGTCAGACTCTGAATGTAACAATACTCTGCTGTAACAAGAAGGTCGTACAGTTGGAACCAAGCTCAGCAGAGAAGCTGTGGGGAAATCTTTGCTGTGGCCGTCCACCTACAGAACAATTTACCAGGGAAGTCCTAGAGTCATGCAGTATTTTACAGCGCAGAAGGAGGCTATACGGTCCATCAAATCCATATCAGCTCTCTGCTGAGCAACCCAGTCAGCAACATGATTGACTCTTAGCTGCCCTCTGAAATGGCCTAGCCAGGCACAGATTTCAAGGGCAGTTAGAGATGGGCAACAAATGCTGGCCTTTCCAGCGACACCCACATGCTATGAAAGAAAAAAGCACAGCAGATTTGCATACAACAAGGCCCGTTCTGTCGAAGGGTCATGAGGACTCGAAACGTCAACTCTTTTCTTCTCCGCCGATGCTGCCAGACCTGCTGAGTTTTTCCAGGTAATTCTGTTTTTGTTTTCCAACAAACAACCAATTTGTTTTGATGGTGTTGGCTGAGGGAACATTTTGAGCCAGGGCAAAAAATGTAAAGAAACAAGTCACTCACCACCAACGTCATTGGGCTTTGTTGCGTGCCATTCCCCCAATGCCTCTGATTTAAAACTTCTGTCCTTGTCTTTAAATCTGTCCATGATTTTGAAACTATCCCCATCGCTAAACTCTACTTGAGCTCTACCAACTAATTCTCTTTTCCTTTGATTCCAAAGTCGTGTGCATCTGCTCTCCATCTCTCCATTGGCGGCTTTGCCTTTATCCAACTAGATCCAATCACCTAGGCTTCATTCCCTAAAGCACTTGGACTCTTCAATTCTCTTTTCTTCTTTAACATACCCTTTCAAACATACCTTCAGCCATGGATTTGAAGAAACCTCGTAATCTCTCCTTAAGCCAGCAATGCAGCAGACAAGGTTGGTGCAGTGGACATTCATCCAAAATGTCTTCTAATTAACGTCAAAGCTGAGCTTTTTGACAATTAAATAATGCATTGCTTTAGTGGGTGCCAACTATGGCTCAGTTGGTGGCTCTCTCAGAATGCTGGCTTAGTATAGCCAATGGATAATTAAAGCCATGTAAATAAGTTACAATGCTGAAACTTGATACATCTATTTGTCCATCTGGACTGTTTCTTAAAACAAATTTTATTGGGTAGTCAATGTACCAATAAAGTAGAATTTAGTTTTGATTCAAACAGCCAACTAGCATTAATTAAATTGTAGTTTCGATATCAAGTTGGCACACACTCCATGGCTGATCATAATAATGCCCCAGGAGCAACAACAAGCCAAGAAAGTCCTCAACACAATCAGATTCTGAATGTAACAAGACTCTGCTGTAACAAGAAGGTTGCACAATTAGAACCAAGCTCAGCTGAGAAGCTGTGGGGAAATCTTTGCTGTGGCCGTCCTCCCACAGGAAAATTTACCAGGGAAGTCCTAGAGTCATGCAGTAATTTATGGCGCAGAAGGAGGCTATTCAGTCCAATGAGTCCATGCCAGCTCTCTGCCGAGCAACCCAGTCAGCCCTATTCCCCCACGCTATCCCCATAGCCCTGCAAGTTTATTTCCTTCAAGTGCCCAGCCAATTTCCATTTGACATTGATTGTCTCTGCTGCCTCCACCCTTTTGGGCAACGATTTCCAAGCACTACATAACAAGGTGCTTCCCCACACTCCCCAATATCTCTTGCCCAAAACCTTATATGTGTGTCACTTAGTCCAAGTACCATCAACTAATGGGAACAGGTCTTACTTATCTACCTCATCAAAACCTGTCATAACCCTGAACACCACCATCAAATCTCCCCTCAATCTCCTTTGCTCCATGGAGAATGACCCTAGATTCTCCACATTAACCTTGCAGCTTAAATCTCCCATCCCTGGAACCGTTCTGGTAAATCGTCTCTGCGCCACCTCAAGGACCCTCATATCCTTCCTAAAGTATGGTGGACAGTACTGGATGCAAACTCTAGTTGTGGCCTAACCAGACCTTTAGAAAGGTTCAGTATTATATCCCTGCTTTTGTACTCAATGCCCCTATTTATGGATCCCATGTGCTTTGCTAACCACTCTCTCAGTGTGTCCTCCCACTTTCAAAGATCAATGCACACGCATCCCCAGGTCCCCCTGTTCCTACACACTTTTTAGATATGTACCATTAAGTCTCTCTCCCTATTCCTTCTGCCAAAATGCACAACTTTGCACTTCTCTGTGTTAAATCCCATCCACCACGTGTCTGCCCATCCTGCTAGCCTGTGTCTTGTTGCAGTCGATTGGTATCATCCTCACTGTTTGTCATCCTCCCAGTTTGGTATCATCAGCAAGTTTTGAAATTTTAATCTTTCTTCCAATATTGAAGTCATTTATCTATATCAAAAAAGCAATGGTCCTAGAACTGAGCCTTGGGAACCACCACTGTCCACCATCCTTCAGTCTAAAAAAAGAATCATTTACCATGACTTGCTGTTTCCTATCCTTAAGCCATTTTTATTTATCTCAGTTGATACTGACCTCCCTATAACATGAGCCACAATGTTGTTGACCGTCCTGTTCTGTGATACTTTGTCAAATGTTTTCTTAAAATCCAAACAGACAACATCCATTGCATTCCATTCGTCAACCTTCTCTGTTACTTCATCACAAAATTCAATTGGATTAGTCAGTGTGATCTGCCTTTTACAAATCTGCGCTGGCTCTCCTTAATTAACTCAAACTTCTGCAAGCGCCTGTTGATTTTTGTCCTTGCTAATTGTTGCTAAAACCTTACTCACCACAGATGTTAAACTAACTGGCCTGCAGTTACTAGGGCTCTTCTTATACCTTCTCTTGAATAAGAGTGTCACCTTTGCCACTCTCCAATCCTCTGGCACCTTCCCTGTATCTAGGGAAGAATGGAATTTTATGGAAAGCCCTTTTGCTATCACCACCCGCACTTCCTTTGGCAAGCCATCCAGACCAGGGGACTTATCTCTAAGTATGGCCTATCTTTGCAGTACCTCCTGCTTCTCAATTTTCACCCCAATTTTTACAATCTCTGCTTCTGCTGATGTTTAGTCAGGTACTCCCCCTTCTTTAGTAAACACCAATACAAACTACTCATTAAACATTCTAGCCATGACCTGTGCCTCTAAGCATACATCACCCTCTTTGCCCCTAATTGGGCCGACTCCACCCCTAGAGTATCTGCTTACTATTTACATGCCAGTAGAATATTTTTGATTTCCCTTTTAGGTTAACTGAGATTCAATTCTTATATTCTCTCTTTGCCATCTATATTTGCCTCTCATATTTCCTCTCAACCTATTATATTTGACCTGTTTCTTAATTGAAGAATCTACTTGACACACATCATCCTCTCCCTCTTTTTGATTCATAATATTCTCTATGGCCTTTGTCACCCAAGGAGCCCTGGTTTTGGTTCTCCTGCCTCTCACCCTCGTTGGAATGTACCTAGCCTCTACCTGGATGAGTACAGCTAAGTAGTACCACGCTAGCTGAGGGTGAGTGGACTAACTCCAGCATGAGGCACAACCCAGATAAGCAAAGGAACTGAAATCAGTAGAAGCAAAGAGTCTGGACATGGATACAGAACTAAACTTACACACTGAGGGATAGGCAATGGCGTAGTGGTATTGTCACTGCACCAGAAATCCAGAGACCCAGGGTAATGCTCTGGGGACTCGGGTTCAAATCTAAATTCAATAAATATCTGGAATTAAAAGTCTAATGATGACCATGCAACCATTGTCAATTGTTGTAAAAACACATCTGATTCACTAAAGTTCTTTAGGGAAGGAAATCTGCTGTCCTTACCTGGTCTGGCCTACATGTGACTCCAGATTGACAGCAATGTGGGTGACTCTTAACTGCCCTCTGAAATGGCCTGGCAAACCACTCAGTTGTATCAAACCACTACAAAGTCTAAAAAAAAGGAATGAAACTAGACGGACCACCCGGCATCGACCTAGGCACCAGAAACGCCAACAGCAATCACAGCCCTGTCGACCCTGCAAAGTCCTCCTTACTAACATGTGGGGGCTAGTGCCAAAATTAAGAGAACTTACTCACAAATTAGTCAAGCAACAGCCTGACATAGTCATCCTCGTGGAATCATACCTTATAGATAATGTCTCAAATACCACCATCACCATCCCTGGGTATGTCCTGTCCCACCGACAGGACAGGCCCAGCGGAGGTGGCAGCACAGTGGTATACAGTCAGGAGAGAGTTTCCCTGGGAGTCCTCAACATCAACTCCGGACCCCATGAAGTCTCATGGCATCAGGTCAAACACGGGCAAGGAAACCTTATGCTGATTACTATGCAAAACTCTCCCTCAGCTGATGAATCAGTGCTCCTCCATGTTGAACACCACTTGGAGGTAGCACTGAGGGTGGCAAGGGTGCAGAATGCACTCTGGGTGGGGAACTTCAATGTCCATCACCAAGAGTGGCTCAGTAGTATCACTGCTGACTCAGCTGGCCGAGTCCTAAAGGGCATAACTGCTATATTGGGTCTATGGCAAGTGGTGAGGGAACCAATAAGAAGGAAAAACATACTTGACCTCATCCTCACCAACCTGCCTGCCGCAGATACATCTGTCCATGACAATGTCGGTAGGAGTGACCACGGCGCAGTCGTTGTGGAGACAAGCTCCTGCCTTCACATTGAGGATACATGATGTGTGGCACTATCACTGTGTTAAATGGGTTAGATTTCGAACAGATCTAGTAACTCAAGACTGGGCATCCATGAGGCACTGTGGACTATCAGCAGCAGAAGTAGTACTCAAACACAATCTTACCTTTCAGATAATGTCTCAGGCACCACCATCACCATCCCTTGGTATGCCCTGTCCCACTGGCAGGACAGTCCCAGCAGAGATGGTGGCACAGTGGTATAAAGTCAGAAGAGAGCATATCCCCCACTCTACCATTACCATCAAGGCAGGGGATCAATCCTGGTTCAATGAAAAGTACAAGAGGGGATGCCAGGAGCAGCACCAGGCATACCTAAAATGAGGTGTCAACCTGGTGAAGCTATAACACAGGACTACTTGCGTGCCAAACAGCATAAGCAGAAAGTGATAGAAAGAGCTAAGCAATTCCACAACCAACGGATCAGATCTGCCTCTCAAGTTCTGTCGAAGGGTCATGAGGACTCAATGCTGCCAGACCTGCTGAGTTTTTCCAGGTAATTCTGTTTTTGTTTTGGATTTCCAGCATCCGCAGTTTTATTGTTTTTATTTTTGGATCAGATCTAAGCTCTGCAGTCCTGCCACATCCAGTCATGAATGGTAGTGGACAATTAAACAACTCACTAGAGGATGAGGCTCCACAAATATCCCCATCCTCAATGAAGGGGTGCCTAGCACATCAGTGCAAAAGTTAAGGCATTCGCAACAATCTTCAGCCAGAAATGGAGAGCGGATAATCCATTTTGGCCCACTCCAGAGGTCCCCACCATCACAGATGCCAGTCTTCAGAACAATTTGTTTCACTCCACATGGTATCAAGAAACAGCTGAAAGCATTGGATATTGCAAAGGCAGTGGGCCCTGACAACATTCCAGCAGTAGTACTGAAGACTTGTGCTCCAGAGCTAGCCTTGCCCCTAGCCAAGCTGTTCCAGAGCAGCTGCAACACTGGCCTCTATCCGCCAATGTGGAAGATTGCCCAGGTATGTCCTGTCCACAAAAAGCAAGACAAATCCCATTTGGCCAATTCCCTCCCCATCAGTCTACTCTTGATCATCAGAAAAGTAATGGAAGTGGTCAACAACGGTGCTATCAAGCGATACTTGCTTCGGAATAACCTGCTCACTGGCACCCAGTTTGGGTTCCGCCAGGGCCACTCAGCTCCTGATCTCATTACAGCCTTGGTTCAAACATGGACAAAAGAGTTGAACTCCCGAGGTGAGGTGAGAGTGACTGCCCTTGATATCAAGACTATATTTGACCGAGTGTGGCATCAAGGAGCCCCAGCTGGAGTCCTGGAGAAAACTGGAGTCAATGGGAATCAGGCGGAAAATCTCTCCACTGGTTGGAGTCATACCTAGCACAAACAAAGATGGTTGTGGTTGTTAGAGGCCAGTCATCTTAGTTCCAGGACATCACTGCAGGAGTTCCTCAGGGCAGTGTCCTTGGCCCAACCATCTTCAGCTGCTTCATCAATGACCTTCCTTCCATCATAAGGTCAGAAGTGGGGATGTTCACTGATTATTACACAATGTTCAGCACCATTCACAACTCCTCAGACACTAAAGCAGTCCATGTCCAAATGCAGCAAGACCTGGACAATATCCAGGCTTGGACTGACAATTGGCAAGTAAACTTCATGCCAACAAGTGCCAAGCAATGACCATCTCCAAAAAGAGAGAATCTAACTATTTCCCCTTGACATTCAATGGCATTACCAACACTGAATCCCCCACTATCAACATCCTGGGGGTTACCATTGACCAGAAACTGAACTGGACTAGACACATAAATACTGTGGCTACAAAAGCAGGTTAGAGGCTAGGAATCTGTGACGAGTAACTCACTTCCTGACTCCCCAAAGCCTGTCCACCATCTACAAGACACAAGCCAGGAATGTGAAGGAATACTCCTCATTTGCCTTGATGAGTGCAGCTCCCATGAGACTCAAGAAACTTGACACCGTCCAGGACAAAGCAGCCCACTTGATTGGCACCACAAACATCACCAACACGTGGTGACAACTATGTATCATCTACAAGATGCACTGGAGGGATCCACCAAGGCACCTTAGACAGCACCTTCCAAACCCATGACCACTACCATCTAGAAGGACAAGGGCAACAGATAGATGGGAACAACACCACCTGGAAGTTCCTCTCCACTTACCATCCTGACTAGGAAATATATCGCTGTTCCTTCATTGTCGCTGGGTCAAAATCCTGCAACTCCCTCCCTAATAGCACTGTGGGTGTGTACCTACACCACAAGGCAGCTCACCACCACCTTCTCAAGGGCAACTAGGGATGGGCAATAAACGCTGGCCCATCCAGTGAAGCCCAAATCCCATGTATGAATAAAAATAAACATCAGACCCAACAGGAATGAAAGAAAGATATGCATTAATATAGTGCATTTTGTGATCTTGGGACACCCCAAAGAACTTTTACAACCAATGGAATTCTTTTGAAGTGTAGTCAATGCTGTAATTTGGGAGATATGGCAGCCAATTTGCACACAGCAAGGTCCTACAAATAGCAATGTCATAATGACCAAATAATCTGCTTTAGTGATGTTGATTGAGCGATGAATATTAGCCCGGACAGCAGGGAAAAGCCTTGTTCTGCTTTGAAATAGTGCCATGGGATCTTTTATTCCACCTAAGACGATAGACGGATGGACAGGACCTTGGAAAGACAAATTGCAATCTGTATGCTATCGATCCCTAAGCATGGAATCTCCTGGTAGAGGTGAAAGAAATAAATTCAGAAAAACCTCTGGAATATTCCAGAATCCTGACAAATCCACATAATCCCAAACACTACTCGAAATGTCCTTGTTGGATCCTGTACCCTGGTTTGTTGGGGTTTAAGGATCTGGGTTTCATGCTTGTTTCGCGATGACTGAGTTGGTACCATAGACAGAGAAGATCAGTCGATTGTTCTTAGAAGAAACACATTCTATTTATTTACAAAAGGAACTCAGCAGCTACACTTGTGTGCTTACAACTCAAAACTCTGTCTTTACACTTCAGACTCCAACTCAAGACTACTGACTACAGAGGTAGCTCAAGCTACTCTCTTGGTATGTATTGGATACCAAGATCAGGTGATCTTCCATTACAACATTCGTCTTAAAGGTATGTTAATATCAGGTTGCTACAGTCCTCCTCAGCAGGCTCCCTTTAAAAAGAATGAGTTCACAACACATGTTCGGGCAGTCTGTTCTGGGGATAATGGCTCAGTGTCAAGGAGAAATACTTTTGAAACTAACTAATTTATTTGGGCCTTTTAACATGTAACCTACACTTGGATCCTTATCATCACTGGTCCCAATATACCTTAAATAACAGATGCAAATTAATGGAGTCAATCCAAGAGCCTTATGGAACACCAGCCGATGCTCTGTTCAGATCCACTCTTCTCATGGACAGCCCTCTGTCTATTAGATTTCAATATGCCACCCATCCTGCACATATCAGCCCTATAATACTGCAAGACTTAATCGTATCCAATTGACTTCAATGCTATCCTTCATCATGATTCCCAGGGTGGAGAAATGTAGCTATGAGGATAGATTGGAGAAGTTGGGACTGTTTTCCTTGGAGAAAACATCCTCGGCTCAGCCATCTTCAGTGCTTCATCAATGACCTTCCTTCCATCATAAGGTCAGAAGCAGGGATGTTCGCTGATGATTGCACAATATTCAACACCATTTGCAACTCCTCAGACATTGAAGCAGTCCATGTCCAAATGCAGCAAGACCTGGACAATATCCAGACTTGGGCTGACAAGTGGCAAGTAACATTCACGCCACACAAGTGCCAGGCAATGACCATCTCCAACAAGAGATAATCTAACCATCATCTCTTGGCATTTAGTGGCATCACCATCATTGAATCCCCTACTATCAACATCCTGGGCATTACCATTGACCAGAAACTGAACTGGACTAGTCATATAAATACTGTGGCTACATGAGCAGATCAGAGGCTGGGAATCCTGCGATGAGTAAATCACCTCTTGACTCCCCAAAGCCTGTCCACCATTC
Source organism: Carcharodon carcharias (assembly GCF_017639515.1). Classification (NCBI taxonomy): domain Eukaryota; kingdom Metazoa; phylum Chordata; class Chondrichthyes; order Lamniformes; family Lamnidae; genus Carcharodon; species Carcharodon carcharias. Next base: position 47,488,402 of record NC_054483.1, on the reverse strand, counting down.
ACAAGGCACAAGTCAGGAGTGTGATGGAATACTCTCCACTTGCCTGGATGAGTGCAGCTTCCACAACACTCAAGAAGCTTGACACCGTCCAGGACAAAGCAGCTCACTTGATTGGCATCACATCCACAACATTCACTCCCTCCACCACCGACGCACAGTAACAGCAGTGTGTACTATCTACAAGATGCACTGCAGGAATTCACCAATGCCAGCACCTCCCAAACCTACAACCACTACCATCTAGAAGGACAAGAGCAGCAGATACATGGGAACACCACCACCTGCAAGATCCCCTCCAAGTCACTCACCATCCTGATTTGGAAATACATCGCTATTCCTTCACTGTCACTGGGTCAAAATCCTGGAACTCCCTTCCTAACAGCTCTGTGGGTGTACTTACACCACATGGACTGCAGTGATTCAAGAAGGCAGCTCACCACCACCTTCTCAAGGGCAACTAGGGATGGGCAATAAATGCTGGCCCAGCCAGTGAAGCCCACCTCCCATGAATGAAGAAAGCTGAGAGGCGTCTTGATAGTGGCATTCAAGATCCTGAGGGGAATGGACAGGGTAAATAGTAGAAACTGTTCCCATGCATAAGAACATCAAAAACTAGAGAGCGCGGATTCTAAATAATGGACAAAAGGAGTGAATGTGATGTGAGGAAAAAAATTTTCATCCAGAGGGTGGTTGGAGTCTGGAACAAACTACTTGAAAGGGAGCAGGTTCAATCGAGGTATTCAAAATGGAATTTGATTGCTATCTGAAGAGAAAGAATATACAGGGAGTAGGACCAGGTGGAATGCTCTTTCAGAGAGTCAGTGCAGACTAGATGGGCCAAACAGCCCCCTTCTGCACTGTAAAGATACAGTGATTCCCTGATCAATTCCTGTTGGCAAATCTTTGATATAATTGAATGGCTTGCTCGGCTGTTTCAGGAGGTAGTTAAGGATCACATGTAGGCCAGACTGGGTCAGGGAGGCAGATTTCCTTGCCCAAAGGGCATTAGTGAGCCAGATGTGTCTTAAACGACAATCCACTGGTTTCGTGACCATCATTACTGAAACTAGCTTTATACTCCAGATTTATTAAATGGAATTTAAATACCCTGGCTGCCACAGTTTGATTTGAACTCATGTTGACTAGCTCATTACTAGTCCCGTATATGTAACCACTATTCATAATGCAGCCACGTAAAAGGATTCATTTCTTCAGCTCTATTTATTCCAGTGCTAGAATACATCCTGATCCAGTTTTAGTTTCATTTCTGTTTTTCAGCAGAGTACACACACAGCTCTGAAGCTCTGGTGCCTTCAAACTTTATGCCTCTATATAAATGTTCCTGTGCACTCAGTCGCAATAAATGAATACACAATGTGTTTGCACAACCCTTTATGAGTGATTGGTGCCTTCATATCATTATAAAAACACAACAATTACGCCTGCTCTAACTTGGCCCTCCTCACTTTCCCTGACCTGTAGATAATTACTACTCCTTCCTCTAATTAATCATCCATCATTCTGTTCTCTTCCTTAAAGAGCTCAATGATGATAGTGAATTAGGGCCTACATTCCCTGAAGCCATATTTGAAATCCAGTAGCTCTCTGAGGAATCATATCTTGCATAATTCTGGCCAACAGCTTCCTTACAACCAAAGGCAAACTGACTGCCCTATAATTCCAATACTTTCTTTTCCTTCCTACACAATGAGACCACATGAGCCTCTCTTCAATGCCTAGAACCTTTTCAGATCCCAATGAAGCTAATGGTCACATGTAAGCTCTCTCATTTTCCTACAATGCTGCAGGGTGAGTAGAATTGGGTCCAGGTGCTCTTTTTCATCTTTAAATGTCTAGATAACTTTAGTAACAACTTCTGTTGATCATCGAACTAACAGAGTGAAATCCAATACACAGTTTCTCATTAGCTCATCAACCATGTCTGAACTTTCATATTGAACCTACCATGATAGATCCCTAAAGGATCAATATGGTCATTAATTGTTTTCTGACATCCAACATAGCTGAAAAGGCTTTGCCATCACTACTCCAATTACACATTATCCTTTTTCTAACACTTTTTTAAGCGTTCTGAATGCTTATTCAGCCTGTTTTTTGTACTGGTCTCCACACTATTGGCAAATGTACCATTTCTACTTTCATGTCCCTACAAATGACAATATTTTGACAATTAAAGCTTCAGTTTCCCATCAACTCTCCTTTTCTTCTTACGGATATACAAAGACATCTTATCCATGAGCACTCATTAAAATAAGCTTCACTATCCTCTGTATCTCTGTCAGTCTAAGTAAACAGAGTGCACCAGTGTACCATCCTCAGATCTTTACCTCTTTAATCAAAATTTAGTCCTCTTGAAATCTGGTTTTCACATCAAATTAGTGTCTGCATTCATTTTCTCCAGCAAAAAATATAAACTTAAAACGTGGATATATTTTAATTAAGATGAGTGGTAAGAATTGCAGAAAAAGATATGAATGTTTTCCTGAACAAGATGGAAGTTTTGGGTAGCAGACATTGACTTGGACAAACATGCCAGTGGAAAGTGTCTTCAACTGAGAATTCTTGAGCTCAAAATCTTAGAATTTGAGTTATGGAATTGGGGAAAAGCCAAAATGTCCTGAGGGAGCAGGGTGGGGGGAGGAGCTGGTGGGGATGTGGAGAAAGATTTCTGGAGCAAGAGCTTCAGAGCCTAGTTACCCTGCTGAGAGACAGGGAGCTGGCAGTGCTAGAGGAAGGAATAGTAATTATCTACAGGTCAGGGAAAGTGAGGAGGGCCAAGTTAGAGCAGGCGTAACTGTTGTGTTTTTATAATGATATGAAGGCACCAATCACTCATAAAGGGTTGTGCAAACACATTGTGTGTTCATTTATTGAGATTGGGTACACGGGAACGTTTATATAGAGGCATAAAGTTTGAAGACATCAGAGCTTCAGAGCTGTGTGTGTACTCTGCTGAAAAACAAAAATGAAACTAAAACTGGATCAGGATGTATTCTAACACTGGAATAAATAGAGCTGAAGAAATTAATCTGCTTCGCAATGATGGCACGTTTCAGACTGCCGAACTCCAAACCTTCATTATGTGCTGCTTGCATTATTAAGTGCAGATTATGGTTATATTCTTGCATTGTTCTTCCCACAATGGCAATTTTATTGGTGATACAGATGCATCTGGCACAGTGCATATAATGTGATCTATGTGAGCTCAAAAGAAATCCTGGCTAACATATAGCCTGAAAGAGAGTCATTGAAAACAGCATTGACTGAATGGGATACAAAATGTAGTAAGCTCTTGGGACTTCTCCATGAGAAGTACTGACCAGTAGCCATGCTTGGAATCAAGCTTTGAGAAGAATTTTGCACCTGCAAATCACAGATTTAACTCTCCTATTGTGGGTATTTTGTAAGTACAATGTTTAAATGTTCTCGATCAAGGCATACTCTGGATGATGTATCCTTGTTTATGACATACTTAGTTGAACTGAACCAGTTTGTTTGCTCTTGTACTCTTCTGATGGTGCCTTCTTTCTCCATTTTGTCTAATTCCACCTTCAATTTGTCATGTGCATGACACTCCCTTTCTAATGTTGTCATGCTACAATCCATCAAAGGCATATTACAGCTGTAACCAGAGCAAATTATCCAACAAGCTGGAAGCATTGCCATCCTTTGAGAGGATTCAGGGCAAGGCCATCAAATGGATTACAATGGAGCCAAAAATCAGGAGAGCAGTCCTCAAAGGATGGGATGGTTAACAAGTCAACAAGGAATGCAGCTGTAATAGAAGGCTCAATAGCTGCAGGTAGTGCACATTCTTGACATCTTACAGGATCTTTTGTTCCTACAAACAGGTTTCAGAGAGTGGGAAGAAGGTTTAGGAGTAGGACTTTGACTGGTATTCTCCAAATTAGACCAGCTGTTAGAATGAGGAAATATAGGACAATTAAAGAGCTGAACATGTGGAGTACAGTCCAAGGCTGGTGTCAAGAAGATTTCCATTTTAAGGAGCAGTGGCAGTTGTTCTGTTGAAGATGGGAGTGGTTCCACAAGGATGGGCTACATCTGGAATGAATCTACTGGTAAACTGTACCAATAAGGAAGTGAAGAGTTTTCTAACTAGGAAGGAGGGGATGGGGTTGGGGGTGGGGGGTTGGGGTTGCCTGGCAAAAAGATAATCAGAAAGAACATGTAGAAAGGCTAGAAATAGAAAAGGTTCACATAGCACTAGAAATTTAGCAAAAAGGATCGCAAACAAAAGGAGTGGTGGTGGAGTACAGTTCACTCAAGCAACATGCACTTATACATCTGGACCTATGAATAGTGATGGCAGAGGCTCTAACTTTTTTTCCATCACATGGCTGACCAGGAATCTTTCCCACTCTTACAGCCTGCCACTGGCGTGTGTTGGAATGATTTGCAGGTTGATATTCAACCTGTTTGGCTGCCCTTATGTATACACCTTCCTTGGTTAGCAAACCTGGGGCTTCTGGTTCTGAGGCAGGGATGCTACCTACTGCACTGCAGAACGTCCCAAACAAGGAGTTGAGGAGGAAAATCAGGTTGAGCAGTTAAACATCTGGAGGGGGAAGGCTGGGATAAAGGAACCAAATCTGACAAAAAGAATAAGAACAAGTATCTAGTGTTAAATATAAAATATAAAAGAAAATAAAGCCTATGAACTGCACAACCTGTGGGAAATTAGGAGCAATAATGTCACAGGAGTATAAGCCCCAATTTTAACCTAATTTGCCCAGTGGGAATGTCAGATTTGCGTCCTGTCCAATTTTATACCAGCTGAAGCCAAGAGAGAATAAAACCAGGCAGGGTGTAACCCAATACCTGATCCAAACCCATTCCACACCCACCAGGTGGATCAGGTCAGGGCTAGGCCTTGATTTGAGAGCATTAACCGAAATCTGACTGCAAACTGGCCAAATACGCATATTAGGTTAAACCAGCCTTTCGAGCAGCAGAATAAGTAATAAAGTGGCAACATTGCTGAAGGGGGAATGCATGCTTTAGAAAGTACAGAAAAGAGAGAATGGGTACAATAAAAAGTAACAAAAATAGGAAGAATACAAACACATAGACAATGAGATTAAGAAAGAGACAATGGAAAGCAAGGAATAAGCAAGATAAGAAAATCTTAAAATCTATTACAAAGAACTGTAAGCTGTGCCACAAAAAGAATCAGTACAAAGAGGATTTGGTTA